>NW_026575040.1:4831666-6039583 GCF_905146905.1 Nyctereutes procyonoides | reverse complement strand
GATGCTGAGTGAAGTAAGTCAATCGGAGAAGGACAAACAGTGTATGTTCTCACTCATTTGGGGAATATGAATAATAGTGAAGGGGAATATAAGGGAAGGGAGAAGAAATGTGTGGGAGATATCAGAAAGGGACACAGAACATAAAGACTTCTAACTCTGGGAAATGAACTAGGGGTGGTGGAAGGGGAGGAGGGCGGGGGGTGGGGGTGAATGGGTGACGGGCACGGAGGGGGACACTTGACGGGATGAGCACTGGGTGTTATTCTGTATGTTGGTAAATTGAACACCAATAAAAATTAATTTATAATAAAAAAAATAAAAATAAAAATAGCCTAGCATAAAATTAATTTAACCAATGGCAATAAGACCTATTATAGATTACATTTTTTCTAGTATCAGCTTCCTGGACTGGATTATGATAATCTACTAATTGTTCTCCTCACTTCTACCCTTGTCCCTCACTCCCCACAGTTATTCTCCACACAGCAGTCAGAAGAGTTTATAAAACAAGTCAGATCATGTCACTCCTTTGCTTAAAATCCTCCAGTAGTTTATATTCTTGCCACAAATATTGAACCTAAAACTAATAATTAGGAAGCAATCAAACAAACCCAATATGTGGATGTTCTGTAAACAAATGAACGAAAAAACTAGTCTGAACTCTTTAGATTGGGATCCAAATACAATCCAAAGCCATTACCCAAACATGACCCAGACTCCAAGAGATCACTGATTTAATCTCTTTGCACTTTCTCCCCTTTGCTCACTTGAGTCCAATCTTAATGGTTTTCCTGTTTTTAGAACATGAAGATAACAAATACAACCCCACATTAAGGCTTTTTTAACAAGCCCTCTGTCTGGAATTATTAATAATTAGACGAGAAAGCAAAAATGTCCATTCCCCCCAAAACTGTTACTATACCATACATAACGTATCAGTTTTCTGTTACTGCAAAACCAAGCACAGTGACTTAAAACAGCTACCATTTACTACTGTTCACAAATCTACAGGTCAACTGGGCAGTTCTTTTTTTAAATTTTTTATTTTTTATTTATTTATGATAGTCACACACAGAGAGAGAGAGAGAGGCAGAGACACAGGCAGAGGGAGAAGCAGGCTCCATGCACTGGGAGCCCGATGTGGGACTCGATCCCGGGTCTCCAGGATCGCGCCCTGGGCCAAAGGCAGGCGCCAAACCGCTGCGCCACCCAGGGATCCCCAACTGGGCAGTTCTGCTGTGCTAGGCCAGACGGCATAATCTCAGAGGCCTCTGCACGCGTCTACTGCCAACTCCTCAAGTTGGTTGGGGGCTGGCTGGTCTAGGATGGCCTCCTTCCCATATCTGGTGACTGGTTTGCTGACAGCTGGGGCAACAGAAGTAACTGCTAACTAGCTTTGGCATGGGCTTGTTCACAAGAGAAAACAGAAGCATGAAAGATCTTTTGAGATTCAGGCTCAACATCCATTTCCAAAACCTTCTACTGTCCAAAGTGAAGCACAACCTAGACTCAAGAGGCAGGAAAACAGTCACACTGCAGACTGTGGATACAAGGAAGGGTAGAGAATGAGGTAATTTTTGTAAGCTACCCAAAATCATGATAAGAGCACTTTCTCAAAAATTCTGGTTCACCTAAAGTGGAGGAATAATGGAAAATGCAAAGAATGACATGAACTATACTTTGTTAGCAGTATCTAGAAGGCAGGGTTTCTCTACCTTGGCACTACAAAATATTTTGTTGTGGAGGGGTTATCCTATGTATTATAGGATGTTTAGCAGCCTCCCTGGCATCTACCTACTACATATCAGTAGTACCCCCCAAGTTGTGACAACCAAAAATGTCCCCAGACATTGCCAAATGTGCCCAAGGAAACAAAACTGCCTGCAGTTGAGAACCACTGCCATAAAGAGGTGAGTTAAGGTAAAGATAATCTGGTCTTATTTCTGCCAATATAAACTAATTTTGCTTATTTAAAAAGCTCAAATGATTCTAAAATGCAAACTTTATAGATATGTAAGTCCTAAACCAAATTCTCAAGGGACTACATATTAAACATTCAAAAGTCCATTGATAATAGATTCCTGCTAATCTATATAATTTAACCAAAAATTTAACCATATTTTTGAAGTCAATATGAAAGAGAATTGTGTTAGAAGTTAAACTAAATTAATACTATTGGCTCTAGAATTTGGTATGTAATGTGTACCTAAGCCCCAGGTTGATTTTTATTTCTTTATTTGAATACCAATCAATCATGCTGTTTCTCTCCCAACCTCCAAACATAAAATGGAGTCTCTTCCCACTTCATGACAATGGCAATTTACGTCCCAATTCTACCTCTTAATCTAACACCAATTACAGATATGAAACACACCACAGAAAGCTTCTGTAATAAATTACAGGAATAGAGCATTAATTTTAAAAATAAGCACAACAAATCAGAATATTGTCTCAACAATTAAAAAAAACCAAATAACATATTAGAAAAGTCATATTAACAGTTTTGAAATTATGAAAGTGGAAAAGTCTAGACGTTCCAGGAAGTTTCCTAAACTGTCCTTTATAAAGTTGGCCTGTTGTTTAAAAGTGGTTTATGGAACCCCTGGGTGGCTCAGTCGTTGGGCATCTGCCCTGTTCAGCTCAGTGTGTAATCCCAGGGTCCGGGAATTGGGTCCCACATCGGGCTCCCTGCGTGGGGCCTGCTTCTCCCTCTGCCTGTGTCTCAGCCTCTCTCTCCCTGTGTGTCTCTCACGAATAAATAAAATATTTTTTTAAAAAAAGTGGTTTATAATTTTTAAGCATGTGTATTCACACTTTAAATGGAAATGCTGTCATTTTTCCTAAGTATTGCCATTTAACTGAATCAGTGTTATCACCCAGGAACAATGAAAAGCAACAGTATCCCATGTTCAAGTGTTCGGTTCAAGAAGCAGTCTGATTCAAGAATAACTTAGAAGATAGGGTTTCACCTTCAAGATGCAACAACATTCCCTCCCTCCTTATTGTGTTCTTTGAGGAGGATCAACTCTGCTAAGCAGTCAGGAGCAGATACACGAAAGTTTATCTTACAGGTCAGAACCAACAAGAACAACAAAAACCCTCCAGGATAGCCTCATTGTGTTAAATGAGACACTTCATTTGTCTTAGGAGTACACCCAAACACACCACACCCAAAAGTCTTTATAATGGGTCCTAAGTGCAGTTCCTTCCTCTTTTGTGACTCATCCTTTCCCACGCCCTCAGCACAGTCCCACCAGGAATGTAATTAGATCTCAGCAATTAGGAAAACTGCTGTTCTACTTCCTGTGTGTATAGAAAACATCCTGATTAATAAGTGTTTAACTTACAGGACCCCTTGCAACAAATCACGCTTTAACTTTAATAAAGCTAAAGGACTTAAAGTGGCTCAAAGACAAGTAATGATAAGCAGAGATCCTTTCACATCTTTATTTTAAAGGCCATACACAGGCAGCTTTAAATCTACCTTTCCAGTGGCCACTCTTAGACCTTTAGTCAGAACCTCTTCAAAAAACATACAGGCCTGTGCATTCTCCTTGTCAAGTCAAGAGGAGCCAGCAAAAGCTATTTCCTCAGCAAATGAGTGATGTGGTAAATGTTAGGAAATACAGGGGGTTTAGTTAACTACCTACAGGTTTTGCCACCAATGAGTTTTGTGATATATTCGGCAATTAAGCAAAATTAGGGGGACCATTCAGAAGTTTTTCACATTTAACATTTGCCAGCAAGAGTCTTTCAGGCCTACGAATTTGCATATTCCCAGTAATAAATTCCCAAATAAAGTTCTTAGCTTTACATAAATAGGTTTATTATAAAGTCTAATAACATAAATCCATTTTAATTATAAAACGTAACAGGACAAAAAATGAAAAATAAAAATTTCATAATTCATAACTGATCATCTTTGTATATCCCCTCCTGGTCTCTTCCCAAGTGAATGTTTTATGACTATTATCAGGTTGTAACTACATTTTTTATTCTGATTTTTTCACGTATAAGAATTCTCTCTCTTCCACAGAACTTCTTTATGGTTGCAAGATAGTCTTGCATATTAGTTTTCTACTGCTGTGTAAAAGTACACCACAAACTTAGAGGCTTTAAAAGGACACTTATTTATTAGCTCACAGTTGTGTAGATTAGAAGTCCAGGTGGGATCGGCTAGGTTCTTTGTTTAGGGTCTCAAAGCCAAAATCAAGGTGCCAGCCAGGCCCAGCTCCTACCTGGGGACAAATGTGCTTCCAGGCTCATTCTGGTTGTTGGTGGAATTCAGTTCCCTACAGGTGTAGGACCGAGGCACCTATTTCCTTGATGGCTGTCAGACCAAAGCCTCTCTCTCACAGCTCCTTGAGGCTATTGGCATTCCTTCTCCCACGGCACTGTAGACCTTCAAACCAGCAACATGACAAGTCCCTTTTGTCCTTCAAACCTCTGAGTCAGAGAAAAATCTTTAAGAGTTTGTAAAGAGTTCATGTGATTAGAATAGGTCCACTTGGACAATGTTTATTGGCTAACTCAAAGTTAAGTGATTACAACCTTAAATTACATCCACAAAATTTCTGTTGTCACATAGCAACATAATCATGGGCATATTATCTCACCATAGTCAAAGTCCTGGGGATGGAGGTCATTTTTAGAATTCTGTCTACCACACCTCTGCATCACAACAGAAAATACACTAACTGTGGGTTGTAGCTGAAAAGCTTGAAGATAATTTTGCCAGTGGACCAGAAAACCTTTACAGTCCTTTCCAATTCTAAACTGCTAAAAATTGGGATCCCTGGGTGGCGCAGCGGTTTGGCGCCTGCCTTTGGCCCAGGGCACGATCCTGGAGACCCGGGATCGAGTCCCACATCGGGCTCCCGGTGCATGGAGCCTGCTTCTCCCTCTGCCTGTGTCTCTGCCTCTCTCTCTCTCTCTGTGACTATCGTAAATAAATAAATAAAAAACCTTTAAAATAAAATAAAAATGTTTTAAAAAAAAAATAAAAAAAAATAAACTGCTAAAAATCGAATATTTAAATGCATTAAAGAAATAAAATGTAAGGTTATTTTAAAACTTGGAAAGAAAATAAAATTATAGGAATTTTTCAATTAGTTAAATAAAAAAGAGACCTAAAGTTTCTTCTAGTTTAAAAACAGAAGTTGTTTTTGCAATACTGTCACTTTTTAGGGGGCCAATTTTCTAGTCACAACAGGTGGTTGAACATTTCAGAAAATAATGAACCATAAAAGTGGAAATAAAGGTTAGTGCCACTTACATGCCAAATCATAACTCCTAGGGAAACAAGAAGCAAAGAACTCTGAAACCAGTGACAATTTCCATAACACAGAACTCTAGTTTGATTCTAGATAGAAAGATTAGAGGAAGTAAATGGACAAAATGAAAAACTAGCGCATATATAGACTCTTCCACCCAAAGTTCATTAAAAACCAGGATTAAGGATACAGCTAAGGATCAGGCTGGCAGGGCCTTCTCAGGAGGGAGTCAGCTAACCGATTTTAGTATAAAATGGTTCCCATTCTCAATACACAAACCTAGTGATGGAGGAGAAAGAGAAGGGAGTGAAAAAGAGGAGGAGGAAGAACCAGGAGAAGGAAAGAGGTCTCAAGGAGAGGAAGAAAAAGAAAGGAGAGGCAGGCAGGCAGGAAGAAAGGAAGGAAAAAGAAGAAAACCTGGCATATAGTTGGTGCTAAATATTTGTTGAATGAAAGAACAATGCAACAGATCATAAGCATGTTAGCCTTCAGGAAATTCACCCCCTTAGCCAGTGAAGAGAAGTCTTTCCAAATCTCCACTACTGGGATCCCTGAGTGGCGCAGCGGTTTGGCGCCTGCCTTTGGCCCAGGGCGCGATCCTGGAGACCCGGGATCGAATCCCATATCGGGCTCCCGGTGCATGGAGCCTGCTTTTCCCTTTGCCTGTGTCTCTGCCTCTCTCTCTCTCTCTCTCTCTCTGTGACTATCATAAATAAATAAATTAAAAAATATATTTAAAAAAAAAAAAGAAAATGGTAAATCTCCACTACTCTTGGGCTAAAAATTACCCACAGCCTACGAGGAGGCTGACCCTGGATCCAAGGTAGGATAGTCTGCAAGAGGCTGGATAACAGTTCCTAGGAGTCACAAGAAAATGAGCAAAGGCAATAAAAGTATTAAAGAAAAAAAAAGTCTGTTAAATATTGGCAGAACTGTATTTTGCTGAAATTTTTAGTCTCAGAGTAATTACAACTTACATAGTGACAAATATACAAGTAGACAGAGTGTCCCTCAACAGAATTCCAAAGACTTCTTTCCAGCAAAATAAGCCAGGAATCTGCCTATTGGTACTAACCAGTAGAAAGAACACATTGATAGCTGTGAATGACACCATGGAATGAGAAGCTCCTAACAGTCATAAATACAAAATACTACCCATAGTTTCAACTCGTATCAAATGGACAAGTGTCACGTTTTCCACCATTTGCAAGGTTCTCATTCACTGTGCTACTCTACAATGAAAGTTTAGTGGGGAAAAATATGCATTTTGTAACCTTACAAAGATTTTACCCTCTCAAGTGTGTTTCTATTCAGCTAACCAACTCAAAACTCCTTTGTACAAAAACAAAAGTTGTACTCTTCTTATTCTCCACTCATGCAATCAATAGGAAAAGCATTTCAAATCAGAATTCAGAAGATCTTTTCATTCTACATATAACAATAAACTTGACTCTTCACTTCATCAAGATATGGGCAACGTCTTCTATGTTTTCACAATTGGATCAGTACAATTTTAGGTACACCTAACAAAAACTAATGTAATGTTTTAACTGACAGATAACAACCACTGCTTAAATTTCTATTTATATTGTTCTACAGCTTCCAAAATGTGCTCATTCTTTTTGTACCTAAAATCCCTGGTGAGATAGAAAGGCAAGTAAAATTATCCCCATCCTACAAGAGAAAGAATTGAAACTTACAAAGTAATTTGCCCAAGGTCACACAGCTTTTCAATAGCAGTGCCTGGACTCAAACCAAGCTTTTGTCGTTATTCCTGGTTTATTCCCAATCTTTTGCCTATAGAATATCTCTACTTAACTGGTATGGACACTAAAATGAAAGATGCTTCTAAAATTGCATCACATTTTCCTTCTCTTTAACACAGGGAAACGTAAAATCATAGAAGAATTTATGCCAAAGAAAAGCACTGATTTTTATAAAAATTCTTACAAACAGACCAATATAAGAAACCAAAAGCTACAAGAAATACAAAAAAAAAAGGCCATGTACCTAATATCCTAATATCCTACACTAGAATATTTATTTAGTAGTCAAATAAAATATTGGACACAGGGACACCTGGGTGGCTCAGCGGTTGGGCGCCTGCCTTTGGCTCGGGTCATGATCCTGGGATCCGGGATTGAGTCCCGCATCGGGCTCCCTGTGGGGAGCCTGTTTCTCCCTCTGCCTGTGTCTCTGCCTCTCTCAGTCTGTGACTCTCATGAATAAATAAATAAATCTTTAAAAAAAAGAAACTTAAAAAATACATTGGACACATTAATAATTTACATGTTCATATAATCTATTTGAATATTTCAATAACCTACTTGCCATTCAAAAATGGTCCTTAAAATAATTCCAGGTGATAATTAAACTTAGAGAAAAGAAACTGAAGAAAAACTCCAAATAATCTTGAATATACACTAAATCATGTTTACATTCTGTAGCAAGGCAGCGCCTGGGATATAGTAAATACTTAAAGAATGCATGATTTTTTAAATGTGCATTCTCTAATTTTAATGACTAAATAATTAAGAATTTGAATAAATTATCATCCTTAGCTATAAAGGAAAGTTGGGTTTTTTTAAATCGCAAACAGGATAGTGGGAGAATACTGAAATTGAGCATTTCTCAAGTATGACCTATTCACCCTATACATATACATATCTCACTGGCACAAGGAGTCTTCAGGCAGCTCCTTCTAAGGTTCCAGATCATTCAGGATCAGCCTGCAGGCAGGGACAGATATAGCAGTGGGGCCTGGACCATGGAAAGAGAAATAAGAGAAGCCCAACATAAGGAAAATAAGAAAAGGTTCAATAGGAGGAGCCAGCATCAAAGCCATGATCCCTGGCTCAACCTCAAGACTGAACAAGCAGAGCCCAAGTACTCACACACTGCCTGCAGCCACATACTTGCACACCAACCTGCTCTTCCCATCTGCCTCCACCCCTTTATTACTGCTCCTTCCCTAGAGATGCTCATCCTTCATCCAGTTTTCTTCTAAATAAATCATTTTAAAAGAATATTAACCATTAACAGGAACGTTTCAAGAAAGTGACAAAAATCATCAAAATAATGCATTAAGGGGTAGCCCCAGTGGCCCATTGGTTTAGTGCCACCTTCTGCCCAGGGTGTGATCCTGGAGACCCGGGATCCAGTACCGGGATCAAGTCCCGCATCGGGCTCCCTGCATGGGGCCTGCTTCTCCCTCTGCCTGTTTCTCTGCCTCTGTGTGTGTGTGTGTCTGTCATGAATAAATAAATAAAATCTTAAAAAAAAAAACCCTAGCTCTACTCAGATATCAGAGTGAGCTGCCTTTGGCTATGAATGACTTGACTATGAAAATTTGGTGATTGGGATACTTTAAAAAATTTTTTTTAATAATGCATTAATATTACTAAAATTTGAGATAGTATTATCATGTACAATATAAGAGAAAGGAGTCTGAGGAATTGCAAATTATTTCTTCCAATTTTGCTTCAACCTCATATGTCATATAATGCCTCAGTTTCCTTATCTATATTCAAGATATCACTATTACACTGTAGATAAGTAAGATGTCTTATTCTTAAGTGATAGAGATGCTATAGTATTTAAAGGTAAAATATAATAAATAAAAATAAAGGTAAAATATATTGCCTACAACTTATTTTCAAAAGGCTTTGTGAAAAATGTGTGTATATTTTCTATACTTAAATACATACACATATATAGATAGAGCAAATACAGCAGAATGTTAACTTTTGAGTCTAAGTAGTAAGCAGGTATATCTTACCTAGTTAACTGTGTTATTTTTTCTTATATTTCAATTTTTCATAATAAAAGTCAGAGTAAACAAATTAGATATGTGCTCAGAATCTATGCTTATAATGATTATTAGCATCATAAGTAAACTTTCAAAACTATTTTGCAAACATCGTCAGAACACGGAGTTCTGCATCCAAATGGGTATATATCAAGTGCACATGAAAACAATGCTAACTCGGTAGCATACAAGAAGACACAGGCAGTGTTTGGGTTTTTTTTAAATAATTTTATTTATTTATTCATGAGAGACACAGAGAGGCAGAGACAGGTTCCCAGCGGGGAGCCCGATGTGGGACTCATCCAGGAACCAGGGATCACCACCTGAGCCAAAGGCAAATGCTCAAACACTGAGCCACCCAGTGCCCCACAGACAGTGTTCTAGCACGCAATTACCTCCAGTCAGGGACCGCACGTCCCACACACTGCATCATACCCAGGGGGCTTACTGGGGCTCCCTCAGGGTCAGCAGGCAGGATTCTTCTATGTGTTGATCGTGTGTTACTTTGACAAGTCACAACTTCTCTGGGGGCTCAGAAACCATGTTCCTCTCATGATGCCCTCCTCTCCATCCCCTGCAGCACTGTAACAATTCAGGCCTCAAGAATTTCTACCTAGACTATGGCGTCAGCCTCATACACTGTCCATCCACTGCCAAGCTTGAGCCCCTCAACATCCTGAAAAGAGCTACCAAGTAATGCTTCCAAAACACATTTGATCGAGTGGTTCCCAACTTCCGCATATGCAGTACAAGTCCAACGCTCTGAATATATGGCGTATCTTAAGCCATTCCAATATTTAGCCCCAACCTCACCTCCTATCTCCTACTCAACCCCGTTGCCTATTATTCTAGGGTTCACCAAAGCTAAGCTGACAAACCAGCTGCCCTCTCCCCCAACTCCAGACACTTCACTTCCATGCCTTTGCTCTTGCTGTTCCCTTGGATCACATAAGCAACTGCTTAATGGATACTGAGTAATTCTTTCTAGGGTGATGAGAATGTTCTGGAACCAGACAAAGTGGACAAAGATGGTGTTACACAACATTGCAAACATACTATATGCTGCTGAACTGTTCACTTTAAAATTATTAGTTATGTGAATCTCACCTCAATTTTTTCAAAAAGCAGCAGCAGCTCATGCTGTAAAAAAAACAAAAACAACAACAACAACAACAACAAAAACACCTTTACCAACTCCTCAACCCCAGACAGGATCAGCACTGAGAACACTCCCCTGCCACAGCAGTTATGACTCTGTATTACCTGTTCATAGAATTCCCCACCATATTTTGAGCCTCTTATCTTCCTCATCTTCTCAATCCCTTGTGCTTAGCCTAGTCCTTCAAGAAACATTTTTTTTTTAACAAATGAAAAATAGAAACACCACTTATTTCCTTTGGTGCAAGAGGCTAGAGCAGATGGTCTTTTGAAGATCTAGATCTAAAAGTCTACAGGGGCATGTATTAATTGTAAAGGAAAACATCAGGAAAGACTTCTGTTCACCTGGTTATAAAGGATAAAAATGGAAAGAACTTTGGTGAGATTTTTCAGTTAATACTAATGAGGACTAACATTTTTTGAGTTCTTAACCATAATTATTAGTCCCATTTTCCAAATGAGGAAACAAATATATTTCAGTAACTTGCGTAAGGTCACAAAGGGGCAGCAAGACTCAAATCCAAATAGGCTGACACACCGCCCTGCCTCCATTCTGCCCCAGGCATAGTTACAAGAGCTATGAATGGACATCCTTTGGCCCACAATTTGGCTTTTCTAAGGCTGAAAAACACTCCATTTTCCACATTTATGTATGTAGCCACTGCCACAAATGTTTATATTTTATAATGTGCTTTTTAAAATATAAAATGTTAATTTTTAAAAAGAATCCAACCGTAAAAAGAGATGGATCAGAAAAAAAGATCTCTCATTAAAAAGATCTCTCACATGTAAAATAGCAAGTGCTTGTGGGAGCTTCCTCACTGACACAGCTGACGCAGCTGAAAAGATCAGGGCGTATGTACTGTGCTCACCAGAACGCAACTATACCCACTAGGCTCCCCCCACTGGAGACCCATTTTCAAAGTACCCCAACCTCTGCACAAAATAAGTACCCTGCAGATGAGAAAATCATAGAATAACAAAAATAAGCTAGAAGAAAAACTATACACTCGCTTTTTTAGTTTAGAAAGCATGATGTACATGTCCTTCCCCTCTTCCCTCTCTTTCTTTAATAATGTGACAATCTGGTTAAAAAAAAAAATGAACTAAAAGTCACTGAGACATAAAAGTATTTCTGCGCCTGAATGGAAAACCTTACCACAGCGGTAATGTCAAATCTTGACAATATATCAATAAGGTCAATATTAAAAACATAACATCCCTCCAAAAAAGGACATATCCTATGGTATACACTTGTACACTCACATTGCCTGATAGCCCACAATTTTCAGTTCTACTGGATTCTCAGCACTTGCTTCATCCATACGTCCTCCTAAATATCTAAAACCAAGAATGGTAGGACAATATGTTGGGCAAATACACACATACACACACAAAAGCAAAAAGGCAGAAGGGATAATAATATCATAGATAATATGACAAAGTAGGATTCAAGACAAAAGTTGGATGTACAAATTAGATACTTTTATACCACTAGTTACACACCACCCTGAATATAAAATAGCCAATAGACTTAAAGTATCAATTATCATAAAATTAAGTACATAAAACAAAAACTGGAATATAAAAAAGGGAAGGTGTCAGTAACACAGCTATAGTGAGAGATATACACTACTCTCAAAGCTACAATAAACCAAGTAGCAAAAATAAAGATGTGAAGCCCCTAAAGATTAATATGAACAAGGCTTTAAAAGGAAAAAAAATGGTCAAAGAACACAAACAATTCCTAAAACAAGTGAAAATGGCAATAGGCATAGAAATATGTCCATACTCCATAGAAATCAAAAACACACATTAAAGCTGTATTTTTAAAGCTATTTTTTTCCAAAAAAAAAAAAAGCTATTTTTTTCCAATCAAGTTGACAAATATTTTCTAAATAATAGTGTTCATTACTGAAAAGGTGTAGTGACTGCAACAATTTTATACACTGCTGGTCATGATCCCAGGGTCCTGGGATGGAGCCCCACATCAGGCTCCCTGCTCAGCGGGGAGCCTGCTTCTTCCTCTCCCTCTGCCTGCAGCTCCCCTCTGGAATCTTTTTTTTTTTTTTTTTTTTTTTTTAAGATTTTATTTACTTATTCGTGAGACACACACAGAGAGAGGCAGAGACACAGGCAGAGGGAGAAGCAGGCTCCCTACAGGGAGCCCGATGCAGGATTCAATCCTGGGGCTCTGGGATCAGGCCCTGAGCTGAAGGCAAAGGCTCAGCCACTGAGTAACCCAGGCGTCCCCCCACCCCTAGAATCTTTAAAAAGAGCATAAACCAGTGGTTTATGGCATGGCACAGTGACTTATTTTATTCTTTATCTTCAATTGTATTGTTTTCTATACCGGACATTTATGACCTCTATGTGGGGGGAAAGATTTTTAAAACAATAGACAGCCATTTATCTTGACTGGTTCAGTCATATACAGAGAGTCTCTCTCAAGGGTACTTAGCAGGGCTGATTCAATTATATGATTACATCTTATCACATCTCAACCTTTGCCAAAACTTTAGTAACTCAACTATATGGGTTCATCTTTTGCACATTTCAGAGATTATATGATTTAGAAATAAATTAGTCAATGTTGGTAATATTCAAGATTTCTGAGGATAACAAAAGTCCAAAAGACAAAACCATTTCTGTAACAACGAACAGGTAAATTTATTCCTGTATTTTTGTGTTACATATTTAAGCCTAGAAGAGGAAAGCTATACAAAGCTTTTAATTATTTTATGATTTAGAAAAATGAGGCAATAAGCATATATTATCCCATCTTTTTATTTACCATTTCAGTAAGTGCATTTCAATCATTCTTTGACAAATTAAATTCCCTCCAAAAATCAATTTGATTGCTCTTGCATAAATAAGCTCGGGCAGGTGGAAATTTTCAACCATTTGTTATATTCCTTAGGTGTCAGGGCAAATGTTTGCATGATTACTAACAGGACACTTAAGTCCTCCATTACAATAGAGATGTAATACATGAGTTATAATGTTTAAATCTAATATTCTTGGATGTAGATTCCTTCACCAAGTGTTAGCCTGTAAATTAAACAGGGTTGTTAAGAATAAAACGTTGCAGGCTATCAGCTAGCTCTAGGGAGAAAGGGAAAAGAGGAAGGGAGAACTTGTTACCTCCCCAGTAGAATCATTTCTTTAGATGAAACTTACCCACTCCAGTCAGAAATCTCTCTGAACAAGGATTTACACTTGTTGAGGAATACAAAATTTTAATTCAGGTTACAAAACAAAAAAAGAAAAGCCTTCTTTTAACTATTTCCCCCTAGCTGGCCCCCTCTCCACCTCCTTACTCTGACCGAAGTTCTGCACCTCCTCTGCACCACCCCCTACCATATACCAAAGTTCCTTTCGAAACCTGGAGTTCCCTCAGTGCACTATATAATTTCACAAATCCACACCACTGCACTTGCTGTTCACCGTCTATCCCGCCCAGCCTCAAGCTTCACTTTCCTATCTCCTCCTTGACCCCACCCTATACATCTGTGCTCCCACAGCAATTTATATACACCTCTGTCAATGGCTTTTAACATAAGGTATTATTATTTTATGTCTAGCTTTCTTAAAAATCTGAAGGTTGTGATTAGATTTTTCTTACTATAGAAATTTTAGAACATATGCAAAATACAATAGCATCACAAAAGTAAATATGATTGTATAATGAACCCACCACCTACAACAATTAATTCATGATCAATCTCTCTTTCAACTATATCCTCTATTCACTTCTCCTACCCCATTCACAGGTTATTTGGAAACAAATCCCAGACCTCACATCATTTCATCTGTAAATAGTATCTTCTAAGTGTTTCTCTGAGAGATAAAAACGCTTTGCAAACATAACCACATTACAACCACTGTCACATTTAAATCTTTTTAGGTAATAATTCCACAATGCCATCATATATCACAACATTTACATTTCTCAAGTGTCATAAAATATTATTTTTATTTTTTAAAAGATTTTATTTATTTAAAGAGAGAGAGAGAAAGCACAAACGGGGAGAGGCAGAGGGCAAGGGAGAAGCAGACTCCCCACTGAGTATAGAGCCTGAAGTGAGGCTCAATCTCAAAATCCTTAGATCACCACCTGAACCAAAGTCAGATGCCTAACCGACTGAGCCACCCAGTCAGCTAATTAAAAAATTAAGCATTTTAAAATTAGTTTTATTATTAATAATTTTTATTATTAATCAAGGTCTACATGAAGTCTATCATTGCAATTGGTTAATGTCTCCTAAATCTCTTTTAATCTTCAGATTTCTCCTTCATTTTCTTATTATAATTTATTTTTGAAGAAACTAGGCCATTTGTTCTAAGAGTTTCTCATGATCACAATTACATCCTTTGGGGATCCCTGGGTGGCACAGCAGTTTAGCGCCTGCCTTTGGCCCAGGGCATGATCCTGGAGACCCGGGATCAAATCCCACGTCGGGCTCCCAGTGCATGGGGCCTGCTTCTCCCTCTGCCTCTCTCTCTCTCTCTCTCTCTCTCTCTGTGTGTGTGTGTGTGTGTGTGTGTGACTATCATAAATAAATAAATAAATAAAAATTTTAAAAAAAATTACATCCTTTGCATCCCCATGTTCCTCCATCCCTGTATTTTCTGTTAAATGAAGGTAAGATCTGGAAGCCAATCATATTCATGCTTGGTTCTTTTGGCAAGACTATTCATAGGCAGTAATAAATATTCCCATCAGGAAATAAATTACATCTGATTTTTTTTTTATTTTTGAGACATTAGTAGCCACTGATAATCACTGTCTTTGCCCTAGATCCATCAATTCTTTAGGAGCTGTAAAATTGTGATATACTAATTCCATCTCCCTTCTTCCTCTATTAGCTGGGATAAAACCCTTGTATAAAAGAGGAACTCCCCTTCCTTCCTTGGTTAGCCTGAGGAAAAGCATAATACCTTTGTCTTTAGTTTCTGAGTTTTTTTTAAAGATTTTATTTATTAATGAGAGACTGACAGAGAGAGAGAGGGAGAGAGGCAGAGACACAGGCAGAGGGAGAAGCAGGCTCCATGCAGGGAGCCCGATGTGGGATTTGATCCCAGGACTCCAGAATCACGCCCTGGGCTGAAGGCAGGCACTTAACTGCTGAGTTACCCAGGGATTCCCCTAGTTTCTGGTTCTTGAAAGAATACATCAAAAAGTGACAACTATCTCCTTTTTTTGCAATAATTATTATGAATTCACATACTTAAAAGATTTTGGCACATTGACACATTATCCATATTGATGATGGAACTACCCCATTGCTGGATAATGGGAACCTCTTCAAGTTGGCTCCTGAGTCCTAACCTTTGATAGCCTCCTTTATTTCTAGTGTGACAAAGGATTCCAGGCTCAACTTGCACATTTTCTGTTCTCAACTTAGAATTATCAATTTCCTCACAAAGGACTTAATTATTAATACATTCTTGAGCCTAACTTATGTGTTCCATTAATGTTTTCCAAATTAAATAAGGCAACTGCTTAACAAGATCCAATTTCTGAGCTAATTTTAAATTTGAAAAAAATATGTATCATGCACAATAAAGAGATACAATTACTATTCCACTCTTACTAAAAGAAGGAATTTAAATGGTTAACTACTCATCATTTGGTACACAATGAGTTCTTGGACTCATTGTATACCAAAAGATGTACCAAAGCAACTCAACCATTCTGCTTTGGTATTATAATAAAATTCAGCAATTCAAATAACCATGACAACCTGGGATTGACATCAAAAATATAAAGAGACAGAGCTTCTTTATTGTGATCTTCCTTCAAGAACCACAAGAAATGCAGTGCAGAGATGACTCTAGGAAACTGTTCAAATAAAACTTTAAGCTAAACATTCTTAATCAAAGGCTGGCATCTTTAATGAAATTGAGTAAATAGTGCTCAATTAAGTATCATGAGTTTAAATTTAACAATTTCTCATCTTAATTGTTCACATTACTCAAAAATCATTGTTATAATATTAACATCTTTTCAAACATATTCCAACCCCTAGAAGGAAAACACAAAACTCTCCTTTTCAAAATCACAACTGAGACAAAATTTAATCCTTTATGCTTTCTAAACATCTCAAACTTTTTTTTTTTCTTTTCTAAAGATTTACTACTTTGAACAAGAGAGACAGAGCATGTGCACCAAGGCAGGATGCTGGGGGCGGGAGGTGGGGGCAGAGGGAATCTCACTTAGCAGGAAGCCCAATGTAGGCCTCCATCTCAGGACATAACCCGAGCCAAAATCAAGAGTTGGACACTGAACCAACGGAGCCACCCAGGCGCCCCAAACATCTCAAACTTCTGTTCTTAGTGGGAACCAAAGGAATTTTGTTGAGGATATTTTTCAGTTGCTATATTTGTAACTCTAAATGTTTTTAGAAATATCAGTATTTTTTCAGGGTCCTGAGACATTAACAAGATGCTTTAGAACATATTTGATTGCTCCTATAGAATTCATTGTTTCAAAATCAGAGTCACTTAGAGAAACGGCAGCAAAAATAACTACAGAGCCTCCCCATATCAGAGATAACTTTAACAATCAAGCACTGACTCCACTACAAATGTCAAGTGTAGGTACAGTTTAAGTGGAGCCCCCTTCCAAAATGTCTGCTTACAATATCTGTTTGCAGTATATCTACTAGTTCTTGAAATATAGCCCCTTAATTTTAATTACTCAATTTTCCTAGTCTGAAGTAGGTGAAAATGGAATAGCCTATCCTCACTGTACGTATAATCGTATACATAATTGTACATATAATTGCACACATAATTGACTAGATTTGAAATGGCATTTACAGTCATTTAATTACCCCTTTCTGAAATCTGAAGCTCCAATTTAGTGATTAAGATAAATGTCAACAACAAAATAGTCTTATTTTATGATTAAAAGAGGCAGTTATCTCCGGATTCATCTAGAACAAAAGTCTCAAATGTATTTTACTACATTTATGTATACGTGTATAAACATAACCTCTGTTGAGTGAACTCTAAACTCACGGACATATTTATAACCATGGTACTATTCAGAATATTTTAAATGATTTTTTCTACATATAATTTAGCAGGTTAAGCTAAGATTCTATATTTCACATACTATAAAATATTTACATACCTTAGACTATTGCTAATGCATCTCTTTCAGATGCATAAGCTTAAATAAATACGAGAAGAAAAATATTCATGAAATACACATTTTAAGATTTTCTTTCCCTCAAATCAAAGTTGTGCAGGCCATATTGTGATTATTTCCATGATAATTAAAAATGACTGCTTTGGGATTCAAATTAGGTAATCATGGAGAAAGCAAGATATATACCCCTTACCTTATGCCAAAATAGATCCTATACAAACATTTAACGTAAAATGTTAAAAAAAAATGAAACGAATTAAAAAACTAAAAGAAATGGGGCGCCTGAGTGGCTCAGTGGTTAAGTGTCCGCCTTTGGCTCGGGGACATGATCCCAGAGGGTCCCGGGATCAAGTCCCACATCAGCTTCCCCACAGGGGAGACTGCTTCTCCCTCTGCCTATAATATCTCTGCCTCTCAGTCTGTGTCTTACATGAATGAATAAATAAAATCTTTAAAAAAAAAAAAAAGCTAAAAGAAATGAGGTGGGGAATTTTTTTCTTTTTTGCTTAATATTGCAGAGTACAAAGGGCAAGATATAACTTAAACCTAAAAGTCACAAAAGGTTGACAAATTCAATTGCATAAAAATAGCCACGTCCTGCATAGCAAAACCCACCCAGCAAAATCATGAGACAAGTAATCAGTTAAGAAAACATATTATGCATATTAAAATGACTAATTTCCTTGATACGGAGTATGTACAAATGAATTTTAAAAATCAACAATCCCATGGAAAAATGGAAATGATAAACTGCTCATGAAAAATAAAGAAGAACATGCTGTGGGCTCTTAAAATAAAAGCCCAGAAAAGTAATTTCTCACACTTTGGGTACATGATGTATGGAAAGAAATTTAACATTCTTCAGTATTACCAGTGCTCCATATCCTTTAACCCAGCAATTCCACTTTTAGGAACAGATCCTACATGTGTGCCTGCACACATGCACACACGTGCACACACAAGCTTTAAATATACACAGGCTTATTCATCATTGCATATTACAGCATGGATTTGAAGGGAGATGTTCTAAATGGGCCTAATTATTTACAGTTTTTTAAAAAAGATACAGAACAAGTACAGTATCCTAACCATTCCCATAAAGGGTGAATATTTATATTCCCATTTGCTTGTAGTTACTAAACTCTTTCTGGAAGAACATATAAGCAACAGATAACACCAACAATACATACCCATGTGACCAAATCTGACATTAGGGATTATGGTACAGATTGAAAGCAAAAGGAACCTATTTCTCCTGCACATTCATTTTATTCTATCTTGGTTTGGTTTTATTAGTCATCACACTCAATTATTTTCTTTTTTTAAAAAAAGATCTTATTTATTTATTCATGAGAGACACAGAGAGAGACTGGCAGAGACACAGGCAGAGGGAGAAGCAGGCTCCATGCAGGGAGCCCGATGTGGGACTCGATCCCCAGACCGGAATCACGCCCTGAAGCGGAAGGCAGACGCTCAACCGCTGAACCACCCAGGCGTCCCACATTCAATTATTTTCGTGGAAATATTTTACAAAATGTATTCTAAGATTTAACTTAAACAGAGATGTTCACGTTTTCTAACAAATCTAGTTCTACCTCTTTATACTCTGTATTTCTCTTTATTTTTATGCACTTAAAGAAAAAGAATGCTCAGTTTATTAAGTGCTAAGATTTAAGTTCAGAGAGATGCACTTCATGTTCCAAATGTATAAAATGCAAACTGGCATGCTGATAATAGCAATAACAATTAGATACTCTGCATTTCTAGAAGAGAAAACAGGATAAAATCAAGGTATAAAAACCTCCAAGTGGGGTGTGGATATGTAGCGCAGGCCAAAGAAAATGGGAAAGTGGAGCAGATAAATATTAAAAAGCATGTCTTTTATAAAGCTACACACACAACCTGCACTACAGCTACACACACAACCTGCACTACACAAAAAGTTGAATCTTTAACTACACTGACCTCTGACATCACTAAACATTTGTCAATTATTATCTAAAAAAAAACAATGTGAAACAAAGTAATCTCTATGTTCTTATAAAACAATTTCATGCTTTATTAAACAACATCAAATCATCAAATACCATGCCTCCTATAGCTTTCCTTTTTTAATTGGAAATTAAAAAGCCTACTTTTGCTACAGTTTCCTGTTAAGTCCAACTAACATCATCCCAGAAGTAGGTGGAGAGAAGAGTCACAAATCTGAATTAACTCAACCAAAAGCAGATTAATTAGTATTCTCATAAAAGGCATGTAATCATTTGGTAAAACTAGTGAGAAATCATAAAGGTTCTTTGCAATTACTCCAAAAAGCGCAACTGGAGCTGTTTGAGCATCCTATCTCCTTTACCTTTCTGACTCTTCATGGCTTTTTAAGGGACGTAGAATTTTCCTAATAACGTAGAAATGCTGATGACACTGCCCTTCTTCTGACTCGCCAAATCATCTGAATCCCCAGCATCTGCAGTCAGGCTGTTTCTCAAGAGCTCTGATCTGCTGCCAACTTAGAGAGAGGCCCCGAGGACCCCTTAGGGTGCACAGGGAGGCCGGGCTGCAGACGGTCACGGAACGCCTGTCCCGCAGGTGAAGGTCGGCCCCACAGGACCCCCACGTTCCCAGCTGCACCGCCGCCTGCAGGGTCAGCACGCACCGGGCTTTGTCCGCATGGACGCCGCCCTCTGCAACCCGATCTCCCCGCGACAGGGCGACGGCCACCCGCCCCAGCCTCGCCGTCCGGGACGCACGGAGCCCGAGCCTCCCAGGGTGCAGGGTGCGAGTCCTCCCCGCGCAGGCCCGCCCGAGCGCCGGGCCCGGGAGCCCGGGATGGAGGACGCGGGGCCGGGGGGACCCCGGGGCGATCGGCGGTGTGACCCGCCCCGGGCGCGGGGGTGGGGGGGGTGCCCGGGGTCTCCGCGCTGAGCCGAGCCCGGCCCCGCGGAGGGGTCCTCCCCCGGCCCCGGCCGACCCGGGAGGCTCCGGGGAGCGCAGCGCCGGGAGCCCGGGACGCGCACGGGCCGCGGGACTCACCGCGCTGGCGGCGGCGGCGGCGGCGGGGGCGCCGGAGGAGGCGCCGGGCGCGTCCTGCCTCCTCAGCCGGGACTTGAGGCTCTTCATGGCCCGGTGTCCGCGGTCCGGCGCCCGAACCTTCAAGCGTGCGGGCCGCGAGCGCCCGGGGAGGCGGCGGCGGCGGCGGCGGCCCCAGCCCCACCTGCCACCTGGGGACTCGGGGGCGGGGCGCCCTCCCGCAGCCAATCCTGCCGCGGCCTCCGAGGGGGCGGGGCCGGCAGCGACCAATCGGAATCCGGGAAGGGGGTGGGACTTCCCTTTCAAACTTACTTACAGACCCCCTCCCTCTCGCAGCTGCAGAAGTTTGGGGCCGCAGCTGCGCGGGCGGCGGAGGTGAGCGGCGGCGGCCGGGACCCGCGGGAGAGCAGGGCTCCCGGCCAGCGCGCTTCGGTGACGGGGCCTCAGGTCTGAAGAGAGCGAGGGGTCCGGCCAACGCCGGGCCTCGGCCGAGGCCGAAGCCACCTCCCTCCCCCCACCGCCGCGCACGTGCTCTTCCCTAAGCTCAGGTCCCTAACTCTGCTCTGCTTCCCAGCAGGACGCGCAGCAGCTTTCAGCTTCCCTTCCACCCGCCGACGTTTCATTGCAGCGCCTGGGACACAACGGCCTCTAAGGAATAAGGCGCTGCCGAAGAACGTCCGGCTACGACCAGACTTTGAAAGACATGACAATAAGTGTGAAATGATCGATGATCAATTTGATGAGTGAAGAACCCGCTGCTTTGGAGAGAGAAAGAGAGAGATGGGGTGGGGGTGGGGAGAGCATCAATAAAAATACGGTGGTAAAGGACTGACAAAATTTTTGAAAACCAGAAATATAAAAAATAATAATAAAATAAAAAATTAAAAAAAAAAGAAAACCAGAAATAAGTATACCTGGAGCTCTTTGGGCTGTGCCAAAGAGGAAACAAGGTCTAGCTCTTTCCATATGGTCACATGCTGCTATACTTTTTGCTTTCACACTTGACCTTTCCTCTCTGCTGTAGTAGTCCCTACTTAATCTACTGAATTAATTTGTGTATCTCAAAAAAAAAAAAAAAGACCTGGCTGTTTGAACGAGAATCCAGGCTTTCAATAATATTATTTCAGCTAAAAGTTTATAAATTAATTCGAATAGTAGTATATTTTGTATTTCTCAGCTATATTGTCCTTCCCTCCAAAAAAAAGATTATTTAATATCTGTTGATGCCTTTAACAGCAGTCTGTACAGACATCTCATTTTGTTTGATCATCACAAATCTTTGAAATAGACAATCCAATCCATTCATTCATTCATTCTTTCTTTCAACCTACACCTATGTTTAAGGAGTACGATACGCTGCTAGTTACCGGAGGAAAAGTGATTAACATGATAGGTCCTTTGCATCCAGGAAGCTTACAATCTAGTGAGTTAGACAAACCATAAAACCATAATATCACTAACATATGCAGAGTTTGCCTCAGTTGCTAGGAGATGACATAGATAGCCAAGTTCTCCAGTCTAAGGGGTTCAAAGACCTGATGGAAGAAGCAAAGCCTGATATATATATATATATATATTGCAAAGCCGGATTTGATACTTATTTATTTATTTTTAGTAAATTTGTAAGATTTTTTTTAATTTTTATTTATTTATGATAGTCACACACAGAGAGAGAGAGAGGCAGAGACACAGGCAGAGGGAGAAGCAGGCTCCATGCACCGGGAGCCCGACGTGGGATTCGATCCCGGGTCTCCAGGATCGCCCACTGGGCCAAAGGCAGGCGCTAAACCGCTGCGCCACCCAGGGATCCCTATTTTTTTAAATGACCCATAATAGCCAAAGTGATACAAAATGTCATCAAAGGAAAACATATCATGGTCTTTTCTGCAAAAAAATTGTTTTTGCTTTCTGAAGAAACACATTAAAGCTAATTAATTCATCCTGCCCAGAAAATTTGGATTAGTGAGAATCATTTCAAGGAAGGATGAAGAAACAAGTAGGTGAGGAACCCTCAATAATTTGCTTTTAACATGACAGCTTCAAAAGTCTTCGTTGGAGTCAGTTTTTCTCAGCAAAATATTTATTCTAGCATGTACCCATTTGAAAAGACAAACAGTCCATGTTTCCAACAAACAATGGATTCTTTTTGTCTGAAAGGTCAGTTTCTCTCTTTAGAGTTTCCTTAGAGTAACTCAAGGTTTTATTTAAATACTGTAAATGGGGCACCTGGGTGGCTCAGTCAGTTAAGCAATCAACCCTTGATTGATTTCCCCTTGGGTTGTGACTCAGGGTTATGGGATCCATGCCTGAATGGGGCTCTGCGATCAGCGGGAAGTATACTTCTCTCCCTCTGTCTCTGCCCCTCCCCCCATTTGAAGGTACACAATCTCTCTCTCTCTAAAATGATTAAATCTTTAAAAATAAATAAATGCTGTAAAAACATGTTTTCAGAGCTCTCTTGGAGAGACAGCATCCAGGTAAATGGCAGTGAACTTTGAATAGTCTTTGAAAATAACACTGTCTTTGAAAATGACAGAAAATTATTAAATGTTGTCTTGATTAGTTCTATGGAAGGAAGTTTTCTTGAATCCTCCTCCTTCCTCAAGATCCACAGTCATTCAGATTTTAGTGGCTCTTTATAGTACCTGGACGCTGTATCTCTGTCCTCACCTACCACTGCAGAGCCAAACTTCTATCTGGATATTCTATAAATTTCCCAATGAGACACCCAACCTCCAGTCTCCCCTTTCCCATCACCAGCAAATTACCAATCATCAAAAGCCTTACAAAATATTCCTCTCGTGCTCAAAAACCTTCAGCAGTTAATGAATAAAATCTAACTCCTTTACTTGGCGTGTAAGGCTTTGCAACACGGACCCAACCCTGTTCTCCCTGTGGCAATCCAAACAAATTACTCTTCGTCCTATTCCTCAAACGTGGGTCATGCCTTTTAATTTTCACATCTTTATGAGGCTATTACCTCCTCCGGTAATTTTCTATCTACATTCATCTAACAAAATCCTACTTCCTCCAGGAATGATTGGAAGAAGACATAAGGAGGCTTCTGGAGTACTGTACTATTCCATCTGGTTACATAACTAGAGTTCTGGTTATGTAACTAGTGAGTTCAGTTTGCGAAAATTCAGTTATCCTACAGTCTCTATGATATGTACACTTTTATAAGTGTGTATGCTATACTTTAATTTAAAAAAAAAGCCTTTTTAATCATAAATCTGTTCCAAGTGCCCTCTTCTCTAACAGAGGCTTCTCTGATCACTCCACTGAGAGTGATCTCTCCATCTTCCAAATGGCTGAATTGTACATCTCAAATGATGCTAATACATACTTTCTGAACAAGCATTATTTCCTACTAGACTTCAAACTCCTTAAAACCAGGGAATAACTGGTATATGTTGGAATTCCCTTCGATACGTAGCATGTAGTAAGTGCTCAATGAATACTCCTGAATGAATTGATGCATTCTTTTAGAGTGAATTAGGGTTGTTTGTCCATCATGTGATGCAGGACTGGTACTCCCACTGTTGTGAATACTGGCTGTCTTCTGGAGCATCCAAGTTCTCATAGCCCTGGTCACTGGCTTCTTTTCTGTTGTTACTGCATAACATCAAGGAAACAGACAGAGACACAACTCCAGCTTGCATCAGTTTCCAAAAATGTTGGGCAAGTTATTTTTATGAACTGTCTGCATGATGTCCCCATGGTGTCTGTGTCTAGTGGCCTTTATGGATTTTTCCAGGCGAGAAACTTGATAGCTGATGTCTGCTTATTCCCATTTGAGAACAGCTAAGTAAATAGCAGTGGTTTGAATATGGAGTAAGGCTTTTTATATTGATCTGGAAGCCCTTACACGAAGTAAAGTCACTATTATTAGAATTCAGCCAGACAGGTTTGGTTTGGTGTTGTTAACTATTATCACTACTGTTTATTCTTATCTTCCCTCCAGAGCAAAAGGCACTTATCAAACCTAGATAGATTTTTTTATTCGTTACCATACGGAATCTCAGTGAAAGTTTTTGTTTTGCTTATGTATTATAGTTTATGAAACCAGGAAGGAAAATGAAGTTTTAGAAATTATTTTCATAGGTTATACATGCACAATGTAAAGAAATCTCAAATCATACAAAAAGGTGAAGTTAGTCTCCTTATCACCTCTATCCCTTAGCCCCTGTTGTCAAGGAATTTGTGTTCTAGACCAAGCAACAAAGCTCAATTGAAGAATGACTACTTAAGACATGTAGAGTTGGATTGCAGATACAGATGGTATTCAGGGAAGGAAAAAAGTTGGTAATAAGTGTGCATAAAGGGATGGTACCCAAGGTTGGATGTAGCTTCAGTGAGTGCACCCAGATAAGAAGCAACACCAGGCGGGAAAAGGATACCCAGAAGGACCAGCCAGAGCAGGTAAGAGAGCACAGTTGGGAGATGCTCACTGAAAATAATCTGATGATAATGGCAACAAGATGACAAATACAAGTCCTTAGAAGAAGAATAAAGAAGTGACACACAAAATCAGACACATACACATAAAAAGATCCCTTTTGAAACAGAAAGATCTTCCAGACAAGCTCCAGTTATGAACTTCATGTGCAATGACTTCCCTCTTCATTTTTAGAGTTTCTTGCCACTCCTGGTATCTCAGGGAACCTGGCCAACAAAGCCCGTCAATAATTCCTTGGAGGAACCATGGTGGCCCAGCTCAGATACCAGGGCCATAGCTGCCAGAGCCACGTGTGGCTATGGGGTCACGAGGAAGGGCACCCCCAGCCACAACCCCTACAGCATCCCCAGGAATGTGAGACCTGAGGCAGTTCTCACACCCTCGTCTCTTGCCACATTCAGAACAAAAACATATTGCATAAGAGAGCTTTTAAAAAATAAATAGGTCATCTTTGGCACTAATTTAAAAACCATCTGCATTTCTAGTGAGCTCTCCAATGACTCCATCCCGGAAAACTAGAGTGGGAAGGAAAAAAGCAGGAAGAAGGGATCATTCTGCCCTATAGAAACATAGACACTTGTGTGAGTTTTCTTACTCCACTTTAAAACTTCTAGGGATGTCAATTCCCTTTTAAAGAACCTTCTCTAATTTCTCCCACAGAGTTGTTTTGTGCTCTGCTATAGCGATCTCCCACAGAGGGCTGCCTTCCATCTATCTCTCTGTCCTCCGTGGCATTTACAGACCACCATCCAAGTGTGTCATTGGGTTCAATACTGAAAGAGGGAGCAAAAAAAGCAGGGAGGGGCATGGTCAGGAACTTCCCCCACATGTCTGAACTTACACTTAAAGGCAGTTGAGATACTCAGTTATTTCTCTGAATGCAGGTTTAGTGTAAAAAAAAAAAAAACGAAAAACACCAACCCGTTTCATTTGGTGAAAATGAACTTTTCTTATCAAGTTTTGATTACACAAACTCTAGAAATGCCATTGGCTTCACTGTAATGAGATGGATGGCCCTGTGTGTGCATGGTTCAAAGGCAGAAGCCCTTGACTGCCTCTTTTAAAACAGTCTTACTCATCCCAGAGCCCAGATAAACGTAAGGAATTTGGTTCAGGGATCAGTAACCGTCTGACTCCGTAGTAAACTTTCCTGGACCTTGGAGTTCTCTTATCTTAACTAGGATGCCAGGATATGCACAAACAATGAGCCAAAAGACTCCCAAGATTCCAGCATTCCTGAATGAGTAGAAAAGCTTCTTGCTTTTGAGTTGAAAATATGGCAAGTAAAGAAGATCTCCATAGAATTTAAAGGAAAATTTTGTCCTCCTTATAACTTCCCCTTCTGGATCAGATCTCCAGGGGGGACTTTTTTATTATTAAGGATTTATTTATTTATTCATGAGAGACACAGAGAGAGGCAGAAACACAGGCAGAGGGAGAAGTAGGCTCCTCACAGGGAGCCTGATGTGGGACTTTGATCCCCATACTGGGATCACACCCTGAGCCAAAGGCAAACACTCAACCACTAGGCCACCTGGGCGTCCCCAGAGGGACTTTTTAAATTCTGGCAAGGTATCAGTAAATACTCTTCATTGAATTGTTAAATTACTGGTAAGTTATATGATTAGTATACCACTGGTTACTCCATGCCAATCTTTGCTACTTATCCTAATAAAAGAACACTGAAGACAAAATAAGTCAAGGTAAATCTCATGTTCAAGGGCACTTGGTAAATGTCCAGGCTTTATGATGTACATTTGACAATGATCATACTGTCACTTAAATTAAAATTACTGTTGATTTTAGTGGGGGTTTTCTTAAAGATTTTATTTATTTATTCATGGAAGACATGGAGAGAGAGAGACAAAGACATGGGCAGAGGGAGAGGCAGGCTCTATGCAGGGAGCACGGTGTGGGACTCGATCCCAGGACCCCAGGATCAACCTGAGCCAAAGGCAGGAGCTCAACCCAGCTGAGGTGCCCCAACTATAGTGGTTTAAATTCTGATAACAGGAAGTTTATAGGCAATATACTAGATATGTAGATGTTCTAACAAAGTTGAGTATAAACACAGTTAATTGCATATATTTTACATAAGATTGCATATTATATTACATATTTCTAACATACCATATCATTTGGAATTCTTTCATAAAATATCTCTACAATTTAATATATCATGTAAGTCCTAATTTTTATGTAAATATTAAATCCATATAAGTGTGGATGAAATGTGTAATTTAAAATGTTAATCTTAAAAATTAGTTTCTTACACAATACCACACAGGATTTGTGGATGGATGGATGGATTTGGTTACCAAAAGACTCATACTTTAGCTTCCTGGAAAACAGTAGCTGGAGAAAAAAATTTCCTGCGTTCCCCTTCTTCAAAACTACTTTCAACAATGTTTAAATTATCATATAATGAAAACATAATTTGTATCAAATTGGCAAGTAATATTTAATTGCAATGCTGATTTGAGAGAAAAATTTTAACCAATATATCATTCTTGTATACAACAGCATTATTCCACCTTGCGTATGAGTCATTAGGGCTATTTTAAAAAGCATACTTTATGCAGAGAGATTTATCCACTATTCTACCCTCATGGATAAGCTACACATTCTTTTTTTTTTAAGCTATACATTCTTTACATCATCTACACTGGTTTAATACAAGCATCAAAAAAATATTCATTCACCGATCATTGATTGATGTATGCTTTTCCTTTTTTTTTTTATGTATGCTTTTCCTATTGCTGTCTTATGAATGCTGTTGCCACAAGCAAAATGTGTAAAATAGCTAATAAATTAAAATACCAACTCATTCTGGACTTCAAAAGAGTTTTCATTTTGCTATGCTAGAGAGAAACATGTATATATTATGCTTCATAAACTTCAAAACCATCCCTAACCTAAACAACAATTAAGAACAGTTCCTTTGAACCTTAGAGGGTGTGGTCCATGAATTTGCCAAAGACCAAGGCACAGCCTTTTAAAGATAACCTAAAAGCATGTTTCTTCCACTACTGAGAGTGGGGCTCTGAGAGAATAATAAATCCAAGATCCATCACCTTCTTAGCCCATAACTCTGAAGTGACACTCATCAAGCCAGCAAATGCAAAGCAACCTGAAAGCTCTAAAACCAAAGTAACCAGAGGGTTACTTACTCTTATCAGGTAAGTAAACCCTAACTGAAATAACCTTATGGAATTCCCAAATATGAATCACAGCAGATCACCTAACAATGATAAAGTTTCCTCACACTGCTGCTTCAATACTTACAGCCAGTCATCTGTCGCTGGACATCTGGGCTCTTTCCATAGTTTGGCTATTGTGGACATTGTTGCTACAAACATTGGGAGGTACAATGAAATATTACTCAACCATCAAAAAAATGAAATATTCCCATTTACAATGCCGTGGATGGAACGAGAGGGTATTACTCTAAGCAAAATAAGTCAATCAGAGAAAGACAATTATATGATTTCATTCATACGTGGGGTTTAAGAAACAAAACAGAGGATCATAGGGGAAAGGAAGGAAAAATAAAATAGGACGAAATCAGAGAGAGAGACAAAGCATAAGAGATTCTTAACTAAAGGAAGCAAACTGAGGGTTGCTGGAAGAAGGGTGGGGGGTATGGGGTAACTGGATGATGGGTATTAAGGAGGGCACGTGATGTAATGAGCACTGGCTGTTCTATGAAACTGATGAATCACTGAACTCTACCTCTGAAACTATACACTATATGTTGATTAATTGAATTTAAGTAGAATTAATTTTTTAAAAAAACTTATAGCCAGAAAGCCCCCATTTGCTACCACACTATCCAAGTCAACACTATCCAGCCTATGCAGGAATGTTAACACTTTATGTACTTTTGTTTAAATCACACCTCTCCAGAAAGAAATCAAAGTGACTTCTAACAAATGCGGTTACCATACTTCCCATAACAAAAGTAGGAAATGAATCTGAGGAAGGGAGAATTTATATTTACTGTTAGAACAACTATTATTGCTATCCTGAGCCTGAAAGTTGGCTTTCAGCTTCCTAAGAGCCAGGGCAAAACGAAACTGGGAACAATCAGTGACAGCTTTAATACTAGAAAAGGAAAAGGCAGGGCAGGTTCTCCATCGAGGTAAAGTTTTCCTGATGTTGCACTCTATAATAAATTTCTCACATGGGTGTGGCTTTCTATGTAGGGCAGTGAGCAGTGTAGCAGATGGTCTCCTCGACTGTACTTACTATTATAATATTTAGAAATGCCTTTGTGGGATGCCCAGATTGTTCATTCAGTCACACAGCACACACAGAGTTGGTTAGTCACAGGTGATGTGTGAGGCAGCCCTGGGGAAAATGGCAGGGCAGACAAGTTAGACAAAGCACCTGCTAGCTCTCATGGAGCTGGATTCCAGCAAGAGTGGTGGGAAGCAAACAAACTAAACAAATAACAGGAGCAAGATAAATGTAGATAGTGGACATAGAATGTGCTAGAAAACTGGCTACTACTATAGATTGGTGCTCAAGGAAATTCTTTCTGGAGAAGTGACTGAGCTAAGGTCTGAAGGACAGAAAGGAACCTGCCAAGTTTAGACGTGGGAAGAAGAACACTCCAGGCAGAGGAAAGAGCAAATTCAAAAGCCCTAAGGGGAGGTCCAGCTTGGCAATGTTACAGGAACTTAAGTGTGGCTGAAGGATAGTGGTAGAAGAATATGAGCCAGACGAGTTTGGAGAAGCAGCCTCGGGCTAACAGGAGTAGGAATTGTAGGCCAAACTAAGGATTTGGGATTGTTTTCTTATAAGAAGCTAATTAGGTTTTTCTAATGGGAAGCTAATTAGGCAGGGGATGATGGATCTTATTTATATACCAAAAAAAAAAAAAAAAAAAAAAAAGCTTCCGGCTTCTAGGGAAAGAATTGATCATAAATGAGCAAGAGGAAAAAACAGGAGAGCATAAAAAAGTTTGAGATACAGACTAGAAATGAAGGTGACTTGTTAGTAGAATTGATATGGAGAGGGAGACATCAAACCACTAGATGGGTGGAGATACCGTTTATTGAGTGGGGATGACATGCTATGTTTTGAAGGGAAAACCAAGGGTTCTATTTTGGTCATGGTGGTTGGAACTGCCCATTGAGGAGCCAAGCAGGGAGATACTACATAGGTGGCCTAAACAGCAAGAGTAAAACTCATTGGAGAGATGAGGCTAGAGACACAGCCTTGGGAATCCTGAGCAAGCACAGAGAGCTTAAGGCCGTGGGACCAGATAAAATCTATTATGGAAGAAGAAGGCCAAAGGCCAAGACGTGGGTACTGCAACATTTAGAAAGCAAACAGAGGAGAAGGCACTGCATAGAAGATGGAGAAGAGACTCCTAGAGGGCAACCAGGAAAAGAGTGTGGTGCTGCAACAGCCAGGAGAGGGTGGTTTTTCAAAGGCCAGCCCTGCTGAATACTGCTGAAAGATGGACAAGCGTCCATCAGATGAGCAGCCATTGAGTTTGGCATCATGGGTGCTTCTAATGACAAAACAGCATCCATGGATTTTGGGAGAGAAGGCTGAGTAAACTGGGTTCAAAGAGAATGGAAGGTAAGGAGGTGGAGATTTTGAACAATGTGGTGTGAAGAGAAGCAGAGAAACGGGGATAGTAGCTGGAGGGAGGCAAGAAATCAAGAGAAGTCTTTGTATTTTAAGGTGGGAACTACCAAAATTTTTCTGCAGCCTGGGAGGAGAATGAGCCAATCCAGGGGAAGGACTGAGGAAACAGAGTAGGCAGACATGGGTAGGAGTTAAGCCCTTAAGAAGGTAGAGAAAAAGGATGTGATCCTTTAGCTAAGAGGTTGGACCCGGCATCTGTAATAACACGAGTGAAGGCAAAAAATACAGGCTCAGATGCACATTGGTTGGTATATTTAGTGGAAGGTAAAGAAGAAGGTCTCAACTGGATTGCTTCTGTAATGATCACCAGCCAAAAGGAAGATAGGCAATGAGAAAACAGGACTTTGGGATGTTTGAGGAGAATAAGGAGGTACAAAGTAGCCAATATTTTTCAATCTTATAGCTCTGAAGTACCAACCTGGTCTGCTGATCTCTGAAATCCTCCATGTTATCCTGAGAGCATGATGATAATTCTCAACTGATATTGTTCTATCACAAAATGATGGGCTTAGATAGGGAACCCCACTATCTAAACTACCAGGCAGCAAACATTGGTTAATTTGTGTTTCTAACCTACATAGGGATTGATCAAAGTATTTGTTCACCAAGCACTGTATCTCACCCTTATTGTGTGTGCACCCCACCGCACCGTGTACTACTACCACCACGACAACACAACAACTAAAAGTTTTGGACATATTGCCATGTGCTAAGCATTCTGCAAAATTCTTTACTTGTATTATTTCTCTTAATACTCCCCATAAGTAAATAAGCAGTGGGCACCATTATTCCAGTTTTATGAATGATGATGAAGCTTACATAGGCTAAATTATATCAATATTAGAGAGGGGACAAGACAGAGTCAGCAATTACTCATCATGCCATGTAGTTATAAATGGAGTTGTGTAAACAATTGTAAAACCAAAGCCTAATAAGGGATTCATACTAGCAAATCATTCACTCATAGAGGGAAAAAAAAACTATAGAGCCAAAACTTGAATAAAATTACCTGTAAATGGAAGGCACCTGGGTGGCTCAGTCGGTGAAGCATCTGCCTTTGGCTCAGATCATGGTCTCAGGGTCCTGGGATTGAGCCCCATGTTGGGCTTCCTGCTCAGCAGGGAGTCTGCTTCTCCCTCTCCCTCTGACCTTTCTTCCTCCTTGTGCTCTCTCTCTTTCAAATGAATAAATTTTTTTAAACTTTTCAAAATGGCCTCTAAATGATTTGCTATAGAAAATTAAAATACTTCACAGGGAAAAAAAAATCCTTTGAAATTTACCAGTCAGCTCTTGTGAGAGCTGAAAGCAGCTAGTATGAGTCCTTTTAGGACCATCAGAACTCACATTCCCTCAGGTAGTTTTAGCAAGAATAATGATGAGACCTCAGAGCATCAGTTGGTCTGAGATTATAGCCCCCCTCCTATGAGCCAAGTGAATGAAATAAAAAGGACACTCCAGCTGCAAATTATGTGGACTCTAATGTATTTTTGGTATTAGGGTTAGGAATAGGTGTAACAGACCATCTTGTTTTTTGTTTTTGGTTTTGTTTTTTGTTTTTTTTTTTTTTTTAGTCTTAAGTTCTTTTTTTAATTGAACTCAAGAATTTTTTTTTTTTTTAAATTTTTATTTATTTATGATAGTCACACACACACACACAGAGAGAGAGAGAGAGGCAGAGACACAGGCAGAGGGAGAAGCAGGCTCCATGCACCGGGAGCCCGACGTGGGATTTGATCCCGGGTCTCCAGGATCGCGCCCTGGGCCAAGGGCAGGCGCTAAACCACTGCGCCACCCAGGGATCCCTGAACTCAAGAATTTATTAAGAAACCACTCTGTGCTAGGAAATATGGATGCAAATCAGACCATCTTGTTTTAGTCTTTGCATTTTGTTTGTATTTTCTCTTTTTTTCAAAATATTGAAAAGATTAAGTGAATAAGATATAATTGCATGTAGAGATTCAGAGTGGTCACTTCCTGTGTTTCAATATGCCTATGAAATTGCAGGCCTATGTTCCCAAGCAGTAGTTATATGACTTCTTCAAGCAAGTGCCCAAAAAGTCAGTGTTGATTTATTGGATAATATAAGTGACTGAGTTTTCTGAATGAAAACAATTCTTACACAAGAGACTTAGCTTAATGCCATTTTAAACAATGGATCCATTGACCTGGTTTCAGGTTTAAGAGTATGAATAGTCCCTAAAGTGAAGCATTTATAAAGTCATGGGTGATTGTCATGTGAACTTTCAGAATTATGTCTTTCCAAGTTCATCTCTGATTCAAGTCAGAACAAGCATGGTTTAGAGTGCCGAGTGGAAACAAGACTCTAAGGTAGAATCAAGCTTCCAGACATGTTCCCTAGGGGTTTTTTCTGGGTTTGTTTTTTGTTTTTATTATCACTGTTCCTGGTTTTGTAGGAGCTCTGCATTCTAAATCAAAAATCAAAACATTCAAAAGTCTAGTCAATGCTACCCAAAAACCGAGATTTTAGATACATCTCTTATACAAGTGAAGTGGTAAAGAGCATCATTAAAAACAGAAAGAATCAGGCAACACGAGAGCTTGTGATTAAGAACATTCATTTGTTCACTCATGAGATGTTTACTGGGTGCCTCGTAAGTGCCAGGCACAGTTCAGACTCCTGAAGACTGATCATTGTTCCTAAACACAAAGATCCAGAAGTGAAAAGTATCAGTGTGGTGGGAACAGAATGAAACAAAGGAGGACAGATCAAGATGGCCTGAGGGATGGGAGGTGGAGCAGAGATCTAGGTCATGTAATGCCTGCTAGGATATTGTGAGGGCTTACAGCTTTTCGGAGGGATATGGGAAATCATACCATGGCTTTGCAGTAGTCCAAGCAAAAGGAAATGGTGACCAACCAGACCAGGATAGTAGAAGCAGAGAAGTGATCCGATTCCAGATATACCTTGAAGGTTGAGCCCATAAAAATTCCTGATGGAGTGAGATGACATGTAAGAGAGTTACGAATCTGAGCACCTGGAAGTTGTATACAGAGACGAGGAAGGCTGTTGGATGAAGCAAGTTGTGGGTGCTGGGGGGAAGATCAGGGGGTCAGGGTCGGACATGTTTAGTATGATATGTCTATTACACATCCAAGTGGAGATGGCAGGTAGGAGACTGGATGAATCTGAAATCCAGGAGAGAGTTCGGGGATGGAGAGATAAAGTTGGCGATCATCTGCACATAGTTAGCATGAGACTGCATGAGGTCACCAAAGAAGGAAATACTGATAAAGAAAAGAAGGTCAAAGGCACTCTAAAACACTCCAGCATGAACAGGTTGGGAAAAGATAAGGAACGAAGGAGACAGATAGGGGGACGTGACAACGAGTGAAGAAGGAGAAAAACCAAAAGGGTGTGGAGTACTGCGAAGCAAATGGAGCCAGTGCATCCAGGAGGAGGGCATGGTCAGTGACGTCAGTGCTGTTATGTTAACCAGACGTCTGACCACGGACTGAGAGCTACCATTGGATTTGGCAAGTAGTGGATGGGGTGATCGGTACAAAGGCCTGACTGGACTGAATTTAGGAGGAAACAGCAGAAGCATTGGAAACTATAATAATAGATAATTCCCACAAGGGGTTTCAGTGCAGGGAAGAGCAAAGAACTGGGGAGTAGCTGGTGGAGCAAATAAGATCAAGAGAAGTTTTTCTGAAATTAGAGAGATTAATGAGAAGTCTCCAAATAAATCTTGGGTACGTGGCTCCATGAACACACATCAGTCTTAGCACTCTTATTATTCTGCTCACGTGTTTCTCTCTCTCAATAAATTGTGAATTTCTGAAAGGTGGGGACCTCATTTTACTCAACTTTATATATGCCCACAGACTAACCCAATCTATTGGCTTACTATTGCCCCAATAACAAATAACCAGAAATTTCATGGCTTAAAACAATACAGCTCGGTAAATTAGAGGCCTGACACAGGTCTCAGTGGGCTAAAATCAAGGTGTCCATAGAGTGTTCATTTCTTTGCTTTTCCTGGCTTCCAGAGGTGGCCCTCCTCATTACTCAGTTGGTGGCCCCTTCCTCCCTCTTCAAAGCCAGCATCATTGCGTCTCTGAGACCATTCCTCCACAGCCACATCTCCCTTTCACTCTGAAATCAACTGGGAGACATCCTCTGATTTATTTTTTACGATTGTATTTATTTATTCATGAAAGACACAGCGAGAGAGGCAGAGACACAGGCGAAGGGAGAAGCAGGCTCCCGGTGGAAGGCCGATCCCAGGACTCTGGATCATGACCTGAGCAGAAGGCAGATGCTCAACCACTGAGCCCCCCAGGTGCCCCAACATTCTCTGATTTTAAAGAGGCATCTAATTACAATGCCCCCACATCCCCAACTCTCCACAATAACATCTACATCTCAAGGCTCCTAGTTTAATCACATCTGCAAAGACCCTTTAGCTATGTGACGTAACATATTTACAGGTTCTGGGGAGTAAGACGTGGACATCCCTGGAGGTCATCATTCTGCCTATCACATCAAGGGACTGACACCCAGATGAACGAACATTTGGAATGCACGTGTTACACAGTTTTCCTTTTGACATCTATCATGCCCCATTATAAAGGCCTAAATTCTTCAAAATCCTGCAATCTCTATGAGAGCAGAAACTACTTCACTTTTGTCCTTCACTATATTCCCAACACTTAACACAGGGCAAGAAGTGGCTGCTTCATTAATATTTGTTGAATGAATGAATAAGTGAGCAAACCTATTGTTTCATGTGAGCTGCTATAGGGGAAATCTCTTCTTTGGGCTTAGCAGATAATATCTGAGCCTTCCAAGAGAAATGGGGCTCCTTCTCTGGGAGGAGGGTGCATCTCTTCCTTGTCCTCTTACATCTGATCTAACAGGGTATGCAAAATCTACTTCTGCATAGACAATTTTTCTATATAAAATGGACGTGTCCATGACTGGGGGGCTCAGTCAGTTAAGCACTTGCCTTCCGCTCAGGTCAGGATCCTAGGGTCCTAGGATCAAGCCCACCTCAGGCTCCCTACTCATCCGTCCCTCCCTCTGTCCCTACCCCCTCCCATGCACTCGCTTTCTCTCTCTCTCTCTCCCTCTCAAATAAATAAAATCTTTTTTTAAAAAAAGAAGGAATTTCTAACATCTTAAAAAAAAAATGGAAGTGTCCCAAGACAAACTTCTGTACACCTTGATTTTTTCTTTGACGATGTGAATCTTTCAGACAGCTGCTCAGGATGCAATAAAATAAAAATGCAAGAACTTAGGACACCTTTATAAATAGGGCCCCAAGGTGGTGACTCGAACGTGATAGAATTTCGGGCACTCTGGGAAATGAACTAGGGGTGGTGGAGGGGGAGGAGGGCGGGGGGTGGGGGTGAATGGGTGACGGGCACTGAGGGGGACACTTGACGGGATGAGCACTGGGTGTTATTCTGTATGTTGGTAAATTGAACACCAATAAAAATTAATTTATTAAAAAAAAAAAGAATTTTGGGCATCCAAGGCAGAGGGAATGTGACTGGTCCTGCAAGGGGACAGACATGGAGGGAAGTGGCGTGTAGGTGGGGCACCTGGAAGCCCAGATGTATGTCCCAGGCAGATCTTAAAGCATACAATGGGGAGAGGGTTGCAACAACCAGAAGGCAGCCAAAGAGGTCTAGATGTGAGAAGAGAGAAGGCCAAGAGGGCAGAAGGAATGGGCACTCAGGGCTCTTTATAGCCTGGTCACCCACTCAGACAGGTGCACCTGCCTCTGCCCACTAAGAACTGCTCCCATCCCTGCTCCCATCCCTCAGTGTGCACATTCCTGTACGTGTGCTCACATCCTCCTGCTTCCTGGGATGCACTGGCAACCACGGAACACACCCTCCTGCCTGAGCTCTCACCTATCCAGGTTTCTGGGTCACCTCGCCCAACCGGCCAGTCCTGTCACCTCTCTGAACTTTCTCCAATCATTCCCTGGATCCTCTTTTACATTCATTCCCTAAAACTGCTGTCACAAGGACCACAAACCTCGTGGGGCTGGAAGCAACAGAAATGTATTGTCTCACGGTCCTGGAGGCTGGAAGTTCGATGTCACGATGTCCACAGAGCCATGCTCCCTTTGAAACCTGTAAGGAAGGCTCCTTGCTTGCCTCTTCTAGCTTCTAGTGTTTGCTGGCAGTTCTTGGCTCATCGATGCATCACTCCAGTCTCTGCTTCCCTTGTCACACGGCCATGTCCCTGTGTGTGTCTCTACATTGTCTTGTTTTCTTTAGCATCCTCTCTGTGTATAAGGACACCAGTCATAGCGGGCAAAGGGCTCATCTGCTCTGGTGTGATCCATCTTAATTTCACTAACTACACCTGCAATGGCCCTCTTTCCAAACATGGTCCCATTCACAAGCCAATGGCCCTGTTTCCAAACGTGGTCACATTCACAAGCACAAGGGGTTGGGACTCGAATGTATCTTTTTGGGGGGGACACGGTTCAACATATAACATACTTTCAGAAAACAATGGTCTGCGGGGACCCCCTCAGAGTGCAGGGGATCATCCTTTGAGGAAAGAGGGGAAAATATTAAAATTCTATTTCTATGTGATTTTTCTTTTTAAAAAAGGAAGCAGGCCTTATTGATATTTAATATGTGGATCGATACTGGTGATCTCTTCTATATTCTATTGGCCAGAGTCCCATGTCATGCTCCAAGAGTACCAGGCCCTGAGGGAATCGTGGACTCTCCCAAGTGCTGGCAGCATTAATGGAAAGGCCCCCGCTTCTCGTGTAATTTTGGTGTTTCACCACATATTGCAATTTATGGGATTCAAGGGGACATCAATATGACTACTTTTGTGAAAACCATTTAGATAGTAGAATCATTACAGTACTTGGTGTTGAGATAAAGCGCGACTGTGGTGTCACTCTAAAATCCAACCAGAGGGGCACCTGGGTGGATCTGTGGCTGAGCATCTGCCTTCAACTCAGGTCATGATCCTGGGGTCCATGGCTCGAGTCCCACCTCGGGCTCCCTGCATGGAGCCTGCCTCTCCCTCTGCCTATGTCTCTGCCTCTCTCATAAATAAATGAAATCTTTTTTAAAATGTTAAAATAAAATAAAGCCAACCAGAAGATGAGGTTATACTTTATTTTACAAAATTACAGATTTTCCAACTTGGCTAACCTTCTCTGTGATGACAGTAACGGTACATAGTATGTTACCCAGCAAATACTGTTGGGAAAAAAAAAAAGAAAGTGTGGGAGTTGGAACTAGAAAGCCACCGTAAAGCTGGGTCTTCCATAGAAGCACGTACTGGAAGAGAGCCACCCCCTGGCAGAGACGCATGGAGAAAGGTATCAGAGTCAACCTGGTCATCAGGCAGGAGAAAGATAGTTCCAATAAGGATTTTTAACTTCATCCCAGCCCCACACCATCTGGGCTTTTGAAACTATGGTAATCGCACGACCCAGACACCCTGAAGCCAAGAAACTGGCATTAAATTTGTTCTTAAGCCACTTTCCTCCGTTGGCAGAAGCAAACTAAATGCAACTCAGAGCGACACTCCCTCCACCTAGGTCTGATGTGATTCCTTCTAATACCGTTTTTTTTTTTTTTAAGAGTAAAATATTTGCATGGTTTAAAGCTAGTCAAGTAGTTGTGGGAGTCCATGTTAGAGGTTCTGACGCATGGACTGGAGTGGGGTGGAAGCTAAGAGGTGGGTTTAAAGACTTTTGGAAAAAATAAAATAAAATAAAAAATAAAGACTTTTGGAGAGTCAGCAATAGCTTTGATGACAATGTGGATGTTTGGTTGGGGATGGGAAAGAAAGGAAAGATAAGCACGACTTCTTGGTTTTTAACTTGCACACCTGGGTGAAATACTGTTGCCTTTTAGGAAAAGGACAAGCAGGGGAAGCAACAGCTTTGTGGGGTAAGAGAGTTTGTTCAGCTTGGGTTATGCTGAGCTGGAATTGCCTCTAAGGCATCCACATCCAGCAGCAAAGAGGATATTCTGGGCTGGAGCTGAAGGTAAAAATTCGGATGTTGTCAGCAGTTACAAAAGGTAATCTGAGCCATAAGAATGAATAGGAAGGTCCAGGAAGGGTGTAGAGTGACCCAAGCCTAGGAAGAACGTGAAGAATGGCAGCTTTTAGGGGATGGGTGGAGAAACACTGTCCAGCAAAGAGAGCAAACTCTAAGGTCACAGAAGCCAAATGTCAGTAAATAGTAAATGCAAGTGGTATTGACAGGAGTCAACAGCCACTTTCCTTCTGTCATCCTCACACAGAACACGGCTTGTCCAAACACTCAGAACACTTCTGAGCCACACCTCTGCCCAATTTGCACTCATGAGAGAACAAATAAACCCAAAGCACCCAACACAGCAAGGCGGTGTTTGCACAGTCGATCACGATTATTTGGGACATTTATTTGCTCTCCTCTTTTTGGTATTTCAGTATTTCGATTAAACAATGTGCAGAGCAAAAGTGATTATTATAGCAGTGAATCCTCTATACTAGCAAAAGCTCAGCCCACTGCTATGAGAACTACGGGTTTATCTAAATGATGGGGAAGGTCTGTATAATGATTTTCCTCCAACAGGGCTATGTGGCATCCAGTGACTCAGATCTCCCTGGCATCAGCCTGTGTGTGAGACACATGTTGGCAATTGACTGGTTCAGCTCAGACACTAGGCTAGCAAATTCGGGGTCATGGGACTTGTGGCCACACCTTGGCCAATTCCCTTTGCACTTTCTGTGCAACTTTTGCCCATTGCTCAACATTCATCTCAAGTTGGGATGCTGGGGGCTGGGTCGCTCAATTGGTTAAGTGTCTGCCTTTGGTGCCCCCGGGATCGAGTCCTGCATCGGGCTCCCTGCTCCGTGAGGAGCCTGCTTCTCCCTTCCCTCTGCCTACCATTCCCCCTGCTTATTCACTCTCTCTCTCTCTATCTGTAAAAAATAAATTGGGATGCCATCACAAATCTTTCCTTGACCATTCTAGCCTGCGGATGTTTCTCCTTCCTCTGACCTTTTATCATATTTTGTCATTTGCCTGGTTCTTCATGGTATTTGGCTTGAAATGAACTTCACTCTTTATCTCATTTCTTCTCTGAGTTATTTGCTGTCATATTGAAGGCCTTGACAACTTGTATTCATTCCTCTGAAGCTCCCATGGACCTACATCCTTGGCATAGTTATTACTAATAGCTAATCACCTCTTATATAACTGTATATAAAACACAGACATATTTACAACTGTATGTAAACATAATTATGGCATCCTTAAGTGTTTTAAGGTCAAAGACCTTCCTACTCAGGACTGGTGGGGTTTTGTTTTATTTTTCTGAAGCAGTTCATTAATTACTGAAGAATAGAGATGAGGAGAGCACAGAATGGGCTAAGATCATGTCTGGTCTAGGGGTGCCCTGGTGGCTCAGTGGTTGAGCTTCTGCCTTTGGCTCAGGTCATGATCCCGGGGTCCTGGAATCGAGTCCTGCATCAGGCTCCTTGCATGGAGCCTGCTTCTCCCTCTGCCTGTGTCTCTGCCTCTCTCTCTCTGTGTGTGTCCCTCATGAATAAATAAGTAAAATCTTAAAAAAAAAAAAAAGCTCAAGTCTTAGGTACTATACAAGTGATTTTCTTATTACATACATTTTAGTGTTAAAATGGAATGAATCAAAGAATCATATATTATAAAATGATGTACCAGTTATGGATTTGTTGCTTCTCGTCTGCTTTCTTTCCTTCTTACTCCTGTGGCTTTCCTGTGGCAGAGGTCAGGGGGTGGGGCCTGTGTTCCTCAAGGGAGTTTCCGTGGCACCCCCACAGGAAGTTTCTGTGGAGTTCTACAAGTGCCCTAGCTGGCTTCTCAGCAAGACTGGCAGCACTATGGGGCAATTTCTCAACAAGTTCTTCTACTGGTCCAGTGGATGATGACTCCTTGCCTCCCCACCCAGCCCGTAACACCTGTGCCATTCACTGGATTAGCCTTGGGTCAGCCTTGGAGGTGGACAATCTCCAACTTGTCCCTTCCTTGGGTACTCTGCCAGCCCGAGGGTAGGCCCTAGGCTGCTCCCTCTGCGTGCTATTCCAGTACTCTTCAGAGCTCGCTTCAGCCCTCAGTAACTAGTTCTCTGTTACTGGTTAATGATTCTTTACGTGGCACTTACCTTTTTCCCAGGACCGTGTAGTGTCTGTCTCCTAACTGGATCCTGAATCACGCGGGCAGAAGAAAAGGAAATCATTTCAAATGACCCTTTCATTTTATAGACGTTGAGATTGGGCCAGAGGTACAAGGAGGTGGACCAGAGAAGTAAACGCCTTGCCCAGGTCACCCCGCCAGTGAGCAGTAGAATCAGAGGTGGAAGTCACACGGTGGTCAGTGTAAGTAGTGACTGCACTATACTAACCTGGCCCAACAGATACGCATTGAGTGAATGGATTAGTGAATTAAGGCTCTGAGAAAAGGCTTTGTTGGGGAAGGTCAGGAAAGAGAAAGCATGAAAGCCCAGAAATCTTTGATAGTGATGAAAAAAGTTATCACGGAGATAAGAAAAGTACACGGGAGAGGCCAAGACCCCTTAGCTAAGAATTTGCCAGTTGCTTCACACAGGAGCAGGTTCAAACGGTAGCTTGACTTCAGTCCACAGATGGTGAGGGCATTTGCAGCATAATTTCTTGAGGGCATTTGCCCCCCAGATTCCTGAGCCTCGAACCTCCTTGGCAGAAGGCATGTCTGTGTATCCCATTGCCCACCCACTGACTTTTCAGATCACCAGGGTGCCTAAATATTCACCAGATGGTGGTATCTTCCCTGGCAGCATCCCAACCTAATTGCTTTGTGGTATTGTAGGGGAGGCAGCTTTCTGTTGTGGGTGAAAGCTAATGGCAGTGAAGAGGGCCCTTCCAGAACTACCCTGTCTCCCACCCAGGCTCACAAGATCCCTACAATCCCCAAAGCAATGGCTTGGGTTCTATAATTAACAGTCTGTCTTTTACATGGATGGTTTTGGCCTAGAGGGTGCCAATACACGGTCTCTTTGAAGCTTTGGCCCGGGCTCAGGAGTTCCTTTGGATTTCGAATTAGAGCATGTTTGGACAGCAAGAGAAGAAAGGCCAGTCTAGCATTGTGATTAGAATTAGAAGGTGATGGGACGGGTTAGCCTCAGGCACACTTATTTTAGACAAGTTGTTTTGACAAGTTCAGTAAAAGAAAGGGGATGTGGGGGGTAACAAGATAGAGTGCAAAGGCTACCAGTCTGAAGTCCAACTCCCAGAGGTCAAGTCCCAGCTATGCTAGGAACCAGTTGTATGATCCTGGCCAAGTCACTCTGCCATTGGAGCCCCAATACTCTCACCAATGAAAGGTTGACCTAAGTGATTTCTGGATCCCAGCAATAACATTCTAAGAGAGATTATGGGATTCAGGGACTCCAGGAAAGAAGTAGGAAAATACCTCTCCTCTTCAGCCACTGCTCCTTTCAAGAAATAGCCTCCTGTGTGTTTCAGAGTAATGCTATTCTTTTTTTTTTTTTTGAGGGTTTCACTTTGTACCTGTGTAGGAACAAATAACCCAAAGTACTTTTCTTCTGCATTAATTCATTCAGGTCTTCTCTGAGCACCTTCTAGGGCTGAAAAGGGGGCAGCCAAGTCCTGGTTATTTTCATTTCACACTCAAGGCTCTGCTCTCCTCTACAAAGCTGTCCTGTTCACTGGCACACACCAACTTCTCTTCTGTCTTCCTAGCACTGTCTGTACCACTCCGTGCGTAATTGATCCTACACCCTGTAGAGTTCAGCCATTAAAGTGCTACTTGCTCTCGGAGCCTTAATTCATTAATTCATTAATCCAAATACAGAGACATTTGCCACATCTTTATAACTAGACTATCAGATCTCAAGGCCGAGAAGTGGACCTTATGTTTTGTATCTCCCAGAGTCAAGTTCAGTGTCCTCCATGTGGTTAGGGGTCAGTTAATGATGCTTAATTGATGGGTCTATTAGCATGATGGCGGTACAAAGGCATGTAAGAGGATCTTCTGGTCCCCCCAAAGGATTAGGTCTAACTGTGGATATAATCCAATCTGAAGAGTTAAGTGACCATCATTTTTTGGTCTGTGATTCTTTGATATAAATGAAAGAGATGAATGGTTCCCAAACTTTGAACCTTGGTTCCCCCATAATCAATGGGTTGTACGAAGCATCACAAATTCTTTTTATTTTTATTTATTTTTATTTTTTTTTTGCATCACAAATTCTTATATCTGTAAGATAATTCAGACACAGCTCAGAAGGTACATACACTTATGTTTTTAATGTATATTGTGATTGCAAAAACTCATAGCCCCTTAAAAGCCTAGGGTTTCATGCAATCCTTTGGTCTTCACGAACTTTTATTTTTTCTTAAAGATTTATTTATTTATTTGAGAGATAGAGACACAGAACATGAGTTGTGGGGAGAGGCAGAGGGAGAAAGAGCCTCCTTGCTGAGTGGGAAACCTGATGCAGGGGTTCGATCCCAGGACCCTGAGATCATGCCCTGAAGCTGAAGACAGACACTTAACCAACTGAGCCACCCAGGCGCCCCCTTCATGAACTTTTAAAATAGGTGTTTAAAGAACAACTATTGTCATGTGGGTGCATAAACAGTTTTTGAAGTTAAAAAGGAGAGACTATCATACCCAAATAGGGTTGTTCAAACCACTGGCATAGGTAGCCAAAATTTAGAGGAGAAAGTGAATACTTAAGCATAAGCAGGTCAAAGGACTTTTTTTTTTCCCTGAAAGAAATGGGATTTGAGTTCAGCCTCGAATAATGATTAAGTTTTTAACTGCCTAAGATCATAACTAAGGTTAAACCTATGCCAGGTGCCCCAGTATATATGAAAGGAGAAAGGCCATGAGACTCATATCTACGTGCTTTAATTCTCTCCGTGACAGGGCCTGATACTTCAAGAGCCGAAGGTACAGAGGTGAACTGGGGTGCAGGTAGATGCTCACCTCCTATTCATTAACTTACTTTAAGAGCATCCAGAAAATTAGCAAAGACCCAGGAAACCATTCACACTCATAATGAATGCCAATCAGCCAGGAAATTCTGAACCTTACATTATTGGAATTTTTTACAGTGAGCCTTCTAAGCCACTAGGGGGGAAGTGTATGTACGGGGAATCATGTATACAAGGGTTGTGCTGAACAATGGTGGCTTCTATCTGCCAGCAAAGGTGATGAGATATGGGTGTTAGTCCAAGATTTGCCAACAAACTAGCTGTGAATCACTTCTGGAGCAAGTCAGGCTTCGATCTGATAAAGTGAGGGCTGGACCAGAGAATCTTTAAGATCTCTTCCTTTTGGATAGTGGGTATGGTGGGCAAAGCAGAGCCGTCTGGCCCCAGGGAAGCTGGTCACTGCCACTGCTCAGCCCTCCATCCTAGGAGAAGTGGGCAAGGGAGCTGCCCAGGGAGGTGAGCAGAGGAAAAGCAGATGACCATGTCCCACATTTATCTGGATAGAGTCCCCATAGGCTGTCCTTATAACCTTTGGTCAAAGTCAATCTTTCTGCAAAAATTGACAGTCACACTTTCCCTTTCTAGCCTTTTGCTTTAGGCTAAAATTTGCCTGTGAATCTGATTTCTTTCTTGGTTTCACTCACGTCGAAATGCTGCCTCTTCACTCCTCTGCACTGCTCGGAGGAGGTCAGGAAAGATGATCCGGCTCTTTTGGAAAACATTTTGGCACGAAAGACCACAATGCTCAAAAATATTCGTTGCCTTTTATCTTATAATCCTACTTCTAGAAATTGATCTCAAGGAAGTAATTCTAAATGTCGTTAAAGATTCAGGCATAAACCGTGTTCATCATCAAGTTGTATAATTTATAATTGCAAAAAATTGGAAGCAACCTCAGAAAAAGGGAATGGTTAAGTAAGTGAGAGTTCACCGAGACCATAAAATACTGTGCAAACAAATGGTCTTTAAAAATTTGAAGTAAAAAATTGAAAACTGCTTATTTTGCAGGATAAGAAGTGGAAAAATGAGATACAAAACTGATTGCGTGGTGTGATTTCAACTCTGTAAACAAAAAATGAATTGAAAAATATTGAAAAGCTTTTATGATCATCAGAATAAAAATATGATTCAGATATAAAGAGATAAGGCTTGACAAAATATTACAAGGAAACCTCTTAGTGAAGGAAATGCAAATCCTGTTTATTTTCTGTTTCATATCTGCATTTTCCAAATTACATATGATTTACATAGGCTAAGAAAAGATTTTACGAAAGTCCACAGTGCAGGAAACCCCACCAGGATGACTACGGTGAGGTTCCCACACCACACCAACTCACTACCCACCTCCACCCCCACCCCCACCCCCGTGGCCCCACGCCTGTTAGCAACTCAGTGGCCTGAGGCCAGGCAGAGGGTACTCTCCTGGGCTTGTCACTAAACTTAGACTACAGGTGGCAGGAAGGACACAGGGGGAAGGATAAAGATCCAAGGGGGTGGCTGCTTAGGATATCTCAGGAACTTAAATCTGGGTTGTGCTGTTGAGTGGAAACACCACGTCCAAACAGCTCAGCCACCACTGCTGCAGGCACCGTTCATCCTGAGAAAAGGAGGTGGACTCGCTCGTCCCCACAAATGCCCAGCCCGTGTGTCACCAGCAGGAGTCAGTTGAGAGCAAGAGCCAACTGCACAGAGGACCCCACTCGAGGCTTTGGGATGTGCTCTGCCCCTTTACCTCTGCTGCTCCCAAAGCTGGCGGACTCCTCCTGCTGGGAGGTCAGATTCCCAGCCAATTCCAAGCTGAACAAAACCCAGGGAATGCGTAGCTCTTCCCTCCATGTCAAACATCTGGCATAGAGGTAAAGAGTGGGGGCCGTGGAGTGAGCTCGGTCTTCCAGCTCTTCCACTGACCCCCTGGGGGATCTCGGGTAAGCAGCTTGACCTGTGGCTCAGTTTCCCCATTAGCTTTCAACATAGAGTTGCTGCTCGGTAAAATGAAAGACAAGGAATAAGATGGGGGGGGGGGCTTGTCAAGCGAGCCCTGGGGAAGGCTCACAGGGGCTTCTTCCCATTCGGAAGAGACATACAGTGCAGGGTTGCTTGCCCTCTCACACCCATACCTCACTTATGACAGGTAAATCCCCTTCTGGCTTTCCTCTTGGTGGCCGGCATGTGACAGTCCAGTCCACCATTAGGGGTGACTCTTGTCTCCAGGATCAACCATCTCAACCTCATTCAATGTCTGTTCAAATGCATGTTAAAGAAATAGATACTAAGTGGAGCTGGAAACCCCATAGATCTAAAACGCCCAGTCCTCATCTTTTCCAAAGCTCTTCCTTGAGCCAGGGGCAAGGGAGCTAACTATGACTTAAAGTGCTAGGTGTAAAGGAGAAGCCTGAATCCAGTGCCCTGAGGGGAGGGGGGTGTCCCAGGCTGCAGATGGGGGAGCCTGATGGGAAAGGTGAGGCAAGCCTTCCCCTTTGCGCAGATGCTGCAGGAGTAGCAGGTAGCCTGACAATAGAAGGAGAGTTAAAGGGAGGAGGAATCAGGGCCCCTCCGCAGAGGACTGGGTGAGAACGGGACAATCTGTCCTGGGGACAGAGTGCAGAGATGTAGGAGCAGAGAGAGGAGTCCTTTAAGGTGGGCAAGAGTGTGTGCAGTGGGGGGAAGAAGGAGTCCGGTGTGGGAGTGTCGGAGCTAAGGGTTTGCTGCTTGCAAACCAACAGAGGACCGAGGTTAGCCTCGGGGCTATCGCAGGGTTAGAGATATGCTGCAAGAGAGATTCGAGGTGCAGGGAAGAGAGGGCGTAGGGCATCTCTGTGAAAGAAACCCAGGGCTCTTAAGAACTCACCAGAAAGAGCTTCGTTGTCTCAGGCGGAGGGGTGGTCAAGAGCTAGGCTCGGGGGTGCGGCTCTGGGTTGGTGGGGTAATGGGAACCGCTTTTCTCCATCTGTCCCACAATCTCGCTTCCTCTCACATAGTTGCCTCTTAGTCTCAACCGTGATGTTATTGTGTTATCTTTAAAAAATGTGGAAAAGCCGCCCACCCCCATTTCCCACTACCCCAACCCTACTACGCTGCCTCTGGTCACACACAGTGGAGGCCAGGCTCAAGCCAAGTGCAACCAGCCCACAAAGGTCAAGGCAGCCCCAGGGGACCTCAGCCATTCAAGGAAAAACATCCAGGCATCCCCACGGGGCCAGCCAAGAGATGCTGAAGCCCACACAAACTTCTCCAGGGGTCGAGAAGGGTGGGAGAGCTTCCCCAGAGTGGGCCCGAGGGGAAGATAAACAAAAAGGAAAAGTAGCATCCAGAGGAAAGGAGGAGAGAGCAGTGGCCACCCCCAGATGCGGGCTGAATGTCTGAGTACCCTGAGGGATAGGACGGTTCATCCAGAGGGCCCCCCAAGCCCGTCATACAGAATTGCTCCATGGCCGCCGAGCCCACACTGATGGGGGTACCGCAGTGCTTTCCTTTTGACCACGAAAGCAGAGGCCCGGCCACACAAGGAGTGTGTCCACTGGTCCCAGTGACCAGTCCACGCTGGGTATTCAAGCAGAAGAGGGCACATGTAGTCGGTTTAATGCCTGGCTGGGCTTTGTGGATGTAGGGTTGAGTGTGCCTGTGTATGTGTGCATGCACGCTTGTGGGTGCACGTGTGTGTGTGTGTGTGTGTGTGTGTGAGAGAGAGAGAGAGAGAGAGAGAGAGAGAGAGAGAGAGAGAGAGAGAAACAGAGCTTGCTCGCAGCAGATCAGACCCGCCAGCAACAACTGCACCGGCAGTTGGGGATTAGGGAGCTTCCTGCAAGGCCAGTGTAGCTAATTTAAGTCATCTGTCTTCTGAAACTTAGTGAAAATGAAGTTTTAGTAGGATTCTTCATGTGGGCGCTGTGGTTAAACAGAAATTCCTCTGAAATGATGTCTGAAGAGTGAGTCAAAATAAGGCCGAAAGCGAGGGATGAGTAACCCGGGGATGGAGTGGAGCCGAGGCTGGGTGGAGAGGGTGTTTATGTAGAGCACGCAGGCCTAAGTGGGAGGGAGATGCTGGCCTCGCCAGCTCTCAGCCCAGGGCATGGGGCCCCCCTCCCCATCCTGCTGCTCTTCCTGGTACCCCTGCATGGAATATTGGGGCATGACTGGACCTCCATAATCACAGCCAACCCCACCCCACCCCACTGTGTCAGAATAAAGTTTCTTTCATTGCTTTCTCTCTTTAAAATGCACCATTATTCATGATAGAAAATTAGAAAATACAGGCAAGCAACAGGGGGAAAAAATTGGTAAAATACCTATAATCTCACTCGCGTTAAACAATCCCTGGTAATACTATGTCGGATAATTAAAATAGCCCTCTAAGTAAATAGCATAAATTCCTAATGCTTTCTTCGGATACACTCCTGGAAGTCAAATTTTGGTTCTACAATTTGGAAATTTTTTGCACCATCAGCACCATGTTTGATCCTTAGAATGCTCTCCTAGGTAAAAACATACGTCTGTGCTATTATACATAATACAGAATATGAAATATGCATCGTACAGTATGTATAATAAAAGCTATGCTATACATAATACACTATATATATTTTATACACACATGCAAATGGACCTTTTTTACACAAAAATGAATTCAACCCATATGTACCACTTTTGTGATTTTCCCCCTTTTACCTAACATTTTCTGGGCTGTAGATACATTTATCAACAACATTTTAAGGCCTGTGTGTTATCCTATTATCAGAACCACTAAGCGAATGTAACCAGTCCCCTGTGGTTGGACATTTAGGTTATTCCAACGTTTGCTCTATTAATAACAGTGTTGTAATGAACATTCATGCCGCTAAATATTTGCATAAATTCTTAATGCTTTTTTTGGATACACTCCTGGAAATGAAATTGCTTGCAGCCCCTTGATTTTCATACATAAGGAAAATGAAACCCAGAGATTGGCCTGAAGTACTAGAAGAACAATATAAGGTGGTGGGGCCAGGGAATGGACAACCCACGAACCGGAGCCCAGGCCTATTGGTTCCAGATGCAGTGCTCTTTGCACTGTACGAGATCAGAAAGGAACTCTCCAGATTCCTCAGACAGCTGGAAACAGCAGCTGTGAGAATGAGGGCCACAATTCAGATACGATTTCTTGTAAAAGCAGGGGCTCTTAATTCAAAGTCACTTATGGGGGTTGCTCAGCTTCTAGAGCCTCCGGTCTAGATGCTCTTGAAGTGTGTGTGACGGACAGCAGACTTGTCGGCCTTCACCCCACCATCAGCGTGCTCCGGCGCCCCATCTCTCCCCCTCCTTCCCTCCAGCGGGCCACAGGTGAATTGGGAGATGCTTCTTTAAACTCTGCAGGAATTTCCTGGCCCATTATTACATGGAACTCACTTCTCGCCTAACATCTCTACCCTGAGATCCAGAGAACAATCCAAAGGCCTCAGAACAGAAACACAAATTGTCCTGTTTATTAGGAAGTAGGGCGAGGTTGCTCCACTCCAGATCCCCCCCACACTTGGGTGGCACAACTTACACTGAGCCTCGTAGTGGCTGACTCCGTAAACTGGGCATCTTCCCCCCGGAGCAAGGAGGTGGCTGGGTGGCGAAGGGGTGCAGGGGCAGATTTATAGAGGACTACGGGGGAGGGTTTAGAAGAAAGGGGAGATTGTGCTGTGAAATCAAAAGACTGCTGGCCTTCGAGTGAGAATCCTGGGCTCCAGTTCTGCCGACGGGCGGTGTGGCTCTCGGGGAGTTGCTTTCCCGCTCTGGTCCCGTCGATTCAGCAGGTCACCAGGGCACCAAACCAGTTCGGCTGGACTGTCCCTTCCTGCTTAGCTGCTCTGCTGTTTTCCTCACTCATTTGATGCATGTGCTTGGTAACACTGCAGAGTATTTCTTTTGTGACCCTTGACAGTCTTTTGTGTTTTCTGAATCTTACAGATGGATTGCCCATCATCGATCCTATGTTAAGACCATGGAAAAAACTCCCGGGCAAGCTCTGATGGTCTGATGCCAGTGCCAAGGCCCTCCAGGCACCTTTCCCATAGCAACAAGTGCTTTTTCATAGCTGACCATGCCCCTTGTGTTTGCAGCTTGGCTCAGGGGCTCCGGGAGCTCGAATGTCCACCGCACATTCACTTCTGTCAAGGCTTTTGGGTCACCGGGACTACTGAGTGGTAGAGAGAGCCGCTCCCTCTTGCCAGCCTAGTCAAGCTGTAGTGGCTTCCTCGACGGTCATACTATGCAGGACTCTAAGCTTCTCTTCCCAACCAGAGAGACCGCCGTGTCTACCACACACGGGGAAATGTGGGGAAGTAGTAGCATCACTATTTCACACTCTCCCAGACCTACACCGTAGGATCAGGTGATCCTAGAGGATCCTACAGGATCAGGATATTTCTCCAGTCTCAGCTTTCTAGAGAGTTCCTGTGCTCCAGGGTGGTGATAAAGAAAGTCAGCTCTCCCAAGGAAGATGAACTTAGGGGGAAGGAGGTGATAGGTGCCATCCAAGCAGGCCTGCATCTCACCCCAAACCTTCTAGAAGCATGGGGGCAAGGGTGCTCCTGTCACTTGCACACTGAACTTCCTTCAAAGGCAGTTCCCTCTCCAAGCCTTCTCTTGATGTTCCCTTTGAATTTCTCCTGGTTCACATTTTGTTTTGAGGGGGCAGGGTGTGTTGTCACCGTGAAATTGGCTCTGGGCCTCTGGTTTCCATCAGGAGGATGCTGGCTGTATCATTTATGGGTGGAAGTTGGAACTTCAAAGAGAATCCGCTATCTCCTCCTGGCAACAAGAGATTTGGAAGTTAGGCCCCAGGGAAATGTTTAATGTTTTCTCCTCTTTCCTTCTCTGTGAATGAAAAGTAAAGCAAGTTTGAAGTGGGGATTCTTAAGTAAGTTATGGGGTGGAAAACCCCAGAAGGGTTTTTAGAGTAGACTTCCGAGGGCTGAGGAGAGCAAGGTGGTGTGACCGCTGGACGAGCCAAGATCTGGAATAGGAAACCGGAGCTCCGCTTCCAGCCTTGTTGTTCCCAGGGAAAGTAACTTCCCCTCTCTGGGCCTCAGTTTCCCCCCTCTGTTACCCGCCCTGCCTAACTCCAAGGGTTTGGGGAACAATCTGGTGAGGGAAAGGACACTTTTCCTTGAAAAGAAGGCCCAAGAGCTGTGTAAATGGAAAGGATGACTGTTTGTTTTCACAAGTGGAGTTGTCTCTTTGCCATCACCACTGGAGAGGCTGCTTAGGCGGTAAGTATTTGGCCTCTGAACTTTGCTCAGACTGGAGCAGCTGTGGGTGGCAGGAATGTGGGGAGGGAGGAAATATCAGAGTCAGCGAGCATGAGCCTCAGTCTCAGAGTTGGCCAGGTTTCTAGGGGTGAAAAAAACCTCAAGTGGCTCTTTGTGGTCATGAAGAATACACTTATGTGATTGTCTTAAATGTTTCAGAGTCTGAGGAAAAAAAGCTGTAAGGGGCATATCACAATGGACAACAATAGAGCTACTCATTTAACCTAGGCTGCGCAGATCCACATGAAATGGAGAATAGAAGAAGTTATCTAAATAATTCAATGCCCCTCTTCCATCGAGCACACACTACAAACACACACACGCGCACACACATGGATTGTTGCACCCGCAGTGATTCAGATCATGGTTTTAATTCTTCCCTCTTTGCTTCTAGCCACAGCCTTTCCAGTCTTCAAAGTGCTTCCCAATCCTTTTGTCATTTTATCCACAGTGCCAAGCACCGTTGCTGGCTCATAGTAGGCACTCAGGAAGTTTCTGGTCAATGAAATGCCACCTAATCTGGAGTAGACTGTTAACAGAAATGGCCCCTCATGAATCATGCCTCTCTGAATCCAGGTCTTCATGGAGCCCTCTCCGCACTGACTCTGGGCTTCTTTTGCCTGCCTGGTAAGACCTTAGTAAATGTGATACAAACAGAGTTTGAAAAGCACATTGGAGCATGCACACCATATGAGAAAGCCTGGGCCAGTCTGCTGGGGCCACATGGCCCAGTCAACAGGCAAGCTCCAACTATGAGTCACGTGAGCAAGGCTGTTTTCGACCCTCCAGTCCCCATCGAGCTACCTGCTGACTGCAGCCAGGCAAAGTCAGAACTGCCCAGTTGAGCTCAATTCAAGTGCTGGCCCAGAGAATCATGAGAACATATATTGTATTTGCAAGCCACTGAATTTTGGGTTGGCGCGTCATACAGTCATAGATAATTGAGATACTACTTCTTGAAAAAGCACATAGACACCTTTAGAGCAGAAATGGTAAATATGCAGCATCTCATCTAACAAATTTAATGGATTGGTCCTGTCTTCCTGGAAGGCCAAATTCTACCTCCATTTTGCTAGAAAATAAAGCCATGATTCATTAGTAATGTGCGCAAAGAACGTGGGTGGGAGTAGTGGCGATATGTATGCCTTATATTTGCCATCTTTGTTCCATTTTATCAATCAGGGGTCAATAAACAAGGAAAGAAGAATTATCAAAGTTAAATGCCAAGAGGGCCAATTGGTAAGGGGATTTTCCAATGATTTAAGTCTCATTTCCCAAGCATGGTGATGGTGAAGATAGGACTCCTTGAGTGAACTCAACCAGACATTATGTCACTGGAGAACACAATTCTGTGACTGCAGAAACCAACAATTTGGGACTCAAGTTGGCCTCCCAGGTTTGCCTGGGACAGCGTACAAGTGACTTTACTCTGATCACAGATCTGGTCATCAGCCTCATAGGCACAGAAACTCAGTGTTGTTGGTGCATCCGGAGCTGATAGGGCTCTTGGGAACAATCCTATGAAAAAATCACATTCATGAGATATTGTTAGCAAAATAAAATCCAAGGACTTTTCCAAGGATACAACAATTCTTATCAGCTCCCCAGACTAAATTAGTCATCAGAAAAGCTCCACCCCACAAAGAGGATGGAATGAAAAGAAAGGAAGTGTCAAGGCTCAGAGGAATATTTCACACAAGTTAGGAAAATATCTGTCTGATGACAGTGCCCTCCATCTAGTATTGGGAAGCCCTGAACCTCAGGCCCAATGTCTCTCTCCCTTGAAAACAACTGGACACTGACCAATTGTAGATTTTATCTTCTTCCTGACGTCTCTACAGATCCCATTCCTTCTGGGGAGATACACTTCCTTCCTTGACACATTAACATCATTGATTAAGCCATTGCTATTTTTTGGTTCAGAAGCACCTTCCAGGGATCCCACCTTCCTTACAGTTTGCCTACCCATGTTCCTGACTGCCCACTACCACCTTGATTTACAAGGCATCTTTCCCCTTCAAAGATTTCTACATAATACATTGATTTTGTCCATCCACCCATCCATCCATCCATGCATCATTTGATCTATTTATCCTATAAATCATATGCACTCAGTTGGTGCCGGGGGACACACAAAAAAATAAAGCACAGACTCTGCCTTTAAGGAGGCACCTCGAAGGTGAGAAAGGAGACAGGAGTCTAGGTGAAGATCAGTCCTAGACAAGTCCAGGGAAGAAGTGAGGTTACTCTAAGAGCAGAGGTGATTGGAAAGAAGGAGCAGATTTCAGAGAAAAGGAGTGTTACAGAGAGAAAAGGGGCTGTGACTGGTGAGCGGGCATCAAGAGAGAAGGAAGAGACCAGAATAATAAAAATGATTGCTAACCACTAAGTATTTATTAGTGTCATCATTATTATCATCAATAACTGCCATTTATCAAGTATTTCCACCATGCCAGGTGCTACTCTAAGCCCTTTATATGCACAAATTCATGTAATTCTCACAACCAAGTGAGGTAGGTACCATCATTGTGTCCATATTTCAGATGAGGAAGTGGAGGCACAGAGAGATCAGTAACTTGTCCAAGGTAACACAGCTAGCTCGGCAGGGATAGGATGGCCCTCAGGCATCCAGTTTGGTGTCCCAGTGGACACCTCCCACAAATGCAGCAACTAGAGGAGGAAGAGCCACAGAACAGTTCTAGAAACGTGTGACTTGGGATGCTCATCGCAACGGAGAGCTCCAGCAGGGAGTTTTAGGTAAGGGATGGAGGCCAATGAGAGCATCTGTGCTGGAAACATCGACTTAGACTCCATCCGTGTTTGTGTGCCATGGTGGGAGCCACAGGTCTGGTATGGCCTGCCAAGGACAGGGCCATGGATGAAGATCCAAGGCCCCTCATCAATGGGCATTTGGAGGAAGAAGAGCTCGGTAGGGAGGTGGAAATGAATGATTACAAAGTTAGGATATGAACCAGGAATAGGAAGGGTCAGAGCAAGTGAGCCAGTCTAAAGTTTCAAAAAAGGAAGCTACATTCCAGTGACTAAAACGCCACCAAAGACAGGAGACAAATCCGGTCTGAAAAGCAACCGCTAAGTTAGACATTCAGGCAGTTTGACGAGTGACCTTGACAAGCAGTTTTAGAGGCATAAACACAAGCTCCCAGAGCACGTGGATCAGTGGTTCTCAAACTCTGGTGCAAAGAATCTTCTGGCAGTCGATTAAAATTCAGATTCCTGGAACAACCTCTAGAGATTTGAATTCATTTGAATTCATAAGGCTTGAGTCAGGGTCAGGAACCTAAACGTTTATTTTATTTTATTTTTATTTATTTATTTTTAAAGATTTTATTTACTTACTCATGAGAAGCAGAGAGAGAGAGAGAAATACATAGGCAGAGGGAGAAGCAGGGACCCCGTGAGGAGCCTGATGCAGGACTCAATTCCAGGACCCTGGGATCACAACCTGAGCTGAAGGCAGACACTCAACCACTGAGTCACTCAGGTGTCCCAGGAACCTAAATTTTTAAAAGGCACTCTTCCCCCACCCCAAAGTGATTCTGATGTGGTTGTTTCCAAAACTCTATTTTTTTTACAAGATTTTATTTACTTATTCATGAGAGAGACAGAGAGAGAGAGGCAAGAGACACAGGCAGAGGGAGAAGCAGGCTCCATGCAGGGAGCCCGACGTGGGACCTGAACCCAGTACCCCAGGATCACGCTGTGGGCTGAAGGCAGGCGCTAAACCGCTGAGCCACCCAGGAATCCCCTCAAAACTCTATTTTTATAAGCACTCCCTGAAGACATAAGCATTCCTTCTCCACTTGCCCCAGGTTCTGGCTTCCTGCGATATGATCCACAAGCTCCCTGTGGCAGGTCAACACTGAGTGGCCAACCTTTTCGGATCGTGCCTTCCCACAGAGGCCTTGCTTCCCGGGCCCTAGTGGTGGAGTGATTCTCAGCGGGACAGTTAGCCAAGCGTTCTTACATCCTGCAGACACACATGCACACACTGTGCATATGCAGGATAGGAGAGAAGCCCATTCACCCCATACATGAGCACTTGGAGGCAAACAGATATAAAGACGAGTGACTGATCCAATGAGAAAGAAGAGGAGACTAGAAAGGAAAGGAGACTTTCCTTTCCAGAAAAGATAGGGAGCTTGGCTGTGGCTGGAAGGGAAGGGAGGAGGTGGGGAGGTGGGAGGGAGAAGCAGATGGAATAAGAGGGAAGGAGGTTTTGAAAAGTTGCCTTAGGCACCCCTTTGAAGGGTCTTGGATGCTGTCTAAGGAATTCAGACTTGACCTTGGAGGAAGTGGGGAGCCCCTAAGTGGGGAGTCTCTAAGCAGAGACCGTATCTTCTGTTTTAGGGAGCTAATGACAACATGGGGGGGTGGATAGCTAGCAGATAGATCCCTTCCCTTCTGTCCACAATGACAGCAAAAGAGAAATTTCTACTACAGCCAGAATCCTGAATTCACACAGTCCTCGCAGGCACAGCTTCTGAGGCTGTTTCTTCTTTGGTGTGGGACCTGAAGACGCTCCTTTGGGAAATAAACCACAGGGAACCAGGAGGGAGACAAAGCGGGCAGGGTGGGGGGTCCAGGCCTGGGCTCCAGTTCCTCAAATGGAAACAAGAAGGGGTAAAGTCTTCCTGTCTAAACATGGATTTAAAATAATCACAATAAAATAAAGTTTGGTTTTGCAGGGTGGGCTAGGGGAGGAGAACCAAAAGAGACCAAAGAACAACAAAGTAGAAAAAACAAGCAGAGGAGGAAAGAATATGAAAACAGGAAGTCAGGCAGCCGTTCCCCATGAGGTCCCTGGCAAAGGCCCCAGGGGCCGAATCTCTGCGGGTCGTGGGTCTGGGGAAGGGAAAGCCCGGTACAGGCCTTTTCTCATGGCCTTGGGCACTAGAACAGGCCAGAACATGGGGTCAGTGCCAGATGCACCCGGAAAATTTCAAAAAGTGCTTCTGTACAGGATGGGGGCAGGGTAGCCTCAAGGTTGCCCAGCTGAGCTCGGGGACAGGTTGGGGGGGGCGTGTAAATTAGGAGGCATCCTCTAAATTGAAGTCAGAAACTGAGTCCGGGTGTGGGCCTGTGTGACTTTGGGCAAGGCCATTTGCCTCTCTGGGCCTGCTTCCTCGTCTGGGATCTAGCCTGGTTGGCCGGGCCTCCGGGCCTGGGCGGACAAGAGCACATTGAAATCCAGCTGTGCACTCTGGTGTGAGCTGTGACCAGGAAGAAGGAGTGTTTTCTTTTTCTAATTTCACCCAAACATGCTTCTGCCAGCCAACCCCAGAACCCACAGGGCTGTGACCACTTAGGTGCCTTTCTCTCACTTCTGGGGGCCTCCTGGGCTAATGCGGGTCGTGAAGCAGGGTACATGGGTACACTGGACTCGGTGGGGAAAGTCTACTGAGCCCTCACTTCCCTGCCGGTCAGGGAGTGTTGCGTGTCATGCTAAGGAGCTTGGGCTTAAAATAAATAAATAAATAAGCAAAAAATAAAAAATAAAAAAATAGGGAGCTTGGACTTGAGCATGCAGGAAATGGAAAGCCAGACTTGCTGGAGCCCACTTGGCCCTCTCCACACTCTTCTCCTGGTCCTGCTCAATGGGGAGCCCCTGCTGCCATGCCACCCACCTCCCAACACAGCAGGGGCTCTCGGCCACCCTGGGGGCGAGCACCGGACTTGGGCATGACCTTTTCTGTCCCCATCCTGATAGCAGCTGAAACAGCTGACCTGGACTCACTGAGGTTGGCTGCAGAGCTGCCCAGAGGGCCCAGGCACACAACCCAGAAGGATAGGGGTTTAGTTAGTGCCCCTCGGGGTGGATTTTGACCAGCGAGAGACCTGAGACACAGGAAGGAAGCGACAGAGACTTCCTCACTCTTCTCCCCAACAGGTGTGGCAGTTCTGTGGCCTCCCCAGAGATGTCCAGCATGGCCACGCCATCCTTCCTAACCCACCCCAATGGTCTCAGAATAGACCATTTTGTGTTTGTTTGCTTATTCTCTGCTTTTTCCCCTTTCTCTCCATGTCTCTGCCCTGGGATTACCTCCTCCTCCCCATAAAACTTTAGCACAGCAGCTTCGCCTCTTGTTTTTATGAAAAAATGGGCTAGACCCAAGGGCTCCTGGTGGCCAACAGTGGCCATCCTCCTGACACTGGCCACACTAGCATGTGACTATTCTCGCTTCTGAGTGTGTCAGAACAAAGTTGTGCCTGTTGCACACACTTGGGCCACAGAATCAAGGGGGCATGGGGTCCACCAGACAGGGCCTTAAATCCTGGCTCTGTCGCACACCAGCTACGAGCATAAACTGTGATGACCGATGGCCTGACGTGGCCAAGTCTCGGTTTCCCCTTCTGCAAAGAAGGTGGAGATACCTGACCTCACTTCGTGGAGCCGGTGCCGCTTAAATGACGACACGGTGTTTGCAGAAGAGTCGGCGGACGGCTGGACGCAGGGATGGGCTCAGACAACGCTGTTTTTGTGTAACGACGGGGAGAACTGAAGAGGAGGCATCCGGGAGGCCTCGGAGTCAGCCCTGCGACAGCACCTGCAGATGGGGACAGATGCGGCCTGCAGTAGGGCCGAGCCGTGGGGGCCATAGCCCCCCTGGGAGCCTGCCCGGCCCGGCCTGGGTAGTGGGGATTGGCCGCGCAGCCAGGTTCCTCCCACCCCCCGATCGTCCCCGGGCTGCACCTGCCCGTGGGCCACCGCTCAGCCCGGGCGCCCCCTGCCCCCAGCTCACCCTCAGCAAGGACAGGCTCTTTGCTGTTCTCGGCCCGCGTGTCCACCCGGCCTTGGTCTTGGAGCCCGGAGGCGGTTCCGGCGGGAGGCCAGCGCCGGGGACAGGGGCGGCCTCGTTGTCGCAGGGCCCTGATGCCCGCTCCAGGGGTGCGGGGGGGGGGCCTCGGGACGGTGCCACACGGCTCGGCGGGTGGCGGGGCCGTGCTGGGGCCCTGCTCCCCTTCCGCGGGTGACAGACCGTGGAGGGCCTCTCCACCGCCCCCCGGCCCCCCCAGCCTGGACGCCTGGCCCACATCAGAAGCCCAGCCCCTTGGCTTGAGGAAACTGAGGCAAGCTTGAGGACGTGCTACTCTGGGGCACCCACAGGCTTCCGGGAGGGGTTTGTTTCGCTTTTTGATGACAGAGGAGCATGCACGTGGGAAAAGCCCGAAGGAGCAATGGAAGCTGGTGGAGTGCCCAGCCTGGCCTCCCTTCCTGAGTGCCCGGGCACACAGACGTCACCCAGCGCCTGGCCTCCCAGGAGAGAGGGGCCGTGGGCCTCGCTTTTTTTTTTTTTTTTTTAACTCCCTTTAACAATCTGTTGATCCACTTCTATAAAAGAATAAAGGGCCGGGCAGCCCCGGTGGCCCAGAAGTTGAGCACCTGCCTTCAGCCCAGGGCGTGACCCTGGAGACCCGGGATCGAGTCCCACGTCGGGCTCCCTGCATGGAACCTGCTTCTCCCTCGGCCTGTGTCTCTGCCTCTCTCTCTCTCTCATGAAGAAATAAATAAAATCTTACAAAAGGATAAAGAGCCGAAGCCAGAGGAACAGACCCCCATCTGTGCTCCATCTCATGCCCCCAGGCTCAGGGATTCAGCGCTTTCATCTTGACCTTGTTGTTGGGGGGGGGGGGGGTGCGCCTCGGCCCTATTGTGGCATTTGTAATGTCGCCATCTGCTGGTGGCAGGGGGTCCCCGCCTACTCAGGCTCTGGTGCCGTGGTCCTGATTTCCTCAAGTTCTGTATTTAGTGGGAGAATCCACTTTGTGCCGTGCCCTGTGTCATCTCTTCACATTAAAAATAAGTGCTGGGAACCTGCCCAGGGATTGGGGGTAACCGCCATTCCACGACCTCCCCTAGCGGCTGCACCCTAGCACCTGCCACCCGGGCCCCCCCTTTACTTGAGGTCTCACCCAGAATCTGGGAGGCTGAAAGGAGTCTGAGAGAAAGGCGCAGAATTCATTTCAGATGCAACAAAATGGGACCTTTTCCCGGTAGTAAGGCCTCATCCTCTGATCCCCACTTGCCAGTGGTCCTCGGCCCCGGCTGCCCAGGAGAATCACCTGCGGGCTTTTTTTTTTTTTTAAGATTTTATTTATTTCTTCGAGAGAGAGAGAGAGAGAGAGAGAGAGAGAGAGGCAGAGACACAGGTAGAGGGAGAAGCAGGCTCCATGCAGGGAGCCCGACATGGGACTTGATCCCGGGTCTCCAGAATCAGGCCCTGGGCCGAAGGCAAGTGCTAAACCACTGAGCCACCCGGGGATCCCCCAGACATCACCTTTTTTTTTTTTTTTAAATTTTTTTATTTATGATAGGCACACAGTGAGAGAGAGAGAGAGGCAGAGACACAGGCAGAGGGAGAAGCAGGCTCCATGCACTGGGAGCCCGATGTGGGATTCGATCCCGGGTCTCCAGGATCGCGCCCTGGGCCAAAGGCAGGCGCCAAACCGCTGTGCCACCCAGGGATCCCAACATCACCTTTTTTATTGCTGTTCTAACCGGGAGAATTATCCCTGCACATACCCATGGCACTCCCCATTCCACACACTCAGAGCTCAAGAGCAGCCTGGCCCCATCAGCTAAGAATTTCATCCGTCTCTCGTAGTACAAGGAAAAGCTGCTATCAAAAGGTGTATGGCCCGTGGGCCCCTTTTCATATTCTTGGCCAGACTAAGGGAGCGCTATTTGAAAGTAGAATGTTGGGGCGCCTGGGGGGCTCAGCAGTTTAGCGCCGCCTTCAGCCCAGGGCGTGATCCCCGGGTCCTGGAATCGAGTCCCACATCGGGCTCCCTGCATGGAGCCTGCTTCTCCCTCTGCCTGTGTCTCTGCCTCTCTCTCTCTGTGTCCTGAACAAATAAATAAAATCTAAAAAAAAAAATGAAAGTAGAATGGTTGGGGAAGAGTTGAACATAGAAGCATATTCTGGTCACCAAAAGAATGTAAAGTAAAACCCCAAGGGGAAGTCTTGCAAAGGATGGGAAGTTGGGGAGGGAAAGTCCATTTTGTTTTTTTTCCATAAGGGTCTAAAATTAGTCTGTGCTCTCTGGGAATTGTCATTGCAAGGGGCATGTGTGCACTGTTAGCACATGGATATTTGGAAGCATAAAGAGGCCCATTTTCAATCCACATTGATGGGACACTTTTAAAAGGGTCAGATATATGGGGTTCCTCAGTTTCCCTGACTCTGAGGGACTTGGAGAGCCCAAGGTCATCTTGGACTCTTGTACTGAGCCATTCTGGACAGAGTAACCAAGACTTAGTTAAATGAACTGGGGAAAAGGGTGAGGCTGGGATATTGCCACATGACAGGCCAGTCTCTAAAGATGGGAGGTGGGGCTTCCCAAGCATAAGAGGGATTGCACAGCCCAGAGTGGGGAGGTCCGAGGAGGAAGGCTGTCTCTCCAGAAGGAAGGCACAGAATAAGGTCACAGCAATAAGATTAGGTTCCGGAGAGCACCCACCTGAAGAGTTTCCTCCTGCGAAATGTTTCATTTCTTAGATGCTTCTCCAAGAAAAATGGGATTGGTGGCCATTTAAAATCCTCCCTCTTCTACATTGTCACTTTAGCTTTTCCGATCTTTGGGAAAGTCTAATACACTTCTTCACGTTTCCGGGCTCATGTTGCGAAGAGAGTGAGAGGCCCGTGAGTCTGTCTTCCCCCTCCCGTAGGCCATGATTCAGGGGGGAGCAGGATGCTGGGGTGGTCTAGCCCCGTGCTGACCTGAGTTGGGCCCACACAGAACCCAGAGTCACCAGGAAGGGAAGAAGCCTCAGAGGGCCAGGGGCCTGGGAAATTCAGATGTGGGAGAAGGGAGATAATCCTCATTTCTCTCCCAGATATGGAGTGGGGGACGGGGGAGCATGACCTTTAATATAGAAGGGAAGCTATCACTTAGGTCACAGCCTAAAATTCCCCCATTGACTGAGGTAGAGCGGGGAAAGGAGCTCGCCTGAGAGGGTTGATCGAGGGAGGCAACTGTAGCTGAATTAGTTTGGGGTGGCACCAGGATATTCAAGCAGAGACTTGATATAAGTCTCCTGGTATAAGTTTTTGGAGACACAGACAAAGTCCTAGCCCTTTATTTTCCACACGAAGAAACCAAGACTCTGCAGGGGCCAGGGTCACTGGTGTCCTCACGGCTGCAGGACTATCTGGCCTAAGATCTGTGCCTTGATCTCACCTCTCCTAACTCACAGTTCAGCTCTTGTCTTGGTTCCCCGGTGTCATCATGATCCCAGGAATTTCAACATTGACCGCGGTGAACACGTGAAAGACAACGCGGGATGACCTGGGGAGCTCCACCAACCAAGACTCTTTCATTGGGGTTTCTGGTGCTGATTAAAGGTGAGTTTCATCTTCCATTCTTCAGAAATCTATTTTTGTTTTGTTTTTAGAGTAGCCTAACGACCAGTGTTTGTGTGGGCAGGGTTAAATATGAGTCAGGACTTCTCCCCTTCGCTTTCGGTGCAGTCTGAGACTTCAGGATGCCCCGGGCAAAGCGTATCAAATGGTTTCCATTTAAAAGGGAACTTGAAATTGAGCCACGGAGCTTGGCTGCAGTCCTCACGCTGTGATCCCAGTGGAGGCAGGTCTGACCCTTTGGTGGGGGAGACATTTGCCCCTGCCCAAGGTGACCAGGGTTGAGAAGAGGAGAAAAAAGCAGGAGAGAGGTGCAGAAACATCCAGGAAACAAATGAAATGCCTCCTTTGAATGAGAATTGGCTAGCCAGGGACCACGAAAAGGAGGGAGTTAAGGATTCTTAGAGCTCGGTCTCAAATCTCTCTCCCTCTCCCAGTCCGTCTACTACAGGCTGATGTCTGCATAGCCATGTTGTCAGCCTGGACTTGGGGGGTTTGGGTTGGTGGTTTTGCTGCCAGCCAGGGGGTCCAGCAAACAGACGCCACTGTTGGCACTTGAGAATCACCTCTTTTCTGGATTAAATGAGAAGCCACCTAAAGCGGTGACTCATGAGCCCTCCAACAGCCTTGACCACACTCATTTTCCAGAGCTTTCTGAGGTCAGAGGTGCCAGCCCTTCCCAGGGAGGGTAAGCCTCTCCTGTCCATGAGCAGCTGGGACAGCAGAGCACCTAGGTCTGGGGAGGTGCTCGAACTTGCCTAGGCCTCCTGAGTGGTGTGTTTATAGCAACAGGGCCCAAGTCGTGAGCTGGGAGAGGCTGGCAACGAAGCTTCTGTGGTCTGGGTCAGGTCACCCTGGACCTGGGACCCTCTGAAGGCCTGGAGACACCGCGTTTGCTTGTTCTGGGACAGAAGGCCAAGAAAACACATTGGAAGAAGCCCTGCCCCCGCGTCACCAGAGTTAGCCAGACAGGGAAATGCTGTCCAAGCACAAAACAAAACAGCATTTTTTTTTTTTAAAGACTTGATTTATTTGAGAGAGAGAGAGAGAGAGCACAAGTGAGGGCGGGGGGAGTGGGATGGGGGGAGGAATGGGCGAGGGGAGAGGCAGCAGCAGACTCCCCGCTGAGTGGAGAGCCAAAGGTGGGGCTCGATCCCAGGACCCTGGAGCTCATGACCTGAGCCAAAGGCAGATGCTTAACTGACGGAGGCACCCAGGCGCCCGAAGACAGAGCAGCGTTCTAACAGCAAGCTCCCTTCTTCCCTCCCCAGGCCTTAGTCCCAGTCAAATGTTCCAATTACTAGGCCCTCTCCTCTCAAGGTAAGATTACTTTTCTTTCTAATTAAGCATTTGAAAAACGAAAAAGCCCTTTTCCATAGCTCACTATCATGCACACATTCTCCACATAGCAGCAAGGACGAGCTTTAAGAAGCGGGATTTGAGGGGATCCCCGGGTGGCGCAGCGGTTTGGCGCCGCCTTCGGCCCAGGACGTGACCCTGGAGTCCTGGGATCAAGTCCCATGTCAGGCTCCCTGCATGGAGCCTGCTTCTCCCTCTCCCTGTGTCTCTGCCTCTCTCTCTCTCTCTCTCATAAATAAATAAGTAAATCTTTAAAAAAAAAAAAAAAAGAAGCGGGATTCGATTCCAAGGGCTTCTGTGGCTCTGCCTGGGCTTGTGCATCTGTCTCATGTCGCTGATCACACTCTCCCCGGATCTTTGGTCTCCGGCCACAATGGCCTTTGTTTCATTCCCCAAGCACTTCAGGCTTGTGCAGGAGGAGGAGTCAGCCACAACACACCTGAAACCACCCATCGGTCATTCTTACCGCTTTAAAAATTTAGCACACAAGGGCACCCGGGTGGCTCAGCGGTTGAGCATCTGTCTTCAGCTCAGGGCGTGGTCCCGGGGTCCCAGGATCGAGTCCCGCATCGGGCTGCCTGCATGGAGCCTGCTTCTCCCTCTGTCTGTGTCTCTGCCTCTCTCCGTGTCTCTCATGAATAAATAAATGAATTTTTTTTAAAATTTACATACAACAGACTCTGCTTCTGTTGTACAGTTCTGTGACTTTCACACATGTATAGATTCTTGTAATCACCACCACAAACAGGACACAAAACAATTCCAACACCCAAAAGAATTCCCTCATGCTACCCCTTTGTACTCAGTTCCTGCCCCCACCCCCTGGCAAACGCTGATCTATCTGGTCCTATAGCTCAGCCTGGTGCAGACCATCATATGAAGGCAATCATCCAACATGTAGTCTTCGGAGACTGGCTTCTTTCACTTGGCATAATGCATGAGATTTCTCCACACTGCTGTGTGTAGCATTAGGTTGTTCCTAATTTTTGCTGAATGTATTTCCATTGTATGGTGTATCATGGGAGTTTTTTGGGAGTTTTTTTTTTTCCCATTTACTCAATGAAGAATACTTGAGTAGTTTCTAGTTGGGGGCGATTGTGAATAATGCTGCTACTACACATTAGTGCACAGGTTGTGTGTATGTTTTCACTCCTCTGTAGTAAATACCTACAGATGAGATTGCTGGGTCAAACTGTTAAGTATATGTTTAACTCCATCAAGAAATGTCAAATTGTTCTCCAGAGTGTCTGTCCTATACTATACTGTGCTCCACCAACCATGCCTGAGAGTCCAGTTGCTCCACATCCTTGTCAGCATTTCATATTATCAGGGTTTTTGTCTTAGGCTTTCCAATATACACATAATGGCATCTCACTGCGGTTTTTAATTTGCATTTCCCCAAGAGCTGGTGATATGAAAGACTATTCATATGTTTATTTGCCATCCACATATTTTCTTTGCTGAGGTGCATGTTCGAATCATTTGGCCACTTAAAAAATTGGGGTTGTTCACTTTCTTATTGTTGAGGTTTCAGAGTTCTTTATATATTGTGGATACAAGTCCTCTGTAGGATGTGTGATTTGCAAGTATTTCCTCCCACTCTGTGGCTTATCTTTTCATTCTCTCAACAGCGTCTTCCACAGAGCAAAAGTTTTTAATTCAGTGAGTTCCAATTTATAACTTCTTTAGAGGATCTTGCTTTGTGATCCAAGAGCACAAAGATTTTCTTATGTTTTTTTAAATCTAAGACCATTACAGTTTTTTAAAATTTGACATTTAGTTCCGTTATCCGCTTTCAGTTATTTCTTGTAAATCATGGGAGGTATAAGTTGAGGTTCAAGTTTTCCATGCGAATATCCAATTGTTTCCAGCTCCCTCTGCTGAAAAGACAATTAAATTGCTTTCATACTTCTGTCAAAACTTCGAACAGACAGTTCACAAAAGAAAATATATGGATGACAAGCATGTGAGAAGATCTTCCACATTAGGAAAAGGATTTTCAGTGTTAGGAAAATGCAAATTAAAAGCACAATGAAAAAAAATAAGTAAAAAATAAAAAAAATTAAAAATAAAAAATAAAGTTAAAACCACAATGAGTTATCACCACACGCCTTTTAGACCAGGTAAAATGAAGTGTTGAGGGCAGCCCTGGTGGCTCAGAGGTTTAGCGCCGCCTTCCACCCAGGGTGCGATCCTGGAGACCCGGGATCGAGTCCCACGTCGGGCTCTCTGCATGGAGCCTGCTTCTCCCTCTGCCTGTGTCTCTGCCTCTCTCTCTCTCTCTCTCTCTGTGTCTCTCATCAATCAATAAACAAAATATTTAATAAAGAAATAAATACATAAATAAATAAAATAAAATGAAGTGTTGGCAAGAAGGTGACAGAGTTGGAATTCTCATACACTGCAGGTGGGAAAATAAAAGAGTACAGCCACTTTGGAAAACAGTTTACCAGTTTCTTTAAAAGTTAAACACATAGTTATTATTATAATCAAACCATCCTACTCCTAGGTATTTACCCAAGAGAAATGAAAGCACATCCATATGAAGACTTGCTTGCGAGCGTTCCTAGCAGCTTTATGTGTAATAGTCAAAGCAAAATACACCCTGAATGCCCATCCACAAGGAGTGAGTAAGCCAAGTGTGGTACATGAATACAATAGGACCCTGCACAGCTATAGAAAAGAATGAACAATGGGTGGCTCTCAAAATAATTAGGTAGAGTTCAAGATGCAAGGCAAAAAAGCACATTCTGTATGATTCCGTTGATATACAATGTCAGCAAATGTAAAGTAACAAAGAGGAGGAAGCAGATGAGTGATGATCAGGATATAAGGTAGAGAGGAGCTGGAAGGAAGGTTTACTGAAAGACACACGGAAACTTCTGGAGATAATGGATATGATCGTTATCTTGATTGAGGTAATGTTTTCACAGATACACACATATGTCAAAATTTATCAAATTGCACACTTTGAATGATTTGTAATTTTGTTATAAGTCATTTATAACTCAATGGAACTCTTTAAAACTAACTGTATTTTATGAATATATCTCTGGAGTCTCCATTTTGTTTTGTTCATCTATTTTTCAGTCCATACCATACTATTTTGATCACTGTCATTTTTCTTATATATTCAGATCACGTAGCGTGAATCTTCCAACCTGTTCTTTTATCTTCAAAATTTTTTCGTGTACTGTAACTCCATTACTTTTACATATAAATCCTATAATCAGCTTCTCTGTGTCTACAGTAGGTGAGTTTGACATTTTAACTATAGTGATTTTTTTTTTTTTTTAGAGAGGAAGAGAGCTAGTGTTAGCAGCAGGGCAGGGAGGGGCAGAGAGAGGGGGAGAGAGAGAATCTTAAGCAGGATCCACGCCCACTGTGGAGCCTGATGCAGGGCTCAATGTCACGACCCTGAGATCATGCCCTGAACCAAAATCAAGAGTCAGACACTGGGTAGCCCAGGTGGCTCAGTGGTTTAGCGCCACCTTTGGCCCAGGGCCTGATCCTGGAGACCTGGGATCGAGTCCCATGTTGGGCTCCCTGCATGGAGCCGGCTTCTCCCTCTGCCTGTGTCTCTGCCTCTCTCTCTGTCTCTGTGTCTCTCATGAATAAATAGAATCTTTAAAAAAAAAAGAGTCAGACACTTACTGACTGAGCCCCTCAGGGTGTAATGTAGTGAATCTTCTAACACATAAACAGAAGCTATCTCCCCATTTATTTATTTATTTATTTATTTAAAAAGATTGCATTTATTTATTCATGAGAGACAGAGAGAGAGGCAGAGACAGAGGCAGAGGGAAAAGCAGGCTCCCTCCAGGGAACCCGATATGGGACTCGATCCCAGGACTTCGGGATGATGTACTGAGCCAAAGGCAGCCGCTCAACCGCCAAGCCACCCAGGTGCCCCTCTCCCCATTTATTTAAATCTTTGGTTCTTTCATCTGTGTTTTATGGTTTTTACCATATAGATCCTGTACATGTTTTGTTAACAGTTATAGCTGAGTATATCATATTCTTTTTGGAGCTATTCTAGATGATAATGTTTTTGCATTTTTGAAAGCATTTTGAACTTTAATTTCCAATTGTTCATTTGTGAGTATAGAAAAGCATTAATTTTTGTATGTTGACCTAATCCATGACCTTGCTAAACACATTAGTTCTTCTAGAACTAGATTCCTTGGGGTTTTTTATTTAGACAATAATACCATCTGTGATGGGGGACAGTTTTATTTCTTCCATTCCATCTGAATGCTTTTTTTTTTTTTTTGTCTTGTCTTCTTACACTTGCTAGGATTTCCAGTACGATATGGAACAGTTATGGTCAGAGCTGACATCCTCTAATGATCATTTTTTTTTCAAGATTTTTATTTATTTATTTATTCCTGAGAGACATAGACAGAGAGAGAGAGAGGCAGAGACACAGGCAGAGGGAGAAGCAGGCTCCATGCAGGGAGCTGACGTGAGACTCTATCCCGGGTCTCCAGGATCACGCCCTGGGCTGAAGGTGGCGCTAAACCGCTGAGCCACCGGGGCTGGCCCAATCATTCTTTAAAAAAAAAAAAAAAAAAAAGATTGATTTATTAGAGAAAGAGTGCATGCACGTGAGAAGGGAGAGTGGCAGAGGGAGAGGGAGAGAATCTCAAGCAGTCTCCCTGCTCAGCAGGGAGCCTGACACAGCTCAATCTCACAACCCTGAGATCATGACCCGAGCAGAAATCAAGAGTGCGACGCTTAACCAACTGAGTCATCCAGGTGCCTACAATAATCGCTGTTAATGTAACAAAGACAGCCAGAAAGCAAGTCTCTCTTAATATGATGCAAAAGAGATACACAGTCAGCTATGGAGTATTCTTGACAAAACTTGAACCTAAGACTGGTCAAGCCTCTAGCCAGAGCCAACACTAGGGTATGCCAAAGAACTCGGTGATCAAGATCAATAACATTAATGCAGTATTTTCAAAAATCAAAATCAAAATTAATGCAGAAAAGTTCATGATGAACAAAATATCAGAATTTTAAATACAGACAGAATCAGTATTACTGATTATTACTGGTTTTTTTCCTTTGCCTCAGTTTTCATTATGGCTCAACTCTATTACTGATCTCGATCCTGTCCTAGAGTCAAGATCCAATGATCATTTTTACTGAAAACATAGTGATAGAAGAAACACTGAGCAAATCCAGTATGTGGTAAACTAAAGTCGATGACCAGTTTCTTCAAGAAATAAATTGTAAGAGAAAAAAACAAAGTTGGAGTCCCAGAGTGGTAGTTACACAGATGTGTTTACTTTATGGTGTTTCAGCGAGTTATCCTTATGGTATGTGTACTTTTCAACAGTATGTTATATTGTAATAAAATAAATAAAAATGTTATTTAAAAGATGGAAGAAGCTCCTAAATCCAAGTAGTTACTAAGTGCAGGTGACTGACTAGGTTATGGATATTTATAAAATTTTATTTTTAATGTTGTTTCAGAATGTTTGGTAATTATTTTATAATTTATAATTTTATAATTGTGTTATATAATTTGTGTAACTATAATTACTATAAAAGGTCTATGTCATATTGTTACATAATTTACAATTTTATAATCTAAACAATATAATGGTGAGTTATAAATTTATTTAAGCAAAAGTTTTAAAAAACCTTATCTGGCCCTTAATTATTAGAAATGGATACTGAAGTATGCTGGGGTGAACTGAAGGAAGACTGGAATTCATCTTTAAATATTTCAGCAATTAAAACCTGAAAACTAGAAAAAGGTAAAAAAGAAGAAGGGGGGTGGGAGGAGGAGAAAGGAAGGAAGAAACAGGCCAAATGAAGTAGATGAGGGGAAAAAAATGGTAAGTTTTGGATCTGAGGAACATATTGGAGTTCCTTATACTCTCTACTTTTATGTATGCTTGAAGGTTTTTCATTAGAACATTAAAATTAAATAAGAGAAGCTTTCGCACTCACCTGCTGTCATTTCCTATTGCATTATCTTATTTTTTCTAAACTATTTATTACCTGAAATTATCTTGCTTATTGGTATATTGCCTGCCTCCTCCAGAAGAATAGAAACACCACAAAAGCAGGGTGCATCTGAGTCTTGCACTCCTTTATTCCTAGGAACTGAAACAGTTTAAAATGATGAACTTTATCAGCACCCCATATCAAATATGATTTTTCAAACAGGTGAAATGTTGTAATTGAGGGTATTTTATTTTTGGTATTATTTCAAGAATAAGATCTCACTACAGTCTTGCTTCTTCTGTCAGAGAGCATCAGCTCTTCACACAGGTGTCCCAGCTCATTTCTCTTTGGAGGGTTGGCCAGATTTTGAAGGATGCAGAACCAAAATCCCCTTAGGAGTTCTTTACAGTCATTTTCTGGCCCCCAAATCGGTTATTTCCAAACCGTAATGGCTACAAACCCCAGCAGTTTATTTGACCTGCTGATGAATTCCCCTGTGAGGTTAATTTCAAAGAACTTTGGGCTTTGATAGACTCCATCTTCCTTAAATTATCTTATTTTTTTGTTTTTTAAAAGATTTTATTTATTTATTTATCTATTTATTTATTTTAGAGAGAGAGAAAGAGAGGGAGAAGGAGAGAGAGAATCTTAAACACAGAGCCTAGCACAGAGCCGGACTCTGGGGCTGGATCTCTGGACCCTGAGATCATAACCTGAGTCGAAAGCAAGAGTCGGCCACCTAACCGACCGTGCCGCCCAGGTGCCCCTTCCTTAAAGTATTTTAAGACTATACTAGACAAAGAACAGATGATGCTGCAATCACCAGCTCTTGGTCAGTTCTCAATGTCAAAGTCATCTTCTCCATCTCATGAAGAGACTGTGCAAGTCAGAACAAGCAAGTTTCTCTTCCAAAATGTACCTCATTTAAAGTACAAACACAGCTGAATTTTCTTATATTTTTTTTGTGTTTAAGGACAGAACAAATCTGCTCGTCTCTCTCTTCACTTTCTTCTCTTGGCTGTGGGCTCGTGGACTTGTGGTATTAGAAGCATTATTTTCAGGTAAAGAAAATATTTATTAATGTTCATAATGGTTGATATATGTTCCTTTCTGAAGTCTTCCCAATGGACCCTTGAGAGGACTTACAAAAGACTCAAGTGCATTTGTATAATTGAACTCATCTGGGCACTTGTTAACTGGGTTGGCCCTTCAGAGTGTAATACAGGTGTTTTGGGATGGGACCAGCACCCTTATTTTACCCACAAGAGGGCAGCTTTGGTCCTGACTTCCAAAGATCCCCACTGGTTCTTAGCCTCCATCTCTAAACTCCTCCCCATTTTTCCTAGGAACTCATTCTCCTTTTTAGATTCCTTAAGGGTTCAGAGCTCGAGTCCCCATCCCTGACTTAATCAGTGTGCTTTTCCACCCTTTACGTTGAAATATACAGATACTCCAAAGGCCAGAGTGTTTCAGGACGAGTGGGATTGCCAAAGAGAGCTGAACTGTGGAGCCTTTGGAATCCATTTGGCCTTAGAGGATTTGCTTGGATGTTTGGAAACACTATAAATTTCTTATCACTTTCAGGCTGGGGGAAATAAGTTTTTATTCAGTATCCATTCAACAACTATTTCCTGAGCTCCAGCCACGGGCCAAACACTGTAAGATGATTTGAGATACATGCTTCCTACCTCACAGTTCATAATCCAGCAAAGAAACCGTGGATAGACAATTAAGTATAATGCAAAAATATTAGTGCTCTTGTAAGTTTTGCCCATGCTTCTTGGTTAGGACGCATTAACTGTCAAGAGTTTTAGTGGCAGTTTTTTTTTTTTTTTTGAAGCAATTTCTTTATTCTAGGATGGTGTGAAGTGATTTCCATATCTTCTCCCTTTCCAATCCTTCCAAGAGCACTAGCGTTGTAGGTATTATGATCTCCCTTTTATAGGTAAGGGAACTGAAGCTTAAAGAGGTGAGATAGGCCTCATAGTTTGGCAAGTGGCAAGGCTGGGTCTTAAACTAGGGTCTCCCTTGTTGCCCAATCATGGGAACGCGAGCTGGACTCTACGCAGATGCCAGGCTCTGAGGGTTATGTCTCACTGTGGACACCAGAGGGCGATGGGAGAGAGCAAAGCAGCAGAAGGAATTTGCCTCTGTGGTCACCTCTGAACAGTCACAGCAAATTGACCTTCTCAAACTCATCTTTGTTTCTTTTTTGTTTTGCGTTGTTTTTGTTTGTTTGTTTGTGTTTTTTTAGAGAGAGAGAGAGCGCACATGCACGTGCACGCACACCTGGGGAGGGGCAGAAGCAGAAGGAGAATCCCAAGCAGGCTTCATGCCCAGCATGGAGCCCATCACAGGGCCCAATCTCATGACCCTGAGATCAGGACCTGAGTTGAAATCAAAAGTCAGACACTTAACTGACTGAGCCAGCCAGGCACCCCTCAAACTCACCTTGGAAGATGCATTAACAGTAAGCGCAGTGCTGAGAAGGCAGGTCCGTCCGAACTTACGGCATTTTCCACTTACAGATAAGAGCGAGGATCACTTAAGAGTCATCTTTTGCTTAAAGCACGTCAGCTCATGGCTTCTTTTACCCATAGTGTGGAATGTTTGTGGAATTTAATGGGATGTTTGTGTATAGTCACAAGACACATGTCTCACTTGCTTCCGCTCATCCCATAGCTGATTTCAAATCAGGGGTGTTGTGCAAACAGCTGCTCAACCAGAAATTGCTCTAAGTGCAAGCAGCTCAGCTCAGTTCACCCATGGGCTGGATACACACTCCAGGCACATGCCCCACCACCCCATTTATTCCAACACCCAGAGTAACGTGTGGCTGGCACGACCACTGCTCCGTGCGCAGCATCCCAAAGAACAGATCCACCAACATGCCCATCATCCTGAGCGCTGCTCATGAGGCCGAGGTACTCAGGCTGTAGCCCAGAGGGGTACTTTTCCATGGAGGGAATGAGCACTCACCAGGACAGAAGTCAGTGTCGGGAATAAGAAGTTGCCATTCTCTGTTCCCCTCCTGTCCTCCCATGAGCCAGGTCATTAGCTTGTTGGTAGTTTTTCCATCCTGTTTACAGCTCACAAGGAGTAGAACATGCAGCTGAAAACTACTGGAAAAAGCGAGTTCATTTTAAGGAAAGTATTTAAAAATAATGGATGACCAACGTGTCTTCAAAGAGCACTTTTTCATATGTTTCAGTCCCGTGTGGCTGAAACCAGAGCCTTTTTCAACCCAGCCACACCCTGGAGTGACGCAATAGTAAACGAATGAGAGAGACACAGGCAAGGACACCTCTCTGGATGTGCAGCTGGCCTGCCAGCTCGGGGTTACCCTCCAGGCCCACAGGCAGTGGGTCAACTGACTAACGTCCCGAGAGCCTTCGCCCCAAGATGCACAGCATCTTTGCCCCAAGATGCACAGCATGGCAGGAGATGGGGGGCAGTCTGGCCCTTACTCAGTGTTTGGGGAAAAGGCAGCCAGCAATTCTTTATTATTATTATTATTATTATTTTTAACTGGGAAGGGATGTGAATAGGACTCTAGCTCAGAAAGATGGGTTTGGTGGCATCCTGGAGATAGGTTAAAGAAGAGGATTGGAGACAGGGAGACCTTGAGAGGAGGGCGGATGAATGTAAATAAGCACCTAGGGACAGAGCACGCACGTAAGAAACATTTCAGGGCTGGAACTGATGGCTCTGAGTCACTGACTGAATGTGTTCAGTGGGGGTGGAGCAGGTATAAAGACGACAGCCTCACATTCTCTGAGTGTGCATCACGTGCAAGCATTTGACAGGTATTGACTCATTTTGACAAATAATATGAGGTGGGAATTATTATCATCCACCTTTTGTGGGAAAAGAAACTGATGTTCAGACAGGCTAAGTCATTTGTCAAAGGTCACTAGGATTTGAACCCAGGCTGTTGAACTCCAGAATCTGCCTTCTTCACATATGCCACACGTCTCTTCCCCGGTCTGGGGAACATGAAAGACGGAGATGTCCCTGGCTGAGATGGGAAGTCAGGGGGAGCAGATCTGCGTGCGGTGGGGGGTGGTGGGACGACAGACGAGGTGGTGTTTGGACACATGTAGGGCGTGGGTGTTCCACCGGCACCTCAGTGGGAGACGTCCAGCAGGCTTTGGGTCCCAGTGCAGACAAGGAGCTGGTTTTCATTAAAAATAATGAAACATCTGTAAAAATACTGTTGGCTGGGTTTCCCAGTCGAGCTATTCAAGAGAGGCCTGCTGTGCTAACAAACAGGAAGCCCGTGCCCCAACTGAAGGTTTGACCCAAGGCCTAGAGAGGTCAGGTTCATCAGCAGGTACTCAGGGGCTCCAGACCACTGTGAGTGGGGAAGGGTGACGTGTGCCTGCTGGCCTACCAAAGAGAGCAAGCCTCCGCCCGGAAAAAGGAGGCGAGGACGGATGTCTCTAAGCCTTACTGTTTACTCCATGTCCCCTCCTCATTCCAACGGACCAGGGTTTCCCAATGCTGCTTGCCCATTAGAATCACCCAAGGAGTTTCAAAACTGCTCCTCCCCAGGCCTCACCCCAGACCCAGTGAAATCAGACTGTCTTAGCGTGGACACAGGCAGCTTTGGAAAGCTCTCTAGGTCGTTCTAATGTGAGGCCAGGCCTAAGCACCAGCACATCGGAAGAAGAGGTTGGACTTTGGGGATGACCAGAGAGCAGGGTAATTAATGACTTACACCTACAAGTACTTTTTGGTGCAGAAAGCACTGTTGCATACAGGCCTTATGTAAGGAGCAGCTACTGTCATCCACTGGGTGGATGGGGAAACCACAAATCAAAAAGAGTAATGGCTTGCTTGAGGTCAAATCATTATTTACCAGGAATTCCAGGCCTACAACCCAGATCTGCTGACCACTAATTCAGGGTTCTTTCCTAAAGCCTACACAGGGTAATATTGCAGATGGAAGGCCAACTTCTTCTGTATTCACAGAAAAAGATGAGGGTGTTGGCATTTTTTAAAAGCAGTTATGGGGATCCCTGGGTGGCGCAGCGGTTTAGTGCCTGCCTTTGGCCCGGGGCACGATCCTGGAGACCCGGGATCGAATCCCACATCGGGCTCCCGGTGCATGGAGCCTGCTTCTCCCTCTGCCTGTGTCTCTGCCTCTCTCTCTCTCTCTGTGACTATCATAAATAAATAAATAAATAAGTAAATAAATAAATAAATAAGTAAATAAATAAGCAGTTATGATCCATAGGAGTGAATCTAAAAATAGAGCTGCAGCTTGCATGCCGGAGCATGGAGGGATGGAACAGCCCGAATGTAGCCAGGCCAGGAAGAGGGGGTAAGGCCCAGATGGCCCCGTGGCCCAAGGGCAGGGGAGCAGCTACGGGGAAGGATCATCAAGGGTGAGTGGGAGCAGCGAGGGAGCAAGCACCAGGAGAGGCCTGGAGCTGGGCTGTGGCACTGCCCCAGGGGGAGGAAGCCTGGTGCTCCGGGGCCCAGTGCAGGCTTTGGGGCCAATGGCTAACAGTGGTGGAAACGGCAGATCCAAATCATTCCTGGTGGCATTCACCAGTTAATAGGAATTCGGGGACTTACAGAGCGCTACCTTACTAACCAGATAATGATCAGCTGCTGATTTTTCTAGAACTGCATCATTAAACATACACTCTCTTTTTTCCATTCTCGCAATGGCTTGAGGTATCACCCTACCTCAGCAGCTTCATGTGTAAAACTGGTATACTGTCTTACAGAGACACCGATAGAACAAATGGAAGAATGTGTCTAGCAAAAGCCTAGCACATAGGAGGTGCTGAATAAATATTAGCACCTTCTGTGGCTGTTTCTTTTTTGACTGTGGCTGGTGAGGTTCAGAGATGCTGCATACCATCTGGTGGTTCAGAGTATGGGCTCCGGAGCCAGACTGCTAGGTTCAAGCCAGCTCCACTAATCTAGCCGTTAGGCCCCGGACAGGCGAGTTAACCCACATAAAGTCTGTTTCTTCTGGTGTAAAATGGAGATAATATCTGGACCTTCCTGGGACGGGGGAGGGAATTAAATGAGATAATGCACGGAGAACTCTAAGCATCGTCCCTGGCAGCTGATCGCTGTTCAGTAATGGTTAAGGAGACTGAATGGGATTGAGAATTCAAACAATTCAGTTATATGAGATGGAGATTGAATGTTGAATGAGAATTCAGCAGGACTTGTCTCAAGTCCCCCAAACGGCCAGTGGGTAGCCCGCACTGGATGCAGGCCCCTGCTCTTTCTGTCACACCAGGGCAGCTTCCAGGGACAAGGGACATTAACCAAGGAAAAGGAGCCGGTCTGGGGACCACATCCGGAGAGCTTGGTCTCTAGCAAGCAGCCTGGGCCCGGGTAGGATTCCTTGTGATGAGCCACATGGTTCTTTGACATCTGCACATGCTCAGCTGGCCTCTCAGGCTGCCGGAGCCCCCAGGGGAGCCCCAGGGCTGCCCGGGGCACGTTCAAGAGCTGTGTCTCTCTTCGGCCCCCCGCACCTCCCGACATACCACCCACAGCCTTCTCAGGCAGACACTGACTTTTGTCATGCACCACCTAGGACCTCAGAGCCAGCACTCCCAGGAGGGTGTTTTATTATTTATTCACTGGGCAGGGAATATACACTGGGTCCCAGAGGCAGCCACACTACCGGCTTACCAAGCTGCTATTACACAACTCCGGGGGCTCTCAGGAAGCCCCTGGGGGACCCGCCGAGGACAGCTCAGGGACCTCCGGAAGGAACTGGGCCCTGAAGAAGAGACCGGCGGCCTGTCCAGGCGTGGGGAGCCTCTGTCCCACGGCCCTGCAGACCTGGAACCTTCCAGACACATCGGGCATCATCAAAATAATGGTCATGCTGGTTGTTCTAGATGTTCTCAAAACCACAGCATACCAGACAACTTAGATACATTACAAATATATAAATTAAGAGGTCTACATGTATACAAAATCTTTCGATGGGGACTTAATTGCATTCTATGCCATGCCAGGAGCTGGTATTAAAAATAGAAGGTATTTATATACAGGCCCTGCCTCTCTCGTGTCCACCATGGAAGCCTCTGGTGTTGTCAGGGCCTCTGGGCAGTCTCAGCACCCCCACAGGTAACCCATCTGCACTCTGCATCTTCCGGGGCAGCAGGGGGCTCACGCCAGGGCTCTTCTCCTGTGTCCCCATCTCAGCCAGGCGGCGCCTCCGAACCCATGGGCTGCCGGAGGGGGTGATGCTACTGTCAGAGGAATAATCCATGCACTTGCGGACGATCTCGGGACTGGTGCTACAGTTCAGCCTCCCCTCCTCGGCCAGTGGGGATTTTCTGGAAACGCCTTTGCGTTGAGCCAAGGGGCTGCTCCAGGGACTGGAGCACGGGGAGGCGTTGGGGCTCAGAAAGAGATTCTGGTGGCCAGAAGGGCTGAGCTTGTTGGTGATTACATGCCGCCGGCCAGCCATGGGGGACGTGGGGTTGCTCTCGGGGTCAGAGGAGCTGTTGGCGGAAGACTCGTCACCCATGTACTGCAGCTCCTCAACTCTCTTGTTGAGGGACTTGTTCAGGTGGATGCTTGCAGTTGGCTCCTCATCCTGGTTCTTGTCTTTGAGAGGTTTCTTTTTGGGTGGCTTCATGCCAATCAGGACGGCTTTCATGTTCTCCCTGCCCTGAGATTCTGTGCTCATAAACTCATGGGCTTTTATGGCCGCCTCCACCTCCTCAAACTCCACGATGGCACATTCCTGAGTCCCCACCTGGCTGTACCGGCTGCTGATCCTCCGGATATCAGGGGGCAGCTCCCTCCCAGGCTTGAGGATCCGTACCGACGAGATGACCCCGAAGGTCCCAAAGAGCTTGAGCAGGTGTTCCATTACCTTCTCCTGCACCCTTCCGTTCTTCGGAGGGGTGGCCAGGGCCCACAGCTTGGGGGACAGGTGGAGATCATAGACCAGGAGCATCTTGCTCGGGAGGTTCTCGTTGGGGAAGAGCGGGACGGGGGTGGTCCTCCTCACCTTCCGGTGGTCTTCATTCAACTCGAGGGTCACCGAGTACTTCAAGGCATACGCCGTGGTTCTCCAGTCCCGGGTAAGGTGTTTCACCTGAAGAAGACAGAGCACATCTGGAATGGTACCTATCGTCCTCACCCATTCTGCATCCTCTACAATCCCCCCCCCCCCGCTCCTTTCCTCACCCCTCTGGAACATGCGTAGCTGAAAGCACCAGCATTCAAAAGTCTAGTGAGTCAATGAACACGCTTCTGGCAATGTCAAGCAGTGCAGCACAGTATAGACCAGTGCCGTCCGACAGAACTTTCTGCGGTGGTGGAGATAGGCTAGTCCACCCAAGTTTAACGGTTAAAGCTGCAGGTCCTACAACGAGGCTGTTAGATACGCGAGTGTAAGGCCCACCTCTGGCTGGTGGCTAAGACCTGACGTTTTTCAGCCTCCCATTGCCTCAACGCCCTCCTCAGCTGTCAAATGGAGAGGCTAAGTGTGTCCACCTCACAGAGTCGCCATGAGGATCAAACGAATAAATCAATAGATACAGATCGACCTCCGGACACATGTTATACAGACAGATGCAAAACTCAGTGTCTAGCTCATAGGGGGTACTGAGTATCATGTGCTACCATTCTGACGGGATTCAGAGATTGTAACACCCACATGCCTCTCTGAAGTCACGTTTCTCTGTTTACGCCATCTGATACACAGACAGTTCCAAAAATTCTTTCATATTCCACTGCGGTATGTCCTGAAAACGATGTGGACTGTTTCGACTTGGAATAAAACCCAACTAGGGCCCCACGGAGAATGATGAAACAGTCCCTCCCTTCCTCGTCCTCCCTGAGTGGAAATTGTGCATATCGACGTGCAGTATATGAAGGCTATATTTATATTGTAAAACAGTAATTTTCAAGAGGCCCACTTCCGCTGGAGGGAATGCCAGGGAAAATGAGTCATCCCATCCCACAGGAACAGTGGAGGTGGGTGGGGTGGGTAACCTGAGCCAGGAATGGCAAGATCACCCTGAGTGCTCTGAGGCCAGGCCAGTGCAGTCACTGCAGAGGAGCCCTGAGACCAAACAGGAACTTCCCCAAACTCAAGAACAGAAGCTCGCTAACAGGGCGGCATGGGGGGAACCTGCAGAGCTACTGGTACCGGCAGCCTCCTGCAGGCAGAGCGCCGTCCACTCTAGCCTGTGGGCTGTGGGTGAAAAGGCCCAGATGTGGGTTTGGGTATGGGAACCACAAGTCACCTGCACAATCAATGGGCTGATCTCTGTGACACACACCAAGGACAGAAGGTCAGCAGAGATCCCGGCAAAGGGCAGCTTTCAGGTGAACAGAGTTGATCAGGGATCCAGAAAGGGTGAAGATGAGGACCAAAGGTCACTGCCAGGTTGTAAGGAAGTCAGGCAGTAGCTCTCTGAGGATGAAACAAGGGGGAACCTTCTCTAAAACTAGGCAAGAAGGGAGCAGTCAGGAGAGGAAGAAAAGCCACTGCCTAAGCCTGAAGCCTGAGCAAGGAATGCTCAGGGGAAGGCCAGCGCTGCCTTACTCCAAGGGCCAGAGAAGCTGACCGGAGACCACATTCAGTGGAGAGGGAAGCGAGCTCTGGCAAGGACCCAGCACCCCTCCAGAGCCAAAGTCTGCTGGGCCACGTCGGTTATGGCCTGAGCATCCTCAGCCTGCGTCTGCGAGCCTGTAGAAGGAGTGTCCGGCACCATCTCAGACCAGGAGCCAGGGAAGTGCTGTCCTTGTACGATTTACTAGAAGAACCTTGTAAGATTTTCAGAAACTGTCATTTCCCTGCTTGTCCTATGTGTCTCCTATTATGATTAGCAGGAAAAGGCCTTAGAATGAAAAGGGCCTTTGTTCTCATTTTGGAGATGTTGGGGAGTCCATGTCTACTCTGGCCAGTTTTCAACAGAGCAGAGCCCTCCCAAATACAGCCACAGTGGCAGCTTCAAAAGGAAGGGAAGGGCAGCCCGGGTGGCTCAGCGGCTTAGTGCCGCCTTCAGCCCAGGGCGTGATCCTGGAGACCCAGGATCGAGTCCCACGTCGGGCTCCCTGCATGGAGCCTGCTTCTCCCTCTGCCTGTGTCCCTGCCTCTCTCTCTGTGTCTCTCATGAATAAATAAATAAAACCTTAAAAAAAAACAAAAAAGGAAGGAAAGTCAGGCTGGCTCTAAGGTCTCTGGGGAGGAATAAAGGAATGTGCACTGGCTGCTTTCTTTTGGAGTCTCACAAATACTTTTGTGTAAGGGTTGGCTCACTGTTCTCAGACACATGTGATACCCTGATGTATCATCTCGATGGGACTTGGGGATTTTAATGTTCAAATACTTTCCTGAAGTTGCGTTTCGGCATGTAAGCACTTGATACATACAAGGTTCTGGGAGATCTTTCATATTTCAATGAAGAAGCTTCTGAAACTGGTGGGGATGGTTTCAGCTTGGAATAAAACCCAACTTGGGGCCTTGTGGAGAATGATGAGACAGTCCCTCCCTATAATATACATACATTGGTCTTTATCCCCCTTCTTGGCACTCAGCTGTTGGAATCCTGTCAATTCTTCGTGACAAGAACACTAGGAGTATCTTTTGTTCTAATGAAGCAATTTTTTTGGGGGGGGGTGCAGTTCTGGATGGCTCCTGGTTGAGGGCCAGTCACCAGAAAGACCAAACCATGATTAGAAGCTTGGAATTTCCAAAGACCAAACCATGATTAGAAGCTTGGAATTTCCAGGTGAAGGGGGAGGGGCAGGAAATTAATAGCTGACCATGCCTACATGAGGAGGCCTCCGTAAAAATCCCAGTACTGTGGGGCTCAGGGCACTTCCAGGTTGGTGAATACATCCAGATACTGTGAAGGTGACACACCCCAACTCCCCAGGGACAGCAGCTTCTGCACTCACGACCTTGCTCTGCACATCTCTTCAGCTGGCTGTCCATCTGTATCCTTTATCATATCCTTTATTAAACTGGTAAATCGAAGCAAGTGTTTCCCTGAGTTCTGTGAGCTGTGCTAGCAAATAATCAAATCCAAGGGGGAGGAGGTCTTGGGAAGCTGTGATTTGCAGCCAAGCTGGACACACGCTCTGGGTGACCTGGGGGCCTGCCATTGCCTCCCAGAGTGAAGGCAGTCTTGTGGGATTAACCCTTAAACTGTAGGATGTGATGCTATCTCCGAGGAGATACAGAACTGCTCGGCGGGGAACCCCGTCCCCCAACATATACACCTGGGGTCAGCGTTAGGAGTGTGGTAGTGGCAGGAGAGCAAAGGAGACACACAGGAGGAAGTGGAGGCTGCTTCTTTACAACATCAAGTGCCCCTTCCCTCCTCCCATACACTGAAAACTCCTACGCATCCGCCAAGACCCGATTTCAATGTCACCACTTCTAGGAAGACTTTGCAATCACCCAGGCAGGGTTACTCGCTCTGATGAACACTACTTGTACTCCTGTTCCTTTACTGCCTGTCATCACGGTGCAATCCTTCGCAGACCTCCCTCCTTCACTGGGCTTTGCAAGCGCAGGGGAAATGCCTGCATTCGGGTCATACATCCTGTGCCTGCCACAGCGCGCAGGGTGCCCAATGGACATGTTTGGTGAGTGGAGACAGGACAGAGGACAAGAGGACAGACTATATCAGGAGGTGAGGCAGAGAACAGCTTCAGGGACAAGGGCTCCCTGCCAGGGCTCTCCGGCGAGGCGCACAGGCAGCCTGGCTGGGCCCCAGCTCCGACTTAGCCCGTTATGCAACAGGCCATGCGATGCTTTGCTACTCTAGTAAATAGGCGTCCCCCACGGAAGGCACAGGGTTCTTACTCCAGCTAGTCTGTCCACACTTGGAGACACAGGGAACTCACACCACAGTCCAGCTGCCTACAGAGCAGCAATCATCAGATGCCCCACATGCCCATAGAGGTGAGGATGCTGGTGTCACATGGCAAAGGCTGCTGGAGTCTTAAAGAAGCCTCATTCCCCAGAGTTCTGGGTGCTCCTCCTTCTTATTTATCCAACTGGACAAGTGAAAAGCCTGAGTTTCACATGCTTCTAGGCCTACAAGGTGTCTCTCAAGGCCACTGGGTCCCTGTGTCCTGGCACAACATCCTCCTGGGTGCCCACTTGCCTGGCAAGACTGCCTGAACTTTACTCAGAATGAGCACTTTCATTTCATAAACTGCTGCTCGCTGACATTTGTCCCAACACCCAGGCCTCTCTCTCCCCCTCCTTTTTAAAGATTTTATTTATTCATGAGAGACACACAGAGAGAGGCAGAGACACAGGCAGAGGGAGAAGTAGGCTCCCCCTAGGGAGCCCAACGTGGGACTCGATCCCGGGACCCCAGGGTCATGACCTGAACCAAAAGCAGAGGAAGAAGCAGGCTCCATGCGGGGAACCCGGTGTAGGACTCAATCCCAGGACCCCAGGATCACGATCTGAGCCAGAGGCAGACGCTCAACCACTGGGCCACCCAGGCGTCCCCCCAGGTCCCTTTCAACACTGTGGGGAGTTAAAATGATCCTAAATCCCTGTTCTTGATCATTTTTCTCTCTTTCATGCCCCCGGGGCACGGGGAAGGAATCGCTAGTCAACAAGGGTCAAGGGAGTAAGAGGTATTTAGGACTGCAGCCCAACACCCCTGACATCGAGTCCATCTGCGAGACCGAAGCCTTACCTTTTTGAAGGACGTGAGGAGCTTGACGCTCACATAGCCCAGCTTGTTCCTCCTCACGTGCTTCAGTAGGAAGGCGTCCTTCTCCAGGTTTTCATCAGAAAAATAGAATTCGATCTGATCCACCAGCTTCCTGATTAACTCTTGGTCCGGGGGCTTCCACCCCTGCTCGCCATCGTCACGTTCGTTCTCGCCCCCACTTGTCGTGGCACCCCTGGGAGCAGAAGGAGAGGCCGAGGGGTTACGGGATGAATCGTTGTCCCCCAACCCACCCCCTAGTTTCATACGCTGAAGTCCCGAAGCCCAGTATGTCAGAATGTGACCTCACTTGGAAGTAGGGCCTTGCAGACGTACTGAGTTTAAGATGAGGTCACACCATAGTGGGGTGGCCCCTAATCCAACATGACTGGCGTCTTATAAAAAGGGAATATTGGGGGCCATGAGCACATGGGAAGATGAAGGTGGAGGCCGGGGTGATGCAGCAGAAGCCCAGGAACATAGAAGGTTGCCAGCAAACCACCAGAAGCCAGGGGAGTGGCCTGGAACCAACTCATCCCTAGACCCTTGAAGGGGAGAACTCCTCAGACCCCTTGATTTCTCACTTCTGGCCTCCAGAACAGGGAGGCAAAAAATTCTGCTGTGCTAAGCCACCCAGTGGGTGGTGCTTTGTTTCCGTAGCCCTAGGAAACCACACTGGGTCACACTTGAGCTGGACTCCTCTGTGGCAGTGATCACCTGGCCACTCGGGCTGGCTTTTGTCCAATCGGCTAAGAAATCAAGGGAATAAAAGGGAAGGGAGAAGAACTGGGTAGGAAATATCAGAAAGGGAGACAGAACATGAAGACTCTGGGAAACAAACTAGGGGTGGTGGAAGGGGAGGAGGGCGGGGGGTGGGGGTGACTGGGTGACGGGCACTGAGGGGGGCACTTGACGGGATGAGCACTGGGTGTTATTTTGTATGTTGGCAAATTGAACATCAATAAAAAATAAATTTATTATTAAAAAAATAAAATAAAATAAAATAAAAAGAAATCAAGCTTTTGTTTTTGACATGGACAGAGGGTCATTAAAATAACATCTTCTAACATTTACGTGCTGTTGTGCCATGACAGGATGCTTTTCACATTCCCTTCTCATTCTTCCCTCCTCAGTCCACCCCCTAAATCCTGATTTCTAGAAGATAATTTAGAAGAGTAATTAAGAGTTCCAGTCCTCGACTTAGACCATGTAGGTTCAAATCCTGCCATCACCATTTATTAGCTGAGTCAACTCAGGCGAGGCCCTCTCCTGCTGTGCCTCAGTCCCATTATCTGTACATTGGGAATCACAATAGTCATTGTCCCAACAGGACCGGGCAGAAGATTAGTTGAACTAATACATAGAAATGCCCACATGAGCACCTGGCACACTCTCAGAACCCAGAGGTGACAGGTACATTCATTTGCCCCTTGGACCTAGGGTTGAAACTCAAATTTTCTGTCTCCAAAGCCAACACACATAATACTTTCCACGTTTTGTTGGGTTCCTGCCATGGAATCCGGAAACAATCTCATTCACCAGGGCCCTTCCAAATGAAACCCACACCCACCAGCAGCTCCAGTTGGACAGACTTTCTCCTCCTCTCCCTGAGAATATTAGGGTATGAGAACAAGCCAAAGAAATCCTGAGCAAAGCTTCTTTAGGGAGGCAAATCTTTCACCAAGGAATGACAAAAACTTCAAAGCCATAAACATTTAGGGGGTTTGTGATGATCTTGCATCACAGTTGACACCACTAATGAGAAGCTCCCAAAGTGAGCTCTCTCTGGCATATTTAATCAGCAAATAAAATTATGTATTATACAATATCATATATATCTTATTCAATAAAAAGGATTGGTTAAAAATTACATCCAGAAATAAACATTACTGCTTTCTTATGTGGCAGTGAATTCTAAGAACATGACTCTCAGACCCAGAGTCTCCATTAACGTGTTCTGAGTGGAGAGAGCATCTCCTCGGATGGATGCAAACATCCAGTCTACCGAAAGCATTCAGCGTGCTTCTCCTCTGTTGGGAGGACCTGCCCGGCTCCCCAGAGGGCTCAGAGAGTTCACGACAGCATATTTACACTAGCCAAGAGGTAGGGGTGTCTACTGATGGATGGACGGATGTGCAAAATGTGGTCTATCAGTGCACAGGAGGGAATATTATTCAGCTTTGAAAAGGAAATTCTGTCTCATGTTGCACCATGGACGGACCTTGAGGACGTTGTGCTAAGAGAAATACGCCAGTTCCCAAAAGACAAATATTGCTGATGCCACTCATTTCAAGTACCTAGAATTATCCAATTCATAGAGACAGAAAATAGAATGGCAGTTACAAAGGGCTGGGGAGTTAATATTTAATGGGTATGGAGTTTCAGGTGAAAAAGACAAAAAAGATCTAGAGGTGGAAGGTAGTGATGGTTGCACAACAATGTGAACGTACTTAACGCCACAGAACTGCACGCTTAATAATGGTTAAGATGGTGAGTTCTATGTTATGTGTATTTTGCCACAATTTAAAAAAATGTATAAAGGAGGGCTTCGGCACACAAAAAAGTATGCATGTGAATACTATGTTTCCTCTATAAAGAAGCAAGCAGGATGCCTGCATCTGCTCAGGGCGTGATCCCGGGGTTCTGGGATCGAGTCCTGCATCGGGCTCCCGACAGGGAGCCTGCTTCTCCCTCTGCCTGTGTCTCTGCCTCTCTCTCCGTGTCTCTCATGAACAAATAAATAAAATATTTAAACAAATAAGTAAATAAATAAATAAGCAAGCAGTTAACATTTCCCTTGGATTGGGATTAAGATCTTAAGTAAAATAATCAACCAATACACAAAAAGGGGGAAGGGGGCTCAGAGTGTAAAAGTCAACTATGATAGTTCAAAGCTGGAAAAGGTACATACATGTATGTCCTTCAACTCAAGCAAAATTTTTACTGACTCTTAACCCCCCACAACAACAACAAAAAAAACAACTGTGGAAGAGTCGAGATGAGACTAAAAATGGAAATAAATCTGACTCCCAATTTTTCAAATTTGGAAATTATAATTAGCATAAAAAGTAGGCGTCAGTTGATTTTAAAATGAAGAGTTATTTGCCTGCAGATAGTCTGGAAATGGTTTTTGAAATACCACACCAGCGTCTAAAGACAAATGTGTACTGAAGAAAAAAAAATGGTCTGAGAGACTAACTTTAAAAGTATGTTTTTTTAAAAAAAAGTATTTTAAAAGTGAGATGGCAGGGGGCACCTGGGTGGCTCAGTGGTTGAGCATCTGCTTTTGGCTCAGGTGGTGATCCCGGGGTCCTGGGATCGAGTTGTGCATTGGGATCCCTGCCGGGAGCCTGCTTCTGTCTCTGCGTCTTTCATGAATAAATAAATAAAATATATATTTTTTTAAACGTGGGATGGCAAACTAAGGGAATACATTAAGGCAGCACATGAGATAAAACAGGTCAAAGGCAACTTAGACATTAGACAAAGCTGAATAGTTTAGAAGTTTCTAGAAGAAAGCTATGGTAGACATTAGTCAGATTCACCCAACATCTAATAGCAAACTCTTTTCTCACTTCCTTTCCTTTGTTAGGGAGGCTATAAAAAAAAAGAAAAAAAAACCCTAAACACCTATTTTCTCAGCCTCTGTTACAAGTAGTAGCCCTTTGTCATGGGAAGGCCAATAAAACACACCTGAAAATCTCTTGGCCCTGCCTCTTCCCTTTTTATCCATTTTGAGTGTGGATGTGATGGTTGGAGCTGTAGGAGCTATTTTAGTACTACAAGAAAAAGGCCAAGTGAATTTGCTGGCCTGATTTATTGACATTAATGGCTCTTACATTATTGAGTTGTTGAACCAATCCCTCCCTCTGCTAACCTACCCGCAGATTTCTGATTACATGAGGGAGATAAAATCCATTTGTTTAATTCACTTGTTAGCTGGGTTTTCTATTACTTACAGATAAATATTGTAGGATGGTCATACTGCATTGAGAAAAGTAGTCCTTAAATTATGCCAAAGGAAGGGTCAATAGAAGCATCAATGGAATGAAAAGGGAGAAGTAAGATGGACAAAACGGATTTTCACTTTATTAGAGAAAATTTATCCCCTAACTAGTAGTTAAAATAGACTGAATGTACCATAGACAGTAACTACAAATGCATTGGGAAGTCTGAGCCCCACTGACGAGGATGAGAATAGCTGGAGTCAGAGTGAGGTGTGGAATAATGCCCAGTAAAGAGTTTTGAGGGGACTCAGGTATTAGCAAGATGGTCTAACTTACTACAAACAGCAAGTAAATCAGAGGTGACCAGGCCATCAAAGGGACCCACAGCCTAGTAAGTCCTACTCCCCAACTAAAATATGCTAACATAAAGAGTAAACTCATAAACAAAACATAATTGAAGGATGGGGACATAATTTCTCAATTTCTCCAGTGCCCCTTCTAGAGCCTTCTGTTCTTCCCAAGGTGTGCCATGGGAAGCCTTTCCTCCCTGCAGGTGACTCTCTCAAACTTGATTGAGAAAACGAATCAGACCTGCCCAGAGCTCCCTTGTGCACCCCGCACCCCTCCCCGGCCCCACAAACTCGTTCTGTATGTCTGGGCATCTGCCAAAGCATCCATTTGCCGCATACAGATGCCTTTTCTCCACCTTGGTCCTCTTGCCCCCACTGCAGGATGGGACTCAGCTGACCACCTTCTTTTTAGTACTCCTCTCCCCGGGCTTCTGTGACTTGCTTTCTGATTTGTCTCCCCATTTAACTGCCCTTCCAGACTATTCATTCTGCTCCCATTTCTCCAAGGATCTATCCTTGACTCTTTATCCCCTGGTGGTCTCTACACTTCAGCCCCTGGAGAGCTCACCCATTTCAGATCTGCATCCTCCCACCCCTCCATCCTTCTCTCGCCCTCAATTCCTAATGCCAGCCTGATGCCTGGAGAGCCTGTGAATACTTAGAATCCAATACGTCCAGCGTTGAGCTGCCACCTTCTGCAGAGCTCGACCTCGGGGAGTACTGACGTCTAGACCTGACGAGGGACATTCCATCTGGGAAGCTCATCTTTCATGCAGTCTCATGGTAAACAATCCACACTGGGGGTTGGGAGAGGGGGGATGACTCTGTGTCAGTTATTTGCACCCACTGAGTAGACAGACAGGTAGCCAGGGATTCCAGAACAGGTGGGCAGCCCTGGGGAGGTGATAAAAACTCCTACGCAAGTACAGGGGTGAACGTCTTGCACCCTAGGACTCCCTCTCTGCATGGGTGCTGTCAGTGGCAACTTGCATCTCCAAAGGGGACCTCAAAAGAGAGGCAAGGCCTGTTTGCATATCTGGGGGGCATGCTGCCTTGTTTCCCGGTTCATGCAACAGCCTTTGAATGAAAAAGACCCCGTATATCCTTTACGAACATCGAAGAAGTTTATATCCCTTAAATATGAATGTTGGTAATGTTTTGCAATTACAACTGTCCTGTAAAGACCATATATCTTCCCTCCCAAACTGCCCCACTAACTACTTTCCCCCATTCACTCTTGTCTGCATTTAGGCTCAAAATCCAAGATGCATCTTTTAGCCTTCTCTTTTGCCCCCACACTGAGCCAATTATCAAGTGTTGATATTATTCTGCAGTGTCTCGCATCTGTTCTCTTTTCCATTCCAACTGTCCTCATTACTTCTCCCTTGGACACTATTAATAGCTCATCAAAAATGAATCTTCAATAATAAAGCAATACATACACGTAGCAAAAAATAAAACAAAATAGTACATAACTTATAAGGAAGCAACGATTCCCCACTTCACCTCTCCCCCCTAGAGGCAACCTCTATTCAACTGTTTCTTTCTTAGAAGAGCTGCCCTGTGGTTCTATAAAACATGCTCATGGTTCTATTTCTCACTTGCCAATTTTCGACTTTCTCTATTCATGTCCTATTATATAACTTGAGGGTTTGGGGTCATTCATCTCCCAAAGCTTCTTCTTTTAATATTTAAATTTTTATATTATTTTTGAGCTTTTTATTAGCCTTCTAATTGTGTTGTAAAATAATACACTTAATGGGGCACCTGGGTAGCTCAGCTGGTTGAGTGTCTGCCTTCAGCTCAGATTGTGATCTTGGAGTCCTGAGATTGACCCCTGGGTTGGGCTCCCTGCTCGGCAGCAGGGAGGGGGGCCTACTTCTCCCTTTCCCTTTGCCCTCCACCCCCCAAAAATAAATATACAATCTTTAAAAATAAAAAATAAAATAATACACTTAAAATTCTGTTTCTTACTCCACCAACATTAAATGTATTTCTCACTTCCTCATTACATATGATGTATCTGTTATGACCCTATCTTCTTCTTTGCCTCTCCTTCCATTTCCAACCTTTCAAATTCTATCAGATGTACCTTTATTTTATTTTGTATGGTTCATTATGTTTACATTCTATTCTGTAACACATTCCATGTTTTGTCTATAGATACTAAAGGTTGAAAGTCAATTGCTGTACTTATTTTTATGACTATACATATATTGCTCTGTGCAGGACAAAGGCATTTGCTTAGATTATATTTCTTTCTTAAAGTCCTATTACTTGACTGACCACTTGGATTGATCCTCTATGGCTCCTATCATTCCTTTCATGTGGTCTGTCTTTGTCTTTGTCTTTAATTTAAAGGGCAACAGATGTTCTGACATTACCTTTCAATCTTCTTTGATGAATTTTTTAATTTCAGGAATTATATAATCTCTAAGAACTCTTTTATGTCTTTAGATTGCTCCTTTTTAAAAGCATCCTGTTCTTGTTTTGCAGATGCAGTATCTTAAATTCTCTCTCAGGTACTAACCAGAGTATATATATTTTTGTAGTCTCTTTGTTTCCAACATGTCACCTCTATATCTTCTGGGGTCAGTTTTTCATTTAATTTCATGTAACAGGTTTTCTTCATGTGACTGGTAATCAAATCATCCTTTCTTTATTAAATGTTTTTAAGTTTTTTTTAAGATTTCATTTATTTATTTGAGAGACAGTGTATTAGGGAGACAGAGCAAGCATAAATGAGGGAGCAGAAGAAGAGGGAGAAGCAGGCTCCCCATTGATTAGGGAGCCCAAAGTGCGGCCTGACCCCAGGACCCTGGGATCATGACCTGAGCGAAAGGCAGATGCTTAACCTACTGAGCCACCCAGGTGCCCCAATTAAACAATTTTTAAACAAACTTATATTAGAATAATTCCAGATTTACAGAAAAATTGTGAAAACAGTACAAAGAGTTTCCATATAGCCCACATCAGGCTTCTTCTATTATTAATATTTTGCATTAGCACAGTACATTTAATGCACACGAACCACAATAATGTAAAAATAAATGTTTATTTTGTGTATACGGTTCTTAGACCCTGTAAACATTCCACATTATCTATTCCATTTAAAAACTGCTTTTAAAATGCTGTCTAACCCATTGTGATTTTCTGAAAAGTCTGCTGCTAAAATCCTTGATTTTAATGATAAATATGGGCTGGACAGTAAACAATTCTATTTCTCCAAGTCAATACATTATTAGCTGAAGTCCATACTTTATTCAATTTCCTTAGTTTTTACCTAATGGTCTTTTTCTCTTGCAGGATCCCATCCAAGGATACTATATATTACATTTGGTCACCACATCTCCCCGGGCTCCTCTTGGGAAAGTTTCTCAGGCTTTCTTTGTTTTTAATGACCTTGACTGTGTTGAGGAGTACTGGTCAGATATACTGTAGACTGCCCTTTCCTTTGGGATTTATCTGATTTTTTTTATGATTAGATGGTATATATGGGTTTAAGGGAAGAGGAATGCAGAGGGAAATTTCCATTCGCATCACATCATATCAGGGGATCAATCAACATACCAGATCATTGTGGATGTTGACCCTGGCTGAAGTCATGTTATCTGGTGTCTCCACTGCGAAGTTACTATTTCCCCTCACTTTCCACACCATGCACTTCGGAAGGGAGTCACTGTATGCAGTCCACACTTCGGAAGTGGGGAGTTGTGCTCCATGACCATTTATTTTGAAAAATGAAGGTCTGGGTTGCTTTTTCATGGTGGGTTACGTAGGTTCCCTCCGTAGTCCTATACTGTGACTGATTTTCTTCCTAGGTGGTTCTATAGACGTGGGTGGGGGCATGCCAGCTGGCAGGCTTCACTGTAGGGCAGACAGGCAGGAAATTATTAAATATGAGCTTTATACAGAGAAGAACTTACTCTGGAGGTACCAGCTCTACCTTAGCAGCCCTAGCTCACCTGTTAGCTCATTCAATTCCTTTAGAAAATAATATTATTTCTTCTTTTTCTCCTTGAAAAGTAAATAGTAGGTTGGTTGCTACTTTTCATGGTCAGGAGGAGAGGTAAGGCAATTGTTCTAAAGGCAGGCAGAATTTAAATTGCCTCTCAGATATCAGTATCCCCTTTAATTCCTGCATCCTTCACACATTTCCAGAATCTTTCCAGGGTTCTATTTTCCAGCCTCCTCCCACCTCCCCCTACTCCACTCTTGTTGTATTTTGAGTTAAGCCTCTTCCACTCTGTGCCTTATTACATGTTTTAAAGAACAGATATGTCACTGCTCTACTTTAATACTAATACTAATGTTCTCTAGTCTGTTAAATAAAATCCTAAGTCGTTAGCTCTTTATTCAGATTCATTTCGAATATGGCTATCACCAGCTTCTACACGTATTTCTGTCTATTTCCTTTCAGATCTGCGGTTCTAAAATAAAAGCAAATAAAAGGCTAACAGGTCCCTATAAGTGTCACAAGGTTTCTGGACTCTATCCCTTTGTGCATGCTGTTCCATCACCTTGAACATCCTGCCTCTATCTCTCAGGTCCAAATCCTAACCACACGTCAAGCTCCATCTCAACTGCAACTTCTCCTAGCACTTGCCTGTACTTGTATCAGAGCTACTCTGCGCATTATCTTATTAGTGCCCTGAGCCCTAAGCCTGAAGGATAGGATTCACATTGGTTTCTTTCATTCTGGCACCAACCCAGAGCCTTGCATATAGTAGGAATTTACAAAGCATCACCAATGTAAAGTGAATAGCTTCTGTAAGGGCAAATCACACCTATCAGGATTCTTGGAGACAGGAAGTATGGTTACTGGTAAATATGTCATTAGTGGCCTTTCAAGAGGACTTCGAAAAAATAACGTACATTTAAGTTTTATGTTTAATTATTGTAAATTGGGGGTACTGATGTGTTCATTTAATAGCTGTAAACCTGCTAGAAATGAAAAACAAAGGGTAGAAATAAGGAGGCACATTTCAAAACACATGATTGGGTGGGCTCCATAGATAAGTGTTGAAATATTTATCGTATTTTAACTAACCTAGAGAAATAAGTACAGCATAAAATCTCCACAGTTGCCTTTCTCATAAAAATCTCAAGATAGGGGCACCTGGGTGGCTCAGCGGTTGAGCATCTGCCTTAGGCTCAGGTCATGATCCCAGAGTCCTGGGATCAAGTCCCATATCGGGCTCCCCACAGGGAGCCTGCTTCTTCCCTCTACCTATGTCTCTGCCTCTCTCTGTGTGTCTGTCATGAATAAATAAAATCTTTAAAAAAATCTCAAGATAACCTGGAGATATTAACTGAATGGTAAGCAAATGACACCTTATGAATAAAAATATTCAAAATAAAATGGTGGAATAATGAGCTCCTGACTGTGGCTTTCAACACAGAAAAGCTCTCCTGGACTCATCATCTATCCTGCAGATGGTCTAATATGGTGCTTTGGCCACTGATGCCAGAAAAATGGTGGACAGAAACTAGGAGGACATGGACCAAAAAAGAGAAAGCATCATTTATGAAAAACACCAGGGTCCAGTACAATCTGTGTATATAGTTCCTGTTGATTTGCCTCTAGAAAAAGATAATCTGAAAAGGCTCTAAAGGTAATACAAGGGCAGATTCAAAAGATACAGGTTTAAAGACAAGCTGGAAACATATATGGGGACGTGTTCAACTTTGGATAAGGCATTATGGGAACAATTATATTTTGGATGCCAGTAGCAGGGGCCCCATGCTATGCCTGGTGGCCCCTGGGTTCTTGCAGACTTATTACAGACATCATGATCTTCCTCTCTAACCCACCTTCTGTCGTGCTATTCTGGCCTAATTCCTCGGGCCTGCGAAAGGAGTACAGCTAGTGGATGTCTCTGCATGTCTAAACAGTATAGTTTGTGTTGTGAAGTAGGGATAATGTATGCAGAGCACTTAGTTCCACATCTGGTACATAATTGGCATTAATAAATGGAGCCTTTCACTATCGTCATCCAGAACAGAGAAAAGATAGCTTGTGCAACAACCCTGAAACATCATGGAGAGAAAGGATCCTTGACGTTTCTGTTTGTTAAATGAAGGTATGCTTCAGTGATTTTATTATTCACGGTAATATCTGGTATTACGATTTTAAATCATTTTTACACATTGTGAGACAAAGCAAAAAAGTGAACACATTAATGTTATTAGTTTTCAGGATTGTCAGTGCAGAAAAATAAAAGAAGTAAAATAAAACCTATGTCAAATACAAATTGGAATTATCAACATAAACTTATTTTTTTAACGTATTTCCTAGCTCTGTTCAAAGGGCCTAAAACCAATATTGCCCCAGTAGAAATTAGCACTCTTAATTCCAGGTCTTGGTTTCTAAACACCTTTCCACTAGTATTTGAAAAATACCAGCCACAGGGATACTTGTGGAAATGGCTAGATCTTATGCCTGGAGTAGGAAAAGTATAAGGTGAGCCCAGCCTATCTAGTATCACAAAACAAGAAAGTGCTCAAAGACTCAGCAGCATGTTCCAAAAGGTTATGCTGAAGCCAGTCTGAAGGGGCTCCCCTACTTAATCAGGGATAGTTTGAACGTCAAAAATAATTGTAACTAATTTTTAAAAAGTGAATTAAAAAAAGTCCATGAATCAAGGAGGGCCAAAAGGAGGGCTCTGATTTAAATTATTTGATGTGACTATTATACCCATTCCTCTCTTTGAAAACTGGTCATTAAGCATTTAAGCTGCCTTGTTAGGAAGAACTCTTGTTCAATCCCGGATGACAAGGCAAAGCTCTCTTACATAGAAGAATACCAGCTAATAAATGCACAAAGGATAATACAATTAGAAAATCACTAATTTGTAATTCCTGGAGGAACTGACTCAGGCAAGGATCATCAGCAGATGCTAAAACCATAGGGCCTTGGTGAAAGAATATGCACAGGAAGCTTACATATTACTTGTTAACTGCAAAGAGAGCGACACATCTTCACAATGAAGAGATCACCTTAGTCAAGTGGTCAAATTAGAGCATCACTTTGGTGAAAGCTGCCTGAGGTGATGCAACAAAAAGTCTGTGGCATCGCCTATGAGGTGTTCTTGCCAGAATGTTTAATCTGAATCGAATCAAGCCCTTAGCCTACCTTCTAATTTACAGGAAACACAGGGTACAAAGGAGCAAGTTACACTAGATGATCAGAACAAAATCAGACCAATTCAAACTGGGAAACATTCAACAAGACATCTGGCCTCTTATTTCAAAATAGCAACGCATCAAAGAAAAAAGTGTGAATGTTCTAGATTAAAAGATCCCAAAGAGACATAATAGGTAAATGCCACCACATGGATTGGATTCTGGTTGGAGGAGAAAAAGAAAGATCAACAAAATACAATGTGGAACGATTGGGGGGAAACCTAAATATGGAACTTGGCTATTAGATCATTTTAGGGATTAAACCAAGGAATCATTGTTAATTCTCTTAATTGCAGTAACAGTATTATGGTTTTACAGGACAGTGTCATTAGCAAGAACTCCCAAATAAAGTGCTTAGAGTACAGTAAGTCTCGTGTATATTTTCAAATGGTTCAGAGAAAACCACCCAGAAGTCTATCAAACAAATATGGCAAAATATTAACAACTGTTAAATCTAGATGGTGCGTGTATGAATGCTCACAATACTACTCCTTTACATGTTATGTTTGAAATTTTTATTTCAAAAAGGTGAGAATAAAAAGAAAGACACCTTTTTGGTGAGAGAGGGGTGGGGGAAAAGACTAAAGAACATTTTTCTTATTTCCATGTATTGCTCATACCCCAGGGAAAAGCCAAGTATTGGGCTGATACTGGTGGTATATACAGCGAGGACTAAGGTGAGGGCACTGCCTTCAAGGATCTCACTGTTTAGTGGTGGTGGAAAACCACACAAATACTTCAACCCAGTGGCCTGATGCAATAACTATTTAGGGGCACCCACCGCATGCCGGGTGCTGGGAATACAATGAGAGCAAGGCAAGCATGGTTCCTGAATTCATGATGCTCATAGTCTTATGAGGGAGACAGAAATATATAGTTACAATTTAGGTAAATGTCAGGTATAACCTGTGCAGAGTACTACAGCAACATGAAGGATAGGAAACAAACAGCTTTGGGGTGGGTGTTGGGGGCTGTGGAGATGAAGCGGTCAAGTAGGGTTTGGTTTTGGTTCTGGTTTTTTCAGTTTCAGAGGTAGAATTTAGTAATTCATCAGTTGCATGAACACTCAATGCTCACTCCATCACGTGCCCTCCTTAGTGGCCATCACCCAGTTACCCCATTCCCCACCCACTTCTCCTCCAGCAATGCTCAGTTTGTTTCCTAGAGTTCGGTGTCTCTTGTGGTTTGCCCCCCTCTCTGTTTTCATCTTATTTTATTTTTCCTTCCCTTCCCCCATGTTCTTGTTTTGTTTCTTAAATTCCACATAAGTGAAATCATATGATCATTTTCTTTCTCTGATTGACTTATTTCACTCAGAATAATACCCTCTAGTTCCATTCATGTCACTGCAAATGGCAAGACGTCATTCTTTTTGATGGCCGAGTAGTATTCCAATGCAGTGGAATACTCTTCTTTATCCATTCATCTGTCGACAGACATCTGGGCTCTTTCTGTAGTTTGGCTCTTGTGGAAACTGCTGTCATAAACATTGGGGTGCAGGTGCCCCTTTGAATCGCTATGTCTGTATCCTTTGGATAAATACCCAGTAGAAGCAGTGAAGTTTGAAGGCTGACTAGGGATCAATCAATCGGTCAGACCCAGAGGAGGGAATGCAAAGGCATGTAGGCGCAGAAATAGGTTCAGGAATCCGGAGAGGTTAGTGCTGTGGGTGAAGGAATTCTAAGGCAGGCAGGGGAAGAAGCAATGGGCCCAGGGGTATGGTACCTACGTGGGTAGGTGCCACATCTCAACAAACAGCTTTAGGAACCTGGGCTTTCTCCTGAAGGCTCTGGAAGCCGAGAAGTGTCCCCACGGGGTGGAGGCTGCTGCTATGCCAGGTTGGCCCCAACAAGGGGGCAGCACGGGTCCTGTTCTTCGCTGTGTTCTCGTGTTCCGGATATCTGCCTGCTGGGCTCTGCCAGCTGCACTGCCCTGAAGAGCCTCCAGGGATTTTCCAGGGTCAACTCTCTGCCAGTGGCAGCAGGAAATGCTTCAAACTGAACGCTCCAGGCGAGTCCAGTCCCTGGAGTTGGGAGTGACAGGTGGCTCCGGAGAGAGTGCAGGGGGCGGGGGCAAGAAGCCCACCCAAATGACGATCTCGTTCTCCTAGATCTCCACAGGGAGATCTTTCCAGGCCCAAGAAATAATACTTAGGGCTTGAATCCTTGCTAGCGGTGCAATCTCAAAACTTAGTCCCCGGTAGTGACTAAGGACTTCCCCACAGTCACAGGCAAAGGAAATCAGAAGGCTCAGCCACTCCGAGCTACTTTACATAACCTCTGAAATTATTTGAGTAGGTGGCCGCCTTCTCCTCAAGATTGAGATGTCAGTGACTATGGATCCATTATTTTTATCCTCAGCGCAGAGGCGAATGAATGAGTGAATGAATGAATCAGGCTTTACAGTATGCGCAGTGCTGATAAGGCTACTGGAGCTACTGTGTCATCTGCTACGACTCAGCTTTTCTGCTTTAAACTGTTGGCTTGGGCTTTCCTCCTCAAATACTTCTGTCTCCACGGAAATGCTCTGAGTCTCTGGGTCCCTAAACCCAGACCTCTTCCACTGCAGAAGGACCGGCAGTGGCTCTGGGGACTCAGTATCCTCAGGCCTTCAGTTGAGCACTCTGCCCACGAAGGCTGGAGGGTCCTGACGTCTAAAAAGTAGGTGCACAGAAACCCCGAAGAAAGAAGGTTCTTCCTAAGTTCCCGTGGGCATTTCCCAGAATTTGCAAGATGTGCCATTGCTCTACGCTGCTGGCTCCGGAGACTCCATACCCTAGCTCCTTCCAACAGCAGGCACTAAACCACCCACTCGAAAGGCGCGGGCGTTGGTGGACGCAAGTCCGAGGTCTCCGGCTGATGACAGAGCCCAGGGCCCAAAGGCACGGTTAGTTAGGCAGGTGCCTTCTGGTGCCATAACGGCTCCAGCCTGCCCATCACTCAGGGACCCAACAAGCAAGGCAGCAAGATGATGATGCAAGCACCCGAGTCAGCTGGCGGAGGCTGCGTGAAAATGGGAATCCCCGGCCCGCGAGGGCGCAAGCAACAAGCCTTGAGCTGATCCCAAATCAGAGCAGGGGACACCAGGAAATCACTCCTTGCAGCACCCCCCCCCCCCGCAGCAAGAGTCAGCCGGGCCTGGGCTGCCCGCATCCCGGGGGACTGAAGGCTAGGTGGGGCCCAGGCGCCCGGCCTGGGATGGGGGGGGGGTCTCGCGGCGGGGAGGGCCCTTGGGAAGGTCCCAGGGAGCGCGCGTAAGGAGAGCCTCCCCGGGGCAGAGGAGGGAGAGGGTGGCCCAGGAAGGAATCCGTCCCGGTCCCGGCCGGGCCCACGTCTGGGCCCCTCAGAGCAACGCCGCCACCCCCGGGGCTCGGTCCGGCGACCTAGCGGCGGACTGCGGGTGCTGGGCCGGCGGGACGCCCGCAGCCGCCCTCGCAGGAGCCGCCCCCTGCGCCCCCCGCCCCCGCCCCCCGCCTGCCGGCCGGGCCCGGGACGCTCCCCCCTCTCCCCCGCCGCGCCCCCCGCGCCCCCGTCCCCCGCTGGCCCGGCCCCGGGGCGCTGCCCCCTCTCCCCCGCCGCGCCCCCCAACCCCCGCGCCCCCCGCGCCCCCGTCCCCCGCTGGCCCGGCCCCGGGGCGCTGCCCCCCGCGCCTACCCGTGCCCGCGGCTCGGCTCCTCCTCGCTGGCGCTGCCCCAGCCGGGGCTCAGGTACCGGGCCGGGTCCCCCGCGCCGCCCGCCGCCCCCTCCTCCTCGTCCTCCGGCCCCTCCACGTCCTCCGCCTCCTGAATGGCGACGCGGATCTGCACCGCGGGCCCGGGCGCGGGCGGCGCCTCCTCGCCGGCCTGGGCCATGGCTCCCGGCCGCGCGGGGACCAGTCGGGCGGCGGGGCCCGCGGCGAGGGCCCGGGGGAGGGGCCGGGGTCGCGGCGCCCCGCCCCGCACCGCCGCCGCCGCCGCCGCCGCCGCCGCCCCCGCCCCGGCCGCCAGCCGCCGCCGCCAGCCGCGCGCCAGAGCAGGCGGGGCGCCTCCTCCGCGCTCCCCGCGCCCCCGCCCGCCCCGACGCCCGCCCCGACGCCCGCCCCGACGCCCGCCGCGCCTGCCCCGCCCGCTCGCCCGCGCCCGCTCGCCCGCCGAGACCACCCGCGTCCCCACCTGGCTCTCGGGGCACAGCCGCCCCACACCGGGCGCCCGGGACGTCGGGGACTTGGTTCCCCCGCGCCCGGGCCGGGATTCCGAGTTCGCCCCGGAGTCGCCGCCCCCGCCCCAGTTAGGGCACCAGGTAGGGACCGTGCGGGCCCCGGAGCCGCCCCCGCCCCAGTTAGGGCACCAGGTAGGGACCGTGCGGGCCCCGGAGCCGCCGCCGCTCCAGTTAGGGCACCAGGTAGGAACCATGCAGGGCCCCAGAGCCGCCCCCGCCCCAGTTAGGGCACCAGGTAGGGACCGTGCGGGCCCCGGAGCCGCCCCCGCCCCAGTTAGGGCACCAGGTAGGGACCGTGCGGGCCCCGGAGCCGCCGCCGCTCCAGTTAGGGCACCAGGTAGGAACCGTGCAGGGCCCCAGAGCCGCCGCCGCCCCAGTTAGGGCACCAGGTAGGAACCGTGCGGGCCCCGGAGCCGCCCCCCCCTCTAGTTAGGGCACCAGGTAGGAACCGTGCGGGCCCCCGAGCCGCCCCCGCTCTAGTTAGGGCACCAGGTAGGGACCCTGCGGGCCCCGGAGCTGCCGCCGCTCCAGTTAGGGCACCAGGTAGGGACCGTGCGGGCCCCGACCCGCCCCCGCTCCAGTTAGGGCACCAGGTAGGGACCGTGCGGGCCCCAAGCCGCCCCCGCTCTAGTTAGGGCACCAGGTAGGGACCGTGCAGGGCCCCGGAGCCGCCCCCGCTCCAGTTAGGGCACCAGGTAGGGACCGTGCGGTGCCCCAGAGCCGCCCCCGCCCCAGTTAGGGCACCAGGTAGGAACCGTGCGGGCCCCGGAGCCACCCCCGCTCCAGTTAGGGCACCAGGTAGGGACCGTGCGGGCCCCAAGCCGCCCCCGCTCTAGTTAGGGCACCAGGTAGGGGCTGTGCGGCCCCGGAGCCGCCCCGCTCCAGTTAGGGCACCAGGTAGGGACCGTGCGGGCCCCGGAGACGCCCCCGCTCCAGTTAGGGCACCAGGTAGGGACCGTGCGGTGCCCCAGAGCCGCCGCCGCCCCAGTTAGGGCACCAAGTAGGAACCGTGCGGGCCCCGGAGCCACCCCCGCTCCAGTTAGGGCACCAGGTAGGAACGCACATTCCCCGGGCCCACCCGAGCTCCCGAAGCGGGATCTACGACTCTGAACTCCGTGTTATCAACAGCTTGCCAAGCGATGCCCAAGTTCCCTAAACTTTGAAAGCCACTGCCCATCATATTGTTGGCGCTTCTTAATGCGCCCTGCCCATCATATTGTTGAATGAATAAAGGGGGCTATGGAAATGCCAGTATGCTCGCAAATCGTTCCTAGTTAGCTTTAAATGGGTTCCATGGCAACCCTGTAAATGTGACCCAGAAACTAGGGACATAAACACGGACATAAATAAAACCTGAATGTGCTTCCATGAAGCTCTTAATTTACCTTCTTAAACATAATTAATTATATTAATTTGCCCACTTAGTGCTCTAAAAGAACGGACCCCCTGGACCAATCAGTATGTTTTGCTAGAGGAAAGCCAATCAGAGAGGCTCCAGAACTGGAGTCTCTTGTAAAACACTGTCCTTGTAAAAGAACACCATGTGTGGCCCCCCTGAGTGTCTGGCCTGGGAGACCCAGGGGTGTAGCAAATCTTTTTAAGATTTGACTGGAGGAGCACCTAGGTGGTTCTGGGATCGAGTCCCCCATTCAGCTCCCCGCAGGGAGCCTGCTTCTCCCTCTGCCTGGGTCTCTGCCTCTCTCTCTGTGTCTCTCACAAATAGATAAACGAAAATTAAAAAAAAAATAAATTTGACTGGAAGGTGCATCTCTTTCTTTGCCAGATCTCTTTTGATTGAAGGGGCCATAGAATGAGTAAGTGAAGGAAGAAAGAGACCCCTGGTGTCTGTGCCAGAACAGCTCACAGCCTGCGTCTGAGCTACAAGGAGGAAGAGGCAAGAAGCTCACAAGATATGTTCCAAGCAAGCTGTGCCTCCCACCAGGATTTTAAGCTGCTATACACCTGGTCCACTGTGATGAGGATCAAGAGGAGAGAGATTTGCAGCCCTCTCCACACCTCCTGTTCTGATAACTTGAGTTCCTGATTTTCACAGAGCAATCCACATTATCTCATTTAAATCCTCTTGTATGGAAAAGACAGCAAAGGTTATTATCCTTATCCACAACAATGGCTCTTATTTGTACAAGTCCTGCAGTTTATGAAGAATTCGTACATACAGACTATCTCAGAGTTCCCAATTGTCCAATAAAAGAGAACCCTGGAAAATGTTCTGAAAATTTGGACTCCTAGGCTCCTATAGTTTAAGAACTAGCAGTTGGCAGGTGAATCTGGCCTGCAGAAGTGTTTTGTTTGGTTGGAGTTTAGAAAAAAATAAATGAAATCAATATGGCCTTGTGTTCAAATATATCTGCCTAAGTTTTCTCTGATGTTATGTATTTCTGACTCCTCATAAAAGAATTGTGAATCTAGGGTGCCCAAGTGGCTCAGTCAGTTAAGCGTCTGCCTTTGACTTAGGTCAGGATCTCAGGGTCCTGGGATCAAGTGCCACACCAGGCTCCTTGCTCTGCTGGGAGCCTGCCTCTCCCTCTCCCTCCCTCTCCCTCTGCCTGTGATTTCTCTCTCTCTCACCCTCTCTCTCAATCAAATAAATAAATAAAATATTTTTTTTAAAAAAAAAGAATTTTGAGTCTAGAAAGAATGCCAGACATCATCCAGTCCTAAGCTTCTCCTTTTAGGGAATGAATGAGTATCCCCAAGAGTACAAATCTTTCTGCCAGGGCTCCACTGAAGGAAGAACCACACACACACACACACACACACACACACACACACACACCTTGGAATATACTTGGACTTGAAAGCAAAACTTGCATAGAATTTTTAAAGCAGGGACGCCTGGGTGGCTCAGCGAACAGCGCCTGCCTACAGCCCAGGGCGTGATCCTGGAGTTCTGGGATTGAGTCCCACATCGGGCTCCTTGCAGGGAGCCTACTTCTCTCTCTGCCTGTGTCTCTGCCTCTCTATGTCTTTCTGTGTCTCTGTGTCTCTCATGAATAAATAAATGTTTAAAAAAAAAGAATTTTTAAAGCAACTCCGCTTAAGTTTCTCATTTGTGGTAGTTGAGTTAGTAGGATGCCTGGGGGAGGGAAGGACAGACCACCCCTCCATCTGCATTTCTATTAGTGCTTCATGGGAGGAGTCCAACTCAGTCCCTCTCCAGATGAGAAAAGTGAGTTCAATGAGGCTCACTGGTATCTGTTGTATGCTTAAACCAATAATCAGTGGGTAAGTTTATTACTGAGAGAAGGACCTCTTTGTTACAGCCCCATCCTGTCTCACAGAAAAGCCCAGCATCTAGAAATGTTTGTTGATTTGATTTGATTTGATTTGATTTGATTCTCCTACCCACACACCCAACATTTGTGCCACTGGTGAAAGAACTTTTAAAGGGCCCCTCTCATTTCCAGCTCCTTCCTTCACAGAGCTGTGGCCAGAGAGCCAGGCCAGCCCCACCCAGGCCTATTGAGCATTGCTGCAGGATTTTGCATCGGTGTTGAGATGATTAGCAGAGTCTCCAGCAAAATCATGACCTCAGCATGGAATTGGCATCATTCCCTTTCCCTGGAATCCTGAGGGCTCATTTTAAAAGCAAACTCAAAGTGGGAAATTGTACCCCCCCACATACACAGCTTCTGAAGATGAAACAAAAAGGAAATACATTGACAAGTCATCAGGATGGACTAAGGTTAAGTTGAAGCAAAAATTCAACCCCGGGAGAACTTTTCTATGAAAAATTGTTTGGAAATCAACTGGAAATATTTGTGAGTGCCCCGGGCACCAGAGTTGCAAACCAAGGACTTAGAATAAGATGTCGACATGGGGAAAGGGAGTGTGGGCTAAATATTGAAAGGATAAATTAGTAATATAGGGGTGGGGGTTCAGCAAAATGTCTGGTTTTAATGTAGGGGAAAGGAGGGTGGTTCATTCTCTCATGTAATCATTTGTTTCAGCGTGTAACACACACCAGGCCCTGTGCTAGCCTTAATTTGGTAAAATGACTAAGATGTGATCCATGAATACCAGGAGATGGAGGGAGCCTGGAAAAAACAAAAAATGGCCTTCAATAAAAGAACGTGACTACTGCTCTAAATGCCACAGCAGACGTCTGTCTGTGCGGAGAGCACAGCCAGTGAAAACATCAACCAGGATGTCTTGAGGCTCCCACCAAGTGGTACCTTGCGGTGGAAAAGCCCTCGCTCTCATATCAAATAGACCCGGATCCCCTCACCAGCCTTGTCACACCTTAGGTGTTCAGTTTTCATACCTGTAAAATGCTCTGAATGATCCTTACCTCATTGAGTTGGGTCTGTAGATAAGATTAGATTGTGGAAGATGTCTGGCGCAGCACCTGGCCCAGGCTGGATGCTCAGTATCTGCTAGCAGATGCGGTGAAGTGGCCTTCTAAGAACCTCCATAGCTGGAAAATCTCAGCCTAGATGGGGAGCACAAACATTCTAGTTGCTGAGATGGATCTTCATCCATGGTCAATTAAGTAATCAGTGTTTTTTGAGGGGTCAGACGGCAAACTCTTATAAGCTGAAGTAGCCTTTCAGAGCCAACTTAATTCTGAATACACTGACAAAACAGAGGCCCTCTCTGGGCAGGAAATCAGCATCTTCCCATAATGCATCTCTAACTTCAGTAAGAACTAAGATACCCATCCACGGGCATGAGGTGTTTTATGAGACGGGTCCATCAATATAGTTCTCCCTTGCTTAATAAAATCAATCCCCAGCTGTAGATGGATTCAGAGCCACCTAAGTAGAGACCGCATTTCCCAGCATGCTTTGCATATCGCTATACTCATGCAACTAAATTCTGGCCAATAAGATGTGAGCAAAATGTTTGCTCCCACTTACAGGTTATGTTTCTAGAAATGCAGGGGTGCTTCCCTGGTCTTTTCCCCCCACCTATTAGCTGGAGCAGCCATGTGGGATCCGAGGGTGAAAGCACAGGAACATGTTAAAGAGCAGAACCTAGAACACCTGGGTGGCTCAGTGGTTGAGCATCTGCCTTAGGCTCAGGGTATGACCCCAGGGTCCTGGGATCGAGTCCCTCATGGGGCTCCCCACAGGGGGCCTCCTCTCCCTCTGCTATGTCTCTGCCTCTCTGCGTGTGTCTCTTATGAATAAATACATAAAATCTTAAAAAGAGAGAGAGCAGAACCAACAACCAAGCCCTGGACTCAGTGGACCATAATCTGGACCATTCTTTGAGGAAAAGAAACTCATGCCCTGTTTGATCCTGTATTTTGAGATATTTTTGTCATGGCAGCTAAGCCTTTATCTTCACTAATACCTGAGGATTTACTAAGGTTGAATGAGATAACGAATGAAAGTACCAAGTGCAGGATCCAGGATATATTATAGTAAACACTCAATAAATTGGTATTGGATTTGAATTTGAAAAATTTGACAACTCAGTAACATGTATTGCGTGACCAGAGTATGCACATTATGTGGTAAGAATGACGTAGAATTCAAAGAGGAATAGAATGCGGTCTTGTTTTCTAGGAGCTCATATTCTAATAGGAAAATTGGATTATTTATTCTTTTGTCTCATCCCTTTTTGAAAGTAGCAGGACCAGCATTAGTAGTGGAAGTCCAGCCACTGCCACAAGTGGGAAAAACAGTGGAGGCTTCCAAAAGGCTCTCAGCTACTGTCTCTCACTCCCTTAAGTTTGAGGTCCTTCCCCCCACAAAGCAACTGCATCTCAAGTTTGGGTCCCACCAACTAAAAGCAACATCTTGCTGTTATGACATTATTGTCGTTGTGGCATATTATCCAACTGTGTTGGCACATACTTCAGAGAGAGTATTTAAGCTTTGCCTGCCACGTATGCCTTGTGGAAGATTAGCTTGTGAAATGGATGGGGAATATGAAACCTTAAAAATAGAAGGGTTTGATGTAGCAGTAGGGAAGCGGGCGTGGGACTAGAAGAGTGTTCAGAAATGGCAGGGGTACAGGTCCCCGGCAGAGTTGCCAAGAAACACAAACAAAAGTGCTCATTATCTTATTGAGGAAAAGCCTGAAGAACTTACACAAAGCTGGACCACACAAAGCGAGAGGGCCAGCTGCATTCTTTCCGAGATGTGAGCCCACCCCTGGTCCTCTGGTTCGTAGGAAGACACGCAGCAGCCAATGCATCTCTCTGATTGGGGTGAGGGCTCTATTAGGTCAGATCTTACATGTTAGAATCGCTTGGGGAACTTTCAAACACTCTGATGCCCAGGCTGCACCCCTACTCAATTGGGTTCTGGGGGTGAAACCTGGGCATCAGAATCTTTCAAGGCTCCTGAAGTGATTCCAGTATGCAGCAAGGGCTAAGAACCCCTGTGTTAGATCTTCTGAGCTCTGATTCTCCTGATCCCTCCCCTCAGCGGGTCTGGAGACTGGCTACTGGCTCACCTGACCTCCAGGATGAAGTAACCAGCACAGTTCAACCCCATAATTTTCCTAGAGTTTACTGATATATTGGATGACTCAGAGATTAATTTGTCTGTTGTACCATTTCTTAGCAGGAACAGGCTTCAGACCAGGTCATTGCAAACAGTGGCACATGTGCACAGCACAAGAATCCTTGGCAAAACAAGTGTAGGGGCAGCCTAAACCCTGCTCACCAAGTAGTGACCATGGCCTTGGACGTGGTGCAACTAGAAAGGGAAAAGGTACCTATTTCTAATTCTCACAAAGGAGGTGAAGGGCTAGTACTGTTCCTGGTTCAAGCCTATCCGAGGGTCAAGGCAAAGAGAGATTTAAGGACCATCTGCATCACTATTACCTGGGATCTTATTAAAACACAGGTTCCTGGGCCCCCACCCCAGATCTAATGGATTAGGTATCTGGGGTTGGGTCCTAGAAATCTGTGTTTTAAACAATATCTGAAGTGGTTTCCATCTGAAGTTCAATGACTGCTGGGCTAGTATGGGATGGTCTTTCAATAAAACTTGAGTACCTCTTACGTGCTAGGCCCATACTGTCTTTCAGGGATTTTAGCGCAAATGAGATCCCATCTTTAACTCAAGCATCCCAATCCAATGGGGGACATGAACAGACAGTATAGGCCCGAGCTAGGGCTCAGATGGGTCTGGCCCATACAGAGAATCAGAGAGCAGACCCAGAAATCTCTACAGGAGGGACTGGAGCTCCTCCCAGGGAAGGGGGAGCCAGGCACCACAAGCCAGACCCACTAACAAAGCCTCCGTTGTCAGAAAGGAGGGGTGAGTTGGGGGACAGCTTAGTGCCTGACTTGTGTTTGCATGTAAGCCAAGGGCCCACTACTAACCCCTGTTTATGCCCCATGGTTATATATCTGAGTGTGGATTGCAAGGGGGGGGGGCTTGTACATTAAAACTGAAAGGGTTGATGGGCTCCAGGGTGGCTCAGTTGGTTAAGCTCCTGACTTTATTTTGGTCCAGGGCATGATCTAGGGGTCCTGGGAGCAAGCCCTGAGACTGGATCTGCACTCAGGGGAGAGTCTGGCCCTCTCTCTCCCTCTACTCCTCCCTCCCCAATTCTCTCTCTCTCTCTCTCAAAATAAATAAATATTAAAAAAATGTAAAGGGTTGTTTCCTTATAACTCATTTAATTATCTGGGCAGGAGGAATATGATTTTGGGATCTCACTAATTGAACATAGACACAAAGGGGGAGCCGTCTTTGCCACCGCATATGACATCTCACAGCTCTGGCACTTCCTGCGTCTCTCTTTGGCTGCAGGAGGAAGCCTGTGGCACCGGCTAGACACTGCTGTGTCCAGGGCAGAGGACATTGTTTAGCAGGAAAGTGCTGAGATGGTGGAAGGAGAATAATCTGTAGACACCAGGTGCTGCCTAGCTATACCTGTCCATTCAGACGTGTGAGCTACCCCAGGGAATGCTCACAGGTACTCGGGGAGTGTCTGGGGGACTAAGATCTTACTTATTTTTCAGATTTCCGTTAAAATATCACTTACTTGGGTAGACTTTCCTTTTTGGAATGAGCAGTTTAGTACACAAGACGACAAAGTCCATAAACTCAGCTGGGGGGAAATGTAGCTCTTTGGGGTGATAGAAAGTGAGTATCAGTTTTAGGTCAGGCTCTTCCATAACATGGACTTGGATAAAGATTCCAGGCAACTGGTCACCAGTCATCTGTTTGCTCAGGAATCTGCTTGCTGAGATTCCGTGTCATCTGTCAGGGGCTTTCTTGGCTGAATCAATGCCAAGTTTGGAGCATGTGGATCTTTGCTAGGCTCCCTATGATCCCCTGTGCCTAGAGTCAATACCACTGACATACAATTATTTTCCTCCTTTTTAGTCTTGCTTCCATCCTAGAGGAATCATTTTCTGATTCAAAGAGAAGTTGCTTCATCTCAAACCCTATTCAGCTCAATCATAGCTGATGTCTTTCCCAAAACTTTGTATTACTTTTACACAGAAAGGTTGAAAGAATAATAAGTAGTACTAGGTTGTATTACTTTTATACAGAAAGGTTGAAAGTAATAATAAGATAATAACACATCCCTGAAAACTCCACTAAATTAATAGCTGTTAAAGTTTTAGGACGCCTGGGTGGCTCAGTCGGTTAAGCATCTCACTCTTGGTTTCGGCTCAGATCAAGATCTCAGGGTTGTGAGATTGAACCTCAGGTTGGGCTCCGTGCTCAGCGGGGAGTCTGCTTGTGGATTCTCTCTCTCCCTCTCCCTCTGCCCCCTCCCTTCTATAATAAATAAATTAATCTTTTAAAAATTGTTAAAATTTTGCCATCAGTGTTGCCTGACTCTGTGTACTCCAGCCTATGTCTTCTAAAAAGACATTTGCCTACATAACAGCAATGCCATGACCTCATCTAATAAAATTATCTATAGCTCCATAAAACTTATCTAATATCTAGTTCATATTCACATTTCCCCTAAATGTTCCATTCCAATAATTTTTATGCTTAAAAATAAACACCAAGATCCAGTGAAGAGTCACGTGTTACCTTTTCCCTTTACATCCTTCTAGTCTATTTTGATCTAGAACGGTGCTAACAACTTTCTATGTTGTTGCTGTTGCTGCTTCATGCTTTGACTTTTTGAAGGATTCGTGTCAGTTATCCTAAGGGACTCGGGCTTTTGGAAACAAAAGCTGGAGAACTCTGCTTCAAATTTTTTCGTGAGGCAAGAGGTGTCAGTAACCTATCCTGTTTTTCTTGCTCAGGACCGAGAGTTTTCTCTGACCATGAGAGTTTCAGTGTCTAAACCAAGAGAGTGCCACTCAAGCAGGGATGACTTGGTCACACTAGGAGTGAGGAGGCATGAAATTGGATATTTGCTTGAATGGTCGCAAGGCATAGGGTAAAACTCTAAAGGTAAGAACCCAATATGGTACAGCCACACTTGGTCAATAAATGCTTTCATAGTGTCCTGTGCTTCCGCATTCAGAGCGCTCATAGATTTCCCTCCTGGTTTAGTGTCTAAACTTCCCAATAGACAGTAAACTCCATGAAGGTAGGGATATGTGTGTCTTCCTCATGACTCTAATCCTACTGTGTCCCCATACTTCTGGTACATATTAGTGCTTGTTAAATATTTATCAAACGAAGGGATATTTGAATGATGTCCAAGAATTTCAGAAGTGAGTGTACAATACAAAATTCAACATCTGATTTTGGAATGACTAGCTATGAAATGTTTAAACAGTAAAACTGCAAGCCCTGGTTGGGAGTCTCCATACCTTAATGACTATTATAATTAGGATGGAAACCCGATGTGGGACTCCATCCCAGGTCTCCAGGATCAGGCCCTGGGCTGAAGGCAGCACTAAACCACTAAGCCACCTAGGCTGCCCTCTGTACACAGGTCTTAACAAGCATTCTGTGCAATTGTCTTGGTCTTGAGGGTGAGACTCCGAAAGTTTAAACCATCTTCAAGATCAAATTCAGACCTCTGCTTCTAAGTTCTCAGAGGCTTCATGCAATGAGGGGACAGATAAGGGGAGGGACACTGATCCATGTACCAGGGTCCTAAGGACATCAATCAAATTGTAAGGAATTTCCATTAAATCAGGTAGAAATGAAAACAATAATTCTTCTCAGTCTTTGTGTTGTTCTCCAGATTTCAGATCCTCAGCGTCATTAAATGATTGGTCTCTGAGAGGCCAAGGAGGGGTTGGGGTTGGGAGGGCAGTTGACATACAGTGGCATTCTGGACATAGCCCGAGCTTTGGGTCAAGTGTGGCCTTGCAAAGACTCCTGGACTGGGGATTTTGAGACAGACTTGAAGTAGCATTGGGCACCTGTTGGTAAAGAACTCAGTTGGAGGCCGATCTGTGCTGGAATCTTGAAGGCCCAGTGGCTAGGACTGGCAAGATCCAAGTGGATGACTCCACATCTCAATGCATACTCTCTCATCCCTTTCTCTCCCTCCCAAAAGACAGCTCTGGTTGAGACCCAGGCCAATTCATAAAGGGTTGGCTTTTTGCAGAATTGTTAGCTCAGATGCTCACCAGATAAAGAGACGTCAGGGTCACTGTGAAGTATCAAAGAGACCAATAGACAAGAGGATTTAGGGAAGAAAAGAACTTCCTCACTACAATGGGATTTTGATTTGCACAATGAGATTTTTTTTTTTCTGAGTTTCAACAGAATATTTTGTATGTGTTCCTCCTACTAGGGTAGGGGTTGAGATAGAGAGGAGACAGCAAACCCCATAAGGAGATAAAGAGAATAACCTTTCATGAAGCAGTGACTATGGGCTATTCACATGACCTTGACTTGCCCTTGCTGCTGTTCCAGTGAGGTCCTGTTCAGAAACTGAGGTTTCACAAAATTAAGTGACTTGCTAAAGATTATGTGCGTGGGAGGTAGCAGAGCACGAAGACTAACACATGTGCTTGTCTGACTCCCGACCTACACTTTTCCTGCTCTACCACCTTGCCTTCTTCTAGAGGTATGATGCAGCTAAGCCTGAACAATCTCAGAAGTTAGCGGGGGAGACGGTTATCAAATCCAAGCAAAGAAGACAGCCGTGGCTGCCATGAATCTGAAGGGCATTGGAAAGACTGAGAATCCCCAACTTTTCCTGTCATGACTACCACACTGCCTTGAAATCCTGGCATGCATTGCTTTGAAATGAATACTGGGAGTCGTGTCTCCCAGGGCCATTCTAAATGAACGAGCTTGATTTCGAGGTGGTGGGGCGAGGTACTCTTTACTCCTCTCTGTCATTTCTATTCTGATACATTCCAGATGCTCCAGCAGCTCCATTTCTCAGTATTAGCAGTGAATTTGAGAGCATTGTGTTTTTCCTTCTCTTTGGCTTGATTGTCCTTTGCCCTTGGGGGAGGGGGAAGGGTAACTAATGGCCTGGACGGTAGCCAGATTATTCCATTTTGCAATCTCCAGCCACAGCTGCTAAAGAAAACTTATATTGTGTTTTCATTCAGCAGGGAAAAACATGTTTTGTTTTGCACTCTTGCGTAACCATGAAACATCTGGGGTGACTTAGCTTAAAACTTCCCTCCAGTGTCTCATTTAGGCTAAGTGATATAGAAAAACGTTCACCTTGAAATGTAGGCTACAACAGTGCAATAAGTCATTATGACGTGTGTTTGGATGCATACCCAGTAGGGAGTCATACGGGACTTATAACTCGGGCCCTCCTCACTAAAACTACTGCCTTTCTCCTGTATTACGCTGTTTTTCTAATGGTCAGGGCCCAGAAAATGGCACTTAGAAGGAGAAAACACTTGGGAGGGCTTAGAAAGGACTCTTCAATCCCTTCAACTGGTGGTTCTCAATCTTGAGCAGGCATCAGAATCACCTATAGGACTTACTAAAATGCAGACTGTCTCCACCCCAGAGTTTCTGATTCAGTAGGTCTAGGGTAGACCTGAAGAATTTGCATCTGCAATCAATTCCAGGTGATGCAGATGCTACTGGCCTGGAGACCATGTTTTGAAAAGCTCAGCTTTAAACTTTGGTCAACCTTTATGAGGAATTAAATACAATACATGGGATTGGCCAAGCCTCTATACAGCGGCAATGTCCAATTTCATGCTTTTTTAAAAAAAATATTATTCATGTATTTGAGAGAGAGAGCACAGCAGGGGGTGGGGGAGTTTGGGAAAGAGGAGCAGAAGGAGAGGGAGAGGGAGAAGCAGGCTCTTCATTGAACAGGGAGCCTGACGCAGGGCCTGATCCCAGGATCCCAGGATCCCAGGATCCCAAGATCCCCAGACCCAGAGGTGTAGTCAGTCAAAGACAGCCACTGAACCAATTAAGCCACCAAGCACCCCTGTTTTGTTTTCCTAAATGGGTAAAAGCTGGTGCTAAAATGAGCTGACCACACAGCCGTTGCTGAAGGGGGGACACATTGGTACAAACTTTCTAGAAAACTAATTGGCAGTAGAAAAATATTTATGGGCATTGACCTAGTAATCCAACTTCTAGGTATCTCTAAGGAAATAATCAGAAATATGAACAAAGACTAAGGTACAGGAACGTTTATTGAAGCTTTTGTTAAATAGTGGAGACTTGAAAGTCACATAACTATCTTATAGTTCATATACACACTAATATTCATACACTGGAGTATTAGGCAACCATCAAAGTACTTGGAGAACATTTTTATTTTATTTATTTATTTATTTATTTATTTATTTATTTATTTATTTATTTATAACTATTGATAGGTTAGGGCTTGTTTTATTGATTTTTTTTGTCTTCTATTTGTTCTGGTTTTTTTTTTCTTGTATATTTTTTATTGGAGCTCAATTTGCCAACATATAGCATAACACCCAGTGCTCATCAAGTGCCCCCCTCAGTGCCCGTCACCCAGTCACCCCAACCCCCTGCCCATCTCCCCTTCCACTACCCCTTGTTCATTTCCCAGAGTTAGGAGTCTCTCATGTTCTGTCTTACTCACTGATATTTTCCACTCATTTTCTCTCCTTTCCCCTATGATCCCTTTCATTATTTTCTATATTCCCCATATGAATGAGACCATATAATGTTTGTCCTTGGGGATCCCTGGGTGGCGCAGCGGTTTGGCGCCTGCCTTTGGCCCAGGGCACGATCCTGGAGACCCGGGATCGAATCCCATATCGGGCTCCTGGTGCATGGAGCCTGCTTCTTCCTCTGCCTGCGTCTCTGCCTCTCTCTCTCTCTCTCTCTCTCTCTCTCTCTCTGTGACTATCATAAATAAATAAATTTTAAAAAAATTAAAAAAAATGTTTGTCCTTCTCCAATTGACTTACTTCACTCAGCATAATATCCTCCAGTTGGAGAACATTTTTAATGAGAGGAAATGCTTCTCGTATACAACTAAACAAAAAACCCAAGGCACAGAGATGCGTATGTAGTATGTGAAGCATATTAATACATGTATACTGCAGTGAACAGCATAGCAACAAACTGAAATATTAATGGGATGGCAATATATTTGTGCTATGGATGTCAATCATTTCCTCCCTACCCGATCTTCTAAAATAGTATGCCCTATGCATAGCCCCACTCTTCTAAATCCAAAAAAAAAAAAAAAAAAGATTTTTAGGCTCCCTTCCTGTGATAGGTGAGAGGACCCTGTAAAAACACCTGACCTATCAGGTGAGCCTATCAGGGACTCCCTCACAAAACTGGAGTATTAAACCCAGAAAGTGTTGATAGCTGTGGGATGGACATATGTAGACATAGGGCTGCGGCCACCTGGGATGGGACGCCAGCAGAGGAGACTGGCTAGCGCAGATCTGCAGCTCTGTTGGTTATGACCATCTACAGTGTAGGTTTAGTAGCTAAGTAGCACATATGCACACACAAAAATTCTCCCTTTAAAAAAAAATTCTCCTTAAAGAGCACAGTAGGGAAAGGTTGTAAATATTAAGCTGTAATACTTTTGTCCCTGCTATATAATTGTCCCTTCCAATAAGCTTCCTTTTTTGCCTTGAGGTAAAACCCTCTAATTAGAGAGGGTTTCTCTTCCTTGCAGTTGAATCTGATTTTAACAGGTGACTTTTCTTTGTTTACTCACAAATAGATTTGTTTTATGTTAATCTCCTCATTAATCTGACTGATCTAAACTCTGTCATTTCCCCCAGCAATTCCCTGAGGGTTCCAACAGCAAAGATTAATGCTGAATGAAAGGTGCAGAGCATGGTTCTCCCCATTGCCTCAAAGATTGGAATGGGTGAGTCATCAGAAAAATAGAATTGGGAGGGGTTGCTGCAGAGCAGCCCACACTTTGTCATAAAAATTTTGCTTAATATCACACGAGTTCAACTGTGGTTTTTCATTTTTAGAATATGAGTGAATGCCATTGAGTTGCTTACCACTGTTTTTTGACACGTCAGATTCATGTGAAATTGCATCAACCAACCGCAAGGGTAACACAGTTCAGGACAGGACTATTTGGAATAAGCCTGTTAGGTAACTCCGATCCCTCTCAAGGTCATCATCTCTACCTTTCTTCCACCGGGAATCAAATTCTAACTAATGCATGGCTGGAATTGGTTTTCAGAATTTGTAGATACGCTGTTAGATATTTAAGAGAAGGGCTGATTCTACTGTGCTTGTTGGGTGAGTGAGAGACAATACTATGCTGAGAGCTGAACTGAAGGGAGGAGTACTTGCAAGTCACATCCTGAGGAGTCCACTGTGGGGACCCAGACTGTGGATTGGTAGCCTGGAATGATGTTGGAGATAAAGTCGTGATACAATGTAGAGTTTCCAAAAGTGTGTGTTTTCCAAAAGGATGAGAGGACCGTCAAGAAGGAGAAACTTACTGGCACTTTAGTAAGAGAGGAAATTCAGGGTGCCTGGGTCGGTATGAGCGCTTGACTCTTGGTTTTGGCTCAGGTCGTGATCTCAGGGTCATGGGATCGAGCCCCACAGGGGTCTCCTGGCTCAGCAAGGAGTCTGCTTGTCTTTCTCTCCCTCTGCCCCTCTCCCCACTCTCTCTTTCTCTCTCTCTCTCAAATAAATAAATCTTTAAAAAAATAATAGAAGTTCAGGCAGAGAGATCAAGTTCCATAGGCAGAATCTAAAAAGCTGTCATGTCCATGAAGAGAGTGGTCTGGATCTGAAACCATGCAGTGGATCTGATGAGGGAGCAGAAGGCAGGCTGAGCACAAAGCACAAGATGACACCCCACAAACCACCCCCACCCCACTCCCACTCCCAGGTGGGATCTGTATGACATTCCTCAGACACTCCTGGTGGCCCTAAAGCTAAGGGAAGGAAACATAAATGATTAACTTACAGAGATCACACTCCTACAAAGGCCTGAGTCTCCCTCTGTTGATCAATGTCTTAGTGATTAACAAGGAAAAAGCATTCTTATCAATAACCTAACTTCCAGAAGGAAATGCAGATACAATCACCTGTCCTTACAACCTGCAGCCCATTGGCCAATACTTGAGGCAGGCAGAGTATAAAGTTCCTCCAGAAAGCTCCTAGGTGTCTTAGTGTTAATGCCTTGCTAGAGGGGAAAACAACCTTAACTTGACAATGGCAAAGCCTCCAGTAACTTAGTCCTCTTTAGCATATGAAAATTCTTTTGAAAAACCTTCCTTTCTCCTTACTGATAGTTCCTAAGTATAATCAGCCACCCATCACAATCCCAGGGCGGCAGACCTTCCTGCTGATGAATCCTGTCCCCTGTCCCCGTGCTTTAGTAAAACCACCACTTTGCACCAAAGACGTCTCAAGAATTCTTTCTTGGCTGTTGGCTCTGGAGCCCACAAACTCACCAACATTCCAAAAACGACATCAGATCTGTGCCTAGAGAGATAGGACCTTATTTCTCAAGACGTTCCAACACCTGTGAAAGACACAACCTTTAATGATGGGTTGCCAAGCGGAGGGCACCTAAGTCTAAACAGGCAGCTGACCCAGGTTAGGAGCAGTCATACTCTGATTGCTATTCCTTCATTAGGTAAAATATCACGTGTAGTGGGAATGGCTAACTAAATCGAGGATGATAGAAGATAGGAGGATGAGGGTAAAGATAAGGCATGAGAGAACTAGAAAATACTGATTGCCATTTCTTTAGGGAGTCTTTACCACTACATATATATCAGGGAGTGTTTCCTAAATACTGTGCTACCCCACAATATAATGACTTAAATAAAAAGCAACCATTGGGGCACCTGGGTGGCTCAGCGGTTGAGCGTCTGCCTTTGGCTCAGGTCGTGATCCCGGGGTCCTGAGATCGAGTCCCACATCGGGCTCCCTGCAGGGAGCCTGCTTCTCCCTCTGCCTATATCTCTGCCTCTCTCTGTGTCTCCCATGAATAGATAAATAAAATCTTAAAAAAAAAATAGGAGGGTTGGTAAAGAAATAAACCAGTAAACTGAACTGTAAAGAAAGAGTTAAAAGGAGACAGTGCTTGGCTATAGACATTCTTCATTTCCTGGTGTTAGCAAAACAGAACCTGAATGTCAGTCAGTGCAACCAGGGAACACTGTTTAGGGATTGCCCTGGGTTATGTTATCTCAGTGCCCAACACACTTTTGAGGCTGTAAATAGAAATGTAAACACCATCTTGGAACAATCCTGGAAGTGTCCTAGATAGATGTCTGGGGTCCTTTATTCTAAACAAAAGATTCATGGCAGCTGTATTCTCCATTTCGAAGGGGAAAAACACCCATTTGCTTGATATGAAAATCAAATAGAAAGAAGAAATGGGAAATCTGCACCTAAATGAGGGAAATAGGAAGCAGTAAAAGAAAATAAGACAGAGTTACATCAAATTGGGTACTTAGGACATCCAGCCTCATTAGCTGGGGAAGCCCCGTGGAGACAGCCAGGCTGGAGTCCCCGATCATTGATCATGGAGAGGCCCTGGTGGAGTATCCTCCCTGCAGGTGACAATCCCCATAAGGGCCGCATATATAGGGCGGGGTCTGAAGTTAAACATTTGTTTGCCCACCTGCAGTTTGGAGCGAACTGCATTCCTCTGTTATCATGTCTTTACATATTTAAGGAACCTGGGCTAGGTGTGTTTGCTTCCCCTCCCGGATTCCATTGAGGAGGTGGTGGGCAGCCCAACCTGGAGCGGAGGGGATGTAAGGCAAGATTTACAGCTCTTGGTGTCCAGGCCAGAATGGTCAATTCTGACCTGGAGGCCAGCTAATGTCAACTAATCAGACTCCCAAGGTCACTTATGCCCCACAAGTCTCACAAACAACATTCTTTAGTCTGTGTGCGTACCTGCAGGCGGCATGGTGGGTTATGCAGGACTAATCACAGAAACGTCCATCCATATGATGCACCCTTTGGTTTTGGAACTAACCAGGCAGGGACAACTTCCTTGGAATATCTGAAAACCCATCCCTGCTGGTTCAGATGGGAAAGAGGATCTACTTTTTCTTCTCAAGGTCAGGGATTAAGAACCAAGAGGGGCAAGTTGTAGATGGTGAGTAGCAATGATAAGGTAGGTTACTGTCCTAGAATCAGGAAAAAGAAAGATATGAATGGTAAGCCTGCTGCTAGTGAGAATCAATCAAAATTAATAATAATCTGGAGAATATGACCTGGAGGAAATGTTAGGGATCCTTTAAACGACAGGTGGAAGAAGTGTGATAGTATCTTGAAGTAGACTGAATTTTTTTTTTTAAGATGATAAGCTAAGGGAGAGTCTAATCTCAGCTCTGCCACTAAGCAGTTTGTTTCGTTTCTGTGGACCTAAATTAGTTTTTTTATTGACAAAACGAAAATTTTTGACTGGGTGACTTTTCCAAAGTTCTCTCCAGCTTTAACTAACATCTTTGCAGAAAGTAGAAAAAGAAGAAAAGGATTGATCGACGTACACATGAAGGGAAAGAGGCCGTGTTAGGAGTAATCCCCTTCAGAGAGCATTGGAACAAGTATTAAGGAAGATTTGAAATCTCTAGAACTTTGAAGATACGATGATCCCTATCATGCATTCAAGGAGTGTTAATTGAGGCTGTACCATACGCCAGACAGAACAGTCAGTGAATGATGGCAGCTTGCTCCTGCTCCTGTGGAGCTTATAGGATCATTTGAGTTTGATCCAATGATTCTAGAAAAAAAAATCAGAATGGGTAAGCACATCCAGCTTTATTATTCAGTTGTTTCTGCTGAAGGGTGGGATTGGATTTGCCAGAAACGGGGAGACGGGCTTGCTGAGACAACTGGAGGCAGGGATTACATCAGATAACTTCTCTGATCCTTAGTTTCTTCAACCACAAAATAAAAGGGGCAGACTAGAGCATTCCAAAAGTCTCATTCAGCTCCAAAAATGTAATGTGGCTGCCTAGCAGTTCTTAGGTGCTTTAACTCAGCAACCCCATCTAGTGTCACTGTGTGAACTCAGTAGAAACATCCACTAGTCATCCTACCACGGATGGAGGAGGGGCAGTGAAGAGACCAGACCTAACTGGAGATGGGCTTGAGAAACAAGATATTGGAGTAAGGAAATGACAGGAATCCTAACGAACACTGACGTGCTGTTTGCTCTATGTCAGTCGGTGTTCCAGGGTGGGGGGAGGGGGGCTACTGTTCATGGAGTTCTCATAGCAAAACCTGTGATAGCACCCCTACTTTCCAGGTGAGGAAACGGAGCACAGACACATAACTTGCCTAGTAAGTGGCAGAGCCAACCATTCAAGCCCAGGTCATGTGGCCAAGGGCCATCCTCTTTACCATACTCTCCTGGCTCTAGCTAAGCGCTGTGGCGTGCTCCCCACCTGCCAGGCACTCTTAATGGATTCATTTAATCTTCTCAGCAAAAATATGATATAGATATTAACATCATGGTTTTGCAGATGAAAAGACATAAACCCAGAGAGGTGAAGTAATTTGTCTAAGCTTATATAGTCGATACATCGTAGAGCATCAGTACTCAACCAGGGTGAAAACCCAAAATGCGGTCAGGCGGCTGCCACCCCCACCTCAAATTTTTCTCCCATTTTCTCAAATGTCACTGCTTCATTATTCTTGGTACAAATGGGAAGAGGCAAGCACCAAGTGCCAGGCAAAGCTTTGTGTGCGTGTGTGCCAATTATCTGAAGAGCAGGTTCCTGAATATTCAGAGGTTGTTAATTCGATTAATGGATAACGCAGGCTTGCATGCATTTTCTTGGTTCTCTCCTACTTCTCATTTTGGAGCAAATTTGCCAGGTAAGTAATGAAGACATTAAATGCCACAGGAGGTTTATAGGCTGTCCTTTAGGAATCTTATATCATGGTCTCAACCATCAGTGTTAGGTAACTACCTCCCCAGAAAATGTAGAAATCTCCTAAACTCACCACTCTAATTGCCTGAGGGATGCATCCGCTATCCCCTTCCATTATGCTCTCAAACTCAACATTCAGTACGTATTTAGCAATACTTACAAGCACTCACCATGCGCCAAACTCCTATGTGAAACCCTTGGGCTCTCAGAGCTGTGCTTGGCGCATGGGAATACTAAGGAAACATAGTCCTTACTTTCATGTTTTATGGAGCCTCCCGGGGGAGATTGTAGACAGTCACAATACAACATGACAAATGTTGTAATGGCTTTGGTGTATGCAGTGGCAGTTCATCCAGTCTTAAGACAGGGATAAGAAGTAGGGTCAGGGTAGGTTTCTCAGATGATTGACCCCCTAATGTTGAAATCAACATCTTTCTCTCCAAGCTGGCTGCTTCTTATCCCCACTAATTGTACTGCCATTTTTGAGATTCTCTCTCTCTATCTCCCTTTGTCCCTCCTCCTGTGTGTTCTCTTCCTCTCTTTCTCAAATAAACAAATCAACAAAATCTTAAAATCATTTTATTCTTTAGGGGAAAAGTAAAATTTGAATGATAGGCACAAAAACCCCTCTACGTTAATGGTTTAGGTAACAACATCAGATAAATGCAATTTAATTATTTTAAATTGTAAGGGATGGGGTGGGGAGTAACCATTTTAGGGCTATAGTGTGAGATAAAACACTATTCTGAGCTAAGTATATTATAGCAGTGGGGCAGGGTGTGGGATCCCATCAACTTTACCAGAACAGATGATTAATGAAAGTTTGGAGAAATGGGTGGAAGTCGTATTTACAGAGGGCTTTGTATATTGCCAAAACCTTTTTACTCTCTGTCCTTGTTCACAAATCCAAAGTCTAACCCAATATTCGTGTCCAGTCAATTCTTCTTCTCTGTATCACCTTCGTTCTTTGCCTTCCACTCTAGTTCAATCTTCGATCTTCTCAAGCCAGACTACTGCAAGTCTGTCATCTGAACTCCAGCAAATTCTTTTTTTTTTTAATTTATTTTTTTAAATTGGAGTTCAATTTGCCAACAGAGAGCATAAGACCCAGCGCTCATCCCGCCAAGTGCCCTCCTCAGTGCCTGTCACCCAGTTACCCCAAGCCCCCACCCACTTCCCTTTCCACTATTCCTTGTTCGTTTCCCAGAGTTAGGTATCTCTCACGTTTTGTCACCCTCACTGATATTTTCACTCCTTTTCTCTCCTTTCCTCTTTATTCCCTTTCACTCTTTTTTATATTCCCCAAATGAATGAGACCATATAATGTTTGTTCTTCTCCAATTGACTTACTTCATTCAGCATCATACCCTCCAGTTCCATCCACCTCAAAGCAAATGGTGGGTATTTGTTGTTTCTAATGGCTTAATGGCTGAGGAATATTCCATTGCATACATGGACCACATCTCCTTTATCCATTCATCTGTCGATGGGCACCGAGGCTCCTTCCACAGTTTGGCTATTGTGGACATTGCTGCTATAAACATCGGGGTGCAGATGTCCCGGCATTTCACTGTATCTGTATCTTTGGGGTAAATCCCTAACAGTGCAATTGCTGGGTCATAGGGCAGGTCTATTTTTAACTCTTTGAGGAACCTCCACACAGTTTTCCAGAGTGGCTGCACCAGGTCACATTCCCACCAAAAGTGTAAGAGGGTTCCCTTTTCTCCGCATCCTCTCCAACATTTGTTTCCTGTCTTGTTAATTTGCCCCATTCTCACTGGTGTGAGGTGGGATCTTATTGTGGTTTTGATTTGTATTTCCCTGATGGCAAGTGATGCAGAGCATTTTCTCATGTGCGTGTTGGCCATGTCTATGTCTTCCTCTGTGAGATTTCTCTTCATGTCTTTTGCCCATTTCATGATTGGATTGTTTCTTTGCTGTTGAGTTTAATAAGTTCTTTATAGATCTTGGATACTAGCCCTTAATCTGATGTGTCATTTGCAAATATCTTCTCCCATTCTGTAGGTTGTCTTTGAGTTTTGTTGACTGTTTCCTTTGCTGTGCAGAAGCTTTTTATCTTGATGAAGTCCCAATAGTTCATTTTTGCTTTTGTTTCCCTTGCCTTCATGGATGTATCTTGCAAGAAGTTGCTGTGGCCAAGTTCAAAAAGGGTGCTGCCTGGGTTCTCCTCTAGGATTTTGATGGAATGTTGTCTCACATTTAGATCTTTCATCCATTTTGAGTTTATCTTTGTGTATGGTGCAAGAGAATGGTCTAGTTTCATTCTTCTGCATGTGGATGTCCAATTTTCCCAGCACCATTTATTGAAGAGAGTGCCTTTCTTCCAGTGGATCGTCTTTCCTCCTTTATCGAATATTAGTTGACCATAAAGTTCAGGGTCCACTTCTGGATTCTCTGTTCTGTTCCATTGATCTATGTGTCTGTTTTTGTGCCAGTACCACACTGTCTTGATGACCACAGCTTTGTAGTACAACCTGAAATCTGGCATTGTGATGCCCCCAGCTATGGTTTTCTTTCTTAATATTCCCGTGGCTATTCGGGGTCTTTTCTGATTCCACACAAATCTTAAGATGATTTTTTCCAACTCTCTGAAGAAAGTCCATGGTATTTTGATAGGGATTGCATTAAATGTGTAAATTGCCCTGGGTAGCATAGACATTTTCACAATATTAATTCTTCCAATCCATGAGCATGGAATATTTTTCCATCTCTTTGTGTCTTCCTCAATTTCTTTCAGAAGCTGAACTCCAGCAAATTCTCTCCTTGCTGATTGTTCCTGCACCACAATACAGGTTCATTTGCCGAACATACTTCTCTGCTCAAAAATCTGAAAAGGTCATTTGGTACCCAAAGGATAAAGATTGATATTTTTGTTCTGGCAACATTCTGCCTCTAACTTTCTCCTCCTTCCATCTGAATCTTCCACAATTCCCTGGAAGGAGCCTCTGCCTTCAGTCTAACGATAGCACCACCATCCCTGCACGCCACCCACTCTGCTCCTCCTGCATTCATGCCTGTGTTGACTTTTTCTTTGCTCAGTTTTTTTTTCTAATGTAGCATATTTATATTCTATTTCTCCCAAGAGGGCAATTCCAATTTTACCTCTTTTGGGAAGCGTCGCTTGAAAAACTATAGAACTAGGGGCACCTGGGTGGCTCAGTGGTTGATCATCTGCCTTTAGCTCAGGTCGTGATCCCAGCATCCTGGGATTGAGTCCCTCATCAAGGCTCCCTGCAGGGAACCTGATTCTGCCTCTGCCTATGTCTCTGTGTCTCTCATGAATAAATAAATCTTAAAAAAAAAAGAAAAACTATAGAACTTATTGTCTATACTAGTCATTTAGCAACTAGCATGTATTGGCTTTTTCTTTGGTCAACTTTATAAAGGTATAATGTACATGACTACAAGGCTATGTACCAGTGTAACTATTGCTGCATCAGGATCTTATTTATCTTTTTTAAGATTTTTATTTATTTATTCAGAGAGAGAGAGAGAGAGAGGCAGAGACACAGGCAGAGGGAGAAGCAGGCTCCATGCAGGGAGCCTGATGTGGGACTCGATCTGGGGTCTCCAGGATCACACCCCAGGCTGCAGGTGGCACTAAACCGCTGCACCACTGGGGCTGCCCTGTGTCAGGATCTTAAACACTCATAGTACCCCAAACATTCTTTCTTTCCTTTGTGGAGAGTGTCTTCACTGCTTCACCACTGATTTTCTTTCTGTTACTATAGATTAGTTATCTCTCTTTTTAGAATTTCACGTAAATGGAAATATAGGGTTTGTACTCTTATTTGAATCCAAATTTTTTAACTCAGCATAATGTCTTCAAAATTCACCCATGTTTTTTACATACATGCTTGTTCTCTTTTATTGTTGAGAGAGTTCCATTGTCTGGATATACTATAACTTGCTTATCCATTCACCTGTTGATGAACATATGGGTTGTTTTCAGGTTTTGGCTCTTATAAGCATTCGTGTGAAAGTATTGGTGTGGACATGCATTTTAATTTCTCTTGAATACTCAAGAGTTGAAGTGCTTGGTTGAATGATATGGGTATGTCACCTTTATAAAAGTTTGCCAAGCTGTTTTCTAGAATGGTTTTTAACATTTTACATTCCCATCATGCATGTATGAGAGTTCCAGTAGCTCCTTCTCTATCCAACAGCTGGTTATTCTAAACCCTTTGTCTTTCTATATTGTAAATTATATTGATTTTTTATAAAGATTTTATTTATGTATTTGAGAGAGAGTGTGGGAGAGAGCATGAGCTGGGGGAGGGGCAGAGGGTGAGGAAGCAGGTTCTCTGCTGAGCAGGGAGCCTGATGCATGACTTAATCCTGGGGCTCCAGGATCATGACCTGAGCCAAAGGCAGACATTTAACCAACTGAGCCACTCAGGCATCCCATATTGATTTTTTATTTCACTTTGCTAGTACAGAGAAATACAGTTGGTTTGTATACATGGTTTTACTAAACTCACTTATTAATTCTATTACCTTTTATGTAGATCCCATTGGCATTTCTATGTATATGATCTATATTGAGACAATTTTTTAAAAAGATTTTATTTATTCATGAGACAGAGAGCGAGAGAGAAGCGGAGACACACAGGCAGGGAGAGAAGCAGGCTCCCTGCAGGGAGCCCAACGTGGGACTCAATGTCAGGACTCCAGGATCACACACTCCCTGGGCTCAAGGCAGACACTTAACCACTGAGCCACCCAGGCATCCCAATTTAAATGATTTTATATCTTTTTAAACTTCTATGCATTTTTTTTGCCTTTATTGCAATAATTAGGATAGTCAGTACAATGTTGTAGGAATACTAAAGAATGGATGTCCCTGCCATGTTCCTGATACTTGTTCCTGATAAGGCTTTCAGCCCTTGAACATTAAGTATGATATTGATATATACATCATGGCTGCCATTTATCAGACTGAGAAATTTCCCTTCTATTCCTAGTTTGCAGAGAGTTTTTAATCATAAATAGATTTTGATTTTTGTCAAATGCTCTTTCTAAATCTGAGATGATCATGTGATTTTTCTTTTAGTCTCTTAATTTGGTGATTGCATCGGTTGATTTTTGAATGTGAGGCTAACCTTGCAGTATTGAGCTAAATTATACTTGGACATGATGTACTATTTTTATAATATACTGCAGGATAGGTTTGCTAATAGGGATATTTGCATCTACATTCACATTAGGATATTGTTTCATAATTTCTTATAATGTCTTTACCTACTTTTGGTAAAAGGATAATGTTGAACTCATTAAGTCTAGAGAAGTATTCCCTAATTCTTTTCTCTTGAAAGGGTTTATGTAACATTTGCATTTTTTCCTTGTGTATTTGATAGAAGTTATAAGTGAAGTCATCTGGGCATAAAATTTCTTGTGAAAGGATTATAATTCAATCCTTTAACAGATATAGAGCAATTTAGATTTTGTTTCTTCTCTTGTGTTTTGATAGTTTGTCTCTTTTCAACTCCAGAATTTCTATTTGGTTCTTTTTTATAGTTTTTCTCTTCTGAGATCCCCACCTCTTCGTTCTTCAATATTGCTATACTTCCGTGTTTGAACACATTTGTAATAGCTCTTCTGAAGTTCTTGTCTGCTAAATAAAATCTTTTTATAAAGGTGGGGGTACGTAGGTGGCTCAGTCAGTTAAGGGTCTGCCTTCGCGTCAGGTCACGACCCCAGGGTCCTGGGATCAAGCCCCACGTTGGGCTCCTTGCTCAGTGGCGGGTCTGCGTCTCCCACTCTCTCTGGGCTCTCTCTTAAGTACATAAATATTTTTAAAAAATAAAAGCTTTTGTTTGCTAATTACAAGTTCTGGTCATCTGGGTGTTGCTTCCTTTTTGTCTTGATTATTGATCACACTTTCCAATTTCTCCACATGACTAGTAATTCTTAATATCGTACTGGGCATTTTAGATGATAAATTCTGTCATCTTATTCTCAAGCATGACAGATTTTGTTCTGCCAGTTAACTGGGTAGGACTCAAACTCCAAACTCTGCTTCCTCTAGGATGATAAGCAGCTAAGCAGAGGTTTCCAACTGTTGCTTTCTGCTGGGACCCCTGAGGTCTCTCAAGGCAACAACACATGTGTACTTCAGTGATCACTACAAGATTTGGGTGGTTTAGAAGCAGATTTGGGTCCTTCTCCCCTGTGGCTTATACTTTTCCATGACTTGCCCCACTCCAGTAGCCCTTTTCAACTCTTGATTCCTCAGGTGAGCAGGATGGCACCTTTCTGCTGGAGTGAGTGCATTCAGGTGAGAAGGCACACAAAAGGCATCTCGCCCACCATAGCTCACTTCTTTTAAGGCTGACTTGCTACTTCTATTTGCTTTTTTTTTTTTAATTTTTATTTACTTATGATAGTCACACACACACACAGAGAGAGAGAGAGAGAGAGAGAGAGAGAGAGAGAGAGAGAGAGAGAGGCAGAGACACAGGCAGATGGAGAAGCAGGCTCTATGCACCGGGAGCCCGACGTGGGATTCGATCCCGGGTCTCCAGGATCGCGCCCTGGGCCAAAGGCAGGCGCCAAACTGCTGCGCCACCCAGGGATTCCTTCTATTTGCTTTTGATGCTCTCCTGGTCTCTGTCAGTTATTGGTTTTCTATAAATGTTATGCGGGAAGGCTAATCTGATACAAGCTTCCTTGCCACTAACAGAATAAGAAATGCTCTATTTGTTTCCATGGGGAAATTTGGAGAGATTTAAAAGAAAATGACATCATCACTACCATAATTTCTCCAGAATTCCCAGAGGAATATTTTTGACCAAACAAGCTTTATATTCACATACACTTGACATAGTTCTCCTCTTGCCTCAAGTCCAGTAATTTTATGTGTGAATCCCATTATGTTTTTTCAGTATAAGACATAAATACTGGCAGGTAAGCCAGCCGTAAAATACATTTAAAATAGAATTTAAGCCTAGAACAAGATAAAAATTCTTGATAGTGACAGCAAATGCCTTACATGGTCTGGTCCTGTATCCAATCTCACCTAGTTCATTATCTCCAGTCACCTGAGCCTCGTTGTTCCTCAAATACCAGAGCGCCTGCTATTTCTATCACGTGGAATGCTGCTCTTTCTGATCACATAGGTCTCTGATCAACTATTTTATCTTCAGAGAGGGTTTTCCTGATTATCCTACCAAGAAGAGCCAACCCTCTTCCCAATCCCAATTACGTCCTAACATCTTACTCTGCCTTGTTTTCTTCATAGCACTAATCACTGTCTAAAACTATTCACTCATTTCCTTGTATATTGTCTGGCTCCCCTCCAAAGGTAACCACCAAGAGGGCAGGAGCTTTGTCTTGCTCACCAATGTATCCTTGGTGTCTAGAATAGTTATCTGGCACAGAGTAGGTTTAATAAACACTTATTAAATGAACAAATGAAAAATAATATGGCAGGTGTTGAGGTATATCACATTTTTTTCCCATTAAACTCATCTGGCAACAAAAGAAATTAAGATAACTGAAAATATGCAAAAAGTAATCAGTATCATAAACTATAAGTCCCTCATATTTAACTTTTTAAAAAAGATTTATTTATTCATGAGAGACACAGGTAGAGGGAGAAGCAGGCTTCATGCAGGAAGCCTGATGTGGGACTCGATCCCAGGACTCCAGGATCACGCTCTGGGCTGAAGGCGGCGCTAAACCACTGAGCCAGCCGGGCTGCCCCCTCACATTTAATTTTTTAAAAACCAGCATTTCATTTTACTTCAGGACAGTGAAACATTGTGCATTATAAAATTATGTGAGTCAACAAACCAAACATAAATTCTCAATTGGTAAGAGGAAAAAAACCCTAACTGAATAGAAAGAAACAGAGAAAAAAGGAAGGAAGAAAGAAGGGAAGAAGGGAAGGAAGAGAAGTTATGGCTGTCAAAGTTGTTTAACATATAGAAATGAAGTAAACTTATGGCAGTGAAATTTGGAGATAAAGGGCATATAACATTCATTATAACTTGAGTTAAGGTAATAGGCTGTTTAAGAACTCAAGAGACAATAGGTACTTACTGACAGTATTTAGCTTCAGAAGATTTATATATTTAAAAATACTGTTATGTGTTTACATAATCATTGTTCAGGCTCACACTTTTATTAATATTTTATTTTATTATTCTTTTTATTAAAATTACACTGTTCAAATTAAGTCACACATGAATTTAGGAAGAAAATCACTTTGGTGTATTATTTAAACTTTCTAGAATAAAACGCATGCAAGTTCTTCCAATCATGCACAACTAACAAGATGAGGTACAAAATGGACATTTATTTTTATTCTCAATAGAAGATCAGAGTTATAATAAGTTTCTCAGAAACCATTGTAACAAATTACTTCATGGTACACAGCTGCCATAGGAATTTTCCTGGTGAATGGCAGGTGGGACAGCTGTTCACATGCTTATTTCCCACATGTAGAATTCAACAGAAAGGTATTAATAGAGGAAAACTTAATTCTTGAAAAGGAATATGTTAGAAATATAATACTTTCTTTTTGCACGTCAATAATTTCAATCTAAATTAATCAAGCTAATTGGTTTGTTGTAATAGGAACCAATGCAAATAGATTTAATCAATAATGCAATCCAAGTATATGAAACTCTATCTCTATTTAAATTAATTCCCTTTGAAAATTTTCTGTAAGAGCCATAACTTCACCAGGAATGCTCACAGGGACCGATTCACAGATCCAACAGTATTACAAATAGACAAACTAATAAATATACAATATAAAAAAATAATAATCAAGGATGAGTCTTCTGGCTCCCAAATCGTTTAATAGTATCAGACTTGGCTGTGATTACTATTATCTTCAAATTATTTAGGATAGTGACGTTCTAACTTGTGAATGTCAAATAAGTCCCATATGAATGCTGCTTCTGCATTAAGCTTAAATATTCAGTGCTTAATCTTGATCTGGAAATGCTGCTACCGTGGTTTTGTTTTATAACTCGATATCCACCAAACAGATAAAAAGAAAAAAGAAACGAGGTGAAAGTGGGAGGTGGGGAGGTTTGTGGGCAGGATAATCTTCATGATCTTGGCAGGTGGGCATATTTTTGCCTTAGAGCTAAACACATTTTGCTGATATTCAAGTATCCCAAAGTGAAAGATTTACAAGAGCAAAGAAGTAATTATGTGAGCGAAGATTTGAAAATCTATAGCACATCAAGTCATTTGATGTTGCATTTTTAGCAAGACTCTTCTTTCACTTGTACTGCTATGTAGGACAAATCGCTCTGCTCACTCTTGACATCCCAATCTGCATCTGGGTCTGAGTCACTGGAGTAGATGTCAAAGAGAGAGGTCCTTCTAGGCTGCAATCCGTCAGTCTGAGTAGTGGCATTACACAGTTGTGTTCCAAACACTTTCACTTTGGCCTGAATACCTGAAAGAGAAAAAACACAACTGCCTGTGAATTACATTTTGCTTGTCATTTATCTTTCATGTACAAAAGACAAATTCAATTATCAATCAGTTGAAGAATCAAAACATACCAACACTCCGGTGAGGGGGCCTTTTCAGAGACAACTGTGTACTTTTATGGACTGGGCCTTCTTCACAGTGAGTAGGTACTGAAGTGACACTATAAGATAGATTATTAGCAGGGACTTGTGTTTGTTTAACTTCATTTTCACATGTAATCTAAAAATATAAACCAGAGGAGAACTATATTAAAGGCAAGCCTGACTAATGCAGTTTTATCTTTCAAAAGTGAGTTGTAAAAGAGTATAAACAATAGTTTTCAAGGTCACATATTAGGAAGACGAGTTTGAACCCAGGCAAGCTGGCTCCAAAGTCCAAGTTCTTAAGAACACTGCCATGTTGTTTTTTTTTTTTTTACTATATGCAAATCAATTAAATTGCTAAGCATTCTGGTTAAAAGGAAATCTGTTATTTGCTTACAACTCATTATTTTCCCCTAAATCAATACTATTAGCATTAAATTATTGGATATCATAGCAGTAGCATTATTCTAGAAAACCTAATATAGGCTACTAAGACCCAGGTTAAAGAAACTTTGTGAAAAACTTTTGTGAAGAGTCCCTTTGTAACAGGAATAATTATACCTAATCCTACTGAGGATTCGTGTTTATAAAATTATGATCAATTTCCACTGGCTGTAACTACTTCTAAGCCAAGCATTATGAAAGTCTAGAATAAGGACATATTTCTTTACAAAACAATTTATTCCTGAAAAAACAAATAGCATTTTAGGAATTGAATCAGGCTTTAAAAAATAAATTGTTTCCATTAGAACAGAGATACCTTTTATCACTAAGAAAAATTTGTATCATACAGAGAAGCAAAAATAAACTAAAATTTACCTATAATCTCTTTATTCATAGCTAACAACCTTGTATTTTGGAACTTTTTTGGTCTTTTGTATGTGTGTGCTTTTTTTTTTTTTTTTATTGGGATCATCTGTTGTATAGTTTTGTTTTTTCTCTAATATATCATGTTTTGGGGCACCTGGGTGGCTCAGTTGGTTAGGCACCTGCCTTCAGCTCAGGTCATGACCTGGCTTTCTGCTCAGCCTACTTCTCCCTCTCCTCCAGATCCCCCTGCTTGTGCTCTCTTTCTCTCCATCAAATAAATAAAATCTTAAAAATATATGTTTCTATGCCATTCAATATTCTACATAATTTTTATCGCTGCTTACAATCTTTTGTACAGATATACTGTAACTGATTAAAACAATCTATATTGGAAATCTTTAGACATAAATCTTTTGTGCACATATATGATTATTACTTCTTTTTAAAAAAAAAAAAGATTTATTTGAAAGAGCACTGAGTGAGGGGAGCAGCAGAGGGAAAGGGAGAAGCAGACTCTCCACTGAGCAGGGAGCCTGATGTGGGGCTTGATCCTAGGACCCTGGGGGTCATGACCTGAGCCGAAAGCAGACACTTACCCAACTGTGCTACCTGGGTACCTCAATTATTACTTTGTCACATTAACAGAATTTCCAAATTGTATTTATCAACTGGAACATAAGCCAAAAGAAAATATTTGAAATGAGGCAGAGAGAGATAAAAGTTTGGAAAATATAGAAAAGGTGACAAGACAAAGTAGAGAAGATCAAAAAGTATTATATATGATATTAATTGTAGTACCAGAAGAGAGAGAAAATGAGATAGAAGCACTATTTGAACAAATAATACCTGAAAATTCACCAAAATGGATAGAAAACATTAAGATACAGTTTCACAAAAGCACTATTTGTATTTATCAAAGTAAAAACAAAGGAAGCCATACCTATGCACTTTACAGTAAAACAGAGAAAAAATTAGAAGCAGTCGCAGGAAAAAGGTAACATTTTCTTCAAAAGGGCAACCATAGGAGGATAATGCCAAAACTCTATGGATACAGAAAGACTGAAAATAAAAGGATATAAAAAAGATGTACTATGCCAACACTAACCTAAAGAAAGCTGATGTTGCTATGTTAGCACTACATAATACAAAAATTGTTAGAAGATCAAATATGTAAACTCAAAATCAGAGTGGTAGATTTTTAACATGCCTCTCCCAGTATTACTTAATACAGTTAAGTAGACAAAATTCCATAAGGATAGAGAACATCTAAACATGATTAATAGGCACATATGGATCACTGTACCCAATTGCAGAACATTCACCTCAAGTGCATATGGAATATTTACAAAAACTGACCTATGTTTTGCCTAATACAAATTTCAATACATTTCAAAGGATTAAATTCATATGCTGTATATTCTCTGGCTAAAGTGTAAATGACCTAGAAATCTACAACAAAAATAGAACTACAAAATGCCTGTAGGTTTGGTAATTTAAAAATCTACTTCTAAATAACCCAAGAGAAAAGAAATTTACAGTGAAAATAAAAAGGTATCTTAAGCTAAATAATAATATTCTGTATCAAAAACTTGTGCGACAGTTGATGCCATGCTTACAGGGGAATTTATAGTCTTATATACACAGAAGAGTATAAAAAATAAGGCTTAATTTAGATTGAGATTATTAACATCACATAAAAAACTATTCCACAAAATATTTCTAATATATTCTCATTTGAGTCAATTTTTACTCTATTAATACCACTCTAGGGAATTCTACAATTAGGAAATAAGCATGTGAAACTCAGATGCCCCTTTGACCATTTATATGAAAATTATGAACCCCATGATCCAATCTAACTTGTTAAGAAGTTAAAAGAGAGCAGTAAATAAAAATTTTAAAAATAGAGGATCCAAGAGTGAATTGTAATGTAAACTATGGACTTTGGATGATAGTGATATGTCAGTGTAGGTTCGTCAGTTCCTTCTTTTTTTTTTTTTCCCCCTCAGTTCTAACAAATGTACCACTCTGGTGGGGATCATATTAGAGGTACCTATGTATGTGTGGGGGCAGTAGGAATATGGGAAATCTCTCTATAGTCACCTCAATTTTGCTGTGAACCTAAAACTAAACAAAATGAAGTCTTACAAAAATAATTTGAAAATACTGGAAAATTAAAAATTTAAGCAGCTGGGCAAAAATGGAAGTATTTGGTAATTCAATGTTTTGTCTTCTGGGCAAAAATGGAAGTATTTGGTAATTCAATGTTTTGTCTTCACATAAGCAAGTTGGTTATTTTTAAGATTTTTTTTGCATGAATATGTACAGATATCTTTGAGTGAAGTTTTTATTTTTTAACAAGTTTAATGGAAAAACAGATATGAAAAGATCTCTATTAATCATTTACCTCAGTAATATATAAATCTAACCTATCAACTAAAAAATCAAAGTTGAAGAAATAAGTACAGAGAAGGATGAATGATAGAAAATGGAAAAAAAATACCAGAGAGAAGACCAACATGGCAGTTTATTCTTTGAAAAGACTAATAAAAATCGATAAGCACCTGGTGAAGCAGATCTAAAACATAATAGAATGTTTTAAGCATTAAGCAGAAAGATGCTGGTAAGTTGGTCTACATTTTTTTTTAAACAGGGATGGGCTTTTCTTTTTTAAGTAGTTTTTTTTTTTTTTTTTTTTAAGATTTATTTATTCATTCAGAGAGAGTGAGAGAGAGGCAGAGACACAGGCAGAGGGAGAAGCAGGCTCCATGCAGGGAGCCTGATGCGGGACTTAATCTGATCCCGAGCCTCCAGGATCACTCCCTGGGCTGCAGGCGGCGCTAAACCGCAGCATCACCGGGGGTGCCCTAAGTTGGTCTACATTAAAATTAAGAATTTCAGTACATCAAAAGACACTATTAAGAGTGAAGAGGCAAGCCACACTGGGAGAAGAGATTTGAAACATATTTAACTGACCAATTTATTAAGAGCCCCAAATCGACAAGAGTAAAATAATCTACTATAAGAAAGGGCATATCACCAAAGAGGCTATCCACATGTTCAACTGACATTTGAAAAGGTGTTCCCTTACTAATTTCATTTACAAAATGGGAAATGCAAAGTAAACCACCAGTACACCTTGCAGAAGGACTGGAATGTGAAAGGCAAGAATGAGGAAAAATGCTGCTGATAAAGTGTGGATTGGTACCACTATTTTAAAAAAATACTTGGGAGTAATTTATTGAAGTTCAACATAATACTATGTCCCAGCAATTCTAAGTATATACATCAGAAATGTGTGTACATACAAAAAAAGTGCACATGTTCAAAAATGCTCATAGCAGCATTACTTATAGTTGCCCCCAAATGGTTACAACCCAAGTGTCCGAGTAGAACAGATAAAAATTTTTTTGGCATATTCATACAATGGACTGCTATATAATAATGAAAACAAATTACTGCTATATGCAATAGGGATGAATTCACAAATATAATGTTGAACAAAGAAGCCAGATGCAAGAATGCCTACATAAGGATTCCAATTTATGAAGCTAAAAAAAAAAAAAAAAGGCAAACTTGGTTTCTTTGAGGAAGAGAGAAGGCTGCACCTCAGGTGATATAGGGGCCCTTGGGTTGCTAGCAATGATCTATTTCTTTGAGTTATCTTAGTGGTTATACTTGTTCAGTCTGTGACAATAACAATATTTGTGCGCTTTCCTGCATATTTGTTACACTTCAGTTAAACAGTCTAAAAAATACAGTTGGATTAAAAAAACAAGAATGCAAAATTAACACTTATGGAAAATAATAATCATAGCCTCATGAAGCAAAATATCGATAGTGTACAGTGCTCCTGAGAGCCCCCTTTCTCCTCAGAGAGAGTCCCTAATCTTTTCTCAAGCTCCATACAGATACAGAACATTCAGTTATATTTATCTACATATAGCATCAAATACCCAAAACAATACAATAATAGCTCCTCGATAACCTGGAAATTTGATTTTTAGTCAGCTGGTCCTGGAATTGGAAAAAGAGTGAATGGGGGAAGGAACCAGAGGTGGTACAAACAAACTGTCTTAGCAATGTTACTAGGGTTCTTAATTCAGACCTGGCTAAAAGTGTACTGCTATCAACTCTAAACTTTTTAACCTTATATATTTTTAAAGTAACTAGTAATAAAACTAACACAGTTTCCTAATAACTCTATCATAATATGGATTGTTAGAAACGGCTGGATATACACGCTAATTGGAAAACAGGTTTGGTGTGTACTCTGGATTTCCTCAATGCTAGCCTTTGCTACAAAATCTTTGTTTCACTAGCGTGGCTTTTCTTCTCCCAAGTTTTGGTTAGGTGGTATAATGTTGAGGAAGAGAAGCAGTGTAAGGGTGTGCATGGCATGTTTAATGTTCCTATCTTTTACTACATGTTTGCATCATGTATTTATAGATGTACCTATATGTGCTTAGGTAAGGGCTGGGTAAGCAGTGATAGTGGATAAAGTAAGAGGCAGATGTCTTGACTGGTTATAGCTTGGTGAGAAGGATAACTGGCAGAGAACTGAAGACTATTACAGTGCAATAAAGTGTTCTTCAAATCACATAATCACTCCACAAATATTTAACGAATTCCTAAAGTTTGCAAAATACTGTCTAGATACTGCCAATACAATAATGAACATGTCAGACAGGATCCCTGCTCTCATGGAGCTTACATTCTAATGTGAAGACAAACATTAAGCAAACTACACATTTCATGACAACTGTGCTGTTATTGAAGTATATGTGCTATCGAAGCATATGAAAAATATGAAGAATGGAAGTATTTATTTAGGGGATCAAAGGGGAAGGATGTTTGAATCGATTTTTAAATAAGACTTAATTGATGATGATAGGGTACGGGAGGGGCATAATTCCAGGGTATTACATGAAACAAATGAAGTGAAGGCTTGTTGGTAGGAAGGAATACGGCATGTTCAAAAGCCACGAAGATCAGCATGACTGGGGTATGCCGAGCAACAAGGACAGCGGCCTTGGATAGGACTGGTATGGTAGGCAGGACAGAAAGCACCCAAGGACTTGCAGACTGTGCTAATAATTTTGCTCTTTATTCTAGTAACTTCAGGATGCCTTAGAACAGTCTTAAACACCTACTCCATCCAATGTAGGAAGCAGGCTGGTATTGCAGAAAACGTTTTGGTCTGACAATTGGACCTAGAGCAAATATTACAGGCTCGTGAAGGAAATTATTAATCTCTTGGATTGGCATCCCTGTCTATACAGTGAGTTTGGACTAGATGAGCCCTTAGTTTCCCTTCAGCTCTAAAATTCTACCAACGCATCTGAATATTTAAAGCAGTTACAGATCACTTGACTTCTTGGTGAACTCATCTCTAGGAACGAACATACTTTAGATCCAATTAAGAGTCATAATTTAATCGAGGTAATGGTGATAAGGCTGAAGTCTGATTATCTCAAAGAAGGCTGGGAAGTCTTAAGATGGGAAGTGGGGAAGAAGAGAACAGCGACCAGATGAAAAGTCTAGTCAATGGATTAGTAAAGTAGAAGAGGGCAAGGTGAGAAAATTCAGCTCACCGAGACGATTTAACTTAGAGAAAGCTAGTCAAGAGAACGTTTAGGAGTGGGAAGGAACCGTTATCAGCAAGCTCCATCTTCATCCGGAGCTCGGCATCCTCCTTCCCTCACCATTTCCGCTTAGGTAACGTATTATCCACAAACAGTTCCAAGTACACCTTTCCCTGAGATTTGCTCAAATGGAACCCTTTCTATTTAAAAAGTCTGCAGCAGGGGCACCTGGGTGGCTCAGGTCTGATCCCAGGGTCCTGGAATCGAGTCCTGCATAGGGCTCCCTGTAGGGAGCCTACTTCTCCCTCTGCCTCTGTTCTCCCTCCCTCTCTGTGTCTCTCATGAATAAATAGATAAAATCTTAAAAAAAAAAAAAAAAGTCTGCAGCAAACTGTGAAAGCGACTCTATAACCTAAAGGAGAGTGTGTGTTTGCCTGAGTTTGGGGGAGAAGGAGGTACAAGAAGTCTAATTCCACCGTGTTCTTGCTAAGTAGGGCTTGGGGATCCCCGCTACAGCACCTGCCTAGTCTCACGATGGGAGCAGAACGCTTGGAGGTAGGAGACCTTCCCCAGGTGACACGAGTGGCAGAGCTGAAACACAGTGTGGGGGGCCTTCCACGACCCGGGGGGACCGCGGGGCCCCCTCACCTGTGCCTGCGCAGCCCTCCTCCGGGCCTGGGCACCGCGGGGTCCCCTCACCTGTGCGGGCGCGGCCCTCCTCCGCCCCGGGGCCCCTCACCTGTGCGGGCGCGGCCCTCCTCCGCCCCGGGGCCCCTCACCTGTGCGGGCGCGGCCCTCCTCCGGCCCCGGGGCCCCTCACCTGTGCGGGCGCGGCCCTCCTCCGCCCCGGGGCCCCTCACCTGTGCGGGCGCGGCCCTCCTCCGGGCCCGGGGCCCCTCACCTGTGCGGGCGCGGCCCTCCTCCGGGCCTGGGCACCGTGGGGTCCCCTCACCTGTGCGGGCGCGGCCCTCCTCCGCCCCGGGGCCCCTCACCTGTGCGGGCGCGGCCCTCCTCCGGCCCCGGGGCCCCTCACCTGTGCGGGCGCGGCCCTCCTCCGGGCCCTGGGCGGCGCGCAGCGGGCTGGGCTCGGGGGCGGCGCGGGCTGGGCCGCGGGGTCCGCCGGGGGCCCCGCCCCCCCTCGGCCGCCGTCGCCCCGGGGCGCTGGGGCGGACCCCCGGTGCAGGGTGGGCACGGCGCCCGCTACGAGCCTCAGGCGCTGGGAGAAGCGCAGGTTCTTCTGGAGGACCGAGGACGCGTCGAAGCAGGCGGGGGCGAAGTGGTCGGAGCAGATGACCGAGCGGTCGTTGCCCCCGTACCAGTCGGCGCGGCGGCCCCGCACGAAGCGGTCCCACAGCAGCCGCACCGCCCGGTCCTTGGGGAAGCGGAACAGCGACTTCCCGCACTTGGTGGTGTTGCCGCAGTGGGCGGCCACGCAGCGGGCGGGCATGGCGGCGTCCCCGGCCCCCGCGCTCCCCGCCGCCCCCGCGCCCCCGCGTCCCCGCCTGCAGCTCCGGCCACCGGAAGTGCCGAGTCGGAGCCCCGCGGGCACCGCCCCCCGCGCGCCCGCGCGCCCGCGCTCCCCGAGCCCGGGCGGCGGCGGCGCGCACAGGGATCCAAATTTCGCGCGGGCGGAGCTGAGGCGGGCCGTAAAGGGGAACGGACCGGAAGTGGCGGTTGTCACGGCTACGGACGTGGCCGGCCTCTTCCCCCCCCCGTCCCCGCCTGCCCTTCCCCGCACTCCCGCTCCCGTTTGTACGAGGCCAGCAAAAGGAGGACGAGGAAGCGCGGCCGCACGGGACACCCCGCGCCCCCCCCTTGCCGGGCGGGTAGCACCGGAGGCTCCAGCGAGGAGGAGCGAGGAGCCTCGGGCGCGGCGATTCGGGGAGAGGACCACACCGGAAGTGGCCGTCTCCATAGTAACCTCTGCGCGGTTGCCTGGGAGATGACCCCGGCCAGGGTCGGAGTCTCCGCGGTGTCGCGGCTGGGAGGGCGCATCTAACACATCCCGGGCTGTCTCCTGCCATGATTCCCGGCAAGTACCGCTCTGTCTCTGGCCGGGCTGCGAACAACGTAGGTTGAGCGTCCCGCTTTCCCTCCCCGATCCCCCCGCCTTCGTGTGGTCCTTTCCGAGGGGCGTCTTTGTCCTAGTGATGCGCTGCGTTCCGGGGACCAGGGCCGCTGGGGCTCCGCTCCCGCTATTGTCTGGCCGAGGCTGGACCAAGGCCCTGGGAGGGCATGTCGTGTCGTGTCGTGTGATGGGCACTCGAAGCCTCCTCCAGGGTCCTGGCTTCCCAGAAGGTGGAGCTGATGGTCTTCTGCGAAAGGCTGAGAGGTTCATCTCAGTTCTTGTAAGAGGTCAATCTCGTACCCCACCCCACCCTTTTTTTTTTAAAAAAAAATTAAGAAAAAACAATGTATTATTAATAGGCACCCCACCTCCTTCACCTGTGCCGTTGAGATACTTACGTAGCCCTGAGATGGGCAAGTGTCAACGACCCCAGGTGCCAAGGTCGAGGGTTAAGTCGCTCACAGACATGTTTGGAAGATAAATCCCAGCAAAACCTTTTAGATTTCCTCGTCGTGATTTCATTGTTTTCATCCGATCCTCAGAACAAGCTCCTTTACCACCAACACAGAGCAAGCCGCCTTCTGTGTGTTGGAAGCGTTTGTTGAATCCTCGTTGGTACTCGTTTGGGGCGGGGGGGAATGTGTGTGTAAGTCAAGAGCATGTTTTATGCTTTGATTTTTTTTTCTTTTCTTTCTCTTTCTTTCTTTCTTTTTTTTTTTTTTTTACATTGCAGGTGAACTGTGGGCTCCACCTGGTTATTCAGACATCATCGCTTCCTGAGAAAAGCAAAGTAAGATACGAGCAGATTTCGTATTTAAATCTAAGATATGTTATTTTATGATCTACACAAATAGCGTGATGTAAAGAGTAGAGCTAGAACAAATCTTTATTTTCTTTTTTTTATAAATTTATTTTTTATTGGCGTTCAGTTTGCCAACATATAGAATAACACCCAGTGCTCATCCCGTCAAGTGCCCCCCTCAGTGCTCATCACCCAGTCACCCCCACCCCCTGCCCACCTCCCCTTCCACCACCCCCTAGTTCGTTTCTCAGAGTTAGAAGTCTTCCGTGTTCTGTCTCCCTTTCTGATATTTCCCACTCATTTTTCCCCTTTCCCCTTTATTCCCTTTCACTATTTTCTATATTCCCTAAATGAATGAGACCATATAATGTTTGTCCTTCTCCGATTGACTTATTTCACTCAGCATCATACCCTCCAGTTCCATCCACGTTGAAGCAAATGGTGGGTATTTGTCGTTTCTAATAGAAATCTTTATTTTCTGACCGCCTAAAGTCTAAAAGGTGCTTTTAGAAACTCATTCTTATGTCACCAGTTATGAGAGCTGAGGTTTTTTTTAATTTTAATTTATTTATTTTTACATTTAAGCATCTCTTAAGTTAGAATTCTTTTTTTTTTTTTTTTTAAGATTTTACTTATTTATTCATGACAGACAGAGAGAGAGAGAGAGAGGCAGGGACACAGGCAGAGGGAGAAGCAGGCTCCATGCAGGGAGCCCTGCATGGGACTCTATCCAGGGTCACCAGGATCAAACCCCGGGCTGAAGGTGGCGCTAAACAGCTGTGCCACTAGGGCTTCCCTAGAATTCTTTTTGAAATTGATGACACATCATTGTGGAATTAGGAAAGTTTTTTCTTTCTTAGTAGTGGGTGAAATGATGGTATGACTTCCTACTGATGGCATTTTATAATAGATTAAATGTGGTAATTTGGGGAAATGCATCTACACACTCCATTTAAAATCGAGAGAAAATAATAGATTAGCAGTGACAGTATATTGGGCTCAATGCTATTTAGAAGTGAAGCTATGAATATAAAATTATTCTTTCCGAAATTTGCACACAGTATCCCCTGGCATTTCCATTATTTCTAGCGTTAGATTTGACTTTTGAGATACACGTGTTTTCCTTTCCCTCCTGTCTCAACATCGGCATTCAGACATACTCATCGACCTCTCACAGAACTGTCTGAATACACAAAACAATTTTACCCACTCCAACCATAACAGTTCAGTTTTTTCCCTAAAAGATTGTTCAATAGATGTCACTGGGGGAACTCTGAAGTGAAGGACAGAGTTTATCATCAAAAGCATGAGGAGGGTAAGGAGGGGCATGAGGAGGGCTGATGGAAGGACACCATTAATCAAGGAGGCAGCAGCTGATTACATTATTTCTTGGTTGATTACATTATATATGAAAATAAACTCTTGAAAATAGACCATTTGACCATCTTGAGTAGGTGGCAATTAGCTAGATTAATTGAAAATATTCTTTATTATAATTGGACATGGATCCCCTCTAGAGCTTTGCTTATTGATTTCACTGGAGAAATCCTGCTTTATCATTATAATGTATTTCTAGGGATTATACACCTTGTCCAAATTCTTTTCAAACCATTTGCTTTCTCTAGCGTGGACATACGCTCTGAGAAAATACCATTAGCTCATATAACTCATGAAGGTATAATGCAAATGCAGCTATAATGTTTATAGTATGGAGGAATCAGAAGCCTCACAACTCTCTTAAGATAAGTATTTAGGGTTTTTTTAGTGGCTAATCATGAGTGCCTGTTTTGGTTCTGTTTTTCTCAATCCTCCTATCAAGTAATTTAAAATCAATTTACAGAAAAACCCTTCTTAGAAGGTTTAGATATACAATTTTATTATAATTGGACTCTTAAATTCTGATGATAAAAAGTGATTTTTCTTCAACGGAATTTACTTTTTGTATGGTTTTTGCTTTTGTTTTCTAGAAAGTGGTTCTTTTAATCATTTATTCGTGATGGGGTTGTGGAGGAATTGCAAGTGGTTTGAAGTGTGGTTTCATCTGACCTCATGAAATTGATTCGGGGTGTGTGTGTCTGAAAAAACTCATGACATAAAATTTGCCATTTTAGCCATTTTATGTTGTACGAATTAGTGGTATTAAATACACTCACAAGAGTGTACAGCCATCATCTCTATGCCGTTCCAGAACTTTGTGTCCCTCAAAAGGAGTCCCTGTACACATTAAAGAATCACTCCCCATTCCCTCTTCCCATCTTCTTTGAAAATCACAAATCTGTTCTCGGTCTCTGTAGATTTTTTTTATTATCGGTATTTCATAGAATCATACACAATGTGCCATTTTGTGTCTGGCTTCTTTCATTCAGCATGTTTTAAAGGTTCATTTCTTTTGTGGCTTGTGTCAGTATTGTACATAATTTTATAATTGCCTTCATTACTTGCTGTTAAATTTTTCCCCACATGTTTTTTAGGTTGAATTCAAGCTAAATAAAGAAACACCATCATTCTCTGGTCGACTCTTACAACATGATCTTGAAAGAAACTACTCAAGTAGGCAAGGTATTGTCAGCAAGTGGAGATCAGACTTATCTTCTTTCAGTAATATTGTTTAATAATCTCAACTACCTAAATCCAAATAGACCTGAACTAAAAATGAGATGGTTCTTTATCCAATGGTTCATTAGTCAAATTGGCTTGATATTTATTTGGATCAGAATTGATTTTATATGTACAGCATAGTAGATTATTTCCAATACAGAAAAAGCAGTTGTACTGTAGTTTGAGGGTGGGCTATGTACAACAGAAAGGGAAAGAATCTTCCAAATACTGTCTTAGAACTAGGAAAAGTGGCTAATTAATGAGGGTAAGCCTATGGGAACATAGATGTCTAGGAAATAAGGAAACCATGGAAAGAGTGAAAGTTAGGAGTAGAAAAGAAAATCTCTTTTCCTAACTAGTGCATATAACTATATTGTTTTATATCAAAGGCCTTATACTTTGGTGTGCATCACCTGAGATTTTGTTAGAAAGGCAGGTTCTTAGTATTCCCCTTCCTTTCTTCTTCTTCCCCTTTTTGATTTTGTAGCTCTTTAGTAGTATTTGGAAATGTGCATTTTAATGCCTTGAGTGATTCTGATGGATGTGGTTTGTGGATCACCTTTTGAAAAACAATGCCTTATATTATCTGTATCAAAATACATTTTGATGATGAAAAATGTATTTTTCAGTTCAAGGAGAAATTTCCTTTAGCATATCTGAGTTGTCAGTTGGTTGCGAACAACTGCTAGCCATTTGTAATGAGCTAGTGTTAAAAGCACTACAGAATCCTTTTATGCTGTACCATCCCTATCTCCTAGGAGTTTGTATGAGAGGGTTGATCTATATAGGTGTGCCCGGATTGTTCATCTCATTACTGCATGAGCATGTGGGCATCTGGAATATTTGGCTAGTTTTTTTGTTTGTTTTGTTACTGCTGAACTTTCCTCTTGGGCCCATCAAATCTGACATGACTTTTCTCTTTCTTATATCCTTCAGTCTTGTCTTAGCCAATTGCCAGATATGGCATCAACCTACCTGCAGTTCCACACTGCAGGAAGCATCTGCTTTGCTCTCTTTGGTTTGGTTCAGTAGATATTTATTGAGTGTGTACTATATGCTAGACACTGTATTAGGAACAGAGTTGTAGATACGAACCTGAAAATTCTCAAGTAGGACTTTTTATGTTTGCACTGAAAATTTCCTTGACTTAAAAAAAAATATTCATTGGCAGAGAGAGGGCATAATCAGAGCGAGCAGCAGGCAAAGGGAGAGGGAGAAGCAGGCTCCCTGAGGAGCAGGGAGCATGATATAGGACTTGATCCCAGGACCCTGGGATCACAACCCAAGCCATAGGCAGGCGCTCAACCAACTGAGCCACCCAGGCATCCCCTCCTTCACATTTTTAATATTAATATCTTGTATTTTGTTTTCTAAGTCATGAGTCAGATTTATGTATTTTATGCTATTCTCAAGTTAGAAGAGGAAGTTGTTATACAGATTTCTGGATGACTGGCCAAGGATATTTTTTTAAGTGGTAAGGTATTAGTAGATAGACCATTTGGCATGTAGTTGGGGTTTTTGTGACTTCTGTACTCATCATTCTATGTGCAAAGGCATAAACCTTTGGAGAAATTATGAGTAGAACTTTATCAAGAAAGTTTGGGAATCTTTATCTAATAAACTGCATTCTGATACCTAATTGTTCTAATTAATTTCACCCCATTTCCCATTTTTTCAAAATTAATTAAATGTATACAATAGCTCATCAGCATAAATTAATCAATGGTACTGTCAGTCTAAAGGAAAGAAGCTCTGTGTTTTAGTCTGATAAGTCTAAAACTTGGCATGTAATTTCTTTTGGACTTCTTAGAATATTATTAACAGTTAATCCCTACCTATATCCTTGAGATTTTGTAAGAGTCAGATATTCCAGGGATATAATAAAATCTCAGTTAATCAGAATTTAATTTATTAAATCCCTTAATTAAGAATTCTAAAATGTGTATGTAGAGGGGAAGAGGCAATGTTTCACTCTTAAGATCATGATAAATCAGCAGAAAATCTAGAATTAGTATCTCAAAGATAAGGCTGAGTAGACCATATATGAATGACCATGTTCTGTATCATCCATCCACCCATTTTTCCATCCATCTACTTATCTATCCATTCATCCATGTATCTAGGGTATAGTTCAGAAAGATTCTTCTTGAATATAGACATTATTGAAAGAATGGTCAGAGTTTTAAAAAAGATTTATTTATTTATTTGACAGAGACATCATGAGGTGGCTGGTGGGGCCTAAGGGGGGAAGAGGGTGAGAAAATCTCAGGCAGACTCCATGCTGAGCATGGAGTGGGATGCTTAACTGCACCACTCAGGTGCCTCTGTTCAGCATTTTCATACTAAAATACAAGACTTTCGTGTTTTTGTTTTTTTTTTTTTAACAGAAATAGTATATGCAAAATAGATTTCCAATTAACCTTTAGTAAATTGGAAAATCAATTAATTAATTTATTGATTTTGGATTCGGCCAGGAATATAGAGTCTAAAATGAGGTCTGGCTCCCAAAGAACCTATGCCTTTAATTGGGAAAACAGGGACTTAATATCTAGTAAATTAAATAGTGACATATGAAATAACAGAAAATGTTTCAATTAAAATTTTGCCACATAGTAATATGGTTTATATGTAGGGCGAAGCATCCCACAAATATATATGGGAGTTTGATATATAAATATATGTGCATATATGTGGGTATTTATATATCCACATAAATATGTGGATATGTCAATTATAGATCAGTCTAGTTTCCAATCATTTAGAGGATCTTTTTTTGTGTGTTTTAAGGGCTTTCTCCGTAGTCATTCTCATTCCTTGCTATTTGTCGTAAGACATATATCACACTGATGGTGAAAGTAAACTCATCATGGGGATAGGGATTATAACTCCTGTGTATGATAAGAGCTGAAAAATGTAAGGATAAAACTCCTTTAAGCATAGATGAAACTACTCTTTGATTATTTCCTCTATACCCCCCAGTCTTTTAAAGTTTAAATCTGCCTCTTAAATTGAGAATTAACATGAAGTTTTAACAAAATAATTTGAAAACCTAACTCTGATGCTAATGAGAGAAATCAAGGTGGTCTGTTGTTTGTGGAGTTTTACCTTTATCATCTTTAGCTGACCAGTTACACCTTAATCAGTTAATCCTTAGACTATTTTTGTTCCTTCCTGGTTTTTTTTTTTTTTTAACCTATCTGAATTTTGATTTCTAAATCAGTTTACTGAATCATGATTGCTATGGTATCCTGCTAGGAGCTAAATCCTGTCACAAGAGCAGTTTACTGGTGAACATGTTGTCAGTTCTGAGTAACTATATTCTAGAACATTATTTTTTTTGATGTTTCATGATACTTAGAAAAGTGGAGTATGAGCACTGATTATTTTGAACAAGAAGCTAGGTATGTGATACTTCGGTTTATACTTTGTAGACTCATAGAAGCTAGCAAATATCATTGCTTGACAGTTTTTTTTTTAAAGATTTTATTTGTTTATTTGAGAGAGAGAGAGAGATAGAGAAAGAGAGAGAACACGAGTAGAGGGGAAGAGCCAGAAGGAGAGGGTGAAGCCAACTCCTCGCTGAGCAGGGAGTCCCATATGCAGGGCTCAGTCCCAAAACCATGAGATTATGACCTGAGCCAAAGACAGATGCTTTAGTGACTGAGCCACCTAGGACCCCTCTTGAAAGCTTTTTAATAGTATCTATATAGAACTTGATTTTAAGTTGTCATCATACTGTCTGATGGTCTCCCAAGGAGTATGGTAGCTTCCTAGATTTGTGTTATTCTTTTCACCTTATTAGTTTGTTTAAGCAGAATAATTCTGTGGTAACCATAATTTCTATCTTACTGCTTATCGCTCCCTTCAACATCATTTGCTTCTTTTAGGAAATTTTCTCTTAATAGGAGAAAACAGTAGATTTCCTCTGATGTTCAGACTGACCCCTTTGACCCCACTACTCAAATCTTACTTCATTTCTGGAATTTTCCCAGCGTCTCTTCTCTACATTCTTCTGGGTCTTTAAAATATACTTTAATATCCACCTCCTCCCAAACCCATGTGTAACCATCTTCTTAAATGCCAAATAACTGTCACATTTATGTGTGAATATATAACAGATACTATTTCTTTTATTCTGCATTTTGTTTTACGTAGTCTATTTCATATTGCTTGCCCGTTAGATTGAAAGCTAGTTAATGGCAGTCAGGAGTATAGGACCAACAGCCTCTAAACCTCTTGGGAGGATCATATGCCCCGTGGACCCTAACTACAAATGTACAGCGTTTATCCACATCCATTGGTCTCTGCAATATTCTCTACTAATGGTAGCTGAAGATACAAAGAATCTGCTATCCAAAACTACTTTCTCTGTATTTCCAGTAGCAAAGTTATGTATTGTGTAGCTTTGTGATAAACTTTTTGATATTTTGAAGGAGATGGAAGAGTAATAAGCCCTTCGCCTCGTAATAAATCATCATGCATCTCATCCACAACAAACGTGACAGAACTATGTGGGCTGGAAATGAAAACTACCATGAGCTCCTTATCAGCCTTTGGAGATTCTTCCATTCAGACACCTTCAAAGTCCAGAATCCGGCAGGGCTGTCATAGTGCTGGCCCAAATGTATCTGGTAATGAGGGACTATCATCTCAGTTTTAAGAGAGTTAAAATTTAGTACCAGGAGTCAGCGTTATAAAGGGGTAAATATAGTGCTAGAGTAGCTCTATACTTTCAACCAATCTGTAAAGCAAGGGAAAAATTATTTGGTATATACAGAACATGTAGTTCAGGGCTGAGGAGGAAAGGAACAAACTCAGATGTAGTAATTAATTTTTTCCTTAGAGAGCTATGGAAACTGTACTTTCCAGAAAAGATATTTGTAGATGCCAAACTTCCCTAAATATAAGGTGACTTTAGTGTCAAGATTTTAAGGTTTTTCTTAATCAAGTAATTTGTATATCATTTTCAATAGGTGATCATATTAATCTGGCAAGCTCATCAATGCCGTCATTTCCCATTTTGCAACGTTCTTCTGAAGAGAAAATTCTGTACTCAGACAGGTTGACTCTAGAAAGGTAAGGACAATTTCTTTTCTTTTTTTGATGAGATAATACATAAACACAGTACAAGATTGGAAAGATAGAGAAGTGTCTCTCTCTTCTCTTGTTCTTTAGCTCTCCAGTTCTTCCACATAGGTATAATCACTGTTACCAATTTTTTATTTATCCTTCCAGGGGTGGGAAGAGGGATTTTTATAGTTATGTAACAGTGCTTACCTATACCCTGGAAGAGTAGTATAGCAGTTCTAGACTATGACATTGATAAAAATGGATTTTAGGATAGAATAATTTATAATAATTTATAAATTATAATAATTTATAATAATTTATAATTTATAAGGGTCCTCATATGGGCCCTTCTAGGCCCTATCCAATTAAGTTCCTGTTACCTCACTGGCCTGACCTCCTAATTTCTCCTTCATTCACTCTACTGAAATTACACTTGCCTCCTTGGTGCCCCTTAAATACACCAAGTGTGCTTATACCTCAGGACTTTTGCACTTGATCTTCCCTTTGCATAGACTACTGTGCCCCCACGTGTCTGTAGGCTCATTCCCTAACTTCTTTCAGGTCTTTACTCAAATGTCATTATGTCGGGGATGACCTTTCCCAGCCAACATCTCCAAAACTACTACCCCTTCCCCCCTGACACTCCCTAAGCCCCTTCTCTGCCCTATCTTTCTTCTGAGCATTTATCACCCTCTAATGTATGAAGTATTTTACTTATCAGGTTTATTGTTTATCTCCTTCTACTAGAATATAAACTCCACAAACACTGGGAGTTTTATTCAGTTCTGTATCCCCAGCACCTAGAACAGAGCCTGGGACAAAATAGACTAAAAAATTTTCGAATGAGTGGATATATTTAGGAATTGATCTTTAGCTTTAAATCTAGGAAGCCTTTGAATCCTCCTACACTGTGGTGGGAATGCAAATTGGTACAGCCACTCTGGAAAACAGCATTGGAGGTTCCTCAGAAAGTTAAAAATAGAGCTACCCTATGAGCCAACAATTGCACTACTAGGCATTTATCCAAAGGATACAAACATAGTGATTCAAAGGGGCACATGCACCCCAATGTTTTTAGCAGCAATGTCCACAATAGCCAAAATATGGAAAGAGCCCAGATGTCCATCAATAGAGGAATAGATAAAGAAGAGGTATATTTACATACATATATGTATATATATGTATGTGTGTATGTATATATATATATACTGTACATATATGTATGTACATACATATATATGAATATACATACAATGGAATATTACTCATCCATCAAAAATAATGAAATCTTGCCATTTGCAACATTGTGAATGGAACTAGAAGGCATTCTGCTAAGCAAAATAACTCATTCAGGGAGACAAATACCATGATTTCACTCATGTGGAATTTTAGAAACAAAACAGATGAACATAGGGGAAGGGAAGGAAAAATAAAATAAGATGAAAACAGAGAGGGAGGCAAACCATAAGAGACTCTTAACTATAGAGAACAAACTGAGGGTTGTTGGACGGGAGCTGGGTGGGGGGACGGGGTAACTGGGTGATGGACATAAGGAGGGCACTTGTAGTGAGCACAGGGTGTTATATGCAACTGATGGATCACTAAATTCTATCCCTGAAACTAATAATGCAGTATATGTTACCTAAGTTGAATTTAAATTAAAAAAAAATAACTCTAGGAAGTCCTTATCAATACAATGGTAGATGAAGCACCACCATCCTACCTTAGGACTATAACCAGCCTAGAGAAACTATTTCTGCTATACAGCATAGTAGTGCATTTCCAAGAGCAAATTGTTAAGCAGACTTCTTACTTGAGCAGTGCACACTTGACAGTGAACTGTCATAGACCATCTGTGTGTGTAGTTGGGGAAAAGCTCTCTGGAGGGTGTAATGTGTTGTATTGTAGGCAGAGCACCACTTGAGGGCACCAGCTCTCATGACAGCTTTGCAGTATTGTTGATTTTGTGATCCTAATGCTACCTAATATTTCTAACTTTCCTGATATCCTTTTAATGTTTTGAGGGATTTTATGGTAATTTTTAGCTTAGTCTTTTAAGTCCAAGAACCTCAGTCCTTCAATTGTGTGTGCCTTGATATTAACAGGAGCCAATGTTTGTGAGATTGTCACATAACAAGTTAGGAACTTGGTGGTAGCTTGTGGTAATTCAGGCAGTTGTGAAGATGGTCCTTGTATCACGGACATCTAGGGTGAAGGTGCAGACTTTGGTTAGGTGGAGACTTGCTTACCGAGGAAAGGCAGGATCAGGGGAATTGACTCTGCCTCACAGGCTCGTTGTGAAATGGCAGGATCACAAAGATGCCAGAAGCTCAGGCATAATGTGAGCAGTACCAGAATGTGCAGTCAAGAGTTGGGTTAGCAGCAAAGCCCTTTGGAATCATTATTTGAGAGCCAGTGGTAACAGCAGTGGTTTCCAAAGGCAGATCTGCCATGCTGTACTACTTCTGCGCCAGGAGACTGAGGGATCCAGAGGAGACTCCAGACTGAGAAGAAGTGCTTAGAGAGCTAGACTCTGGCTGTCCTGGGAGTTAGGGTTACCAGCATCAAGTAGGAAATACAGAGGCAGAAATATAGTCTAATAAACACCTGGTGTTAGGGCAGGAGGTATAACAAATCAGGGATTTTGTAGGCAGAACAATCCCCTCTGGAGAGCACTGGCTTATTATGTATGTGTGTTTGCTTGTTTTGCTGCATGACAGGGACTTAGGGAGCAAAGGGGTGGACACGTGAGCCTTGCAGTTGGGACTTAGTCACTGGATTTGGAATCTGAGAAAGTGACTTTACTTCAAGCTACAGCAGCTTATGTAAGAGGGAGGCCAAGATTATTTCTTTTCCTTTCTCAGTGATGACTGACTCAGAAATTGGGTGAACTAGAAGCTGGGGGTATTGGTAAGTTTAACAGAGAAACAGAGGAAGACTGAAGCAGGAAAAAGGAGACAAAGTTTTTTGCTAAGTTGATAAGTAAAGATACAGATTTTAAACTAGAAAACTTGTCTTTTATTAATTTATACTTTACAAGGTAAGGAGCAAATGTGGTAGTATTGAATGCATGAATGAATTCTAAGTACTAAGCGCACATTAAAAGATTTCAACCACAATTTCACTCATGCTTGTAGCACTCTTATTTTTTTTAAAGGTTATATTCGCTTGATTTTTACTGAAAGGAAATAGTTCTAATAAGTCTCCACATTAGAGTTGTTCACACGCTGATCAGTACAGCTACATTTTCATGTTGAAAACCTCAGAGTGGAATCATTCCTCTCTGGCCATTTTATTAGAGTAGTAGAATTCTTAAAGGGCCCTGCACATATTTACTTCACATGTAATACACAATAACTTTTCACATAATTGATGCTTTAGTGTTTCAAATACAGCTAAAAGCATGTATTAGTAAGGTTTCATCCTATCCTATAGCATTCTGAATGTTCTGCAAAGTCTTAAGCTAATGTTGAACATGTAAATACTCTTAAGATCTGTGCTTCTAAGGAAATGTGTAATAAGGACCACCTGCCCATTAATGGATTTCAGGATGAAACTGTATTCATGAAAGTGAACTGTAGATGGCTGAATTTCTTGCTCTTCCTAAGATGTCATCTAGCTCAGGAGTCTGTGATTCCATGAGAGACCTGTGTATGAGTTGTGGTTTTTTTCCCTTACGACTTAGTTGCCTGGGTATTCTTAGCATCAGTGGATTGATGGCAAGGGTATTTCTCTGGTTATGTGACATGGTTCTTTGAATCATTTGAATTTTCAGAAGGCAATTACATGGAGTGTTTTCTGATGTTATGTCAATTTTATGAAAAATAATCAATATTGGACACTTTTCTTAATATGAGAGCTTAGACTTAATTTTAGTAATTGCCTGTTAAAGTGTATTGTCTTTTATAGAAATAATTTATAATTAGATCTAGGATATTCAGGTTCTGGAGGCAAGAAAGGATTCTGTTTATTTTTATCTTCTCACAGTGTGGGAGCACAAAGATACTATTAATTATATTTGTAATAATAAGAGGAGACAGGTTATCACATCGAAACTGTATTAACTTTTTAAAATGTTTTCTAGGCAAAAGCTGACTGTATGTCCTATCATTGATGGAGAAGAACACCTTCGTTTATTGAACTTCCAACACAATTTTATAACTCGGATCCAAAATATTTCTAATCTACAGAGGCTAATATTCTTGGATTTATATGATAACCAAATTGAAGAAATCAGTGGGCTTTCTACTCTGAGATCCCTCCGTGTCCTTCTGCTGGGGAAAAACAGGTAATCTTTATAGAACGGATTTGTTTATTTACTGGGGGCTAATGTTGATACTTCTGGTGTTTGATAGCAAATCAGAATTGAAGAATCCTTAAGAAACTAATAGACTAAAAAAAAAAAAAACAAATACACTAATATTTGGTAAGATTATTTGAATGGATTAAGATTCCATCATAATTTGTTTTATGAGATTCAATCTGACAGTCAAACCAAATAATATTTATGGAATGCATATTTTATTAGTTCCATTACTTCCCAGTGCTCTATCTTACATGGAAGTGAATAGCAGACTTTGGCCTTAACTTTATGTTTTCTTGAGCTATCTTGTAAGCAACCGTGTATATTCACTTTCGTCTTGTGTGTTTCACTTATAATCCCTCTCTGTACTTGACTGTGGGTAGACATTTGATATTTCGTGTTTGTCAAATTACTGATTGATTCTTGTTCAGATGGTGTTCTCGGTATGCATTTAATATTACATCCTATATGAGCTTTCCCAGTTCCTTTTCTAAGCTCTGTTGAGTAGTGCAGTTACATAATTTCTGACTGATAGTTGTCTATGACTTTTCTCACCATTGTGTTTTGCTGGATAGCTTTCTCAATGCCTACAAAGAAGGGCTGTTTAGCCAACTCCAAAAATGATTTTTATATGATCAAATGATGAATTTTAGTTACAGTATCACACCCAAGCTTGGTTCCCCTCCCCACCACTTTCTCCCTGACACCATGGATCTCCAATTACCTCTTTATTCTCACTGGTCAGTGGTAATATAAGGTATTTTTCCAACATCATGCCCCAGAATCCTAGGCTCTTGTCTCTTCTCTGTGTTTACTACCAGTATAGTTCCTACCAAAGTAGTTTATTGTCTATACTTGGTTCAAGTGTTATACTTTAAACCGAACATTGTGGCAGCTGGAGGGAATTTGGGGAAATTAAAGGAGCATGGAGTATTAGAGCTTAAACTGACTCCAGAGATCAGCTCTCTTATTCACAGAAGAAGAAATGGAGATGTAAAGGGACTTTTGCAGGTTATATATGTATAAACTGTATGCAGTAGGAATATGCCAGCAGAGTAGTTTATGGAGTAAAGTAAGAAGTCAACTTTTCATACGTTTAAGGCATTCCCTTTAGGTGCTCCCTGTTCTCTCTCCCAGAGATTTCTTAACTAGTTTCTAATCCGTGGAGTTTTTGATTTGTTTGCATAGCTTCTATTTGTTTTTTAGCACCATTGCTTTATGGCCTCCTTTCAGTCCTGGAGTTTTTTCCTAGTGGCATTTTTAATCTCCTTTGCTAGTTTTAAACATAGTATCTAAGAGCCACTCCTAGATCCCAGTGTTTTAAATTATCTCTCAACTGACTTTTCTTCCTACTTCTCCCTTGCAGCTTCTCTGACTTCTCAGAAATAACCTTTTAAAGTTTTTTTTAAAAAATAACTTGTTGAGGATCCCTGGGTGGCGCAGCGGTTTGGCGCCTGCCTTTGGCCCAGGGCGCGATCCTGGAGACCCGGGATCGAATCCCACGTCGGGCTCCCGGTGCATGGAGCCTGCTTCTCCCTCTGCCTGTGTCTCTGCCTCTCTCTCTCTCTCTCTCTCTGTGACTATCATAAATAAATAAAAAATTTAAAAAAAGTAACTTGTTGCTTGAAGACACCCGTCTATCTGACCTTCTTACTTTTCCAGAGGTCTCTTTGCTCCTCCAAGTCTAAGGGATTTAATGCCCTTTTCTGTATCCTTAATCTTGGTCAAATAAAACTAATCTGATTAAGTCACTTCCTCTTTCTACTCTGTCTTTCTGCTTTGTTTGTGTTTGGTCATGTTTTACTTCATTTTTCACATAAAGAAAACAGCTATAAGGAATTTAGAGCATTAGTGTTCTCGAGTAAAAAAGAAAGTCAGAAAGACAACTTTCTGCATTCTCCCAAAATGCATATTTCTGAAGTATCAGAACAAGGCAAATCTGCCTCATGTTTTCTGGTCAGTTATGTGAGCCTTGAAGATGCAAATCTATCCTGAGGCAGGATTTTAGTGAACTTCAGGCAAATCTGGCTAAGGAATGCTGGAGGAGAGAGCAGCTCATCAGCCACCCTGCCTCCCCAGGTTTGTCTTGGATGAACTGTTGCCCCCTGCTGGGCCAGTCCAGGACGGTTTCTCCCTCTTTGCAAAGCACTGCACCATCTTTTAAGTCCAAGACAGTGGAACCAGCTGTTAAAATCCAGGGCAAACATATTTCTCTAAGTTCAAGCAGCTCCAATAAAGATTTCTGGCCAAAATCTAGAATGACTGTGCTCAGATTCTGTATGTGAGGTTTGCAATGCTACTGAAGAACCCCTAGCCCCTCTGTACCACTGTGCCACTGAAGTTCTTGCCATCTAACTCTTCTACTTTCTGTGTTCTTGTTTATCCTTGTGAGATCTTCTCATGCTTTCATGATCACAGGCTAATGGGTAGAACTTCAATGCGTTTTTGTCTTGTCACCCAGGATTACAGATACAAAACTCAACAGGCTCAGGATTCCATATTCCTTTCCTATTGATTCCTGGAAGGTCTCCACTAAGGTCTCCACTTTGTCTCTAACACCTGAAAAGCCTCGCCTTCATATGTATTTCTGTAGTGTGGTCCTTATGCAGGCATCAGTATCATAATATGGCTTGCAGAGATAGGCTCTGATGTACCCCTGGGGGTCTGTAGCTGCTGATGTGATGGGTAAGGCTTGTCTTTTTCTAGTTTCAGTCCATTTAATGGGAGAACTTCCTTTTAAAGTTCCTTCCTTTTGGGTCGTATTGGGAACTGACTACAATTCTGCAAATTCATGAGGTTAATACCTAATCTGAGCATTGGTCTCCTGGTCAACTGATACCTTCATCTGCCTCTGAATTCTTTAGAATTGAATCTTCTTTTTTTTTTTTTTTTTTTTTTTTAAGGTCATTTCAGGTGCTGGGGGTGGGGGAAAGAATCTGTGATAAAGGTAGTTCATGAAGACAAGACACCAAGATGTTTGGTTGGTCTGGGTTTAACTGACAGTGAATGACTTAATCTATTTCTTTCCCCTATTTCCCTGGGCAGTCCAAATCTGCAGTGAGAATAGTGAAGCCACCATGTGTCAAAGCTAAAAGAATGCCTGAAGTCACAGCATATAGGTGGTGTTTTACTGGATAGCTTAATGTTATATGAGCCTCTGGTAGAATTCTGTGGGAAGGCTGACGACACAGGCTGGGCTTTGTGATTGGACCACCTTAAAACTGCCCAGAGTTTCTGATAAACACAGAAACAGAATACATTGATCCTCCAAATCTGAGAACTTTAGGCCGAAACAGTCTCTGTCCCTTGTGTGTAGTTTTCAAAATGTTAAAAATAGAATTCTCAGACAAATAGTAATTATAGGCCAATGTTTTAATTAACTCAATCATGAGGGAACCAGTCGGATAACAAAGCTGGTTCAAAAGGAGGATAAGAGAAACTGATATATTGTCAATGAAAAGCAAAGAATGTCGGAATATGATTAAGTTATAAAATGGGTTCATGTCCCATGTCCCATGTACAAAGCAGTAAGATTATAACCCTCTGAGTTATTTCTCTAACACACAGAAACAAATTACATTCCTACCTGGCAAAAATCATCATTATATCTTAATCAATTTTCTACAAGTTAGCGTATAACTTTAAAGAGTTTGGGCTCTCATCAGTAGTAAATAGTCAGGTGGTCCTTAGATAGGCTTGTTCACAGTGCTCTGATATGATATTGAGAGGACATGCAGTCATTCTTTTGCCTTATTTCCAAATATTGGTTATCTACACTGAATAGCACTCTTTATTCTATACTTAACATAGCACAGTGTACAAAATTAGTTTTTATACTATGTTTTTTCACTTCAATATATTAAATTATTTATATCTTCTCATATTAAATGTTCTTTGAGAAACATTTTTGAAAACATTTTTTAGAGCTGTGTAATATATAGATTTGTAGATACATAGATAGATGGATAGTAATTCACTTAATATTTTCCACATGTTAGACATTTACATTGTATCCCTCGTTTTTGCTATGATAATGCTGTGAAAAATATCCTTACCCATAAATCTTTGTCTGCCTCTCTTATTTCCTTGGAATATGCTTTAGTATTTTCTAAGTAGGTGAGTTCATCCTCATGAAACTCATATGAGAGGAAAGTTGAGATTTGATGAAGGAGATCTATATTTTAAAGTAATACTTCTCAAAATGTGATCTCTGGCCCAGCAGCATCAGCACCACCCAGGAATATGTTAGAGAGGCAAATGTTTGGACCCTGTTCCAGAAACTCTGGAGGTGGAGCTCAGCACTCTATATTTTAGCAAGCCCTCCAGATGATTCTGATACTCACAGAAGTTTGAGAACTGCCATTTTAGGGAATGTGGACTTGACAGGATCAAAGAGCTGCATAAAAGGCTTCTCTAATAGCTGGGAAGTCAGATTGCTGGAGAACATCACTCTGTCCTAGCCATATTATTAGGTTATTTTAATTTCCTCCAATTGTTTCAGGTATTTCAAAAGCAAAGCAGGCAGAAGAATAACTTTGTTGATAGTTTTGTCTGTTTTCCTATCTGATAGTATCAGCTATAAGGTTGAGAAATTCTTTTAAAATACTAAGGAAAAATAGAGATAGGAAGAACAAAAGACAAAATGGGGGAGTAATGAGAGAGAGAGAGAGAAGGGAGAGAAGAACTGCTGTCACATTGTGATAGGGCATAGTGGGTATATGACAGATATTTTTATATACCAAATTGGATTGAATTGGTTGTGGTGATGTAATTCTGGATTTGGCAATGATGTAGCTGAGTTCTTTGGCTGAGGTCACATGGAGATGGAAATTCTCAAAGTTTAAATTGGCATTATGTTTACATAGTGATCAGCATATAATGAAGTTTCAAGGGATGATCCAGATTCTGGAAACATTTAGGAAGGTAGAAATGGTTCTTTGAGGCCATAAGCAGTAGCAACGGAAATAGTGATAGGCAGGTGATGATCAAGATGGATTGCATGAACTTCATTTCTACCCTTTCTTTGCCACTGCTCCCTTCCCTCTACTAAATTATGGCAACAGGAGAAAGTAGGATCTGTAAGAGAGGAAAAAAATAAGAGGGGAGTAGTTTTTGTTTTGTTTTGCTAGAACTGTCTAGTTGGAAGCAGTTAGACAGGTAAGGTAGCCAGAAAAGATAGGAATGAGGAAACAATGGATGGGCCCTATTCATTAAGGAATATAAGAAGGGACATTTTAATGCTCAGCATCATTTGGCCTCAGGGGAATACAAATCAAAACCTGATACCTATCAGAATGGCTAAAATTAACAGATCAGGAAATGACAGATGTTGGCAAGGACATGGAGAAAGGGGAACCCTCTTACACTGTTGTTTGGAATGCCAGCTAGAAAAGCCACTCTGGAAAACAGTATGGGCGTTCTTTAAAAAGTTGAAAATAGAGCTACCCTAGGACCCAGCAATTGCACTACTAGGTATATAACCCCAAAGATACAGATGTAGTGATCTGAAGGCACCTGCACCCCAATGTTTATAACAGCAATGTCCACAATAGCCAAACTCTGGAAAGTGTCCAAATATCCATCGACAGATAAATGGATAAAAAAGAGGTGGTATATATAAACAATGGAATATTACTCAGGCATTAAAAAAGAAATCTTGCCACTTGCGATGTTGTGGGTGGAATTAGAAGGTGTTATGCTGAGCAAAATAAGGCCATCAGACAACATATGATTTCACTCATATGTAGAATTTAAGAAAACAGGAACATAGGGGATGGAAGGGAGAAATAAAACAAGATGAAATCAGAGAGGGAGACAAACTACAAGAGACTCTTAATCACAGGAAAGAAACTGGAGAGGAGGTGGGTGGGGGATGGAGTACCTGGGTGATGGACATTAAAGAAGACATGTGATGGAATGAGGACTGGGTGTTATATTCAACTGATAAATCACTGAGCTCTACTTTTGCAACTAATAATATACTATATGTTAATTAATTGAGTTTAAATAAAAAATAGTAAAAAAGGATAAGGGGCATTTTATTTATTTATAGATTTTATTTATTCGTGAGAGAGAGAGAGAGAGAGAGAGAGAGCTAGAGAGAGGCAGGCTCCATGCAGGGAGCCTGACATGGGACTCGATCCCGGGTCTCCAGGATCAGGCCCTGGGGCTGAAGGCAGCACTAAACTGCTGAGCCACCCAGGCTGCCAGATAAAGGGCATTTTAGAGATAAAATGCTGTGTTTTAAAATTTATAGCAATGGGGGTGCCTGGGTGGCTCAGTCAATTAAGTGGTTGTCTTTGACTCAGGTCATGGTCCTGGAGTCCCTGGATTGAGCTCTGTGTCTGGCTCCCTGCTCAGCAGGAAATCTGCTTCTCCTTCTCCCTCTGTCTCTGCCCCTGCTTGTGCTCTCTCTCACTCACTTACTCTGTATCTCTCACATAAATAAAATCTTTTCAAAAATTAAAATAAAATAAAACTTAATAGCAATATTTTAGCTTTCACAAGACAGCAAATAAAAAACTTCAAATATTCACAAACTGAGCAGGTCTTGTAGAAAACATTAAGTGGTGTCTAATGTATCTCTGTGATAAATAATCCTGTTATGAATATCCTTGTACATAAAACTTATCCATTTAGTTAATAGATAGTTATTGGGTTCCTACTCAGTGCGAGTCCCTGTAATAAGTGCTGGGGATGGAGTAGAGAATATGTTGAAATTTCTGCCCTCTTGAAGCTCATGTTTTGGTTTGAGGAAGGAGGTCATGAGAACGTAAACACATAAATAATGTAATTTTAGGCAAGGATAGGTGCAATGAAGTCAATTAAAGCTGGGGAAGGAGAGAGGAGGATAGGAAGGGGGAGTGAACCATGCAAAGTTCTGACTGAAGAACACTGAGGAAGAAGGAGCAACAAAGGTAAACACCCCAAGGCAGAAATGAACTTGTCAGATTAGAGAGAGCAAGAAAGCCCCAAGATGGGAGCAGAGAGAGCCTGTGGTAGGAGCTGTGGTAGGAGATAAGGCCGGACAAGGACTCAGGAGCCATGAGGGTTAGGGCCTTGAGGACCGAGGTGAGGAGTTTAGATCATATTCTGAAGGGAACTGTGCCTTGTTGTAAGGTTATTAGAAGTAGAATTGCTTTTTCCTAAAGATCTGACTCTTAAGCTGTCTTTGGGACATTTCCCCCAGTGGGCATAATTAACTTTATAATTAAATCAATGGGAAATATGTTTTTGTCATAAATATATATGTAAAATTACATATAATCTCTCTAAATGTACATATTTACATAGATCTACTGCTGTTTCTGTACCTACTTACCTAAAGATAGAGTAAAATTAAAATTAAAAGAATAAATTAAAATACCTTAGCATGTTTTGATTTACAATAAATGTGATACATCCATATTTCTACTCTACTTACTCTGATTTTCAGAATCAAGAAAATTTCAAACCTGGAGAACCTCAAAAGCTTAGATGTCTTGGACCTTCATGGAAATCAGGTATTCTAAAGCCCTTTTGTTTCTTTCTTTTCTGAAAAGAAGTCTAGAAAATTTGGCATTTTAAAGGTTTTAACAATGATACTTGTATTGAAGTATTTCAAGAGTTATTTTACTGCTTCACTGAAATTTCTAAGGTATTAAGCCTGTTTATTTAAGATATGGTAATTCCTTAGCAGTAAATGACAGATGAAACTTATAAAACCTTTGGAATCCATATAGTTAGGACAATTCTGTTTCTTCTTTAGTCTTTTATTATTTTCGAAATACATATTTCCAACCCTAGCCCAACAACTAGAATATTACTAATGATTTTCTTCTACTTAGATATTCCTCATTTATTCTGAGGCCACCACTATCCAGGATTTCACATTTATTATTTCCTTGTGGATTTTTTAAAAAAAGATTTTATTTATTTATTCATTCATGAGAGCCACACAGGGGGGGTGGGGAGGGCAGAGATACAGGCAGAGGGAGAAGCAGCCTCCACGCAGGGAGCCCGATGTGGGACTCGATCCCGGGACTTGAGGATCAAGCCCTGGGCCAAAGGCAGGCAGGCACCAAACTGCTGAGCCACCCAGAGATCCCCCCTTGTGGATTTTTTTAAAGTTAATTATATCACATATATATGTCTAAATTATACCTTGTTTAGTAGTATTGTGATGTATTGTCATCTAGTGTTTGCATTTTGCATACAACAGTAGCTGACTGAGATGAATATATTTTGATTCAGTAACTGTAGTTTACTCCTTTTTGCTGTTTTAAGTTTCATGGATTGATTATATGAAAACTTTTTCTCCAGTTTATTATTGGTAGACATTTGTGTTATTTCCTTTTTTTTGCTTGTTTGTTTCCTTTTAGGAATAGCACTTCTAAGAACATTCTTGTATGTGTTTCTTCCATGGACCATATGTATTCTAGGGTATACATCTAGGAGTGAAACTGATAGATCAGAGGTTAATTTAAATGTCTAACTTTAAAAGATTATGTCAAATTGTTTTCCAAAGTGGTTGTACCAGTTTATACTCTGACCTGTAATGTAGGATAAGTCCAGTTGCTTCACATTCTTTTCAACATTGAAATTGTCATACTTCTTTTTTTTTTTTATGACTCAGGGATTTATTAAGTCATACATGCAGAACATACTGCTAATTGCATTAGCAAAAGATCAATGTAAAAACACCCCATAATTCTACAACTATCAATTTAAAAAATGTTGTTTTAGTAGTTGAAAGGTCCAGCCTTATATTCTTGCCAGTAAGTAAGTTGTATAGAATGTCATTAGCACGAGCACAGGCTTCTAGAACCTCATAGACCCAAAGGAACATGGTTAGGCGGAGCAACAGCAAGTGTGTGTCCAGGAGGGGTGAGGCAAAGAGGAAGGGTCAGCACTAGTCCAAGTACAGTGTTGGTGATCTGGCAAGATAGTGATTTAAGAAAGTTCATAGTTTAGGAATATCTAAAATTCAAAAACTGTAAAGCTGCAACATGTCATTTTTATAGCTAGTATACTGGAAAACTAAGGAAAGCACTTACTAGTTTTGAATAAAGTAATAAGGAAACAGGAATGTACTTTTACAAATCTACAAAAAAATTTCTAATGCATTATCAGAGATTTTAAAACACAGGGAGGCATGTTGCTCATTAAGAAGGGATTCTATAAGAAAAGCACCAAGTTAGCAACCTGTGGGAATGACCAGTTCAAAGATAAATTAAATGCCCAATTTCAGGAGGGATGGCAGCTCTAGGGAAAAGCTTGAAACAGTGATAATACTGATCTTTTCTCATCATTTACTGCATTTGACAGAGATTAACTTTTTAAAATTTTATCTGTGACACACTTTTACTCAGTTTAATTATGATGTGTACAATGTAATGTAAATTAACCCCCATATTTTGTCAAAATAACTGTCTTCATTCTTTGATCACCTCCCATATGCTGCACACACCCCACCCCAGTACACCCATACTAGAGTAGATTCTTCATCAGGGGGATGTGGGAGTAAGAGGTCTTTTCATAATCTCAGCAAAAGCAAATACACTGTGTGTGTGTGTGTGTGTGTGTGTGTGTGTGTGTGTGTGTTTTAAATCTACTACATGGGTGCAGGAGTGGGATAGTGAGTTGGGTGTCCAACTCTTGGTTTTGGCTCAGGCCATGATCTCAGGCTTGTAAGATTGAGCCCTGAGTGGGGCTCCATGTTCAGTGCAGATTATGGTTGGGATTTTCTTCTCCCCCTCCCCCTCCCCTACTCCCTAAAATAAGTAAATATATCTTTAAAATAGCTCACTACAAAATCAAAAAGATTGATCCAAATTGTTGAGTCCTTCTACTTATTCTATTATGACATAAAATCTAGCATTAGGGAATGGATGCAGGCCAATAAATTACTGGGATATTAGATGGCAACATTTTGTGAAGGTGGCTGTGCTTTCTTATCGAAAACTAGTTAGGAAGCATCTGCATTTCCAAACCTGAGACGCTGCAGTCTCTTCTTAAATCAAAGGTCTTGAATGGTTTAGTGCCTAGTGTTCTTAGCAGAACAGTGCAACTTAGTTCACAATCTACTTTGGCAACTCTTAAGCTGAGCAAGAATAGGAGCTTTTGAAAAATAAGACTTTAAGAAAGCTTACCATTTGAGGACTAAATTTTAATATAATGTGAAAGTCTTAAGTCTTACAGTTTAAACAGATAAAAACTAAAAATGACTGATTGGTTCAAAATGGTTTTATGGAAAAAGTAATGTGTAACAAAAACTTGGCATTGTGTGTGAAGGCTCCACCATTTTTGAGCAAAGTAGAACAAAAGTTCTGAGATGGACAGTGCAGGAGAAGGGCCCAGACATTTACAGAAGCGGGCGTTTTCTCTTCCTCTTCTTGCTGGCAGAAGCCAGAGAACCCTCGAATACAGTGTCTTAAGGCCTTGCTGTGTGAGATCCAGGCACTCCAGATAAATATTTAACAGTTCTGATCTCCTTAGGCATGACCAAACCCTATGGGTAGGTGATGGCAATCAGCTTCTTCTCCTTCAGTTGCTCAATCACGTGTTTGTCGTCCCTGAGATCAAGTTTAGTCCCCATCAGGCTGATGGGGATGTTGGAACAGTGGTGTTGCACTTCCGGGTACCACTATCCTTGAACATTTTCAAATGATGCAGGACTCACAAGAGAAAAGCAAATTAAGACCACATCTGTTTGTGGATAGGATAAAGGATATATAATCTGTCATAATCTTGTCCAGCTGTATCCTATAAGCCCGGATTCACTGGTTTTCCATCAACCATAACATTGGCAGGTTAGTTGTCAAAGACAGTGGGGATGTATTCTCCAAGGAATCATTGGTTTTACTGATCAGGCAACTGCAGCTCCATCTCCCGCCACCACACACTTGATGGCCTGCATCTGGGTCACTTGCTGGCCTGTGGTGGCATCAGGGAGCTGAGGTGAAAAGTGGCGGGCTCAGGGCAAGGAGTGCCAGGGCTGCTGTCCAAGCCACCTTGCCCTCCTCCAACAGGAAGCCAGAGCCCAGCAGTGGCCACCACCCAAAGCTCTGGTATTGTCATACCGCCTATTTGCCAGTTAAATTGGTATAAAGTAGTGTCTCTTTGTAGTTTTTATTTCTTTTCCCTGATTACTACATAATCTGGGCTCTTTATTTCTGTTGGGTCAGTCAGTTTGTCTGCCTCTATGTCTGTCTGTCTGAATTTTTGTATCTAATTTGTTATGTTCCCCCTCCTCCCTCAGGGCATCTTGGCTGTTTTTTAGTCCTTTGCTTTTCTATTGAAAGTTTTGTCTTTGAGACATATTTATTTATGAACAGCCTCATGAGCTCCATACTCATGCAGAAGGCAGAGCCTCTCCTGAAGCGGTATAAGTGTACATTCTGGGATGATTCACGAGTTCCTGCCTGTTGATGAACAAGATCTGTCACTGCCACCTACAGTTGGTCAAGTGCAAACTCTAGTCTGATCTCTGTAGGCTTTCGACCAGCTCCTAGCCCCAGTCGTTTTGGTGAAAAGCTGATGTAATAAATGAAAACTTTGATAGATCTAGAAAGACCACAGTTGCTAGTTTCTAATCTCACCCAGCCCCTCTGTGTGTCTGTCTGTGTGTGCACTGAATGGGAGGAATGTTGGTGGCCTGGGAACTGTCCAGCTCTGCAGGCTGGCTAGTGTCACTCTAGTGGAGAAGTTATCCAATTGGGTGGGGGTGGAAGGGGAAGAAGAATTAAAGAGTTCTGTCAGTAAAAGAATATCATATGCAAAAGTACTGAGGGTAAAAACAACATGATATTTTTTACTGCCTGAGAATTTAGCATGTATTGAAGAACAGTGAGAAATTAGGTGAAAGAATTAGGTAAAGGTTTGATTGTAGAGGGCTTTTTTTTTTATAATAAATTTATTTTTTATTGGTGTTCAATTTGCCAACTTACAGAATAATGTAGAGGGCTTTTGTATGCCACACCAAGAAATTGCTATTTTATCTTGTAGCCTGCTGTTTTTATTTTATTTTATTTACTTATTTTTATTTTTTGTAGCCCACTATTTAAAAAACTATTCATAACTAATTTCAGTATTTTATGGTTAAAAGTTTATTTTAAAACTTATTTTAAAATGTATATATGATAATTAAACATATTCATGTAGTTTTCACCTTATAATATACCTTTAAGGATTCATTTAATTCTATTTTATTTTTAAAGCAAGAGTTGAGGGGTGGGGCAGAGGCAGAAGGAGAAAAAGAGAAAGTCTTAAGCAGACTCCACACTCAGCCTGGAGCCTGACTTGGGGTTCGCTCTCACAACCCTGAGATCATGACCTGAGCTGAAATCAAGAGTTGGACACTTAACCAACTGAGCCACCCAGGTTCTCCTACCTTCAAGAATTCATTGGGCATTACCCAAGATCTTTGAGGGATCCTGATAAATGAGTAGCATATCACTTGATACAAATGTAATGTGTAGGAATCATTTGCTAACTGTTAAGATGGTGAAAAATGCTCTATTCCTTGTTAGTTGACCTGTATTATGTCATATAATTTCTGCACTGTGTATGTACTTATTCCATGTATAGAGAATAAATAGTTGCACCACACAAATTATTTCTCAAGGCTCTATAAGAAGGAAGTTTTATTTTTTTAATTTAATTTATTTTATTTTTTAAAATATTTTATTTATTTATTCATGAGAGACCCACAGAGAGAGAGAGATAGAGACAGAGAGAGAGGCAGAGACACAGGCAGAGGGAGAAGCAGGCTCCATGCAGGGAGCCCAACATGGGACTCGGTCCCTGGTCTCCAGGATTACGCCCTGGGCCGAAGGCAGCGCTAAACTGCTGAGCCACCCAGGCTGCCCAAGAAGGAAGTTTTACATGAAAATCCAAGTCTTGTTTCAAAATACCTAAATCCACTAAGCAGAAACTTCGAATATTTCAAAGTAAAGACAGCCTTGGTGACCTTAAGCTTCTAAAAAGTCAGGAGATAAACTATTCAAGATGAAACAATGTCCAGTTCTTAAAAAAAGCATCGGGTAGTTTAAAATCTAAAAGAAGGGGATCCCTGGGTGGCTCAGCAGTTTAGCACTGCCTTTGGCCCAGGGCGTGATCCTGGAGTCCCGGGATGGAGTCCCGGGATGGAGTCCCGTGTCAGGCTCCCTGTGTGGAGCCTGCTTCTCCCTCTGCCTGTGTCTCTGCCTCTCTCTCTCTCTCTCTCTCTCTCTGTGTGTGTGTCTATCATGAATAAATAAATAAAATCTTTTAAAAAAATCTAAAAGAAAATTAAGTGAATATTTTTTGATTTTGGAGTTTACTTTTGTTAGAAATAAAGATGATACTTGGTGTACATTGTAAAATAAAATGTAACTGGTTTATGGGTGTGAAAATGGTCTGAGGTCTTAAAAAAAACAAAAAAGAATACAGTGGAATCCGGGAGGTTGGCTCTCAATTTCTAAAAGTTTTTTTTTTTTTTTAAGATTTGATTTATTTATTCATGAGAGACACAGAGGGAGAGAGGCAGAGACATAGGCAGAGGGAGAAGCAGGCTCCCCAAAGGGACTCTGATGTGGGACTCAACTCTGGGACCGCGGGATCACGCCCCAAGCTGAAGGCAGACACTCAACTCCTGAGCCACCCAGTTGTCCCTGGCTCCCAATTTCTTTTCTTTATGTGAAATTTTATCTATCTATCTATCTATCTATCTATCTATCTATCTATCTATCTATCTATCATCTATCATTTAAATTCAATTTGCTAACATATGGCTCTCAATTTCTGATGTAGATTTTTTTTGGTCTTTCTGAATTTGTTCTCTGGATAAAAGGTTGCTTTAATGTGGACACAAATGTACTTCAGGAAGAATCTGTTCTTTCAAGGCCATCTTTCCTTTGGGGAGAGCTTGCCCTTTTTGTGACTGCTTGGCTGAAAGCAGACATTTGCTTTTTCAACATTGCTGAGTCAGAAGGTTGTCCTTATCCAGACAGCAGTTTGGGTTACTCTTATACATAAAGATGAGACTGGAGTATCCAGCCTTCCTAGATGTATTACGAAGCCCTGCAGTCTATGGGAGACCCTCCCTCTCTGACTAGTAGGACCCATTATTGGGCTTTCTGACATTTCCATCATTTCTTCTTGGTGTGAAGTTTATTAACTAATGGAGAACTGTACCCTCACCCTATACCACCTTTTGCTTGAAATTTTTATCATTTACTGTAACCTTGTCCATGGCTGCAATGTGTGATACAATAGGCTCCATCAGAGATGTTGACACAATTCTGGCCTGATTGCAAACCAAGAATCCAAATAATATCCCCAGTGAGTTTTAAAAAAACAGCTCTTGAAACCTCTGTTTTAGAATTAATAATGTTTCCTTTTCAGAGTTACCAAACTGAGTAAGAAATAACTCTGCAATGTATGCATTCTAATGATCAGTCTCACCAGGACCAAGAAAGTAGAGAAAGGTAGTTTTCTGAAAGAAATGCCCCAGGATCAGTAGCAGAAGGGAGAAGACACCTTATGCATTTCATATAACAATTGTGGCCCTTCATTCTATGTGTTTATATCTTTCCTATGCTCAAGAAAGTTTTATATATTTGAATATTGCTTTCCCTTTCATGTTGATTACTTTTATATTGTTTGTCTTCCACATTCCCATCTTAGCTTTTATTCTTCGTACCTCCATTTTTCCTTAGTATTTTAGGGGAATATCTCAAACTTATAGATGACATTATCGATTTTCCACAGTGTCTATTTTGCTTTTCACTGATTCCATGCATTTTAAATTCTATCACTTACTTGTTTTTGAAATGCTTTTGTCCATGTCTCATTGTACAATTCACTGTTTCTTCCTTTACAATTTTTATTTATTTTCATTTTACATTAGTTAGATCAAAAGTATTAGGACAAATTTTAAAGCACAGTCAAATGTCATCTTTCTGTGTTACTGACTTTATAATAAACATAGGTTTCCCCTTTTGAACCTAGATGGAATCTGGATGGTATTTCTTGAATGTAAGAGAAAGTCCAATAACAACATACAAACTGAATTATAAATCTAAGAAAAAGTTCTTTTTAGCCAACATCTCCATTGAAGTGTTAAATAAAAATTTTCAAATAATACTGGGATGACAGTACAGATGAGCAAATCTCTAGCAAGTATGGAAACATTTATTTTAATGTTAGGAAGAAAAGTGCTATATGTTTGACTTATTGTTAACTTAAGTAGTTAATTGATGAATTCCCCCGCAAGGACCCCTACTTATGTGTCGTAGAGAACCATCATGCTGTTGCTCGCTCTGTTACACTAGTGGAGCTTAAAATCCTATTGTGCTCTCATCACTTCATGGGTGTAGCTTTTCTGTACTGTGAAACTCAGAGCTCCTCTGCCATAGGTCAGAACTTGTGTGTATGTGCCTATTCCATTATGCAGTTCCTCTTGTTCTGACACTTAATGTCCACCATATTGCACTCTGTCTAAACGTTATTGGTCTCCTCTCGTAAGCACTTCCACTAATAAAGAATATCCACCCTCACTCTCCACCCGGGATCCTAGTTCCTTGTATCTTTTCCATTTAATTCTTGATGGTTTTCAGGATCCTACAGTGTAAATGGAACGAACAAAGGTGGTGTGATAGTGTTCTGTTTCCTTGCTTTTTCTCTCAGGGGGCAATCTTGCTTGGTTAAAACGTTGTGAGCTTCTGCCGTGAATCACAATAAGTTTTTATTTGGCAAGTAGTATGTATAGTTCTTGTCACCTTTATCTGGACCTGGCACAGTATTGGGCAATTAGAGATGCCCCAAAGATGAGTTGTTGATTATTTGATGATTATTTGATAAAGTTTACTTCAAATATTTACTATGGTGAAGTTATAAAATACATTCCTTTAGCTAATCTTCGCAAGTTAAATGACTTCTTTTTATTTACAACGGAGGAAATTGGAAATACATTTTTAAGTATCTTCATGTAAACCTGTCACTGAATCCAGTGACTATTTTATTTTTAGGGCTTTTATAACGTGCGTATCTGTGACTTATGCCTGCTAATCATCCCTTTCTCATTTTTTAACAGATTACCAAAATTGAAAACGTCAGTCATCTGTGTGATTTGAGAGTTTTAAATCTTGCTAGGAACCTTTTAAGTCATGTGGATAATCTTAATGGGCTGGATTCACTAACTGAACTTAACCTGCGACACAATCAAATTACTTTTGTGGTGAGTATTAAAATGGAATCAATATGTGATTTCTGCCTTCTAAGTAGGTGAAATAAATGTTATGGCATTTCCTTATTGAAAGTAAGATCTATGGTAATTTAGTTTTTTTTTTAAAGATTTTATTTATTCATGAGAGACACACACACAGAGAGAGAGAGAGAGAGAGAGAGAGAGAGGCAGAGACACAGGCAGAGGGAGAAGCAGGCTCCATGCAGGGAGCCCGATGCAGGAATTGATCCCCTGCTCCCAGGACTAGATCCCAGGCCGAAGGCGGCGCTAAACTGCCGAGCCACCTGGGCTACCTGGTAATTTAGTTCTTTTCTGAATTTAATTGTGGATAAAATTGTTAAGCTTTATATTTTGATAAGGGAAGTGTTAGGTGTTTTCATTTTAAAAGATAAATGTAAAATTAGAAACAGAAGTATTATCAATAAATGAATTAGCTAATATAAATAAGTACTGAATGCTTTCCTGTTCTATCATGGGGAATAGAATTAATAAGAAAGAAGGTTATTGGGGACTTAAAGTTAATAAGTTGTTGCACCAGGAGGGAAGAGGCACAGAAAGGAGAGGCTGAAGGCTGTGTAGACATGCATAAATATCATATCCTTTGCAGTGTTTCAAGAGGCAGGCTGGTATAATGGAAAAAGCATTGTATAGGACATCAGAGATCTCATTCTGGTCACAGCGTCATCTCTCATTAGCAGGGTGACCTTGAGTAAATCATTAATTCTATACACCTCAGTTCACTTTTCTCTTAATGTGAGGGCCTTGCACTACATTATTTCTTGGATCCTGCTTAGCTTATTGAATCTGGAGAAAGACATAAAGGTGCTCAAGAACTGGCATGTGAGCAGAAGGAAAAAAGTTAGCACTTGTGGGTGCACACACACAGAAAGGCAACTCTGGAGCACTTGAGGATGAACTTTGTTGGATTTATAGCTTTATTCAAGTTCAGCAATGAAATAACAGCCTGATGCTCAGGTATTTTTGTACTTGTGCACATGTGAGGAGCACTAGAAATAGGACTTTGGGCTGTATGATGGAATACAGGCCAAGAAGACTTCTAATGGTTTATTAGAACACTTGTTTTTTAAACAAGCTTCCTTTCTTTAAATGCAATAGAAAATACTAGGTTCTCTCTGGATATAAGTCAAGTACTTTTAAAGGCACAATCTAACTTTTAACTTTTTTTAGACATTAATTTCCTCATTGTTCAGTTTGGTTTCATTTTAAAGTTTTCCCAGAAAATCAGAGCTCGGTAATCAGAGCTCACATCTTCTAAGAGGGGATAATTTCAGAATCTTTTCCAAGACCTGGATTCATTCCAGAGCCCCTAAATTCTGTCAGGCCTTCCCCAGATTGGATTTAAATGTTGGAAATAGCTTGTTTATTTTAAAAGACATCCAGATTGAATTAATCTGTTATATCACTGAGTGTCTAGGAACTGCTCAGGCTAGCCGGACTTGATCTGTCCTCAGGATACTGGCTGTGGTAAGAATCCAAGAAGCCAGGGACAGCTGGATGGCTTAGTGGTTGAGCGTCTGGCTTCAGCTCAGCTTGTGATCCCAGGGTCCTGGAATCGAGTCCCACATTGGGCTCCCTGCATGGAGCCTGCTTCTCCCTCTGCCTGTGTCTCTGCCTCTCTCTCTGTTGTGTCTCTCATGAATAAATAAATAAAATCTTTAAAAAAAAAAGGTCCAAAAAGCTTTGGGTAGAGTGGGGCACAGAAATCTATTGACTTTTGCATATTCCTGTCTATATTCTTTCATTTGAAAAGTACATAATGTGTATCCAGGAAATTGCTTACTGAATTTCCCAGTGAGTATATCTGATCATTACTGTTATAACTTAGGCAGCTGCCAACACCTATGAGAAAGGAAATTGTATTAACTTCTAAAAGGTAAAAAGATTTAATAAGTATGATGCATATGTTATCCTCATGATAATAAGCATGCATATTAATTTATAGGAAATTGTAAATGTACATAGAAGGATATATAAGACTGGATCCAACTTTTCTTTGTTTCTTTTTCAAAGCATCCTTTCCTAAAACAGCCAAGAGACTTTTAAATCTAAGGATTCATTTTTCTTTCCCTCAACATCTCTTCTCTTCTCTAGAATCAGTTATCACACAATTCTTTTGCCTTTTTTTTTTTTTTTTTTCCTTTCATGGTTTTGATTTTCCTGAGGGCTGGTAATCCTTAAATCGAGGGCTGTGCTAAGTACTGGCTGGGTCTCCTCAGCTGAATAGGTCTTTTTAACTCTAAGCTCTCTCCCTAAAATGATCACTGAATTTGTGTAAGTTGTCGAATCCCACACATTGGCAGGTTTCCCTTTAGAGTGAGTGGAAAGGAAAAGGGATGCTTGCTTTGTAATTGCCTAAATAAAAGAACCAACTCTTTGTGGGGATAGAAGGACTTTACTATCTTCTGTGCTGGGTTCAACTGCCATTCCTTTCTTGCCTCTGGTGCTAATGTAGCAGCTATTAACTGTCTCCATGGACAAAACACCCATACTCTCCATCCTTCCTTGACAGATACTGTGTTTTGTTTAGAAAACAGATCCTGAGACTCCAGCAGAGGGTTTCTCCATCCAGCTGCTCTGTACATTGCCTGTGCGCATGCATGGCAGGGGTGGGGGTGAGAGAGAGATGGGTTTGTTGCCGCTCTGGGAATAGCTGTTGAGTAGATAGACCTTTGATTATACATCTACTTGATTAGCCACAGTTAACCACTGTCCACACCTACTGTCTGCATGTACTATTTCTGAGCACAGAGTAAAATGGCATTTTGTCAGAGAGGATTGCTATGGCTGTGGTACAGCGTGTCTCTTGCCAGTTCTGAGCCGGGGTTTTCTCTGGGCTTATCACTAATAAAATCCTATCTGCTTTTCAGTTTCCTGAAATTCATCAAAAATGTAGATCTCTTAATGATGACTCTCTTGTTTTTAGCATTTCCATCAATTTGCTCATTTTGTTTGTTTTTATTGCTTCACCCATTGAATCTTGTAGGAGAGATGAAACAAATGCGTTACCTACTTCACTGTCTTATCAGAAAATTTCTCTGAAGTTTTTGGGGTGCCTAGGTGGCTTAGTTGGTTAGACGTCTGCCTTCAGCTCAGGTTATGATCCTGGGTCCGGTCCTGGGATTGAGCCCTACGTCAGGCGCCCTGGTCAGCCAGGAGCCTGCTTATCCCTCTCGCTCTGCCCCTTCCCCTTCTTTGCTCTCTCATTCTCTCTCAAATCAATAAATAAAATCTTATTAAAAAAATTCTCTGATGTTTTTGATGTAGAAAAGTTTGTGTTTGTTTATTGTAGTTTAAAGTCACTGATCTTTTTCTGGGAGATTTTATAAATTTCAGACCAAACATCTTTTTTGTTTATATGGTAACTTTCCCTTTTTAAACAACTGTGAAACATTTCAGGCATTCTGAAAAGAATGGGAAATAGTATTACTACACACATCTGTGTATCTACCAATCAACTTAATAAATAAAAACCCTTCAAATATAGTTAAGGCCTAATGTGTAACCCTCCCCCATCACATTTCCTCCCTCCTTTGCAGATGTAAGCACAAATCTGAGTATGGTGTTTATTCCCATGGCTGTCTGTTTCCTTTTCCATGTATGTATGTGCCCCTCCTTAAACAATATCAAGTAATTGTTTGGCATGCTTTTAAATGTTCTATGAATGGTATCATCATATACATATTTTCTGTAAGTTGTGTTTATTAGCATGCTTTGAGATTTATCTGTGTTGTTATCTGTAGCTCTGGTTCACTAATTTTCAGTGTTATATAACATTCCATTGTATAATTGTAATTATTCCTTCTACTTATGGACAGTAGTATTGTTTCCAATTTTTTATTGTTGAGAAGTGTCACAAATAACATTTTTGTGCATGTCTTTTGGTGAATATGTATAACAGTTTCTCTAGGACAGTGGCCTTCAGACCATAATCTATGATAATCTAGGATAATAAATAAAATTTCCGTTAAAATCTAGTTCTTAAATACGCAGTTATTAAATGTTTATATGGGTACATTACAAATAATAGAAGGAAGGATTTCATGAAGCTATACCTACCCTTGTTCTTCTTGCCATACCTACCCTTGCTCTCCAAAACTTGATACAAAACTTTGGTACAACCAAATTACATTTCTATCAGCATTATCTGGGAGTTCCTTTAACTTCACGTCTTTATTAATACTTGATATTGTCAGACCTTTTATTTCTGCCCATCTTTTAACTATTTTATTGCATTGGGATTTTAATTTGAATTATATTGCATTGGGATTTTAATTTGAATTTCCAGTGAGGTTGAATGCCTTTCATCTTTCTCTTTTGTGATAATTGCAATTGCTTCTTCTGTGAATAGTTTTATCTTTTGTACATTGTAAGACAGGATTTTTTTTTCTTTTTCCTTTTGATTAGTGGTATTTCTTTTGCTTCTGCTTGAGGAACAGAAGTAAAAATCATCAATAGTTTTCTTTATTGTTTCTGGAGTTTTTTGTTTGTTTGAAAAATCCTTAAAGGTTGAGGATATAAAGATATTTTTCTGTTTTGTCTAACAAAAGTTTTGAAATTGCTCTTCACATGTTTTTTCTATTTGGAGTTGATTTTTGCTTGTGGTATAAAATTGAAATCCAGTTTTGTTTTCTTTTTTTCTCATATGGATTGCTAATTGTCCCAGCACCATATGTTGAAAGGTAGACTCTTTCTGTCCTTCCTTCTCCCCTTGGCATTATCTCCCTCTAGCAAATTAAATGTCCACATATGCATGGGTGCCTGGCCTCTCTGGTCTGTTCAATTGATCCTTATCTATGTTCCTATATAGCACTATCTTAATAACTGTAATCTCTATCATGTCCTGAGAACTAATAGCATGAGGTCCCCAATCTTTCTTCTTCTTCCCTTTGCTTTCTATCCTAGCCTTCCATTCTTCCTTTAAAAAAAAGTTATCTTTTTTTTTTTTAAAGATTTTATTTACTCATGAGAGATACAGAGAGAGAGAGAGAGAGAGAGAGAGAGGGGCAGAGACACAGGCAGAGGGAGAAGCAGGCTCTATGCAGGGAGCCCAATGTGGGACTCGATCCCAGGTCTCCAGGATCAGGCCCTGGGCTGGCAGCGGCGCTAAACCACTGAGCCACCTGGGCTGCCCACATGTTATCTTTTTTTCTTTTTCTATATTCATTCTAGAAATAGCATGTCAAATTTCATGAATAACCCTACTGGTCTGTTTGTTTGGAGTATCTTAGGATTTGAAGACAATTGACATTTTTGATATTGAACCTTTAATATCATAATATGAACATGGCATATCAGTATGAAGGCATAATATGAATATAGCATATCTTTCAATTCATATGTCACACATAATGATTTTTATTCTTCTCCATAGATAGCTTGTTTTTTGTTAGATTTCTTCCCAGATATTTTATACTTTTTTTGCTATTGTATATTATTTTGATCAGAAATAGATTTCTTACTATTGTTACTAGTATATGGAACCACAGTTGATTTTGGTTCATTATTCTTATATTTAGCAACCATGCTCTGACACTTAATAATTCTAATTATATATCTGTAGGTTACCTTAGACTTTCTATTTAGATAGTTTTAATTTTTTGTGAACAATTATAGTTTTTCCTTAATCATTTTATGTTTTATTTCTTTTTCTTTGAGCTAGACTGAGCTTCTAATTTGACCACACCTCTAGTACAAAGTTGAATAAAGAAGCAAAAGTGAGCATCCTTGCCTTATTCTTGATTTTAAAGGAAATATATCATTAGCTATGTTTGCTAAATGCCATTTATCAGTCTGAAGAAATTATCTTTTATTTTTAGTTTGTTTAGGCTTATATTATGAATGATTGTTGCATTTTTTTTAATTTTTATTTATTTATGATAGTCACACAGAGAGAGAGAGAGAGAGAAAGAGAGAGAGAGAGAGAGAGAGAGAGAGGCAGAGACATAGGCAGAGGGAGAAGCAGGCTCCATGCACCGGGAGCCCGACGTGGGATTCGATCCCGGGTCTCCAGGATTGTGCCCTGGGCCAAAGGCAGGCGCTAAACCGCTGCGCCACCCAGGGATCCCTGATTGTTGCATTTTATTAGATGATTCTTCTACAGCTCTTAGATTGGTCATATGGATTATTTTTTTCTTTATTGATTTTGGAAATTATAAGATTTTTGTAATGGTAAGTCATCCTAGCATTTTTGGTCATTATGTATTTTATGGGCTATATTTCATATACATTCCTGGATTTTGTTTATTAATATTCACAATATTTATATCTATGTTAATAAGTAAGTTTTGTTTATAATTTCTCTCTTTTGTTTTTTTCTGATATCAAGGTCATGCTGGCTTCATAAAGTGACTTGATGAATGCTTCCTATTTTAATATTCTTTGATTCCCTATTTTGGTTTCCTATTTGGTATAAATCTCATTTTATATGAGATTAAAGATGATCTGCTCCTTGTATACTTGGAGGAACTTGTCAGTATAATAGTTTGGGTAGTTTTAAACTATTGGCTCAGTAATAATAGTGAGTATTAGTTTTGATATGTTATAGTTTCCTTTTGTCTAAATTCATTTTTTTCTAAGCTGCTTTCTCTGTAGTCATGTCCCTGTTGTCTCTTTTCATAATGCTTATTTATACTTTCTTATTTCTTGATTAGTATTGCCTGAGGTTTGTTTATTTTACTAGTAATTTCAAAGAACTGGATTTTAGCTTTGTTTGAACTTCTCTTATAGCTTTTAAAAAATTGTATTATTGATTTTTGTTCCTAGCTCTCGTATTTTCTCTATTTGCTTTTTCTTTCTAAAGTTTTATGTTGGATATTTGATACATTAGTTTTCAGTCCTTTTTAGTTTCTAATATAAGCACTTAAGGCTGTAAATTTCCATCTAAGAACCATTTCAGCTTCTTCCCACAAGTTTTGAAATTTAGTATTTTTTTCTAAATATTTTCTAAGTTCCATTAGAAAATATTCTTCTTCTTCTTCTTCTTTGGTCCATGTGCTATTTAGAAGTGTATTGAAAATTTTTGATACGTATGAATTAATTATTCTTTTTCTGGTCATTCTTTTCTAATTTAGTTGCTTTGTGGCCAGTAAGTGTGGATCATATGTAATCTGTTCTGTGAAGTTTGTTGAGGTTCACTGTATTGCTGAGTATGCAGTCAACCTTTACAGTCAATACACACTATTAGTATGTTTCCCTAGTATGTGGTCAGTGTTTGAAGCTGATTCTAGGTGCCCATAAACCTAAAACTGATGTATCTTCCTGGTAAATTTTTCCTTTTATCATTGTGTATTAACTGTCTTTATTACGGACTCCTTCACTGAGCAAGTCTATTATGAACATGGGCTATTTGCCAGGCACTGTTCTAACTATGTAGTATAGGTAAGGAAGTTAATCATACTTTTTTGCCATAACACTTATTTAGTCTAACGTTAATACCAGCTTTTCTATTTTTTTCCTGGCAGATCTTTATTTTTCCTTAACCCTTTTTTAAAATTTTGGCATAATTTCAGAAAAGGATGCAACAGTAGTATAAGGATTGCTTAAATGTTTGCTTTATCCTCTCTCTCTCTCTTTTTTTTTTAAAAAGAATTTATTTATCTGAGAGAGTGAGAGTGCACAGGTGTGTGGGAGGGGCAGAGGGAGAAGCAGACTCCCTGCTGCAGGGGACTTGATCCCAGGATTCGGGGATCATTACCCAAGCTGAAGGCAGACACTAAACTGACTGAGCCACCCAGGCACCCTGCTTTATCCTCTCTTTTGATTATTGTCTCTGTCCTTTCTTCTTATCTAAAACTCTCTCTTTTTTTCTGAACCATTTAGGAGTAAGGTGCAGGCATGATGCCTCTTGATGTCCACATACTTTGGAGTGTATTTTCTGAAAACAAGAACCCTCTTATATAACCACATTATAATAATCAAAATCAGGAAATTAACAGTGGTAGAATACTATCGTCTGATCTGTAGATCCCATTCACGTTTTCTTGTCACTAGCGTCCTTTATACATAGCAAAAGAAAATCCAAGATCATGCATTGCATTCCATAGTTAAGTCTCCCTAGTCTCCTTTAATCTGCAGGAGTACTTGCATCATTCTTTCTATGTCATGACATTGACATTTTTGAAGAATAGTAGTTTATTATTATGTAGAATTTCCCTCAGTTTAGGCTTGTCTAATGATGCATCCTCATGATTAGATTCAGATTATGTTTGGCAGAAGTGATGCTAAGTTCTCATTGAGTCATATTACATATTCTTTTATTTTCAACCTTTTTCTTATAAAGAGTGCACAACTTATTAAATTTATGATATTTTTCTTTCTTCTGAATAGAGCCTTTAGCTTATTATACTAATAGGCTAATTGTGATTACTGATAAATACACCACTTTGCTATTATTTCATGCTATTTGTCCTGCATTTCCCAGGCATGTGTGTGTATGTGTGCACATGTGCATGTGTACCTTATTGAGGGTTGATGGAGTTTTCTCTGTTCTTTCTTATTCACTTTGATGGTTACTCTTAACATTTTAAAATACACACTTGACTTAAATTATAGAGTTAATATGCATCCCTACCCTCTTCTTAAATAAGGACCCCAACTAGAATCATTTAATCCAGTAACCCTATGCCATTTTATATGTTTTTGTTTCCTAGGCTTTTCTTTTTATCTTTTTACTCCCAAAACTAGATATTTTAATTGTTGGTGTTTTTAGTCAGTGCTAATTTGGATTCACCCACATGCTTGTTTGGTTTACCACTCTTCCAAAAATATATAATTTAGAAAAATTTCCTTTAAAATGATTCTGGTGTTAGTAAATTCTCTCAGTTTATGTTTATAAATGTGTTTATATGTGTATAAATGTGTATATATGTTAATAATGTGTTTATTTTGCCCTTATTCATGATCTGACTTGATTGACAGTTATTTTTCTCCCAGGTGTTTGAAACTCATATTTAGTTGTCTTTGAACTCTATTATTTTCATTAAACTGTCTACTGTCTTTTTTGTACATGGTCTTCTTTTTCTTTCTCTGGTTGCTTTTAAGATTATAAGATTTCTTTTTGATGCACTAAGATGTGTATGGATGTGGAACTACCATATTTTACCAATTTAGGATGCACATTTTCCATATTTAACCAACTTTGAAATCTGGATATGTCTTATAATGCATGGCCTTTTAAAAATCACTATTGGATAGGCTTAGCAATTTCATTGCTAGATCTATGTGAACTTGGTTATAACTTTATACTATGCTCATTTCAGTGGGTACTACATGTTTTGAGGTTAAGTACTGTTCAAAATATATTTAAAAAGGTTATACCAATGGAATGCCTCCATGGATTAGTCAGTTAAGCATCTGACTTTTCAGCTCAGGTCATGATCTCGGGGTCTTGAGCTCCATGCTCAGTAAGAGAGTTAGCTTCTTCCTTTCCTCTGCCGCCCCACCTGCTTGTGCTCTCTCTCTCTCTCAAATAAAATAAAAATATTTTTAAAAAATATTATACCAAGTATAGCATGGAAATGAAACATTTCTGTATTCAGAAAGGCATGAACAAATACATAAATTTAATATTAGTGAAACATACTTTTCCCTGGAAGAATGACTGTAATTCTCATTTTCTTGCTAATTTATAATCAAATACTTTAAAAGGAAAAAAACCATGTTTGGCAAAGCTGTGTTACATTTTGTTACTGAGATAGATTCATAGAGTTTGCTTATCACATGCCAAGCAATGCACCTGAAGGCAGGAGAAATTGAGCAAACTCCTTGGAATAGATGAAAGCATTTCGAAGCAACAGGAAGCTGTGGTATAATTCACACTGGTGTCTTAGAGCATTTGGGCTGCTAGCTATCACAAAATACCACAGACTGCATAGCTTATAAACAAGAGAAGTTTATTTCTACAGTTCTAGAGGCTGGGAAGTCCAAGATCAAGGTTCCAGCATGGTTGCATTCTGGTAAGAGCCTTCTTTCTGGTCCATGGCTGGTACTTTTTCACTGTATCCTCACACGGTGAAGGAGGCTAGGTCTCTTTTATATAGCACTGATCCATTCATAAGAAGTCACCCTCATGACTTAAACACCTCCCAAAGGCCCCACCTCCTAATACCATTATCTTTGGAGTCAGGATTTCAACTTAAGAATTTGGGGAAGAGGGATCCCTGGGTGGCGCAGCAGTTTGGCGCCTGCCTTTGGCCCAGGGCGCGATCCTGGAGACCCGGGATCGAATCCCACATCGGGCTCCCGGTGCATGGAGCCTGCTTCTCCCTCTGCCTGTGTCTCTGCCTCTCTCTCTCTCTCTCTGTGACTATCATAAATAAATAAAAAAATATATCTTTAAAAAAAAAAAGAATTTGGGGAAGAGATAAACATTCAGTACTGGTATTTCTTTACTCTAACAATATAAAAATACACAGAATGGGTGTCACTAGTTTGGAAGAAAATTCTGTAGAAAATAATAGAGCACACTTTTAGGATATCCAGCATTACCAATGTTCTTGATGGCACAGAAGACAATATCATGTGAAAAGCATGGACATTATTAGTTGAATAGTGATTCAGAAGATGGACTCTAGGGGTGCCTAGGTGGCTCAGTTGGTTAAGCATCTGGCTTCGGTTCAGGTCATGATGTCAGGGTTCTGGGATGGAGCCCCATATCAGGCTCCCTACTCAGTGGGGAGTCTGGTTTTCCCTCTCTGTCTGCCCCTCTCCCTGCTCATGTGCACACATGTGCTCTCTCTGTCTCAAAAAAATAGTAATAATAAATAAAAAAAATCTTAAAAAAGAAGTTGGACTCTAAAATGTGAAGACTTTTTCTCCATACTTCATGAGGTGTAATTTGGATATAGTAAAATGCACAAATCTTAACTGTACAGTTCAATGATTTTTTTAAATGTATTTTCATTTGACCTCACTCAGATCAAGATAGAAAACATTTCTTTTTCTCCAGAAAGTCCCCTTGTGCCCCTTTCCAGTCAGTGCTTTTCCCTGCCCTAGTTTTCTGACTTCTATCCTCATAGATTAATTTTGCTGGTTTTTGAACTTCTCATAAAGTATATACATATAAAATATGTACTCTTTGTGTACTAAACTTGTTTTGAGATTCATCCATTTTGTGGTGTGTATCAGTAATTTTTTTAACTAACTGAGTTGCATTCACTTTTTAATTATAATTTGTGTTTTCATTCTGTTCATAGGAATCTTGGTTATTTCCAACTTTTGGCCCTTACAAATAAAGCTGCTATGACTATTCTTGTAGTCTTTTACTTATACATTTATTTTGGTGGACATGTACCTCATTTCTCTTAGGTAAATACATAGGAGTGTTATTACTGAGCCATAAGGTAGATGGATGTCTAAATTTATTAGAAACTGCCAAATAGTTTTACAAAGTGATTATATCATTTTACATTCCAACAGCAATAAATGGGAGTTCTTTTTTTTTTAAGATTTATTTATTTATTTATTTATTTATTTATTTATTTATTTATTTATTTATGATAGCGAGAGAGAGAGAGAGAGAGAGAGAGAGAGAGAGAGACAGAGGCAGAGAGACAGGAGGAGGGAGAAGCAGGCTCCATGCTGGGAGCCCGACCCGGGACTCGATCCCGGGTCTCCAGGATCGCGCCCTGGGTCAAAGGCAGGCGCTAAACCGCTGAGCCACCCAGGGATCCCCATAAATGGGAATTCTAATTGCTCCACATCCTTGCCAACATTTGATATTGACAGTCTTTTTAATTTTAGTGATTCTGTGATTCTCATTGTGGTTTTAATTTGCAGTTCCTTCATGAATGACTAGTGATGTTGAGCATCTTCTCAAGGACTTTTAGGCCATGCTAGCATGTTTTTTTTTTAATTAAATTAAATTAAATTTATTCATGAAAGACACACAGAGGCAGAGACACAGGTAGGGGGAGAAGCAGCCTCCCCACAGGGAGCCCATTGTGCGGCTCAATCCCAGGACCCCAGGCTCATGAACCAAGCCAAAGGCAGACACTTAACCACTGAGCCACCCAGGCATCCCTAGCATTTTTTTTTTAATGAAGTATCAGTTCAAATTTTTTTGCCCATTTAGGAAAAAATTATTTATATTTTTATCATTGAGTTGTGGTAGATCTATAGTCTATATTCTAGCTTCAGGTGCTTTGTTTGGTATATGTATTGGATTTATTTTCTGCAAGCCTTGCTTTTTTGCTTTTTTAATAATGTTTTTGATATGTAGAAGCTTTACATTTTAGTGAAGTACTAATTTTCATTTATCAGTATCCTTTTTGCTCTGAACAAGAAGTCTTTGCCTATCGCAATAAGTATGTTCTCCTCTGTTTTCTCTCAAAAGGCTTATAGTTTTACCTTTCATTTAGGGTCTTTGATCCATCTTTTATTTATTTGGATTTTTATTTATTTATTTATTCATGGAGAGAGAGAGAGAGAGAGAGAGAGAGAGAGAGAGAGAGAGAGGCAGAGACACAGGCAGAGAGAGAAGCAGGCTCCATGCAGGGAGCACGATGTGGGACTCGATCCCGGGACTCCAGGATCACGCCCTGAGCCAAAGGCAGATACTTAACCGCTGAGCCACCCAGGCATCCCTGATCCATCTTTTAATTAAATTTTGTGTATGATATGAGGTAGGGATCATGGTTAATTTTTTCCATTCAGGGAGATCTATTTGCTCCACACCTTTTTTTGAGAAGATCTCTCTTTACTCATTGAATTGTTATCTTTGTTGAAATTTGAGTTATAATCAAATGAGTCTTTTCTGAGTTGTAATCAAATGAGTCTTTTTGTGGACCTACTCTTCTATTCTGTTTATTTGTATATACCATTATGCCAGAACTACATGGTCTAACTTTATGGTAAATGGAGGTATTTTGGAGTTCATTTATTTAATAACTTTATTTTGCATAATTTTTGTGTATGCATAAGAATGATGTTTGGTTAAAAATATGGTTAAATAAATCTAAAAGAGCTCTTTGAGTAAGAATGAAATAAAAATTTTAAGTGATATTTTATTATTGGTTAATCATAAGTTTATTTCACCAGATGTTACATAGAATAATTATAAGATGGTACCTTAGATTTGATCAAACATGGTAATTTTACTAGCATACCTAATATTTGCCTTTCCTGAAATTGCAGATTCTTATCTTTTATTAGTTATGGGAACATACTGAATCTTTATATTTTCAAATATTGCCTCCTTCCATTTTCTCTCTACTTCTTAAATACCTACTAGATATAGTATGGACCTCCTATCCTTTTGATTTTAAAATTTCTGTCCTTCTTTTTTCTCTCTCCTACATCTCTGCATTCTTTATACTTCGTTAGTGCTATCTGCCAGTTAACTGTCTCCTAAGTTTTGTCTAGTCAGATTTTCAGTCCATCTACCGACTTTTAATAATGACCATAATTTTTTGTTTCTAGAAGTTGTGCATGATTTTTTTCATAAATGCCCAGATCTCCTTATTAATAGTATCTTATATTTTTCATGTTTTGATTTCTTTTATTTTTCTAATAATTTTAAACATAGGTCTTCCATAGTCTTTATCTAGTTACTATATTCTCTTAATTTCTGAGCAAGTTGTATGTTTGTTGCCTGAACTTTCTGTAGACTCTTGCTCATACTTATTTTTCCCCAGAAGTTAGTAATTTGGGATAGTTAGAATACTGTAAACCCCGGGTTGAGTTTTGTGTCTTTCTAGAGAGTATGATACCAGGATTGTTAGGAGCATGAACATGAGGGATCATTTTTTGTGAGGAGTCTTGTTAGATCACGAATGTGATGGAAATTTAAACTACAAATTCAAGTGAGGAAAGGCTTATGATTATGCAATTGAGGCTTTTTCTCTTTTTCCTCATAACTGTTAAATCTAGCTCTCCTAGATTATAAAGACTGGAATCCATAGTTAGAGAGTATCAGTGCCTACTAATTATTAGTCTGGTTTTTAGTTTCCCCCCTTTTTTCCCCTATGGGGATTAAATCATGTGTTGAAAAAAATCAGACTGGAAGACTAGCTTGCAACTAGTTTTGAAAAAAAAATTTATATATATATAAATTTATATGCCCAACAGGGCCAGAGAAAAGACTTTTTTATTTTTTTTAAGATTTATTTATTTATTTGAGAGAGTGAGTGAGCATGTGGGGGGAAAGGGCAGAGAGAAGAGAATCTCAAGCAGACTCCTTGCTGAGTACAGGGCTGGATCTCCTGACCCTGAGTCCATGACCTGAGCTAAAATCAAGAGTTGGATGCTTAACTGACTAGGCCAACCTGGTGTCCCAAAAATAGACTTTTTAAAATCAGCATCTTATTGTATGATTGGACTTGTTGATATGATAGCTTACACATGTAATTTCTCATATAATAGGTGTCTGTGTTAAAAGTGATGGCAGTAGCTAGTAATTTTGGAATTAATTTAATACATCTTTTTATAAAAAAGTATTTTTTTGCTTTTTTTCAGACTTATTCAGGGCTTTGTTAATAAATCTCTTTTCAGTTCTCAAAATTAAAAGAATTACCCTATATATTTATGTACTTATTTTTATTTATGACAGAATAGGTAACAAAATGAGAATAGCTGTGATTTTTTTTTTAAGTCCTCTTTGTCCTTACTTGATGGATGACAAAGCCTCCATCTATTCACCTTTCTTCCTTATTCCTCTGCAAGAAGCTACTCCAAAAATAGCTTCGGTAATAGATGTTCTACACATGGCCAGATTGCTGAATCATTTAGTTTTTTGTGAAGTTTAAGAATATGGAAAACAGGGTCTGAGCAGAGTAGGACAAGCATGCTTCTCAAGTGGCAAGTCACTGTTCTTTTGGATAAAGAATTGTAATTCTCTGAATAATCTGTAGTAGTTTTATTTAAGTCTAATTTTAAATGATTATATTTTTAAAATAAAATCATTTTGAATCTTCAAAAATGTTTTGAATATAATCTTAGAATTATGTTTTGTTGGGCAGCCCCGGTGGCTCAGCGGTTTAGCACTGCCTTCGGCCCAGGGCGTGATCTTGGAGACTCGGGATCGGGTCCCACATTGGGCTCCCTGTGTGGAGCCTGCTTCTCCCTCTGCCTGTGTCTCTGCCTCTCTCTGTCTCTCTGTGTCTCTCATGAATAAATAAATAAAATCTTTAAAAAAAGAAATATGTTTTGTTAAATATAATTTGAGACAATGAGCAGATTAATAACACACAAAGTGTAAATATTCCCTTATGTGTAAATATTTTGTCTTCTTTTTCTCGTCTTAGGTATGTTAACATTGTTGGGGGTTTTTTTGCGGTAGTTTCTCTGCCTGTGAAATAGTTTCTCTGCCTCCAGAAAAGATTTGTTGGAAGGGTTTAACAATTGACAAATAAATGTACTGCCTTTTCCTTCAAGTTTTGAGGATTTAGCTTTCTTACATTATCCTTAGCCCTCCATTTCTTCTTTCTCCATCATTCCAAAAATAATTATATCTTTTGGATAAGTAGATTGTCAAATGCGGGCTCCGCAAAATATCACTGGAATAACATGTTGATAAAGAAAAGCTGAGATTATTACTTATTGACAAGAAGAGCACGCTGCCTTTGACATAGTGATGTCTTCAAGGAGAAAGGCAGGATATTTATTTATTTATAGAGATTTCTTGTGGGCGTCTGGTTTAAGGTAGGTCTTTCAGTGAAGAGGCTTGATTCATATTGATGAATTTATGATATAGTAGATTAGGATTGTTTAGCACAGTAAGATGAGCTTTGCAAAGTTATTATTGGACCATGATACTAAGCCATGAGATGACATCCTTGTATTTCTCTTTGTCTCCCTCCAGTGGTGAATCCCCTTTGTGGATCTTAAGTATATCCATCTTTGGTTTCCTCTCTCATACTAGAGATCATCTTTCAAGGAGTCTTTTTTTTCCCTGTATATAACTCACAGATAATTGATGTGATAAATATGTTTTCTTTTTGCCTAATGTAATGCTAGAAATTCACTACAATGCATATCTTAGAATCACTAGCAAAATTAAAGTTGTAATTTTCTTACAGAAATGGAATTTGGAACAACAAAAATGATTGTGGGTAATTTGTTTTTTGAAGTTCTGGAAGAGCTATCTACTTAACTGGCTATAGGGATATATGTAAATTCTGAGCTTTAGTTTTTGAATTTGTTGTAAATATTTGATGTGGGGTTCTATCTCATGACCCTGAAATCATGACCTGAGCCAAAATCAAGAGTCAGACATTTAACTGACTGAGTCATCCAGGAACCCCTGTTGTAAATATTTTTTATAGCTCTCTCAAGTAATTATTTTGAATATTTGATAAAGACTTTTGGTAAAATTTTATTTTATAAGTGAAGATAAATATAAAGCGTTATCATTTAATCAAATAAACTTTTAAAAACCTTATCTCACAAATTTAACCTGATGTAATTTGAGTTTATATTTCAGTAGCAAAAACCTAGGCCTTGAAAAGTGTCTGTAGTCTCTGAAAATGGTAGACTGGAGCTCAAAGAAGCAAATTATTATTTTTTTTTAAGGTGCCTTAATTTAAAGGAGATCCTGACTACTACTACTTACCTTCCCCAGTCAGATATCAACAAATATTGCTTGTGCCTGGAACTATCTCAAGTAGAGTTCAGGAAGAATTTGGGAGAAGAAAAACCCAGGAGTATAGAGAGGGCTTTCAGTTTGGCTATGATCCATACATTTAGAGACCAGATAGGAAGCAAGCCATCATTTCTTTGGAAAGTAGGGCCCAGCCCAGGTGACTCAGCGGTTTAGTGCCGCCTTCGGTCCAGGGCATGGTCCTGGAGACCCGGGATCGAGTTTCACGTTGGGCTCCCTGCATGGAGCCTGCTTCTCCCTCTGCCTGTGTCTCTCATGAATAAATAAATAAAATCTTAAAAAAAAAAAAAAAAAAAAGGAAAGTAGGGCCCTGGAATAAAACAAGACCTACCCCTGGTCCATCACTCCTCCACCCCACTTCCCTGTCATTTCTAGCAATATCAGAGAGAGGAAGCTGGTAGAGATGATTCAAGAAGTTGGCCAACATATAGAGCTTATCACCCACTGTGGGGAATTTGGCTGCCTTCCTGTTTTCTGCAGACTTATTCCTTGGTTGTAGTTGAAACTCTAAAAACCACTTACTCACATCTATGGAACAGGCTTTTCAGGGGTGGCGGGGTGGGCCTGAGAATGGTAATGCCAAATGAATGGTACACATAGCCTATGTTCTGATCACTGACAGTCGTATTCGTTTTATACTGTTTAGGGTCAGCAGGTTTGAGAAAGTACTGGAGAATGGTGTACAGGGAAACTCCATGGAAGAATGTCTTAAGCCAGAATCATTTCTCCTATGCCCTCTCAAAAACCAGTGAAATGTGACTATGCCAAAATTCCATCACTTTTATATTTTCTTTGTAGAACAAGCTTTCAAAAATAAATAAGTGGGCCATTTTTTGAAAACTCATGGTTGGCTATAATTTTAATGTACTTGCCTTAATTCTTACTGGGATCTTAGAAATCATAGTTTTATTTTTTTATTTTTTATTTTTGAAATCATAGTTTTAAAAAGGAAGAAGGAAAGGAGGGTGGAAGAAAGTAAATGATTTATAGAAACAGTCAAACAAGTCTTGATTTGGGTTTAAGTACTAGGCACAATAATATGTAAAATGTATATATTTATATTACCATTATTCCAACTCATGTAGCTAGGAATTACTGTAAGTAATATTGCCCTCAAAAATGAAAAACATTTATTGTACATCTGAAACTAATATAACACTGTATGTTAATTATCCTTCAAAAAAGAATCAGTGCTAGACAAAAAAGAAAGAAAGAAAGAAAGAAAGAAAGAAAGAAAGAAAAGAAAGGAAAAGAAAGAAAAGAAAAGAAAAGAAAAGAAAAGAAAAGAAAAGAAAAGAAAAGAAAAAAGAAATGTCTCCTGACTTTTCATACTCTATATTAACAGCAGATATTTTAGCTGGGTCATCATCCAGCAAATTAAAGTGAGTCTTTAAAAAAAATTTTTTATGAAAAAAAAGAGACATTTTATATGAGAAGTGCCACTGTGTAGAATTTTAACAGAAGTCAAGAAAACAAATCTTGTCCTGTCTCAGCCTCTAGGGCGGTATGTAATCCCGGGTCATCTTTCCACCTCACTCCCACCCTGCCTTTGCAACAACCTCAGCTGTTCACTTTCTCTCATGTGCATAATGAGGTTGTAGATTAGGTAATCACTAAGCTTCTTAAGATTCTGTTATTCCAGTGTATGGCAGACTTTTCATTTAATGAAGTGAGATAGCTTTGTATTTATTTTGTGATTAAAAAAAAACCTGAGCCAAAAAATTTCAATATTTGCTAAGGATAAAACTACATTTAAACAGCTGTGGTTTGCTTTGGGATGCTGTACCTAAACAGAACAGGGTTGATTTCCAATTCTGAGAATGTCTGCTGTTTGCTTAGATTGGAAATTGCCCTTCAGTGACACTCACTAAGATCTGCTTTTCGCGTTATAGGGGTATTGTCAGCATATTGGTTCATCTGTAACTGGGTGGTGTGTTTTCCCTGGTTTGAGAATAGTGAGGGATATTGCTTTGAAATTCTCGGCACTATTGTGAAAGCTAATTGCATAAATATAAAATTTAAACCATTTGAACAGCTTCCCTTTAAAAGTGATTTTTAACAAATGTTGGATCATAGTCTATTTGTGCTACACTTGAAATGCTGAAGTAGCATTTTGGCTTCTTTCCCAAAAGCCTGCTTAAAGAGGCTAGCGGCAGCATCTCTCCTTGTTCTCCTCAGTGCTTTTTACCTTGTGAGCGGTGCAGCTCATTCTGCGGATATAGTGCCACCCTCCCATTCAGTCTGCAGTGGAGAAGAATGGAGCTCAGTGTCCGGTAGAAATCAGTGCTCTAGCAAGGTTGCAGGAGACAGAATTGAATATGTATTTCAACAGCTGAGCAAGAAAATATTTATGTTTTTTTTTCTTTCAGCTGATAAATTTTTGCTTTCTGTTTCCTTCTAGAGAGATGTGGATAATTTGCCCTGCCTCCAACGTCTGTTTCTCAGCTTCAACAATATCTCTACGTAAGTGGAAACTCCCAATTTGTCACTTATTAATAACCTGACTGTGTGGGGTCTAGTGCTTTAAATGAGGATTATAAGCACCTTGGAAAGCCTTATTGTCATTAAGATTTTAAATTTGAAAACAATAGGGCCATATGACAAAGTTCTTCATGGAAAAACAAAGCTCTGGTGCGGGTGAGAGACTAATGCTAAATGATGAAATTAGTATAGCATGTTCTTTTTATTTAATTATATTTTAGGGTGGCTCTTCTGGAAAATGTGTATGTGGAAATTTCAACATATATTTTGCTGTCCTTTGTTTGACACTTACTGCACCAGTCAGTTGAATTAGAATTTCTTCCATAAATTATCATCTACAATCTGTATAGCTACTAAGCAATTTTGATATAGCAGGCTATATTTGTCACTGAGCCTCTTGCTAATTGGGCTGTAACTTCTAACTTGCTATCCCTACTTAGAACTAATGCTGCTAAGAGACTGTATACCAGAGTATATGCATACATTTTTGTCTTCCAAAGATTTAAAGCATATAATCCTTTACATTGTGATGCTGTCTCATTCAGTGTCAATGTGCAAGATTTCAGAACTGGAGTTGAGACAGGCAGTCAGACTTTTCAAAGCAGAAGGACCTCTACTCCTGCCCTCAGTCTTTGCTACTCCTCTTTCCCCCAGCCACTCAGTTTGAACTATGCTTTGTAACTACCCCTCTTTAGTTTAACCTCAAGGCTATTCTTTGAACCAGCTTTTATAGAAGTATAAAAGAGTTCAGAATCAGTCTCTTCCCCAGCTCAAGATCTATACTTCTGATTATTAAGAACCAGTTTAGGGGCATGTGGCTGGCTAGGTCAGTAGAGCATGTGACTGTCAATCTCAGGATCATGAGTTCAGGTCCCAAATTGGGCACAGAGCTTACTTAAAATAAGTAAATAAAACTTAAAAAAAAAAAAAAGTTTAGTTTTTGTGCATTTTTTGGTTTGCAGATTTTTTCTTCCCATCAGATCTAAGTGCTAACCCCATATCTCTGTGCTGTATCTCTAAAAGTAAGAGATTAAATACAGATAGTGCACTTTGCATATAGACATTATTTCAAAGAAAATACCCTTATTCTGTCTCTCCTCTTCTGTGGAAAAAATATTGAAGTTTTCTGAAAGATTTTTCATATTCTTTTCAGCTTATGCTGAATACTGTTCCAGGGGTCTTTCCAGTTTGTTGGGGAGGTAGAATTTCTTTTCAATGACAGTGAAAGGGATACTTAATTTTCTTTAGGGAATTTCTACCTGAAGACCATTAACAACTATTTTGAGAAGATAGTGTCTCATTGTCACAAAATTCCCTATTTAAGGTGCTAGAAACCCTTAGATTCCCTCAAATTATGGTGGAACACATTACTTTTGCTTTTTATCTCAATTGTGGGGAGTACTTAAAGAGAGATACAAATTTAGGTGTACAGGAGCTATGGTGTTCCCAGGTCCCCAGGATACTTGAACTTCTGAGCTCCTGGCTCTGTAGGGAGTTGGTTTGAATTGCTTATATTTAAGGAATGTTCTTCTCAACCTGGAAAGGAATTTTACCCACCCAGCAAGACAAAGATATGATTAATGGGATTAGTATTGATAACTTTCTTTTATAAAAAAACATTTTTAGTTTTATTTTAGCCACGGTAGGTGTTCCATGAGCTGTGAAAAGCTATACTGCTTGATAATAAACGTGTTGATTCTGTATTCTACTTTGTAAGTTGGACCTCTAGTTTTCATATACCCCAAGTCAATTATCTTTTGTGCCTTAAGGAGAAAAATTAGCAGAGAAAAATTGTATCCATCATATATATGATATATCCTTTGGCTATTGTCACATTGTCATTAAGGAATATTTGCTTTGTAGAGGTGATTAAAGGTAATCAATGCCATATGCTTCACAGTCCTCCTCCATCTTTTATAACTTTCTTTAAAAAGCATGATTTCCCAAGAAATTGAGCTAGTGGTGAGTTGACAATTTTAGTGGTTTCATTTTCTTACTAATTATTTTCTCTGTGTTTCTACATAGACTTAGCACACCTTACTTTTGTACTTGCAGCTCATCTGCTTTTGAGGCTCGGGACATTTTCTGTTCTGTTCCTGTTGACACATGTGGTCCAGGAGATGGCATATAGATTAGATTTGATCTTCTGGGGAAAAAAAATCGGAGAGTGCAAGCCTTGAAAACATTTGTTAGCTTTACTCAGGACACAAATATCTCAGATAGCTGGGCATCAGATGATTTGTAGTGATAACTATATTATCTACCAGGACCCCAGTGTCCTGCTAACAGTCCTGGCATAATAGAGTTGCCTGGTTTTACAGTTCTGTGGTCCAGGAGTAACAGAGGTCAAGAAGAGTAAAAACAGCAGCATAAAGCTGAAAGTACCTTTAAGACTCCCTCTGGAAAACTCACAGATAATATTCAGCAAATGAAAACATCCAATTAATTGTATATCCATTTCAAGGAGACAATAATATACTGACTGTTATATAGTTGGGCTTCCTAATTTTTGACTCAATTGTTGGATTCTTAGAGGTCCATTTGCATGAACTATTAGGTACCTGGTGGAAATTCAGAAAGTTCCAAAATGTGATGGCACCCTATTGAATACAGACTTCCAAAATGGGGCAAATAGGTGCCTATATTTAATGTCACGTGTACAGAACCCTTTTTGTATGTTTTCCTGAAGCTATTAGATCAGTGCATTTAGCACTACCAGTAGGCATGCAAGATGTATTTAGAGAATGAATGACATATATCCATGTCTCTGTAGCTGAATAGAACCAGTGCTTCTGGTTAAAATATTCCTCAAAGCTGAGAAGGCAGAGACACAAATAGGTAATTATTTAGTGAGTTAAACTTAGTGGTGGTGATCTATGGGGATATTAGAAAATGTAAATAAGCCTGGGGAAGGGAAGTAAAGGAAGCTTTCCCTCAGGGAAATGGTACCTGGACTTAATGCTAAGAGAAGAGTAGGCCTTAGTGGAGTGAAAGGTACTTGGATATTCCAGGTAGAGGGCACAAGCTGGGCAGAGTTGATGCAGAAGGCTCATGGTAGACTCACCTTGTCTACCCTCTCTGAACCTGCAGTGAGGTCCTGTCTCTCCCTCTCTTCCTCCCCACCAGGCCCTCCTCTAGCCCACAGTACATTTTAGGATGATCACTGTGAGACTAATATTCTGTGGTTAACCAAGGGGATCCGTTATATCTAATTCATTCTTCAGACATGATCATTCCATTATTTACCTCTTCTTCTGAGGTGCTTATCTGTCTATTTTGTTTTTCTTGGCTTTCATGATCTCAATTTCTGAGTAGTCTGATTACATTTGTTTATAATGGCTTATGTTAGTTTATGGATGAGAGAAAGTTTTCTTTGATTTCTAGAATTTACTTTTTTCCCCTCAGAGTTAATCCTGTATTCTTCAAACAAAAACAAACAAAAATGCTCTTTTTTGGTTTCTTTATTTCTTTGATTTTTGGATGGTAGCTCATATTTACAAATGAGAGTCTAGATGGATTTGTTTTTCAGCAGTAATTTAAAAAAAATCACCATGAATGTAAATTATGAGTATAAGATCTCTGTCTACAGAGGACGTAGAGTAGGGAGGAGGCAGGATATTGACCCAGTTGGATGTACAAGAAACTTACCTTCTGGGAATGGGGCCTCTAGAATTTACCTACAACAGTGCCTTTCCTCTCTCGTCATGGTCAACCTTGGGACAATTCACAAGGCAGCTACTCTGAGAGTGAGATGCTGGAAAACTGTTACCAAAGGCTTCAAAAATTATCGGACAGCTGACCCACATCTGCTGCCAACACTTGCTGCCTCTGATCTTGGGAATATTCTAAGGTTCTGCTGGCAACATTTACAATGTAAATGATTCTGTTCATTTTAGGCTTTTAGCAATTTGGGGTTTTACTGATTCCATCTGCTTTATATCTTCCAGAAATTCCTTAGTGTTCTGGTCTGCTGATGGAACTTCCTGGTTTTCTAGTACTGCTATGGATATTTTCATACTTTTATGTTCATTCATTTCAAAGAGATTTTGAGAGGGTGGAGAGAGGTAAGTGCATGTGTTTAGGCAGCCATTCTCATAACTGTCTTTTCTTTGAGTGATTTTCCCCAAATAGGCTACACGTAAAAATATCCTTGGAAGCTTTAAAAATGCATAGTCACTGGTTCACTGCTGGATAATCTCCTCCAGTAGATTTGGAGTGGAGCCAGGGATCTGTAATTTTTTAAGGCTTCTCAAGGTATTCTGATGTGCATCTCACTGCTAGATTTGGGAGCCAGTGAATTATGACACCCCAAAATGAGACTGTATTAACATAGGCATCATGCAAAATTTCCCTTCATGAGGAAAAGCTTTATAAACAGAAATATTTGTCAAGGATAAAGTAAATATTTGTGACCCTCAGGAGGTAGTTTATGATCTTTAGCCAAGAACTGTAGTGTTTCATCAGCTTCATCTCTTTGACTGAGATGGTTTCAGGGCACTGCTCTTCATTACAAGGTTAAGTTGGGATCGATTCTTCTCTCCAGTCTCTTTCCTTTCATTCTCCAATGTAGAAAGTTTTTACAAGCTTTAAAAAAAACAAAAACAAAAACAAACAAAAAACAAAAGGAAGAAGAAGGGTTTATAATTCTAGTGTCTTGATTGCCTAAAAGGAAATGGTTGCTATTGCTCGTAGAACTGAGGGAGGACAGATTCAGTATCACTGGGAAATGAGTCAGATACTAGTGAGGATCAAATATCAGCTCAGGACTCTTGGTCTTATGTGTTCCTTTTTTAAAATTGTGGTGAAATACATATAAATGTACCATCTTAATCATTGTTAAATATACAGTGCATTGGTGTTACATTCACATTGTTGTACAGCCAATCTCCAGAACTCTTTCATCTTATAAAACTGAAACTCTGTACCCGTTAAACAATTCTCCTTTCTTCTCTCCCCCAGCCCTGGCAATCATCATTCAATTTTCTGTCTCTGTGAATGTGATTGCCCTAGATACCTCATATAAGTGGAATTATACAGTATTTGTCTGTTTGTGTCTGGCTCATTTCACTTAGCTTAGTGTCCTCAAAGTTCATTCATGCTGTAGCATTTTCAAAATTTTCTTCCTTTAAATTATTCTTGAGGTAGTATGGAACATACTAGAAGAGGAAACTTGCAGAATGAGCCATGCCTACCTCTCCACCTTCATTTCCTTCCCATAGTGCTCTGGACTCTTGTTCCACTGAACTTTCTTAAACATAGCATGCTCCCCCTTGCCCACTTGGTCTTTGTATATGCCATGGCTTCTGGCAATAACATTTTTCTACCTGCCTGGTACCTGAATAACTCTTGATCATCTTCCAGATTTGGGTTTAAGTGGTACCAAGGGTTCTCAAACCTTAATATGCTTAAGAATTATCTGGAGAGCCTGCTAAAGTGCAGCTTTCCTGGCCCATCATCCATGGATTCTAATTCATTCAGTAGTTTTCAGTGGGGCTCAGGAATTTACATCTTGTAGCTCACTTAAAAATATCATTGGTCTGTATTTTTCAATCTTCGGGTCAAAACTCATACAGGGATCCTAAAATCAATCTTGTGGTTAAGTCTGGGAAAATAAAAATGAAATAGAAAATATCAGAGTTTGTCCCACATTTTTGGGACAAATATTGTTTCATGAAAATTTTCCAGTTTTAATTATACATGGATATGTTTATGCATGAGTTTGTGTGTATATATTATTTTACTATAAATATGTGGGGACTGGGTTGCGATGTATTTCTCAGTATGGATTGAGTTTACAAAGCTTGAACAATAACATGGGGTCTGCTATGTGTTTTCCTCATAGCTTCCTATATTTCTATAATTATTGTAGTTCCATAGTTTATTGCATTTTTTATTTATTTTTTTAAAGATTTATTTATTTTAGAGGGAGAGAAAGAGAGCATTGAAGGAGAGGAGCAGAGAGAGAGGGAGAGAGAATCTCAAGCAGACTCCACGCTAAGTCCAGAGCCCCACCCAGGACTCCGTATCATGACCCTGAGATCATAACCTGAGCTGAAACCAAACTTTGAACACCCAGCTAAATGTGCCACTGAGGCATACCTGAACTTTCTTTTTATATTGTTCTCCCTGCTAGACTATAAACTTGACAAAGGCAGAGGAACATATCTAAAGCGCCCATTGTATCCCTCCAGCATCTACTATGTAAATAATATTACTGTTGTATCAAAAATTTTTCAAGAGGTGTGCTGGTTAAGCTTCTGCCTTTGGCTCAGGTTGTGATCCAAGGGTCCTGGGATTGAGCCCTACATGGGGCTCCCTGCTCAGAGGGGAGTCTGCTCCTCCCTCTCCCTCTGACCCTCCTCCCCTGCAAATGCTCTCTCTGTCTCTCTCTGTCAAATAAATAGAAAAAAATCTTTAAAAATTTTTTTCAAGAAGAATTAGTTTAATTCCTCAAGTAGAAATATTTCTCTCTGTGGTTTCAGAACTTGTTTTGATGGATCCTCTTTCATGCCATTACTAAGTCATTTAGACTATGTTTAATGCATGGACAGGTAAGATTTAAAGACTTAAGCGGTCAAGTCTCTTGGCGGTTGTTTCTGGCTTCTAGGTCAATCTATTGGTTTGTCAGTAAAGAGCTTGTCCAGAACTTCTAGAATAGAGGAAAATCTGTAGAACTTTCCTGTTAGATGAGTTGTCTCAAGTAGAGTCATGGGTGTGATCAGCCCCAGGGTACAGGCAAGAAGGAGTTGCAGTATCTATAGGGCATTTAAAAAAAAATAATAAAACTGAAAAATAAAAAACTGCCCAGTGTGGGCCTCTCCTACCTCCTTCCCCTCTCTTAGTAGGACAATGCCATTTGAACTGCTTTTTCTTTATGATGCCACTGAAAATTTTAAGCTAGGATTCCATTTTCTTTTGGGGGGCAAGGATACTGTTACAGGTTCTCTAATGATCTCTTTTAGTAATTGTAGTATGACTGAAGCTCACCAAACTGCAAGCTTTTGATTGTGACTTTCCCTTCATCATTATTCTTCAGGGCCAGAGTATCTTCCAGGCTATTTTCCAAATTTATGAGAAGTGGCTTATAATTTTACTTTTATCAAGGGAATCATTCTCTGCATTTTTTTTCAAGCTCTATTTCAACTTGGTTAGGCATACCAAATTAATTCTATGTCTAGGAAGAAACCAAATGAGAGAAACTCAGATCATCCTGCAGTTTTCTCTTTCAGTACCAGTTGATATTTTCAGGAGTAAATTATTTAACTGACCTACAGAATGTATTGGAAGTTGCTGTGAACTCAGGTTATTACTTAAAGTGATCCTATAGTTGAGGCTTTACTCTCGTACTTTCCAGGGTTGGAGGTGCTGCTTATGTTGTTTTGGCTTAAGGAAATTAAATTTTGTTAGTTCTGGTATCCAGCGAACTGTTAGAATGCCTTCACTTTTTTTCCCCCTTTCTGGCTCAAGTTAATAGGTAACCAACAATAAGCCAGTCTTCTTACTAACTGAATAAAACAAATAAATAGAATAACACAGAAACCAACTATTGACAGATCTTTTCTGACTGCCTCCTAGGAAAAGTTTTAAATTTAAGAAATGACTACATACTTGCCAAGGAAATTTCCTATTTCGGTTTTCTATGAAGTGTTTGCTTGATGGTTGACATGTGATTCACCTTCACACAAACATTTAATTGCATTTTCTTTTTTTTATAATTTTTATTTATTTATGATAGTCACACACACAGAGAGAGAGAGGCAGAGACACAGGCAGAGGGAGAAGCAGGCTCCGTGCAGCGGGAGCCCAACGTAGGATTTGATCCCGGGTCTCCAGGATCGCGCCCCGGGCCAAAGGCAGGCGCCAAACCGCTGCGCCACCCAGGGATCCCTTAATTGCATTTTCTAAATGTGATAGGCATCATCTAAAGAGGATCTACAAAAAAGCTCTAAAGATAGGGACTTCCTTCCTTCCTTCCTTCCTTCCTTCCTTCCTTCCTTCCTTCCTTCCTTCCTTCCTTCCTTCCTTCCTTCCTTCCCATTGCTGTTTTACTCCTCTGCAATAAGGAAAACCTCTAGTGTATGCTAAGGCCCAGTCCCTTAGCATCTGATCTTCCGGCCTAGATGTAGCTTTTCACTTCTTTCAGAAAGAAATTAGATGAACAAAAGTCCACAACTAATAACAGATTCATTCCATCACTTCAGAAAAACAGACTTTAGGTAAGATAAATTTGTTTTATCATGTTTCGAGTTGACATAATATTGGATCTAAATTTATTTAGAGCATGGAACTTTTACTAAAATTGTATGTAATCTCCCATACACAATTTATTTCAATATTGCCTTATTACAAGTGACTTTTCCATTTAGAAATTAAAAGTATGAATTATTCTAAAATACTATAAAATATAAAAATTTTAAAAATTAATTTATCACATTTTTTTCATTGCTTTTAGGACATTCAGCTTGTAGATGACCATGCTATTTGTAATACTCTGCATTCTACAATAAAGTCTTGTTGTATTTTTCTACCCTAAGTAAAGGATTACACAGTTTAGTTAGTTGATTTTCTCTATGGTTTTATTTTTTTTTTGTTACAATCAAAATGACTTTTTCTTTATGTCTGTTTTAAGTATTGATCTCAGGCTAGGCAGATTAGTGCCTTACAGGTGGAATATTAACACCATGATACCATGTACTCTTGTCACATGGCAATATTATTGAACACATTGGAGATTTTTTTCTCATTTAAGGGAACTTAGTTACTGCCATTCATACATTGACATTTATAAGATTATCCCATCAGTGTTCTATACATAAGTGAGCATTAGAAACCAATCTTTTTTCTATATGTCTTATATACCTTTATAGTATTTTATGTTGTAAATTCTATAATTTTTTGCTTTAAGCAACATTTTTAAGTTAACAGTATATTTGCTTTATATCTCCTTTTTTTTAAATAAAGGTTTTTTTTTTTATTTAAGTAATCTCTATACCCAACATGGGGCTCAAACTCACAATCCCAAGATCGTCACATGCTCTTCCAACTAAGCCCCTGCTTTATATCTTATAATTTTGCATTGCATATTGATTTTACTGCTAAGAGAAAATTACTTAAGTGACATGAATAGAGACTAAAGGCTTCATTCAGGGCAGCCTGGATGGCTCAGCGGTTTAGCGCCGCCTTCAGCCCAGGACATGATCCTGGAGACCCCAGTACCACATTCGGGCTCCCTGCATGGAGCCTGCTTCTCCCTCTGCTTGTGTCTCTGCCTCTCTCTCTCTCTCTCTCTCTCTCTCTCTCTTTCTTTCTTTCTTTCTCTCTCTCTCTCTTTCATGAATAAATAAATAAAATTAAAAAAAATAAAGCCTTCATTCAGATGTGTTGTTAGGGAACACCTGAAAACCAGGTGACTTTCCAACTGAAGCAGAATCAGAGGTTGTATAGCATATTGGAAAGATGACTATGGGATCTTGCTGTTTAACCATAGGCAACAGTTTTCCACTTTACCCTCCACTAGTGCTTGGGGGTTATTCCTTTTTTCATGCCTCTTGCTTGAGGACTCCATAACAACGTATTTTTGTTCTTATTTTGTTTTATTTTATTAAAGATTTTATTTATTCATTTGACAGAGAGAGCATAAACAGGGGGAGTGGCAGGCAGAGGGAGAGAGAGAAGTAGGCTCCCCACTGAATAGGGAGCCTGACATGGTGCTCGATCCCAGGACCCTAGGATCATGACCTGAGTCAAAGGCAGATTCTCAACTGACTGAGGCACCCAGGTGCCCCTAGAATATATTTTCTGAGGACTGTTTTTGCAAACCTTGTGGTTTATTGAAGAGCCCGAGTTCATAGGGCAGGGGTGGTAGATACTAAAGAAGAAAGAAAAGGGGACAAAAGGTACAAGGCAGTAGGGAAACTGGGGTCTCTTTATATGTTTGTGGTAATTATTTCTTTTGTCATACCTTTGAAGGAGGGAAAGGCAGAAAAGAATCAAGTGGTTAGCAGTTCCTTTTTATTATTATAACAGTCTTATGTTTCCCTATTTGTATCAGCACTCATAATCACTTAAAACGTCAGTTCTGTAGTTCAAAAGTACATAGAAGTGCTGTCATGGATTTTATTTATAACATTATAAGGAAACTTCACTGGAAGTTTTCCAAATACTTACTGTCATCATAAAGTTTCATTTTTATTAGTGTGGAGGTAATATTTGTGTGTATATGTATGAGTGTTATTCTCAGAGGAAGGATTCTTTTTTTTTTTTTGTATATTTTTTATTGGAGTTCAATTTGCCAACATATAACACCCAGTGCTCGTCCCGTCAAGTGCCCCACTCAGTGCCTGTCACCCAGTCACCTCATCCCCCCCACCCACTCCCTTCCACTACCCCTTGTTTGTTTCCCAGAGTTAGGAGTCTCCCATGTTCTGTCTCCCTCACTGATAATTTCCCACTCATTTTCTCTCCTTTCCCCTTTAATACCTATCACTATTTTTTATATTCCCTGAATGAATGAGACCATATAATGTTTATCCTTCTCTGATTGACTTACTTCACTCTGCATAATACCCTTCAGTTCCATCCACGTCATAGCAAATGGCGGGTATTTATCATTTCTAATGAGTAATATTCCATTGTATACATAAACCACATCTTCTTTATCCATTCATCTGTCGATGGACACCTAGTCTCCTTCGACAGTTTGGCTATTGTGGATATTGCTGCTATAAACATTAGGGTGCAGGTGTCCTGCCATTTCACTGCATCTGTATCTTTGGGGTAAATCCCCAGCAGTGCAATTGCTGGGCCATAGGGTAGTTCTATTTTAACTTTTTGAGGAACCTCCACACAGTTTTCCAGAGCGGCTGTACCAGTTCACATTCCCACCAACAGTGCAAGAGGGTTCCCCTTTCTCCACATCCTCTCCAACATTTATGGTTTCCTGCCTTGTTAATTTTCCTCATTCTCACTGGTGTGAGGTGGGATCTCATTGTGGTTTTGATTTGTATTTCCCTGATGGCAAGTGATGTGGAGCATTTTCTCATGTGCTTGTTGGCCATGTCTGTGTCTTCTTTGGTGAAATTTCTGTTCATGTCTTTTGCCCATTTCATGATTGGATTGTTTGTATTTTGGGTGTTGAGTTTAATAAGTTCTTTATAGATCTTGAATACTAGCCCTTTATCTGATATGTCATTTGCAAATATCTTCTCCCATTCTGTAGGTTGTCTTTGAGTTTTGTTGACTGTTTCTTTTGCTGTGCAGAAGCTTTCTTTCTTTCTTGATTAAGTCCCAATAATTCATTTTTGCTTTTGTTTCCCTTGCCTTCATGGATTTATCTTGCAAGAAGTTGCTGTGGCCAAGTTCAAAAAGGGTGTTGCCTATGTTCTCCTCTAGGATTTTGATGGAATCTTGTCTCACATTTAGATCTTTCATCCATTTTGAGTTTATCTTTGTGTCTGGTGTAAGAGAATGGTCTAGTTTCATTCTTCTGCATGTGGATGTCCAATTTTCCCAGCACCATTTATTGAAGAGACTGTCCTTTTTCCAGTGGATAGTCTTTCCTGCTTTGTTGAATATTAGTTGACCATAGAGTTGAGGGCCCATTTCTGGGTTCTCTATTTTGTTCCATTTATCTATGTGTCAGAGGAAGAATTCTTGAACTCACATTAAGCTAAGGACTTGTGAGCAGGCTGTTTACAAACCTCATCTCAGTTGGGCTCACATGTACACAGTTGAGAAACTGATAGCTATTGGGGAAAGTGAATCAATATTTTTAAAAGCATTGATGTATCAAAGGCCTTCTTGGGTTGTTGTTGTTGTTAATGCAATGGTTCTAGAGGTTGCAAGAAAATTTTTGGTGCATATTGCAAAGGGGAATTTTGAGTCTTAAAATTACTTATGATTAAATATTATATTGGGTGGTTGTTTCTAGCTTCAGAAACAAACAACTATGATAAATAAGACCAAAATATGTTTTGCAATTTCCTGTTTTGTTCTACAAATGTAGGGAAATACAAAGTATATTCAGAAACAAACTTAAGGTATAAATAGATTAAAGCCAAAATGCTTTTAGAAATAAATTTAAGGTATTTAAGTAGTTTCCTAGAGTGCTATTCCTTGTACTTGTCTTATAGAAATACTTCCAAACGGGGTTTGAAATAGTTCATAATAAAAATCCCAAATATAGTGAACATCCACATTTAAAACAAAGGTAAGTGGACAGATATTGAAAGGACTGAACAGGGACACTTGAGTGGCTCATTGGTTGAGTGTCTACCTTCATGAAGCTCAGAGCGTAATCCTGGAGTCCTGGGATCGAGTTCCACATCGGGTTCCCTGCATGGAGTCTGCTTCTCCCTCTGCTTATTTCTCTGCCTATCTCTGTGTGTCTCTCATGAATAAATAAATACTTTTTTTTTAATTAAAAAAAAGGACTGAACACATTGATCGGTTTGCTTCAGGAAAAAACGAAGCTCAAAATTAATTATACCAGAACCCCAAATACATACTTCTACCTGGAGGAGCTTCTCTTAATCCTTCATCATCCATTCCACACCCAAACAAGGAGAATTGTTTCCTTTTTCTGGTACCTGTAATAGTTTTTTTATATGTATCCAGTTAGACCACATTTCACTTATCATTGTATTGGTCATATTTTGTACCTTGCAGACGTGTAATCGTTATTGTTTTCATTAATGAATAAATAGAACCCAAGTCTGAAGCTGACGTTTTCCAATATTCATGGATAATTCTTTTTTATGACAATTAGTGTTCTTTATTGAAGGCCAAAAATTACCATGACGTATTCACACCTTGATCATTTTGTGTCTATATCAGATATATATATATTTTTAGATTTTATTTATTTATTCATTCATGAGAGACACACACACACAGAGAGGCAGAGACACAGGCAGAGGGAGAAGCAGGCTCCACGCAGGGAGCCCGTCGCGGGACTCAATCCCAGGTCTCCAGGATCACGCCCTGGGCCGAAGGTGGCGCAAACCACTGAGCCACCCAGGCGTCCCTATATCAGATATTTTTTTAAGTTACATTTGATTGCTGCATTGACAAGTAAAGTATCACTTACTGGAGTATATCCATTTGTGCCCCAGCATCCTGGGCCATCTCCGCTTCAAGTGTCTGAGGCCAGATACTACTTTCCAAAAGCTGTAATCCCTTATCCCGTCTCCCTAACAGCAACGTAATTATATCCCCTATCTTTTCAGAGGCAAATGCATGGATAATTCTTGACAGCCGTATTCAACATGTTTAGCTGTCTGAGGACTCATCATGGCTGTCCTCTTGGACAGAGATGGCTAAAAAGTAAATAAGACAAGGAAGACAGTTTAAGATTATTTTACACAGGAATAGGATTATTAGTAACACGTCACAAGATATTCCAACCCAAAGGCTGTCTTCAGTGACTTAAGATTCCAGTGAAATAATTTTTTAAAAATTTAAGTAGATTCAAAGTTGCTTCTTGAAAAAGAACTGAGACTTTGCTTGAGGTAGTTTTTAAATCATCTGGTGCAAAAATAAGGTAGCCTTCTAATCTAGCAGAAATATGCACCTGATTTTCATATATATGTGAATTACATTTATGAGATATAGAAAAATATAAAATATAGATAGAAATAGATATGTGAAGGATGCTTGGGTGGCTCAGTGGTTGAGCATCTGCCTTTGGCTCAGGGCATGATCCTAGATCCAGGAATCAAGTCCTGCATTGGGCTCCCCGCAGGAAGCCTGCTTCTCCCTCTGCCGATGTCTCTGCCTCTCTCTGTGTGTCTCTCATGAATAAATAAATAAAATATTTTTAAAAAGATATGTGAAATATATGGAATCTATAGAAATATATAGAAATATACATTAAATATATGATATATATAAATACAGAAATACGTTATTATTAATCTTGGCTTGTATAGGAGCTGCTTTTACAGCTATGCTTCTTCTGTAGAGAAGGAGGGGGAAGGGGGAGGGAGAGAGAAAGAGATAAAGAAGGCTTCTTGGTCAATTACCCTTTGAAATGTAAAGAAATGACTCCAGATATTATTAATTTTTGAAATATAAACACATAGCTCTGGGAGACAAATTTCTTGTTTTCCAGAGTTGTCTATCTACATAATCATCCTTAGATCCAGGTGCCAACATTCTATTCTCAGAAAATCCTGGTCATACAGAAACATGAACATCTTCACATTGTTTTTCCATGTAGAATAGCCGTACACGTACAGCATAGCCTTTCTGGGGCCTCAGCTACATACCCTGAGTGTTCAGTGAGGTCTTTCCACTGTGTCCGGTTGAAACCCCAGTGTCTTCCAGCTCCACATGGCCTCTAGGTACTCTTCATCTCCAGCCCTTCAATAGTTCTATTTCCCTGGGCTTCCGAGAGCCTAGTTCTGTGTCAGTGCATCCTGATATACAGCCAAATATTTAAAAAAACCCTGTGCAGATTTCTAGAGTTTCTTTTCTATGTAGCTCCCTCTTTTCCCTGCAAATTCCAGCAGCCTCAACAGACCCAAACTCTGACCTCCATTTCATCCATCCAGTGAAATCGATGTTCTCTTTTTAACTACACTTCCCTGTGCTGTGATCTGGAAAGTGCCTCCAGTTGAATGTGGCTTTCTTGTGTCTCTCTTCTCCAAAGATCACAGCCCTATGCTGTCCTATTGTTCAGTGCTTGTTTTGTATATTTTGTCCAGTTCCATAGTTGTTTACACTGGGAGAGTGAGTCTCATACTATCATTGCAAATTACAAATGTTTTCTATCAGATTTTCAGATTATCATCCTATATATCATCTTTGCCAGCTATCTATCTGGCTCTTAAAGGATATGAATTCCCTTTAAATTAACAATAGTATGTTCCTGTAGCTAGAAAACAATTATATAATCGAATCCTGAATTGGCTGTATAGGTGTATAGTTTCTCTAAAAAGACTTCCTGTATTTAAAATGAACAGTTTAGAAATGGGCTTAAAAATATGTTAGATTAAAAAAATATGTTAGATTCTTTAAACTCCTCTCCAGTATGATATTATTTGTTCAGAAAAGTTCATGCTCTCTCTTTATTACTTTATCTTCCTGTAGAAATAGTTTTAAAAACTTTGGATTAGCAGATTCTAATTTTTACTGAAGAGACTAAGAAAAGGACTAACTAAATCAGAAAACTCTAGCTGGTGAAATCTCCAGTTGAGCATAGATTTTATTATGGGTAAAAGTGAAAAGGAAACACTACAGATGTATGATTAAATTATTAGGATGTTTTTTTCAAAAGCACATGCAATAAATATGTTTACATTTAGTTCATTCTTGAGTCTGTATGTGAGATTTCAGGATCAATGTCACTTTCAAAAGAAAAATATTTCCCCTATTTGTGATGGAAAAATACAAGTGATTTAAAAGCTGTGTTAGGGATCCCTGGGTGGCGCAGCGGTTTAGCGCCTGCCTTTGGCCCAGGGCGCGATCCTGGAGACCCGGGATCGAATCCCACATCAGGCTCCCAGTGCATGGAGCCTGCTTCTCCCTCTGCCTGTGTCTCTGCCTCTCTCTCTCTCTCTCTGTGTGTGTGACTATCATAAATAGATTTAAAAAAATAAAATAAAATAAAAGCTGTGTTAAATTAGGGATAAATTTATAAGAATTGTGTAGTTCTTTGGAAGCTCCTTTTAATGTTTGAAGGGATAATTGATAATCATACTCTTTCTCTTCTGCTCTAAGTTTTGAACCAATTGAAAGATGTTTCAATTAAATCAGACAAATAGAGTACAAAATAACAGAATGTAGTTTAGATATACATCTACAATCAGGCTTACCAATACACCTGTCCTGAATTGGATGTTTGACTCACTGTGTCACTGGTAGAGAAATTGGAAAACAGCTACTCCTCTGAGAGGGGTGGAGCTGAGAACGCCCCCATCCTGGAGACTGGGTAGCCTGAAAGAAAGAGAACCCATGATTATTGTGTTTGCACTTTTGGGAGCTTACCTTTTAGAAAGTGTGTGTGTGTGTGTGTGTGTGTGTGTGTGTGTGTGGTGTGAATAGATTATTAAATGGATTGAATTAGTTGTTTTCTCCATATTAGTTTTTAGTATTAAAGATGAGTTTTATGAAGGGCTGAAATATAACTTGGTCAGGAAGGAAAATTATTGCTTGATCTTAAAAGTGTATTTATAATCAAGCCTTGGTTGAAAGAAGACGGTATTTAATCCTTTAAGAAAGCTTGTTTATAGCCAGGTAAGGAAGTTGCAAGTTGGGATTCCTTGTAAATAAGGAGGATACTTCTGGATTCTTGCCTTGGAGGGAAGCGAATCAGTTAGACTTGTTTGTCCTGCGCACATAAAAAGGTATCACAGTGACTTAAGATACCTTAAAAGGGTAGTTCAAAACTGTCAGCTAATTTCTGAGAATTGTTTTTGGTAGAACTTCTTTTCATGGCTTAAAAAGAAATTGACAGTGTCACTTGTAGACCTTGTGTTAGAGACCATAGTTTTTAGGTTAGATATCTCTTAGAAAGCACTGCACAAATCTGTGAGATTAATAATATTTTTTGCTAGTTCCTTTGATCTTATCTTTGGGACTTGCTTTTTTGCACTTACAGACTGTCCCCTTTTAATTTTCCAAAGTGATTCACTAGAGGGGTTTTGAGAATGATGTCAATGTTTCATAGCTGCGTCGGTTCAGGATCTGGGGCTATCTTCAGGATATCCAGAGAATGGAAACTAATAACTGGTCCTCCTCCTCCTTTACAATTTCATTAAAATATCTTCTTAATTTCTTTCATCTAAGAATTTAAAATTGGTTCCCAGTTGGTTGTTGAAGAACACTGATTATGCAGTTCTATATGTAAAACACTAAAGGCATTGTGGGGAGTGACAAGACACATTTATGGCTTCTGTTTTCTATGAGTGTGAATATAATCTAATGACCAAGAACACACAAAGAACTGGATGATAGAAATGTAAAACAAACACATCCTGCGTTTTGTAGAAAAGCCAACAGGCCCAGAATCACAGTCCATCAGCTTTGCAGCTCTGGTATAAAGAATACTTCTTCCCTGATAACTCTGGCAGACGGTTTCTGAAGGGCCTTAATGTTCATAAGTATGACCCTGGACCAGCAGCATCAGCATTGCTGGGGAGCTTATTAGAAATCCAGACTCTCAAACCCTACCCTAAGCCTACTGGATCAGAATTGTCATTTTAAAAAGATTCAAATGTACGTTACAGCCTGGGAAGCCCTATTGCTGAGGACTCTGATGGTGCTTATTTAGGTCAAGGGCCCAGTCAGAACTCATCACTCTGGCTAGGGGTATCTAGGGCACACTGAATGCTCAAGCCTGGGACATATGTTTCCTGTCTCCTGGGGCAGTGAGGGCGGTGGGATCAGTATGTGGATTGGGTTTACTACAGAACAGAGGTGTTCTGTTGCTAGGGTAAGGGAAGCACCTAATAATAGGTGCCCAATAAACTTATTTCTTCCTTTCATCCCTATGCTCACATTAATGTTGGGACTAGCTGTTCACTAGCTCTTTCATGTTGGGCTGTTTCATCTCATTTTGTCTGTCTGTGTGCACGTGCGTGCACGCTTCAGGGTTCTACTCCCAGCCTCACCTCACAATGCCATCTGTCTTCTTGACCTAGATATTAGGGATCTTTTATTCTTCCACAGCATGGTTCTGCTACCCCACCTCAAAAACATATGAACGCTGTAAGGATAAGCACACACATACCTGAGCCTCAGTCCGACTTTTGCTTCCTTGCACTCTTGGTAAACATGTGTGCATCACTGACTGCTTTGGTTCTGCTACTAGGTCATTAATCCTTGGAGTCATGCCTTTTCAAGTTGTGAACTCTTAAAATACATTTGTATTTACTAGGAGTCATACTCTTAGCCCTAAGGAATTATACTCCTAAGTGACTACCTTTTAGAAAATTTTTACATACAGGGAAAGACAAAGTTATAATCATTTACAATTATTACTCATTTTTTTAAAAAGATTTGTTTACTTATTTTGGAAAGAGAAAGAATGCACAGGAGCACAGGGGCTAGGGGCAGAGAGAGTGGGAGAGAGAGAATCTCAAGCAGACTCCCTGCTGAGTGTGGAGCCAGACCCAGGGCTCAGTTTCACAACCCTGAGATTATGACCTGAACCAAAATCAAGAGTCATTTGCTTAACTGACTAAGCCTCCCAGGTGCCCTTGTTATTAATCATTTTGTTGCTCAGATTTTCCCAGATCCCAGATTTGTCAAGCTGGCTCCTGTCCTCTTTTGATAGGTCCTCATCATTTTTTAAACTCTTCCTTACTTTCTAGCACATCAGGATATTCCAGGATCATCTTCTGCAGCCCTGGCTTTGGAATTAAGCAGTTTTCATTACTTTTAGTGGAAAATGGTATTTAGAAAGCAAGAGTTAAGTGCTAAGGATGTTCATGGTTACTGTGGTATCTTTGCTTCTAGGCTTTCTCAATGGATAGTATGTGTGCGAGCGTGCTATACATTTATTTATCTGTGTATACTAAAAGCTGTGGCTTCATACTGACACTCTCCATGAATTTTATCATGAAACTTCCAGTTACAGTCCACTACCACTGGGCTTATTTTAGCAATCCACCATGTTTATAACTACTTCTTCTGACATTGACTCCCATTATATGTATTTATTTATTTGGTCAGTTTTTTAATGTATAGAAAATAGTTTCAGAATTGCTAACCCATACTTCTCTGGGAGGAAAAAGACTATTAACCAGGGTTCAATATTTATTTACACTGTTGTGTCTTTCACAGAAAATACAATCAAAGAAGTTCAGAAGTTGATTGAGTTAGCTGTCCTCTACAGTTTTCAGGGTGGTTATGTTATTCATTTGAACAGTAAGATTTATTTGTTTCATTTGTATTTATTTTTTGTTGTTTTTTTCCTCCTCAACCCTCCTATAATTTGATAATGTTTATTTTTCTCTTTGTGTAATAATGACATGGTACCAAAGCTCAAACCATACAGAAAGGTATCTCTCAGAGATCCGTCACTTTCCTATTCTTTCTACCTCACATCCAACCCCATTCTTCTTTCCATTCTGTTTCAACACACACCTATAGGAAGCCAATTTCATAAGATTCTGGGTGAGCCTTCTGTTGTTCCTTTTTGCAGAAATCAGCAGATCAGTGAGTACTAAAAAGGAATTTGCACAAGATTTTTTCTTGTGTGCTTTCCAATGTTTGTATTAGAACCCTGATCCACTTGGAGATTATCCTTGCATAGTGTAGAGTTTGGAGCTAATTTAATTTTTTTTCACATGTCTATTCAGTTACGCCAGAGCCATTTATTAAAAAGTCCATGTCTGCCCCAGTGATTTGGGGTTCTCTATCTTTAGTATCAACTTGTCTAACTCCATTAAGAAGCTTTGGTATTGGGCAGCCCTGATGGCTCAGCGGTTTAACGCTGCCTTCAGCCCCTGGCGTGATCCTGGAGACCCAGGATCGAGTCCCACATCGGGCTCCCTGCATGGAGCCTGCTTCTCCCTCTGCCTGTGCCTCTGCCTCTCTCTGTGTGTCTCTCATGAATAAATAAATAAAATATTTTTTTTTAAAGAAGCTTTGGTATTTCTATTGGGATTGCAGTAAAATTATAAACTTGGGGAACTAATCTTTCATATTAAATCATTCTGTAGAAAAAGTGATGTATTTCCATTTATTTAAATTTTCATATGTGTCTTTCAGGTGTGTTTGGAAGTTTTCCTCATATAGGTTTTGCACATTTCTTGTTATATTTATTCATAAGTATTTTATCTTTCTTGTTGATACTATAAAAGGAGGTTGTCTGTACCATTATGTTTCCTAATGGGTCATTGTTTGCGTATATGAAGGCTATTAACACAGATTTCTCTGTGTTAATTTTACATTCTGCTACCTTACTGAATTCTTGTATTGTTTGGGCTAGTTTTATCATTGATTCCCTAGGGCAGCACTGTCTGATAAAACCTTCTGAACAGAATAGAAATATTCTATAACTGCTCAGTTGAGTATTTTGGTCATTAGTCACATGTCACTAAGTGTAAAATAAAATTAATAAGTTAAATAAAAGTTAAATACAATTAAACAAAAAAAATTTTTTAAAGATTTTATTTATTTATTTATGAGAGACACAGACAGTGAGAGGCAGAGACACAGGCTCTAGAGAAGCAGGCTCCATGCAGGGAGTCCAATGTGGGACTCGATCCTGGGACTCCAGGATCATGCTCTGGGCCAAAGGCAGATGCTCAACTGCTGAGCCACTCAGGGATCCCACAGTTAAACAAAGTTAATAAAATTAATTATTTAAATTCTCAGTCACATTAGCCACATTTTAAGTCTTCAGTAGCTACATGTGTCTAAAGGCTACCATATCAGTTAGACAGCATAGTTCTTCCAGGTATGCTGTATGTCATCTGCAAATAAAGATAGTTTCACTTCTTCCCCAATTCTTATACTTTTAATTTTTTCTTTTCTTTTTCTTTTAAATTTTATTTATTCATGAGAGACATGGAGAGAAAGGCAGAGACATAGGCAGAGGGAGAAGCAGGGCTCTCTGTGGTGAGCCCAATGGTGGACTCAATCCCAGGACCCTGGGACACCCAAGCCAAAGGCAGATGCTTAACCAGAGTCATCCAGGTGTCCCTATTTCTTTTATTTAATTACATTGGCTTTTACCTTCAGTAAAATATTGACTAGCAGTGAAATAGCGGGCATACTGGCCTTACTTGTGATTTAGCAGAAATGCCTCATATGTTTCCACATTAAGTAAAATATCCAGCTGTTTTTGTTTTGTTTATATTTGTTTCCATTTTTATAACAAATATAAACAAATATATTTGTTTATATTTTTATTATGTTAAAAAAGAGTATCCATCAACTTCTATTTTCTGGAGTGTTTTCTTTAAAAAATAAGTGTTGAAATTTTTCAAAGGCCCTTTTCAGTATCTGTGGAGATAGCCATATGATTTTATTCCCTGAGATCTATTAATATAGCATAATATAGTATAGTATATAGATTTCCCAATAGTGAGCAAATTGTACTTTTAGAATAGATAGCATTTGGTCAGGTTGTATAATTTTCTTAATGTGGAGTTAAATTTTGTTTCCTAAGATTTTATTTAAAACTCTTGTAACAATACCCACAGGTGATGTTGATTTATCATTTTCTTTTGTTTAAAAGTACTATTTTTACAGATGTAGGTGTCAATGTTATACTTGCTTCATAAAAAGAATTAGTAAGTTTTCCTTAATTTTCAGTGCTCTTGAACAATTTGTGAAGCATTGGTACTATCTAATCTTTGAAGTTTTGATAGAATTTCCCTGTGAACCTGTGTGTGTGTGTTCATTCAGAGAACCTAGGTTGGCATAATGTCCCTGATTCTTTGGAGGCCAGCTTGTCTCTTTCAACTACTTAACTTTGTTTTTGTGCTACATAAACAATACAAAATGGATGAGGAGCACTGTGTTCCAATAAAACTTGATTTATGGGGGTACCTGGGTGGCTTAGTCAGTTGAGCGTCTGTTAAGCATCTGCCTTGGCTCAGGTCAAAGTCCTGGGGTCCTGGGATCGAGCCCTCTGTTAGGCTCTCTGCTCAAAAAGAAATCTGCTTTTCCTTCTCCCTTTGTCCCTCCCCCTGCTCCTTCTCTCTCTCTCTCTCTTTTATTTATTTTATTTATTTTATTTATTTTATTTATTTTATTTATTTTATTTTATTTTATTTATTTATTTATTTATTTATTTATTTATTTATTTATTTATTTATTTATTTATTTATTTATTTATGATAGTCACACACACAGAGAGAGAGAGGCAGAGACATAGGTAGAGGGAAAAGCAGGCTCCATGCACCGGGAGCCCGACGTGGGATCCGATCCCAGGTCTCCAGAATCGCACCCTGGGCCAAAGGCAAGCGCTAAACTGCTGCGCCACCCAGGGATCCCTCTTTCTCTCTTTCTATCTCTCTCTCTCTGTCACTCACACTCTCTCTCCTTCAAATAAATAAATAAAAGCCAGAGCACCTAGGTGGCTCAGTCAGTTAAGTGTCTGCCTTCGGCTCAGGTTATGATCCCAGGGGTCTGGGATCCAGGCCCACCTCCCCTTCTACCCCCCATCCCAGGGTCAGGCTCCCTGCTCAGTGGGATGTCTACTTCTCCCTCTACCTAGGTCTCTGCCTCTCTCTGTGTGTCTCTCATGAATAAATAAATACAATCTTTAAAAATAATAAATAAATATATAAATAAATAAAATCTTTAAAATAAACTTGATTTTTGTACACAGAGATTTGTATTTCATATAGTTTTCATGTCATGACATGTCATTCTTTTGAGTTTTTTATAATGATTTAATTTATATATATATATATATATATATAGCTGTATTATTTCTTTGCATTGTAAGTAGTATTTAGGGCCTCCAAGGCCAATCTGAATTTCACTTTTAATCTTTGTGCCTAGAGGTCCTTACAGTTTTGTTCCTTTTATTTTTTTCTTTTATTTTTGAAGTCTAAGAATTTGTTAGGTTATGTTTTCAAATGCATCATTCTGATTCATTTTTCCAAGGTACCTGTTCAATATGTATGTTTTGGTCTTATTTCCAGAAAATTTTCTTGAGTTATAGTTTTAAGTATTAGTTCTGTTCCATTGTTTTGGTTTTATATTTAAGAGCTCGAATTGCACATACTTGTTTTCTTCTTTGTTTTTCTTCTAGTTCAACTACTTTACTTCTGACTCATTTTATTTCTTTGCTTCATTTTTATTCTCTTGGGTTTTTTCTGGCTTTCTTCAGTGTCCCTTAGTAACATTTTATTTGTATCTACTCTCCCTTGGGGACTTTGTAATTTTTAACCTTTGCACAATGATTTTCTTTTCATTTTATTCCTAAGTCCAATCAGCTCTCTTGTCACCTCTTCCTGTTTATTGTCCAATCTGCTTTAAAGTTTTGAATTTCTAATTTAAGGTAGATTTTCCCAGCTCCAGACACTTACTTGAAGATTTGTGATAGTGTGGAATGTTGTGTTACATGTTTCTTTTTGGAGAAGGGCAGCAGATTTGATTTTTATTCTTAAAATGCTTTCTATATATTTATTCTGGTTTTCTCAATTCATTTTGTGGGTTTGGGTGATTTTTAAGAATCTTCCATGAAAGGATAGCTGGGTGGCTTTGTCAGTTAAGTGTCTGCCTTCGACTCAGGTAATGATTCCAGGGTCCTGGGATCGAGCCCCATTGGGCTCCACACTCAGTGTGGAGTCTACTTTTTTCTTTCCCTCTAACTATCCCTCCTACTCATGTTCTCTGTTTCTGTCTCTCTCAAATAAATAAATAATTTTTTTAAAAAAAGGAATCTTCCATCAAGGGTGTCTTCTGTCAGTGCAACAAAGCACAGTTGAGGGGTGTTTGTGTATGTGTGTGTATATAAAAGGGGTTGTATATCCTTTTAAATGTTTAAATTTTGATTCTCTTTTATCTTGCAAAGCTCTAAATTCCCCCTTTGCCCCTTTTCACTCTGACCATCCGGTCTCCAAAGAGCTCATCTACTTTCTACCTTGTCAAAAGCAATGCCTTGTTGAAGACTGCCACCTTGAATCATGTGCTCCTTAAAGTCCCTTCCTTGTAGTACATGCTCAGATCTACTAGCACTCTTCCCATCTTGTTGTGCCTACTGTGGGCTTCTGCTGGTGATTTTACATTGGTTTTAGACTTACCACTAGCTCCTCTTTTCTTTCTTCTACATAGTTTTTTTCTCATATTTGCCCTTGCATATTACCTGTTTACAGGTAACTTTATATTTGGGCCTTCTCTGTCTTTTAGTTATGTTAGGGGCATTGGTTTTCTGTAATTTGTTCTTAGTAGTTCTGTATTGGTATGGAACCAAACCAGAGAGGGTGGGTTTGGGACATTCATTTCGTCTGTCTACCTCGTGTGTGTGTGTGTGTGTGTGTGTGTGTGTGTGTGTGTATTTCTGTTAAGGAAACTACATTCTGGTAATATATATATTCCTTTAGAGTAGCAATTCAATCCTGTTCTATTATTCATCTTTTTGTTTTTAGCACCAATCTCCCTTTAAATCTTCCTTTTTCCTATTAATAATTAAAACAAAGTTGCAAATAAACTTACCTAGATCCCTTTTCCCAAGGGCTACAGCTAGCTAAAGGATTGTAACATGAAATTAAAACTCCCTTACCTATTCCCACATCAGCTAGGGAAGCAGCACTGGAGTTCTTACTTGAAACCCTGAATATATAGAAATTGCTATGTTGCTCATGAATGAAGGAATTTGATGCACAGGAGTCTCGTGAGATAATGCCATTCAGTTTAGAGGAAAACCCCATGGTTTCTGAATGAATACATCCTTCTTATTGTTATTCTTATGCTTGACTATGATATGAAATGAGGTGTCAGAATCTGTTGTTCCAATATGAAGAGAAAACAGTGCTGCATTATGCTACTGCATTTAAAATTGGGAAGGTCAAAAGTGCTACGATGAATATTTAATGTTCTGATGAAATCTTAGGGGAAATGATGTTCTATTCACCAATACCAGTTTCACACTGAAATCTTGACAGTCACTCAGTCTCATTTATATAGCAAATGAAATGTAATCTCATTTCCCTAAAGCTACCATTTCTTTTTTTTAAGATTTTATTTATTTATTCATTACAGAGAGAGAGACAGAGAGAGAGAGAGAGAGAGACAGAGACACACAGGCAGAGGGAGAAGGAGGCTCCATGCAGGGAGCCTGACGTGGGACTCGATCCCGGGTCTCCAGGATCACACCCTGGGCTGAAGGCAGTCACTAAACCGCTGAGCCACCGGGGCTGCCCTGTAGCTATCATTTCTATAAGAGATAAAAATACCTTTGTCAGTTCATGATTCAGAAAGAGAAAGTGGTAGGTACAGATATGTGTATCAAACTGAAGAAAATACAGAAAGATTTATTTACAAGTATTATGGACTGAGTTGTGTCCCCCAAAATTCACATGTTAAAGTCCTAGCCCCCAGTACCTCAGTGTATGACTATATTTGGAGATAGGGCATTTAAATAGGTAATTAAGGTTAAAAAAGAGGTCCTGTGCTGAGCACTAATCAATTTGATAGTGTCCTAAGAAGAAGAAATTAAGAATCCTGCACATACAGAAGAAAAATTGTGTGAAGACTTGAGAGAGATGATGAGTATCTTCAGTCCAAGGAGAGAGGCCTCAGAAGGAATCAACCCTACTGACACTTTGGTCTTGGACTTCTAGCCTCTAGAACAGTGAGAAAATAAATTTCTGTTCTTTAAGCCACACAGTTTGTGGTACTTTGTTGACAGCCCTAGCAAACTACTACTACAAGGATATTCATCATAGAATTTTAGGATAACAGCTCAAAATGGAAACAACATAAGTGTCCAACAATGGAGGCATAAGTTATATAGATCTCTAAAACTACCTATCCTGCCTGCTCTGACAGTCTCTTTGACGGCGGAAAAGTAGTCAAAGATGCAGGCTGCTACCATTATAAGTAACCTGAGCCAAGTCATGAAAATTATTAATAGAATAAGCTCCACTCTCTTTCAGTTTATAGCTTCCTCTGTGCAATGAGTAGAATAGAAAGACTCCACAGAATAAGACATTAGTTTTATTTGTCCTGGTCACAAACGTGCCAGAGAGAAAAAAATTGTGCCTACAGATTTTAAACTGCATTGGCTCAAAATATCCCTTTTCCCCAAATGGTTTTATTTTCTCTTTTCTACACAAATTCCCTCCAAACTCTACCTCAGAGCCTCCTTTGAAATAAGATTAAACTGTTCAGTATTCTTTTTTATCTTATATCCATTATTATCTCTAGTTACCATGCCAAAGCCAAGATATACTTATTTATATCTGATAAGTAGCTGTTTTTTGCCAACAAAACCTTACAATATAGTTCCCAAAATTCATTACCACAAACAAAAGCCAAGATATACTTATTTGTATCTGATAAGTAATTGTTTTTTGCCAACAAAACCTTACAATATAGTTCCCAAAATTCATTACAAGTTTACTTCTCATATATGTTATTTTTTATAATTTCTCTCCATTTCAATATAGTAGATTCCTCCCACAGATGAGTAGAATTCAGCAAGTAAATTAGAATATTCCCCAAATATTGAAATATTATGCATGTATTAAAAATAATATGGAAATAATTAGTAACATGAAAAGTGTTGGTAAAATGTAAAGAAAGCTGTATATAAAGTTATTTTATGTAACGTGATCCATTTTGTTAAAAAATATATAAACAAGTCTACCTTTAGGAGAGATGTTACATGGTTTAATTTTAGTCTTACATTTTTCCAGAATCTCCTAATGATTATGTATTTTATAATAAAGAGGGGGGAAAAGAAGAAAGGAACCGCTAGGAAGAAGGCTGCTAATGTAATCTCGTTCCACAGTTAAGATTTTTGTTGCATAATTATGGGGTGAGGTAAGGTTTTTTTTTTAAAAAAAAGAAACAACACTATTATTATTATTTCATTATATATTTGTTATAGCAAAGACAAACATTTACAAAGTGGAAAGTGAGGGGACGCCTGGGTGGCTCAGCATCTGGTTGAGCACCTGCTTTCAGAAGCCCGGGGCGTGATCCAGAGTCCATGATCGAGTCCCACGTCGGGCTCCCTGCATGGAGCCTGCTTCTCCCTCTGCCTGTGTCTCTGCCTCTCTCTCTGTGTCTCTCATGAATAAATAAATAAATAAAATCTTTAAAAAACAACGACAACAGAGTAGAGTGAGTGTGCCATCCTACAACCCCCAGTCTCAGTTGCAGAAGAACGATTGTTAAGAGTCTGGTGAGAACCTATTAAGGAAGGATTCTAACAGATTTTTGTTCCTGTGCCAATACCACTGATACACGAATAACATTTCTACAAATACAGAATCATGCTTTCTAGATTCTTTCTCAGCTTGTTCTTTTAGTTAGCAATGTATGTAGCAATTCTTCCATGTTAGTACTTGTAGGCCAGGGGATGATATAAAAAATATCATAGGTATAGCATGTATATTATGGCAAGGATAGTGTACTAATTCAGAACTTTTAACCAGTATAGCACAGGCACTGTCCAGTCAGAAGAGGTGCTAAACTGGGTCTCAAGGGCCCTGTCGTGCCAAGGGTTAATCTTCTTGCTGCCAAAACAAAGGTTCAGGACATCTCACAGCTGGGACTGGGACAATGAGGAGGGACACTTAGGTAACTTGAGGGCAGTGACCTTTACCAACTGGCATGGAAGTATTTCAGAATTTTAACTAATGCCATCAGTTATACAAGGTGTATATCAGCCGTATATGTATATCTCATTCTTTTTAATGGCTACTTTCAATTTCACTGTGTGGATTAATTTTAATTTATTTTCGGAGCCCCTTATTGATGGTTGTTTAGATAGCTTTTCATTTTTTGTTTACAAGCAATGTGGCCAATACACATTTTTTTACATATTATGTTTATGAACATGGACTAGTTTATCACAATGTGACTTTTGTAGAAAACATTTTTCTCCTTAGAACTGTGAATGTTAATATTTATTTCTTGATATTAGTGAAGAATTATAAAGCTCACGTTAGAAATTTTTAACTTTAAGGGTATTTTACATTACATTAATTTACATTAGTGAACTAATGTAAGCCTAACTTTGCCTTAGAATCGCTTATAGGACTATCAGAATAATATAACCATGACTCTACCCCTAGCAATTTTGATTCAGATATGGATGAGTTCTAGGTATTTGTATTTTTTAAATAGCTCCACAAATGATTTTGATGCCGGGTCAGTAATAGAAACTACTGAAATGTGGAGGAGTTAATATTTTAAAATAGGAGAAGGTGATACAACTTGGCGATGTGTAACACTTAGAAAAAAGTATTGGTGAAGATGTGAAGCTGCTAGAGCTCCTTTACCTGCCAGTGAGAGCGTACATCAATAAATCATTTCGTAAAGCTCTGGAAGTGTATTAAGTCCACTTACTACCGTACTTTATGACTCAGCAATAACACTCTTAGGTATAAACTCCACAGAAATGCTTAACGTGTTCACCTGAATGTTCTTAGTTGCACTATTTAGAATAACTTCAAATACTAACAAGCTAAATTGTGCTCCAATAGTAGAATAGAGAAAGTGAGTTTAATGTAATACTATCCAGCAATGAGAGTCCTTAAATTACAGCTGCATGTAATATGGATGAATCTCAAAACATATGTGAAACTTAAGAAGCCAGATTCAAATAATTACATATGAATGATTTCATTTACACAAAGTTAATAGAGAGGCAAGTCTTATCTATAGTTAGACTCAAGAGAATGCTTACTTTGAGGAGTAATGGCTGTAAGGGGACATGGTAGCAGGGAGGCATCAGGGCGTAGGTTATGAGAGAGGAAGAATTTTCTTTCTGCTTTTCTAGTATCTTTGGCTTGTTTAATAATTACATTGACATAAGACAGATTAACAGGAGAAAAACAAATATACTTACATATGTACAGGAGCCCCATGAAAATATGAGACCCAAGGGCAAATTGATCAGTAGAGGCTTGTATGCCATCCTGAGCTAAGGAATGGGATAGTGGCATAGAGCTTCAAAGGGGAGGAGGATGATTCACAGCATGATAAGAAGAGCAGATGTTTGGTAACTAGATGTTTGCCCTGCCATACATATAGATCTTTCAGATAAAAAATTATCTCTTTCTGAGCCAGGCCCCCTTTTTAAGTTCTTTTAAATAGTTAAGGAAAAGGGAAAAGTTTTCTTGGGTCTTAATTGCCTTCAGCTCAGAATAATTCACACACCAAAGTGGCATATTTTGGAGTCATGTATTCTGCTCCCCATCAGTCCCACTTTTGAAACTTCCCCAAGAAGTTTCACAGTGCCAAAATTGACTTGGTAGATTGGTCCATTTCACTGAACCACTCCCTTAGTCCTGAGAGTAGGTCAATTTAGACAGTCATGTCTCCGTTCAGTAGGCAGCTATGCATGTAGATTTCCAAAGTTAGGTCTCTGGTACAAGCCGTCAGGTATTTAGTAAGAGACATTTCTATGGAAACAAAAGAAAAACAGTGATTAATGATTGGAGGAGATTGTAATCCCAGTTTCTGGGATTCTGAAGGCAGCTAGTCAAGAAGATATGTGAATGTTTGGCTCAAAGCAGCTTAAGATAAAGTAAGGGCAGGTGGTGGCAATATGATAGATTTCCTGATTTGCAGCTGAATGTCCCTGGTGATCTTTCTGAATGGTCATATAGCAACAGGCATGAAGACTGTCCATTCTATTGGGGTTATTTCTCTAAAGTTTATATCAAATTGTCCAACTTTGCTTACATGGCTTCAGAAAAAGAGCAGTTTTAGTTATCAGTGATTCCAAGTCAGAACGGTGGGAGAAAAGTCAGAAATGTTAGTTTGGAGAGTTGTAGTCAAATACTAAAGAAAACTAAAAATTCAGGTTCTAGTCAAGTTTACCAGTACAAACAAAACCTCAAAGACAATAATATTAGAAACTAATATGCAGAAAAGCATATCACTGAAATTATTTTTCTCTTGATAGTCACACCCAGTTTTGTCAGAGAAAACTACAATAAGACTAATTTGTTTGCAAATTAAACCTAGTTTCTTTTTTTTTAATTTTTATTTATGATAGTCACAGAGAGAGAGAGAGAGAGAGAGAGGCAGAGACATAGGCAGAGGGAGAAGCAGGCTCCATGCACTGGGAGCCCGACGTGGGATTCGATCCCGGGTCTCCAGGATCGTGCCCTGGGCCAAAGGCAGGCGCTAAACCGCTGCGCCAGCCAGGGATCCCTAAACCTATTTTCAATAAACTTGACCTGATTCTTTATATATAAGTGCAGCAAGAATGATGATGGATTGTTTAGAATCTTTTAATCTGTTCTATTGGAACTTTTATTTTTTTTTTAAGATTGTATTTATTTATTCCTGAGAGACACAGAGAGAGAGGCAGAGACACAGGCAGAGGGAGAAGTAGGCTCCATGCAGGAAACCTGATATGGGACTCGATCCTGGGACTCTGGGATCACACTCTGAGCCAAAGGCAGATGCCTAATCACTGAGCCACCCAGGCATCCTAACTGTTGGAACTGTTTTTTTTTTTTCCCAACTGTTGGAACTTTTTATAAGGAATCTCAGATTCGTCTTTTTAAAAGCCATGTGAGGATAAGAAGCCAAACCAGGGTCTCACCATCAGACTTTGTATGTAATACCTATAGAACTGGTTGAGTTCCTTTCCTCTTGCGATCCCCAAAATGTCCTGAGGTTTCTGAGTTTACTGGGAAGTGGCGTTCTTTACACACCTAGTGAGACTGCTGAGAACCCTGTAAGCAAGGTACCAGGCCAATTTTTCCAATGGGTTTTATTGGCTCCATAAAGTCAACTTTAATTCCTTAAAGCTATCTGGCATATCTGATGCTTAGCACATTCTCAAATATGACATTTCAGCCAAAGCCTTGGCAATATAACCAATATTTCCAGTTGTGTCCTATTACAAGGAGAATAGATTCTTACTGAATTTATGCAAATAACTGTATTGGTATGAAAATAAGAGTTCTAAGTTTCCCAATTTTGGAGTGATCAGTAGGGAGAAAAAAGTAATTTTTTCATCTTTGTTCACAAAGATATATCTTACTGAAATTGTTGATAGCTTAAGAGAAAAGAGAAGATTTCCTTAAACCTGGAAAAACAGCATAAAAGAACCAGCAATGTCTCAATGAAAAAGTCATAAAAACTTTAGTCATTTTCATCATCTCATTCTGTCTCATGTTATTAATTCTACTTGAATGCAGTTTTTCCATTAGTTCTGTAAATTGTTACCCAGTTCAGTTTTATGATCTTAAATTATTTGAAACCTGTACATATCAAAAGTCCTTTCCTCAAATCTCTTTGAAAATGAAGTACTTTTGAAGGAGCACTTTTGCAAAGCATCAGCGTAAGACAATAATTATCTGTAAATAACAAACCTTTAAAATGCCCATTGTTAAATATCTGATGAAATTCATTATAATGGAATGGATATAGAAATGTGTTTATTTTTGTGGCCCACAACATTTTGAGATAATAACTGGAATTATGATGATAACATAATCAGCGGTGCTCATACCAAATCTTTGCCGGAATTGCTGTTTCCAAGGAAGTAGTTCCACAAGTGTTTTCTCTTGCTAATTTAGAAAATGGAAACGACTCTCACCACTCTCACTTCTATCAGATCTTGTAGGCAGAAATCCAGAAGACTGACATGGTAAGAATTCTAACCTTATGCTGGCTTTTGTCAGAGGTCCCAGCATCTCTCAGCTACAGTATCCGTGTCCAGCCAGTGAAGATCCCTTTATGGTCACCAACTGTAGGGAAGGAAAATTTCCCTTCTACACTGCTAGGTTCTTTGGCTGATTTAATAATTAAATTGACAGATTACCAGGAGAAAAACAAATTTAATTACATATGTGCAGGAGCCCCATGAAAATATGAGGCCTAAGGCAAATCAAAGTTGAGGCTTACTATGCTATCCTGAGCTAAGCAATGAGATGGGGCGTGAGACTTCAAAGAGAAGGAGAATAATTCAGAGGATGATGAGGAGAGCAGATGTTTGGTAATTAGATGTTTGTCCTGCCATAAAAAGTTATCTCTGACAAAACTATCTTTCTGGGCCAGGCCTCCTATCTAAATTCTTTTAGGTAGCTAAGGGAAACAGTAAAAGTTTCTCTTAAATTTGCTGAGTTTGGTTGCCTTCAGCTCAAAATAATCCACACTCCAAAGGCCATGTATTTTGGAGTCACATATTCTACTCCTCATTAGGGTAATGTTTTGTTTCTTAATCTGGAGACTATTTACATGGTATGTTCAGTTGGTGCAAAGTCATGAAGCTGCACACTTAGGATTTGTGGACTTTTCTGTATTTGTATTACATCTGATGAAAAGTTCAAAAAGTACTGTAAAATCATCAATAAAAGGAAGTTCCTCTATTCCTTTACTAATAACACCATTATCTCATGATAGAATAATATCTATCCTTCAATTAATTGTAAAAGAGGAATTTGGTCTGCAGTGGTATACTGGAGCCAATTTATGTTGGCTCACTAGACTAACTTACATGCATCTTTTCAGTTCAGCATCATCTTGGTAGCTTGAAGTTGGCCATGTTGGGAATATTTACACCATGGAAATTGGCAAATTCTACATCAGTCTGTTATTTTCCCAGAGAGCTGTTTACCTACACAGTGCAGAACTTAGATCTCTTTGCATACAGGAATATTATTTGGCTTGCTTTATAGACAGTGTAATTTTTAAACACTTAATATAAATGTTGAGAGTGGCTAAAATGAACATGCTCTTTAGAATTGTTGTCACGCTTTGAGACTGCAAAGAATCCTTCTCTTTTTCTTCTGTAAATTCTTGGAGACTTATTTGCATTCACATGTCACTTTGTAAGAGGAAATAGATCGTGAAGAGCTTTCTTGTCACTTTAAATTTGGGTTCAGTGTCACAAATTAGCATTACAAGAATATTACTATGACTTGAAATCTACTCTTGGTAATTAGAGACATTGTGAATCTCCTAAGACTGAAGTTATGTTGCTTTTTTCTTTTTGCTGCTAGAAAGTGAGTAAGCTAATACAGAAAGGTAATAAAATTGTCACCTGCAATTCTGAGACCCTCAGTTCTGTGCTGGTGTCTTTTGTTAGCCAGATTTGTACAGACATAATAGATACTCTCCTTGTTGTATTGTCAATGGCATTGTTGCAGCAAAAGATACCTAAAGAGACAGTTTAACATTTTCCTCTATTCCGTTTAATTCTTTACATCTCTCCCTCCTCCTTTTCACTTCCTTTTTGTTTCTGTCTATAACCATAGGGTTCTATTTATTTTTCTCTTGTGTCTCTTTAGCCTCTCAAATATTAAATTCTCTTAAATACTGTGACAAGGGCAGCCCCCGTGGCTCAGCGGTTTAGTGCTGCCTTTGGCCCAGGGTGTGACCCTGGAGACCAAGGATCGAGTCCCACGTCAGGCTCCCTGCGAGCAGCCTGCTTCTCCCTCTGCCTGTGTCTCTGCCTCAATCTCTCTCTCTCTCTCTGTCTCTCATGAATAAATACATACATACATACATACATACATACATACATACATACTGTGACAAGCAGGTTAAACTACTTTAATAGTTTCCCCAAGGGAAATTTGGAGATCTTTTTCATGTATGTAAAAAAAAATTTGTTTAAGCTATATTTTTGCTTCATGACAAAAAAATAATGGCTTATTATTAGGTGTCTTTTTTGGATTCTTTAGAACCATTTTGTTTCTAAGAACCCCTTCTACCATTATGCACTAAAAATAATTTTAGTGACTAAGTAACATTACTTAAAAAGGTTCAAAATAGATGATTATTTGTTAAGGAGCATCAAACAAGAAAAACAAAAATGTGAAATAAATGTAAAGGGAAGAAAAAAAATGTGTTCTAGTTTTGCTTACTGTAATGTCAAAACTAATTATTGGATTCAGCTGTTTTTCACCTATTCCATTTTTAATTAAAAAGATAAATAAATAAATAAATAAAGTCCCCCATGTTTTCAGTATTTTAGCAATCATTGCTGATCATTGTCTGGATCCATTATTTCCTTAGGAATTACAAAATAGTGATACACCATTATTCCTCACCTTTTTAAGCTGTATTTCTTCTATAAATAAAAGTTTTATTGACTTTTTGATTACCCCGAGGAACAGTTTATTCAGGAAAGGCATGTATATGCTTAATTCCCTTTTTTTCCATCCACCAGTTTTGTATTTTTTTTTACTTTAATATTTAAAATATTTTCCTATTCTGTGGAAGTTCTGTGTCTTTTCGTATCTTCTTGGAGTTTACTCGTGTTTCCAAGCCTGTTTTTCTTTCTTTCTTTTTTTTAAAGATTTTATTATTTAAAGAGAGAGAGAGTGCTAATAGGGGAAAGGCAGAAAGAGAGGGAGAAAGAAAACCTCAAGCAGACTGTTCTGAGTGCAGAGCTCCACTCGGGCTGAATCTCCTGACCCTGAGATTAGTTTTGCTTACTGTAATGTCAAAACTAATTATTGGGTTATGACCTGAGCTGAAATCAAGAGTCAGAAGCTTAATTCACTGAGGCATCCAGCGGTGGCTGTTTCTAATTCTTGAAATATAATGTTTTTATATCCTATGTTTCATAATCCGGTTATGTGAAAAAAAAGTCATAGCCAACCTATGCCCCCTTTGTTTCTACTGGCTGTCAGTCAGACTGTTTTCTTTCCTTTTGAACTATGAGCTGTATATTTTTTGGTATCCTATCTTTAGGAATTCTTTGGGGTCTTATATGAAGGTAGGTTCCTCCATTGAGGAGTTTCATTTGTTTCTGTCAGATGCCTAGGCATAACCAGCCTTAGATGTCCTCAAAATATCAGTTCTCTTAAAATACTTTAGACCACCCATTTAGTGTGGATTCAGGCTGCAAATTGCAGTTTGTGGTTACATGTAATCAGGGAAGAATTTTTCTTCCTCCTCCTAGCCCCAGGTTTTGAGATGGGCTATATATCTCGGGTAGTGGGTAGGAAAGTTTATATCTAATGAACTCTATGTTAAAAGTCTAGTCTTTGGGTCTCAGACTTATGGATGTCTCCAGTTAGGCTCTCCAACTTGAGTAGCCCCTGGGATTCATCTTCTGTCCCTCAGCTTTGAAGATCGTTATGAACCAAAGTTCAAGTTCATTGGATTCAGTAAATTCTCTTATAGCAAAAAGATCAGTTTCAACATTTTGGTTATCCCTCAAGGGTCCCACTTTTACTTTTTTTTTTTTAACCTATATATTTTTCATTTTTTAGCAGGTTATGGATGCACTTGAGAATTTTAAAATATATCTTATGTAGCATTTTTAGTTGTTTTTAACAAGAGGCTCAGTCCACAAACTTCATTCTATTAGGCATACAGACACCTTCATTATCTGCTCTTTTCTTTAACTGTGCTTCAGTCTTTAATCCTTAATTATATGTTATTGTACAGATTTGTCTAGATATTTTATATCTGTCAGTTGTGTATATTTCATTTCTTGTGAGAACAGGTGATTTATTCTACTCTTCCATTTCATTTCAGCCTACTAGTTATATAGTAACTATTCAGTAAAATTTTCACTGATCAATATAAAATAAGTAGGCTTTCTTTAAGATTATTTCAGAGGATATGGTACTTCAATGGTCTAAAAGAATAAAACCCCTTTTTCTAAAGTACCTAACTTATTTTTGGGAGAATTTTCTAATTGGAGAATTTGACTGATATTTGGGGTTTATTAGTTAAATATCTATGTGGTAAATATACATGCATATATGGGAATTTTATTTTTTCCTCTGCATTTCATTAAGTAAGCATAAAATGGACTGAAATATGTTCTTTTCCTTTTGAAATGTGAATTTTGGTCAGTAGGGACACATTGTTCCTGTAGGTTCTTTAGCAGATAAGAAGCAGATGTGGCATTGGGAGGAGACCACTAGGGGAAGAACAAACGTATGAGTAATCTGGAAAAAGATTAAAGTCAAATTATGAATTAAATGTCAGCCTTTAGACCCAAGCTTTTCTATTCTTGGTACTCAGAAGAGACAAGCAACTGAGTATTCTTAAAAAGAGAGAGACTGTTCTTAGAAGCCAGTAGTACTTCACTGTACTTACTGTCCTATTTCCAGGTGTTTTTGTTTTACAATCTGATTTTGATTTTCTTTGGTTAGGTAGGATGTAACTCTTCATTAGCCTGGATTTGTACTTAACAGTCTTCTTTCATTTTATTAGAGAATGTCTTTAAAATCATATGTACTTTGTCAGTGCATTTCTAGGAATGTATGGTATGTTTATCGGTCAAATGCCTTGCAGATGGAAATGAAATTTTGTGAGGAATCTTATGGATCAAATATGGATTTATTTTTACTTTAATAAAACTGTTCAAAGCATACAGGCTTCAGTCTGAGTATCAGTGCTAGCAGCCAATCCGGAAAGTGTTGCCAGGACTGTACCTGCTAAAGATAGCCATGATTTCCTCACTCCTGGTGTCCCTTTGGTTATGTTTGAATTCTAAGCAGACCAGATAGACATCAGCAGGTCTTCTAGATCTCTGAAAGAGTGCTTCATAATGACTACATTCACTGGACATATTTCCTTCTATATTCACTAATGTGCTTTATATATACATTTTTTTGTGCTTTATATTTTAATTCAGTGAAGATGCTGTGTAGTTTTGTGTTTAACACCACCCATTTGGTAATTATTGGACTAGTTACATTCCCCAAAGGAATACTTGAGTGTTAAGGCTAGAAACAATTACAGTCATTTTAGTTTAAAATTATACTTGCAATAAGAAATAAATCATAGGGACGTCTGAATGGTGCAGTTGGTTAAATATCTAACTCTGTGTTTGGGCTCAGGTAATGATCTCAGGGTTGTGGGATCGAGCCTCATGTTGGGATCTGTGCTCAGCTTGGAGTCTGTTCAGGATTCTCTCTCTCTTTAAAATAAGTGAATAAATCTTTAAAAAAAGAAATCATAGACTCTTTGCAATCCAACTTATAAATAAATACTAAATAACAATAAAATCAGAAATTATCTACAATAAAGTGAAGTTTTCCAGCTTCTCTATGTGGACATATTGTTTCCACTTTTCAGTGAACATACCTGATTAGTGACAGATATCAGATCATAATGACTCCTTTTTGTTTTGTTTTATTTTAGCATAAATTGAATTTATTAGTGGATATATAAAAACTCACAGGAATGAAAGAAAAGGAGAACATTGTTTGGGAATAACAGGAACTAGTAGTATAGTACGTTTAGGGAATTAGAAATCATCTGACATTAGGGCTCTAGTGCCTTCACTGGAGGAATCAACTCCCTTTATTTCTTCAATGCTTAATTAAAAAAAATTTAAAAGGAACATATATTTATTTTATTTTTAAAATTAAATTCAATTGATTAATGTATAGTGTACTACTAGTTTCAGAAGTAGAATTCAGTGATTCATTAGTCTTAAATAATATCCATTGCTCATTACCTCATGTGCCCACATTAAGAAATGTCCATCACCCAGCATTCCCTCACCTTCCTCCCCTCCAGCAACCCTCAGTTTATTTCCTATGATTAAGAGTCTCATGGTTTGTCTCCCTCTCTGATTTCATCTTATTTTTATTTTTCTCTCCTTTTCCCTATGCTTCTCAGTTTTGTTTCTTAAATTCCACATATGAGTGAAATCACATATGATAATTGTCTTTCTCCAACTGGCTTATTTCTCTTAGCATAACACTCTAGTTTCATCCATGTCATTGCAAATAGCAAGATTTCATTTTTATGGCTGAATAGTATTCCATTGTATATATATACCACACCTTCTTTATTCATTCATCTGTCGTTGGACATCTGGGCTCTTTCCATTGACTATTGTGGATATTGCTGCTATAAACATTGGGGTGTAGGTGCCCCTCAGATCCCTACATTTGTATCTTTGGGGTAAATATTTGGTAGTGCAAATACTGGGTCACAGGATAGCTATGTTTTCAACTTTTTGAGGAACCACCATACTGTTTTCCAGAGTGGCTGAATCAGCTTGCATTCCCACCAACAGTGTAAGGGAGTTCCCCTTTTCCACATCTTTGCCAACATATGTCGTTTCCTGACTTGTTAGTTTTAGCCATTCTAGCCCGTGTGAGGTGGTATCTCATTGTGGTTTTGATTTGTATTTCCCTGATGCCAAGTGATGTTGAGCATTTTTTCATGTGTCTGTTGGCCTTTTGTATACCTTCTTTGGAGAAATGTCTGTTCAAGATTGTAATGATTCCTGATAGCATGATGTCTTTTAAATAATTCTAAGACTAATTTAAGAAAAATTATTTATTAATGTTTACATTGAGGATAAGCCTTTTTTGAAAGTATACAAATTCATCATATTCTTTCATTCACCAAAACTTTTCTGCATACTTGCTAGATGCTAGACACTATGTTAGGTTAGGTTTTGAGACAGTGGTCACAGTACATTTCTAGCCATCAAGAACCTTACAGTTTAATTCTGTTTAGATATATGTGCTGGGCCATTGAAGAAAAATGCTCCTCAGCATAGAAGAGTTCTCTTGCCTCTACTGGCTCTGTTGCCTCTGCTTCTCACATTACTTAATTTCTTAAAGGTTGAAATTAGTATCCTATCCTGTGGTAGTTGGAGGAAAACTTAATGAAAGGCTTTTTGAAATATGTCCTAATAGCCATGGATCACCATGGAACAGTATTATAACTTACTGTTCCAGATAAAGGAGACCTGATAGATGAAAAGATGATCTGTCAAATATATTTTTTGGTATATTTAAATTTTTGTATTTTTTATTGGAAAATCAATATATTGATATATAATTTACATGTAATAAATAGCAGCCATGTTAAGTGCAGACTTCAAGGAATTCTGACAAAGTAACCACTTCCTTGTAACCACTACCCAATCATTAACTGATGAAAGAAACCTGGGCATTATTCTAGATTTCTCTTCCTCACATACAAATAAGTACTAGTTTCTTTACATGCTACCCCCTGACTTCCATAGAACTTATCCCCTCCCTCCTCTTTACTCCCATGGCTTCTACCTTAGTTTTTGATATGTTAAACTCTTCTCCTTTTACCTCTACTTATTGCAGTCTCTAATTAATTTTTTTGCTCTTAACTCATTTATTTCCTTTATACTTTCCATAATGTTACTAATTATTCTCATAACTACTAATTATTTTAATCCTATTAGCACCCTTGCTTAAAATCCCTTGATGAATCTTCACAGTTCTCATTCTCAGTCACTAATTTCTGAGTAAGAGATTGTTTCCCATCAACTGACTTGGTGACATTAACAGAATAGGAATACACATAGAGAAGCAGATTTGTGGATGGAAGATGACTTCTATGACTTAACAGTATAGGAGAAAGACAAATTTGTCTTGTGTTTCAGTTTTGAAATTATCAGAAACATTTTTATTTGATTTTAACTATGGAATCAACTGTGAGGAAAGAAGAATAGTATTTTTTTTATAAATTGATTTTTATTGGTGTTCAATTTACCAACATACAGAATAACACCCAGTGCTCATCCCGTCAAGTGTCCCCCTCCGTGCCCGTCACCCATTCACCCCCACCCCCCGCCCTCCTCCCCTTCCACCACCCCTAGTTCATTTCCCAGAGTTAGAAGTCTTTATGTTCTGTGTCCCTTTCTGATATCTCCTACACATTTCTTCTCCCTTCCCTTATATTCCCCTTCACTATTATTCATATTCCCCAAATGAGTGAGAACATACACTGTTTGTCCTTCTCCGATTGACTTACTTCACTCAGCATAATACCCTCCAGTTCCATCCACGTTGAAGCAAATGGTGGGTATTTGTCGTTTCTAATGGCTGAGTAATATTCCATTGTATACATAAACCACATCTTCTTTATCCATTCATCTTTCGATGGGCACCGAGGCTCCTTCCACAGTTTGGCTATTGTGGACATGGCTGCTAGAAACATCGGGGTGCAGGTGCCCCGGCGTTTCATTGCATCTGAATCTTCAGATGGGATATGTATTTTTAAAAGATCCTTTAAGTACCAGACATTTTTCTGAAATATTTTATGTTGATGGGGAAAAATAACTTTGTTAATGCTATATGGGAAAAATTACAATGTTTTTTTCTAAGATTTTATTTTTTTATTCATGAGAGACACGGAGAGAGAGAGGCAGAGACATAGGCAGAGGGAGAAGCAGGCTCTATGCAGGGAGCCCGATGTGGGACTCCATCCCAAGTCTCCACAATCACGCCCTGGGCTGAAGGCAAGTCCTACACTGCTGAGCCATCCAGGCATCCTGAAAAATTACAGTGTTTATTCAAGTTTATTTATACTTGTAATGATTAAGTTAATGAACTCTCATTTTCACTTGTATATACTAGCCTTTTAAAAAAATGTCTTCCCATTTGATACTGTTCAAGTGTCAGTACTACCAAAAGCCATATATAGATTCAATGCATTCCCTATCAATATTCCAGTAGCATTTTTTACAGGAAAAACACTCCTAAAATTCATTAGAATCATAAAAGACCCTGAAATAGCCAAAGAAATCTTGAGAAAGAATAACAAAAAAGGAGGCATCACATTTCCTGATTTCAAGCTATAGTATAAAGCCATAGTCATTAAAACAGTATGTTACTGGAATAATAAACAGACAAATAGACCAATGAAATGAAATTAAGAGCTCAGAAATAAACCTAAGTATAACAGGTCAACTTATATTTGACAAGGGAGCCAGTACTCCTCAATGGAGAAAAGACAAACCTCTTTGATAAATGTTGCTAGGATAATTGGATTCCCACATGTAAAAGAATGAACCTAGACTCTTACCTTACACCACTCACAAAAATTAACTCAAAATGGATTAACGACTTAAATGTAAGCCTAGATGGCTCAGTTGGTTAAGCATCTGACTCTTATCTTAGCTCAAGTCTTGATCTCAGTGTTGTGAGTTTAAGCGCTACATTGGGCTCCATGCTGGGTGGGCCCAAAAAATAAATGTAAGATCTAAAACCCTGAAATTCCTAGAAGAATACATAGAAATAAAGCTCTGGACATGTGTCTTGGTAATGATTTTTAAAAATATGACACATAAAGCACAGCAACAAATAAAACAAATAGTACTGCATCAAACTAAAAAGCTTCTGTACTGCAAAAGAAATCATCAACAAAGTGAAAAGACAACATATGCAATGCAGTGAGAAAAATATTTGTAAACCATGTATCTGATAAGGTATTAATATCCCAAATACATAAAGAACTCATATAATTCAGTAGCAAAAAACAAATAACCCGATTAAAAAATGGGCAAAGGACCTGAATAGACATTTCTTCAAAGAAGATACACGCAAGGCCAACAGGTACATGAAGAGATGCTCAACATCACTAGTCATTAGGGAAATGCAAATTAAAACCATAATGAGTTATCACCTCATGCCTGTTAGAATGACTGTCATCAAAAAGACAAGAAATAACAAGTGCTGTATGGATGTGGAAAAAAGGGAACCCTGTGCACTGTTAGTGGGATTATAAATTCGTATGACCACTATGGATAAACAGTATGGAGGATCTTCAGAAAATTAAAAACAGAGCTACAATATGATCCAGCAATTTCACTTCTTGGAATATACTCAAAGGAAATGAAAACTCTAACTTGAAAAGATATCTGTACCATCCTGTTCAGAGCAACATTATTACAATAACCAAGCCATGGAAATAAGTGTCCATTATGGATGAATGGACAAAGAAGTTATGTTATATACATGCATGAATATATACACAGGAATATTATTCAGCCATAAGAAGTAAGGAAATCCTACCATTTGTGACAACATGGATGCAGCCTGAGGCATTGTACAGTGAAATAAGTCAGAGAAAAATAGATATTTTATGATCTCACTTATATGTGGAATCTAAAAACAAAACCAAGCTCATAGAAAAAGAGATCAGACTTGTGGTTACTGGAGGTACAAGATGAGGGGAGGGGGAATTGGAAGAAAGTTGTCAAAAAGTTCGAACTTCTAGTTATAAGATAAATGTGTGCTGGGCACCTGAGGGGCTAATTTCATTAAGCATCTGACTCTTGGTTCTGCTCAGGTCGTAATCTCATGGGTCATGGGACTGAGCTTGTGTCAGGCTCCATGCTTAGCACAAAGTCTGCTTGAAAATTCTCTCTCTCAGCTCTTCCTCTGATTCCTACATGCTCTCTGTCTTCCTCGCTCTAAAATATATAAATCTTTTTTAAAAAAGATAAATAGACATAAAGTACTATATGATGACCACAGTTAACACTGCTATGTGATATATAGGAAAGTTGTTAAGAAGGTAAATGCTATGGGGCACGTGGGAGCTCATTTGGTTAAACGTCTAACTCTTGATCTCAGCTCAGGTCTTGATCTCAGGGTCGTGAGTTCAAGCCCCACATAGGGCTCCATGCTAGATGTGGGGCCTACTTAAAAAAAAAAAAAAAGAAAGTAAGTGCTATGAGTTCTCATCACCAGGAGGAAATTTTTTTCTTCTCTCTTTCATTCTTTCTTTTGTATTGTATTTATATGAGAAAATGGATGTTAGCTGAGCCTCTTATGGTCATCATTTATATAACCATTCAGCTTCAGTAGGTTATGTATATGTATATGTGTGTATATATATAACCATTATGCTCTTTGCCTTAGATTTATATAATGATGTATGTCAATTATTTCTCAATAAAAGTGGGGGAAAATATCTTCCCATAATTATCTAATAAACATGTTTCAAAAACTATAATGAACTTATGAATTGTGAGATGGTTAAAATAATTTGTAAGGTAAAATAATTGATAGGAAAGGATCTTTTTACCTTGAATGGGAGGAAACAATGGAAGAAATATTTAAATATGACAGTAGAGAAATAATGAACTTTATTCTTGCTGTAGACCTTGCCTTGACCTTAATTGTCAATATATTATTTATTTCCTATGCCATAAATATTCTATATCCTCTAGGTTTTCTTAACACAGGAAGAAGGGATATTTAATATAGTACCTGAATAAAGGAAATACTTTTAGGTCTAAATGTTTACATTAGTTATTTGAATAGTCATTGAATGAGAATGATTCTGATGTAAATGATTTTTACTAACCTATACTTTGGGGTATATTTAGAAAAGTGAGTGTTCCCTTTAAAAATTGAAGGTCCAAAAAAAATTAAAAATAGAAGGGCCTAAAAAAAGTAAAAATAAAACTAAAATTAGTTGAGCAATTCAACTTCTGGGTATTTATCCAAAGAAAATTAAAAAAAATAACTTGAAAAGATATCTGCATATTCATAGCAGCATTATTTACAGTAGCCATACAATGGAATAATAGCCATAAAAAAAAGAAGGAAATCTTGCTATTTGTAATGACATGGATGGAGGTAGAAAAATAATGCTAAATAAAATAAGTCAGTCAGAGAAAGACAAATACCATATGATTTCACTTATATGTGGAATTTAAGAAACAAAACAAATGAGTAAAGGGAAAGAAGAGAGAGTCAAACCAAGAAATAGACTCTTAATTATAGAGAACAAACTGATGGTTTCTAGAAGGGAAGGAGAGCAGTTAATAGATGATGGGGATTAAGGAGAGAACTTGTCATGATGAGCACAAGGTGATGTATGGAAGTTTTAAATCACTATGTTATACCCCTGAAACTAATGCAACACTGTATATTAACTAGCTGGAATTAAAATAAAAACTTAACCACTCCACCAAGCTCTTAAAACTTAGGAAACGACTCAATTAAAAAATGAACATAAGCTAAAAATGCAAAGAAGGTATACAGATGGCAAATATACATATGAAAAAATGTTCAGCATCCTTTGATAGTAGGGAATTGCACATTAAAACAATGAGAGACCACTATGTACCTATTGGAATGACTAATATAAAAAAAGCTGGCAAATACTAAATGCTTATGAGACTGTGAAGCTGGTAGGAATGCAAGAGGTTAGTTACAGCCACTTTGGAAGACAGTTTGGCAAGTTTCTCACAAAGCTAAACATAGTCTTACCATATAATCTAGCAATTGCACTCTTAAGTATTTACCCAATTGAATTTGAAAACTTATATTCACACAGAAACCTGCAGACAAATATTTATAGCAGCATTATTCATCATCACTAAAATCTGGAAGTAACCAAGATGTCTTCAGTAGGTGAATGGATAAAGAAACTGAGGGACATCCAGACAATGGAATATCACTCAGTGATAAAAGAGAGCATGTATGCTATGAAGACACAGAAAGACATGAAAGAACCTTAAATGCATATTTCTAAGTGTTAGAAGTCAGTGTGAAAAGGCTATATTTTGTATGATGCCAACTATATGGCATTCTGGAAAAGGCAAAAATATAAAGCCCACAAAAAGATGAGTGGTTGCCAGAGATCGAGGGAGAGAAGGGAGGGTTGAATAGGATTTCTTAGGGTCATGGAGCTCTTCTATATGATACTTATGCATTTGTCAAGACCCACAGAACTTTACAACACAGAGTGAACCTTAATGTATGCAAATTAAAAATATTTAGGAGTTTAGAGGATCCCAGGAAGGAATGAATATAGACTATGACAAGAGAAGCTAACTTTCAGTTGTATGAAACAACCCCCTGAAGGGGTGGGGGGAGGGGAGATACTGACCTAAGTAACTTTGAAACGAGTATGTAAGACTAAATGCTAAAGGAATTACACATGATGGTTGTTTTTAATAAAGTTGTTTTCCATGGGGATTCGGGTTGAAAATTCTGATACCACTATGCATATATTCTGGAATTGAGTAATTCAGTAAATGGATGAGAGCTGGTATGAGTCAGATTTCTCCTTGTTGGAGTAGGAATTTACAGATAAGTAAGGGAAAGAGACTAGAATGATCCTTTTGATAATAGATTAGAGTTGGAGAGCATCAAAAAAAAAGTTGGAGAACATCAGTGTAAACTCATGTTTAGCTTAATATAGACATAGATGGCTAAATGTTATAGGTAATATGTATACACACAGGTTAGTATACTAACATACACTTCCTTGTTCTATGAGTAGAGGACATGAAAAAAATAATGCCCCAGTGGCAAACAGTATGCCTAGCCACCAGATCTTTGGTTCCACTGCCATTCTCCAATAAAAGGAACCATGGCTCTTTGGAGGAAGTGGCTGATTCTAGGACTGGGGTAGGAAATATATGATATGAGTCTTGAGAATCTTAAAGTGCCAGAAAGTAAGGAATGAATGAATTGTAAATAATTATAGATTAAATGTAAAAAAAAATGTACTCTACTACTACTAGATGTTTATAATAGGGGAAACTGGGTGCAGAGTATATGGGAACTCTATATTCTCAATTTTTCTGTAAATCTAAAACTATTCTAAAGTAATAATGTATATTAAATAAATGAAAGTACTATTGGAAGGTCTCACAATAATCCAGTGGTTTCCGTCTCTCCTGCAGTTTTGAAAGTGTTTGCTGCCTTGCTGACTCTTCTTCTCTCTCAGACATCACTTTTGATGGCAATCCAATAGCTCAAGAGTCATGGTACAAACACACTATCCTTCAGAATATGATGCAGCTGCGCCAGCTAGATATGAAGAGAGTCACGGTGAGCGCTCTTATGAAGTACTTATTATATTGTCTTCCTTACTGTGGGTTAGGAGGTTGGGGTGCATATTCTTCACATGAAATCCTTCTTAGTTTTAATAAACTGTGGCATATCATTGCTATATAATTCATAATTATAATTACAGATTTTTTTTACCACCTGTGCCTCATTCCCAATGTTAGATAACAAAAAATTGAACTGAGTAAATTTAAAAGATCAAATTGGCTTTATTAATTCATAAATTGAGCAGCATCTCATCTAGCAAGTAGAGGGGACTTCCCAATGACTACAGAAAAGGAATGGTTTTTAAAGGTAGGGAGTGGAAAAAGGGAAATTATAAGCAAAGGATCCATTGTTTTAGGTAAGGTCATCCTTCTGAAGGGAAGAGAAGAGTTCTATCAGTAAATTTCCTAGTTCTGACCAGGAAAATCCCAGGTTGACTGGTTACAGATTACATTTCTGGGGAAGGGAGGGTTTCTAAACTACAGTTAGGTTAAGTAGTAAGTCTTGGTTTACTGGCTTGTGGCCTTAACGTAAGTGATGCCATTTTGGGTCTGTGGTTTCCTTTTTAGCAGGCTTAAAAAATAATAATTAAAAGTAATTAAGCATCATGATTAACTCAATTAATCATCATGATTATTTTTCATTCTGGCTTGATACCCAGCTAAAAATTTACTTTGGAATGGATGAGTAAGAATGTCATTCATAAGTTACGTAATGTAATGTTTCAGAACATGGGTGCCAAAGCCAGAGTGCTTGCATCTGAATCCTGGCTTGACCATTTTTTAGCAAAATGACCTTTGGCAATTTACTTGACCTTTCTATATCTCCTTTTTCTCAAAGTAAAATGGGAGGATCATGATGTCATAGGATTGTTGTCAAGATAAAATAAAGCACTGAATCTTAGAACAGTGTGAGGTTCAAAGTAAGCATCACATGGAACTGTTGTGCTTGCTGTTGATGCCATACCTTTCAAAATAGCTCTTTTTTATTCATTATATCTCCATGTTAGATATTTTCTATATTTCAATTTTTTTTTTTAAGATTTTATTTAGGAGCACCTGGGTGACTTAGTTGGTTAAACATTTGCCTTTGGCTCAGGTCATGATCTCAGGGTGTTGGGATCGAGCCCTGCATTGGGCTCCCTGCTGAGCTGGGAGCCTGCTTCTCCTTCTCCCTCTGCCTGCTGCTCCTCCTGTTTGTGTGTGCTCTCTCTCTGTTGAATAAATAAAATCTCTAAAAAAATAAAGATTTAGTTTATTTATTTGAAAGAGAGATAGCACAAACAAGGAGTTTCCTATATGTGTTTATTTCCTTTCCTTCTCTATCTCACACAGTGCCTGAGAATGTAGTAATATTCAATGAAGTCTTGATTGAGTGAAATTGATCTACTTTCATGCCAGAAATAAAGTAGAATGATGCTATATATAATCATTGTCTTCCTACATTCTATGAGTTGTGTTTGTCTGATGAGGAAATGAGAGAAAATCACCTGGCATGGGAGCAGGGCTAGCTTTTCTGCTAAACACAGAGCAGCAGTCCTTGTACATCTGCTCCTTTACTGTTTAATTTGAGAAATTTAAAAAAATGTCTTAGTAAAAGCTTTATTTGAGGTATAATGGGCATAAAATTAATTGTACATGTTAAGTGTACAAGTTGATAAATTTCGACATGTATATCACATGTGAAACATCACCACAGTCAAGCTTATTAATAATTCCCTACCCAACAGATTTTCTTCATGCTCCTTTGTTACCCCTCCTTTCCACCTCTCCCCACCTAACCTCCATCCCCAGGCAACTACTGATATACTTTTTGACATTATGGGTTAGTTTCCATTTTCCAGAATTAATGAAAACAATTTTAAAGTTACAGAAAAGTTGTAAATACAGTAGAAAAAACTTTTTTTTCTTTTTTTTTTTAAACTATTCGAGAGTAAGCTGCTGACTGGGTCACCAGTAGTCCTGAACACTATAGTGTGTATTTTCTCAAAGCAAAGACATTTCTCCTACATAAATGTAGTTTAACCAACGAAATTAGGAGGTAAACACTGAAAAATTACAATGTCTAATTCTCTCACACTACTCTCAAATTTTACCAATTATGTCAATAATTTCTATATAGTGAAATGATCTAGTTTGGAATTATATATTACATATAGGTGCATTTGGTTGTCATGTCTCTCTCATCACTATTTTTTAGGAGCAGTTTCTCAGTTTTTTCTTGACTTTCATGACTAACATTTATGAAGATTATAGGTCAGTTCGTAGAATGACCCTTAATTCAGGCTATTTAATTTTTTCCCACCATCACTTTTTATAGATTTTTGCCTAAATATCACAGAAATGATTTTGATTTTTCTCATTGCATCCTATCAAGTGGTATATAATTTCTGTTTATCCATTTATTGATATTGGCCACTTTAATTAAGATGATGTCTGTCAGCCTTCTCCGGTGAAGTGACTCTCTTTCCCTTTATAATTTTATTCCTCATAAGATCCCTCCTTATTTGTTTATTCATATCAGTATGGACTGAGTATTTAGTCTTACCTTTTGTTTATGACTTTTTAGTAACTTCAGTGTATTAACAGCATACCTTTTTAAAGATTTTATTTATTTATTTATTTGTTTGTTTATTTATTTATTTAATTTAATTTATTTAGAGAGAGAAAGGGCGCAGCCCGGGTGGCCCAGCAGTTTGGCAACACCTTCGACCCGGGGTGTGATCTGGGAGACCCGGGGTCAAGTCCCACATCGGGCTCCCTGCATGGACCCTGCTTCTCCCTCTGCCTATGTCTCTGCACCACCCCTCTCTGTGTCATGAAGAAATAAATAAAAGCTTTAAAAATTTTTTTGAAAAATGAAAGAGAGAAAGGTTGAGAGAGAGCACGTGCAAGTAGGAGGGAGAGAGACAAGCATACTCTGTGCTGAGCACAGAGCCCAGCATGGGGCTTGATCCCAGGATCCTGAGATCATGACCTGAGCCAAAATCCAGAGTCAGATACTTAACTAACTGAGCCACCCAGGGGCCAGGAAAGAGTGTATCTTTTAAAAGACTTTCTGTTAACAGAGTTGGCAAACAATGGCACCTGTTTTTGTAAACAAAGTTGTATTGGAACACAGTTGTTTCCATGAATATATTATCTATATATGCTTTGATGCTACAATGACAGAATTCAGTAGTTGCTAAAGAAATTATATGGCCTGTAAGTCTAAAATATTTACCATCTGGCTAGAAAAGTTTGCTGACACCAGTTCTATACCATTTTTTTTCTCTTTGAAAATGATATCTTCATTAACTTTTATGTAATTTACCATGTAAACATTCCAGCCCATGTGGATTATACAAATATTTAATGAACCTCTGTGCACTAGAGCTGTGTGCTGAGGATGCAGTGAACTCGGGAACTCTAGAATATTTATAATTTTCAAAGGAAACACAGTGATTTTGAGATCTGTGAGACACTGAGAAGACTACTAGCTCAAGATCCTTTGCCATTTCAATATGAGATCACACTATATTTACCTCCATGGTATCATCTCTTTGTAAAGCTGAGCTTTCAGTGGTCGTTTTGATAAAACCACCATAATACCATTCCAAAATCAGTATGGAACAGAAAATGAGGTTCCCAGTGTCCAGTCTAAATACATTTGAGAAGTTGTGTAATGCCCTACAGATACACAGATTTCATTGGTAAGTAATTGTGGTTCTTTAAGAATGGTATATATTTTCTTTCAGTTTACATGTATTATTATTTTTTCAAATGGCTACTAAGTTGCTAGAACATGAATACTTGATAAGTTGTTTACTAACTACTTAGTAAACAGAGCTATTAACACATTTCTTTTGACTTAGAGGCACCATGAAAAAATTCTTGAGCATTCTTAGGTGCATTGAACTGAAAAGTTCCTGGACTAGGATCTGTATTAGACACTAGAGATGACAAGATCAGAATCATAATCCATGCCCTCAAGTTACTCACTGTCTAGTGCAGACAAATTATAATTCAAAATGCCAAGCTAGAAAAGATAGCTTGATAGATGTATTTATGTATGCACACACACTCACACCCACATGCGCCTGCACACGCACACAGCATGGTAACGCTGAAGGGTAAAGCACCCCTACATCTACCAGAGAAATAGGAAAAGTTCCAAAGGAGAAAATACTTGACTTGGGCTTGAAGAGTGGTTAAAAAGGAGGAGGATATATCTGTGGAGAGTGTCCCAGGGAGAATGGAGGCATGCAAAATGCAGAGAGATGTAAGAGAATATAGCAAATGGATAGCAAATGTACTCAGTGTACACAGAGGACAGGAGTGGGAGCAGAAGGTGTCTGACAGTCAGGCCTAGGCCATGAAGGGCATTTTGTGTCCTAATGAAGAGTTGAGCTTTTCGTCTAAGACAGAATAGAAAGCCCTTGGAGAGTTGAAGGCAGTTAAATTACATTTGCCTGTTAAAAATTTGTCTTTCTGGGCAGCCCGGGTGGCTCAGCAGTTTAGCGCCAGCTTCAGCCCAGGGCGTGATCCAGAGGACCCAGGATCGAGTCCCACATCGGGCTCCCTGCATGGATCCTGCTTCTCCCTCTGCCTGTGTCTCTGCCTCTCTCTTCCTGTGTCTCCATGAATAAATAAATAAAATCTTTTAAAAATATTTGTCTTTCTGGATAGCAGCCCAGGGGATGGATTGGGGAGGATAGGATGGATGAGAAGCAGGAAGATTAGTTAGGGTGAGAGCTTCTGGGTGGTGGTGGTGGGGAATCTGATCCAGAGGAATGGCAAAAGGTAATATGAGGCCAAAAGAGAATATAAATTGATGGCCTCAGTTCTGATTTTGCTTTTGTTATCTCTGTTAAGAAGAATGACTTTTAGTCAGTAAAGAGTAGAAATAAATATTACTAAGAAGAAAATGAAGCCTACGCTAGGTGAATAGATAAGTGTGATCTAGAGCAGGGGCTGGCAAACCTTTATAGATATATAAAGGGTCTGATAGTAAATATTTTAGGCTTTGACAACTATACAGTCTGTTAAAAACTACTGAACTCGTTATAGTCTGACAGGAGGCATAGACAGTACATAAATGAATGAGCATGCCTCTGTGCCAATAAACCTTTACAAAAACAGGTGACAGACTGTATTTGGCCTGCGGGCTGGAGTTTGCTATGCTTGATCTAGAGCACTGAATAAACGTAGCAAATAAATTGCTAGACCTTTGAAAGTTATATCGGAGAAACAGTGTAGAACAGTAGAGTAGCTGCAGCTGCAAGGTAAGATGAACTAATTGGTCTTTTTATCATAGAAGGAAAGAATATAAATTTCATAAATTATGATAGTAAACTTAATGTTTAGTAGGAAAGAAATATAAATTGGATTATTAGAGTTGTGAGTACTAAGGGAATTGGTCACTAGGAGGCAGCAGTAATTCACTAACAACAATTCATGCCAAACAAGAAAAATTAATTTTCTAGTTTGGACATTGTAAATAGCCCCTCTCAAGAGTAACATTGGAGATAGTGTTTTGGTATTTAAGCAAAGCTTTTGACAAAGTCTTTTGTGATACTGCTTTGAGTAAGTTGTATGACAACATAGTTAAGTGAATTTGTGATTATAATGTTTCACGGCGCAGGAAGCAATGAATTAATGCCAGCCTGTAGAAAATTCTCTACTGGCATGCCTTGAGGCTTTTTCCTTGAGCCCCTTTGATTAAGCATTTTTGTTAATGACTAAATGAGAATATTTCTGTTATTCTGATATAGGATGTGATTGACAGAAACTGGAGAACTTGGAGATCCTGATATACTGGTTAATCAAAACAGAATACCAAAGTAGCTCAATAATCTCAGAACAAGGTTTGGCAAACTGTAGCCTGGGGGCCAGATCCATTCTGCATACTGGTTTTGAGCAGCTCTCAAGAGAAGAATGGTTTATATATTTTAAAAGCATCGTATTAAAAAAGAAAAGAAGGGATCCCTGGGTGGCGCAGCGGTTTGGCGCCTGCCTTTGGCCCAGGGCGCGATCCTGGAGACCCGGGATCGAATCCCACGTCAGGCTCCCGGTGCATGGAGCCTGCTTCTCCCTCTGCCTGTGTCTCTGCCTCTCTCTCTCTCTCTCTCTCTCTCTCTGTGACTATCATAAATAAATAAAATAAAAATAAAAATAAAAATAAAAAAGAAAAGAAAAACAACATGTGATAGGGATCTTTGTGGGTCACAAAACCTAAAATATTTACTATCTGGACCTTTACAGAAAAATATTGCTGACCTCTAGTGTAGAAAAACAAGCAGAATTTAGCAAGATAAAAATAGATATATTGAAAATCCCGGACTTTACTCCCTGACAACAAACAGTTCTCAGCAGAAACACAGATTTATGTGAGATGAGACTTAGCAAATTAAGTTCAAGTTGAGTTAATTGTGAGATGTGATCATTAGAGGTTATAGAAATAGAGAATTCAGAAAAATAGAGTAGCCCCCATTTTTTTCTTCGATTCTCAGATTACACCTGAACTATTAGTTTTAGAGGGGTGACAATAAACTAGAGTGTTTCCAGAAAACCCAGCACAAATTGGAGAAGACATAAGGAAGATACTATAGTGGTCTTCAAATCTATTCACAACTGTTGGTAAAAAAATAGAATAGACACATTTTTGGGGCTTAGAACAAGGACAACTATATAGACAATTCTAGGATATGCAGAATTCTCTCCTTTTTAATTTCTAAGGCAGTACTTTGCTAACATAGGCACTATTCTCAGAATTCTGAAAAAGACACAATTTCACAATATCCACAGTTTTCACTTCAGATGCACATTTAGTTGGCTTAATATGGCCTTGTTACAGTTTGCCCTCCAAAAATTGGAACAGCCTGAGACACGAGTTTGTTGTGGCAGCATTACTAACGCTCACTGACATGTTCTGATTTTCCTCCTCTCTTTGGCAGGTGGGAGGATTATATTTCCCTTCCTCTTTGAACTTAAGTGTAGTTGTGCAGTTTGCTTTGGCCAATGAAATGTGAGCAGAAGTGATATATGTAACTTTCAGACAGAAACGCTTAAAAGCCATTGTGTGATTTTCACTTTCCTCCTGTGCGGTGGCTGTCATGGGAGCATATGTGGAGTTGAAGATGCCGTCGAATCACGGCACTCTGGAATACTTAGGCACTACAAAGAGGACAGTTCAGGGTTCTTTGCGTGATCAAGAAGTAAATTTTTGTTCTAAGCCAATATAAGTTTTGAAGTTGTTATGACAGCATAGCCTAGCCTGTTCGGGCTTTTTGCCTCCCCTAGTATTTAACAGCTAATATTCCTGAGCCAAGAGAGTCAGGTGATACAACTTCCACTTTCACTCTGACATTAACTAGGACCTAGAAAGATCAGTTTTCTCTGCTAAAAAAATTGTTTGAATGAAAAATATGGACTGTCTCTTCTAGATAAAAACTCTGATTTTAAAGTCTGTTTTAATATTTGTTGTACTCAAGGAAAATAGTGTCTTTTATAACTATCCTAAAGTATCTGGTTAAAAACCCACATTGCCGTTTATTTTTTTTAATCCCACATAATAAATTACTGCTGTCTATATTAGAACTGCTATTATTTATTTGGAGCAGAACGTCTTCTCATATAAAATACACATTGTTTTAGAGCCTAAGTAGTCTGCTAACAGAGTATAATCTAACTTATCAAACACCTATTAAGTCACTGTACTTCTTAATTACTTTGAAATCATTTCTCTATTTCATCTTCATAACTGACTGAAGTAAGGAAAAATAATTTGTTGGTACTAGATAGATCCTTTTCCTTTGCTGTATAAAGGCTATGGCTTTTATTCCAGAAATTGAACTATTATCATGAAAATGCCAGAATTTTACAGATTTTTTTTCTTCTTACCAACAGATTTATAGCTTATCTTTACAATTAAAGGTTTATTTTTGTTTCCCAGTTGAGTTACTCTATAATTATTTAGGCTGAAATGTAATCATCAGATATATAAATTCCTTAAAACACTCAATATTTGAGTTGATTTGGCATGCATCCAGTTTTCGTAGGTTTAGTCTTCCTTTTAAAGTCCTACTGCTTTTAATAGAAGCTCAATTCTTTCTGAAAATCTGATGAAATCATCTCTTAAGTATGTGTAGGACGTGATCCATACAGTTTCCAGGACTGTTTGAAATTGGCTCCCTGAATAACCAGTCTGTTTCTCGTTCACATTTTATAGATGAGTCAACAATTGAACATCAAAAAAAAAATTGAACATCAGTATATCTTGCTCTTTTAAAATGTTTGTTCTGAAATAGGCTATACTTAATAGGTAGCAAATCAATACTTCCTGAACGAAAGCATTTAATATAGTTGTTAGTCCAACTGTGTTGTGAAACTAGGAATCAAGCTTCCGAATGTCTTACTGAGTTCTCCTCAGAAGCTCTACTCAGCCTTCAAACACTAGGAAAAGCTATTTTCCGTATCGTAAAAGATTTTAAATTCACCACAAGTCACATTCAATTTCCACTCCCTTTAACACAATGAAATCATAGAGCAGATTACTATTGAATTTTAACCTTACCTTTTATATCTTTCTAAAATCAGTAAAATACATTTAAATATGTCCTTATTATAAAAAATACTACCAATTCCATTTCTCATAAGTCATGGCTCCTCTTCCTGATCCTGGCTTTATCACTAGCTGTGTGTCTGTGTATAAATTACTAACCTTCTCAGAGTATTCATTACCTTGTTTCTAAAATTAGAGTCTTTCAGTAGATGCATTTCTGGTTTTCTTTTTTAACTCTGGGGTAATTTTTCTTTGTGTATTTTTTTATGTCCTTTTTTAGTCTAGGTCTTTTCTTTGTTTTCAGAAGCCATTTATAATGGGTAACCCCTAGAATATATTTTCATGGCCTCTTTGACCTTCCTTAATTCTAACATGATATATATACTGGTTAGGATAGGCTGGATTATACTGTAGTAACAACTTCTCTGACCTCAGTGGACTAAAACAACAAAGTTTATTTCATGTTCATACTGGGAACTTTGCTCTGTGTTATCCTCATTCCAGAACTGAGGCCTTCAAAGTACTCACCATGTGGAGCTTTGCAGATTCTATAGCAGAGAGAAAGAGAATAGCTAACTATACTTTGAAAACTTCCTCCTGAATAGACTTCCTCCAGAAGTAAACACATGTCACTTTTGTTCACATGACATTGGTCAAAGAAAGTCACATGACAGCACCTAACTGATAAGGGGCAAGAATTGCTATCTTACAATGAGGGCCTGGATGTGGGAAAACATAGGAATATTTGGTGAACAGCTCTTATGACCATCTACCATGTTTTAAATCAAATGCTGACTTCTGGTAGGGGTAGAAATCAGTACTATACTTATGGAGGGCAATTTGTAAACATGTCAAAAGCACTAGAAATATGTCTTCCATTTGATTTAGTGGTTCCAGTTTTAGGAAATTATTGAACAGATATATGAAGATCTATATTTAATAATCAATTCTTCAAATATATATCTATTGACTATGTACATTATGCCAGGAGCTGACATAGTCCATACCTTCAAAGAGCAGTTGGGGTAAGAGAGGGGAGAGAGTAGCAGAGATTGTTAAAAAGAAACAGGGTAAGTGCTTTAGTGGAGAGTATAGCGTGCTATGAAGGCATATGGGAAAATTTCTTCTGACCTGTTTTCCAGTTGCCTGATTCTCTCTTCAGCTCCCTTCCATTGGATTTTTCATTTCAGTTTCCATAATTTTTCATTACTGTAATAGTTCTCTGTCAAATGTGCTAAATTACTTGTTATAGTTTCCCATTTATTAAGATATTTTCAAGCTCATCTTTTAGGAAGGTATTGTTTTCTCAAATTGTGACATTTTGAATACCTACAAATTTTTTGATAATAAAATTTAAAATTATGTGTTTATACTTTACTAAAATTTGACAATCTTTAGGGGAAAAAGACACAATCCACATTGTGTATACAGATTGCAACTTGAAAAAATGTGTTTCGTGGGAATACTATAAGGTAATACAGGAATGATAGTATGAGTTAGCATGTTGGAATTATGGCTGGTTTTTAATTTTTTCCAAAGTATAATGTTATTGTATGGTTTTTAGAATTTAAGAAATTAGACTGGCCAAATCAACTTAAAAACAAAGTAAAGGTAGTAATAATATTAATGGAGAATAATTGTTGAACATCAGTGGAGAGTTTCATACTCTCCATACAAAAGGCTTTCATACTTTAGTATTTAAAAAGCTCTGATTTACATCCATGGGTCAAATGAAAGTTGTGAGAAGTGTAATTCTTGTTGTTTTTATCATCATAGTAGAAAGTTTTTAAGTCTTTGTATGTGGAACTGTAGTGCATGGCCTACAAGGAAAACCTATATAAACCTGCTCCCCGACCTTTCTTCCTGCTCTTCTCATTCTGGTTTCTTTCTTGTATCAGCTAAGTTCAGCTCACATCAAGAGTTGGGAGTAGATTTAAGAACACACATCTTCTTAGAATTGGGGAGGAAGAACACATTAAAGAGAAAAAGACTAGCTTTTTTTTTTTAAGATTGTATTTATTTATTCATGAGAGACACAGAGAAAGAGACAGAGATATAGTCAGAGGGAGAAGCAGGCTCCATGCAGGGAGCCCAATGCAGGACTCGATCCCAGGACCCAGAGATCACACCCTGAGCTGGAAGGCAGATGCTTAACCATTGAGCCACTCAGCCATCCCAAGACTAGCTTTCTATGAGGGCATATTTTCTGTAGGCAAGTAGTATGTTTCTCCCAAAGAAAGCTAGACTTGCAGAACCAAAGAAATAGCACAGAAGAGGTTAAATGCTTAATAACACTTGGAAACATTTTTTGCTTTTAGGAAGAAGAAAGGCGTATGGCATCTATTGTAGCCAAAAAGGAGGAAGAGAAGAAGCGGGAAAGTCATAAACAGTCCTTGCTTAAGGTACCGTCCCTAACGGGGTGTGCGTGGGTGTGCGCACGTGTGCACACGCTCACTGCTCCAACACTCGCTAGTCAGCCAGGAAAGCACTTTCCAGACCTCATAAAGCTTGCATTCCTATCAGTAGAATTTTTTATAAATAAACACCCTTATAACTTTTATAAGTTACCTATAAATAAACCTGTACTTGTGAAATGCAATATAATGTACACTATAAAACACATGTGAAAGCTGCAGATTTTAAAAAGAAGGGATAAAAAAATAAAGAGAACACAAGTTACAGTTTTTTTTCCCCCACACCAGTGTATCACTTTGTGCCACGTACCTTCGTTTTGGAAACTACCATAATAGACCATTATCCTTATGGAGATATTTTAATTAGCTCTGACACATGGGTTTCTTTTTAAATAATTGCTTTGTAATTTTAAAATTTTTTAAAAGCTTCTCTTATATAGAGGTGGTAGGGATTTTGAGGATTTAGGAATTAAAATTTGTTTTAAACTAGTTTTAAATGATTTAGCATAGCAGTTATTACTTTCCTTAAATATTTTCTTTAAAAAATGAAAAATATTTTCTTTTAAAATATTTTATATGGACATCACAGAACTATAATAAATGAAGACAGCTTAAAGTTTATAGCTTGTAGTATGCTCATACTATGTTCTAAAGCTAAGGATATCGTGCTGGTTTTATCACTCATTCTTATTTTATGTAGCTGCTTTCCTTTAAAATGGAAATGCCATTTAGAATTCAAAAGGTGACTAGTAGGGATATGAAGTTGTACAAAACAAACTTAGGAAACAAGGGGACTTGTTAAGGCAATGGAAATGTGTATCTTGATAGGGGTATGGGTTACACAGGTGTATGCATTTGTCAAAATTGATCAAAGCTTGAATCTGTGTGTTTTATTCTATGAAAACTACTCTTAAATGAACAAAAAAAGAAAAACAACCCTCTCAGCTCAGGACTACTGCTTCAAAGAGTATTTAGAACTCTTACCTATCATGCTACAATTTTCTCATTTGTTGTAATTTCTAACCTCCTGACTCCTCCCCAACTTTATCTGTTTTCCCTCATCTCATTAATTAGATGTGCCTAGGCCCCCTTTTGATATCTCTATCTTTTTATTGATTTAACTGATAGAATTTTAGTCTTTTCTATATTGGAATATTTCTAAAGGTTGGCCAAAAACGCACTTTGGTTTATAGGAAATATAAACCAATATAGGCAAAATTTTTTAGTATATGTGCTGCCGAAGCGAGCACAAGGCAAAATTTTTTAAATGTATAGGTAGGAGCAAGATTTATCATTGCCAGATAATACTATTGCTAAGCTTTGTAATGGTTCATTTGGAAAAAAGGAGTAGAGTTGACTCTTGTACAATATGAATTTGAACTACGCAGTTCCACTTATTACATGGATTTTTTTAATATATACAGTACACTACTGTAAATGTATTTTCTCTTCCTTATAATTTTCTTAATATTTTATTTTCTCTAGCTTATTTTATTATATGAATATGATATATAATGCATATCATATTAAAAATATGTGTTGATCAACTATTTATATTATTAGTAAGGCTTCCAGTTGACATAGGCTATCAGTAGGTAAGTTTTTAAGGAGTCCAAAGTTTTACACAGATTTTCAGCACCCCTGGCCCAATCCCCATGTTATTCAACGGTCAACTATGTTTCCCATTGTACAGCTGCTGTACATTAGCTGCATAAGTGAATAAAGGAATAAAAATATGTAAATAAGTAAATAGACTAAAACTCTGGGACCTAAAGAGCACATTTGTATGAGTTTTAGAATATGGAAAGGAAGAATAAACAGAGAGATGATTTATCTTTAAAGCTACCAGTATAAGTTGAGCCTGGTATAGGTAACAAATTGCTCTGGACTCTGCCTTTGCACTGAATTTTTTTTTCTATATACCCAATTCAGATGCTGTTTACTATCAACATTTTCGGAAATGTGCCATTAAACATTTAGCCAACTTGGTTTTTATACTTTGGAAAATTTTTATGAAAACTTCAAAAAATAGTGAATGCTTCTCTTGAAGCCACTAAATAGAACTCTTCAGTTATGAAGGTTATTTAACTTCTAAATTTTTTAATTAGAGGAGAAGCATGGGAAATCAAGAGACCTGGATTCTAGCCCTAGCCCAGATTTGAAATCATGATACTGAAGATCCTCATTTACTGGCTATTATTTCATGTGACAACATGAATTGATTTCATCATTAAATGAATTGATCATTAAGAAAAGTGGGTGGGTGCTTATGAAGGGACCAGAAGAGTGCATTGACACATTACTTCTGTTGCTTTTCTATCTTTCTGTTTTCCTTGAAACCTTGGAAATGAGTGGAAGTGATAGTTACAGAATATACTGGTGCGGTATTGCTTGGACTATGAAGAGTAGACTCAAGTGGCAAAAGCTGAAATTTGGAATCTTCTAAAATAATTGTCACCTTAACACAGGCTTGGCGTTGTATTTTACCTAGCTTTAGAAACATGACTATAACTGATACGCTGAATGCATCCATGATCTTTGAGCAGAAGATGTTCTTTGGATACCCCTCTTCTGCCTTGTAGAATCTCTAACCTTCTTGCTTCTTTTTTTTCTTGTACCACAGTTACCTAGAGTCCTTATGTGGCCCCTGGCCAGCCAGTGACTCCCACCTGACCCCAGGCTGCACTCCTATTTTAAAATGTCTTTTCCCTCTTCCTGGCCCTGATAAAAAATAACCATTCTCTTAGTCAACCTGGTGTTGATCTAATTTCAGTAACCCAAATAAAGGAAACTTAACTATGGGGTAGGTATAGGAAAGTGTTTGTATTTTCAGATTATCTTATAAATGTGCTAACATACTCAGTGTATAAAGATATTGTGTATCTTTTTTCTAAACACAGCTATATCTGCCTCATTAAGAATATTTCTTTCTGCCAACTCCCAGTCAGCTAGGAAACCAAATGCATGGAGCCAGCATGAGAACCATCTGCTGTTAGCTCACTGCCCTTACCTCTTTAAAACTGGCCTGGTGGTGGGTAAAAATGATAATACTTAGGTTAAGAATTGGGTTGTACCAGTTATCTATGAATAACTGTAATAGAATTCCTTAAGGTAAGATTTTTTTAGTATAGATTTGGGGGAAAAAAACGTTTTTATAGTAGAATAGCAGATTCTTATTTGCTTTAGATGAAGAGGACATACATAAAATATCCAAAAGTCACAGAAGCATATATGTGTGTGTGTGTGTATACATATATGTGTGTATATATATGTATATGTATGTGTATATATACACACACACATATATATACACACATATAAATATAATCCACTTAACGATACAGACAAATTTGAAATACCAAGCAATAGAAAAAGAACAGAACTTTTAAAAAGTTTAATTTTTTTAAAAGATTTATTTATTTATTCATGAGAGACACAAAGAGAGAGGCAGAGACCTAGGCAGAGGGAGAAGCAGGCCTCCCGCAGGGAGCCCCATACGGGACTCGATCCTGGATCCCATGAGCCGAAGGCAGACGCTCAACTGCTGAGCCACCCAGGCGTCCCTAAAAAAGTTTACTTTTAATTAAGGTACTCAATACCATTTTTCAATGCTAAAATTTTAGATATCCCAATATAGGCAAAGAGGTGGAACTAAAAGTTTATTATTCTGCATATATGCACTGAGGAAATGGGCAAAGAATTTTCCTAGCAGCCCTTCCTGACTCTGAAAGCAGCAGTAGGAGAGGTCAATATCACCCAGCTGATGGGTCATTGGATGAGTGCTCTCAGTAAAGAGGAAAGAGAAAGTGTCTATTTTCAGCACTCTGACCACATTGACATGCCATTTAAAGAAGATAACTTTTGATAATGGACACTTTACTCGAATATTATTTTCCTTATCAATTTATATAAGCTGAGTAGAAACATTTCAGTCCGGCACATTTTCTTTCAGTAGTCTAGCTGCTTTTCTCAACAGATTTCTGTGAGAGAATGGAGCCCCAATACCCTAAGTCAGTGGTTCTCACAGTGAGGTCCATGCAGCAGTAACCTTAACAGCAGCTGGGAGCTTTTAGAAATGCAAATTCTCAAGCCCACCTCAAACACATTAAATCAGAATGAGATGAGAACCAGCAATTGGTGTTTTATTATTTTGGGCACCCTAAAGTTTGAAAACCATTGTAAGGCATCCACTGCATATAATGAATTAACTTCTTTCCTATTCATCTAGGATGTACTAGTTGCCTAGAAATATTTCAACTTAGTACAGTTTCTTTTAGTAGTCTTTATGTAATTATTAATTTTCAGACATTGTAAGTCATCCTGTGAAGCTTGGAACATCTTCTTCTCCCCACCTCTCAATGGAGATTATTCCATCATATTAGTATGAATAACTGGGTAGGAAAATTAAAAAATTATTAGTTTTCTTCCTGCTAGTTTAAACACAAAAGCATATAAATTTCTGTCAAATTGAACTTTCAGATAGTAAATTTTCATATCTTTAATGGGAGTAATTATTGTTTGTGTGTAATTTTGTTCTCTTTCAGGATGATAGACCATTTATTGAGATGATTAAGTGCATAGGGTAAATAAAGGCCACTTGTACTTTTAGGGTACCTATTTGTAGCTACTTTTAAGGAATGGGCTCCTTTTAAAAGTATGATAAGTAGTATAAACAACATGCTTTGGGGATATTCTCCTGCTACAAAATATTGCTTTATGTAATTCTTGTCACAATAAACTTTTTCATAGGAGAAGAAAAGGTTAACAATTAACAACGTAGCTCGAAAGTGGGACTTGCAACAACATCGAATACCCAATATTGCTCCAAATCAAGATAGAAAAGTTTCTGACTCTCCTCAGGACCCCTCTCAGCTCCATGGAAGCACCGTCTCTGCATTTCCAGAGGAAACAGGGTATGCAATGGTATTCTTTCCGGGTACTAATGTCTTTGGAGAACTGAATTTGGAGCAAAAATGGGAAACCACTTAACATACAATTATTTAAAAATGGTTTTCTTAAGAAAACCTACTCAAATTAGAAGTTTAAATTTAAAAGGGAAGATGGAAATACTGAAAATATAAACTGACCCCTAATTAAAACACCCTTCAGTGGTTTCCTATTTTTCATAAGAAAAAAAAACAATCTAGATTACTTAGTGTAATGTAGCCTAGGAGACCCTCTACCTGTTTCACTTACTTCATCCCATACCATCAGCCACTGTTGTGATGCTGCATCAGTGGCTTGCAGTTGTTACTCCCTACCTCAGAGCCTTTCTCCTACAACAGTTGTATTGTCCCCTGACACTACTTCTTGCCTTACTTCCCTACCCCGCCCTAGTTAACGCCAGCTGAAGATTTTAGATTTTTTTAAAAATTTTTATTTATTTATGATAGTCACACAGAGAGAGAGAGAGAGAGAGAGGCAGAGACATAGGCAGAGGGAGAAGCAGGCTCCATGCACCGGGAGCCCGATGTGGGATTCGATCCCGGGTCTCCAGGATCGCGCCCTGGGCCAAAGGCAGGTGCTAAACCGCTGCGCCACCCAGGGATCCCAGCTGAAGATTTTAAAATTAAACCTCACATCTCCTGGAAAGCCTTCCCCAACTGCATACTGGAGACTAGACTCATTCAGATACCCCTCATCTCTCAGTACTGTGTACTTCTCCTTCTCAGCTCTTACCATAACCATAATTAACTAGTGGGTGATTAGTTGTTTCATATCTATCTTCCCTACTAGAGTGTAAGCTTGAAGAGGAAAAGAATCCTGATTCTGATTCCTGATTATCTTGACCTCTTTTGTGTCCCCAGCAGCCAGCACAAAACCTTACTCCTAACTGGTAGTAATTAAGCAATTTTGGCATAAAACCTGAATAATTACTCCAGCTGTGTTGTATAATATCTGTTATTCCAGTGGGCTTATGACCTCTTTTCTTCTGTGACATATGTGTCACATAATATATATCTCCTGTTTTATGAGCAAATCTGAGTGCACTATGTAGATTTTACATATTTCTTTTCCTCTTTAGAAGGCATATTTAAGGGCAACCCCGGTGGCTCAGCGGTTTGGTGCCGCCTTCAGTCCAGGGCCTGATCCTGGAGACCAGGGATCTAGTCCTGCATCGGGCTCCCTGCATAGAGCCTGCTTTTCCCTCTGCCTGTGTCTCTGCCTCTGTGTGTGTGTGTCTCTCTCTCATGAATAAATAAATAAAAACTTTAAAAAAAATTATAAAAAAAGCATATTCAAATCAAGTAAATGAGAGAGATATAAAGCATATATATCTCTATAGTTTATTTATAATTTAAAAAATCATTTATATATTTATATAAATTAAAACAAAGCCTAAAAATCAAAGATAGAATGCATTTCAATTTTGTTTCACTTGATGAAACACCATTATTTAAAGACCTTAAGCCAAATTCTGAAGAACACTTCATACTAAATATAATGTAGCTTTTCTTCCAAGTTTTCAGGTTGTATTCTTTAAACTTTTCATATGCAAAAAATGACATGAAGAAAATAATTTAAGAGGCATCACACTAATATTTTGGAAGTTTTCTTGGAGTTGAAGGATGTGACATATATTTAGACAAATATACTTCAAAAATTATAGGATTAATTTATATTTCTATTAATTTATATTGTACTTTCTTCAGCTCCCCTGGGTATCATAGCTATATGTAGAACTTCTCAGCTTTTTCAGCTAGCAACATAAAGCAACAAGAATAGAAATTTTAATTCAGTGATAATTTATAATTTATATAATAAATATATATCATTCTTATATCACCCTAGAGCTTTCTTTAATATCATTTTACTTGGTCAGAACTATAACACTTTATAAATTAAAACTTTATAGTCCTACACTTTAGATTTATGAAATACCACATGAGTCAGTTTATTTCTGATTGCTGTTTTCTAAAAAACATTTTTTCCTACCTTCCTTAAGTTTTCTTAGATCTGGGGGATCCCTGAGGGACTCAGTGGTTGAGCGCCTGCCTTTGGCCCAGGGTGTGATCCTGGAGTCCCGGGATCAAGTCCCGTATCGGGCTCCCTGCATGGAGCCTGCTTCTCCCTCTGCCTGTGTCTCTGCCTCTCTCGCTCTCTCATGAATAAATAAATAAGATCTTTAAAAAAAATTTAAAAAAAGTTTTCTTAGATCCAGGTTTATCCAAATAATCTTATACATTATATCCTAAAATTTTAATAAGCTTTTAAAAGTTCTTTCTACTCCAACTTTATTTTTATGTATAATGTTAGGTAAGAATCTAACTTGATTTTATTTCATTTGGTCAATTTGATAATGGCATTTATTATTACGGTATTCTCTTTTTTAATGGGGATGCCATGTTCATATTATGTTAAGTTCCTGTAAATATTTGTATATATTTCTGGACTTTCTTTTTTTTTTTAAAGATTTATTTGAGAGAGAGAGAGAGAGAGAGAGCACAATCTGGAGGGACAGAGAGAGGGGGGGAGAATCTCAAGCAGACTCCACACTAAGTGCAGAGCCAGACATGGGGCTCGATCTCAGACCCTGAGATCATGACCTGGGCTGAAGTAAGAGCCAGATGCTCAGTTGATTGTGCTACCCAGGTGCCCCTATTTCTGGACTTTCCATTCCATTTCACTAATCTGTTTATCTGTTTTAATGCCAATACCAAAGCTACTTCATTATAGTAGTTTCATAGTAAGTTTTAATATCTTTGTAGGGGAAATCTGCTTTCACTATTCAAAGTTGTAATTCTCACACACTTGTTCTTCCATATGAACTTTTTTTTTTAAGAGTTTATTTTTATTTATTCATAAGAGACGGCGGGGGGGCGGGGCAGAGACACAGGCAGAGGGAGAAGCAGACTCTATGTAGAGAGCCTGATGCGGGACTCGATCCTGAGACTCCAGGATCACGCCCTGGGTCAAAGGCAGGCGCTAAACTGCTGAGCCACCCAGGGATCCCACCCCCTTTTTTTAAAGAGCCATATGAACTTTAAAATGACTTAATCTACTGACATAAAATTGTATGTTAATTACACTTCAATGAAAAGTTATTTAATCTAAATGGAAATGTTAAGAATTGTTTTCAAGTGGCATTTAAGTTATATATTTCAGAAATATTGACATTCTTAAGATAATAAGCCATCACTTTAGAAATCATGGTATACCTCCATTTTTTCAGGTTTGTTTGGTATCCAGAGGGAGCTCATTAGGAAAGCATTGAAAGATTGAAGGAAAATTCTGAGGAATTAAATGAGGTTAGAGACCATGAAAATGTAGCAACTATAGTCAGAATTGTTGAATGAGTCTTCCAGGAGCACAGAGTAGGTAGGTGTAAGAGTAGAGAAGCTATATGTTTGATAAAGAGTAAGGAGGTAAAGGATCAAAGATAAAGAATAAAAAATTCAAGTATACTGATAAAAAATGATTGGTAATATGGTCTGGGATAGATTTTTAAAGTATTAAAAAATAAAAGGTTGCCAACGGATTAGGAGAAAATTTAGTATTTCTGAAGTTGGAAATCTAAATGAAGTTGAAGATGAGAAGCTTATGAAGTAAGAGGGTGAGTAGTGAGTTGAAATAGTCAGAATTTATGGTCAGAGTTAAGTAAGTTTTTGAAGTGGAAGATTTTGAAGGTGCAACATATCTGAGAGCAACTTGGAGGCCATTGTTGTGGCCATGGGAATGGGTTGTTAGAGAAGAGTAGAAGTGAGGGTCATCAGAGAGAGATATCAACTGAAGCTATTATTGTAGATACTGAAATTACTGATAGTAGAGCTAGGTGTGGCACCAGAGGCCAGTGTATTCAAGAGTGATCAGCCTTATCTCCTTCCAGTCTAAGTCATGCATCCTGTGCTCTTGATGCAGGGCTGTTCACTGTTCACGTTTTACTAGGCTGGCAGAATGTCTTTGTTTATTAATCGGCTCTTTTACCTGGCAAAAGATCTCTAATAGATAGGAATTGCAGACTATTAATATGACTTTCCCAACACTTTGAACTTTTTAGGCAGCTATGACCAAAAATTCTGTGACCCTCTAAAATAATTTAAACTTACAGAGTCTTCTCTTTTATGGTCTCAAAAGTAAGCATTCAGTTCCAAGACAAAGAGGAAGTATCTGTTAGTGAAAATTGTTATGCCTTATAGTTACTGCCAAGAGTTTCAGAATTTTTATTAGAAGTTCCACAAAGTCAGAGGCCTTTTAAGCAAGAAGCACAAAAGAGGAGTTTGGGAGAGATGGGAAAAGTGATGTATGGGTTCAGTGGAGAGTAGTAATGAATCACTGGAAAGGGATCCCCAGTTTCTGGCAGAAGATTTATTTTTTAGTAATGTAAGTTCAAAGTGCTATGGAGACATCATTACATTATCTTGGTCTGACCCTCTTAATTACTTAAAAACTATGAAGTCAAGGAGACATAGATGATATTTGAAGTTAGAAAAGTAAACTGTAAAGATAATGAATTATTGGCAAATTTTAATGCAAAATTACTTATAACTTCTAGTGGTTATAAATAATTTCTGCAATTTAGTTGTGCTTGTTTGATTCATGTAAAATCTCTTACATCAGAAAGACAGAGCTATTTCTAAAAGAGCTGATTATACCTTGTATGGGTATGCACCAGGGGTTCTTACTGGAGTATACAGATAGACTTTTTGAATTTGAAGTCCTTATTTTATACTTGAACTCTCCACACCATTTGACATAAGTTAACACTCTTCATCTTGAAACGCTATTTGCATTGATTTTTCTGATGGCACAGTCACTTGATTTTCTTTTTACCTGGGTGGCTGCTGTTTTTGTTTTTGTTCTTTTAAAATAATATCTTGCTAATTCCCTTTCTTTAAATTTTATTCATTTATTTATTTTTAAGACTGATTGATTATTTATTTATTTATATATTTATTCATGAGATACGCAGAGAGAGGGAGAGAGAGGCAGAGACACAGGCAAAGGGAGAAGCAGGCTCCACGCAGGCAGCCCGACGCGGGACTCGATCCCGGGACTCCAGGATCATGCCCTGGGCCAAAGGCAGGTGCTAAACCCCTGAGCCACCCAGGGATTCCCTAAATTTTATTTAAATTCAATTTGCCAGCATATAGTATAATACCCAGTGCTCATTTCATTATGTGCTCTCCTTAAGCTAACTCCTTTTCTACCAAATCTCTAAATGGATATTATACTTTCTCAACTTATGAGGTTTAGATAGATTTTTTGCTATAATAGACAAGGATTCACTCACTCGTTAGCTCCCCAACACTATATACCTAGAGTTCCTTTATTAATAACTCCTGTAATTTACTATAACTAAACCTCTATTTTGTGTTTCTTCCTCTATAGATAGTAGCTTTCAAGTTTTCATTATGCAAGACGAGTCTACCCTTTACTTCTCCCACTATTTTACATTGCAACTTTTTATGAGCTATACTTTTCTAGTTTCCCTTGTGATTTCATCATTGACCCATTGTTTAAGAGTTTAATTTCCATACATTTGTGAATTTTCCAGATTTCTCTCTGTAACTGAATTCTAGTTTTATTCCATTGTTTTCAGAGATGTTCTGTGTGAGACTTGTTTTGTGGCTTAACATATAGTCTATTCTGAAGAATGGTCCATGCACACTTGAGAAGAACATACATTCTAATGTTGTTGGGTAGAGTTTTCTATGTATGTTAGATCTAGTTGACTTATAGTACTCTTGAAGTCCTCCATTTCCTTATTATTTTTTCTGTCTAGTTATTCTGTTATTACAAGTAGGGTATTGAAATCTCCCACTATTATTGCAGAACTATTACTCCCTTCAATTCTGCCAGTTCTTTATATATTTTGGACATGAAATGCAACATGTTTATAATTGTCACACCATCCTGATGGATTGACCCTTTTATCGATATAAAATGTCCTATGGACACTTACTGACACAATATCTATTTTGTCTGGTATTAGCAGCCACTCTGACTCTCTGTTGGTTATCATTTGCATGGAATATCTTTTTCCATCCTTCCAATTTCATCTGTTTGTGTTTTTTAATCTTGTAGAGAGCATATGGTTGAGTTTTGTTTTTTTAATCCATTCTGCTAAAAACTACCTTTTAGTTGGAAAGTTTAATCTATCAAATCCTGATGAGAAAGCACTTAATTCTGTAATTTTGCTCTTTGATTTCTATCATGTGGCTTTTCTGTTCCTCAGTTCCTCCATTACGTTTTTTGTGTTCAAGTGACTAGTGTGCCATTGTGATTCTCTTCCCATTCCTTTTACTGTATGTATTTCTTAGCTATTGTCTCAGTTGTCACCCTGGGGATTACGTTTAACATCTTAATAACAAATTAGTTTGCATTAATACCAACTTAGTTGCAATCATATATAAAAACTTTGCTTCTATATAGTTTCACTCTGTTTATGTCGTTATTGTCACAAATTTCGTCTTTATACATTATGTGCACATTAACATAGATTTATTATTATTATTTTATGCATTTGTCTATTAAATCATATAGAGAAACAGAAGGCTTACCAGTCAAAAATACAGTTATACTGGCTTTTCTATTTACCTATGTAATTACCTTTCCTGGTATTCTTCGTTTTTTCATATGGCTTTGACTTACTATCTAATGTCCTTTTATTTCAGTCTAAGTGACTACTTTAGCATTTCTTGTGGGGCAAGTGTACTAGCAATGAACTCTCACAGCTTTTGCTTATCTGGGAATATCTTAATTTCAAAGTGCTGCTTTGCTGGATATAGAATTCTTGGTTGAAAGTTTTTTTCTTTCAGCACTGTAAATACAGCATCCCACTGCCTTCTGCCCTCCATGATTTCTGATGAGAAATTGGCTGTTAATCTTGAGAGTCCCTCAGACGTGATCTGTCACTTCTCCCTTTCTATTTCAAGATTCTTCCCCTTGTCTTTGCTTTTCAACAATTGGAGATGACTTCTTAGGATCTTCTTAAGTCTTTTCTGAGTTGTGTCCAACCCTGGACATGAATGTTGCCTCCTGGATTCCCTGGAATACACAAGAATTTAACAAAGACCTTATTCCCCCAATTCTCTCCTTCCCCAGCCTCAAATTTTTTGCTGTCTTTTGTTTGCCCCATGTGGTGCACCTAGTATACTTTTGTGTTTAAATGCTTTCAACAAATACCATGCAGGAAGCCCCCCAGGCTAGGGAAAGCTCTGAGGCAGGTAAAACAAAGGCAGGCTCTTCAGTTGATCCTTCAGAGAACCAGCAGACATGTCAAAACACACAACCCCAATTTTTTGAGAGTAAAGTATGTATTGTTCTTTTACACAAAGAATATGGGCTGCCATCTTCAATATCACCACTGAGCTGGAGAATAGGAGATGTTCACCAGGTAAGTTAAAGTGCACAGAACTCTCCTCTTGAAATTCAGCATGTTTTTCCCTCATTACACATTTCCCTGGTGATTGTAAATTTCTTGTTAGATTCCAGAGCTCTGAAAAAGTGGATTCTGACAGCTTTTGCTAGCATATTTGTTGCTTTTGTGGAGGAAAGGAGTTTGGAGGTTGCTCATTCTACCATTTTCTCTTATTTGGAACCCCAATTTTGCTATATTCTATGAGCTATACTTTCACTTATTTCAACATTAATGTGATTTATATCTGCTCTGTAACCATAACATTGTCAATTGGTAGCTTCTAAAGACTGAAAACTAGTAACACTGTTTAAAGTTTCTGTGATTATGTAACTATCTTTTACTTGAGCATTAAGTAGTATACTGTGATTGTATCTCCTTTTCTGCTTCCTAAACCATTCAAGGAAAATACTCTTAGCATCAAATACAAATGACCCCCTCTTCATCACACTTCGCAACATGTTCAAAATCATACCAGACTTTAGTTTGTCTCTCATTTGAGCCATAGTTTTCTTACATACTTTGTTTTTATCTGGTTTCTGATTGCCTGTCTTTTACTATTATTGTTATTATTATTTATCAAACAAAGAAATTTGTGCCGCCTTTACTAAATTCCAGTTTCTTTGAACTTCTTGTTTATCTATTGAATGGAACTTACTCTTCCTGAAGCCTGCCATCTCCCTGATGTAATTTAGTCTCATGGTTTCTTTTTGGGCCATTGTTCACAGTTTATTATTTTATAGCATATTCCTAGTAGCCTTTTCTTGCCTTATGTATCTTTCTAATATCCTCAAGCACTTCTATTCTCTCAACCTCTAGGTAGTAGGATTACTCAGATTTTAGTTCCAGGCCTTCTTTTTGCTCTCTACTTTCCCCCATGCAATCTCATATATGTCTTTGCCTTTAAATAATTTTTGTGGGGGATCCCTCGGTGGCTCAGCAGTTCAGCGCCTACCTTTGGCCCAGGGCATGATTCTGGAGTCCTGGGATCAAGTCCCGCATCAGGCTCCCTGCATGGAGCCTGCTTCTCCCTCTGCCTGTGTCTCTGCCTCTCTCTCTCTCTGTCTCTGTCTCTGTCTCTCTCTCTCAATCTCTATCATGAATAAATAAATAAAAATCTTTAAAATTTATATATATTTTAAAAAATAAATAAATAACATTTGTGTTTTGAAGATAACCAATATATATACCTTTCCTTTTATGGTTTACCCATTTGGATTGTATTTAAGAAAAAAAATCCTTTACCACATTGAGATTGTAAAAATATTCTCCCACTTTGTCTTCCTAAAGTTTTAAAATTTGGCCTTTCATATTTTAGTTTTTATTATATTTGGAATTGGTTTTTAAGTTTGAGATTGAGGTGTGATTGGGTTTTTCTCATATAGGAGGAATTAATTGCCCTAATGATATATTGGGTATTCTTTCCTTCTCCCACTGATCTGCAATGCCACTTGGCCTGTTTTATTGACAGTGGGAGAAGTAGGTGATAGGGCCCTTATATAGATCTTCAATTAATGCCCCTATATTAAGTCTTATTTCTACTCCCATCTTCTATCATATCTATTGTTCTTTCCTTTCCAAAAGTCCTACTGGGCAGTTTGCCTGTCATCTTTGTTTTTGTCCCCAGTGCATATTCCAAGCAACAACTTCCTTTGTTTTTCTTCATCATTCAAAATTCTTTTACTTCTAGCTTCCAGACATTTTCTGAATCTTCTTATGGCAGCTTGTCCCTCCCTCACCCCCAACTGTTGTACTTCTTGTTGTGGGTTTGCACTAGTTCAATTACTTTAATGGCATTTAGAGGGAGATTTCAAACTCATGTGTTCAGTCTTTGTGGTAGTTTATCTGAAAGTATACAGTGGAAAGTTTTAAATTTTGGAAGTTATGTTACTATATTCTCTGTAAGTCTTTTAAAATATAATTAAATTTCATCTTTCTGGAATGATATAAACCTGGCTCTTTTTGAAGGTAGAATGTCAGAGGGTCACAAAGTCCCTTCCTTAGGGTTCCAATTTGTTTCTTAATACTACATAAGTTTTTCCATTTTTAACAATCCCATTTATAGTCCTTAGTATTTCATAATGCCAAAAAAGTGGCTAATTCTTGTGTTAGAGTGTCTGTGACCTTTGGCTTATGGGTGTGTAACTAAATGCCTGGAAACAAGTATCCATGAAAAAATTATAGGCACATAAAGAGAAGAAATTCTGTAAAACTTTGGTATATCCCATTAATGATTTCACTGTTCACTGTACTTGGGACAGCTCTACAGTAAAATGACATATTACAGGTTTCTTTTCCCTGCCAGAAATGGGAAAGTACTTGGTGTAATGTTTTCTTTGCTTACATTGGATGCATGCAGTGAAGCTGGTTTATTTTTGGTCATTTCCTGTCTATGAAGACTGTGGTACTTTAGCCAACACTACCATAATAAAATATAATGCATAAAATGAATTTCCACACCTACGAATGTTGTAATAGAAATTCATAAAATACGTTATTATAGGAATCAGCACCACTTATTCATTGGGAAAAGAATCTTCCGAAATATTTTAAGTCTTTCTGTTCTAGCCTGTTATAGAAAACCTAAAGATTTTTAAAAACACACCAAAAAACCCCATAATCCTCTGAAATATTGTCTTTTTTTTTCCAGGGGTAGGCATTTAAGAGTATATTCTTTATTTAGCCTGGCTTTCAAGAACTTGTTACTTTATTGCATTAAATTAATTACCTTGTCTTTTCTTGGAGTCTTATACTAATCAAGAAGGCATAGAATATTTTTCTGATTCCTATATTAAGATCAGGTTGATTAAATGAACATTTGTACTTGTAATTAGCCACTTGATTGTGAGGATCTTGGAGAGAATTCCTATTTGATGGCAGGCTGCCTACTGTTCTATAAATATTTGAAGTGGGAAATATACATGGAAACGTATTAGGCTTCACGGGAAAACAAATTTTAAAACATGGATTCTCCATAGGAATGCCACATTTCTCAGTGTGTTAATTTAGACTAGACAGGGGTAGAAAACTAGACCACTTGACCCAGTCACCTACTCTACAATTTTGAGCCACATTTGACTCTTTCCTTTCCTTTATTCTCCAATTTCAGTCACTAAGTTCTGCTTTTATTTTTTCTTAAACATGTTATATCTATGTTCTCTTCTTTTATTGATAATAATCACTAAAATGTATTGAGCTGAGCATAAGATATGGCTTAGAATATTTCTAATCTATAACAACTTTGAAAAAATATGTATTATAATTACCATTTATGTACAAGAAACTGAAACTATAAAGAAATTAAATAACTTGCTCCCAACGTCCTCTGTTTATCAATGACAGGTCTGGGATTTGAACTAAGGTCTGTCTGGTTTTCTTGCCAATTCCATTTCCACTATACCATGACTTCTTTTTCTTATGCCCTTATATGATCCAGTTGATGCTATAGCACTGGTTTTCCTACTAATCTGTCTTCATCCAGCCTTTCCCTGCTACGTCTCCCACAAAGATGACCAACTTATCTGTCTGAAGTAGATCCTTGAGGATAAAGAAATGTCGTGTTCATCTTTATATTGAGCTCCATGCATGGCACATTGGAGGTGCTTAAAAATGTGCATCAAATATGGTCCTGTTACCTCTTGGTTTGCTCTTTTATTACTTTTTCTGCTCCTCAACCTTACGGGATAAAATCTGACCTTTCATCTTCATTTTCACCTACAACTCTTCCAGTTGTTTCATTGTTCTAGCCATATGGAAATTGTTCTTACCTGAATATGTTATATATAATTAGGATTCTATACCTTTCTTCATTTAGTTTTTCTTACCTGAAGTGTGCTTACTCCTATTTCTGGTGAACCTCTACTGTGCATCATTCAAGGACCAGTTCAAATGCTACCTCCTTTTGAAAACTGACTTATCCCTCCTGGAAGAATTCCTTCCTCTGTATTCTCACAGCATATCATTTAAATATTCATTATATGAAAATGAGCACATTGTATTACTATATATATATATTATATATATATATCATCCCAAATATATATATATATATATTTTATTATATATATATTATATATATAATCCCAAATATATATGTATTTTATTATATATATTATATATAATCATATATATATATATATATATATATATTTGTCTTGTTCTTTACCCTTCATCCATATTGGGAGCTCTTTAAGGGCAAGTAAATCTTAATTTATCTTTATATTCCCAGTGCCAAACATAATACCTGATACATAGTAAGCTCTACAGATAAACCTACTTGTTTAAGAGAGGTTGAGGTCATTTCAATTTAATTATATTTCATGTATTTATTAAATTGATTGCAGAGTATGTTTAGAGCAGTTATATTTCTTAGACTATAGCCCTATGAAAGTGAAGAAAAGTTCTGATACACTCAGCACTTGTACATGATCTCTATACTGACTGTCCTTATCAATACAGATGATTTAGTTGCCTATGCCAGAATCCTTAGCAGTGCCCTGTATATAATGGGCTTTCAGCAAATGTTTGCTGAATAAATGAATGAATGAACATATGAAATAATATGTAGTATGTATCACTGCAAAGATGTGGACATATCTACCAAGCATACAAGGAAAACTGGAAGGACAATCCCCAACATATAAACATTTTTGGAAAACTTTCCAAGTAATTTTTTACGCAAATTAGAGCACAGCTTCCCTGAAGAATAGGTTCCTCTACTCTATATTGGCCAGAGTTTGAGGCTAAATTCAAGCCTCATTCAGAAAATAACTAAAATGAGTTAGCAACAGTGTGACCTAATTTAACAGGTGCTACATTTCCTGTTGCCCAGAAAACTCACCTTTGTTTTTTACAAAATGAGATTTATACAAATTAGAGATTACTTCTGCTTTCTTTTGTAACCATATTACTATTTTCCTGAGTTTAGGCTTATTATTTCACTTATTTTCCCAACAGACTGCTTGACAAACCTTTCTACAAAATAAATAATCCCTTTCTGATGAAAGACTTTTATCTTGGAGTTTATATTCTTTTACTTTTAATCACATGGAAAAGAAAAAGAAAGGTAACATACTTCCAAAAATGTGATATAGTACAATGCCCTTCTCAAAGGATTTATTCGTATTTTTGATACATAGCTCTGATTCTTCATCATTTTTACATTAAAATGAACTTGGTTTGCTGGGTATCATGGCCATTAGGCAACTAGCTAGGTTTTTTTTTTCTTGCCTTGACCTTATGTCTTCATTATTTGCCTTTGCCTTACCTGAGAGCACTTTGCTAACCCTTTTGTATCTGGATCACTGATTCTGCCCCTTTGTTCAAACCATAGCTTACAATCAGAACATCCTTCTTAAGACTCAGTAGACAATCATTAAAAACGTCATAATTGTTTCACTTGATTAATTCATTCAAGAAATATTTATTGAATATAAAATATGCTAGGAGCAATGCTAGATGGTGGATCTACTAAATGTGGCAAAGTTGGAGCCCTCAAAGATCACTGTGAGAGAGACAGACAAGTAAGCAGGTAATTGCCATGTAGTATGTTAAGTGTTGTAACAGGGGTATGCACTCTTTTCAGCAAGACGTCTATATTTTAGTAGCAGTGAAATATAACTTCTATCCTTTATCTTATTCCAGAAATAATTATGTGTTTACATAGCTCAACACAAAGGTATCACACAAAGTACAATATAAGGAACTCCTAGTTCTATCTTTTTAAATTCTGTTATCAGCCTTTACCTTTATAGGATTATAGGTTATTCAAATACTACTGCTCATTAAATGTTTAACTACTGCCATATAATAATCATTGTCCTAGGTCCTAGCCTGGCAGAAATCCAGCCTCTTTGTATTTTCTTGGTTGCATATTCACTTCAAATTGACTGATATTATTACCCAGCTTATTATTGTATGCACGGGTGTGTTATGGGCTAACTGATGCCTCCAAAATAAATACACATAAGTCCAGTAAAACATAGTAAAAACAAGGTAATGGTTTGTCAGTCTTCTCCTCCAATATCAGCATTATAAAAAATTTGAAGATCCTTAATAATCCATTTATTTAACATACATTGTGAAAATATATTACTAGGCTTCAGTGCCCCAAAGATGAGGAAATATAGTCTTTAGCGTCCAGGAATTAACTGATAGAGAAGGCAAATTGTAAACATATACTTATGATACACTAAGAGAAATGATATATTGGAGAAGTATATTAAAATTTACAGAAGCACAAAGCAAGGCAAAGTACTAATATTAGTAAGGGTAAATAAATACTCTTGGAAAGTAAAGATAGCTGAATGAAAGCATATAGAACAAAAGTAAAATGTTGTTTGAGATTTGAAACTGGGTAAGTAAATAGTTATGTCTCTGTTCACAAATCAGAAAATTTGAGTTGGGTTGAGCTATTTCTTTTCTTCTTTGTCTATCATTTGGGTACCTTTTGCAAAAAAAAATGTGGCTTCTACTTTGGAAATAGTAACAATTATTTTCAGTAGAGTATGTGATTTTGTGTATATTATATATATGTGTGTGTCTTTATATACATATATATATAGAGAGAGACAGATATTAAATAGTGGATTATTTTTCATTTTAATTTCAAAATGGGGAAGAAATCTTCATTAATTTTACTACTTATAACTGTAGTATACAATTGCAAAATGTCAGCCAACATTGAGGTATTTAAAAATAGAAAGTCAAAGTTATCCCTTAATCTAGCTTCTGAGAGGTAAACTATTGTTAACAGTATTTATGTGTCTTCCCAACTGTTTTATAGATATATTTTCATATGGTTCTTAATATAGAAATAGTGTCCTGTAAAGTGCGTTTTTTTTCCTGCTAGACAGCAGAATACTTTATAGATTAGGAAAACATATTTGTACTATCATGAAAAGAATCAGAAAAAGAGAAAAGATATCCATGATATACTAAGTTGGTTGTTTTAAAACTAAATAGGATATCAGTACCTTTAATTGATATAAATAATTTGGGTTTAAAGTGGTATTTTTTTTTTTGTTCTCTGTGCCTTTTTTTGAATTAAAATGTATAACTAGAAGAATACACAAGTTCCCAATATTCTATTGAAATTTAGTCTTTGGTGCTCTGGGTTTAATTATTGAAACCAAAAAATGAATTTAAAATTTCAAATACCTTTGCCAAAAAGCTTTTATTGTCTATTATTTATTTTTCATGATAAGACTTTCATTGTATGCTGCATTTTCCAGGTCTCTGGACTCAGGACTCACCAGTGCTTTACAAGGTTTATCTGTCACAGACACACACCTTGTTGAAGTGGATGGGGACACACTTTCTCTATATGGCTCAGGAGCACTGGAATCTCTAGATCGGAATTGGAGTGTTCAGACAGCAGGAATGGTGACAACAGTGTCCTTCACTTTCATAGAATTTGATGAAATTGTCCAAGTGCTTCCCAAATTGAAGATTAAATTTCCTAATTCTCTGGTAAACATTTCCTTTTGGTAGTATATTTGAATTATTCTCAGTCATGACTTGTGTGTTCAGGCCAAAGACCTGTTTTAACTTTTATTTATGCAGTTTCTATCTGGCAGGGAGATTAAGCTTTTGTGTTGATTTTCTGGATCTGGGATTTAAATTAGTATTCATAAGTGGCCTTGAAATTATCTCTCTATATAATAATTCTTTATGGAATATAAAGGACTAATATAATTTCATTCAAATTATGTATTTCTATTTATAAAGCACTCTTCAGGACTTCACCTAATCTTATACTATGTATCCATTTATTCTACCCAGTATTAATGGGACATATACATTTGTATATAATTTTTATAGTAGTCTCCTAACAACATTTAAAATAATTTTGGTAGCTCATTTAGAATTAGTTCGAGAAGGAGAAAATGGTGGAGTAGGAAGATCCTAAGTTCACCTCATCCTGTGGATACAAGTAGATAACACCCACATTGTGTAAAAACCCAGAAAATGACCTGAAGACTGGCAGAACAGACTCTCCAAAGCTAAATGTAACAAAGGGGCCACCTCGAAGAGGGTGGGGAGGGCAGAGACAGCTCAAAAGGTAAACCGACTTGTGGGACTGTCCACGGGAGAGGAAAGGGACAGACCCCTATGCCAGGCCTCCCAGGGAGGGAGGGAAGACAAATCCCTTGAACATTTGGCTTTGAAAACCAGAGGGGCCTAACTCCATGAGTTCTTACAATCAGTGGGGATTAACCCCTGGAAATTTAAAAATAAGCAAACACGGCTCTGGGAGAGCGAGTGGGCAAGAGGAAACTAAATCTTTATCTTTAAAGATATGACACAACAAACTGCCCCATTGACATACAGTATAGAAGCAGCAGTTTGAAAAATACCTGGGATTTATGGGAAGGAGATTTATTTACTGGCCTAAGAGCATGTGCTGGAGGGGCAGGGATCTTGTGGAGACTTTTTCCAAGAACAGAAATGCTGGCAGGTGCCATCTCCCTCCCACTCCAAGCCTAGATACACAGACACATGAAGGAACTAGCACAACACCAGCACTCTCCACCTAGCTTGTGAACAGCATGCACCATCCTCACATGCTTCTGTGAACATGCCCCTTCCATCCTGACCTGGGCAGAAGGTTTCCTGAGTGGCTGCAAGTCCCTCCCTGCAGTGGATGGATGCAGACCTTGGTGGCACCATGTACCCTGCAGCTGTACCCTCCTATGGGACCTGTCCCCTCTAACATGCTCTTGACCAGAGTCATTCCAAAGTGGTGCCACAAACCTGACACTGTGAAGCAGCCCCAAAAGGGGCTAACACTACTCCAAAGGGACTCTTGCCCTGGTCAGAGAGGAAGATAACAACACACATCAGTCTGACTGTGGCACCAGCAATGGGCTGGGGGCAGATATTGGGTCTGAGTGCAGGCCTTGCCCACCAGTGAATGCTTCTCAGGGGACAACAATGAGAAAGAGCCCTGCTCTGGCAAACACCTGGCCTGACTCAACTCAAGCCAAGACAGCCCCCCTAACTGGTCCACTAACAACATAGGGACCATTTCCCTCTCCCACAACAGGCCAAGAGCCATTGCAAGTGACTGGACTTAAGGCAAACACAGCTCAGCCACAACAGGGCACATGAAACACACACAGGAGATACTACTGAAGTGTATCAGGTTCTGGTGAATAGGGGATATTGCTCTGCAAGGGCACTACAGGACTCTTTATTATAAGGCTGCTACTTTCAAAAGCAGGAGATGAACTGACATTTTCAACACAGAGAAACAGACAAAGAGAGTTAGACAAAATAGGAAACAGAAATATGTCCCAAATGAAAGAACAGGACAAAAATCACAAGAGAGCTAACTGGAATGGAGATAAGTAATGTACCTGATAGAGGATTTAAAGTAATGATTATAAAGATACTCACTTGAAAAAAAGGTGGAGGACTTCAGTGAGACCCTCTGAAGAGATTTAAAAAAAAACATAAAAAAGAACCAGAGATGAAGAACTCAGTAGTTGAAATTAAAAATACACTAAATGGAATAAATAGTAGACTAGAAGAAGCAGAAGAACAGACCAGCAATCTGGAGGACAGAGTAATGAAGAGCAATCAAGCTGAACAGGGGAGAGAAAAGTAACAATAAAAAATGAAAATAGACTTATGGAACTCAGCAACACCATACGTGTAATAACCTTCACAGAATCAGGACCTCAGAAGAGGAGGAAGAGAAAAGGGGGCAGCAAATTTATTTGAGGAAATAGTAGCTGAAAACTTCCCAAAGCTGGGGAAACAGAAATCCAGGTTCAGGAGGCATAGAGAGCCCACAACAAAATGAACCCAAGGGGGTCCACACCAAGACACATAGTAATTAAAATGGCAAAATGTAGTGATAAAAGAATTTTGAAAGCAGCAAAGGAAGAGAAAATAGTTACATACAGGGATAACAGCTGATTTTTTTCAGCAGAAACTTCACAGGGCAGAAAGAAGTGGCATGATATATTTGAACTGCTGAAAGAAAGAAATCTGCAACCGAGAATAATCTATTCAACAAGGCTATCATTCAGAATAGGAGAAGAGATAAAGAAATTCCCACACAAGGGTCATCTGGGGCTCAGTGGTTGAGTATCTGCCTTTGGCTCAGGTCATCATCCTGGGGTCCTGGGATAGAGTCCCACATCAGGCTCCCCATGGAGCCTCTGCCTATGTCTTCTCCCTCTGCCTATGTCACTGCCTCTCTGTATGTGTGTCTCACAAATAAATAAATTAAATTTTAAAAAAAGAAATTCCCAGACAAACAAAAATTAAAAGTATTCATCAGCACTAAACCAGCCCTACAAGAAATGTTAAAAGGGACTCTGAGTGGAAAGGAAAGACTCTAAGGAGTAAGAAAAGTAGGAAGCACAAAAGCAGTAAAATTAAGTATATCCATAAAAATCAGTCAAAGTCTCCAGAAAAAGATGTAAAGTATGACACAATATATCTAAAATGTGGAGGAGAGAGGGATAAAAACTCAGTGCTTTTAGAATGGGTTCAAACTTTAGCAACTATCAACTTAATACAGACTGCTATATGCATAAGATGTTATATATAAACCTAATGGTAACCACAAATCAAAAACCAGTAATTGGCAAAAAATAAAGAGAAAGAAGTCAGCAAACCATGAGAGAGAGCAAGAGAAGAAAGAAACAGGGAAGAACTACTAAAACAAATATAAAATATACAATAAAATAGTAATAAGTACATACCCATCAATAATTACTTTGAATGGAAATGGACTATGCTCCAATCAAAAGACATAGAATGATGGAATGGATAAAAAAGCAAGGCCCATCTATATGCTGCCTACAAGAGACTCTTTTCAGACCTAAAGACACCTGCAGATTGAAAGTGAAGGAATGGAAAAGTATTTATCATACGAATGAAAGTGAAAAGAAAGCTGTGGTAGCAATACTTATACCAGAAAAAATAGATGTTAAAACAAAGACTGTAACAAAAGACAAAGACACTATATAATAAAGGAAACAATCCAACAAGAAGTTGTAATAGTTGCAAATACTTATGCACCCAACATGGAAGCACCCAAATACATTAAGCAGCTAAAAACATAACACCCCATTTATATCAATGGATACATCTTCCAAATTGATAATCATCAAGGAGAAAGAGGCTTTTTTTTTTTTTTTTTTTTTTTGAGAAAGAGGCTTTGAAGGATGCATTGGACCAGGTGGATCTAACATATATTCAGAACATTCCATCCTAAACAGCAGAATACATGTTCTTTTCAAGTGCACATGAAACATTCTCTGGAATACATCACATATTAGGCCACAAAACAAGTCTCAGCAAATTAAAAAAGACTGAAGTCATATCATGCATCTTTTCTGACCACAACACTGTGAAACTAGAAATCAACTACCAAAAAAAAAAAAAAAATCAGGAAAGAACACAATGGATGAATACATGGAGGTTAAATAACATGCTACTCAACAGTGAATGGGTCAACCAAGAAATCAAAGAGGAAATAAAAAATACATAGAGACATGAAAATGAAAACACAATGATCCAAAATCATTAGGATTCAGTAAAAAGTGTTCTAGGAGGGAAGTTTAGAGCAGTACAGGCCTACCCTAGGAAGTGAAAAAAATCTCAGAGCAACCTAATCTTACACCTAGAGAAGCTAGAAAAAGAAGAACAAACAAAACCCAAAATGAGCAGAAGGAAGGAAATAAAAAAAAAAAAGAGCAGAAATAAGTGAAATAGAATCTAAAAATAATAGATCAATGAAACCAGGAGCTGGTTCTTTGAAGAGAGCAACAAAATTAATAAACGTTTAAGCCAGATTCATGTGAGAGAGAGAGAAAGAGGGCTCAAATAAAATAAAAAGTAAAAGGAGAAATAACAACCAAAACCACAGAAATATAAAGGATACAAGAAAATATTATGAAAAATATAAGCCAACAAACTGGATAACCTAGGAGTAATTTATAAATTCCTAGAAACATATAAACTACCAAAAATGAATCAGGAAAAGAAAAAATTGAATAGATTAATTACCAGCAATGAAACTGAATCAGAATCAAAACCTTCCAACAAACAAGTCAGGATCAGACAGTTTCACAGGTGAATTCTACCAAACATTTAAAGACAAGTTAATACCTATTCTCAAACTGTTTCAAAAAATAGAAGAGGAGGAAAAGCTTCCAAATTCATTCTATGAGGCCTCCATTACCCTGATACCAAAACCAGAGAAAGACGTACAATAAAAGAGAGCTACAGACCAATAACTTTGATGAACATAGATGGAAAAGTTATCAACAGAATACTAGCAAACCAAATCCAACAATACATTTTTTAAAAATTCACCATGATCAAGTGGGATTTAATCCCTGTATTGCAAGGGTAGTTCATTATTCACAAATCAATCAACGTGATACATCACATCAATAAGAGAATAAAAAATCATACAATCATTTCAACAGATACAGTAAAGCATTTGACAAAGCACAACATCCATTCATGATAAAAACCCTCAACAAAGTAGTTTTAGAGGGAACACACCTCAACATAATAAAGGCCATATACAAAAACTCATAGCTAACATCCTACACAATGGTGGAAGACTGAAAGATTTGTCCTGGGATCAGAAACAAGACCAGGATATCTACTCACCATTTTTATTCAGAATAGTACTGGGAGTCCTAGCCATGGCAGTCAGACAAGAAAAGATATAAAAGCCATCCAAATTGGTAAGAAAGGGGATCCCTGGGTGGCGCAGTGGTTTAGCGCCGGTCTTTGGCCCAGGGCGCGATCCTGGAGACCCGGGGTCGAATCCCACGTCGGGCTCCCGGTGCATGGAGCCTACTTCTCCCTCTGCCTGTGTCTCTGCCTCTCTCTCTCTGTGTGTGACTGTCATAAATAAATAAAAAAAAAATTAAAAAAAAAACAAATTGGTAAGAAAGAAGTAAAACTGTTTGCAGACAACATGATACTATCAATACATAGAAAACTAACAGACTCCACCAAAAACTACTAGAACTGATAATTTAGTAAGTTCACAGGATACAAAATCAATATACAGAAGTTCACTGCATTTCTATACACTAATAATAAAGTCACAGAAAGAGAAATTAAACAGTACTATTTACAATGGCATCAAAAATAATATCTAGGAATAAATTTAACCAAGGAGGTGAAAGACCCGTACTCTGAAAACTATAAAACATTCATGAAAGAAATTTAAGGTGACACAAAGAAATGCAAAGGTATTCTGTGCTCATGGAATGAAAGAAAAAATATTGTTAAAATGTCCATACTACCAAAGGCAATCTACGGATTTAATGCAATCCCTATCAAGATACCACCAGCATTTTTCAGAGCTAGAACAAACAATCCTAAAATTTGTATGAACCACAAAAATACCAAATAGCTAAAGCAATCTTGAAAAAGAAGAACAAAAGTGAAGGTATCATAATCCCAGATTTCAAAGTATACTACAAAGCTAGTAGTATACTAGTAGTGTACTAGTAGTAATCCGAACAGTATTGTACTGGCACAAAAATAGACACATAGATCAATGCAACAGAATAGAGAGCATAGAAATAAACCCATGATTATATAGTCAATTAATCTTTGACAAAGGAGGCAAGAATATGCAACGGGAAAAAAAAACCTGTCTTTTCAACAATATTGTTGGGCAGCTACATGCAAAGGAATGAAACTGGACCACTTTCTTACACCATAAACAAAAATAAACTCAAAATGGATTAAGGATCTGAATGTGAGACCTGAAGCCATAAAAATCGTAGAAAAGAACAAAGGAACTTAATTCACATGGGCCAAAGCAACTTCTTTCTAGATAGGTCTCCTGAGACCAGGCAAACAAAAATAGAAATAACCTATTGGGAATACATAAAAATTTCTGCACAACAAAGGAAACAGTCCATAAAACTAAAAGGCAGCCTATTAAATGGGAGAAGATATTTGCAAATGACATATCCAATAAAGGATCAGTATCCAAAATGTATAAAGAACTTATACAACTCAACCACAAATACACAAATAATCCTTTTTTTAAAGATTTTATTTATTTATTTATGAAAGACAGAGAGAGTGAGAGAGGCAGAAACACAGGCAGAGGAAGAAGCAGGCTCCATGCAGGGAGCCCAATGTGGGACTCCATCCCAGGTCTCCAGGATCACACCCTGAGCCGAAGGCATCGCTAAACCACTGAGCCACCCGGGCAGCCCATACACAAATAATCTAATTTAAAAATGGGCAGAAGACATGAACAGACATTTCTTCAAGAAGACAAACAGATAACCAACAGACACACGAAAAGATGTTCAACATCACTCATCATCAGGGAAATGCAATAAAAAACAATGAAATATCACTTCACACCTGTCAGAATGGCTAAAACCCAAAAGACAAGAAACAACAGGTGTTGGCTAGGATGTGGAGAAAAAAGAACTTTTATGTACTGTTGGTGGGAATGCAAACTGGTGCAGCCACTGCGGATGAAGTATGGAGTTTCCTCCAAAAATTAAAAATAGAACTACTCTACCATTCAGTAATTGCACTACTAGGTATTTACCCAAAGAGTATGAAAACACAAATTTGAAGAGTTATGTGCACCCTTATAGCCAAACTATGGAACTATGATGAATGGATGGACACTTGGGTGATATTTGGCAAGATTTTATTCTTTTTTAATGGCTGAATAATATTCCATTGTATGTAGGTATGAATGTATATGTATATAAGGATATATGCAATAAACATATATTTCATATATATATGTATATATATGAAAAAAGAGAAAGATCAAAAGACTCAATTACAGAGATCAAACTGATGGTCACCAGAGGGGAGGTGGGTGGGAGGATGGGCGAAATAGGTGAAGAGAATTAAGAGTACACCATTGTGATGAGCACTGAGTAATGTGTAGAATTGTTGAATCACTATAATGTACACCCGAAGCTAATAGAACACTGTGTGTTAACTGTGCTGGAATTAAAATTATTTAAAAAAATAAGGTTGAGAAATTAGCTTTTTCCAGTTTTTCCAATTAGCTTTTTGTGGTACTCTTATATTACTTATTAGTATGTATTTGTATTTGTAGAAACTGTGAGTTCTCCCTTGAGTTATTATTGTGTTTTTCTCTGTTAGCCATATAATTTCCTTCACCTGCCCTCTTATAGTTCTTTTTCTTTTGCCACACCATCCTTTGTAAAGAAGATAGAAGTGGAGACAATATGTTCAGAAAAGAGCATCCAATTTCACAGAAAGAACACTTACATTAGCATTTCAGTTTTAATGATTCTCCTTTCCCATGGCCAGTTTAACTAGCCTGTGTAGTAATTGGCAAGATACAGGTAATAATGACTAATGCTTCTCAGAAGCATTGTGAGTCCTGTATTTATAAAGTTCTGGATGTTTTATTTCTAATCTTTCCTTTGTAGATTTAATTTCACTGTAAAGCATATAAAATCACTGTAATGAAAAAAAAATCACTGTAATGCCTAAAAATCTGAATTATTGAACATTAATTTTAAGGACCCTAGTTTGCTAGTAAATGGAGTGCATCCTTTGCAAATGGGAAATCACTTTGAATTCAATACTGGGTAGATTAATGGATTCCATCAATGATGCATCAGATGGATTACAATTACATAAATTTAGTAGATTCAGTTGATTTAATGTAATCGAAAATGTATTAGTCAAGCCTAAATTACAGATTTCTTGGGCAGTGATCAGTGAAACTTTAATTTTTAAGATGGTAATTCAATGTTTAACTCTTTTTTTGTGTTTTATCATTGCAGCACCTTAAATTCAAGGAAACAAATCTTGTAATGCTGCAACAATTTAATGCACTTGCTCAACTCCGTCGTGTCGACCAGTTGACAATTGATCCTCAAGGAAATCCAGTTGTCAATTTTACACTCTGGAAATACTATGTACTGTTTAGGCTGAGCCATTTTAGCATGCAGAAAATAAATGGGACCGAGGTAAGCTAAACACCAAGTCAACTGTAGAATGGAAATATTCCATTTTAGGGGAAATAGTAAAAAAAAATGGCCAGGAATTTCAGGAACCATGATAGAAATTTTGAGAAATATTGTGGGTCTTTCCCAAATCTTGACATTTACAACATTAAAAAGCTAAAGATCTATCCAAAAAAAAAAAAAAAACAAAACTTCTAAAGCACTAGGCAGCCTTTAAAAATAGCAGCCAAATCATGGTGAATAGCAAATACTTTTACTGTTGTTTGTAAATGTTCAGAGAAGTAAAATGTTGGTAGGATGACAGTTTAAAAAAAAAAAAAACCACTTAGGTAGGTACTGTGATCTTTGTATGTTTCAAAGTGTTTTGCAGACTGCCGGGCACATGAGAAGGATGGGGAAGTAATACCCAAAGGTCAGCTGACAAGGGTCATGGTAGAGGAAAGGAGAAATAAAGTGAGAAAAAAGGAGAATGTACACAGGGAAAGAAGAATGATTTAAAAAAGAAAAGATAAGAAGAAATAAGGAAGAAAGGTAAAAGAAGAGAAAGTAAAAATGAGGAAAAAAGGAAATAAAACAAGCATATGTAAATGTCTGGACTGCTTTAATAGTATGTAACAGCTGCCTGTGGATTACCTGCACTGTATAACTCAGGCCCCGAATATTATTAGTGAAGGGTTATTTTTCAGATTGATTCTGCTAAGTTTGTCACAAGGGTAATCTTCCTGCTATCCAAAGACCATGTTCTCTAAATACTGTTTTGGAAGAAAAGAGAGAAACTATGCTTCTTCCACTCCTGTGGAATTCCTGCGCTGAATTTGAATCATCCTCCAAAGAAAGAAAATCTCTAATATGCTGCCAGTATTATTACAATTATCTCTTAAAATTCAGAAGACCTCCTTATTGTAAAATAAGCTGTAATGAAATTTGCCAGTATAGTGGTAATAGCAACTGTATTTCTCTGCAGCTGATGCACTACAAGTACCTCTGGCCGAGCACTCCAAAAATCTTAGAGCGTTAAGAGACTGGAGAGCTTTGGGTCAGTGTACAACAGCTAAGTGAAATTTGCATCAACCATGGTAGGCTCATAACCACAGTATCAGCCATCTGTCAAAGATGTAGGATAAATCTGGAACCTTTAGACTACTGATTTCTCCAGCTAGTTCCCAAGAGATTGGGTTCAGTCTTGTGTACTCTTGTATACTCCCTAATTCTTTCCCAGAGAGGTTGTGAGTCATTGGTCAGACCTAATAATTACTCCCAAAGTTTTGGGTAGCAAAGCTACCCTGGACTGGAAGTAGAATAGTTGTTTTGGCTCTGGATGAGTAGTCTCCTTCATTAATGGCCAAACTGTTGACTCCATTAACCTAAGTAGTATATTTACCCAGACATGGATCACTAATAGAGGTGTACCAATGTTTGTAAAACCTTGAAATAGGAAGGAATGGTACAATATAATTACATAAAATGCAGAAGAATTATAAAGAACCAATGTAACTTACTCTGATTTAAAGTTTCTAAAATGTCAGTGCCAGGGATATTTGACTCTTTATTAACAGCCAAAATAAAGGTTATCTCAACCTTGGCAATGCGTAGTAATATTATCCTATGTACCTACTTTTCTTTGTATGTGAGAGAGAGTAATATTGCTTGAGGTAAAATTAAATTTGAATTGTGAGCATCAAGAAAAGATGGAGTAGTGGCTTGCACTGGCCACTAGGTGACTATGTTAGACCAAACAAACTTAGTTGTCAGCTAAAGGAAAGATTTGAGAACTGTGAACTCTGAAGGTCTTAGGGAAAGTGTGAGTCTTCAGTGAGTCATGTATATAAGATGCTTGTGAATTATGGGTTTATTTTTTGAAAAACGACTGTGGAGTATCTTACAGCTAGTATTAATGAATTTTTGTAAGTTCCAAAATTTAACTATACCCAGGTTTCTCAGCCTGGGTATAATTCTCTGTGACATTTTGGCCAGGCAATCCTTTGTTGTGGGAGCTGCCCTGTGCAACATAGAATGTTTGGCAGCATCCCTGGCTTCAACCCACTAGATTCTAGTGGCACCTCTCTGCTAGTTGTGATAACCAAAAATGTCTCCAGACGTCAAATGTTCCCTAGGGGCCAAAATGGTCCCTGGTTGGGAATCATTGAATTATTTAGACAAACACATAGTATTTAAAATACAAGCAACTGGAGCAGTCCGGGTGGCTCAGTGGTTTAGCATCGCCTTCGGCCCAGGGTATGATCCTGGAGACCCGGGATCAAGTCTCATGTCGGGCTCCCTGCGTGGAGCCTGCTTCTCCCTCTGCTTGTGTCTCTGCCTCTCTCTCTCTGTCTCTGAGTCTCTCATGGATAAATAATAAAATCTTAAAAAAAAAAATACAAGCAACCTTACTTTATATTAAATAAAATGTGCCCATATATTAATCCAAGTCCCACTTTCATCTTTTATTTTTAAAATTTTTCAAGAGATTTTTTTTAATTTGAGAGAGAGCACACAAATGTGGGTGGGAGTGGGGAGGGGCAGTGAGAGGCAGAAGCAGACTCCTCACTGAGCAGGGATCCTGACAGGGGGCTCAATCCCAGGACCCCAGGATGTTAACCTGAGCCAAAGGCACACTCTTAATCTCCCAGGACCCTGAGATCTTGACCTGAGCTGAAGGCAGACTCGTAACTGACTGAGCCACCCAGGCACCCCCCACTTTTAGTTTTTAGTACTTTCTTGGTTAACACAGGAATAAGCCCTCACAGAGAATACCTGTTAAGTTAATCCTTATACCTGGCAAGTTAATCCTTGTGGAGAGAAAGGTGGACATAATATTAGACTGAACAAGAGTATCCTTGTTTATCTAATGTTCCATCTCTAAGAAAGGGACAAAATTATTCTTACAGAAGCAAAGTATGAGCAATACCTTGCTTTACCTTTGACATATTATTAAAAATGAGTCTATTCCATTGATACTTGAGAATATTCACCCTAAATCATTTTACTCCAAAGAAACTATAGGATTTCTGAAAAAAAATCATTCAGAATTTAAGTTGCCTCAAGTATAATTCTCAAGGAACACTGCTTTCAGACAGAGCTAACTTATCAACTCTATTGTCCTCTATCACCATGAGCCACATTTATACATCTTCATTCCAATTAAGTTAGGGAAGAAAGTGATGTCAATGAGAACTCTCCTCTCACAGCCCAGGAGGAGCTACTTTCCTGAACTAAAAGAAAATATTCATGCTACAAATTTCTTTGCAATTGCACTAATTGTGCCAAGCTAGAGACAGTGTCATTTTGTCCCCTCTCCATTGTATCTCTTCAGGTGACGCAGAATGATATGATAATGGCTGAAAGGCTCTTTGGGATCCTAGCACACGTCGCATCTTCCGAGCTACCCCAGTACCGTCTGATTTCAATTCTGGGTGATGCCAGGTAATCTTTAATTTTTATCATTTTTATAGAATTAATGTTGTAGGGCAGCTCTGGTGGCTCAGCGGTTTAGTGCCTCCTTCAGCCCAGGGCATGATCCTGGAGACCCGGGATCAAGTCCCACATCAGGCTCCCTGCATGGAGCCTGCTTCTTCCTCTGCCTGTGTCTCTGCCTTTCTCTCTGTGTCTCTCATGAATAAATAAATAAAATCTTAAAAAAAAAAAAAAAAGAATTAATGTTGTACTAGGAAAAAGGAATCAATTTCATACATGTCTTAATTACCATTTATGCATCCCACAAACATTAATCCTAAGTTTGTCTGTGATTGGCCCTCTTCAAAGTGTTGGGGTATAAAGATGAATAAGACAAAATTCTTGCTCTTGTGTGGCTTATAAGGTAATAATTTAAAGATATATGTAAGCAGTTAGAATGTAAATGTTTCAGATTTCAGAGAGGGCCATAGGAGTATAAGAGAAACCAAGTGCTGTTTGGAAGAACATAAGGGAAAGCTTCACAGAGGAGGTAACATTTTATCAAGCTCTTCAGGAATGAGTAGGAGTTTTTCAGGTACAGGGTATAGGGGAAAGAGTTCTGCAAAGGTGCAAGGAATTGTAAAAAGTTTAGGATAATTGGAGCATGGGATAATTGTAAATAGTGACAGGAAATGAAGATAGATTTTGGTCTGATTTTTTTTAAAAGAGTTTTGTAGTCCATTCAAAGCAAAAATAAATACTTGTGCTTTGGTAATTAAGTACAATGATCATGCAATTAGATGTATATTCTGGAAAGGCTGCTGCTATTTAAGCAGACAGAGATGGAAGAACTGGTGACTAACCAAGAGGCTCATCATGATAGTCCAAGAGGGAGATTCTGAAGGCATGAACTAAGACAGCGAGAAGACATATGCCTGACACACACTGAGAAATTGTGCATGGATGGAAGGAGAAAGGTCAAGGGTGTATGTCAGTCATGATTCAGCTATAGATAAGAGAATTCATTCTGGCTAGAATTAGCAGAAAATGACTGATAGACAAAGAATTAGTTGTCTATACAATCATTGGAAGGGGCGGGGAAGCAGTCTAAGGACTCCCAGACTAGTAAAACAGAGCCAGCCCACCAAGCAAACTGCCACTATTGCTCAGGGCGCTAGCTGATAAGGAGACTATCGTCTCAGTTGCAACCTTCAGGATCCACTTGGAATCCCACTTTAACTACATTGGGGATCAGGAAATTCCCCACTCCTATGCCCAGAACTTGGTTGCAGAACCATGTTTCCCTAATGGAATTTGTACCCAGAAAATGGGTAACTGTGTGCTACCTCTACTCTCCACTTAGCTCAGTTCTGGTTTCAGGTCTTACCCAAGTGTATCTGATTGGGAAAATCTAAATCCCATTTAAAAAACCTGTAGAATTACTTGAAAAAAAGTTCCAAAGGAGAGAATGCTACAAAATGCACAGTGAATGCAAGAAATAGGAAGCATTGAGTTAAAAAAAACTAATGGTGTGGAAATAAATAAATAAAAATTATAGTTATCAAAAAAAATTAACGTATTAGGAAAAATAATTTAGTAACTGAAAATAAAAATCCCAGAAAGTCCTAAGGATAAGAAAGTTAAATTTGCTAAGTTTTTTTCCCCTTAGGAGTAATAATAGGTACTAATTAGCACCAGAAGTTGGTGGAAAAATACATGTTTAACTATGTATATTAAAATTTTAAGGGCTGCCATTAGGAAGAAAGACTAGATGTATAGATTCCAAACCACTAAAAGGAAAAAAGATCAACAAAAAGCTGGAAGGGAAGAAAAAAATAAACACTAGTTATAATAATATTAATGAATAAAATTCCCCTATTAATAGATAGTAGTCATCAATAGCATTAAAAATTGAGTTACATGTTATATTTGAGAAATACCCCTGAAGAAAACAATATATAAAGTTTTAAAATAAAAGAATGAAAATATGTAACAGGGAAACGCCAACAACAGCAACAAATAAATCTATGAATATTAATATTAGTGATACTAGAATTGATGACACCAAAAGCTTTAATCTACAAAAAAAGATGATAATCATGAAACTTAATGTAACTAAGCTCCTAAAGCTATCAACAAGTACAAGTATACATTAACAAATTCATGTTATGATAGATACTTATCTAATGGATTAGTAGATCAAATAAACCAAAATAAAAAAGAATATGAAGCATATGAATAACACAGTTAATGCACTTTATCAAATAATTGTATTTATGATTTTATTTCCAGACTCTTATTCCCAATTCAGAAACAAATTCTATTCAAATACCTGTGAAATGTTTACGAAAATTGGACATATATTAAATTCAAAGAAAGTCTCCATGTTTTCCAAAAAACAAACAGATCACTTTTTTCTAATCATATCATAAAATTAGAAAATAATGAACAAAAAATTTACCCAGTTCATGGAAACACAAAGAAACAGGAGAAGCAGCTTGGTTTCCCAGAAAACAAAATACAATGCCTTTAAACTTAAAAAAGGGGATCCCTGGGTGGCGCAGCGGTTTGGCGCCTGCCTTTGGCCCAGGGCGCGATCCTGGAGACTCGGGATCGAATCCCACATTGGGCTCCCGGTGCATGGAGCCTGCTTCTCCCTCTGCCTGTGTCTCTGCCTCTCTCTCTCTCTCTCTGTGTGACTATCATAAATAAATAAAAAAAAAAATTAAAAAAAATAAAAATAAACTTAAAAAAGATGTTTAACCTCAAAGTCATAGACATGAAAATTTTAAAACAATAAGACAACTTTGTTGGGGAAAGACTACAAGTTTGATGGTATACAGCATGTTGAAACAATTCTTTTACAGCTGGTGGTGTAAGTTGAGGCAATTCTTAGCAATACCTAACAAATGTTAAATTTATGTTCCCTTTGGCTTAGTAATTTCACTTAACGGAATTTTTTTCAGATAGTGTTTTACATGAGCACAAGGATTTTCACTGCAGCCAGTATTTATAATAGCAAAAATATGAAAACTCATTAGATTTCCACTAATAAAGTACCAATGACTTGCAACTCAAAAAATAGAGGTTCTGATGTGAAACAGTCTGTAAGATATCTTAGAAAATAAAAATGCAAGTTATAGAGCAGTTTTATAGTGTATTGCAGTTTATAAGAAATGGGGCAGACATTTCAAAGATGTCCTTGTGTAATTTTTAACTATTTGATTTTTAAAAAATGTCTCCCCACATCGGGCTCCACTCAGCAGGGAGTCTGCTGAAAGATTCTCCTCCCCCACGTCCTACCCCTCCCCCCTGCTCATTCTCTTTGTCTCTCTCAAATAAATAAATCTTAAAAAAAAAAAAACAATTAGTGAAAAACTGATTATTTGAAAAGACTAATGTAAGTGATATAAAATTTATAAATGCATAGCTTTGGTAATTAAAAAGTCAAGAAAATGCAGGTAAAGGTCTATATGTTACTCACCTTCTTCTTTATAAAAATGAGAAAAATATACTACCTAAATATCCGAAACAAGGGCCTCATTAGGTAAATTGATTAATATCACAATTGAATTTTATTCATTCATTTCATTCTAATGACACAGAAAATGTTTATTGTATAGCATTGAATGGAAACAGGTATACAACACTGAATGTTTAATATGATCTTAACTTTTTACAAAAATTCATAGGAAGAGCCTGCAAAAAATATATTGAAAGTGAACAGTGTTATAGATTTATAGAGATTTATGAGCTATAGATTTATGAATGATTTTTATCTGTTTCTTTATACTTTTCAAAATGTGTGCTCCTTAAAATTTCTAAAATTGCTCTTATGCTTTTAAATTGAAAAAGGGAAAAAAAGTTTTAAAAGATCTATTCCTCTTCTCTTCCCAATCTGTAGTTCAGTTTACAGTAAAGTAGTAATACCCCTTCACTTAGAGACACCCTATGTCTGGTGGACAGAAATCAACCTTCATGAGAGATGAGTTGCAATTCTCTGTCTAGGCTAATGGGTGTGCCAGTGATGCTCTGAGCACTATTTATGTTCTTCATAATCAAATGAAGTTTCCAGTTTCATTATTTACCTCCTAGTAGGATTTTGCCCCATTATGCTAACACTTGGAGGTTTGGGGTTTTGTTTACTTGGGTTTTGTAACTGCCTAAAAGTTAAACCAGTATACCATTCCATTTTCTAGCTATGAGTAATACTACTGAGCTGCATAATGGAATTACATACTATTTGTGTGATTTATAAGAGGTAATATATGTTTTACAAAAGATAATGACTTAGAAAATTTGGCCTACTACACCTTTAATTGGGTTGTTTTGTGTTCTGTGATTATTTAAATTTTGTATTGATTTCTTTGGTGTAGAGCTTGTTCCCTTTAGAAATGGTTGAGACATGTTTATGTTGACGATTGGTAGTTATGAAACAAAAGAATTTGGGTTGACAAGCTTAATTAGTAGAAAGATTGGGATATTGAACTGAGTTCAAATAAATAACTCAACCTCATTAAACAGACATTCCAAAAATCATATGCTTCCCTCGAAAGTCAACAAAAAATAGACACATTTTAATAAATCTCTTGGTAACTCTCTGTATCTCCTGTCTTTCTACAGAAAGAAGCAATTCCGGTATCTGCTAGAAACCAAAGGGAAAAAACCTGGGCTTGTCAATGAAGAAAACAGCGATAGCAAAAGACTTGTAGGAGAAAATACAAACCGTGCTACGCTAAATTATACCACAAGAGACTTTTATAACGAAAGGCTAGAGGTAAAACCACCATCAGTCTTTGGGATCTGGTGCCTGGATATCTCCCACCAAATGTACAGTCTTGGCGGCTGTACCTTCCCCCCCTTTAATCAGTGGCAGAGATAGCATGTCTGTGTCCTGGAAAGTTAGCCAGCCTTACATTGTGTACAGCTGGAGACAGTAGGCACCATGGCGTTAGGAAGAAGTAGAGCCCATAGTTCCGGTATCTTTATTTCAGCAGGAAAAAAGCATTCCAAAGAAATCTCTACCAAAAATCTAGACCAAAGTGGACCAAGGGTTCTGATCTGTCTGAATTAAGGCAAGAGATACGGGCTTGCCGTGAGTAGTTCACCGGCCCATGTCAGGTTGCATCCTTGGTATTCTCATTCACTGCTTTTCATTCTCCTACCCCATTGACTTCTGCATCCTTAATTGCAGGATATCATTTTAACCTTTTCTGTCTCCACTAGAAGCTGGAACTAATCCTTACTTGTGTTCCGAGGTTTATTTGAGGAATATAATGTTACGGTGCTGCAAGGAAGCTACATAGGAGCTACAAAGAAGAAAAGTATGCAGGGCCTGCCTTGTTGGAACTCATAAGAAAGCTGAAGAAACAAATCCTCAAAGTAACAATAGAATGTGAAGTTTCTGCAAGAGATTTTGAGGGGACTGAGGGCAAAAGCAAGACAGCAGGAAGCACTGATTGAGCATCTTTAATGTGCAGGGCACCATAAGTTATATTTATAGAACTCACACAGCTTTTATATATGTAATATATAATTATAACATATATATATATATACACACACATATATATACGGCAGAGAAATGGCCAGGCAAGTGGTTTTCAGATGGTTTTTTAATAGCCATGGGACTCTTTATTCAAACCATATTGTAACTAAAAGCCAGTGTGTCAAAACAGCAGAGCAGCTGTTGTTGTCCAGGGAAAAGGGGGACTTCAGAGCTTCATTTGATTGGATCATCTACTCTTTTCCTTTCCCCTCATCTTACCCTCAATCCTGAAGCATCTCTTCGGAACCCATAGGGCTCTAAGGATTACAGCTTAAAAATAAATGCTTGAAAACTCAATGCCATTGATATTTTTATAGCATTCTAAAAGGTGTTCAGATTCTGCTTTAAATTCCTCTAGACCAAAAAAGATGACTGCTTCATGAGGTTTTGCTTTTTATCTGAACAGCTCCATTGCTGAAGAAATTCTTATCCATGTGAGGCTGAAATCTGCCTCCTAATAACTTTGAATTCATGATCCTAGAACCATATTTTGTAGAAAATACAATTAGTCCCTTTCTCATGAAAACTCTTTAAATACTTAAAGTTAATACCTTGAAGTCCCCAATCCCACCCTGCCCACCACATTCATGCTTTCACTCATTCAAAAATGATGGTTAAGCACCTATCACACACACTATTGGGGCTATAAGAAGTCACTGTCCTTATCCTCACAGATTTCACATCCTAATGGAGGAGATAGACATATACAGGGATGGGTATAAATCAGTGTATCAAGAGAGTAGAGGAAAGATATCTTACCTAGATCAAGTGAGGCTCTCTAGAGAAGAAGCTTCCTGATTCCAGTCTTAAATGATAAAATGTAGCTATATGCAAAGGGAAAAGGGCAATTCTGAGAAATAGCAAAGTATGAATAAAAGGCATAGAAGCATAAAATAGACAATCACAGAACCAGGAAGTATGAGCAGTTCAGTCTTCAGAAGCACAGAGATTGAGATAGCGGATGATAAGAGGCTAGAAGGATAGTAAGATGGCTATGTGAAAGAATTGAATATAATATTTGGCCCGTGGAAGCATCCTGATGTGGTCAAAACAGGAAAATGAAAGCCAAACTGACAGGATTACAAGTCCTTGTCTTCTAGAAGGCACTCGGTTCTGTGAGCCAAAAATTAATACTAATTTCAATAAATGACATTTAGAAAAATATCAAAGAACTGCATGCAAGACAAGAACAATTTCATAGAGAAATCAACCAACTCTTTAAAGACAGACAATTCCAGTGATTTTTTTTTTCCAGTGATTTTTAAATTGTTCAAGAGTATTGAAAAAGAAGGAAAACTTCTCTGTTTTTCTTTTAAGGCAGACAGTATAACATTGAATCTAAAACCTGCGAGTATTGGCACAGAAAAAGAAAAGCCAGACCCAAAACCTAACAATATTGGTGATGCAAAAATCCTTTTAAAAAAGAGGGGAAGTATCAAAACTATAGCAGAACATTAAATGAATAAAAAAAGCATTACAGCCAAGTGTAGTTTCTTCTAGGAATACAAGGAAGATTCCTATCAGTAGATTGATCTAAGGTGAGAAGCTGTGGTTATTTCTGTAGACATTGAAAAGCCATTTCACACAATTCAACATCCATCCTAAATTTTTTTAAATCAGCAAATACGATAAATAGAAATTGGATCATGCTTCATGAGGAAACTCCAGAAACATTAGCATTAATTAATGGTGGGTAGAATTTTGAGTAAGATATTCTCCATGATTCCCACACCCTGGTATCCACACTCTTGTATCATCCCCCTCGTAAATGCAGGTAAAATGTGTGACTTGCTTTTCACCAATGGAATATGACAAGGGTAAAGGGATTTTGCTGATATAATTAAGGTCTCTGATCAGTTGACTTTGAATTAATGGAAAGGGAGATTATCCTGTGTAAGCCTGACTTAATCAGGCAGGTCCTTTAAAAGAGGATTCCAGCTACTGCTGGCCACCATGCGAGAGGGTCACATAGCCAAGAACTGCAAGAAGCTCCTAGGAGCTGATAGCAGCAAGAAAAATGGGGCTTCAGTTCTACAACTGTAAGGAACTGAGTCCTGCCAACCAACAGCACCTGGGTTTGGAAGATGACCCAAGCTTTAGAAAGGAACACAGTCTGACTAACATCTAGACTACAGCTTTGTGACGTCCTGAGCAGAGCACCGGGCTCGGCTGTGCCTGGATTTCTGATGCATGGAAACTGTGAGATGATAGATAGCTGTTGTTTTAAGCCACTGAGTTTGAGGTAATGTGCTGCACGACAGTAGAACCCTAATGCATCACTGAAGTCAGCTTCAAGACAAGGATGTCCCATCTCGCCATATTATTCATCGATACAGACCATGCGAAGAGGCAAGAGAAAGAAATTAGTAGTAACTTTAAAGAAAGGGAGTGAACTTGCTATTTGCATACAATAGTATTGAATCTCTGGAAATCCCAAGATAGTTGAGAAACTATAAAAAGCTGTAAGAAAATTCAATAATGAAGAGAAATCAACAGCTTCGATGTAAGTAAATAACAACTAGGAAGAAAAGACCCAGATGACAGCAGCAACACAAAAAGCTAAAATACCTAGTAATTAACTAATAGATATGCATGATTTCTGTGAAGAATTTAAAACATTAATGAAGCACAACAAAGATTTATACAAATGGAAAAACCTTACCATGTTTTGGATAAGAAGGATCTAAAGCAAAATGTCAGTTTTCCTTAAGTTAATTTTAAAATTTAATATGATCTCTATAAAAATGCCAAAAATTTTCATTGAGGTTTTTAAAGACAAGTTGATCCTATGGTACATGTGGGAAAAGCATAAAAACTCTGAAAAAGAATATTGAGAATACTAGCACTACTAGGTGTTAAGTTATAAAGTCATATCAGGGCAGCCCGGGTGGCTCAGCAGTTTAGCACTGCCTTCAGCACAGGGCGTGATCCTGGGGTCCTGGGATCGAGTCCTGCATCGGGCTCCCTGCATGGAGCCTGCTTCTCCCTCTGCCTGTGTCTCTGCCTCTCTTTCTCTCTCTCTGTGTCTCTCATGAATAAATAAATAAAATCTTTAAAAAAAAACGATAAAGTCATATCAGTTAAAATAGGATGGTCATAAAAAGATAGTCTAATGGGACAGAATAGAAAATTCAAATTCAAATACAAAAAATTTATTATAAAGAATAATCTCAAGTCATGTGGACTATCTAATGACTTAGGAATAATTAGGGAATTAAGGGAAACAAGCTAGATTCAAATATTATATCAGCATAAATTCTAAATGGGTCAGAGATTTTAAAGTTTATAATAAAAATATAAAAGTTCTTCAAGAAACCCTAGAAAATTTATGTGTGGCATTGGCATTTAAAAAACCTTTAAGTGGGGAGAATAAGCAAAGACAAAAAAGAAATGAAAAAAAATTATTTGCAACTAATCTTCCTAAATGATAAAGAACTTTTAGAAATCAGTAAGAAAAGGGGCCAACAACCAAACACAGGCTATGTTACCTATTTAAAAAATAAAGTAATATACCATATACCATAACAATAAATACAGTAGGAATGAGGAATAAAATATGTATAAGCCCTCTGTGGAGAATACTATGAAATTTTATTGAAAAACATGGAAGGATAACTAAACTAAATTTCTGTTCAAGGACAGAAATTTTCTACATAGGAAAGATTCTTCAATCCATCCATATATATAACGCAGTTCTAATCAAAATTTGGACAGGGATATTGTAGAATGTCACCAGTTGATCCAAAAGGTATCTGATAGAGCAAAGAACTTAAAATACACAAGAATAAAAGTGGGGAAAACTCGCCTCACCAGATATCAAGGATTATTGTAAAATTATAATAATTGAGGCAGCAAAGGAATAAATAAATAGGCTTGAGAACAAAATAGAGAGCCAGAACTATCCCATGTATATGAAATACATATATCCCACATATATGGGGATATAGATAGGTATTGTAGATAGTAAAGACAATTTAATAAATGGTCCTGAGGAAATTGCATATCAAATGAAAAATGCAAATGAGAAATGCATGTTGAACCCTTACTTCACACCATGCAACAAAAGTGAACTTCAGGTCAAACGGAAACCCAAGTATGAAAAGCAAAACTTTAAAGTTTTCATTGAAAATGTAGGTGAAAATCTTTATGACCTTGATTAAATAGACTGATTGTCTAACACCTGAAGGGTACAAAACTAGAAGAAAAAATGTCATAAATTTGACAAGATCATTGTTTTGTTTTTTTAACAAAGGAGTAGTTTCCGTGGAGTGGATGCAGTCTCAGTTGAAGTGGTTTGAGCAGAAAATAAGCAATCAGAAAGTAAGGACAGGGAATGTTGACTGCCATTTTGAGAAACGTCAAAGGGAGAAGGAATCTGAAGCCACATCATTTTGGAAAGAATACTTGGCCGGTAGGAGACGGGGATGTGAGCCACTGATTCTACCACTTACTACCTGAAAGACCTTGCCCTGGTCCCTTAATCACACCCTTGACTTACAGTCTAGCATTCCTACATGTAGACCCTGCTCCTCACCTATTGAAAAATATTTAGATCATGGCAGCATAGAGTGCTTAGTCAGTCTCTCTCCGGTGTATCCTGAGTTTTTGAGGGAATTTAATTATAGTGAGTTCCTCACAAATCAGGCTAAACAGACCTTCCCATTAAAAATATGTATAATTATACATATGACATGTATAATTCTGTTGCTTGATAGCTGCCCATCCATGCTCCTGACTCATTTTTAAAAAGACCTAAGATGGATGTAGAGTTGGAGAGCTGACAGGGACTAGTGATTCCATTCCCGTTCTTAGACAGATGAGGAAGACTGGAGACTCAGATGAACTACTCTGGATCGCATGGTGAGTTACGCATGGGGCTGCCTCTAGAACTCAGACCTCCTGATTACTGACTGTGGACTCTTTCACGGTATATCATGCCGTTTTCTGAAGTCTTCCTCACCACAAAAGGCTCTCTCTTCTCTGAACACTGATTAGATTTGCTGTCTAACCATCTCATCCAGCACTTAGTTACTGTTTAATATTTTTTACTTAATATTTCGTATGTGTAGGCCATACACATACATACACTAGTCTCTCCAGCTAGTCTGTAGGTCTTTCAAAGACTAGAGTTTTCCCTGGGGAAGGATTTAGTAGATGATGTGTAATCCTCAGTGAGTCAACTTGTATTGACCTTAGTTTCCCATTTACGAGATGGAGATGTGAATTCTATCCCAGTACAAGTACCATTATAGTTAAACTTGCTACACAACAAATCTCATCTCTGGCCTACTTTTTTTCCAAACCATCTTCATGACAACAAAGTTTTAGTTTAATGAAATAATTCTATGCAGAGTTCATCTCATCAGGATTGAACTTGTACAATACTTGCTTTATGAACCCCACAGGGATACCATGGGATAGGAAAAAAAATAAGTATATGAAAGCATTTGAGAATGGAAAAAGCATTATTCAAAGAGCAATAACTCCTTGACGGGTCAGGGCAAGAGAGGTATCTCTAATGTGCTTTTAACAGGATCGTTCTGGACAGGCAGATTGAGTTGTCCTGGCAGATACCTGATGAGTTTAGAGTATACATGGAGATGGGAGTAATTGGCTTGGAGGAGAGAGGAAATGATGAAGTAAAACTGCTTTCAAACACAGTGACTGAATTAAGGGTTATTATGGCAGATGCAATTCTGTAGCAACATGTTTATAAAGAAGTGATAGAAGGAGCCTATAGCAAGAAATTTTAAAGCACCAAAAATTGCACTATGCCAATTACAAAAAGTTTAATTTGTATTATGTATAAATTATTTAACAATTATTTAACATCATTTAAAAATTCTTCACATTTGTGTTATTCCTAAACTTACTGTAAAAATTTTTTAGTATTACTGCTAGGACTTTCTTTTTTAAAAAGCTCAAAATTTGGGGGTGCCTGGGTGGCTCAGTTGGGTAAGCGACTGACTGTTGATATCAGCTCAGGTCATGATCTCGGGGTTGTGGGATGAAGCCCCTCATTGGGCTTGGCTGGGCATGGAGCCTGCTTAAGATCTTCTCTCTCCCTCTGCCCTTTCCCCCATAAATAAATACATACATACATACCTCAAATTGTGTTTTAAGAAACTTAGCAATGTGTAAAAGAGTTGTTCATTAAATATGCTGTATGCCTTCTATTTGTGTAAATGTATTGCACGTTGTAAAATATTGCTTGTTTCAGCTATTGATCAATCTCTGGTGATTCACACTTGTCTTTCTCCCTGGTAGCCCCTGCGTAACCCAGATTTACTGAGTGTTAAAAGGGAACAGCTCAATGCTGTTCTCATCAACAAGCTAACTTAGTGCAGGTGACTAAGTCCCAGGCCATATTTCAGAGTTAAAGAAAGTTAGGTTCATCGGAGAAGTAGCCAGCTGGAACCATTTGTTATTTATCGCTCATCACAATCTGTACATATTTTTATACGAGGTCAACTCATGACCAGTTGTTTTTAGCACATGATCTAAATCAGGTCGACATGTTGACCCCTGAATGGTGAGTGATTATTTAGAGAAATCTTATATGTCATAAAAAAATTTCCAAAAAATATGCCTTTGTTAGGGAAAGTTAGCGACAATTGGGGCTCATCATTAACTTATGTTAATTAATCAAGAATCTAAAACATGTTTAGTTGCTTTAGAAATTGTAAAAATGTGGAAAGGGAAGAGAAATAAAAAAAAGGGAAGAAAAAACACTCATGGCCTCACAACCCAAAAAGGCAATCTTAATGATACTTCAATATAATTTCTTTCAATAATTTTTATACCTTTCCTAACTTTTTTATGAAAATTTCAAACATACAGCAGAGTTAAAAGAATTTTACAGTAAATACCCATACACCAAAACCTAGATTCTGCTATTAATACTGTACTATAGTTTCCTTGCTTTGTTACATAGCTATACATTGACCTGTCCTCTCTTCATCATCAATCCACCTTATATTTTTTAATTCACTTCAAAGTAATTGCAGACATTAGCATGCCTAAGTAATTCAGCATGCATATGATTAATTAGAGTTCAGTATTTGATATAGTTTCTTCTTCTGGGGTAAAATTTATATACAATGATATACATGTGTGTAACCCAATCTCTATCAAAATTTTATTTTGTATTTTTTTTCCATTTAACATTATAATGTATTTCCCTTGTTATTACAAGTCTTTGTAAGTATAATTTTATGACAATATCTGTTGATACTTTAACTCTTCAATACATCTTGAAATTATTTTGGTATTTTGAGTTGGAGGTTTCAATATATTTTTTTTCCAAATTAAATGTATTTTCTCATTGACATTTATTATTTATTTCCTCCTTCATTGATGTGAATTGCTTTCCTCTAATTCCGATTGTCTGATCTATTCCATTAATTTTTCCATATATATTATGGCACTTTGCATCATCATGCCTTAATACTCCTCACAAGTATAATAGCCAAAATAAATGTTGAATTCTTATGTTGAACATATGGCTTCATTTCAGCTGCTAGGGTGAAATTGAGGCCCAATGCCTGAATAGCTTTAGGCCCCAAATTCCCCTGTTGTGTTTCAGACCCAGATTTTTCATTTGCAGACTTCCAGACCCATAGGTTGAGCAGGAGCACCGTTTTCTCTCAAGGCCAAGTTCTGGGTCTCAGACTTATGTATATTTCCTCTTACTCCTTGTACATTTTTCCCCAACCTTGTCCAAACGGTCTAGGCTAGTGAATCAGTGCAGTGCCACTACACAATTTCCTAAAATATAGACCGAATTCAGAGTATGGTGTTTCAGGTATGCATATGGATATTAACTGGCCCTATACCAATTAAGATTGTCAGTATCAGTGCCCTGATAGACTTACCACTAGAAGCCATGAATCTGTGCATTCATCTGTCTTGTGTGAGGTAAACTCCCTTAACTGAGAAGGGAGAAAGTCTACCAACAGAGAAATGGTAGTTACGATCCAGGTGATTCCAGTAAAGAAACATATCTTCTAGCAGAGCTAACACAGGTAGGAGTGGACTGAGAAGTAGAGAGCTCCTTGTTGCTGTCTTTACTCAAACAGAGCTCTGTGTTAAGAGTTTCTAGAAAGTACTGCTCTGAAGGGTGAGGCTCAGAACACATTATTTCCTGTTACTCTGGTTCAGCTAATTATTCTTTTGACTGTTTGATTAATTATGATTTGATGCAAAATTTTCTTTTTTTTTTAACAGGAAATAAAGGAAAAAAAGAAATTCTGCAAGATGTATATGGAGGACCTTGTGAAGGAAGCCACGGAAATCAATATGAAAAATGAGGCTCTGCAGAAGCTTTGGCCACAGATGTTCATTGAGCTTGTTAGGGACGCAGTCATAGAAATCCGCAATCAAAGTTCCTACATGAAGCTTTGCCTACAGCAGATAACTGACCAAAAATAGAAATGGCTTTTAGTTACAGTTGATTTTAGTGGTTTTGTGTTTTTGAAGGTTAAAAACAAGTAGGTTAAACATGTTGAAACAACACTATCCTACAAACTAGAAAGCCTAGCATCAAAGCACCACTGCCCACTATTCCTGTAGTTAAAGGGTAGGAAGGAAGGAAGGAGAGAGAGAGAGAGAGAGAAGGGAGGATTGACTTCTTCTGGAAGCTGACCAAACAACCCTTGGTGACTAAGCGATCTTGAGAACTAGCTGGGCCTTGCACCGCGTCTCCGACTCTTGCTTCGTCTGGCGCCCCTGCTGTAGCCCAAAGCACGTAGTGCTTGCTCATGTTTTAGCATGAGTTGCTTCTACCTACTTGCACCTGATAATTTCCAGTTATTTGCTTTTTATTTCATGTCATGATTTCAAAGCCAAAAATACATTCTTTTTTATGAGTGAAGAATAAACTTATTAATAAATTAGTAAAAAAAAAAAAGTGTTTGCCTCCTTCATCCACTCAGAAGTGTCATATTTCTTATATGTTCCTCTTTAGCTGAGTGGGAGCCCTTCTCTTCACATACATAGGAAGAGGTTCCATTCTTCCAGGGATGCATCCACAGGGTTCATGAGGTCAGTGTGGGCAGAAAATATGGAAACGAGTTCAATGGAAGCAGGAAGAAAATGCTTTGTCTGAAGGGACCCCAAAGTGAGTGTGAAATGCAGTTATAAATCAGCAAATCTTCTCTGAAAGGGTTCTTTTTTCAGGTAGTTACGTGTACCTGTACCTCAGAACTACTAGGATTTTGTGGGTGAAAGGTTCTAAGTTTTTCAATTCTGTTCGAAGATCAAATAGGTAAATATGACGTAAGCAGGGGTTTGTCTTCATTCATGCTGGTGACAGGTCAATAAATAGGAATCCTCCAGTTTGCTCAGATTTTACTTGGCAGCTCTTAGGGCAGCAGGACCCCCAGGAGGTGCGACAGTGAGAGTGGCAGTTTCAGGACAACAAAGTCCTACAGAAATGCTTGTAAGCTAAGCTTCCTGTGCGGTTCTAAGGAGCTTAGTGCTCAAGTTTAGATGGTTAACAATGTTTCAGAATGCGACCTTTTAAATCATACTGTCCTGGGTTTGTATGTATCTTGGTGCTTAAGCTACCAGTTTACTAGCTTGTGACCCATGTGAACCACACCTGCCTTATAATACTACCTACCTTCTGTTGTGTTGTGAGAAGCAAATGAGAGGATGCATTGAAAGCATTCATCATGCCTGGCACACAGCAAACACCAGTGAATGAAGCTATTCTTCTAGAAACACGTTTAACCACAGAATTGGTGCGCCTGGACAGGCTGAACTATTACGGTTTCTTGATGGTCCTTCAGCCTTTCAAAATTAAAACAGATGAGCCATCTCATCTGGCTGGTAAAGGGTGATTTTTCTCAGGGTTTCTATCTTGTTTGATATGGAAGTGAGATCCCATTGAGAGGAGAGACAAAGATGTCTTGTTTGTGGGCTTCAAGTAAATAAGAGGCCAAAACTTGTGATGCCTTGAGCATGATGTGGAGAACTTGCCCACTCGGGGCTCTGCAGGTGAATGGTCTGGCTGTTTAGTAAGTCTTGTCTCCAGCTTCCTGAATGCTGCCTCTTCTCCCCTAGCCCTCCCATCCCTGATGCTAAAGACCTCTGACCCGCATATTCACATGCATTCTTGGCTCTCCCCACTTATTCTGGGAATTCGAGGAACCCTGGGTCAGCACTCAATGACTTGGCAGCAAGCCTACAGGCACTGATGGCTCTACCCAGACCTAGTAATAGGGTTTCTGTTTTGTTCCTGAAACCAAATCTTTTTATGCCCCAGCTCTAGTCACTTGGTTTCTCATCCCTTTGTACCTGAGCTCTCTCTTGCCTGCCCGCACTATAGTCAATTGATTTCTACTTCTTCAATCCTTATTTTGCCCGGTCCCAAACTCCCAATGGCTATGTCCTCCCATATAATTCCTATCCCCTGCAGCTCAACTATCCCCCAACTCATTTTGCTTGCTTGAGTTCCTGGGTATAGATAATCCCCAGATGAAAGGACAAGGGGACCTGAGTCTACTGTGTCTGGAATCCATTGAGGGTCCTATGCTGTTAGTGGTGATTACCTGGAACAAGTTGTCCTCTCTACTTGGGGTTTTCCAGGGTCTGTAGGAAAGAAGAGATGCACACCCCACAGTCTGAGACTCTCTAGGTCAGTGTGTGCTGAGGGATTGCTTTTTTTTCCAAAAGGAATCTCAAGCAGAAACAGAATATTATGGTTGCTTCAAAAGCAGAAATGTCTAGTATCCCCCATTTGGGGAGACACTGTCCCCCATGTTCTGCTTCAGCAGTTAAATGGTTAAATATGCCACTAGCTCTGAGGATGGTTGCTAAGGTTGCCATTGGATCTGAGGCTCTCTAGCTGTGCTACTGTCTGAGGATGTGCTGGTATCAGCCTCCCCCTTCCTAAGCTTCACTCCACTGAAGGCCTGGAACATGCGACAGCAAAGCCTTACCCTGCTCCCGATCTATTCCTGACCAGGGCAGGGAATCTACTGGGATTCATGTTCTCCTCCACTGTTTAATAATAACAACAACAACTAAGATTGATTACTGTCTTGTATTATTATAAGCTCTTTACATGCTTTGTCTCATTTGATTTCCCAATGGGAGTTACCCCCATTTGAACATTTGAAAACTAAAGCCAGAGAGGTGAAAATCTCACCTACGGGTATTTCAACCAATAAATAATAGATAGGACCTGTGTTCATAGCAGCTGTTAGTCTTTTTTTTTTTTTTTTAATTTTATTTGTTTATTTGAGAGCACAAGCAGAGGGAGGGGCAGAGGGAGAGGGAGAAGCAAGCTCCCCTCTGAGCAGGGAGCCCAGGTGGGGCTCCATCCCAGGATCCTGGGACCATGACCTGAGCTTAACCAACTGAGCCACCCAGGCACCCCAACCGCTGTTAGTCTTAAAGATCTGGCATCTGAGTAAAATAAATGAGTGAAAAGAAAGGAAGAAAAGGAGAGAGGGTGGGAGGCAGGAAGGAAGGACAAAAGAACAAATGAAAGAACAGGCTAGTCAGCAAGGCAAAATGCAAAATAGAGCACAGAGAGACTGCTCAGGAAAAAATGAAGTTTAAACCTTGAAGAACAAAGGTTAGTTTTTGTAACCTGCTTTTCTGGGTCACCTGGAGATGAAATGGGTGCTATTGCCAAGAAGCCCAGAGCCAAGCTTGAAACTTGATCACAGCAACTGTGGTTAACCAGTATCGATGGAATATTTGTTATCTTTGATCCTGATTTTCTACTTATGTTTATGTGTTTTCCGGCTCATTGTATGTGTCTTTTGTTGCAAGCTACCTTGAATCCTTTGTGGAAAGAGGGTAAGGATATATGACTGAGCTAAAGTATACTCAAAGCTCCAAAGCATAAATGACTCCTATATTTCTTGGGCAATGGGATAGATTACAGTTTCTCTTCAGGGGACAATGAAACTATTTACCCATCCCTCTACCAGTCTCTCTAAGCTTGAATTGGAGAGTTGACTTCTCTTTGTTTATCTTGAAATATTTCAACATGCAGAGGTGCGTGTAGAGTAGTAGTATCTCAAGTAAATACCCTGTATCCACCACCAGGCACAACAGATATTAATATTTTTCCATGCTTGCCTCAGATTTAAAAAATAAAACATTGGACATAAAGATGGAGTCCCTGTGTACTTCATTCCTTTCCTAGAGGTAACCACTATTCTGTTCTTGAAGCTCATTATTCATTCATACTTTCACACCATTTGTATTTATGCACTTAGGCATTGGGAGTTGAGTGGATTTTTAAATATTTTTAAATTTTATAGAAATGGTATCATGCAGTGTGTATTTTTCTGTGCCTTCTTTTTTCCCCCACTCAGTTTTCTGTTTCTGAGTAGAGCTCCTCCGAAACATAACTGATAGGCATAAGCCTACTTTTTTTTTGTTTAACTACTGTTTGATATATTCAGTTGTTTGGCCAATAGGGGATTTACATATCCATTTTCCTATTGGTGAGTATTGAGTGATTTCTAGCTTATAATTATTACATGCTGCCTTGAATGTACTTGAATATATATGCTTTGAATATACATGTGAGTTTGGGGAGGTAGATAATTACTTGTGGAATTTCTGGGTCATATGCACACATTCAATTGTATTAAATATTGTTAAACTGCTCTCTGAAGTGATTTGTATCAGTTGACATTCCCACAGAAGAGAATACAAGTTCCAGTTGTTCCACATACACATGACAATTAGATTTTCACATTTGCCATCTGATATATTATGCGAAGGATGTGTGTCCTTGATGGTGGCATTGTGTACAGAAGAGATTGCTCAAGGGCCTTTTCAAAAGATGAAATTTATGTACAGTGAAATGCACTTAAGAGTATAATTTGATTAATTTTGAAACTATAATCAACATCCCAATTAGGATACAACATTTTCATCATTTCAGAAAAATTCTTCTGGTCAGCCCTTGCCCTTCGCCCCAAGCAACTGTTTTCCTAATTTATTTCACTATTGATTAATTTTGTCTACTCAAGAACTTCTATAAATATAACCATACAGTATTTACTTTTTTGTGTTTGGCTGGTTTTACCCAACATAGTAATTTTGAGAATGGCCCGTATTGTTTTATGTATCTGTAATTGATTATTTTCTCTTGCATAGTATGAAGATACCACAATGAGTTTATTGATTCTATAGGGCTATTATGAATAAAGACATTTTTATACACATTTTTTTTGTTCAGTGTACCCGAACATTTTTAAGGTTAACTTTATAAGGAACTGCTATACATTTTTATAAAAGAGTGGTATAATTTTATACTCACTCTAGCAATGCACAGAGAGTTTCAGTAACTCCTTGTATTTGCTAACATTTGTTGTTGTGAAGCTTATTTTTTTTGTTTTTAGCTATTCTTGGTGTGGCTTTCTGGGTCATCTTTATTTTATTTTATGTTTACTGATGTTGATCACATTCACATTTGTGTGTGTTTTTGGTCATTTATATTTCTTTTATGAAGTAAATGTTTAAGTCTGGTACCCATTTTGAGAATTTGAATTGTATTTTTATTATTGAGTTATATGAGTTATTTATATGTTCTAGATATATTACTTTTGTTTTGAACCATGATAAAGTTCAATCTATCAACTTTTTTTTATGGCAAGTGCTTTTTTTTAAGATTTTATTTATTTATGCATGACACACACACACACACACACACACACACACACACACACACACACAGAAGAGAGAGAAGCAGGCTCCATGCAAGGAGCTCGATGCAAGACTCGATCCCGGGTCTCCAGGATCAGGTGCTGGGCTGAAGGCGGCACTAAACCGCTGAGCCACCTGGGCTGCCCTGGCAAGTGCTTTTCAATGTTCTTTCTGAAATGGTTTGTCTGTCCCAAATTTGCAAAGATATTCTTCTCTGCTTTTTTCTAGAAGATTTATAGTTTTAGCTACTACATTCAGAAATATGACCCTTCTTGAATTAACTCTTCTGAATGCTGTAAGGCAGTGGTCAAATTTCATTTTCTTTTCCATATAAGAACCCAGTTTGTTCCAGCACAATATGGGGCAAAGAGTGCCTTTCTTCCATTGAATTGCCTTGGCAATTTGTTTTTGAGAATCAGTTGACCTACATATATGTGAGTCTCTTTCTAAACTTATATTCTTTTTCATTTTTCTTTTTTTTACATAAACACCACACTGTCATGATTACCATAGCTCTGTAGTCTTGAAATAAGGTAACAAAGCTCCTTAAACCTTGGCCTTTCCAAAATTCTTTTGGCTACTCTAGCCCTTTGCATCGCCATATAAATTTTAGAATCAACTTACCAATTTCTATAAGGAAAATGACTTTGGGGATTATTATTGGGATTGTATTGAATCAATAAATGAATTGGGGGAGGTTGACATCTTAATAATATTGAATCTTCCAATTCATAAATATGAGATATCTCTTCATTTATTTAGATCATTTTTCAGCAAAATTTTGTGGGTTTTAGTTTAAATTTTATTCTGAAATTTCTTTCTAAGCATTTCATTTTTTATATCTTAAAGATATTTTAAATTTTCATTTCTAATTTTTTGCTAATATATAGTAATATAATTTATTTTATTTACAGTTGATCCTTATTATTTGCAGATTTCTATATTTGCAAATTCATCTCCTTGATGAATTACAAAGTTTATTTGTAATCCCACCCAAAATCAATACTCACAGTGCTTTCATGTTCATTCACAGACATGATCAGAATGATGAAAAATTTGAGCCATTCAACATGAGCATGTTTCCAGCTGAGGTCAAGGAAGACAACATTCTTTTTTCAGTTGTCATAATGTAAGCAAAGTGCCCTTTTCATGGTATATTTAGTGTCACCTTTGTTGCATTATTATGTTTTTTGAGGATGACTTGTTTAAAAAGTGCCACCCCCACCCCCACCCAACCCCCGCGCAGGATAGGCTGAACTGCTTTCTCATGTTCCTAAGCACAAGAAAGTTGTGATGTGATGTGCCTTATAGGGAAAATACATGTATTAGACAAGCTTTGTTCAGGCATGAGTTATAATCTGTTGGCCATGTGTTCAATGTTAATAAATCAATAACATATATTTTAAGAGATGTCTGTAAACAAAAACATATGTAAACAAGGTTACATATTGATTGATTGATAAAAATGTGTTAAGAGTCTCACAGGAATCTAACCCTCTAGTTTCTTTAGGAAAATGTCCAGCATTCACTAATTCATTGTTCGCAACTACTTAATAGAAAATAACTACAGTGAATAATGAGAATATACTATATTGACCTCATATCTATGTTCTATGTTCTATTAATCCTGGCAGTTTCTTTTGTGGATTCCTTAGGATTTTCCATATGAAAAAGCAGTTAAGTCTACAAACACAATGTTACAACTTCCTTTCTCGTCTTTACACCCTTTATTTCTTTTTCTTTCTTTATTGCATAGGTGAAGACTGTCAGTTCAATGTCTAAAAGAAGTGATAAGAGTGTTCGTCATTGTTCCTTACAATAAAAGTGTTCAATATTTTACCATTATAAGGTTAGCTATGGGTTTACATAGGCAGACTTTGTTATGCTAAGGTAATTTCCCTTTAATTCTTAGTTTTCTGAAACACTTTAGCATGAATAAATATTGACTTTTATCAAATATTGTTCGACATCCATTAAAATAATCATATGACTCTTTTCCTTCATTCTATTAATGCCATTGATTACATTGATCAATTCCTAATGTTAAACCTACCTTGCATTACTAGAATAATAGAATGATATTCTTTAACATATTAGATTTTATTTGCTGGTATTTGCTTAAAGGTATTTGTGTCTATGTTTATTAAGGATATTGGTCTGTAATATTTTTTCTGTTGCATCTTTTTCAGGTTTTGATATTAAAATTAAGCTGGCCTCATAGAACAATAGGAAAGTGTTCCCCTCTATTTTCTGAAAGAAGAACCATATCCTTTGAAATATATTCTAAATTTCCATATGATTCATTCTTTGACTCACAGATTATTTAGAATTGTGTCAATCAGTTTCCAAGTATTTAGCCCCATAATGTAATACACCTTTTCATGTCCTGTTAGTATGTATGTGATGTCACTAGTATTAACATCTGAACCAAAGTTTGGCTTAAAGCTCCATCTTATTTCTGAAAGGTGACTATAACATCTGTATATATCATCTTAGGTCAAAATTCTTAAGCATATTGTTCAAACCATCTATCTTTTTTTCCCTGAGTTTGGTGCATCAATTATTGGAAGATTCAAAACCTACCAGTAAGATTGTGGATTTGTCTATTTCTCTTTGTGTTCTATTATTTTTTGCTGTATGCATTTAAGGGCATGCTTTTAGGTGCATATAAATTAAAGACTGACACATCTTACTGGTGAGATGATGTTTTTGAAATTATGAGGTAATTCTCTTTCATATCTAGAAATTTTTTTGCCTCAAAGTCTATTTTGTTCAATATTAATGTAGCTAAACTAGCTTGCTTTTCATTAAGATTTGAATGAGATTTTTTATGCTTTAATTTCAATGTTTTTATATCTTTATGTTTTAGGTGGTATGTTTCTTTTACACAGCATGTAATTTATATTTCTATCCAATCCAACAATATAGCATTTTAAAAGGTAAATTTTGTTCATTTATAATTGCTATAATTATAAAATTGAGTTTAATCACTTCAATTTTTGCTTTTACTTATTTCACTATTCTGTGTTTTGTAATGTTTTTTCCTTTTTTTCAATTGCTTCCCTTTGAATTACTGGGCATTGTTTAACCGTAAATTTTCCCTGTATGGATTTAGAAGTTATACACTCTGTTTCTATTTTTTGAGTTATTTCCATAAAACTTATATATAATATAAATATATTTGATATTTACATAATAGACAATGAACTGAATGCTAAGGGTAAAATCATCACAAATTCAATAATTTTACATAGACTTAGTAATGTATACACCTAATAGTCACACTTTTATTTCTCATCTATTCATGCCAAATCATTTTACATGATTCCATTTACCCAGCATATTTGTTTTCTTATCCTTTATTTGCACTGAAATCAGCTCACTATTTAAGTTTATGTTATTTGCATTAATTTAATGTGTTCATCATTATTCTTGAACTTCAATAAGCCATTTTTGTGATTTGAGGCTAAACACATTATAATAGAAATGACAAATACAAATTAAGAAAACTCACTCATTCAATAGGTATAGAGTACTTATGAGTATATGCCAGGCACTGTGCTGTGGCTAGGGATTTAAAGTAAGCAATAATAGATGCAGCCACATAAAATTTGTAGTCACATGGACAATAAAATGTGAATTATAAGAAGCTACATTCACAGGACACTTGGGTGGTTCAGAGATTGAGCATCTGCCTTTGGCTCAGGGTGTGATCCCAGGTTTTTCTGCCTCTCTCTCTCTCTGTGTCTCCCATGAATAAATAAATAAAATCTTTAATAATAAAAAAAAGATGCTACATTCACTCAGAGGAATTATATCGACTCAGTCTCAGCAGAAAACAACTGATTGGAACATAGATAATCTTTAAGAATATAAAAAGGAGAACATTTCTATACGTCTGTGAAAATAATTAATTTTTTGTTCCAAATTTGTGAATATATATATAAAAACAAGTTTTAAAGTATTTTGACCTCTCTGAAACTACCAAACTATCTGCAGGCCACTCCTTCAGACTGCTAGGATCCACCAGTAGTCTAGAGAAAAGGGTTTGAGAAATAAATATAGCTGTGTTTTTTAAAATATTCCTTTCCAGCAGAATTTTGGCTGGTGGGATTGACTTCACTTCCTTGTTCTAGGATGGGCCTTGTTTGGCATAAACTGGTTAACACAGTTGTGTGCCTCTTGCTACAATCATTATGTACTGAGTGAGACCTAAGCTGACCAACATACGGAATTTCTATAGCAGCAGTAACTGGCTTAGGCAGGTCCAATCAGAGAGAAGTACAGTTTTTGTTTTGTTTTGTTGATTTGTTTTGAATGGTTAGGAGTAAGACAGCTCTCTCTCTTTTGCTTTGAATACAAGAGGTACAAATGTGAAGCTGGAGCTTCTACAACAAATTAATACCATAAGAGAAACCAGCCACACCCAGAAGAGGAAAGCTCAGAAATTAAAGAGAAATGGAAACAGAGTCCTATTCAAACCATGCTTGAAGCTTCCTCTACAGCTGAACTTTTACATTGTTGAGTGGCATCTGGGGCCTGAGCCAGGAGGATGCTAAGGCTGGAATCTGGTATAATCTCCAGGTTATTCACTCATGTGTCTGGTGGTTGATCCTGGCTACTGACCAGGACATCCACTGGGTGTTACCTAGATACCCACTTATGGCCTCTGCAAGTGGTTGACTGGGCTTCCTCATAGTATGTGGGCTGGGTTCCAAGAGCAAGCATCTCAAACTCTATCATCTTTTCTGACCTTGCTTTAGAAACCACGTAGCAGGACTTCCAGATCTGAGATCACATAGATTCAGCTCTGGACTGGTGGAGTATCAAAGTCATATTGTCAGAAAAGCATATAGAATGGGAAATGATGTTCCCACCATTTTGAAAACTATCATTTGCCACACACATCATCTTGTCTCTAAAATCTTGGATGTTTTGTAACATTTCCTTCTACCTTTTTCATCTGGCTAAACCATACTCTTCTGGGTAAGTTGTCCCTAGCAACATGCACACAGCACCCTTATATTTCTGTAATAGAGTTTACTTATCACTTACCTGCTTATGTCTTCCATCAGTCTGTGAGTTCCCTGACCATGTTGTCTTCACTGCTGTATCTCTAGCACATATAGCAAAAGATATAGATGAGTAACAAAGCTTTATCTAGGGCTTCATGTAGTAAACTAGTTCATTTAAATTGGATCCTAATTTTAGCAACAGCCCTCCATTTTTGCCCTTTAATATCCTCACATCCTGCAGTTTTAAGCACTTTGTGCTGACACCACCAGATGCACCTTCCAGATGCAAAGTTCAGACTTTTATAAGCCAGGCAGCAAAGAACATTCTGAGCTACCTCATGGTGGCTGCTTGGCAGCCAACTGTTCAGTCTTGTAAGCATCACCATGTGTGCACGGCAGAGTGAGTGTAAAAAGGAAAAATATGTAATTCTAATACTAGTGAGAAGAAGCGAAACCCCACAGCTACTACAATAAAGATGGAAATCATTAAGCATGTTGAAAATGTCATAAAGAACAAGAAAAGGACAACATGTAAAGAACATATACAAAATACTGAAAATACATCATCAATGATGAAATCTAAAAGACAGGGCATTACAATGGATTTCATAATTTTTTAAAGCTTTCTGGGAATGGAAGCCCCTCATAATACATAAATTCTCCTGTTGAACTTTTGCTTTTCTAGCAGACATATAGGGACATATTCTACATTAAAAGAGTGGACCACCTATCCTAAATAATATGCGAAGCTCTTAATTTGATTACACCAACCTTGGAGGTCAAGTTTAGCAGTGTATCTAGGCTGAGATCTGATGTTGAATATGGTGACAGCAGGATATGTAATATGGAGGAGGAAGACCTGAAGACTTGGTGTATCTGTGCCTGACATAAGCAGTCAAGGTACCTTCTAAAACATAAGCAAAAACCTACTGACAGGGGCAGCCCGGGTGGCTCAGCGGTTTAGCTTCGCTGTCAGCCCAGACCTGATCCTGGAGACCCGGACTACTCGAGTCCCACATCAGGCTCCCTGCATGGAGTCTGCTTCTCCCTCTGCCTGTGTCTCTGCCTCTCCCTCTCTCTCTCTGTCTCTCACGAATAAATAAATAAAATCTTAAAAAAAAAAAAAAAAAAAAAAAAGACCTACTGACATTACTCGGGAACATTTCCCAAAGAACTGCCTGGGGTTGCCCATATCAGAATTGCATGTGGGAATCTTACAATCAGATGCCTGCCCCCATCCCCTTTATTTGGACCAAATCCCTGCAGGTGGATCCCAGCATTTTTAACAGGCTCCCAGATGACTCTTGTTCATACCAAATTTTGAGACTAATGCTTTGGTAGATGGTGACATTGGAGCCATGAGTCCTCTGGCCTATTCTTGAAGTCTAGAAAGAAGTCCACTTTAGCCCCATCACCATGAGAAAGTCAACCCCCAGGTGATAGAAGCCCACCCACATTAACAAGAAGAAATAGTTTACAACAAGAAAATAAGAAGAATCCATGGAAAGTTTTTGTAATCAGCTTTGAAAATGCTAACTTTATTTATGCATTTTCAAATGTCTGAGGCCTCTGCCTTTCTCCTCAAGCTGACATGGGGATAGCAGGACTGGGTGATCATTCTTCCAACAAGTTTCCTTGCCACAGTGATCATGCAGTCCGTCTGATTAGAAAACTGAACTATGGGAAGAAACTTGTGGCCAGTGTCAGAGCATTTTGTAAGATTGTGATGCACAGACTGAAGGCTTTGTGTATTTGTAAGAACAGTAGCACTCTGGCTTCCGACCTGTGGAGCGGACTGCTGGCAACAATGGAAATGCTGACAGGATAGGCCTGATAGCTATGTGTGGGGCAAATGAGACCACTGACTTCCAGGTAATCCCAGCACATAATGTACGACTGCAGAGATCTTCAATACCACAGATAATGGGAAGTGACATCCAGTAGCTGAACTTACGAAGCCTATTACTCTAAGATGGCCAAAAGATGGACATGAAGATGCTATAGCAAACATTAGATCAAGGACCAATGCCCAAAGGAATCAAGCGAAACTGAGAAGGAAAATATGACATTAATCCCTAGAGTTTAGTTCTTCATTTGAATTCAACTAAAACCACTCAAATTCTGCTGGTTTTTTCTGTAAGTGAATCTGTGGCTTGTATTTACAATATTAGAAAGAAATTGTATGAGCAAGTTTCTCTATCTTTCTGTCTCCTCCTATTTTCTTCCCTTACCGTCTCCACATCTCTCCCTGCTTCTCATATCTTGCTGTAAATCCTTTCTCAAAATCAATCACTTACTTCAGATCTATCATCTCTGCCTCCATTTTTCTCCCTTTATTTTTGTCCCAAGTGTTTCTGTACTCTTCTCACATTTTCCCTGCTCCACCCTCTCAGTGTTCTCTCTCTTCGCACACTTCTCATCACCAAGACACATCTCCATTCCATTAATCTTTGTGTCTTTCTTGCTTGTTTCTGGATGTTTCTAGCCACTGCCTTTCTACCTCAGTCTTCCCAGACCTCTTTGGCTATTTTTAAAAATCTCTGTATTGACCTTAATCTCTATGAAGTTATCCTCAGGAGTATTATGTGCCAAGGGAAAGGATATAGTCTGACAAGTAATGTCTTAAGCCCTACGGCAGAGAGAGTAGAGACATGTTACATCCAATTTGTCTCCTGCTAGAGTGTAAATTCGTCAAGGTAGGGACAGTGCTTGGGCTGTACATACACCTAATGAACTGGCTGTTGTTACTGAGGAAAGTCTTCATATCAGGAAATACCATTGCTATAAGAAGAGTAGGGTACAGCAGTACATCTTTAAATTTGAAAAGCATTGGAAACCATGGTTATTTTTTAAAGTCACATTTTCTAGTGCAAATGGCTGAACAACAGCAGTAGAACTTTTGCTCATATTTTACATGCATCCTCCCAAGGCCACTGTTTTAATCTACTATTAATCTATTTTAATAGATTTAAGTAAAAGATAGCTAGCTGCTTGTGTTTGAAAGGGGAGGGTGAATCTGAATGAGCTTGGAATATCCTGTTGTCAGCAGAAAGGAAGAATCTTATTCTAAAATATGTTAGGGGCAATATCAAAAAGCCAAAGGCCCCAAATTTAAGAGCTTCCATTGACCAAGCTGTAACAACTTGAGCACAAAATAGTATTGTCATCATGGTTGCCTGGAGCAAATTGAGTCTATGAAAGAACATGGACTCATAATTATTCTCAAAAGAGGAACATTAACACAATGAGTCCAAAAATATAGCTGTAATGCAAAAAAAAATGGATAACCAATTATGGATTTGCTTCTTGTTAATGAATTTTAACAAATGGCTCTTGTTTATATGTGGATATCTTATTCCCCCCCCAAATCACTATTTTTTATAAAAATATACAAATATTTATGCATTTTTTGAGGAAAAAATATAGTTATGGGACTAAGTAAACCAATAATCTAGGAAAAAACAGGAACTATCAAGAAGAGAGAGAACTGGTTTGGTTGGCACTTGGATTAACATATAATAATTTAAGTGGAAAGAATATCTAACAATCAGCATCAGTGAGCACACAAAATTACCAAGTAGGAGGAAGTTTAAACATGGTCTTCCAAAAAGATGAACTAGTCAAATGTTCCAAAAAAGAAGAATATACTACCCAGACCCAATGCCCAATGCCTTATCTCATAGGAAATGAAACAACTGGATGGCCCTACGCATTTTAATAAAACACCAATAAGGAATACAGGACGTTTTTTAAAAGATAACAAACCAAGTCAATATATCATACTGATAGGACCTTGGGTTTTGTAAATCTGGCAAAGAGACTTAAAAGTACATCATTTCCTGAAAGACACTAGGTCGTAAATAAATAAATAAATAAATAAATAAATAAATAAATAAAATCCAAGTAGAGGTGTGACTTTAAAAATCATTTTTGTGGTAACACCGGAAGTTAACGCAGCCTGATGATGAATCCTGTGCCTAGATCCAAACTGGATCAGCCAATAACCCAGATCCTACAGCCTTGGCTGAGCTGAGCAAGTGTACTTTTTCTTTCAGGTCTAGGAATATTACTCCACCCCTGGGAAGAAATAAAAATATATTACTGAAACTCTAGGAAGATATTAAAGTAAGTATACTAATATCCCCTAGGAAGGTATAAAACAAGCACATAAATTATCAAAGAAATGAATAAGTCCATTGTTCTGAGGATTTAGAATACATTCAAGTGTAAGTATAATAATAAGCTTTGTAGTCACTGCATTTGTGAAACTTTTGTGATGTTCGAAGTGTTCAAGAGTCAGCCATAGCAAGAATGTAATTGCATTTTAAATGATTTAAGAGAATTTAATCAAATATAGCTTAAATTTTCAAGATAATTCATCTTTTCAATAGTTCTTTATCAGGTAGGTGAGCTCAATAATTTGAGCATTACACAAAATGCAATTTCCCAGTTCCTGACAGGAAAATTTAAAAAACCCAGGCTGTGAGGTCCTTTCCCTACCTCTTCCCCTCCCCGAATCATCCCACAGGAAATTAGAGACAGTGATTAAAAACATTTGTTACATGTCAGAATTACCCAGGGAGCTTTAAAAACTATTGATAATCAGGGGTCCTCCTTGGAGCAATTGTATCAGAATCTCCAGAAATGAATTTGGGCACCAGCTTTTAATAAATACTCTCCAGGTCCAACTAATACGCAGCCAGGGTTGAGAAACTGGGAGAGGAGGAGAGAAGTGCAGAGTCTGTGGAGCTAACAAAAACTTTGAGAAGGCCTTGAGGAGACCAAAGACAGTCGCAAGCTGGTGCAGAGGCTCGTGGCAGTATGGGATGGGGACATTGCGGGGAGTAGGGACAGGTATGGAGGGCGGATTCTGCTGTTCCCCTATACTGCTTGGGCAGGAGCTTTTCTGGCCCTATCACTTCCGTGGAATGGGAATTCTCAAAAGCAGCCCAGACGTCAGGTGTATGTGTGTGTAGGTCAAATGGAAGTGTTGGGGGACGTGGGGAGAATGCCGGGGCAGCTTCAGGACCCTACTAGGTTGAGAATCTGGTCAGAATACAGGACTAGCTGCGTTAAGGATTTACCTCCTTATTCTCTTTCTCTCCATCCCCTCAAAAACAGTGGATTGCAACCTAAGATAACTTGCTTTTTCCCAAGAATTTAAGGGACATTCTCTGAGTGGAGGCAATGCCTGGTGAAGGAATGGAAATGGTACTAGTCTGCAGGGTCTGTCATGTGTGGTATTCTCATTCTTAGAGACCTTTCCCAGTCTTCTCCACGGAAAGTCCTAGAGATCGGTATCACACAGACTATGTTCTCTGACCACAACACAATTATGTTAGATATAAACTACAAAAGAATAATTTTTGGACAATGATTCCCCCATGGGCCTCATATGGTTCTGTACGTCTTCCAAGTAGAGACATTGTCAGTTTTTGTTCTGGATTTTATTTTCAAGGGTATTCATATAAGCAAATGGCCTTGGAAAATAAAGATTAGTATCTCCCTCTTTGGTACGGGGCAGGTTTCTTTGCTGTCCTGGAAAATGAAGACGATGTCTCCTTCTGGGGCACAGAATGGGTGGGTTGGCTTATAACTCCTTATAAAGGATCGGAGTTTCCTCATCTCAGGACCCCTCAACTGTGCAGGTGTAGCATCCTCCTGGACCCACATATGCATCACCCTCATGGGACTTGGAAGGCAAGGTGAGTCAATGAGAAAATGAAGTGATTAAGTCCTTTGTTTTGATCTACGAGGCTCATGTCTTCTGCCAGAATTTTTGAAACTGTGACTGGCTGTCTTGTTAGCTTACAAGTAGGGTAAATTCCAAGACTCTTCATGGTTCTTACTAATAATTTTTAAAAATCCCCAAAGTCTGGATATGAAAGAGGGTATAACTAAATAATCTTTAGAATAAAAAGGAACTCATGAGGATATTACAGAAAACAGAATAAACTGAAAGTATTTTAAGTTAAATTTTATGAACAATAGCTAAAACAGGATTTGGAGGGAAATTTATAAATTGAAATAAATTTATCAGGAATCAAGAAAGATTGAAAACTAGTGAGCTAAGGGTTTAATTCAAGAAGAAGTTAAAAGAAAATTAGAGTAAAAGTAAATGAATCAGAAAGAAGGAAATATGAAGGGCAGAAATTAAAGTAAACAACAAGAGAAACAGAAAACAAGAAAAACAACCAAAAAATGCACTATATGATAATAACAACAAACAACAGAGATCAGCAAAATTAAAAGCTTTTTTTTTTTTTTTTTTTTTTTTTTTTAAGATAAGCAGGAAAGTCTTTTGGAAAGACTGGCCAAAAACAAAAGAGAGATCATATAAAGAAACAAAATGGAAAATGATAGAAAGGAAATAACTGCAGATGCATAAGAAGTTCTAAAATAATAAAATGTTATGAATGACCATAGTGTAGCATATTTGAAACTGTAAATGAAATAGATTTTGTTCTACAAGATGGTGTATAAACTAATCCACAAGAATATCTTGGGATATCACTGACTCATCACAATGGATACCTATCAATCAGAGAAGTGCTGCCAGGATGCCACACCGGTGCATCCCAGACAAACAGCACCTCTATATTTCCGAGATAAAAATAAAATGGCCAGGGACGCCTGGGTGGCTCAGTGGTTGACCATCTGCCTTTGGCTGGGCGTGATCTGCGGGTCCATTGAGTCCCGCGTTGCGCTCATTGCGGGGAGCCTGCTTCTCCCTCTGCCTGTGTCTCTGCCTCTCTCTCTCTGTCTCTCGTGAGTAAATAAATAAAATCTTCAAAAAATAAAATAAAATGGAGAAATATACATATCAAATAGGCCAGTGAGCATTAAAGAAGTGAAATGGTAGTCAAAGATTTCCTCTTCCAAAAAGCCAGAAACCTTTGCAAACTTTTAAGGGACAGATTAATTGCCTATCTCAGGTATTCTCAATGGGATAAAAATTCATTGGTCTTTGTAGAGGGACAAAAACGTCTTAGGTATCAAAAGAGTTTGTGGTCCTTTAGAGTCACAGTACATAAACAGGTGTACAGGGTGTCTGAGGTATTAAAATTTCATGGTGGGGTATTAGAAAAAAAAATCTAAAAAAGCTCCACGAGGAATGGGAGGCTATAATGAAAAAAAAAAGTTGAGACACTCCTTAATTTTCTTCAAAAAAATAGAAAAACAGCAAAAACTTCTCAGATCATTTTAACATTTTAAGAGACTCGTGGAACTTTGAATCTAAAACTGAACAAGAAGAACACACATATGTATATATAGCTATCCTCTGCTTTTGAAAGTTCACATTACATCGCTTTGCTTTTATGAAAGATCTACATTAGTATCTGTTTCACTAATGGAAAAAAAATCCAAAGATTGTCACTTTTACAAAAAAAAAAAAGGAAAGAAAAAGAAAGAAAAAAATAGCATTCAGTGTTGGTTTTGCAGCAGTATGCACCCCAGGAGCAGCGAGGGTAGCCCCACCAAACTTCTTCCTTGAAACTACACTTAGCATCTCAACATCAAGTCACCATAGCTTTGAACTGTGTCTGTGAGCATCTGTGCTTTATCTCGATTTATTTTTGTGCATTTGTTAGCAAGATGTGTGCTAAGCTATCAGAAAAGCCTAAGAGAGGTTATTTTTGAGGTCTGAAAATCCTCAAAAAATTTTCCATATAAATTAATGGTAATTGCTTCTTTGTTTTATGCCATTTTGGCATATGAATGGTTTCATAGTCATGCTCTACTTTTGGATAGTGGGGGAACCTATATTTATATACACATATGTAGGCATTTATATTCAGAAGTGAAAAATGCCTCTTTATTTATACAGAGTCATGTTCAGTTATAAAAACGAGTGCAAAAATCCACCATAAATATTAGATAAAGGAATCCAACAGAGTATTAAAAATATATCATGGAACTAGCTTAAACAATGAGAAAAGCTGGACAAAATATGTGAAACAACAGTTTCAAGATATTGGAAAGATATACAGAAAGATCAGGACTGTGATTCCGGAGAAGAGGTAAACCAGTGTAATGAGTCCTTCGGCGTTCTGCTTGGAGGTGCATTCTGGACAGCAGAGGGGTAGGGAGTTCTCAAGCAAAACGCAGTGGTCTCTCTGAACTGGGGGGCAGAGACTTGAGTTCTGGCGTCTGAGGTGGCTGGAAGTTGTAGGGCAGAGTTCCAGAGAGGAGAGAACTACGTGGAAAAACAGCTCAGTCTTTGGTTAACAGTAAGACGTGTAGACAGAGTGAAATGCTTTTATATTTATACACAGTGTGTGTCTATATATATATGTATGCATATATGTATACATATGGCTATAATATTATTAGAAGGTAAATTGTAATAATTTTAAAGAGATTTTATTTATTTATTCATGAGAGACAGAGAGAGAGAGAGGCAGAGACAGAGATGCAGAGGGAGAAGCAGGCTCCATGCAGGGAGCCCGATGTGGGACTCCATCCTGGGGCCCCAGGATCACGCCCTGGGCTGAAGGCAGGAGCTAAACCGCTGAGCCACCCAGGGATGCCCGCAAATTGTAATAATTAAAGCTGTTTACTGTTACTTCTGAAACAACCACTAAATACAAAACAAGAGTTACACATAATAAGTCCTCAAAGAAGAAAAAATGGATTCATAAAAAATTCAGTTAATCCAAAGGAAGTCAATAAAATGGGGATAAGTTCACAAATAACAGAAGGAACAAACAGAAACCAAAGAGTGAAGTGGAAGCATGTCACTAATTGCATAAGGTGCAAGTGGCCGAATCTAAAGACAGAAAGTGGATAATAAAACATCATCCAACTATATGCTGCCTACAAGCATATGCTTTAAATATAAAGACACAATAGATAAAAAAAATAAAGGAACAAAAAAGATATACCAAAGTAACTATCAAAATAAACCAAGAGTGGTTATGCTAACATGAGACTGAATAGAGTTCAGAGCAAATCTTAGCAAGGATCAAGAGGATCATTTCATAATGATGAAAGAGTCATTTCACCAAAGGACATAAAATGTTTTTGCACCAAGTAGCAGAGGATCAAGATTTATCAAGGAAAAAAACCTGATAGACCTGAAAGGAGGAACTGGCAGTTACAATTATAGTTAGAGATTTCAACATACTCTCTTAATATTCATAGACTAAGTAGAAAATCTGTAAGGACACAGAAGACTTGAAAAACACAATAAACACTATAAACCAAAATCACTTGTATAGAGCACTCCCCCCACAAAAAAAGTATTCTTTTCAAATGTACAGGGACACTATACTGAGATGTAAAACAAGCCTTGATAAATTTAAAATAATTCAACTCATTCAAAGTATTTTCTCTGACTACAATGGAACTAAATCAGAAAACAATATGAGAGAAATGCCTGAAAAAAGTCCAAATATTTGGAAACTACTATACTTCTAAGTAACCCATGGATCAAGGAAGAAAACAAACATAATATTAAAAAGTATTTTGAACTAAATGAAAATGAAGACAGAACACATCAAACAAATATTGTAGGGTGTTGGAAAAGTAGTGCTGAGAGGGAACATATTAGAAAGCTTTCAAATCAAAGACCTGAGTTTTCACCTTAAAAAATGTAGGCCTAATTAAACCTCAAAATCAAAGAGGAAACCAATGAAGCCAACCATTTGTTTTTTAGAAAGTCAACAAAATTGATGAATCTCTCATCAGATTAAGAAAAAAGAGAGAACACAACTTACTACTGAGAAGAAGGAAGCAACATAATTACAGTTTCAAAAGACATTAAAAGGACAACAAGGAAATACTATGAACAAATTTACACATGTAAATTTGAGAACATAAATGAAATGGACCAATTCCTTTAAAGACACAAATTGCAAAAGTTCATTCACAAAAAAAATGGATAACCTGGGATCCCTGGGTGGCGCAGTGGTTTGGAGCCTGCCTTTGGCCCAGGGCGCGATCCTGGAGACCCGGGATCGAGTCCCACGTCGGGCTCCCGGTGCATGGAGCCTGCTTCTCCCTCTGCCTATGTCTCTGCCTCTCTCTCTCTCTCTTTGTGACTGTCATAAAATAAAAATTAAAAAAAAAAAAAGGATAACCTGGATAGCCCTAAATTAAAGAAATGGACTTATGGGGCACCTCGGTGGCTCAGGTGGTTGAGTGCCCAAGTCTTGGTTTCAGCTCAGGTCATGATCTCATGGGTCATGGGATTGAGCCCAGCATCAGGCTTTGAACTCAGCAGGGGTCTGCTTGAGGATTCTCTGCCCCTCCCCCCACTTGCGTTCTCTCTCTTTCAAATAAATAAATAAATTTTTAAAAAATAAAAATAAATAAACTGACTTTTTACTTTAAATCCTTCCCCCAAAGAAAACTCTATGGTCAGATGTCATCATTAGTGAATTCTATTACATATTTAAGAAAAAAAAAATCCCACTAATTTTAAATAAACTCTTCCAGAAAATTGAAGAGGAGAACACACTCTCCAATTTATTCTTTAACATTATTCTGATACCAAAACCAGACAAAGTCATTATAAGAAAGAAAATTACAATCCAAAATCCTTCATGAACGTAGATTCAAAAAATTTTTAGCAAATCAAAACCAATACTACGTAAAGAGATAATACGTCATGACCAAGAGGTTTGCATCCCAGGAATGTAAGGTTGGTTTGACATTTGAGCAATTAAGCAACATAATTCACCACATTAAGGACGAGAAAGGAAAAATGAGATGACTGTCTGAATAGAGGCAGGAAAGGTACTTTGTGCCATAATTCACAGCCTCCCCTACAGGCCCCCAGACAGGGGCAGGGGAACGTCAGGGAAGAGGATCCCTCTGACAGTCTGGAGTGTGACAAGAGTCATTCCTCTGCATAGACATCCAGATGGTTCCTGCATTCTTGCCTCTGGGCTGGCTCCAGGGAGTGGACAGCAAGGGCTCTTCTCTGCCTCATTACCAGCACTTCCCAGGCCTGCCCTGTGTGATTGGCCCCACCAGCTTCCCAGTCCATCAGAATTTTAGTCCCTAGTCTAGGCTACTGGTTTCATCAATGGACCTGACAAAATTGGATTGTAGGGTTTCTGGTAGCTAGGTGCTCCTTCCCCAGTCACTAGAACTGACACACCCACCCCCCTCCATCACCACTGAGCTACTCCCCCACCCCATTTGCTTGATAATGGGTAAGTGGTCATTTTAGGACTTTGTGATATGTCAGATGAATAGTGTTTACCATTCAACCCTCTCGACTCTTTGGTCATCCTAGATGCCCTACAAAAGTGGGTTTATAGTTTAGTTTCCATGTGCTCGAGGGCCAATGCCTACCTTCTTGCTTTTACTCTCAACTCCCACATAATTTTTCACATGGTTATCCCCATACTCTAATATTTCCACTCGTGCACTCTGTAACCCAAGTTCATTGTTAGCATAGTTTCTCCAGTGAGGAGAGGGAGCCTGCTGGCAAGACTGGGAAGAGGGCTGCTGCTTTACATTATAATTCCTGGAAGCACTATTTGACTTTCAAGACTGTATAGGTATAATTCTTTTATAAAATAAAGTTAAATCTAAACCAAAAAAAATTAAAGACATAGTGTGCTTGCTGCTCCTCCCCCTCCTGGGCCTAATGCAGGCATCACTAATCCATAAGGGCACTCCTTTCTGCTGACCCACAGCCTCCCAACCCCTCGTGATACCAGGCAGGCATGGTATCAACTAGAGTTGACATGAAACCAGTTTCCCAGTCCGGATCAGTCCCATTAACTCTGCAAACAGATTTTGCTTTTGCTTTTCCAGCCCTGGTCTTTGTGCCTTTTCCAGAATGACTCCAAGCTCCAGCCCCTTGGCATCATCCACCACAGCATAAGGTATATACTGTTCCAAACCAAGCCATGCCTCACTGCCCGGGAACCTTCTCTGGCCACATTTTATGGTCTCTCTGCTCACTGGGGAGGGGGATTGGACAGCTATAGTGTGCCAGAGCAGAGTCATTTCAAGAGCTCCAAACAGCCCGTTACCCCTGAGAGAAGCACCCATTGGGAATAGTGAGAGCTGCTGATGGGACACCTTAATGCTTCAGAGTTTCTCAATCCTTTCTTGTTGGTCACAGACAGTGACCTTTAACCTTCCTCTTTAAGAGGAGCAGCACCTGCCTACAGCCATTCCAGGTGGTTGGTCTATACCAGGTAGAAAGACCTTGCATTATATGGGGTGGATGCGGCCCAGGGAAGGTTACAGCTGTGAACGCTGTTACCCTACGCTCTGTCCCATCAGGAAGAGCACTGACTTTTTTTTTTTTCTATTTCCCCTTGAAAATCTTGAGTCTCAGAAGCAAAGCAATCAATCATGTTGTCAACACAAATAGGCCTCATAAAATTCAAAGTTAAAGTCAGCACTGACAGTTTCTTCACCCATAAAACGAGGGGGTTAGACCAGATAATCTCTAAGGGTCTTTCCAGCTCTCACGTCTAGTGACTTTATGGCTTCAGTCAACAATATAAAACAAGAGTGGAAAGCAAAAGACGTCCTCTAAAATTTAGCACGAGTTCTGGAGAAAAAGAGTTGATTTGAAAGGTGAGAAGCCCAGATGAATTCTGAAATGGAGCGAGATGATAAGAATGTGCTTGTAAAATGTATCACCACCCATGCACCTTCCAGTTGGCTCTGGAGAACTTCCAAACAGTGGTATCTGGCTGATAAGCATCTTCCTTTGTTAATGTAACCATGGTTTGTTGTGTTTGCCAAAGGTTGGAAGAAAATGAGCCAATAGCTGGAGGCCAGAAGTTCCCCACTCCTGCCCTATACATCTAGACCCTGGGCGTTTACATTTTCTATTACATTGCAAGGCAGTAGCTTTAATTTTTTGCCTCTTTGTCCTCTGTGACCATGAAACACCATTTCTCCATGGCAATGAGGGATGCATTTACCTTTACCAAACCTGCTAAAAATCCTTCTAGAACATGCTGTAGCAGGAGTTCGCTTGCAGTTGGGAAGGTTCAGAGTACTAGAGTAGCTTGCTCCTGGAAGGCAAACACTCCTTGAATCCAGAGATGAAAGAGATCCCTTACAATAAATGAAAAAACTGTAGGGAAGAGAAGCTGGTCTTAGGGTTGGCATAGAATTCAGGACCACCACGTTGGGAGCCAGTGGCACTGAGACGGGAATGGAGACCTCCAGGAGAGTATGGCAGCCCTTGGGAGCATTCGGAAGGCACAAACACGGTAGGGAAGGGACGTGGAAGGAGGGCAGGGAAGAGCCCCTGCAAAGTCAGGCACCAGGAGAAATGCTATTGACAGGTCACCTCATGGTCCTCATAATAACCTAACGGAAGGTGGTGTTTTTATACCCACTTTGTAAATGAGGAAATAGAGGGGTGGAGTCAAAGCCACTTGCCTTGCATCCCTTGGAGAGGCTTGCCATGGCCTTCTGACTTGAACAGAGGCTGAGTTAAGTCATCAGAAATAAGACCCCTGTTCAGCAAAGAAGCAGCATGACTGAGTGTCTGTTTAGATGTGAGCAGCTTAGGACAATGGGATAAGTTGTGGTGTCAGTATTTAAAGCAGGGCACTCAGGAGTGGTTGTGAATTTTTAGCATAGAACTTCAATTCATTTATTCATTCTAAATATTCAGTGAAAGTTTTGCTAGAGATAGAGCTGCAAAAGAAAAAAGAAAAAAGAGAGAGAGAGAGAGAGAGAGAGACTAAGATCTGTGCCCACCTGGAGCTCCTGTCCTAGTGGGGAGGCAGATAATAAATAAGATAAAGGGACACCTGGGTCCCTTGAACCTCGGATTCCTGATTTCAGCTTAGGTCATGATCTCTTGTTTCTGGCAGAGGGAAGGGCAAGAGTGCACCTGCTGAGTCCGAGAAACCACCCGGAGCCCCCATGGCTAGCTGGGAGGGAAAAGGCAAGGGAAGTGGGTGGACCTCCCGGGCCTCAAAGGCCATCCCAAGGACTGCAGCTTTCCCTCCATGTAGGTCTGGAAGTCTCTGGAAGGTCCTTAGTGCAGGGTGACCCCATCTGACTTCCGTTTCAACAGTGTCCACATGGTTTCCATGATGGGGTCCATGGTCCGAGGGGCAAAGGTGAAGCAGAGAGAGAATTGGGCTGCAGGTGCAATAATCCAGGTGACAGTAGATGGTGGCCTGGTTGGGCGGAGAGCGGTGAGGGGGTGAAAGTGGTCCAACCTAAGCATAGTGGGGAAATTGGGCCAACAGGGTTGGCTCATGGGCTGGATGTGGGGTGTGAGAGGAAGTGAAGGAGGACCCCGGGGTTTTGGCCAGGAGCTGGAAGTGACTCTCACCTAGTGAGGCAGGTGGGGGCAAGAGAGGAGGAGAGGAAAGGTGAGCTGGGGCCTCTGGTAGGCTTGAGGCAGAGCCCTGGAAACCAGGAGGGTAGGACGACTCCACAGAGGCGGGGGCAGAAGGACTGTCGGATCCCACAGAAAGGGCAGGGGATGAGCTCGGAGGGTAGGTGGCTGGATTCTCAGGTAAAGAGCCCAGAGGCGGCTGGAGAGGCTCACAGTGTGTGGTAGGCAGCCCCACCCAGGGCCACCTGCCTGTTACTCGGGGGTGGGGTTCTTTGGGCCAGTTCTTTTCTTTTCTTTTCTTTTCTTTTCTTTTCTTTTCTTTTCTTTTCTTTTCAGATTATTTATTTATTCATGAGAGACACAGAGAGAGAGGCAGAGACACAGGGAGAGGGAGAAGCAGCCTCCCTGCGGGGAACCCAATGGGGGGGCTCGATCACAGGACCTGGGATCATCCCTGATTCGAAGGCACACTCCCAACCACTGAGCCAACCAGGCGTCCCCAGTTCCTTATTTTCTATTTTCCCTCCTAGCTCCTTTCAGACTGGTGCTGGCCTGTGCCTGTCCACTTCCCCAATACTGGCTTTGAAGCCTATTTAATTTAACGGGCCCTCCAGGGATCTCTTGGTAAGGGTGGGAGGGTACCCTGTCCCCCGTATGGTATTTTTATGTTCATTTTTATGGGGCATTTATTTTTCCTGCTAAAAATATCCTGTGCCTTTCTGGAGGTGGGGGGGGGGGGAAGTGGAGTGGAAAAATTATTTCAGCATCTCACTTACAAATCTGCTCCGTGGACCAGAGTCCTTACCTACCATGGGTTTGAGCCCTGGGTTTCCATGCCCATCTCTGGATGTCCTCACTAACATATTCCAGCCCAGGCCCCTCCTATTCTAATGAAAAGAAAGCAGTGCAGTCCCTCCCACTCATCTTAGAAACTCCCTCCGGATGGCCTGGCGGGTTTCTATTCCAGTAGATGGCACAAAACTGGAGTTCATGGAGCACAGTGAGCCTGGCCATCTGTTTCTATGGGTCTACATGATGTCATTTGTCCTGAAACACCCCCAGCCTCACACACACACACACACACACACACACACACACACACACACACACACAGCCCAGATTCTAAATTTGGAAGGAAACAAAAACCAGAAGGGGAATTCCTACTGGGATAGTGTTCTGGGTGTGGAGAGGCACCCAAACCTGGCTTCCATGAATGGACGGATTGAGTCAGTAGACTTTAGAGGGGCACTCTCTTCTCATTGCCTCCCTAAACTCTGTCCTTTGACAAAAAAAAAAAAAAAAAGGAAAATAAACTGGGCAAAATCATTACTATGTGCAATGGGCCTGGGGATTAGGATTTCCTTGGGTCTAAGAGCAATTGGATCATTACCATTGCATAGATTCAAGGTTGACTTCAGGGTTGTTAATAGATCACAGGGTACTTGAGAAACTGTCTAAAGAGAATTTCACTGTGCCCCAGTCTGAGCCAAAGTAATAGCTTGCTTGAGAAAGGCAAAAATAAGTAAATAATGTAGCTGTAGAAGGATGTGGGAGTAGAGACTGTTGCATGGAGAAAGGAGAAAGGTGTGGGAAGGCATTTCTATGTGGCTCGGAAGGAAGGGCTCCTCCCTGAGCTTCACTGTGTGCTGTCCCCAGGAGAGTCCCTGAAATAGCTCTCCAGGGTGAAGAGTGTGACTCTCCCCAGGTCTGGGAACCAGGACTTGGGGCCACCGTGCTGGGACATGTGGGTTTGGCGAAGGGTGAGAAAGGGATGGTTTGTGACAATATTTAGCACTCCAAGTCAAGTGGGCTCCCTTTAAAGCTTGGTTCAGTAAGGGTCTGCTGCACATGGTGGTGCAGAAGGCAGGGGTGTGGGTGGACTGGGTATGGGGTGTGTTCTGTGTTGCCAACTTGAAGCACTAGCATCTTGATGGCGGTAGCACATGGGCTCCTCCTGATAGAAAAACATGTCCACAGCAATATCTGGAGGAGTGCTTTACCTTTGGACTTTAAGGAGATAACTAATGGGGACCCCTGGGTGGCTCAGTAGCTGAGCACCTGCCTTTGGCTCAGGTCGTGATCCCGGGATGCTGGGATCAAGTCCCGCATCAGGCTTCCTGTGAACGACCTGCTTCACCCTCTGCCTCTCTCTCTCTGTATCTCTCATAAATGGATAAAATCTTTTTTTTTAAAGAAGATAGCTAAGAATTTGTTGATGACATTTGAACCTATGCTTTTTTTTTTTTTGAGCCTACACTTTTGAATGAGGATTTTATATTGTTGCTCGAGGTATCAGCGGTTTGATTATACGCACCTGTGGAGGAGGGTAACACAACAGGCTCGCCGCTGCTCTCTTTAGAAAGAGCAAGGTTGGGATCCCTGGGTGGCGCAGTGGTTTGGCGCCTGCCTTTGGCCCAGGGCGCGATCCTGGAGACCCAGGATCGAATCCCACGTCGGGCTGCCGGTGCATGGAGCCTGCCTCTCTCTCTCTCTCTCTCTCTCTCTCTCTCTCTCTCTCTCTCTCTCTCTCACTCTCTCTGTGACTATCATAAATATAAAATTAAAAAAAAAAAAGAGCAAGGTTGCAGGGTTGCTCATCTGCTTGCAAGGTTGGCCCTTGGCCAGTGCACTGATTTCTGAATGATGTGCAGCTTTCCCTAAGTGATAAGCGCTGCTTACTGTACCTATGCTATTTGTACAGTGGTAGTTTACGCCGAACACCTGGGTTCCTTCTGAGAGTCTGCAATACAGTCAGGCACCTATACGACCCGCCTCCAATAAAAACCTTAGACGTTGAGTTTCCAGTGAGCTTCCCTGATAGACAGCACTTCATTTGTGTTGCCGTAACTTGTTGCTAGAGGAATTAAGCTTGTCTTGTGTGACTCCACTGTGAGAGGACTTTTGAAAGCTTACACCTGGTTTCTTCCAGATTTCTCTCCACAGCCTTTTCCCTTTGTTGGGGATTTTGCTCTGTAGCCCTTCACTGTAATAAATCCCATGAGTGTGCTGTGAATGCAACCATATGCTGAGTCCTCTGAGTCCTCCTAGCAAATCGCTGACCCTAGAGGTGGTCTTGAGGACTGTGATAGAGCACTAAACCATACATGCTACAAGGGGGGTTCTAAAATTAATGCGCAGATTCCTCTGCACTAAATAATTTTTAAAATCCTTTAACCAGGAGGGTGTTAGTTCCAGTCTGGATAGTTTTGTCCACCCTGTTTTTGATGAGCCCTGCTGGTCCTGCCCCATCTCACAGGGTAATTGCTTCCCTGTGTCAGGACCTTCCCTCCTGTGTGCACACCATTCTCAATCTTTTTTTTTCCCCCATAGCCAGATAATTTTTAATTTTTTTTAAAGATTATATTTATTTATTTGAGAGAGAGAGAGTGAGAGCATGAGTTGGGGAGGTGGGAGAAGGGGAGAAGCAGACACCCCACTGAGCAGAGAGCCAAACTCAGGGCTTGAACTCAGGATTCTGAGATCAAGACCTGAGCTGAGGGCAGATGCTTAACCTGCTGAGCCACCCAGGTGCCCCCATTCTCTGTCTTGATTCACTTATCCCGGAGCAGAGGCAGATCTCTGATGAGAAGGGAGTATTTGAGTCAATCAGTGTTTGCTGCTGGAAACTCCCTAGCTGTTGGCACTTCACCTCCTACATCTGCAGGAGGGTGATCGTGAGGAAACGGCCACAGGTAATGTTCAGGACAGGCTCCCTCAGCAAGGTACGGATGTGCACCTCTCAAGTGTGCCTTTCTCACTGAGGCTTCTCTAGATTCCAAGTTGACCTACTTCTACTTGGTTTCTGCACTTTCCTTCTTTAGATACGGTAATGTAATCAGGTAACTCACACAAAGTCTTGCTCTGGCCTGTGGGCTTCACCTTCTGAAAGATGGCAATGTCTGTCCCTGACCTGCTGTGTTGATTTGGCTCTTGAAGAGCAATGTGATCCAAGTTTGGGGGCACTCCTCACTCATGGTCCTTTCCCCCAGCGTAATTGCCATTTTGTATGCAGGATTGCTTTCATCCTTGGTGCCTCTTTGGACATTCTGTAGAGAAAAGCAAGTTTGTATATGCATAGAAAGCAGCTTGCCATGCACCCAGTTCTGGGTTCCCATACAGCCACTCACATGTGCAGGTTTTCCTGGGAAGACAGGTCTGTTTCTCCAGCCTCCCCCTCTTCTGTACTCATACCATACACCCATGGGATATCAGAAGGTGGCTTGGAAGTACATAGGAGGTAATTCTTGGAAATATGGAAGATTCAATTATGTGGATCTTTGATTCTGAGGACTGGTTTTCTAAAGTTGTTAGCCCTCATCAGCTCGTCCTTGGGAGAAGATAGTTTGTGGGTCTGACAGCCCTTATAGGGCCAAAGAGAAATGGGACTCCTGGGTGTGGAGGTGACAGAAATAAGGGAGCAGAGTGTGTAAGTGGCAACAGGATGCATGGGAGTGGTGGGAGAAGGAAGGAGAGAGTGTCTATGGATAAGGCAGTTCCCAAGGGACCAGGAAATCTTAAGGGCTTTTTTTTCCTTTTCTTTCTTTTTTTTTTTTAAGGGTTTTTTTTTCTGATTGAAATCTTGTCATCCCACTGTATCAAGGGACCATTCATGATGGTTGACCCTGTGTAGACCCTCATGGCTTGCTAAAGGTGAGTTGTTTAAGTGGCTTCAGATTCAAAATGAATGTTCTGCTTCAGCATGATGGATAGGCTGAGAATAAAACTTTTGGGTAAAGTATTGCCCATCCTCCCAACATGATGAGCTTAGTAGGAAAATCTCATAATTACCACTGCAGGAGGTACTGGGTAACTAGAGAAATATACTAGAACTCCAGACTTTCCTATATGGAAGCTGTTCCTCATTGTTTACTTCAAGTCTCTTTATCACAGGTATTTGGGGTCTAGGCTTTGGGTTTCATTTAGAAGCTTTTAAGGGGACATGATGTGAAGAGGGTCTCCTTTTATATCCAGAGGATCTGCTCTTCATCTTGAATGACTATGAGCATCAGGCCCCATCATGTCCACTGACACATATTGGCTATGCACCTGGGTGATTGGGGGAAGCCTCAGAATATTGACTAAGACTTGGCCTCTTTTTTTCAGGGAGCTTGCAATCTAACACATTAAGATCAGTAAGTGGGACTAAAAAGATGCCATATATTTTTTAATACAGACATCTTTATTATCATCAAATATTCCAACTGGTGATGATTTCATTACCAAAGTGTTTTGCTTCAAATTTTTAAAGTTTTTTTAAATTTTAATTCCAGTGTAGGTAACATACACTGTTACATTAGTTTCAGGTGTACAATACAGTGGTTCAACAATTCTGTACAATACTCAGTGCTTATTGTGAGAAGTATACTCTTTAATTTCCATCATTTATTTTACCCATTTCCCACCCACCTCCCCTCTGGAAACCATCAGTTTGTTCTCTATGGTTAAAAGTCGGCTGTTTCTTGGTTTTCCTTCTTTTTTTTTTTTCTTCATTTGTTTCTTAAATTCCACATATAATTGCAATCATAAGGTATTTGTCTTTCTCTGACTTATTTCACTTAGCATTATACTCACTAGAGCCATTCATGTTGCTACAAGTGGCAAGATTTTCATTCTTTTTTATGGCTGAATAATAAAGTATTTGTGTGTGTGTGTGTGTGTGTGTGTGTGTATACATTTTCCTTATTCATCTATCAACGAATATTTGGACTGCTTCTGTATCTTGACTATTGTAAATAATGTGTCAGTAAACAGAGGGGTGCATATATCCTTTCAAATGAGTTCTTTTGTATTCTTTGGGTAAATACCCAGTAGTACAATTACTGGATTGTGGGGTAGCTCTATTTCCAACTTTCTGAGGACCCTCCATACTATTTTCAACAGTGGCTGCACCAAGTTTTATTCCTACCAACAGTGCATGAAGGTTCCTATTTCCCCACCTCCTCGCCAACACTTGATGTTTCTTGTGGTGTTGATTTTAGCCTTTCTTCCAGGTGTCAGGTGATATCTCATTGTAGTTCTGATTTGCGTTTCCCTGATGATGAGTGATGTGGAGCATCTTTTCATGTATCCGTTGGTCATCTGTACATCTTCTTTGGAGAAATGTCTGTTCATGTCTTCTGCTCATTTTTTAATTGGATTATTTGTTTTCAGGGTGTTGAGTTGTGTAAGTTCTTATATATTTTGGATACTAACCAAAAGGATGCCATATTTTTGAACAGAGGCCAAGTCAGTGAACAGAGTCCCAGTTCTCCTTGGTGGAGGGTTCCATCCTTCCACATTCTCAATCTGCAGACAAATTCGCTCGAAAGACTGTGGAAGCTGTATTACTTCCTCAAAATACTGGCTTTCTGCACCATCTGTAAGTATCTTTTAAGCAGGTCTTCAACAAATGAATTTTAATTTCTCAGAATTCAAGTCAATCCAACATTTATTGAAGGCCTGCAAGGATGGAAAAAATGTGTTCTCTGACCTCATGTCCCCTGCTTTTACTGTCTTGGGATTGGCTGTGAACCCCAAATCATTGCTTGGCAGGCAGCACAAAACCTCCAGCCCCTGTTAGCCATTTAATAGGTGCTTAAGTTGAATTTGGGGGAACTTTCTGGAAAAAAGAAGCAACTGTCCTAAGCATCCAGGAATATTTTATGCAGCTGTACTCCTAGCCTCTGTATTTCTTCTGGTTGCAAAAGATGACCCATTACTGCCTCTGTTCAGCACAACTTACCACTTGTGCACAGGTTCTTATCTCTTCTTCCCATTTAAAGACTCTGCATCTTTCTTTTGTATCCTTGATTTTTCCATGTCTAGTGGATCATCCAATTAGATACTAATACATTGTAACATCCCTTCTTATATTTAAAAATCCATCTCTCCTTGACCTCTAACTCCTCCTTTATCTATTACTTTATTTTGCTCTTTATTTTGCTCTCTTTATAGCAGAACTCCTCAAAACAACTGTTGCTACTAGCTTTACTTCCTCTCTCCCTGCTCTTTCTTTGGCCCTTATCAGTCTCCACAGGAATATTGAAACTAGAATTCTCTTGTCACCAACAACTCCCATCTTGCTAAATATACTGGTCAACTCTTATTAGCATTTATCATACTAAGTCATTTCCTTCTTTGGAGACCCTTTCTTTGCTTGAATTTTGGGGTAGCCCATTCCCCTGGCTTTCTTCTACTCACCTGTCACTCATTCATGCCCTTCACTGGTGTCTCCTCCTCTTCTCTCCCTCTCAGTTTTGGGGTTCCAAAGGTTTGGCCTTCAGACTTGCTCATCTTCTGTCACTCCTTAGGTGATCTCACCCAGTCTCTTAACCATACTCCAATGTCCCCAAACATTTCTCTAGCCTAGACCTCTCCTCTAAGCCAACCACCTTCCTACCATGTCCACTTGGATGTCTGCTGGACAGCTCAAAGTCTGCATGTTCAAAATTGAATTCTGAATCTCTTACAACGCCCCTTCCTCATACCTGTCTACTCTAGTTTGCCTCTCTCTCAATCAAGGGCACCACCACTTACTCTGATACTCAGGCTCCAACCCCTATACATTGTAACTGAGTTTTCTCTTTGCTAGGCCGACACTCCACATCCAAGCCAGTAAGTGTGCTTGGTTCCATTTGCAAAATACAAGCCAGATTCCAGCACAGCTCAACATCTTTATGTATTTTGATCTTTACTATTGTCTGTTGGGACCACTGCCATCTCTCTCTGGACCTACTCCAGCAGCTTCACCCTTCTTCCCTCTTTGTCCTCTGTGCTCTCTCTCCCCCAGTCTATTCTCTCCATGGTCAGCCAGGAGATATTTTATTTTGCTTCATTAAAGATTTTTCTTTAACTATTTGAGGGAGAGACAGCAGGAGCAGTCGGGGGGGGGGCAGAGGGAGAGGGAGAAGCAGGATCCCCCCCCCCCCCCCGAGCAGGGAGCCTGATGTGGGGCTCAATCTCAGGATCCTGGGATCATGACCTAAGCTGATGGCAGAAGCTTAACCAACTGAGCCACTCAGGTGTCCCCAAGAGATATTTTAAAAGCACAAATCAAATGTCAAACCCTGCTCAAAACTTAGGATGAAATCCAAATTCCTTACTACAGCTGCCTCTCTCTCTCTCACCTTCTCTCATGTCCTCCGTTCTCGCCACGCCAACATTTGTATTTTTTCTCAACCCACTAACTTTATTCTCACCTCATGACGTTCATATTTCCTCTACCCACTGCCTAGAATGCTGCCAAGGATCTTTGCATCATCACGTCTTCACATAATGTAGATACCGAATACTTACTATTATCTGAAATTATAATGGCTGTTACTGTGTTTACTTGTTTATTGTTGGTCTCTAAGGCAATAGAATATATATTTCAGGGCACGAGTTGAGTCTGTTCTGTTCACTGATATATCACTGGTGCCTGAAATAGGATCTGACACATGGAAGAGACTCAATAAATATTTGTTGAATGAGTGAGAAATTATAATAGCTAGGATTTGTCAAGTACTTACTGTGCGCCAGATACTGTGATAAGGGCTTTACATGTCTTGTCTCATTTAACTCTCAAGCAACCCTATGAGAAGTTTACCATCATTTTACCCAGTTTCACAGAGGAGCAAAGCTCAGCATAACAAGATGTAAAAATCTGCCTAAAGTTACACAACAAGCAAGGGATGGATGCTCCCCACGGGAGATTAGACTACGCGATGAAGGCTGCTGGTCTATCGGTTAAAGTCCCAACAAAACTATGCGGGGTTCCCCTGCTTAGGAATCCTGCAGGTGGTCACCGTAACACCCCTGCCAGTCTAGTGGGAATGGCAAGGGCCATCCCCGCTGCTTAGGGAAGGACTCTCGGCCTCCAGTTGCCCCCCACCTCCCCAGGCCCTGGAAAGAGATTCCTATTTCAAGTGTGGGGGGGGGCAGGGGAAGAGGAGGGGTGCCGGTGGAATGGCCCAGAAGCTGTCTACCCTGCGAGCTCAGATGTCTGATCTTTCAAGTCCAGGCTTTGACGTGGAACAAATGCCTCCGTTTCCCTGCTGTCTTGATCCTCCAGCTTTACTCTTCTTCTCTTACTACCCTCCATTCCTCCTCTTCTGAATGGTGGGGATGTTCCCTTTAGGAGACCCTCTTGGTCTCCCAACAGAATGCGCTGGGCCTGCCCTAGAGGTCGTTGTCCACCCAAGGATGTGTGCCTGGATCCCTCCAGCTGAGGGCAGTTTCCAGCCCGTAATGCACTTCCTCCTGGTGGGGACAGGCCAGAGGTGCCAAGGGAGTTGGCACAATGACAGTGGCCTGCAGGAGCTGGTGGAGAGAAGCGTCCCCCCTGCCACTCTGGGCAGGACAGCTCTGCGGGGTGCTCCCCAGACAGTCCCCCAGGCCTGAGCTCCACTGTCCCCAGCACTGACCTGCTCACTGCCCCACCCCCCCAGGCTTTCGTGTCTTCCCTGCCTCCCTCCCTGCCTCACTGTGCTTTTCTCTTCTTTCATCATCCCGCTGCATGGCCTTCAAGTCACTTTGTCAGTGGAGCTTGGCTCATCCTGCAGAATCACATAGATGCACCTCAGGCCTCTCCTCCTCCTTGGAGGGCAGGAGCACGTGATCCAGAGGTTCTTCACTGTTGGCCCCTCTGTCCAGAAACGCGGGCTGCCCCCCACCTGGGGGGTCCCCACTGCGGGCTGCAGCCAGGGAAGCTGGTCAGGCCCAAGTGCACACTCTGAAGACAGGCAGCCATCTGATTCTGGCGTCCTGGGGGGTGGGGGGGTGGTGCGTGGGCCCTGCCCGCTTCTGTCCTGCTTTCCCCATGACTCCGATCTCTGCTCTTCCACAGTGTGCCAGAGCCATGCCTGCAGACAGTGGCACCACGCAGGCTGTTCCTTCTCGGCTGCAGAATGTTTTCTTGAAGAAACGCACACCTGGAAATGGAATTTCTGGAACGGTTCCTGGATGCTTTCCAGAGGAACCCTAGCAACATGTGCAAATACCCTTTTATTTTCCAGCATGGGAACAAATATTTCCTGTCTTCCTTTAGTGTGGAGGCTGGTCTCAGTAACTACCTAGGTGACACATTTCTGGGTGGCACGGGGGGGGGGGGATGGGAATGAGGCTATAAAGTGATACCTGTCAGTCTCGGTCATTTCCACCAGCATGATGTGGGTTATTGTTTTAATATCCCAGCGGGGATTATGGACTGGAACTCGGGGAAAAATCAGAAAAGAAAATTCTGGAGCTATCTTCAAAGAGATGGCATGTTATATTACGAGAATGGATGTAATCTCTGTGGAATGAGGAGAGAGAAGGAGACAGGGACAGACAGGAGGGGACTGGGCCTTAGGTACCTTGATCATATAATTGGTTCCCCAAACTGGAACAACACTGGGAGAGAAAGAGGCCACTGTTAATCATGACACTGGGACCTCAGATGTGTCTTGGGCACACACGTATGGTCACCTAGCAGTAGGTTCACCTCTTTTGAAGGGGCTGGGTGATGACTCTCTTTGCCATAGCCCTGACACATGCTACATGACAGCAGGAAGCAGCGAGGAGACGGTCTATTGCTACAGCCCAGAACATGTGTCCTTTGGTAGGCCCTCGGGAGGGGCCCACACACATTTTCTTCCCTTGGCTGGCAAAGGCCTCAGCCTTTTGCTTGTTTTCACGTCCTTCCTTGAGGATGAGGCAGGTATGGTGAGGAAGGACACAGAGTCGCATGTACTCTCCAGAGGTCTCAGGGGAAGTAGGGGGATAACTATGGGAAAATTGATAGAATTGTCCAAAGAATCTAGTCGGCTACATAAATTGTTTAACCAGAGTTACCATTACGAGATAAAAATTTTTTTAAATTTATTTTTTATTGGTCAGTTTGCCAGCGTATAGAATAACACCCAGTGCTCATCCCGTCAAGTGCCCCCCTCAGTGCCCGTCACCCAGTCACCCCCACCCCTCGCCCACCTCCGCTTCCCCCACCCCTAGTTCGTTTCCCAGAGTTCGGAGTCTTCCATGTTCTGTCTCCCTTTCTGATATTTCCCACTCATTTTTTCTCCTTTTCCCTTAATTCCCTTTCACTATTTTTTATATTCCCCAAATGAATGAGACCATATAATGTTTGTCCTTCTCCGATTGACTTATTTCACTCAGCATATTTTAATATCATATGAAGAAACATTTAATTTTTATCTCATGAAAGGAGAAAAAATGTGTGGGAAATATCAGAAAGGGAGACAGAACATGGAAGACTCCTAACTCTGGGAAACGAACTAGGGGTGGTGGAAGGGGAGGAGGGCGGGGGGTGGGGGTGACTGGGTGACGGGCACTGAGGGGGGCACTTGATGGGATGAGCACTGGGTGTTATTCTATATGTTGGCAAATTGAACACCAATAAAAAGTAAACATATATATATATAAACAACCATTACCACATCCACATAATTCCCCTCTTCCCTCAACTGAATGACAATGTACTTTGTCCCTACTTTGTTTCTAACCCAGTCCCTCTATTCTCTGCCCTGCTACTCTTCTGGGGCCTTGATCTATATTTTTCTTCAAAAAAGAACTATTTCTTAACCCTGACTCTCCATTTTTGATCTGTATCTAGAAAAGTACAGATCTAGCACCTTCCATCCCTGCTCACCCCACCCCCTTCTCCCTAACCTGGGGAACCTGCATTTCTGTTACTCCCATTTTCTTTAAGTGTATCAGACCACACCAAGGAGTTCTAACAGACTTCGCCCGGGTCAGTGTGGTTCACAGGAGGCTCAGAGTAGCGAAGCCATGTCTGACTGTCAGGTTTCTAAGGGAACCAGCTAACGTAGTGGCAAATGGATTCCAAGTTGGTTAAAATCAGTTTTAACTGGTTGTAGCCAGGTCATATCCAGTCTCCCGGGATCAAATTGGATAAGGCCAGCTCAAGGAGAATAAAACATTTCAACTTGCAACAAATCAAACTGAGCAATTCATGCTGATTGAGACCAGATAAGCCTGGTTCCCGCTTGCCCTTATTGGGTCAGCCCAACGTGAATCACAACAGTTCAGAAGAAGGAAACTGGCTTCAGCCAGGTGATACTGCTTCGTATTAGGGGAAAATGGTGTAAAATGATTCTTGGCAGAGAGATTAATGATTCTTAGCAAGGGGATTCTAACTAAATCAAACCAGTTTAAAGTCCCATTTGTCAAAGTAGCCTAGTGCAAACTGGATCAAATCAGCTCTAATGTCAATAATTTTGCTTTTGCTGATTAAAACCAGCTTTGGCCAGTTTAAACCAGATCAACCTGGCAGCGTTGCCAGATGGCTTAAAAAATATATTAACTTTTTATCGAGGAAAAAAAGATGTCATTATCCATTGTATGTTATTTACATTTTGCTTACATAGATCATTAAAAGGTAAACAGTTTTTAAAAATCCAAAGCAAGCTCTTTCCTGATTCAGCACATGATTTGTAATGTTCATTGGTCTATAGCTTTCTCACACCATTAAAATGATTTCTTACACTCTTGAGTGTCCCCAGTTAATTATATTGGGGCAGTTTATTTGCAAAAACAGAATGATTTTTTTCCTGATTATCTAAAGATCAGAGTCCATCAGTGGGAGTGCACTCTTCCCCCCTACCCCAGTTTTGCTTTCCATTACTCATGGTCAACTGTGGTCCAGAAGCAAATGACCTTCCTCTAATGTAGGTCAGAAGGTCAATAGTAGCCCAATACTATGGCACAATGCCTGTCATGACCTCACTTCATCTCACCACGTAGGCTTTCATCATCTTGCATCATAGGAAGAAGGGTGAGTACAGCATAATAAGATATTTTGAGAGATAATATTCACATAACTTTTATTACACTATATTATTACAATTGCTCTATTATTAAATATTGTTGTTAATCTCTTCCTAATTTATCAATTAAACCATATCATATATATATATATATGAAAAAAAAACAATATATTTAGGGTTCGGTATGCCACTTCAAGCATCCCCTGGGGGGTGTTGGAACACATCTGTTGTAGATAAGGGGGAGCTACTATATATTACCAGGCACTGACCTTCTCACAATGTTTTTTTGGGGAAACCTCTTTTTTTCATGGGGACAACACTAAGATTTGAATTACTTTATCCAAAGTAATTACCAAGGAGTCAGGTCCACAATGAGACACATTTTCAAGAGACAAGATTTCCCCAGCTCTGTGAGGACTCCGTCCCAGATGGTACTGCTTCTATGAAAAATATGTTGACTATATGAACTGCTGACCATCATTCCATAATCTGATTAAAAACACTTCCACATTTTTTTTCTTCAGAGAATTTCTGAATCAGGGGCACCTGTTTGGCTCAGATAGTTGGGCGTCCGTCTGCCTTTGGTTCATTTCCTGATCTCAGGATCCTGGGATTGAGTTCTGTGTTGGGTTCCCTGCTCAGCGGGGAGTCTGTTTCTCCCTCTCCCTCTGATCCTCCACCCCACTTATTGTCTCTCTCTATTGATCATAAAAAAATAAATAAATAAATAAATAAATAAAATCTTTAAAAATTTTTCTGAATTAAATCCTAACTTGATATAGGGGTATTTGACACTTTTGCTTAGTTACAGACTTCCTGACTGAGCAACAGTACAAACATGAGTGAATTCAAAAGTATGTTGACTGCTTATACGCCACCTAAATTGATGCATAATCACATTTATTTATCCAAATGGCAAACCAATACAGAAGCAGAAAGAACAGATATAGAGAATGAATGAGAATACAAGGTGTATTGCAGTGAATGGTAAAACTGAAGTGGAAAGGTAATTTACATGAACCGCATTTAGAACAAATATATTTCCCAGACAAAGAAAATGTTGGAATTTTTGTTTCAAAACTGGACACCTACAAGCCTGCAAACCAGGTCTGATCAGATCAGACTTGTTTAAACAGTTCTATGCAAATGAAATTTATTCTCAATTGTTTAAGCTGCTAGATTAAATTGAATTAAAATGATAATTGCCTTTTCATTTGAAAGTTTGCACTGACCGTGGCCCCATGATGTCCTCTGGGAGGCTAGATGGTAAAGTAAGAGAACACGTCTCCCCTTCTGCACCCCTGACACCCACCACTGCTCTAATTCTCTGGCTCCCTTTGGGAAGAGTTGTTTGTGCATCGGGAGCTCTAGAATGCTCCATGTGTACTTGGAAGGGAAGTGTATCCTGCTGTCGGGTGGAGTGTTCTACAAATAGCAATTAGATTTGGTTGGTGTGTTGTTCAGTTTTTCCACGTCTTTGCTAATTTTCTATTTACAATAGCAATTACTGAGAGAGGAGTTTTGAAGTCATCAACTTTAACTGTGGGTTTGTCATTTCTCCATTCATTTCTCTCAGTTACTGGTTTTGTATTCTGAAACTCTGTTGTTGGGTACACACATTGAGGGTTGCTGCCTCCTTGGTGACTTGACTTTTGTATCATTATGTGATGTCTTCTCTTTATCCCTAGTAATTTTCCTTGTTCTGAAGTCTACTTTAATATTAAAATAGTCATTCCAGGTTTCTTTTGATTAGTGTTTGCATGGTTTGTCTTTTTTTCCCGTATTTTAATCTTGAACACACCTATATCAATATACTTAATGTGGGTTTCTTTTTGGCAATATGTAGTTGTGTCTCATTATTATTATTATTTTTAAATTCATTCTTGAAACCCCTATTTTTTAACTGGGAAGCCTGATGGACACAATCCAAAATGGTCCCCAGTGATCCCTGTCTCTTAAATTTATGTTCTTGCTTCATCCCTGTGAGTTGCTCCTGACCAATATAATGTGGCAAAGGCAATGGAATGTCAGTTTCTTGATTCCATCACCTATGAAACTTCCATCTTGATAGACTCACTCCTTTGCTGCCTTTGATGAAGGGAAGTGCCATCTTGGGGAGACTCGGATGGCAAGGAACTGAGGGCAGGTGTCTGTTAACATCCAGCTGAATACTGAGGGCCTCATCCAATAGCCCAAAAGAAATGGAATCATCCCAACATCCATGTAAGTGAGCTTGGAAGCTCCTTAGTCAAACCTTCATATGAGACCACAGCCCTGACCGACACCTTGGTTGAAGCTCGGTGAGAACCCCTGAGGCAGAGGACCCAGTAAGCCATGCCTGGCTGGACTCCTGATCCACAGAAACTGTGAGATAATATTGTTGTAAGCTAAATTTGCGGCAGTTTGTTTCACTGCAATAAATAACTGGTATATGTGTTTACACCATTTACATTGAATATAAGACTAAATACGTTTGTGCTTAAATCACCATTTTATTTGTTTGCTTCTTTTTTTTAATGTTTATTTATTCATGAGAAATACAGAATGAGAGAGAGAGAGAGAGAGAGAGAGGCAGAGACACAGGCAGAGGGAGGAGCAGGCTCCTCACAGGGAGCCTGATGTGGGACTCGATCCTGGATCCCGGGACCATGACCTGAGCTGAAGGCAGGCGCCCAACCGCTGAGTCACCCAGGCTGCCCTATTTGCTTCTTCTGCTTTTCATTTTCCCTTTCCTACCTTTTCTTGTATGACTTGAAAATATTTTTGTTTTCTGATTTAATTTTCTACTGAGATTTTTTACCATAGCTCTTTGAAAGGAAATGTTTTTAATAGTTGCTTTAGGAATTACAATATACATTGCTTTTCACAGCCCGTGTGGAATTCTATCTACAATTTCAAGTGAATTATAGAAACTGTATCATCATGTAAGTGCCTCTGGCATACCCTTTCATGTTGTAACCATCACAGTATTAGATCTATATACATCGACAACTTCATCAGACAGTGTTATAACTTTTGCTTTCAACTGTCATATATATTTTAAAGAATTTAAATTCTATTATGTTTCCCAGATATTTGCCATTTCAGTTGCTCTGCCTTCATTTTTGTTACAAATTTTCCTGTGCTCTAATTTCCCATTTTGAAGAATTTCATTAGCACATCTTAGAGAATAGGTTTGGTGGCAATGAATTCTCTTTATCTCATCTTCATTCCTAAAGGATGTTTTCACTGGATATAGAATTGTGGGCCGACAGTTCTCTTCTTTCAGCATTTTAAAATGTTCTACTTCCTTTCAGTTTCCATGGTTTCTTTTTTTTTTTTACAGTGGGTTTTTTTTAAAGATTTTATTTATTTATTCATAGAGATGCAGAGAGAGAGAGAGAGACAGAGACAGAGACACAAGCAGAGGGAGAAGCAGGCTCCATGAAGAGAGCCTGACGTGGGACTCGATCCAGGGTCTCCAGATCACGCCCTGGGCTGCAGGCGGCGCTAAACCGCTGTGCCACCGGGGCTGCCCAGTTTCCATGGTTTCTGATGAGAAATGAGCAGTCATGTGAACCTCTGTTCCCCTCTAAGAAATACATCATTTTGTCTTTGGTTGCTTTCAGGACTTTTTCTTTGTCCTTATCATTCATCAGTTTGATTATGACCTGTGGGTTTCTTTGATTTTATCCTGTTTGAAGTTTGGTGAGCTTCTTCAAACTGTATGTTTATGTCTTGTGAAATGTTTAAATTTTTCTACCATAATTTCTTAAGATATTTGTTTCCATTCAACACTGTCTCCTTTCCTCCTGAGAATTTAATAACAAAAATATTAAATGTTTTAGTATTTTTCCAGGGATTGCTGAGGCACTGTTAGTTGGTGGGGGTTTCCCCCAATTTTTTTCTGTTGTTCAAATTAGATAATTTTAATTGATTTATTCTTAAATTATTTCCACTCACTAACTTTATTTCAGTTATTGTACTATTTCAGTTCTAAAATTTCCATTCACTTTATCTTTATATTTTCTTTTTTTTGTGGAGACTTTCTATTTTTCCATTTGTTTCTAGAGTGCTTGCCCTTACTTCTTGGAATGTGGTTATAATCACTACTTTATAAATCTTCTGAGTTAACATCTGTTGCTTTTCTCTTTCCTTGTCACTTGAGACTTTCACAGTTCTTTATATGCGGAGTGATTTTGGTTATATCCTGGACCTTTTGAATATTATGTTATGAGACTCTGAGTCTGGTTTAAGTCTTAAGAGGAGGATTGATTGATCGATCGATTGATTTTTTTTTTTTTGGCCATGGACAAGGTATTCTGGCTGTAAAATCCAATATGCCTCTTGGTCTCTGGTTCCAGTACCAGTTCTGTTTTCAAAGTGCAGTGCCATTTAGCTGAGCCCTGTCAGTGTGCTACCCAATGGTGAGTCTTGGGCATGGATCATGGTCTACCTTCTAGTTTAGTCCTCAAAACCTGTGTAGTATGCTGTTTAGGGTCAGAACCATACACATAGGGCTTGGAAGGAGCCTAAGAGTTCATACATCAGTTTGTGTTTTTGTTTTTTCTTGATCTCTCCATTCTCCATGGTCTCTCCAACACTGTGTAGCTCCATGGAACCTCCACTCTGAGCCCTCCAGCCAGCAAGCTTGGGCTTTGGTTTCCTTGCTCTGCTACATGCTTCTTGTAACTATTTCTGTATCTAGACCCAAGGGGCAGGAAGACAGAGTGGAAAAAAAAAAAGAAGGGAGATTTGCTGCATATTCCCATGATCACTTCTCCTCTGCTCAAATAGAATGGTTTTCCCCCATTGGGGGCCTGCTCATTGCCACTGCCACTTTCACCCCCACTGCTGCCACAATATTGTCTGTGGGGGGAAACAAAACCCAGAGGACTTCCTCCTCTCTCTCTGACTCTTAAGAATACCCTTTCTTGTTTCTTGAACCAGAAAGAGAGGACTTCCCTTGGAGCTCTTACTGTGTGCCTCTGTAAGTTTCTGACTGCCTCTGAGTCCAGGCTGGGCAATACTGGATGAAGAGAAAAATGGCTAACTCACTGCTGGTTTAATGGAACTTTACATTCTGGTCTCTATCCCCAACCTGCCTGCTATAGTCTATGCTTTGGAGCTCTCCAATACCTGCTCCAATGATTCTGTCCAGGATTTATAGTTGTATTTAGCGTATCTTCCCTTATTCTAGCTTTTCTGGAATTAGTGTCTCCTTTCGCTTCTTAAATCATCGATCATTTGCTACGTGAAAAATGCTGTCTTTACATATGGTATTTATTGCAAAAAAAAAAAGTTGCATTAAAAAAATCTCAGTAATAGCTCTTTGTTATGGCCTAAAAGAGTTAGGCTGTCCACATCTTATTTTCTGAATCTATAATTAGAGGCATTTTTTCCAAAGACAAATTCTCAAAGGAACACATTCACACTGAGATTGAACCACAGCCTCATTAGGCCAGCAACAATACTTTCAGTGGTTTTTCTTGTTTGCATCCCCCCTTTCATATTAATGTGGAAAAAAACGCTTTGAGAAGACCATGAGAATTCTGAAATTTTGAGCTTGAATGATTGGGAGAGGCTGGCCTTCCCCCAGACATGGAGTACAGGCCTTCGAGGGGTAGGAACAGGGGGATTTGTTCTATGTTCTGTCTGTAACAGAGTATCTGTCTGCCAGAGTATCTAGGAAATGGGAGCCTGGAGTTGAAGGTCAGAGGTCAGATTTGGGTGGCATGAACAATCCCTCCCCAAGAAGTTACTGTGGAAGGTGTGAGGAAGACCATGATGATGGGAGGGAAAAACAGCTGGCATGGCAAGAGAGGAGAGGTAGGGACCATGTACAGAGGTGCTTATGCCTCCCGTGGCCAAGGACTTCCCACCACAGTGCCGGCCTCTGGATCGCTGCCCTGCAAACGCTCCCACCACTGTGCCCTCCCACTTTTTCTCTCACTCCCCAGAGCCTGGTAAATTCCCCCAAATTCCCCCTAAGCTGCCCCCTTTCAGGGCCCTCTATCTGGAGCTTATTCAAAGGCAGAGGGGGTATTTTGGTCACCATGACAAATCCACCAGGGAAGATTTTTCAGGACCTTCCTGATTCCAGCCCCTGGTGGAGACAATCTGGGGTAAAACTGCAGCCTTCTGTGGCCTCCCTGACCTATGCAAGAATTTACTAGGGCCTCCTAATTAGCACAATAACCTCTGTATGGTAAAGTAACAAGACTTTTCAAGCACTTCACCACTGCCAAATTGTATTTGCAAATACCATCATGTTTTATTGTAACAACCATGCCATCCTGTTGCCCACAATATGCTGGGTTTTGTTGCAGTGATAAATCCATATCTCAGTAGCTTAACACAACAAAAGATGGTGCACATGTTTATGCAAAAAGGGGTGGTGGGTGCTTTGCTCTTCAGAGACCTCTGAGATCCTGGCTAACCGAGGCCACAACAGAACCATGGCTTCATGATCACAGCACCAGTGGGAAGGGAACATGATTTGTATACTAAGACCTAAAGCATCTGCTTAAAGCCTGCTATTCCTTTCCGTTTCCTCCTTCCCTTCCTCTCTCCCTTCCTTCCTTTCTTCTAATTTTTACAAAGAGAAGTCATATTCCATTGGCGAAAGCAAGTCACATGGCCATGTTTAACTGTGGGACAAGGGGACAGTGAAGTTAAAGCCTCTCTTACCCCTAAAGAGCAAATGCTGAACCTCAGGAACGACTACCCATACTGTGCCCTTAAGAACTATCTCCACGTAGGAGTCAAAGAACTCAGATTCCATTAAGTCACTTTTCCAGAGTCACATCGTTAATAAGAGCAGAGCAGGGATCCAGGTGCACGCTTGTTTAACTATAAAACCCACACACCTTCCATAACTGAAATGGCTCCTCTTCATGAAACCGTCACATAGAAGATGGTTCTTGTTAGCTTCAAGGGAAACTCAGGTGCTGACAAGTAAAAACTTTGACTCCCAATTAAAGTGAGTCTTGTGAAAATGGGTTTCTTTTCTCTCTTCTTAAAACAACTGTTTAAAAGAAAAAAGAACAAAAGAAAGAAAGGGAAAAAAGAAGAAAAGAAAACCAGAAAAAGAAAAAAACAAGCAAGCCCTTTGGGTTGACCTCTGACCTGCACCACATTATCTAATTGCATGTAGGGTGATTTGGGTGTTTTCTCACTCATGGTATTTTCCACTCATGGAACTGGGTCAGAAGAAGTTTGTGTCTTTACATGCTTTTTCTTGCTTATATTTGTTCTCTGCTTGATCCTGTACCCTTCATCCATCCTTTGGAATGTTCCCATGACAATGGAAGAATGGCACTACAGCTACCCGGACAAAAGGGACAGACTGGGTGCATGGGCCAGCTTCTATCAGACTTACAATTCTAAAAGGGAAGGTAGAGGCCAGGAGGTACTCTCAAACCATTCCCCACTTGAGAGAAGTCGGTAGTGAGTGTTTAGTTATATTCTGCAGATGAGGAAACTGAGGAACAGACAGGTCAAGTGATTAAACCAGATTAAAACAAACTGTTAAGATTTTTTTTTTTTTTTTTTTTTTTTTTTGCAAAATTGTAAGTTAGTCTCCTGTTCCCTCTACACTGAAGACTTCCATTTGCCCTCCAACTCCTGGGGAATGTGCCCTTAGGTATCCCAGCTGATGCAGGCGAAGCTCTACTTTGTCTAAAGACTCCTGCCTCGGGCAGCCCTGGTGGCACAGCGGTTTAGCACCGCCTGCAGCCCGGGGTGTGATCCTGGGGACCTGGGATCGGGTCCCACATGGGGTTCCCTGCATGGGGCCTGCTTCTCCCTCTGTCTGTGTCTCTGCCTCTCTCTCTCTCTTTCTCTGTCGCTATGAATAAATAAATAAAATATATAAAAAAAAAAACTCGTGACTTCACGTGGCTTGCTCTCTGATGGGTACAAGGTATAAGAGGTGAGGCAGTAAGATCCCTCCCCACCCCTTTTGGGCAGCTGGCCCCTGGAGCAGTAGTCCTCCAAACACTTTAGAAGAAATGCTTCTAAGGTCTCAGAACCCTTCCTGAACAAACCTGAAATCCGTGGGAGAGTTCTAGGAAGAGGCATAGGTAATAGTAGAAACTCATGTCCATATTGCTGGGTTGAGCCTCTGCACAAGCCCAAGAAGGAGACTTAGCAGTGTTCCTGTCTTAACCCCAAAAAAGGCAAAAAAAACCCACCACTCGATTAGATTAAATATGCTTTGAGTAGGCCCTGAAATCCTCAGCCTCGGTGTGTATGAGATGTGGAACTCAAGATGACGTTAGTGGTTGTGATGGCTTTTTCTAAAAGCATGAGACTCCTAGTTCCCTCCATCTGTGGACTTACTAGGGGTGGAAATGAAAGAAACCATTTCAAATGCAGCTTGAAATTTTTTAAAAAAAGAAGCCACATACTTCTCTGTGTATGTCATCTTTTCCCAGATGGATCCGAAATGAGCCACATAATTTCCCTGTTGCAGAGTTTCTGAGAGAATCACAGATCTGAGAGCTGGAAGGGGCTTTAAGACTTGGGGCGAGCCAGTCCCCTCTTCTTCCAACACATAAATACCTTCTTCCCATTTTATAGAAGAGGCGACTACGGGTCTGAGGTTGGTGATTCCTATGATGACACGGTCAGTAGGTGATGCTGGTGGAGAGGTTGAGGGGGCTGACTGCTTGCTTTGACTACCTGGAACTGCTCCTTGCAGGTGGGAGACTGCTTCATCATGCAGAGACCAGTGCCACAGGAAACAGTAAAGGAGAAAAAGGAGAAAAAAACATAAAAGGAACATAGTCATGAACATCTTGGTAGCAAAGTCTGGCAAGATGTCACAACTGGCACGCAGTAGGGCCTCTGTGTACCAGAGGGAGGCAAGATGAAAGAGTGGGCAGGATAAAGCAATGAACTTGGAGACTGGCTTTGTGAACCTGTAGTGGCCTGGGTTCATATACAAGCCGTGTCTGGCCAGTGCTCACGGGCTATGCAGTATCTCTGGGACTTTATAAAAATTCATTAATTCAACAAGAAAGCCAGTTTGCTACAGAGAGAAGATTGCCAGGGAGGCCAAGGTGAACAGCGATTTCAGGCGCGGTGTAAGCTGATTGGCCTCAAACAGAGAAGCAGCTTCCTATGTGGAGACCCCCTAACCCCCAGGCCACCTGGGAGGCTTACAGCACTGCTCACAGGGTAGGCGGGCAATGGGTAAAGGACAAGACCTTATTAGGAGAGTCTCCCAGGAAGCAGGGGAAGGCAGACACAGGGCATTCTTTTAGGATGATGGATTTGTTTTATGTTGCATTTATTTTTTTCATTACAAAAGAATTGTGGAATGATGTTTTTGCCTTACCTTTTTTTTTCTTTTAAATAACAGAGTGGATTTTTTTCCCCCGCTCTACCTTTGGATAAACACAGATCCGATCATGTCAGCCCCTGCTTAAACCCCCTCAGAGGCTTCCTCTTGCTTGTCTGAAAATAACCCAACTCATAAAAATGGGCATAAGCAAACTTTGACAGATTCCCACAGTATCATTTACAAAATGATAAACTTCTGTATTGGTTGATTAATGGCCACTCCCCAAAGCTGTTCCCTGCCTTCTTCCACACTGGAACCCCCGAGCCTCCTCAATCCAGCATCTAGGGCAGCGGGAGCTCCAGGACCCCAAGTCTTGTATCTTTTCTGATGGGCCCCCCTGTTGCTTTTGTGGTTGTCAAGGGATTATTAACCACTCCTGCAAGGCTCAGCAGTCAGACCTCAACCCATCCCTGTCCCCCTTCCCTCTTTTCCCGTGGTTTCTGAGTCCTGGCCTTGCTCCTTGCGTGTGTGTCATGCCTCTCAGGAAGGCTTCACAAATGTGCTTCCTTCTGTCTAGAATAGTCTCTCCAACCCTGGCCTCTTGCTACATTGGCTAACCTTTCTCTTTTTTTTTTTAATCTTTTATTTATTTATGATAGTCACAGAGAGAGAGAGAGGCAGAGACACAGGCAGAGGGAGAAGCAGGCTCCATGCACCGGGAGCCTGACGTGGGACTCGATCCCTGGTCTCCAGGGTCGCATCCTGGGCCAAAGGCAGGCGCCAAACCGCTGCGCCACCCAGGGATCCCCTGGCTAACCTTTCTCATTCTTCCCATAATCATTCATTGTCAGCTTCAATCTGTAGAGTTGGGGTGGATGAATAAAAGGATGACCCATCACTCATGTTTAAGAGGAGGCACTTGCAAGTGGACTTAGTCCATAAATGACAATTGTCTTCATCTAAGTGATCGGTCCCAGGGCAGCCCCGGTGGCACAGCGGTTTAGCGCCGCCTGCAGCCCAGGGTGTGATCCTGGAGACCCGGGATCGAGTCCCACATCAGGCTCCTTGCATGGAGCCTGCTTCTCCCTCTGCCTGTGTCTCTGCGCCCCCACCCTGTGTTTCTCATAAATAAATAAATAAATAAATAAATAAATAAATAAATAAATAAATAAATAATTCTTTAAAAAAAAATAAGTGATCGGTCCCAGAAGGAGAAAGGGATTCTGCGGACATGGAGGCTGTGATGTCCACTCTTTCCTGCTCAGTGTTGCCGCTCCTGAGGAGAAGCAGCTTCAATCTGGGTGATGCCTTCGAGCTGTGAACATTATCGCCTGCAAAGAGGGAGAAGAGAAATAATCTGAATATTTGGGATTCCAAAAGTTGTCTTGTACCAGGTAACATGGAGTTTCCTATCTCCTCTGACCAGACATGGGGCAGGAAGGGAGAAGAGTGAAGGGAGAGAGGGAACGGGAATTAGATCATCTGAAATGTAGCCTGTCAACTCTGGTGCTTGATATGCCATCTAGAAGCCGTTTTGCTTCCGTCCTCCAAGCAGGTGGCCACAGCTCTTCTCTTGCGTGGTTGTGGATTACAGGTCAAGTAGGGGGCCAGCCCCAGGCAGGGTCATGGGAGCTTGGGACTTGCTTTTAGGTTGACATCCCAGATCCCCTGGAGGAGGAAGAGAATGAAGTGAATTAAGGAGGCCAGCAGGGGAGGAAAGGCTCCTTAATACTCACCAAGGCACTCAGAAGCACTACAAGGGTGCCTGAGTGGCTCAGTCTGTTAAGCATCTGCCTTCAGCTCAGCTCGTGATATTAGAGTCCTAGGATCGAGTCCCACATTGGGCTCCCCACTTAGCTCCTGCAGCTCCCCCTGCTTGTGCTCTGTCAAATAAATAAATGAAATCTTTAAAAAAAATTAAAAGAAACAGCTTAAAACGACAGACAACAAGGTTACCAGCTCACAACACGGTCGTATCGTGTTGCGTTTTTGTGCTTTTGTGCTTCCCTTATTTCCTTATTATTTGTTGGGCACAAGCTTGCCCTGACTTCACAGTCGACAAAGGTATACAGCCAAGAAAATAAGAGGAACAATTTTATAAGCATTGTGATGGGTCCTGGTACCTCGCTGGAGCCTGAAATTAGGGGTTTGGATGTGTGTCTGTTTCCCCTCCACCTCCGCATGCTAACAGAGCACGGATAATACAGGGGTTTCCTTCCCTGCTGGGACACAACCCCCTGAGATGCCATCCGGATGAAAACACTAGTGTTTGTCAAGAGCGTAGAGCAGTGTTTTTCAAAGTGTAATTTTTGGAATTCTAGCCTCAAGAAATGTTCTGCTGGTAAAAGGATTCGTGGTCGGTGCTTATTAGTGAAGTATGGGAGCTGCACGTGTTTCCCTACAAAGGTCCGGTTGTCCCGAGTTGCCTTCCTGCAGTTGCTCCCACTTTGCTCTTGCTCTGGCTGCATATGCTCTGAAATCCCAGCAGTATGCTTCTCCCTCAAGCATTCGGGAGCCTTTGCCATGTGCCAACACCGTGCCCCGGCCTGGGGCACCCTGGGAGGAATGGCTGGTGGCCCGGGACGTGGCTTTCGGCAGCGGACGGGCTTGGCGACGGGTGGGGGGCAGTGCAAGTCCCCTGTGGGACCCGATCATTTCTCATCACAGCTGAGACAACCAGTGGAGTGAAGGGCACTATTAATTATTAACTGATAATTATACCAGGACGACAGGTATTAACTGGGACTGTCCTGCATGTTCCAAAATTGACGCATGACCGGAAAGTTACGTTTTTTTGGTCATTCTGGGAGGCCTGGGTAGCAGTTACAGGGGAATGGTTTCAGTTCATATGGAGAGGGGCTTGCGAACAGAGAGCCTCCAACAATAGTATGGGCTATTTTGTGAGGTAGTGAGCCCCTTGTCGTTGGGGATATGCAAGAGGGTAACTAACAACTCATGCTCTACGACGTCGGCTAGGGAAGACACTGACATGCCGGGAAGTCACCTGGGCTACATGACCCCTGCTAAACTGAGGTGCCTATCTGACAAGGGTCCCTAGCTTATCTCCTATGCGAGAACCAGATCCTGCCAATCCGACTTATGCATACAGATATACTGGGATAAAGGCAGAAATACAGCAGGACTGAAAGAAAACAAACTTGCTGTTCAGCATAATTAATATTCACCGGTGCCTACGCATATGTAAATATCTCTTTGTTTACAATGAGATTGGATTTCACAGTATAGCCTTGACTTTATTTATTTTTTAAAGATTTTATTTATTTATTCATGAGAGAGAGAGAGAGAGAGAGAGAGAGAGAGAGAGAGAGGCAGAGACACAGGCAGAGGGAGAAGCAGGCTCCGTGCAGGGAGCCCAACGTGGGACTCGATCCCGGATCTCCAGGATCCCACCCTGGGCTGAAGGTGGCGCTAAACCCCTGAGCCACCCGGGCTGTCCTAGCCTTGACTTTAAATAAAGAGAATGTTTGGGGTACCTGGGTGGCTCAGTACATTAAGTGTTTGACTCTTGATCTGGACAGCTCAGGTCATGACCTCAGGGTCCTGGGATGGAGCCCTGCGTTGGGCTTTATGGTCAGTGGGGAGTCAGCTTGAGGATGCTCTCCCTCTGCCCCTCCCCTCTGCTCATGCGTGCTTGCTCTCTCTCTCAAATAAATACATTAATTTAAAAAAATGTCTATAAAAAATGAATAAAGAGAACACAGGTAAGCCAAATACAGTCACTACAATGTGACCAAGTGTGAAGTGGATCAGAATCAAGTTCTGAAGCAGCATCCTAGGTCCACTGGGTCAAGTCTGGTCGATAATAATTGAACTTTGGTTGTGCAAGATGTTGACATTAAGGGAAGAAGATAAAAAGGGAATTCCTTGCAATTTGTCTGTAAGTCTAAAGCTTGCTTTTACAAAATCCATATGCTTGACCTTAAGGCCTGTTCCGACCAGGCCCTGCCTGCAGAACTCCCCTCATCCTTGACGACTCAGCCGAGACAGAACATCCTACCTCTGCCCCCCTCCAGGAGTCTTCAGATGCTTCTGCATATCTCCCGATTATACCACCTGCTAGTATAATTTCCTGACCGCACGGCACCTCTCCCCCACTTACTCCTCTGAGCTACTTTTGGACTGGAACCTCTCTTCATCTTTAGCAGTAAGTCTGTCTTTTTTAAAAAAACATTTTACTTATTTATTCATGAGAGATACAGAGAGAGAGAGAGAGAGAGAGAGAGAGAGAGGCAGAGACACAGGCAGAGGGAGAAGCAGGCTCCATGCAGGGAGCCTGACGCAGGACTTGATCCCGGGACTCCAGGATCACGCCCTGGGCCAAAGGCAGGCACCAAACCACTGAGCCACCCAGGCGTCCCAAGTCTATCTTTCAAATGGATTAATGGATCAATCCAACTTGAACAAATCTTATTAGTTTCGCTTTCTCTGTTGGAATTGTGGTAAAATGGGACACCTGGGTGACTCAGTGGTTGAGCATCTGCCCTTGGCTCAGGTCATGCTCCCAAGGTCCTAGGATCAAGTCCCGCATCGGGCTCCCTGCAGGGACCCTTCTCTCCTTCTGCCTGCGTCTCTGCCTCTCTGTCTCTCATGAGTGAATATATAAAATCTTTAAAAAAAAGTAATTGTGGTAAATATGCATTACATAGAAATGACCCTTTCACCCGTGTCTAGGTGTACAATTCAGTGGCGTTAAGTACATTCCAATGTTGTATAAATTTTCTACCATTTTAAATGATTTCAACTGGTCAGAATTTGCTAGAGCAGTTAGATCCGCTTAATCTGGACCTAGGGGACCCATGGCACTCGGAATTACTTAAATCCCACTCACACCAGGTGCCTCCAATCAAAATCTGTTTGATCAAGTGTGGAATTACTTCTTCCCATTTGAACCAGCGCGGATCACTCAGAACTGGCTCTGCCCAGGCTCCTGGCCAGCAGCTGGCCCTCGGAGTCGGTTCTCTTTCTTTGGCCGGATCTCTTGGGCTGCCAGTTTCTCTTTGCTCATTTTTTTCCCCCTGGGGCTCCCTGCCCCGTCCTTCTCCTTTCTGCTCCCACACACCGTGCCCACCCCCTAGCAGCCTGGCTCTGGGGCAGGGCCCGGCTCTGGGGCAGGGAGCTTGTGTTCTGCAGCCATTCTCACTGTCCCTCTGTGCACCTGCACTTTCAGAACAGCTCCTGCGAACAGGCTTTAGGGGCAGGCCCCACAAACAGGCTGAGTCACAGTGAGGGAGGCTGCCCCTTGCAGTGTAAGGTCAGCCCTCTCCCTCTCCTGGGAGGGGAGGCGTCTTCTCCCTCACTGCTTCCTACCTCACCAGCATAACCACCTCGGTTTGAACGCAAGGAGTAGAGCACTGCGTTAGGAACCAAGCTCTAGTATTTTCCTGCCATTAACTAGCTTCTCTCACGCCCTCCTGGGACCACACTGCCCAATTAGTAAAAGGAAAGGCTTGGATATGCAGACGAAGGTTTGATGACGACAGTGATGATGGTGGTGGTGGTGGTTTGCAGCAGGCTTTTTCCTTCCCACGCTGACCCTAATAAGACGAGACAGGGTGCTGGGTCACTGTGGGGTTTCATGCACACCTCATGCCCTTTGCTGGGAACTTGAGGGCCCTCTCTCCTTGGCCTTTGCCTTGCAGGGGCCCAGCAGGTCTTACCTTGTGACCTTGTGCGTGAGCACAGGCGTGAGGGCGACCCGGGCGCCCTTTGGAGTCAGGCCTCGCTTCCCTGCTCGGGCTCCCAGGGAGACTTTCCTTGGTCCCTGGGCTCAGCCTCAGGCCTATCCTGTTGCCAGAGTGATTGTTCCAAACACAAGGATGCGCGGGTCCGTCTGGGACCTTCGGGGCTCCCTCCTGGGCCCCTCTCGGGCTCCTGCAGCGCATCCCCGCCCACCGGCCGCGCTTGCTCCCTTGGGCCCTCGCCGCCCTCCCGTCTAGGCCGCCCTCCGGTTTCCGGGGTGCTGCGGGTTCTCCGGGCGTGGGGGTGGGGGTGGGGGCGCCGGGGCCCTCGGGGGTCGCGGGGTGGGGGTGGGGGGGCGCGGGCCGGCCCTTCCCGCGGCGGCCGCCAGGGGGCGGCAGGCGCGGCCCCGATGACAGCGGGAGGCCGCGAGCGGGGAGGGGGCGGGACGGGGAGGCCGCGCGGGTCCCCGCAGGGCCGGTCGCACACTCGGGGCCCGGCTCTCCGCGCGCACCGCAGCCGCCCGCCGCCCGCTCGGCCCGACGCCGGACCGCGGCGCAGCGGGAGCCCGTGCAGGCGGCGGAGGCGGAGGCGGCGGCGGCGGCGGCGGAGGAGGCGGAGGAGGCGGCGGCGGCCGTCCATGCGGCGGGCTCGCGGCCGCCCGGCTCCGGGAAGCACGCGGGGGCGAGGCGGGGGCAGCCTCCGCTCCGGGACGCCGGCAGCCAGGTGAGCTCGGCGCCCCGCGGCCACCCCGGCCCGCCGCTGCCCTCCCCGGGCGCCCCTGGTCCTCCCTCCCTCCCTGCCCCCGGGGACCCGCTCCTCCCGGGCCGGCCTCCTGCTGGGGGACCCCCGGGGTCGCGCCCGGGTCGGGGGGTGGGGGGAGAGGAGAGCCGCGGGGGGGCCCGGGGGGTGTCGGGGCGCGGGCGCGCGGGGACCCCGCCTCTCCTTCCTCCCTCCCCCGGGGATCCGCTCGCTCCCAGGTCGCCCTCCCGCTGGGGGACCCCGAGGTCGCGCCCCGGGTCGCGGGGGGGGCGCCTCTCCTCCCTCCCCCGGGGGACCCCCTCGCTCCCGGGCCGCCCTCCCGCTGGGGGACCCCCGAGGTCGCGCCCTGGACCGCGCGGGAAGGGGGAGCCGCGGGGGGCCCGGGGTGTGTCGGGGCGCGGGCGCGCGGGGTCCCCGCCTCTCCTCCCTCCCTCCCCCGGGGATCCGCTCGCTCCCAGGTCGCCCTCCCGCTGGGGAACCCCGAGGTCGCGCCCCAGGTCGCGGGGGGGGCGCCTCTCCTCCCTCCCCCGGGGGACCCCCTCGCTCCCGGGCCGCCCTCCCGCTGGGGGACCCCGAGGTCGCGCCCCAGGTCGCGGGGGGGGGCGCCTCTCCTCCCTCCCCCGGGGGACCCCCTCGCTCCCGGGCCGCCCTCCCGCTGGGGGACCCCGAGGTCGCGCCCCAGGTCGCGGGGGGGGGCGCCTCTCCTCCCTCCCCCGGGGGACCCCCTCGCTCCCGGGCCGCCCTCCCGCTGGGGGACCCCGAGGTCGCGCCCCGGGTCGCGGGGGGGGCGCCTCTCCTCCCTCCCCCGGGGGACCCGCTCCTCCCGGGCCGCCCTCCCGCTGGGGGACCCCCCGAGGTCGCGCCCTGGACCGCGCGGGAAGGGGGAGCCGCGGGGGGCCCGGGGGAGTGTCGGGGCGCGGGCGCGCGGGGTCCCCGCCTCTCCTCCCTCCCTCCCTCCCTCCCTCCCCCGGGGATCCGCTCGCTCCCAGGTCGCCCTCCCGCTGGGGGACCCCGAGGTCGCGCCCCGGGTCGCGGGGGGAGGAGGGGGCCGCGGGTGCACGGCCGCCCGCGCGGGGACCCCCCGCCCCCGCCCAGCGCCTGGGGACCGGAGCGCGCGGGCTTTGCGCGGCCTCGGGGACACTTCCTCGCGGGGGGCCCGGGTGCCTGCAGCCCGGCTGGCGTCCACAGACGGAGCTCGCGAGCCTTCGAGAGCTGCAGGTAGGGGACTTTACACTGACTGATTGATTGATCCATTGATTTTTACTTTGAAACAACCTCAGCCCTAACTTGGGAAGGGGATTGCAGGGCTTCTCAGGCCCGCTTCGCATCTGGAGCTCGTGGGTCCGGTGTTTCCTGAGCCGTCCACACCCAGCACCCCCCCAGGTCTCCTTTAATCCCCCCCCATCCCAGCCTCCCCTACTGCCAATTAAATTTGCATGCTTGCATCCCTTCTAGTCTCTGTGACCCCCACCCCCACCCCCCAGTGAATCTGAAGCCTCCATCCGGCCTCCAATCAGCCTGGGTAGCTGAAATGATTGTGGGGTGCCTGTTGGAGTTGGGAGTAGGAGACATGGAGACCCGACAGAGGTCTAAGGAATCACCTTGTCCAACCCCGCACAGCGGCAGGCACCCCGGCACAGAACAACAGTCTAAAGATTTTGCAAAGATCACACAGCTCTTAAAACCTGCGTAGCCTGAGTAGGTCTTTATTGATAAAGGGATGATGAAGGGGCTTAATAGGATCTTACCGGGTCTCAGTGATATAAAGAAGCCAATATTTTAAATATGAGATTTAAATACGGCACTGCTCAGTTCCTATAGATTTTTGTTGGCATCAGAGTTGAATTCCTTTAGAAAACAAAATTCTGGGGACGCCTGGGGTGGCTCAGCAGTTGTGCACCTGCCTTTGGCTCAGGTCGGGACCCCGGGGTCCCAGGATCAAGTCCCACCTCTGGCTCTTCGCAGGGAGCCTGCATCTCCCTCTGTCTCTGCCTCTCTCTGTGTGTCTGTCTCATGAATAAGTAAAGTCTTAAAAAAAAGAAAGAAAGAAAAGAAAAGAAAATCCTAGGCTTGGAATTAATGCGAGGAAGCATGTGGGAGTCCTGGGACTTTCCTATAAACCTCTGCAGGGCTGGAGCTGGGATTTCCCAGAGGTCCCGGCCTGGGAAATGAGTTTGGGTGATCACCATCCAGAAGCCCCTACTGAATGAGCCCCCTGGCTTGGCCTCTGGTGAGGAGGGCTGGTCAGATGCGCTCACGTGACCGCTGCCCCCCCCCCCCCCCCCCCCGGGCATCCCGGGGTCATTCTGATTTGTCTCCTCGTCACTATCTCCTGCCCTGAAGAAATCTTTCTGACTGGCTGTTAGGAAAAAATAAGTAAAATAAAATACAGTCCAGAGTTGGGGGATAAGAACAGGGTTGGATATTTGGGGTGGGAGTTTTTTTGGGGAAGGGTTGTTTTGTTGCCTAGAAATGCTTATTGTGATTGCATCCAATTATCCTAAAGGGTAGGGGGGCACTACCCTCCCCTCCTTCTCCGGCCCCCCAGCCCTGCTTGCCCCCAGTTGGCTGGCAGTCTCAGTGTTTGGGTGTCCTCCGTGCCCCCATTCCATCCCCCATTCCATCCCCCTTGTGTGTGGCGAATTCATTACCAAGTTCCTTCTACATTCTTTTGGGATAATGGCAGGAGGTCACTTTCCTGTCGCCCATCCCTCTGCCCCCTTCCACGTAAACCATGTCCACGTTACAGTAATAATCTCCCCTCTTGACTCCTAGCCAGCAGTCACTTTCTTCATTTTAATCCATCTCCTTTCATGCTGACAGATTAATATTCCTAAAATTCTGATTTTGCCACATCATTCCTCTCAAGAAATCACAGTGGCTCCCCAGGATCCACTTTTTTAAAATTAATTAAATAATTAATTTAATTTAATTAATTAATTTTATTTAATTCCTCTCTTGGGCATCTGCTGTCTTCCAGCGACTGCTACTTTATGAGACTTAAACTGAGCACAGGCCAATATCCTTGCCCCTGGATCTGTTGACAGGCCAACAGATGAAAAATAGCCCCCCGGGAGAGAAAAAGATGTCTAAAAAAAAAAAAAAAAAAAGGTAACCACAAAACAATGCGAAACCTTGGGGATGCAGATGAGGGAGATGCTTTTTCTGTGTGGGAGGAGCTAGGAAAATTAGAGCATTAGAGCAGGGCTTTGAAGCATGAGGAGGAGTTCAAGGAGATGGGAGAGGCTGGAGCGGGAGAGGGCATGCCAGGCAGAGCGGAGAGAGGTGCGAGGACCTGGCAACGTGAAGGTGCTGGTGTGGACCTGATAGACGGGACATGATAGCCAGTCTTTGTCTCGGCAGTTACAAGTGTCTTGATTCCAGTCTGCCGACCCAAGAGCGGCCCACCTCTTCCCTGCCTGATGTACCCGGTGTCTTTACGGTGGTCTTGCGTGCCCTCTAAGCCACAGCTCAGAAATACAGACCTCCCCTCTGCTCCTCTAAATTCTGCTAGGAAGTGTTCTCCAGTCTGTCTTGCACACACTCCTCTCTCGCCTCCCTGAACCCATCTTAAGTGCTCCCCTGGCTCCTTTGCACGTCCCGTGTATGCAGCCTGGACACGTCCTGGTGAGCCAATCTCCTGTCCCAGGCAGCCTGCGTTGTCTCCAGAGTGGCCACTTGGCCTCTCCTTCCTGACCCTTTCCAGCCCACGGCCAGCACCAGCCGGCTTGACCACTTGTCAACGCAGCTGGGTTGGACCTTCCCTTGCACCTGCCCTCCTTTCTCTTCTTCTCTCCTCTTTCCCCACCTTTTTTCTTCTTCTCTGTGTGCAGAATTGTGATATGCATTTACACCTGCGTGGATGTCAGGGTTCCATATGTATTTACTGACTCTCAGTTACCTCAACGGATTGGCCACGTTAGGCCAGGAGCCACAGCATGACCCAGGCTGGCACTGGGAAGAGGGCCTGCGGTTGGGAGGCTCTCTGGCCTGAGGACACTTTGTTGACTCTTGCCCTCTTTCAGGACCCCCGCTCCCCCCACTTCCCTCCTCTGCGGGCCCTGTGGGCTGATGCTGGGACCCCTCCTCACTTCTGGGCCTGCGTTGCCCTTTTCTCGCTCCGGCCCTTTAGAACTGACCTCGGTTTCTGGAGCCTCGCCGGCCCCGATGAACTCATTCGGGTCATGTTCAGTGAGCACTGGTGTGCGCTCTGCCTGGGGCCTTAATCCTCCCAGCAACCTGTGAGGGAGACAGTATAATCCGCATTTCACAAGGGAGAAAGCTCCAGCTTACTTGCCTTAGGTCATCAGCTCGGGGTTTGAACCTACACCTTAGAACCCAGCTCTCCAAGTCAGGGGCTCTTTCCACTACATCACTGTTTCCCGAACGGGGTTGCCTGTGGAACCTCTGAATCCGGATGAGGATCTGCTGGGAAGACACTCAGATTCCAGGGTGGGTGGGGGCGGGCCTGGGAACTGGCATTTTTAAGACTGCCTCGAGCGATTGATTGCTCTGCAAGCCGGGTTTGAGGACCCCTGCCCCAGCCTGCCTTAACGGTGAGGTTCTGGTGACGGGCAGGGAGCTAATAAGCCACTTTATCCCAGGTCACAGGGGCCTTGACCTTGACTCTAAGGAAGGAGCAGGGGCGCATGTGGCCCCGGCCAGGTGGAGACAGAGAGCTCTGTTTTAGTCAAAGGGATCCTCGGTTCGGTCCTGAAAGCCTGCTCCCCATCCCTTCCCAGCAAAGGCACGCCAGCCCAGCCTCCACTGGTCTCCCTGCCAATTCCTGTCGGGGCCTGAGCGGGGCTGACGGGGAAGGATCCAGCAGGTAGCTTCCAGAGCTCCAGGTTTCCTGGGGTCAAAAACTGGGCTGGGACCTCCCAGATAGGGCTAATGGTGCCAGCCACTCCCTCCCTGCTGGACCCAGAGTGAGGTCTGGTCACCAGCAGATCTCCCGTATCCTCCAAGGATTCTCCTGCAAGGATTCATAGACTATTTTGCCCCCCTCTTCTGTGTCTGCCGTGCATGACAAAGGGATGGCCAAAGCCTGGGGGGCTGGTGTGGGGGCTGCCCAGGCTCCCAGAGAATTAGGCAGAGGCCTGGCGTGGAGCAGGTGCTCAGGGCCAGTACTCATCCTGTTTCTCTCGCCTTCTCTGTACCCGGACAGGGCCTGATAGGCGGTTGGCCCTCAATATGTGTGCTATAAAAATATGTATATAATCTCAGGTCCCCTCAAGTCCAGGGGCTTTGTATCTGATGGGCCGAATATTACGACCTTATACTCCAACCCCACAAATCAACATCTGCAGCTGTGCAGTAATAATGATAATGATAATAATAATAATAATAATAATGAATTATCCATTCAACGTCCTCTCCCCATCCCACACCCTTCCCTGGTTCCCGTTAGATTCCTCAAGGAAGAACAAGGAAGAGTGTGAGAAGCAGTTGGGCAGCGGTGTTCCCTATTGATGGTTACTTGTCCTGGAAGAGTGGCCTCTTTCTGCTTATGCCTTTCTCCTGTCACCTCACCTTTCCACCGAACATACTGCGCACATCCCAGTCCCCGCGGATGAGTGGAAGCTGGTCACTGAAGTGGTGCCCCGCAGTATCCTCCCCCCTGTCCCTCAACTCTCGGGCGGGTGTGCAGAGGACGGGGAGCCAGGCCCACACCGTGGCATCTTGTCACAGGAGGGTGACACTGGGCAGCTCGGGGCCTGGGCCCGGACAGCCGGCGGGGCCGCCCCACCCTCCCAGCCAGCTGGCCGGCTGCCTGAGGGCTGGCCAGCAGTGAGGACCCAAGTAATGAGTGATTAATGGGCACCCATCTAATCTCCTGCCAGGGGAAATGAAGGGCCAGCCATGGGCTGGGGCTCGTCATGACCTGCTCCAGGTGGGCTTGGAATGCACCCAGCTCAGGATGGGGATTAAGGCTTGAAAGACAGAGGAAATGAGATGTTAACCCTTTAGGCCATGGCCCTCTGAGCCCCAGCAGGGAAATCGGGAGGGAATTATCTACAGGCATCTGATGAAAGGGGAGCATGGCCTTTGATTTATGGCAGGGATGCAGCCACATGACTACCAGGGGCTGGGCGGGGGCGGGGTGACAAGCCAGGCCTTTGACTTAGCCATTTTTCTTGGAGGCTAGGTCAAGAGAGATTAATTTCTTAGGAACATGGATACATGGACAGCTGGGAGGCTTCTCTACCTGATTCCTTCTTGGAAGCCTTCAGATCCTATCAGCAAGTTACAAATTGGTAGTTGCCAGACAGATTTTTTTTTTTCCTCCTGGAACACAGTGCCTCTCTGACCACACGTCATTTCAGGGCAAGAGGAGGGAGCATGGCCCTGGCTGGGTGGCGTCTCTAGCGGTAGGGTCCCCCCCTTCCTGGGTCGGGCAGCAGCGCGGGGATGCCGAGGGTGCGAGCCCCATGGAGCCAGCGCCCTTGGGCTCCGGCCTGGGCTTCCCGGGCAGCTGCAGTTTTCCCAGCTGTGAGATGAGGGTAATAACAGTAGAGACCCCAGGTGAGATTCCCGAGAGTGCAAAGTGCTTACAGGGTCTTAGACGTGGTGCTGTCATCCCCCACTGGCTTCTCTGGCTAAACCCTGAGGCCACATCTTTCTGGGAAGGGGAGAAGCGGCTCCTCCTTCAGCCCTGGAAGGCTCCCTGTGGGCGAAAGGATGACACACCCTCTGATTGATCTCCGCTGGCTCGACCCCTGACCCTCACATGCCTTCCCCCGCCTTCCCCTCCCTTTGCTGCTGACTCCCTGGCCGTCCTCTGCCCTCGCCCCCCCCACCCCCCCGCCTCCAAGCTGGGCAGCCAGATGTGGTGGAGAGGGAGTGACACCTGCCCCGTCCTCCTGTGGCCTGGCCGCTTCTGCACCAGCTCTGCCCGCGGCCAGCCCTGCTGTGCCCTGATGGCCCCGAACCGAGGGCCTAAAGGTGCAGAAGGCAGGTGCTTGTGGAGGAAAACGAACAGTGGAGACAGTGTGATCCGGAAGCAAGTCCCAGCTCTGTTCCCTGTCTTAGTTTCTCTGAGCTCCCATGGCCTCCTCCTTGATTGAGGCTAATAATAGTAACACTTCTCGAATGGTTGAGAGAAGGGTCACACCCGACAGTGGACAGGAGACCCTTTGGACTGTGGGGCGGGGGTGGGGTTGCAAGTTACCGCTGGTTAGAAGATGAGCCTTTGGGGAGGAGCCGTGTCTTCCAGCTTTGGGTCTGATCCCAGGGCCTGCACTGACGTAGCCTCTGGCTCCATTTGGCGTCTTTGTCAGAACAGACGAGCACCCAGGGCCTGCTTGGCTTCAGGGATGTTTTAGTCAAGGCGCAGGGTTTCATCCTGCTTGAAGTTCAAGGGCTCTTCTGGCCTGCTGCGGGGAAGGACCTGCCATTGACCGAGCTCCGTTTCAGGTCCTGGGGACTTACCTGCATTAATTTACTTCACGCTCTCAATAATCCGTGGGAGCCAGACACGATCATTCCCATTCTACAGCCTAGAAACTGAGGCACAGGGAGGCTAAGGGACTTGGAGCTGCTCACACAGCGAGTAGCTGTCACAGTGGATGTTTGGAATTCCAGGCCCTCGGACTGCAAACCAGGGGCTTTGGGGAAACTAAGCGGCGGCGTGTTAGTGCTGCTGTCTCATCGGGACCCGCTGGATGGTAACCACTTAAAAGTCTAATTGTAACCCACTTAAAAGTCTTAAAAAGTGTAGTTGTAATTCATATGCCATAAAATTCAGCATTTTAAAGTGTGCCCTTCGGTAGTTTGTAGTTTATTCACGGAGTTGTGCAATCATCGCCCATTATGTGATCCCAGAGTATTTTCATCACCTTCAAGGGAAACTCCGTATCCATTAGAAGTCACTCCCTGTCCTCCCTCTCCAGTGGCCCCTGGAAACCACTTGCCTATTTTCCGTCTCTGGAGGTTCTGGACATTTCTGGACATTTCGGACAAAGTGGAATCCTACACTATGCAGTCTTCTGTGCCTCGCTTCTTTCACTCCGATTAATGTCTTCACCCGTCTTGAAGCCTGGATAAGTACCTCCTTCCTTTTTATCACTGTGTAGCCCACTCTTCAAGCAAAACCTAGGGCAATATTGCATGGAGAAGGAGTGGAGTTACGCTCTCAAAGCAGATGCCGCACAGAGGGGGGCTGCTTTTTTATTGTGGGCAGATGTGAAAGAACTGGAAAAGTTGGGGCAGGTGGAGCCAGGGCTTCAGCCGAGAGTGGAGGTGGAGGCAGGTGCAGGCCTGGCTGGCCGCTCTCCTCTAGACTCCTCATTGCACCGATGCTGGTGGTGAAGTCTGTCCGGAGACGTCATGGAGAGGTGATGTAGGTGCCACCTCTGCAGTGGGTCCCCCATGTAGTTATTAGAGCGAGAGAGAGCACAAGCAGGAGAGGGAGAGGGAGAAGCAGACTCCCCCCCCTGGGAGTAGTGGCTCCATCCCAGGACCCTGGGGTCATGACCTGAGCTGAGGCAGATGCTTAACGGACTGGTGCCCCTCCCGCAGCACTTTAAACTCCAAATGGACCTCGGGGGCCATACTGCATGCTGATGACAGCACTACTGATTTTCTGGTTAAGTTCCTCAATATAGTGCTTGATTTTTTTCCGATTACAAAGGTAAGGTGTAGTCATTGAAGAAAACTTAGGGACTAACAGAAAAACACAGAGGAGCGAAATGAAAATTCTCCACGATTCCCCAACCAGCGATGCCCATTATTTGTAATGTGTGCCTCTGTAGTCTCTCTCTTACACACACACACAGTTTTATAAAATTGGTATCATGCTGATCATAGTCTTTGTTCACTACTTTTTTCATGCAACAGTAAATCGTAAACACTTGCCCTAGATACTAAATATTCAATATTCTTCCAAAGCTTGATTTTCTTAATGGCTGCAGAGTATTTTTTAAAACGTTACTGTTTGTTTAAACGGACCCCTATCTGGGCACATATGGATCGTTTTTGGATTTTTGGTATTATTTACAAATAAAACTGTGTGTTTTGTGCTTTTTTTGGGGGCGGGGGTTACTTCTGTTAATGCATAGTGCTGTTTCAGGGAAGAAAGATACAAATACTCCAAAGGTATTTGATCCATACGGGCCAATTGGCCTTCCAGAAAGACTGTGTAATTTATGATTTTACAAATGTGTGTTGTTGTATTTTTTTTTACAAATGTGCTTTTTAACTTGACTTTTACTGTACATGTAACTTTACCAAAACATTTCTCCCATCTCCTGCTCCTCCACCGCTCCCCTCGCGTCTGTGTAGTACATGAGCTGCTTACACGCTTCTGTTTTCTCCTTGATATTTAAATGCCTGTAAGTGCACGCACAGCTGTCTTTTTTACAGACTATCTTGCCCTAGTCAGGCTTCTCATTTTTAGGCATAATGACAATTTCCTTTATCTTAGTGACCTGGGTAGTTTTTCCTTAATCAACAAATTAGTACTCCGGGACGCCTGGGTGGCTCAGTGGTTGAGCATCTCCCTTTGGCTCAGGTCAGAGTCCTGGGATCGAGTCCCACATCGGGCTCCCCACAGGGAGCCTGCTTCTCCCTCTGCCAGTGTCTCTGCCTCTCTCTGTGTGTCTCTCATGAATAAATAGATAAAATATTTGAAAAAAAATTAGTTACTACCCACATGACTGTTCAACTTGCTGTTATTTGCAGCCTCCCCCCACCCCCCAACCAATGTCATGTTGTTTGGAAATTCGGCTCCCAGATAGGTAATGACCAGTCCAGGAGCCATTGTCACAAGGTTCCATGCTGCACCAGGTGCTTCCGAGGATGTGCACCTGGGAGGCCCAGGTGGGGACACCGAGAAACAGAATGGGGGCTGGTTGTCGGTCTCTGTCCCTTAGGTGTTCTGTTCTGTCCTGAGGCTGCACCAAGGGGATGCGACACCTCCCTCCCAGCAAAGGCGCCGTGCAGCGTGGACCCTGAGTCCCACGCAGGGACTTCTGTCGCTGTCCATGCGGCGTTCCTGCAGAAGTGGAATTAGGCCGTCGGTGGCCTTGGCTGCCTGGCTGCTTTCACCCGGCAGGGTGGCGTGGCCGGCTCCACAGCCTCTGCGGTCCCGGGGCCCTGCGGTGGTGGTTCGGGGGGCAGCACCTGCGTTCCCTTTCTCCCGCAGCCGGGGCTCTCTGACCTCCTGGGCGCTTCGGGGCGCGGCTCCCCGCGGCCGCCACTGGTGTGACTTCTTACTGCCCCCGCAGCTGCCCGGGAACAGCTTAGCCTCCTTGAACTTCAGCTACCTGGCCGCGGGGCCCTAAGCGTTAGAGACGGTGCGTGTCCCTCCCTGCAATGAAACAAAGGGCCTCCGAGGTGCCTCCCTGAGCCTAGGACGTCTGTCCATCTTAAAGATAAGAAAGGTGGTGTCCCTGCCTGCGGGGGGCAGGGGGGGCGGTGATCAGCACCCTGCAGTAGGAAGGCAGGGAGCCAGGAGCCGGGCGTGGGACCGACTGGCGGGAGTGCAGAGACTCGAGGGGGCCCTCACCCCAACAGGGAAACTGATGTGGGGGGGGGGTAGCAAGCAGCCTGTTGGGTGTTATCCGAGGGCTGCATTCCTGAAGACCTCACAGGATTCAGATCTCTCCTAATCGGCTTTCTCTGTTTCCATAAAATCAATGTAAAGGGCGTGCGGCGTGCCCGACACATGCTCAGAAAGCGTAGTTTTGCTCTAATGTTGCTTTTCCCCCCGTGGGTCAGCGTTACCTCTGACGCTGCTCAGTGGGCTTGCTCGGGAACTGCTCGCTGCGCATCTCAGGACGGCTGTCTGGCTCCCCGAAGGGCCCCGCTGCTGTGGTGGCTGTTCCCACCAGGAGGTCCGTGTGTTTGTTATCGGCACCACCGTCGGACAGAGCCCGAGCTTGGGACTCCGCAGACCTTTCTTCGCATAGGGCCAGACACTTAGTATTTCAGCTTTGCAGGCTGGACTGGCTTTGTTGCAACTCATCACCTCTGCTTCCTGAGCATGAGAGCAGTGCAGGCAATACATAAACACATGGGCAAGGCTATGTTGTCGTAAAACCTTTTATTATGGACACTGACTGCAGTTTAAATGTCGTGCAATTTTTATGTCATAAAATAGTATCCTGATTTTTTTCTATTTTTTTAAACCCGACAAAACCTACAGTCGGTCAGGTTTGGCCTATGGGTCAGAGGTTGTTAATCCCTGGCCTAGATGATTATACTATTTGAAAATTGTTTTAAATCATAAAAAAAGAAAAAAAATAAATCATAAAAAAGAGTGAATGTTAAAATATCCCAGTAGCGGGCAGCCCCGGTGGCGCAGCGATTTAGCGCCGCCTGCAGCCCAGGGCGTGATCCTGGAGACCCTGGATCGAGTCCCACGTCAGGCTCTCTGTATGATGCCTGCTTCTCCCTCTGCCTGTGTCTTTGCCTCTCTCTCTCTCTCTCTCTCTCTTTCTGTCTCTGTCTCTGTCTCTATGAATAAATAAATAAAATCTTTAAAAAAAAACAAAAAATATCCCAGTAGCTAACAAAATCACTCGTAGAAGTTCGAGTGCTCATGAGAGTGTGCAGCTTAATTCATAAATTCTATCAAGCAATTGTGGTGCCTGTCTCGGGTGATCCCAAGGTAGGCAATTACTTCATCGCAGTTTGTAATTCTTTAAGTAGTTATTCTAAACGAGTTAAAATTTTTTAATCATATTATTTCAAAATTTAGGCATCCAATGACTTTACTCACATCGTTATGTCATTCTATTTCGTGATTCCAATGGTATACCGTGAAATTGTTTATTATTGTTTACTGTTGCGGAGCCTGGCAATTCTGCTCGACTCTCAACAGCGTGATGACCTATGGCAAGGGCCATGAAACTTGATTTTGGCTGGCATTTTTACTGTAGAGGCCAGAGAAAGGCGTGGAAGGAGCACCGAGGCATATGTCTGGCACATGGCGGATGTGCAATAAACTTTTGTTCCCTCGCTTCCCTTTCTTTTCCTCCCCACCCAAAAGTTCTGTATATTTGGTCAGCCCCCAAACATGCTGAGCCTCTTTGAAACTGGTGCTTCGGTTCTTTCCACATGCAGTAAAGTCACTAACCTTTTTAAATGGAAATGAAAACAAAGGCTGTTAGAAAGCAGTTTCCCCTCCCGGGTCACCAGCTTTCCCTTGCCGAAGAATAAGCAGTGCTGTGCTGAGACCTCCAGCCAGCCAGCCCAGGCCAGACCAGAGGCCCCAGGCCCGGGGAAGGCGCCTCCAGCTGGGTGCAGACCCAGCTCTCCAGCCAGGAGGGGGGCGCCTGGCCTGCTGGCTCTCTGAGTTCTGCAGCTCCTGGGTGTATCTTGGTTTCAGGGATTCCAACTGTAGGAAGGCCAGGATCCTCTCCAGATGGAAGACCACCAGCCCCGAAGGTGACCGTGATGCTGTAGCTCTTGGCTCGAGAGTGTGCTTTTGCTGTGTGTGTTGGACGGAAGGTCTGTCTTGAGTAGACGTCTGTTTGTGTTGTTTAGAGGATAATGGTGCATAACCACGTGTGCTTTCTGGCCTGGGGTCTGGCAGGGTGTAAAAGGAGGCAGCCACTATCCTTTGGCCAGTGATACTTTTCATTATTATGTTGGCCGGGGGCTGGCATTGTTCCTGTGCTTTAGGAGCCCTCTGGTTTATAGACAAGTGATCTTGGAGCCGGGGCATGGGCGTTGCGTCCTGACTTTGCACGAACTTGCTGTATGACCGCCAGCAATACATTCTCCATCTCTGGGGTCGCCAATTCTTTATTCCTCAGTGAATGGGGACAACATAGACCATTTCTGAGGGCTCTTTTCTCAGTTGAGATAGGTGGGGAGCCTGGACTTTCATTCCCACTGAGCATTAATGGGACCCCCCTCTTTCTCCCCACTGGCGTGTTCAGAGGAGGCCTAGTGCAGAGTTAGGACTCTTACCACCACCCAGCAGTAACACGGCCATTTGTCCCCTTTTCCTCTCCCACCAATAGTCTCAATGGTGCCAATGGAGGCCATAGGAGGCACAGTAGTGAAGCATTCCTACCCCTTCCAGCCAGGGGAGTATCAATGGGACTTGCTAGAGAGCTAGAACTCCCGTCTCTGCTGAGCAGTTATGATGGGTCCCGCACTTCCCCTTCCTATATCAGTGGAGGCCAAATGGCATATTTGGGCTTCCATCTCTCCTGGCCATCATGATATGGGGTTCTCCTTCCCCTGTGAGAGGAGTGTCAAAGGCAGTCAGCTATAATGGAAGGTTTAAATAAGATCTAGAGCCTCATAACATAATACCTAAAACATCCAGGTTTTGATGGAACATCACTCATCATACCAAGAACCAGGAAGATCTCCAACTGAATGAAAAAAGACAATGCCAACACCAAGATGATGGAGATGTGAGAATTATCTGACAAAGCTTTTAAAGCAGCCATCATAAAACGTTTCAGCGACTATGAATGTGCTTGAGACAAATGAAGAAAAAATGGAAAGTTTCAGAAAAATAGCAGACATCAAGAAAAAGCGAATGACAGTGTTCAAATTGAAAAATACAATGAAATAAAGTCTCACGGGGACGGGCTCAACCACAGAACAAGGATGACTGAGGAAAGAATCAGTGAATTTGAAGATGTAGCAATAAAAATCATCCAATTTGAGCAACAGAGAGAAAATAGACTGGGGGAGGGGGGAAAAAAAGGACAGATCCTCAGGGAGCTGTAGGACTATAATAAAGTCTCTGAAATCCTAAGACAGAAGAAAGAAGGTGGTACTGAAGAATACTCAGTAAACTAAAACTTCCTGGAGTTAGGCGAAGATACAAACCCATAGAATCTGGAAGTTTTAGTGAATTCCCAACCGGATAAATCCAAAGAAGTAAATAATTTCTATTTAATTGTAAAAATTAATTAATAATTATAATTAAATAATTTAGAATTATTTAATTCTAAAAATAATTTCTCAAAAGAAGAATGAAGTAAGAGGAATTGGTCTGGCAGGTTTCAGGACCCCTATAACTACACAAATCCAGACTGTGTGGTACTGGGGCTGTGGGATGGGCACATGGGTCAGCCCAGAATAGAGAACCCAGAAACACGCCCATCTGATTTTTGACAAAGGTTCACGAGAGAAGTCAGAGCAACACTAACTGTAATGATCTCAGTAATGAGCGGGATGATGCTGGTGAAAGATGGAAGAGAGAGGAAAGAGTTTATCTGAGAGATAATGTGAACGAAGACTTGAGGGTTGGCAAGAGGCCGGGCCTAGGGCATGCAGAAGGCCAGGTAAGCTTTGAGCCTTTATTTACTGGAAGGACGGTGGTGCCACCATGCAAGTGTAGGAAGGCTCAGCAGGAGGAGGGCCTGGTATAGAGCTGGTGGCTGGGTCCTTTTGTTATTTGTCTTGGGTGGGTCATCAGCTGGAGAAAGGAAATAGTCTGAATGAGAGGGGTAGGGTAGGTCTTGAGATGTTGAGTTTTTGAAACCTTAGCGTGAGATAACAATCAGAGAGATCAGAGTTCCCTACACCCCCACCCCCCACTTCCATGCACAGCTCATTGGTGGAGGCTGTTATTGTTGATATTTTTCTAGTCCTGGTTTGGATCACAAGGAGAGTCAATGAACCAGACAGAAGAGACAGGAAGAGAACAGATTTGCATGACCATTGAAGCTAGAGAAAAGAAGGTATGGTAATAGTTTCATTCTGCTAAACCCAATTGCCTTGTATTGTCCCCTTTGACCTCTCTGTGACCTTTGGCTCCAATGACTAGCTTCTCTAGGTTTCTTAATTCTTGACATGGCTCTGTTTCCCATTATCGTAATCTTTTAATCACAGCACCTGATTTCAGCTTTACCTAATACCAGCCCATCACAGAATTGTGTAAAGGAAGGGAGACTAATTTGCTAGGCTTCTGCTGCTTTCCGGAAGGATGTATGGAGCCTTTGGCATAGACTGCACAGCAGCGGTTGCTACAAACCATTGACTAGATTTCTATCACTTAAAAAAATAATGACATAATAATCAGATGTCAATGCAGAAGCCCAAGGGCCCAAGAGCTGAGCAAAAAAAAAAAACAAAAAAAAAGGCAAATCCTTTCCCCTAATGTTCAGGAGCACCAAGGGGGCAGAGAGCATGTGGCTGGCTGATTTATGGTGGCCGAGGCATACTGAGCCTGGACGTGTTCCGGACGGACAACTGCAAGCTGGTACTGAGGACTTGTCCTGGACTCAAGGCCAGAGCAGCCCTGGAGCGAACAGGGGGGAGCGCAGCCTCACACACAGCGGCTCCCTCCACCGGGGCCCATGCTGCAGCCTGCGTGTTGTGCACCAGGTTAGCGTGCGCGTGAGCAGTTTTCCTGGAAATGCGTATTTTGTTTTTAAAGATTTTATTTATTTATTCATCAGAGACACACAGAGAGAGGCAGAGACACAGGCAGAGGGAGAAGCAGGCTCCTGGCGGGGAGCCTGATGCGGGACTCGATCCCAGGTCTCCAGGATCAGGACCTGAGCCAAAGGCAGATGCTCAACCGCTGAGCCACCCAGGCGTCCCTGGAAATGTGTATTTGATGTATGACGTCAGGCGGCCTGAGAGAGGGTTCAATGTTCTGCAAAGACAAGCTGGACCGCAGCCATCGAGGGGCCTGGGTTCAGGTCCCGCTGCTCACTTACTGGCTCTGGGACTGTGGACATAACTGCTTCACTGCTCACAGCCTCAGCTTCTCTTTCTGTACAATGGGACTATCGCTGGCACCTGTTATATGTGGTAGCTTTTTTCCCTGAAAGAATCCCACATGAGCTGTGTTCTTCCCAGCCTCGAAGTCTCACCTAGACCCATTTTACAGACGAATGTGGTACTTACCCTCAGTGAATCTGCCTTTTTAGCGTTGGTGCGTCTGGCACACTCTCCTTCCCCGGTACGTGTGCGTTCATACACCTGCGTACGCGCATGCACACAGCTGTACACAGTGCTTGCTGGAGTGGCAGGAGGTCATTTGCAGGTGGCAGGACCTGAGCTTGTTAGCCGAAGGACAGGAGGTGGACCAGGAGGTTGGCTCAGCTGCCATTAGTCCCAGGGCCACCTGCCTTTGACCACGGTGGCTTTTGAAATGAGCCAGGTCATGATCTGGGGAGAGGGCCTGGGCAGCAAGTCTGTGGGAGTCTGATCTGGTTTCCTTTGGTAACTACACCCCAGGGATTACAAACTGCTCTCAGCAGAGAGTGCTGGGGAGAGGTCGATTCCCCAGGGGCGGGGAGGAGGGCTGGGTGTGTCTCTGGGGGCTTTTGATCCCCAGGTAGGGTGGCTGGTGGCCTGTCACAGCTGTTCATTGCAGGTTGCAGGCTTCGGGAGGCGGCTGCGTGTGGAATATCATAGTGTTATTTTCAGAAAGTGTTAGGTTTATCACGTGCTGTAAATCAAATCCCTAAGTAATATTTGGGGAAGAGGAAAGGTCTTCCTCCAGATGTATTTCTGCCTTTGATCCATAGGATCATGTCACTTGAAATTGAAAAAGCAACTTTGTACAGAGGCAGGAATGAGTCCTTGTTTATTTATTGCCTTCCTGATATTTCTGACCTTGAGTATTTTCCTTAGTTACCTGGGAAACGTTTTTTTTTTTTTAGGACTGAAAACAAATGTAAACCCCATCAATGTTAATGACCATGAAAATGATGCAGTTTGTATTAGAACCCTTAGCTAATCTGTGCTCATTACCGATTTCTTCAGGTAAGAAAGGAGAGGCAGGCCTTTCCTTTGAGGGAGTTTCAATGGCTCTTCAAACATTTTTTTCCTAAATTGGATTTGGTGGGTTTTTAGGTTACTCTGGGTGAGCCGGCCAGTTTGCAGAATGGAGGTTCGTTGGGAAGAAATGAATTATGTGGCTGGGTTTGCCTTTGACAGAAAAGAAAGGACAAATCCTGCAGGGGGGTAGGAGACAGAGGGAACGCAGAGGAGTGGGAGACAGAGGGGGTAGGAGACAGAGGGAACACAGGGAGTGGGAGGGGAATGTTCCTCTGGGTGGCTTCACCCAGCTGGAAGAGGTTGGAAATGTGACCTGGCCTAGGGCTCCTTGGGCCCCAGCCCTGAATACCCTGCTGCCTGTGGCCGGGTTTCCTGCAAGGGCTGTGGGGCATGATGACAGCTACCAGAGGGCTTGGGAGGGTGGGCTGCTCTGTGGAGGGTCAGCGCCTTCCTTCTGGTTCTAGGGCAGTCTGCAGCGACTGACCAAGCATCAGCAGGAGCAGAGAGAAATCAGACGTGTGGTGTCTCTGTTCCGATCATTTAAGTCAGCCCTGTCCGGATGCGGGTAGAGGGCAGTGTCAGATGACGATCTAGTGCATAAAGTCTGTGATCAGGGTGCTTGGATTTGAATCCTAACTCCCCCACCTACTAGCTGGGTGGCTTGGAAAAGCGACCTAACTTCTCTGTACTCCATTTCCCAGTGGTACTGCCTTCAAGAGGCTGTTGTGCGGATAAAATGTGTATCAAGCATAGAGAATGCCAGTTGGCACATGGTAGCCACTCAGTAGACATTTGCTAGCATCCTCGGCCTCGCAATTATTAGTATCTGAAATAATAGATCATTAAATGGCTCATCTTGGCTCCCTTTGTTCTAGGCGATGTTCATGCACAATAAACAATCATGTCCTGAAATGTTTCACTGCCAGCAAATCCTCGAGGCACACCCAACCCCTTAGGAGAGCATCCATCCGTCCATCCATCCATCCATCCATCCATCCATTCATTTGTTTACTAAATGTCTAGCTAAGCATGAATCCCTGCTACGTGGGAGCCAGAGAGTCTAATAGAGTGAAAAGAGGACCAGCTCTGCTGTTGGTGATCTGTTCTCAAGTCCCAGGCCTACCTTCCACCCACTGTGTGGTCTCGGGTTTGTTGTGAGGATTAAACAGCATGACTCATGTCCCATATCAGGTGCTTAGTAAAAGCTGCTTCCTTCTCTTCTTCCACGTGACTGATGTTGGAAGACAGTTGTGGGTTGGACACTGCTGTTGGGAGCCTGCGTTCCGGTATTTTTTTGTCCACAGACAACTGGAATGCCAGATAGGGGGCGCTGCAGAGGGCCAGCCACAGTTCTGTGAGGAGAAAGTTGGCAGAAATGGTGGCGGAGCAGGAAAAGGTGTTGGTGATGTTGGTAAAGGCTGGATGGGGAGGAATGTAGGCCCAGTGCCAACGCTCTTGTTCTGGCAGGACCTTCGGGGGGGGGGGGTTGGGGGTTCTGACACTTGCCCCGACCACGTGTTATGATGCTGATTTGGGTCTGGAAGTGCCTCTTGGACTCTCTGGTCCTCATTCTTGCAGTGTGTCCCTTCCAGTGCTCCAGGGGGTCGGGCTCTTGTGTGTCTGGTGGTTGGTTCACATCATGGGAGTTCTGGAGGGAGAAGCCTAAGTGTGAGGGGAAGGCCCAGAGGTAGAACTGGCACCTGCATTTGGGCTGCGGCCTTGGGGATGGCCTCTCGGAGCCCACACGCGAGAGGCTGAGTAGGTCCTCCTCTTCTGGGGTCCATAGAAATTGGGTTGGTTTTTCCAGGAGTTCTGGTCAGGCCATGAGGAAAAGGGGCAGGAAAGGTGCTCAGAGGTGGGCCTGTGGGTCAGGGGCTGCAGAATAGTGCCGTTGTCCAGGGCGCAGGGGCATCTTCTGGGGTTGAGAGGCAGTTTTTGCCCTGGGTTAGGCCTGTCATGGCTCCTCTGCCTCCACCATGCTGAGCCCTGGAAGCCCCCGCACTTCCTCCCAGCGTGTGGGGACCGTGACTTTAGCCTGACCCGAATCTGGTGACGGTTCGGCCTTCCTGCAGGATTTCTGTGGAGAGAAGAGAGGGGTCGGGCCTTTATCCTCCAGGGCCCACATGTTCTAAGAGAAATGAGATTGTTGGAATTTTTGATCACTGTCAAGAAAAGTTACAGGTCTACAGAAGCAAACCTCAGAAAGCAGAATCGGCTCCACAGACGGCACGGTGCTGCCCAACAAATTTTCAGGAAACTTCACTTTCCTCAAACTTCCCTGCTCCAGAACCTACAATGGCTCTTTCTTGGGTCTCCTCAAAATTCTCATAGTGCAGCTTTTTGGGGGCTTGGATAATGTGGCTCTTGCCACGGGATCCCTGGGTGGCGCAGTGGTTTAGCGCCGGTCTTTGGCCCAGGGCGCGATCCTGGAGACCCGGGATCGAATCCCACGTCAGGCTCCCGGTGCATGGAGCCTGCTTCTCCCTCTGCCTGTGTCTCTGCCTCTCTCTCTCTCTCTGTGACTGTCATAAATAAAAAAAAAAAAAAAATGTGGCTCTTGCCTCATCTTCATGATTTTGTTCCCTCTAATCAGTTAGAACCCTGCCGTGCCTTCTGGTCTTTCTGAGCTACGGCATTTAAATAGTCCACGGGCCACAGCGAGCCATGGTTAGCCTCCCCGTGTGCGATGGACGCCAGGGTGCGTCTCTGCTCTTTCATTCTTTTCTATTTCATTTTAAAAAGTGCAGGTAGCAGGGCACCTGGGTGGCTCATCGGTTAAGCCTCAGGCACTTGGTTTCGGCTCGGGTCCTGATCCCAGGGTTGTGAGATCGAGCCCCGTATCAGGCTTCCCATTTGGTGGGGAACCTGCTGGAGATTCTTTCTCTCCCCCTGCCCCCCCCCAAATAAATAAATACATATTTTTTTTAAAGTACAGGACATGACCCACAAAACTGATTTTATGACTGAGTAAGGGGTTGTGACCCAGAGTCTGAAGCAGAACTGATTTCACACAATAGTGATCATGGAAGCACAGGTGAACGCTAGGAAATGACAGAGCTGCTCCTGTCTCTGCCAGAATAAGCTTATCAACTGTATCATGAGATAAAAGTAGTGAATCAAATCTGATTAAGAAGTTGGGGGGGGTCCCCGGGTGGCTCAGCGGTTTAGCGCCGCCTTCGGCCCACGTTGTGATCCTGGAGACCCAGGATCGAGTCCCACGTCGGGCTCCCTGCATGGAGCCTGCTTCTCCCTTTGCCTGTGTCTCTGCCTCTCTCTCTGTGTCTCTCATGAATAAATAAATAAAATCTTTAAAAAAAAGAAAAGAAGTTGGTCAAAAAACCTTTTACACTAGTGGCCTCCAAAATTTTTTTTGATTGCCTACTGCATCAGAAAAAAATGTTGACCTCGTATAACTCCCACGTACCATTTGGTTATCCTTTTTTAACCAATGTGTGATATGACCACATAAAGCAAACACCCAAATTATAAATTTTAAAAGGATGAGATTGGGGCACCTGAGTGGCTCAGTTGGTTAAACATCTGACTCTCAATTTCAGCTCAGGTCATGATCTCAGGGATCACGAGATGGAGCCCTGCATTGGACTTTGTGCTGGGTGTGGAGTCTGCTTGGGGTTCGCTCTCTCTTTCCTGCTGCCCCCCCACTCCTCACTCTTTCTCTCTCTCTTAAAATAAAATAAAATAAAATAAAATAAAATAAAATAAAGATAAAGATAAAGATGAAAGAAACCCTATTTTTAAAAAGGTTTTATTTATTTATTCATGAGAGACACAGAGAGAGGCAGAGACAGAGGCAGAGGGAGAAGCAGGCTCCCTGCGGGGAGCCTGACTTGGGACTCGATCCCAGGACCCTGGGGTGACGCCCTGAGCCAAAGGCAGATGCTCAAGCACCGAGCCACCCAGGCGCCGGAAAGAAACCCTATTTTAAAATAACATGCTAATCATGACTTCATTCTATTATCAGCAAGGGTCTGAAAGCAAAATACACATAGAAGATGGGGGGTCCATGGTTCTTAGCAGTGGCTGTAAATCTATTTTCAAATTGTTTTGATGATTTAAGATATTTCTCTGGTTGACCTCTTGTCAGATTTGGAAGCCACTGCTTAGCAACACACCTCCTTTCCTCAACCTTGCCCTTCCTTTCCTGGCAACACCAGAAAGGCTCTGTTGGCACCTTGTTTTGCTACTTCTGTCCTCCAGAAATCCGGAGGGAGTCATCCCTGGCACTTCTCTTTCCTTCACGCCCTCAGCCATTCATTGACCGTATTCTGGGGCTCTTATCTCTGAGCAGTCTGCACGACCGCCTTCTTCCTCCCACCTGCTCCCACGTCCGGTTCCCTCCTCCCGTGATGTCCCCTCCACCCCGGCCCACACCTGCTTGCCCTTCAAGCCCCAGCATAAAGGCCTCTTCCTCCGAGGGGCCCTTCTCTGGCCACTGCCCCATATACTGTGTGAGGCACCTTGGACTTCCTTTCATGGTGCTTATTAGCACAATTTTAATTTTATACTTACTTATGTTCCAGTTTGTTTAAAGTATATAGTCGTCCAGCATCTAGACTCTTAAGTTCCTGGAGGGCAGCAACCCTGCCTGCGGTGCTGTGTGTGTGTGTGTGTGTGTGTGTCCGGTACCCAGTTCACCCAGTCTTAGTAAACACTTCATGCAACAGCCCTATGGGTAGTTCCAAACAGTATCCTCACTTTACAGATGAGGAAATTGAGAGACAAAAGGGGTGATGCCAAAGGCCAGCTGGCTAATAAATGAGGATGTTGTTGGCAGACCTAGGCCTTACCGGTTACAATGCGTCTGCTTACACCAGCTGCTCTGGATTGTTCATTTGAAACCAGTGTAGACTAAAGGCTGATTTTATTATGTCCCCTCTTCCTTGCTGATGTCTGACCAGCCCTCTACAGTGAGTCTTCTCTTGAACTAGCTTGATTTGTGCTTAGGGTCTCTGCATAACACTACTTACTTACCTTATGTTGTTCTAGATAGCACTAGCCTTTCTCAGACGATTCCATGTCCCTGAATCTTATCTACCAAAGCTAGATTATAAAGCGAAACCCTGCCCTGACTCATCCTTCTCTCGACTTTCATAATAGGTACATAGTTATTAATTAGTTGATTATTATTAGGAGCTAGGCAAAGATTTTTGTCCTACTCCCAAGGTAGGTCCTCTCTTCACACATACCCACTGCCCAGCCAAGAGCAAGACCATGCCTTGGATTCAGAGGAGTTTTAACTGTTCCAGTTTACGCTCGCTGGCTGTCTGCCTGGTGGATCTCAGTGTAACTCTGGCAGAGACCCAAGAATTTGAGGGTCTTCGGTGCCATGAGTAATTTCATGAGTTGCTGATGGCTAATTAGGGGTGATTACAGTTAAGAGGCTTTCCTTTCTTAATAGCCCCCAGAAAGGGCTGGTGGTAACTTTTAAAATCTTGATTATTTCCCCCTGGAAATGGAATGTTCTGATTCTCATAACTGTCTTAAGTCCTTATAATTTATCTCCCCATCCTCACCCCATCCCTTTCTAGTAAGAAGGGAATCCGAAGTCCTGGGAAGACTGTGGAAACCAATGATTTTGGAAAACTGGTTTTATTGGAGAGGACCCCTGGGCACGCCTTGAAATCTCGCTTCCTTTATTTGTCTTTCCCTGAAAGGAGGTGCAGGAGGAGGGGAGGCTGGGCCATGGGTTTTCTTCGCAAGTTCTATTACATTCCAGCCAAACCTCCCGTCCCAGGCTTTCTGATGCTGTTTATAATTTTACCTTCGAAACTGTTACTCATCTGACAGTGGTCAGATGTTCTGTTTAGTAAGGGCTTCTGGGTAAAGAGGTACTTGTCAGTGACGGGTCTCACCCTCCTGTTTTTCCTGTGATAACACATTTGAAGTGTTGCTTGACATCTTCTTGCATCAGTATCAGCAGAGCTCCTTGGGGAGGGATGTCGCTTGGCGCCAGGCCCTGGGCCGAGCACAGTGCATGTGTCCGCTCACCGATTCCCCACCCCCTGTGGCCCTTTTTAGGCTGTATTTTTAAACATTTCATTGAGATATAATTCACATGGCATACCCTTTACCGACTTAACATCTACAATTACATGATTTTTAATCCATTCACAGGATTGCGCAGCCATCACCACAGTGTAATTGGAGAACATTTTTGTCACCCCGGGAGGAAACCTTGTGCTTCTCATTAGCCCCTCCCCACCTTCCCGACCCTGGCAACCACTACCGTATTTTTTCTCTATAAATTTGCTTATTCTGACCATTTCCTATAAATGGAGTCATGCAATATGTCGCCTCTTGTGGCTGGCTTCTTTCACTTACGATGATGTTTTCAAGGTTCATCACACTGTAGCATTTCTTTTTATTGTTAGGCAGTATTTTTGCCTCTATGGTACAGTTGGGGAAACCAAGACACACACAGGTAAAACGACTTTCCTGTGGTCACTTTAGCCTTTAACAGATGGAGCTAGATTTCCAGTACAATCTTTTGCCTAATGCCAACTCTGCGATTAGCCGGACTCTGAGATAATTATATGAATAGTAATTTATTGAACATCTTTTGTGGATCAATCCCTGTGTTTGTCCCATAAGTTTGTTACTTCATGTGCATACATGAGGGTTTCAATTGGGATATCTTATAACCATAACTGGATGGTGGCATTTTTGTTATCGTATCTTCCATTTGCTTGCTTCTGGTTTCATTGGCCCACTTAGGCTGTAGGACCTTCCTGAGCAAATGATGCTGACAATAGTATTGTTATTCCTTCTGCAGGAGTTGGACACCACTCCCATCTGCAGGAAATTGGTAACATCTCAGAGGAGCCCTTGCTTCTTCCGGGACATCCAGCATCATGGTTTCTCATTTCATGGGGTCTCTCAGGTAAGTGGAAAGCCTTTTAAAAAAAGAAACAAGAAAATAGGAAATTTGATATTTGCATTTTACTATTTAGTCCCATAGTAATTAGCCTTGAGGAAATGCAATATCTTTGATACACTCTGTACGTATGTGTAGTAGGTTTGCTATTCATAAGGGCCACCGAGGCCTAGGGAGCTGTGTACTGTGGGAAGATCTAGGCCCTCGGACCTAGATCCAAATGGCTTGACTTCTACCCCATGCTCTATGTACTCTTTCCTGGGACACCACTAGGATCCAGATTTTTATCTTTATTTAAGTAAAAACATTCCTGGATCCGTGGATGTTTATCATGGCTCCACACTGGAATTATCTGAAGAACTTAAAAGAGGTTTTGTCCTCTGGCTGCATCACTATAGATTTGGACTTCGTTGATCTGTTGTGCTTTAAAAGTGACCTCTGTGGTTCCTTCTGCTCAAAACATCTTGACCTTAACCTGTGTTTTTTATTGGATCCTGATACAAACCATGCAGGGTAAATAGAGTACATAGTAGTATCTCTATTTTGTACATGAGAAAACCCTGTGGCTAACTCGTGGATGCCACATTCCTTCCGTACAGGGTTGGGAAGAGAGCTGGGTACTCTGGAACTGTCTTCCATGTCATGAAGGCTGTTTTCACACATTTCTTTAAGCTGATGGTAGACTCTCTTAAAAAATTTTCCATCCAAATGCTATGTAAGAGCTCAATATACAAAATGGCCAATGGCAGTATTTTATTAAGATCAATTTACCTCCTAAGGTTGAATCTGCAACATTTACACATTATGAGATCAATGGGTCTGTTTTGATAAACACCACAATTTGAAATCAGGGTGTATGGATGATAGCTCGTACGTCAGCCTCAGCATCTGGATTACTCTGCACTTATCTTAGCTCTGTAGTATTAGGAGAATCTTGATCCCCACAGGTAAGCAATTGCAGTTCCTCAAGGAAGTTCGTCTTGCAAATCTCAAGAGACTCTTTAAATAAATCGACTCAGAATCTAGAAAGAGGGGAAGGAAGAACTTTATGTTTAAAAGTTGAGTCACAAGGATATCTTGTGCTTTTTTTTTCTTTCATAATTGTACATTAGTCCCGAATGCTTAGAACTTACAATAAAAAATAAAATGGTCTATAATATGTTATTATGGTGGTGCCACATGTGATTGCCCAACTAGAGGGCTAGAGCATTTGCCAGGCAGATGCTCTCAGGCCAACGCCTGACATTTAATTGAGTGTAGTGTGTGTGTGTGTATGTGTGTGTGTGTGTGTGTGTGTGTGAGAGAGAGAGAGAGAGAGAGAGAGAGAGAGAGAGCTTTAGTCTGTAGTTGCTTGTATAATTTTACATGAACTGACATGTGCAGGCCTGAAATCCATAGACCCATGTAGAGCTACAACCTTCTTCATTAATGTCATTCACGAGTGTGTCACAGAGTCAGAGAAGGCAGGAAAAACTCCCTTCTGAGGCTTCTGTAAAATCCAGCTGTTCACAGGGCAGCCCAGATCTATTCAGGGTTAATATTTGGTAACTAATCCAAATCAGTATGTTTGTATTTTTAAACGTGTGAAAAATTGTTTGTTTGTTTGTTTGTTTATTTATTTATTTATTAAGATTTTATTTATTTATTCATGAGGGAGAGAGAGAGAGAGGCAGAGGGAGAAGCAGGCTCCATGCAGGGAGCCTGATGTGGGACTTGATCCCAGGACTCCAGGATCCTGCCCTGGGCCAAAGGCAGGGGCTAAACCGCTGAGCCACCCAGGAATCCCCTGAAAAATAGTTTAAAAGATATTTCAAGACATGAGCTCTGCATCCCGTTTGTAGAAGCCCCGGTATACTGCTGTATAACCATAGGGGAGTGACACATGCAGTTGGGCCATGGGTCACTTCAGACCCACAGCATATCTGCACACCAGGACCCAGTGGGGGACAGAGAAGTGATCACGGTCACATATTGAACTGGATTGAAAATACAGCAGATGACCTAATATGGTAGGCAGGTGTAAGTCTGGCCACCAGTAGAAATGCCTCTACGAGTACTGAGGATTCTCAAAAATGTGGCCACTCAGGCCACACAGGAAGGCCATTACTTAGGAGAACTGCCTTTTGCAAAGTTGTTTTTTTTTTTTTTTGCAAAGAATTTTGGAATTTTAATTGATGCCCCTGCAAAAACATTTAACCTCTCCTGATGACCTGATTGGTGGTTGGAAGCCATCTCCCTCTGAGAGAAATCTGGTGGCTTCACCTCCAGGTTGTACATTATCTTGGAGAAATTGCCACAGGTTAGAAATTAGCAGGGTGGGAGTAGTCGAAAGCTGGATGTGGCCTTGCCACCCTTGGGATGGACCTTTGGAAGTCTTGCCAGACCTTCAGCGTTAGAGTCTTTCCAAAGGGGCTGTTAGAACAGGGCTACGCACAGGATATTTCTTCAAGACTTCTGCTGTAAGGACCTGGAGAGAGCAAATGTGAGCTCTGAGGATTGGCGATTCTTTGTGAAGGCTCAGCTGGAGCTTTCCATGAGGCCCCCTTCATAAGCCAGGTACTTGTAAACCATTTTGCATTCTGTTTCTAGGGCCTTGTAAATCTATTTTAATTTGAAAAAAAAAAAAAGAAAAGAAAAGAAAAGAAAAGAAACAACCAAGAACTAGAGACTTTTGTCTAAATGCTTTAGAAAATGTTCTTAGGGGAAGGGCTGTGTTTACTTTAAGAGTGAGATGTCTTTGGTAACATTGGTAGATGACACACACACACAAATATTAAGGGCTTTTTAATATTTATCAAGGCAACCAAATACATAAAGATCAATTGGAAAAGCTGGAGGATTTCTCTACCTATAGAGAAAACAGGTCAAGATTAGAAGTTAGCTGCCAAGAAAATCCCTGAGAGGAAAAACCGTTTAAGGGGATTCACAATTCTGATAGGCAGAGATTTTGTTTTAAAAATCCCTCCCCAGTTTTTGCCAAGCCACAAAGAAACAGAAAGCCAGCTTCTCCCTCATTGAAAAAGACAGAGAAGCCCTGAGTATTAACATAGTAAGAGTATCTCTGGCCTGCTCAAAGTCTGCAATAATAAAAAGAATCACTGTTAAACCCAGTAGCAGAAAAAAAAAAAAAACACACTACAATTTTAACTCTCCGTGGAGTTCATTAGGGAGTTCTCATTGAACATTGGGCAAACCGGGATGCTGTGCAAAATTCAGGGCAGGGAAAATCCATCTGGACCAAAGGGTTGGTTGAGGGTACATTAGGGAGTCTTTGTCACCTGTTACAATTTAATGAGGGAAAGATAGTAAGTGAAGCAAATATACATACATTTCGTAAAGTCTTGCTCCAAAGGGTACACCCATATTTTTATATGCTACGGGTACAGCTTTATGTGTTTGTTCAGTGATTGAGGGGAAGCAAACACAGTTTTCCGGCCAAATCAGTGTAACAAGTGGGGATGACCACCTACCGTGGCCAGCTGAAAAAAATCTCTCTCGAGCTGGTCTGCTTGGTCAGGGGCTCATTTTGTACCCAGCAATAGGTGCCCCTCCTTTAGCACAGTGGACGGCCCTTACGCGTGAAACGAAAAACACAGAGGAAAACAAAACAGTTGGAGACGCCAGACAAGTGGTTAAATTGGCAGGAAGTCGTGTTGACTCGGTGATCCTTATTTTGAATAAGGTGGTCCTTATTTTGAAGAAATGCGGATGTAATTAGAGAGATTACAGAGGTAGATGGTGATTTTTATAGATCTTATGAAGTAGGGTTCTGGATCATTTTAAGGGGCTTACAGGTTGATGGCCCCAGGTCAAGTGTCTGGTTTTAGTCTTCGGAAACTTAAGGATTTTCTTTGCCGTGACATACGTGTCAGTAAAGTAATATTGCTGGAACGCCTGTCAGCTGCTTCACTTAGAAATACAAGTGGAAGTGACTGAGGAAATGAGAAGGAGAAAGGGGGCTGTTTGGGGCCGACTGAAAAGGATCCTGAATACAGAAAGGAAAAAAAGAAGTGGGTTGAGAAGATGTGTTTGTATGAGGGTGCCCCAAATAGTGGTGTTTGTGGTATGATCAGTGAAAACAGAGACCCCCCTCAGGGATCAAAGACTATGAGGTAATTGGGAAGGATTGTGGGCACAATCTGTGTCCCTGTGCCAGTGACCAAGAAATGGGGCAGAGGAGGGGGAAATAGGGGAAGGAAGAAGACAAGAAAGAGGAAGGAGGAGGAGGAAGAGGAGAGGGAGGGGGAGGGTGAAAGGGGGAGGGGGAGAAAGGGAAGGGGAAGGGTGGGAGAGGGAGGAGGGGGCAGATGGAAAGGGGAGAAGGAAGGAGAGGACAGGGGAAGAGGGGGAGGATGGAAAGGGGAAGAAGGCAGAGGAGGAAGGAGGGGGAGGAGGGGAGGATGGAAAGGGGAGGAGGGAGAGGAGGAAGGAGAGGACAGGGGAGGAGGAGGAGGATGGAAAGGGGAGGAAGGGGGAGGAGGAGGAAGAGGGGGAGGAGGGGAGGATGGAAAGGGGAGGAAGGGGGAGGAGGAGGAAGAGGGGGAGGAGAGGGGAAGGAGGGGGGAAGAAGGGGAAGAGGGGGGAGGAGGAGGGAGAGGCAAAAGAGGAGAAGGGGCCAGGTTTGATTATTGGTGTTAAGCTGTATGGTGCTAATACAGCTGGAGAGACTTTGTGTAGCCCTCATCTAAACCGCCAGCCAGTTGATGCTTAATAAATATCTGTTGAGTATTGAATAAGTTAATAATTTTCTTTGGTGTAGAAGCAAGTAGAAAATGTTTCTTTCCTGACGAGGATTGTTAGCTAATTACAAAAGCAGGTTGAAGCAGAAAATCCTACAAATGATACACACACACCTTTAACAGTTTATTTTTAACTTAAAACACATGTACCTTCATTCACTATTTTTTGATGTGGGGCCAAGGACTTTTCTTTGAGCACGGAGCCCTGATTGTCCTTCTTGCACAGACCGCACCCATAAGCATTATCTAAGGTTTCCATTTGAGTTTCTTTAATGTGGAGTGAGAATGTAAAGACATTTGCAAAGCAACCCGAGTTCAGATGCTTCTCGATTTTTATTATTTTTGCCCCTAATCATTTACAGTTGTCTCATCCACACCTAATTTGCCAGCAGTTTTTTTTTTTTTTTCTTCTTGGCTACTTGCCTTTATTGGGTCTTTCCAAAGCATTCAGCTTCATTTTTGTAGAAAAAAACCAACAACTACTCTTTCTTTTTGTGCTCTGTTGCGTGGGTTTGTGTACTGTGTGGATGTTTGTATGTACTTTCAAAGCAACTGGCATCAACAGGTTTGGGAACATGGTTGGTTCTGCAGGAACACCACTCTTCTGGTGGGAGCAGAAAGCCACGAGGGTACCGGGGAAGAACCTGCTGGAATCTTTTATGGGAAGCCTGGTAGGAGAGCCATCCGAATGGTAGGCAGAGAGGCTAGGAGGAAATAAAATCGTTTTTTGGAGGGCTGCCTTGGCAAACTGCTACCTATAAAATGATGGCAGGCATTCAGACAGTATTGATTTTTCTTTATGCCTGGCACAGCCCTGCACCTGGACCATGTCCTCATCACTCAGTACTTGACTGTAGGGTTTCCTAGAACATTCTGTACCAAAAAGGATTCAATAGAGTCAAGGTGTGATCACTGGGCTGCCAGCTACCAATTCCTTATGACCCAAGTGGGTTGATTGGCCTTAGGGTCACACTGGCCCCCGCCTCCCCACCTCCCCTGGCCAGGGGCTAGAATCTGTAACTGCTAACCTGTGGAAATCCTCTTTTTAGAACTGCCTTCCTTTTGCCAGTTCTTTTATTTTCCCCCCAGAGAATTCCAGGATGCACTTAGAAAACACTTCATCGCTGGAGTGTGACTGACAGCAGCACTTTGCATCTCTTTCACCAGCGACCCTCCCTCCCTCCCCCTGGTTCTTCTCTCTCTCTCACTTCATTTCATCCTTCCATTCTTGGATCCATCGGGTATTTATTGGCCCCAAGGTGGGACCAGGGCAATGTCGACTGCCTGCTAGCTGCAAATATGGATCAGAAACCATTTCCTTGAGAAATCCACCGTCGAAGTAGGGGAATTTACCAAAGGGTGTTATGTCTTAAAAAGCTGAGCCATGAAAAAAAAAAAAAAAAAAAAAAAAGCTGAGCCATGATAGACACCTCACTTTTCCAGAGGGCCTGGTCCAGATAACACAACTGACTGCAATAAAAGCCAAGATGCATAGACTAGGTGTTTTTAAATCCAGGCTGCAGGTCAGAAACATTCACTCCATGAAAACCAGGCATACCCTTTCCCCGAGCCTGCTGGTCTTGCTTGGGCTCCAGGTTGGTTCTGAGGCCAAGGCTGACCCGAAGGGAGCCGAGTTCAGAGGACACAGGCTCATCAATGTGGGAAGCAGGGAGGAGACAGCAGAGGGCCAAGTGGATTCCGAAAATCCCCGGCAGCTGTGCTTTCAACCTGCTTTGCTCTGATGCTACCACCTTGTGTTCTACAGATGGTTTGAGATTCATGGGGGGCGGGCAAGGGGGTCTGGGCCATCTAAAAAAGGGGACTTAAGCTCAGCATACTCTGTAGAAGAAAGCAGGAAAATAAATAGAATGCATTTTTTTTTAAAATCTTGGGATTGAAATGGTTAGTTTCAATTATTTTAAAATTTAGAATGTTCTCTAGTGAGGCTGGATAAACTAGGTTTTATCACATGTACTTACTTTCTGATTATTTTTGCAAGGAGAAAGTAAAACAGATGTGTGAAGCCACAGCCTCCGAAGACTGAGGAGGAAAATCAATGTGATGAAATGCAAATGCTTGGTTTAAAGGGGTGTTGTGTCAATGAGGCCCAGGAGCACGGTGGTTGGGGGGTCCAGGCCACGGGGCTGACTGCTGGCATGGCAATCAGCCTTTGCCACTTAGTAGGTGTGCGAGGCCGTTGATAAATGACTTCGCCTCTCTGTGTCTCAATTTCCCCACCTGCAGAGTGGGTATAATAAGAGAGTCTGGTAGGATGGTTGTGGAGATTCAATGAAATTATACCGGTAAGCATTGAGATCCGTGGTAAACCCTCCAGTCCTCATTGTCCAAAGTCATTTGTAGCCTACCTCCCTCTCCTGCGGCCTCTACTCTTAACTGCTGTCAGAGGAAGGCAGGGGTTGAGGCGAACATGGTGACGGGCCCTCTGAGCAAAGCCTTTTCATCTCTGGAGCATTTGGCTCTCTTTTGGTAAGGTCAGTATAATTTTATGAGTTTCCAGGTTGCTCCCCAAATATCTCTTGGGTTATAGTCACTGAAGAGGAAAAGAAGTACGGTTTTGGTTTTGGTTTTTTTTCTTTTCCTGTTTTCATGGTTTTGTGACTTGATATGCTCAAGTGGTGTTTCGTTCATTGAGGTGATGCCAGGTACACGGTGGCTGTGACATGGTCCACCCTCCCTGGAGTTGAGAATGGGTGGGATGGGGGAAGGGGTTGAGGGGGTTGACCAAGGCAAATGCAGAAGCCCAGAGCGGAGCCCCAGTTCCATGATGTAAATCTTGCACCAAATTTCAATGAGTGTTATTTTCTACAGGAGGAAATGAAATGATGGAGTGTTTAAAATCTAGAACAATACTGGGGAGATGGCATTTTTTCCCCCTGTGTGTTCTGGTGTGAGATGTTGGGTTGTTTCTACTGCAAGGTGAATCGGAAATTCTTGGTAGGAATGTGGCTTCCCCCACTGCTTGGAGGGGAGTATGTGATTTGTTTGCCAAAGGCCTGGTAGCCTTCAATCTGTCAAAACGTTGCAAGCTGGGAGCGGTCTGCCAAAGCAAACTATCAAAGTGAAATAACACACGAGTTGCACACACACAGACACACACACATGCTCTCCCATTCCCCAAACATTAATTTTGAATTGGGTCAGGAGGAACGAGGATTTGGGCTTGATTGTTGGTGTTTTGAAGCAGTGTGGGCACAGCTCCGCACTACCAATTATGTAGGTATGTGTGAGCAGGGTGGGGTACCCTAACACAGAGTCTACTGAGCAGGGGTGGGAAACTTTCAGCCCTTGGCACTTTCATCTGGCCCCTGGGGTTATATATTGCTCTGGCTGCTGTTATTGCAACCCAAAGAATAATTTCCCCTCTGGGGGAATTTATTCTATTCCATTCAGAGCAGAGCCCATTTAATAACTAAGATTTTATTCCAGAATGAATTTTATTGGGTACCTCTCTGCATTTCAGTTTCACTAGGACCCAGCTCAATGAAGAAAGGAAGCATTTGAACATTGAAATATTATTTGTGTTGCATTTTTGCAACAAGAGGCACCAATAAACATACTGTTGCCATACCTCGTGTCAACCGTACGGGAATAAATTTTGAGGGCATCACATAGAAATTCAAAAACACAACTGATTTTAATAAATCCCTCATAAAATGACTTTTAAAAGCTCCCACAGTGATTCCGGGCATTTCTGAATCTGTTAATTCACACTATTTCCATTTATCTTGGAGTTTCATAAGTTGTCAAGATGATGTGAAGTCATTCATTAATTCAGTAAATTAAGCTTTTACTATACAGCAGACCCTTGCTAGATGTTGGGGAGTAAAGCAGTGGCAAGACCAACTCCTTGATCTCATGGAGCTTGAATTCTGGCAAGTGGAGGGAGAAATTTAAACGAATAAAGACTCAGTCCGTGAGATAGTAAGTGCTGTGGAGAAAAAGAAATAGGCTCTTTTGTGCAGACCCGGGGAGGCTTTATGGAAGGGACAGCTTTGGGCAGACACCCGAAAGAGGGGAGAGGACAGAGCTGTAGAAGTACCTGGGAATAGAGTTGACCAGGCAACTTGGAAGGCCCTTCCTCTGAGACCGAGGAACGCCCAGTATCTTCCCTCCTCGAATCTTTCACTCCTTGTCCTGCCCCAGATGCCCTTGGAAAGTTATGGAAGTACAGCCTGGGATGAGTGGTTGTGCAAAAGTGCTCCTGATTGCATTACAAATATGTATCTGCAAATACGTGTCTGCCAAGAACTTGGAGGGGCTGCGGTGTAACCATTTATGGAGCTGCTGTTTGTTTGTTTTTTTTTTTTAACAAAACCACACCAATTTGTTTTTGTTTGTTTGTTTTTTTTTTTATATGAGTAAACAGTGCCAGAGTGTGTTACCATGATTCAGAGTTGTAGGCACAGGTTCATGAGAGGCAGTCTTTCACCTTGACTCATTTGAGGTAGTCAGGGCAGGTCATGTTATTCCCATTTTACAGATGGGGAAACTGAGGCCCAGAGAGGATTTATTTGCACAAGCTCATGTAACTAAGGAGCCTAGACTCCTTAATTGTCATGTGATGCTCCTTGGTTTGGAGGACAAACTGGATCCAGTAAGGATTCAACTAGAAAATACACGTCCTCATCCCACCAGCGTGTTCACACCCACTTCTTTAGATGCCCCTACCTCGTGGCTGGAGGACATCTTGGGCGGTTTTCTGGTTTGTCACCAGTTAACTAGCAGTCTCATTTTCAAGTATCAAAAAGTCTTAAAAAAGGGGTGCCTGTGTGGATCAGTTGCGTAAGCATCTGACTCTTGATTTTGGTGCAGGTCGTGATCTCAAGGTCATGAGACTGAGCCTCACATCAGGCTCCGAGCTCAGTAGAGAGCCTGCTTGAGAGTTCTCTCTCTCCTTCTGGCCCGCCCCTCTGCTCTCTTTCTCTAAAATAAATAAACAAATCTTAAAAAAAAAAAAGGGAAAAAGTCCAAAAAAGTGTATGTATGTGTGGGAAGGGAGAACTTTATTGGCTGAATACCTGTCCTTTTAGAAGCTTTAGTTTTAGTGTCCTTCAGTAGTTTTTTGTATTAATCTAAGACATGATAACTTCACCATCTAGACCTGTACCACTAGTTCCCCGTGTGCTCAACAGCACAGATCTGTGTACCTGTGCAATTGGATAGGACAGAAATAGGGCACCTCCATCATCATAGAACATTCTGTTGGACAACGTCGGCCTAGATCCTCAGCAAGTTATAAACCAACTCTTCGATTCTCTTCATGACTAATTTCATCTTATACTTTTCAGAATAGATCCCACTTAGAAGGATTCTGTGTTTAGATATGCTACATTAAAAAGAAAGTCTATTAGATAAAAAAAGAAGGTCTAGTCAGATATAAGTTTTAGTCCATCATCCAACTCAAAGTGTTGCATGTGTCTCTCCTCCCCGCCAACTGGGAGGGTGAGGCCTCAGACACCTGTCGCAGGGGGGGAGAGAGGGGCTGGCACAGGCTCACTTCCCCGCCCTGCCCTCCCTCTGCCATTGTCAATGGCTCCAGGGTAGAGCCGGGAAGAGGAGGGGTAACTGGACAAAGGGCTTCCATGGCCTTGGTGCCTCTGCTGATCTGGTGTTGCTGACCTTGGGTTGGCAGATGTCTAAGTTCTGTATTCCTCTCTCGTGGCGCCCTTCGGTTGGTCCTTTGGAGAACCTACCCCTCACTTGGGGTCTCCCACTGCACATCTCTTTATGACCTTCCCCCCAGTCCCATACCCCATGGGTATCCACCACATATCACCTAACGTCGGCAAGCAGCCCCTGAGGAGGTCCTTTCTAGACAACCTAAACCCGGCATCCCAGGGTGCCTGCATACAGTTGACCGGGGAAATGCCAGCATCTTCTGTCCCTGAAAGCCCCAGAAATATAGGCTGCTCCCCCTCCAGCCCTTTCACCCCACTCTGCCCTCCCAACCCCTCAGGTTGGTTTTGGCCTTTGGATGCTTTTCAGAGGAGAATCGGGCACCTGTCCTTATATGCCCAAACATGAGAGCTCACATAAAGCTCTCTAAGTCATAGTCCTTCTTGCTTGGCTGGGGGGGTGGAGGGGGTGGGGACAGGGGAACTCTGCAGCCCAGCCCTTCTTGTTTGGAATGGGTGTGTATGTAATACCCTTGGGCCACAGCTTTGGGGCCTCAGAGCCTCAACTCTAAGACAGCAGTGGAAGGGATGCATCTGGCACCTCGTCACAGGTCCCTTCACCTGGCTTCCCATCCCACTGCCCTCTCTGACTAGGCTGTCCTCGTCCATTCTGGGTGGTCTGCTAAAACCTGGCTAATTTGCATACAAAGAGGGGCTTAGGGTGACATTTAGGATACTCCGAGATGGTGGGAGCCTTTTCTAACTCCACAAGCCCTAATGCCCATGTTCAGACAGGTTTCCTCATGTCCACCTCCGCACAATGAGTTTTGCTTGGACTGGAGCAGTGTTTCACATCTCACAATTGTGTTAGAAACCTCAAAAAGGGTGAAAACCCGGGGGTCTTCAGTCCTCAGGGTTAAACCCTAAAAAAGGATCCAAAAGACAACCAAGTAGGACAAGGGGCGTTTTTGCAGGGATCTTAAAACAATGGCATTGATGACTTCAGGTCAAGGGACTTTGAGCCTTTTAGTTAATTGACAACATTTATGGCTCTTCTGACTAATTAGCTGTGTGGGTGTTTTCACCACTGCAACCTTCAGTGATCCTTACAGAAGGTGAGAACATTGAGAGTCAGAGACATTAACTTGCCCGGATCACCCGGATGGCAGTGGTGGAGCTGGGATTCTAGCCCCAATGTGTTTGAATCCAAAGCTTCATCTCTCCCAGCAGACCCTGCTGTGTCAGGGCCAGCTGGCTCCCATTCCACACCTTCCCTTTATTTGATGACAAGCCCTAATCAGGGCTGGTGACAGTAGGGCTTAACACAGCTAATCCCGCCCATAGAGAACATATGTGACACTAAAAGGCCAAGAATGGGCAGAGGGAAGGCTCCAAGAGAAGCACGGGATGTAGGAGAGAGCTTCCCTGGCCAGGCTCAGAGCCCTACTTGTAGCCTGACCTTCTCCACTCTACTAGGGCCAAACATGCTCTAGCACTTTCTCTGTGTCAGTCCTCCCCAAACCTCTAAGCCAGCTGCGTCCTTGGCCCCGTCATACAGGGGAGGAGACTGAGGCTCATGAGGTTAAATATCCTGACCTGGAAACCCCGCTGGTAAGTGATAAAAGGTTTGATCCAGATCTGCCCCATGCCTTGGCCAGGCCCTCAGCCCTGTGCTGCCTTGAGGCTGGCCCTTGGCACCTGCCCTGGGTCACATCCCAGGGCGGGGGTTGGACTGTTCTCTCCCCTCTGGTGATGAGGTGGAGCTGCTGCCTCCGGCTGGATGCTGCTGCCTGGACCGTACTCACGGCCCTGCCTGTTGCTCTTTTTCCTTCTCAGTGTCCTGGGTTCCCTCCTGCTGCTTGGATTGCAGCTCGTCTGCCCACAGCCCTCCACTGAGCACAGAAAGGTAAGCCATTGGTGGTTCAGAAGCTTCTCGCTTCTCTGCACAAGGGGCCGGGGGCACTCCAGTCATTGCCCTGACTTTGGTTCTGTTTGGAGTGGAGTCACCACTACCGCTAATCTTGAGAGGAAGCATCGCTAATCTTTATAGAATGTTCCCTAGTCCTCCTGTCCCTCTAAGACCTTGGAGCTGGTGCCCAAAGTCAGTGTGCGATCTGAGGGCGTCGCTGGTGTTGCTGGCTGTGTCCTCGAGAATGGGACCTTGAGGGAGAGGTCAGTGAGGAGACTGCCCACCTGGGAGGGGTGGAGCACCAGCATGGAGCTTTTACCCTCTCTAGGGGCACCTTTTGGGGCAGCGGGTACTGATGATTAGGGAGAGAGCTCTAGGTAAAGCTGAGGCTGTAGCTGTGCAAGAGGAGCCCTGATAGGGAGCCGTGATCTTGGGTAGGAGGACGTAGCCCCTGGCAACCAGCAGCCAAGCAGGGAGGGAGCAGGGAAATAAGGACCTGGCCCTCTCTTTCCCCTCCTCCTCCATTTCCAGTTGGGGACTCCCATTAGCTGAGCCCAACCAAAAGAAGACAAAAGTCCCTCGGTGCAGTCCTCAGAGGCCAGCCTCCTAGGCAGCAGGGCTGGATGGAGAAGGGTGGACAGAGTATCTGGGGGGACAAACGGACAGTGTCAAGCATACTTCCCTTCAGGGCTCTGTGTTTATAGAAAATAAGCTATTTGCTGCTACCTAGACAGGTCAGCCACTGTCCTGCACCAGCACAGGTGCATGATAAACGCTTCCTTAGAAGCAGATGCATGAGATGACTCCGAGAAGGTCCTCCAAACCCCTTTTTGCTGCCAAGGAACCCCTCCTGTCTACATGTCATGAAATGCAGACACTTCTGAAAGGAATGGTAGGTCAAGGATTTGTATCTGAGTGTGGCAGGGTGGCTTGGAACCTTTCCCAAGAGAGGCATTTCATAGGGAAAGCCCAGGAGAGAAGGGAGCAGACCAGAGAGTATGTGCAAGGATTGGCCTGGATGTGACCCTTTTTGTGAAGTTCTTAAGGTTCTTGTCTGAACCATTTAACTTCTTGTAGGACTGTGGCTTATGTTCTATCTTTGTTTTTCCGGGCCAGATAGGAACCTGTATTGTACTGTATCCCCACTAGGATGTCAGCTCCGTGACACTGCCACCTTCCCAGCTCCCGGAATACAGCCTGGCATGGTGTAGGTGCCCAATAAAATACTTGTGAAGTGACCAACTGAATGAATGAATGAATGATGAATGAATGAATGGATGAATGGATAGAAAAGCTGGCCAAAGTCTAAGCATCATTTTGTTAGAGTCACTTGGAAAGTTATATCTCTCTCACTTTGCTGCATTATCCGCGTTCATAATTTCAAGAAATCAGAGAGGACAACTACTATAGATTGAAAGTTTGTGTCTCCCCTTGAATTCATAGGTTCAAACCTAATGTCCAATATGGTGATATCTGCAGGTGGAGACTTGGCAGGTGCTCAGGTCATGGGAGGAAAGCCCTGATGAATGGGATGAGTGCCCTTATTAGAGTTAGGAGAGATCTTGCTGCCTGCCCTGTAAAGATATGATGAGAAGAAGTCTGCTACCCAGAAGGAGTCTTGGTTTTCCAGCCTCCAGAACTGTGAGAAATAAATTTCTGTTGTTTATAAGTCACCCAGTCTATGGTACTTGCTTTTAACAGCTCAAATTGACTCTGGCAAAAATGGGCAGTGAGAAGTGGGGGTGCTGCTTTGAGAAATGGGTAAAATGGTGGAGGTGGCTTTGGAACTGGGTGGCGGGCAGGGACCAGACGGCCGTGGAGGTGCGTGCTAGAAGGAGCCTGTGTTGCCACAAGTGGACTTCTCAAGGTGTTTCTGGTACGAGCTCAGAAAGGGAAGAAGAGAGCTGTAGAGAAAGCCTCTGTCTGCTCAGAGAACAATGATCCTGAACAGAAAAGTGCTGGACTGTGGACGGTGAAGGAGTCTCACACGGAAATGAAGAACATGTCGTGGGAAACTTCAGGACAGGCCATGCTGGTTAAAAAATGGCAAAAAAAAGCTTTGGCTGAATTGTGTTCATGTCCCAGTGCTTTGTGGAAGGTAGGGCTTGCAAGCGATGAAATGAGATATTTAGCTGAAGCAATTTCTAAGCAAAGTATGGAAGGAGTGGCCTGGTTTCTCTCACCTGCTTGTAGTAAAATGTGAGAAAGAGAAACAACTTGAAGCTGGAATTGTTCATTGGAAAGGAAGAGAGCACAAAACTTCAAGATCTGGAACATTCTCAGTTTATTAGTATTGAAGAGAATGAGAAAGTCTTCAGGAGACAGCACTAAGGGTGTGGCCCAGAGGCCATTTTTGTTTTGTTTCTGTTTTGTTTATAGTGAAGTTCGATTTACCAACATATAGTATAACACCCAGCGCCCAGCCCATCACATGCCCTCCTCAGTGCCTGTCATCCAGTTACCCCAACCCTCCGCCCACCTCCGCTTCTGCAACCCTTTGTTCGTTTCCCAGAGTTAGGAGTTTCTCATGGTTTGTCTGCTTCTCTAATTTTTCCTACTCAGTTCCCCCACTTTCCCTTATAATCCCTTTCACTATTTCTTATAGTCCCCATATGGGTGAGACCATATGATGGTTGTCCTTCTCCGATTGACTTACTTCATTCAGCTTAATCCCCTCCAGTTCCATCCACGTCGAAGCAAATGGGGGGGGGTATTAATAAGAGTAGCCAGCCAGCTCACAGAAGCCACAAGATATTTTCCAAGACTGTGGAAGAATGTGAAGAGGGGGTTGCTTGTGCCTGACTCCCCATGTACCTACCACCTCACTTGGCAGTCTCCACGCCCAGCACTCTCCCCTCAGCTGCTCCAGGTGCTGCTCCAGCAACCAGCTGAGGTGCTCAACGAGCTGCAGGGGCATGGAGGCCTCCCAGAAGAGCCATGATCCCAGGCCCTAAGTCACAGTGGGGACAGGGCTGCCCAAAAGCTGTGGGGGCAGGGCAGCCAGGAGCCTTGGTGCCTCAACCTTGCCCCACAAAGCTGCAGGCCAGGAGCACTGTCACATTGAGTCTGGAGAGTGGAGCATCGAGCCAAAGAGGATTCTTTTTGAGCCTTAAGGTCTAACGAAATATGCCCCCTTAGGTCTTGTCACTCCTTGTTTGGAACTTGTCACTCCTCCTTTCCACTTCTCCCATTTGGTATGGGAATGCCTGTCCTGTGCCTTTCTTACCATTGTATTTCAGGAGCACATAACATGTCTGACTTCACAGATTCACAGTTGGAGAGCAGATTGCCCCAGGACAAATCATACCTGTGCCTCACCCGTAACTGATTTAGGTGATATTTAGATGGGACGTTGGACCTAGCCTTTAAAGTTGATGCTGGAACCAGCTAAGAATTTGGGGGCCATTTGGATGGAATGAATATATTTTGCATACAAGGACATGAATTTTGGGGGGCCTGGGTAGAATGTGATAAAATGAAATTTTTTTTAAAGATTTTATTTATTTATTCATGAAAGACAGAGAGAGAGAGAGGCAGAGACGCAGACAGAGGGAGAAGCAGTCTCCATGCAGGGAGCCTGATGTGGGACTCCATCCCGGGTCTCCAGGATCACGCCCTGGGCCAAAGGCAGGCGCCAAACCGCTGAGCCACCCAGGGATCCCCGATAGACTGAATTTATATGTTGAACCTTAGTTCCCAATGTGATGGTATTTGGAGGTGGGGCATTTGGGAAGTGATTTGGCCATGAGGGGATTATTGCTCTTATGAAAGAGATCCCAGAGAGGTCTCTGGCCCCCTCTGCTAGGTGAAGATACAGTGAGGAGCCTGCTGTCTACTAACCAGGAAATGGGCTCTCCTAGACACTAAACCTGCCAGTCCCTTAATCTCGGACATCCCAGCTTCCAGAACTGTGAAAAAGAAATGTATTTATTTACATTTTTTATATTGGCATAATTGCCCCCTCACCCTATTTATGGCATTTTTGCTATAGCCGCTGGCATAGACTAAGACAGCTGTCTTTTCATTATTAAGTTATTTATTAATGCTTAAAAGTATCAGGATTATTAATCCTAATAGTTGAATCAATTTTCCAGTATTTCATTCTAGTTGCTCAAATAGACCATCATAGATGAAAATATTTTACATATGATTAATTTACTTTGCTATTTCGCTTAGTTTTTCAGGTTAGCCTGATGACTGACATATACAGCCTGAACAAAAGGTTCACAAATAGGTATTGCCTTCATCTTTCTTAAAGTATTTGTTCTGAGAAATGGAAAAAAAAAGGCTTTATGAGTTACTTTGGAATGTTACATTTTATTTTGTTTACTTATTTTTAAGGATTTTATTTATTTATTTGAGAGAGAGCACAAACGGGGCAGGGGCGGAGAGAGAGAGGAAGAAGCAGACTCCCTGCGGAGCAGGGAGCCTGATGCAGGGCTCCGTCTGAGATCATGATCCCAGAATCCTGAGCTGAAGGTAGGCACTTAATGGACAGAGCCACCCAGGCACCCCTGGAATGCTGAATTTTAAAATTGAGCAAAAAGTATCCTATCTTGACACATGATACCTCCTCAAAATATTGTTGAGAACTTTGCAGTAGATTATTATATTTTTTTTTGCAAAATCATGTATAGATTAATTTACTTGTAGAATATACACTTTAGGACAGTTCTCAAATATAATCATATGCATTTTGGCTGCCAGAGTTATTGTCATTTACCCTATAGAAAAAGGATTCAATGCTCTCTTGGGTGTTGAATTTCTTCTTGCTGTTTTATTAGAGCCTTGTGGATCTGTGGCTGTCATCCTGCCTGCTAATATCCTAAAAATCCTGACAGCAGTATTTTTATGATAGCATCCATTTATTTCTGCAACATAAGCATCCATTTATTTCTGCAACATAAGAAATAGGTATTTGCTAAAACAGAGGTTAGAGATCTTTTGTTTTTTTGTTTTTGTTTTTGTTTTTTCTAAAAAAGGACCAGCTGTGAATATTTTAGGCTTTCTGGGCTACAAAGTTTCTGTTATAACTACTCAACTGTGCTTTTGTAGCACAAAGGCAGCCCTAGACAATAGGTAAATGAATGTGCATGATTGTATTCCAGTAAAACTTTATTTACAAAAACAGGTGGTTGGCTGGATTTGGCCCGTGACCCACAGTTTGGAGACCACCACTGTGATGTCTGATAGAGAGGAGTTAACTGCAAGTATATGTGTTTTGGAATTTAAACTTGGACGTGTTTCCTCCTGGAACTTTAAGGAACACAAATGATTTAAGAAGTCTATTTTTTTTCATTAAAACATAGAATTATGATTGCTATCAAATTGGTCTCATTGCTTCGATAAATCATAATTGAATTCCTGCTGACCTATTGTTTCCTGACAAAATCCATTCCCAATTTGTAGCAGAGAGCAGGAGAAAGAATTAGAAAACCATTTATGGTAAATTCTTAAGGGACGGCATTACTAATTTGTGCATATTGCTGTTTAGTTGTATATGAAAACTATCCACCAAAAGTCGCCTCTTTTTCTTTTTCATTACAATAGCATGTCCAACTTTAGCATATGGAAGCATTTCTGCAGTGTAAGTTATTCTGAGGAAAAGACATAATTTGTAAATGCTGTCAAGTAAACCATGCTTTTCTAAATGCAGTTTTGGTGACTGGATGCATCTCTGTATAACTCGTCCCTGGTGCAGGAAAAGGAGACTGTGGTGCAGAGTGTGAGTAGCTCTTTTCAGATATTTCTCTGCAGATGTCTTCCTCTTCTCCTGCAACAAGGACATGATTACAAGGGATGGCTCAACCTCGTTCTTGGTTGTTTTCAGTGACACTTGGCAAATGATTATATTTTTAAAACTTTCTGTGGCTTCATTTGCAGATAAGCTAAAACTGGGACCAGGAAAATAAACTTGACCAAGACTTTAATAAAAACCATCTGTTATTAATAACAAAACTATGTAGATGGTAGAAAGCTTTTACATTAATAAAACTATTCTACTATGTCTGCTCAATGGACATTGACTACGCAGGTTGCTTTGATAGGTCCTAATGTATATGGTCAACACAAGCTGTTTAGGAAAGAGCTGTGAAATGTCATATTTTATTCCTACAAATGAAAAAACATGTAGACTTTAAACACAACTGCATAATGTTTTTTTAAAGTTTACTTTTAAATTAAAAGTAGCACATGTATTACAAAGAATTTAGAAAACAATGCAAAACTAGAAGAAGGAAATAAAAACTCACTCCTTGGGCCCCCAGCCAAAGAAAAGTGCTCTTCAACTGTTATTTATAGAAACACTCAAACAAAAAGAATGGAGACACTACAGAATGAAGTAAGGGTGAAGAAAAATATTTGTTTTGCTAACTGATTAACAAGTCACAATGTGAACAGCAGGGGACCTTGTCACGGGTGTACAGCCCTGTACGATTAGTACAGTAGGATGTGCAGCCAATGATTTCAAATTGCCTGTTGCAGTGTCATACAGTTGGATATTGAACAGAAGGCCAATAGAAGGGCAAAAAGAAGTTTTTAGGCTACATAAAAGTTCTCAGATCATTGCTGCTATATTCAAGAAGAAGGAAGAAAAAAACTGTAATGCTTTTAGATGAAAATATATGAAACTATCTTCATGATTTGAGGTGGGGAGGAATTTCTTAAACAAGACATCAAAAGAATTAGACTACATTGAAATCAATAACTTTTGCTTATCAAAACATATCATTAGGAAAAGAGTGGAAAGATAAGCCATAAACAGTGAGAATATGCACAATAATACATTTGACCAAAGATTAATGTTGAGAATACATATTTAAAAAAAACCCTGCTGATCATTAAGAAATTTAAGCATTCCAGTTTGAAAATGGACCAAAGACTTGAATACACAGTTCACATAAGAGGGTATTCTTATGACCAATAAGCATATGAAGAGGTGCTCAATCAAAATCATTAGTCCTTAGGGAAATACAAATTAAAATGAGATACTACCAGAATAGCTTCAAATGAAAAACACCAACAGTACCAAGTGCTGATGAGGATGTGAGGCAACTGGAATTTCTGTTCATTGATGTTGGGAGTCTAAAATAGTGGACCCCTCTGGAAACTGTTTGGCAGCATCTCTTAAAGCTAAACATATGCCTATTCAGTGACCTGACTATTGTACTCCTAAGTATTTGCCCAAGGGAATATGGGTGCATGTATCCACCAAAATATGCATAAAAATGTTCTAAGCAGTGTCATTTACAACTACTCAAAATTGGAAATAATGCAAAAGTCTATCAACAATAGAATGGATACAAGATAACACTAAACAAAATTAAAAAATAAACTGATTCCAGCCAAAATGGAGTGGATTTACCCTCCCGTCTAGAACAAGAGCAAACCATCCAAGAAAGAGCAACAGGGACTAGTTTTCCTACCTGCTCCCCAAAACAACCCAAATCAAACATGACCAGACAACATATATGAAGCAATGGTTTTCAAACTATAGATATTGGTCAGCATAAGACAATGGTTTCTCAGAGATGGGAAGCAAATGAGTTAAAACCTAAAATTTTCCCAGCTTGAGAAAGTTTCCTACCCTTGGAGTGAAGTGGAAATGGGAACCCAAGCAGAGCCTGTTGGACTCCTTGATTTGAGGAGCTTGAGAGTCCAATGACACCATGGTGGCAAGACTCTGCAGGACAGAGTATCAGAGAGTTGAGCAACACTGAGAGAAGATACAGGAGAACCACATGGATTCTCATCAGGATGCAGCACAGGACTGATGAGCACATGCCTGTGATGCAACAGCCCAAGATTGAGAAAGAACTATGAAAGAATTGAAAGGAACACTATCCAGCACTCATGCAGCACCAGAAATAGTGATTCCTCCTAGCAGCCAGACTCTAAAAGCTCACAATCCAAGGGACACTGGAGAGAATATTCAGGAAACTCTTGCCATGGTCCTGGGGGGGATAATTGACCCTAGAGTGTGCGTTACTCTGGACCTAACTAACAAATCATAAAAGTACTACAGGAAAGGATCAAACCATTGCTAAGTAACTTAAATTCTAGCACAAAGTTCATGAATATAGGAACATAAAAATATCTAGCACTCAGAAAGGTACAATTCAAGATGCCTGACATTTGGTCAATGATTACTAGGAACTCACAGGAGCAGAAGAATACCCCTGTTCTTCATAAAGAGGACAACAATCAATGGAAACCAACTCAGAACTGACCCAGATTTTAGAATTTGAAAAAAAAAAGTATTAAAAGCTAATAAAAACATTAAAAGGATATTGAGATAGTATTTCACAGATTCATGAAGTGAAATAGAACCATGGAAGATATTAAAAATCCTTATCGAATTTATCAAGTTGAAAATGACAAAGTCTGAAATGAAAAATACGCTGGATGGGATTAATGGCAGATCTGACAGTGTAGAAGAAAAGATAAAAATGAACTTGAAGCTGTAACACTAGAAACTTTCTGAAACAAAACACAGAATGAGAAACAATTTTTAAAAATACACAGAACACCCATGAGCCCTGGGACAACTTCAAGTGGGCTTACATGCATGTAATTAGAATAATAAAGGAGAAGAGGTGGGAGGGAGTGACATAAAATATATATTTTTTTTAATTAGAAAATGTTGGGACACCTGGGTGGCTCAGCGATTGGATATCTGCCTTCGGCTCAGGCCATAGTCCTGGAGACCCAGGATCAAGTCCCACACTGGGCTCCCTGCATGGAGCCTGCTTCTCCCTCTGCTTATGTCTCTGCTTCTCTCTCTCTCTCTCTCTTTCTCTCTCTCTGTGTGTCTCTAATGAATAAATTTTTAAAAATTTTTTAAAAGATTAGAAAATGTTTCAAATTTGATGAAAAATATGAACTTAGGAATATCAATGAACCCCAAGCACTAGAAACATGAATAGCACCAAGTCACACCATAATCAAGTTGTTCAAAACTAGTAATAAAGAGAAAACATTCAAAAGCCCTTAGAGAATAGGGAGGGGCAAGATGGCGGAAGAGCAGGGTCCCCAAATCACCTGTCCCCACCAAGTTACCTAGATAACCTTCAAACCATCCTGAAAATCTACGAATTCAGCCTGAGATGTAAAGAGAGACCAGCTGGAATGCTACAGTGAGAAGAGTCCGCGCTTCTATCAAGGTAGGAAGACGGGGAAAAAGAAATAAAGGAACAAAAGGCCTCCGAGGGGGAGGGACCCCGCGAGGAGCCGGGCTGAGGCCGGGGCGAGTGTCCCCAGGACAGGAGAGCCCCGTCCCGTCCCGGAGGAGCAGGAGCTGCACCAACCTTCCCGGGCGGGCGGAAAGGGGCTCGCAGGGAGGTGGAGCAGGACCCAGGAGGGCGGGGATGCCCTCGGGCTCCCGGGGACACTAACAGACACCTGCGCCCCGGGAGAGTGCTCCGAGCTCCCTAAGGGCTGCAGCGCGCACGGCGGGACCGACCGGAGCAGCTCGGAGGGGCTCGGGAGCGGCTCCAGGGAGGGGGCTGCGGGGCGGGAGCGCGAATCCCACAGCGCAGGCCCCGGAGCACAGGGCGCCGGGACACAGCCCAGGATCCGGCCTCCCCCTGGGACAGGCAGAGGCCGGGAGGGCCCAGGACAGCAAGGACGCTCCTGCCCCGAGCTGAGCACATCAGCGGCCCCGCCCCGGAGCCTCCAGGCCCTGCGGACGGAGAGCCGAGAGCCCCGAGCCCCGTAGTTCCTGCGGAGGCTGAATCCAGGCTTCCAGAGTTGCCATAGCAACTGCTGCTGTTCCTCCCTGGGTCCCACGGGGTAAACAACCCCCGCTGAGCCCTGCAGCAGGCAGGGGCAGAGCAGCTCCCCCAAGTGCTAACACCTGAGAATCAGCGCAACAGGCCCCTCCCCCAGAAGACCAGCTAGAGGGACCAGTGATACTCCCCCGTGTTCCAATACAACTTGTTTTTGGCCACTCTGCACTGAGCAAAATGACTAGAAGGAAAACCTCACTTCAAAAGAAAGAATCAGAAACAGCCCTCTCTCCCACAGAGTTACAAAATCTGGATTACACTTCAATGTCAGAAAGCCAATTCAGAAGCACCATCATACAGCTACTGGTGGCTCTAGAAAAAAGCATTAAGGCCTCACGAGACTTCATGACTGCAGAATTTAGATCCAATCAGGCAGAAATTAAAAATCAATTGAATGAGATGCAATCCAAACTAGAAGTCCTAACGACGAGGGTTAACGTGGTGGAAGAACGAGTGAGTGACATAGAAGACAAGTTGATGGCAAAGAGGGAAACTGAGGAAAAAAGAGACAGACAATTAAGGGACCATGAAGACAGATTAAGGCAAATAAATGACAGTCTGAGGAAGAAAAACCTACGTTTAATTGGGGTTCCCGAGGGCGCCGAAAGGGCCAGAGGGCCAGAATATGTATTTGAACAAATCCTAGCTGAAAACTTTCCCAATCTGGGAAGGGAAACAGGCATTCAGATCCAGGAAATAGAGAGATCCCCCCCTAAAATCAATAAAAACCGTTCAACACCTCGACATCTAATAGTGAAGCTTGCAAATTCCAAAGATAAAGAGAAGATCCTTAAAGCAGCAAGAGACAAGAAGTCCCTGACTTTCATGGGGAGGAATATTAGGGTAACAGCAGACCTCTCCACAGAGACCTGGCAGGCCAGAAAGGGCTGGCAGGATATATTCAGGGTCCTAAATGAGAAGAACATGCAACCAAGAATACTTTATCCAGCAAGGCTCTCATTCAAAATGGAAGGAGAGATAAAGAGCTTCCAAGACAGGCAGGAACTGAAAGAATATGTGACCTCCAAACCAGCTCTGCAAGAAATTTTAAGGGGGACTCTTAAAACTCCCCTTTAAGAAGAAGTTCTAGTAACTCTGAACGTGAATGGGCTTAATGACCCCATCAAAAGGCGCAGAGTTTCAGACTGGATAAAAAAACAGGACCCATCTATTTGCTGTCTACAAGAGACTCATTTTAGACAGAAGGACACCTACAACCTGAAAATAAAAGGTTGGAGAACCATTTACCATTCAAATGGTTCTCAAAATATACCCTAAAAACTACAGAACACTTCTGAAAGAAATTGAGGAAGACACAAAGAGATGGAAAAATATTCCATGCTCATGGATTGGCAGAATTAATATTGTGAAAATGTCAATGTTACCCAGGGCAATTTACACGTATAATGCAATCCCTATCAAAATACCATGGACTTTCTTCAGAGACTTAGAACAAATTATTTTAAGATTTGTGTGGAATCAGAAAAGACCCCAAACAGCCAGGGGAATTTTAAAAAAAGAAAACCATATCTGGGGGCATCACAATGCCAGATTTCAGGTTGTACTACAAAGCTGTGTTCATCAAGACAGTGTGGTACTGGCACAAAAACAGACATATAGATCAATGGAACAGAACAGAGAACCCAGAAGTGGACCCTGAACTTTATGCTCAACTAATATACAATAAAGGAGGAAAGACGATCCACTAGAAGAAAGACAGTCTCTTCAATAAATGGTGCTGGGAAAATTGGACATCCACATGCAGAAGAATGAAACTGGACCACTCTCATGCACCATACACAAAGATAAACTCAAAATGGATGAAAGATCTAAATGTGAGACAAGATTCCATCAAAATCCCAGAGAAGAATTCAGGCAACACCCTTTTTGAACTTGGCCACAGTAACCGGAGAAGGACAAACAGTGTATGTTCTCATTCATTTGGGGAATATGAATAATAGCGAAAGGGAATATAAGGGAAGGGAGAAGAAATGTGTGAGAAATATCAGAAAGGGAGACAGAACATAAAGACTTCTAACTCTGGGAAATGAACTAGGGGTGGTGGAGGGGGAGGAGGGTGGGGGGTGGGGGTGAATGGGTGACGGGCACTGAGGGGTACACTTGACGGGATGAGCACTGGGTGTTATTCTGTATGTTGGTAAATTGAACACCAATAAAAATTAATTTATATAAAAAAAATAATAAATAATAGGCATTTCAATAGATACACGCTCAGGAATGACAATGCTAAAAAAAAAAAAAAAAAAAAAAAAAAAACAAAAGCCCTTAGAGACATGTTATACACATAGAAACAAAGATCAAGAGACAGCAGATTCCTTACCTCCTGCCACTCCTGTAAGGGAAACAACATCTTTAAAGCACTGAAAGAATAAAACTGTCAATCTAGAATTCTCCACTTAGAAAAAATATCTTTCAAAAATAAAGGTAAAGACATTTTTTCCCCCAGAAATACAGATGCTGTACTAACGTGTGCACCACTAGAATGGTTACAAGAAGTTCTTTAGGTAGAACGAAAATGGTATCAGGTGATATTTGATCTCCACAAAGGAATTCAGTGCACTAGAAATGATAAGTACATAGATAATTATATAAAGTTTTAAAGATTTATTTTATTTTTTAGATTTTTAAAAAAATGTATTTATTCACGAGAGACACACAGAGAGAGGCAGAGACACAGGCAAAGGGAGAAGTAGGCTTTCTTTGGGGAAGCCCAACGTGGGACTCAATCCTAGGACCCCGGGATCATCCCCTGAGCCAAAGGCAGATGCTCAACCACTGAGTGACCCAAGTGTCCCAAAGATTTATTTATTTTAGAGAGAGAGAATGCACACACAAAAGGGGGAGAAGGGAGGGGAGAGAGAGAGGCAGACTCTTCACTGAGTGTGGAGCCCCATGTGGGGCTTGATCTCAGACCCTGAAATCATGACCTGAGCCAAAATCAATAGTTGGATGCTTAACCGACTGAGCCATCCAGGTGCCCCAAGAGAGGCCCATCCAGAATTTGAATAAATATGTATGGTTTAAAAAATTATTTAAATATTTTTTGAAGGTTGACTCTTTAAATAAAAAAAAATAATGAGTCAGAGAGTGTATGTATAAGTAAAGTGTTAATACCAGAAGAGGATAAATGGAAATCCAGGATTATAAGGTTCTTATAATACATTAAAATTGTATCATATTACTTGAAGGCAGACTGATGAGTTAAAGATGTCTACTATAAACCCTAAAACAACCATTAAAGTAACAAAACAGAATACTTTAGCTGCCAGTCAAAAAAAGAGAAACAATAGAATTTGTTATTATTATTTTCAAATAATTCAAAAGAAGATAGAAAAAGAAAAAGGAATCAAAGAACAGATGGGACAACTAGAAAATAAACAGCAAGTTGGTAGACTTAAATATGATTATATTAATATTCACAAAAACAGCTCAAAGGCAGAGATTGATGATTGGATATAAAACAAGACACACAACTGTGTACTGTCCACAAGAAGCACATTTAAACATAAAGACACACATAGGTTAAAAGGATGGAAAAAGATAGGCCGTATTAACACTAGTCAAAAGATACCTGGACGGACCTTGTTACCATGAGATAAAGTAGATTTTGGAGCAAAAAAATATTGCCAAGGATAAAGAGGGTCCTTTCTTAAGAAAAGGAGTCAATTTATCAAGAGGACATAATAATCCTAAACATTTATGCACCTAATAATAGAGCTTCAAATTACTGAAGCAAATCTGATGTAACTACAAGAAGAAACAGACGAATCCATGAGTATAGTTAAGAGATTTTGGTATGCCCTTCTAATATTGATAGCACTCATGAACAGAGTTCATGTGGGAGAAGTAAGCTCATGAAAAGATGCTCAACATCTTTAGTCATTAGGGAAATACAAATTGGCAAATTGAAACCACAGTGAGATATGACTCCACACCCAGTAGAGTGGCTAAAGTGAAAAAGATTGATCATCCCAAGGCCTGATGGGAATGTGGAGGACCTGGTTTCCTCATATACTCTTAATGGGAATGAACAGTGGTAGATGACTTTGGAAAAGAGTTTGGCAGTTTCTTAAATAGTTATCTGCGTACCTACCGTAGGGTCCAATATTTACTCAAGAGAAAAGGAAATTTTTCTCCATACATAGATTTGTCCACGAATGTTCATAGTAGCTTTATATGCCATAAACTGGAAAGAACCCAAATGTCCATCAACAGATGAATGAATAAACAAACCTTAGTTTATCCGTACTAAGAAATACTGCTGCACAATAAAAACGTAGGAGCTATTGGCACATGCTGGAACATGGATGAACCTCATTATAAGTATGCTGAGTGAAAGAACCTATAGAAAAAAGTGGACATACTGTGCTATTGCGTTCATATAAGCTTCCAGAAGATGTAAACTGATCTGTAACAACAGAAGTCATATCAGTGTTTGAGAGGATAAGGGATTGAGAGGAAGGGAGGGTCGCCGAGGGGTCCAAAGAAACTTTTGGAGTGATGATATGATGGTGATGGTTTCATGGTGAGTATGTATCAATAATCTCATCAAGGTGGACACTTCAAATATGTCTAATTTATTGTGTGTCAGTTATACCTCGCAAGGCTGTTGGAAATAAACCATTAGACAACTAAATGAGTTTCATGTGATTCCCACACTGAACTCACTGATCAATTTTTCTTAACGAGCATATGATGCCAGCCACAAAAGCATCTACGGTACGATTCCATTTATATTTATTCAAGAGAAGGCAAAATTGATTTGTGGTGAAAAGAAAATCGGAGTAATGGATACCAACAGAGGGCGGTGAGATTGACCAGTGAGGGGCACAAAGAAACCTTCCAGGAGGTTGGAAATAGTCTAAATCTTGACCGAGTTGGTGGTGATTGACGGCTTAAAAGTAATCAAAGTCATCTATATACAGTAAGCCTACTTTACGTACTTTATATATCTTTTTTTAAAGATTGTATTATTCATGAGAGACACAGAGGGAGGCAGAGACACAGGCCGAGGGAGAAACAGGCTCCATGCAGGGAGCCCGAAGCGGGACTCAATCCCAGGACCCCGGGATCATGGCCTGAGCCGAAGGCAGACGCTCAACCACTAAGCCATGCAGATGTCCCTGCGCTTTATATATCTATACCTTAAAAAAGGAGGAAGAAAAAGAAGGCGACCACATAGTGCATCAAACTGCCCATGTGGAAGTGGTGGCGGGAGTCTTTGGAGCAGTGTGCGACTGTCCTTTGAGAGCAAGCAGGAAACAAAGATGCTCTTCAAAGAACAGCATAGGGCATACTCCCATTCGTGAGTGCCCAGCGAGAACCCTTCTAGAATTGGAAGCTGGCTCTAAAGCAGGCACTGTGTTGTTCCCAGCTGGTATTTGTCAGGCCTTCTGTTTCTAAGGGCATAAATATAACTGAGTGCTTCTGCAAAATTAAGAGTATTCTCACTCATGAAAAATGAAGAAATTAAAGTAAAAAGACCTTATTAAGGACCGAAAAAAATGTCAGTATTCACTGGTTCATGCTGTGCCAAATCTCTTGGATTCAAATCCAGGGGCAGAAAAATCTGATTCGCTTCTGTGACAAATGGAGCTGCGAGCTTAAGACTTGGAGCTTGGAAAGGCCTTTGCAACGTAGCAGAAAGAGCGCCTCTTCAAGGTTTTAGTTTGGGCACGATGGGGCCGTCCTGGCCTCTTAGCCTCTTCATGTTTAGGGTCAGGATTCCCATCAGATCTCTGATTTTTTTTTTCTGAGGATGTTGATTACCTGTGACATGAAGTGGAACTCAGAGTAAAGGACTCCACCTGGAACCTGGCATTGATGTTGGGCAGTGCTGGCTGACTTCCTTGACCGTGGGCCTTTGGGGACCTCTTTGTCTTCTCCGTCCTTGGCTGACTCAACTCGAATTGGTTTTTCATCCTCCCAGTCTGGTGCCAGGAAGACTAGGAGGAAGCCCTAGCTGTCCTCCTCCCCAGCATGGTGGCCCTTGCCTTCAGCCACGTTTGTGAAACCTTGCCTGTTTCAGATCCCTCTATCTCTGGATTTGAAAGGAATTGTTAGCTTGAGGAAAATTGCCAAGTCAAGGAATGAAACATGAAAGACCTAGAAAAACTTGGGTCGCATACCCTATTTGTAGAAGTTTGTGAAGATGCTGAGGGATCGTCCAAGGAAGCAGATGCTGGGGGTAATATAAGTTGGGGAAACTGAGGCAACCACCCCACATTTTTCATCACTCTTTTTAAAAAAAAAAAAAGATTTTATTTATTTATCCGTGAGAGACACAGAGAGAGGCAGAGACACAGGCAGAGGGAGAAGCAGGCTCCATGCAGGGAGCCTGATGTGGGACTCGATCCAAGGACCCTGGGATCACGCCCTGAGCTGAAGGCAAACGCTCAACCACTGAGCCACCCAGGCGCCCTATCTACCCCACATTTTTAATGGCAAAAGGCTATCCAGTGGGTTTGAGTGTTCCTTCCCTATAACACCCCCTGGCCTGATTTCTTTAAATCACTCTTTTGGTATTTACCCCTGATAGCAGGGGCAAAAAAAACCCTTTGTTTTCTATGTTGTGAATGTTATTGTGAATATTTCTTATGTTCTAAGTATTTTTTCTCCTTCACCGAAACACACACAATCCAAGTTTATAAATTCTTTCCTTTGGAAATTTCTAGTTCCATTTGTACTAGTATCTAAAAACAAATACCTTATAAATTTGTTATTGTCTAAACAAACTCTAATAATACCCATATCACAAATGTGATCTTACTAGAAACAAGCAGTTATACAGAATAGATTTGTGTGTGTCTGCATGTGTGTTTTGACCCTGACAAAGTGGTTTTGGGACTATTGATGGTCCTAAGAAAAATGAGTTTTCTATGTACTTTGATTTTTTTTCGTGAAATTTCCATTCCCTCCTACACTTATACACACAAAACCCAAGCCATAAAAAGGTGTTTTTAAAATAACTTCTAAATTCCCCATTATGTTATGTTTCCAGGCCAGATTACAGTTAAAACAAAGTTTTGACAGACAGAATAACTTATCACTTTGGCCACAAATCTTGGTCTTTGGAAAAGAAAATGACTTGTAGTACAGATCTTCCTGAACTTACAATGGGGTTACATTCCAATAAGCCCATCTTAAGTCGAAAATGCACTTAATACCCCTAACCTACCGAAAGTAATAGCTTAGCCTCGTCCACCTTCAAGTGTGCCAAATGCTCATATTTGGGCAAAACCATCTAACACAAAGCCCATTTATAAGAAAGTGTTGAATAGGGCGCTTCAGTGGCTCAGTGGTTAAACGTCAGCCTGCAGCTCAGGTCAGGATCCCAGGGTCCTGGGATCGAGTCCTACTTTGGGGGACTGAGCTCCCTCTCCCTCTGCCCCCTCCCCTTGGCATGCTCTCTCTCTCTCTGTGTCAAATAAATAAGTAAAATCTTAAAATGTTGAATATCTCCTGTAATTTATTGAATACTATACTGAAAGTGAAAAACGGAGTGGTTGTCGGGGGACAGAATGGTGGTAAGTGTATTGACTGTCCTCATGACCTTGAGGCCAACTGCGAGCTGCCACCGCCCCTGTCCAGCATCTTGAGAGAGGACTGTGCCACGTGTCACTAGCCCAGGAAAAGATCCAAGTTCAAAATTCAAAATACAGTTTTTCCTGAATGCATGTCCCTTTCCCACTGTTGTAAAGTTGAAAAACTGTAAGTCAGGGACGATCTGTAGAGTCTTCAGTCACATCCTTGCGTGTATGTCATTGGTCCACCTTCTTCTCGGAATTTGGCAAGTGGAATCCCTTACATGACAACTGGCTTCCTTTCCCACCCACAGGACGCTCACCCCTTGGTTAGTTTGGAGAAATAGAGAAGTCAATGTCCTTTTGTTCCTAATTTTATTCTCTTTGTTCCTAATTTTATATATCTGGTGCATGTTTTTGTTTATGGTCAAGTTCATTTTTTCCCTATTAACTCATCAAACACTTATCAAAGGCTTGCTATGTGAAGTTGCACTCTGAAGCCAGGCAGCCTCGTTGATATCTGCTGCTTACTTAATTCTGGACCTTGGGCAGGTGCTGTGTCTCAGTTTTATCATCTGTAAAATAGGGATGATAATAGTACCCATCGCATACGTTATTTTAGAAGATTTCATGACTTGTGTGTGAAAAGTTTAGGATGTTGTCTGAGCCATCGTTAATACTCTGTGTTATTGTCATGGTTTGCTGTTGTTATGACGGATGATAGCCTTGTGCTTCATACCGGGCACCCAGACATGCTTCTTCTCGACATGTTTTCCTTTTAATGTCATGCATGGCCACTATATCTATCCAAGCCTGATTTATTGAGCCTAGAGTTTCTTAGCTTTGTCACTGTCGGGATTCAGGGTCAGACAAATCTTTCTTGTGAGACTGCCCCACGCACAGCCTCCCTGGTGTCTATTCACTAGATGCAAGAAAGATGTTCCTTCAGTTGTGACAACCCAAAATATCTCCAGACGTTGCCTCGCCTCCCCTGGAGAACAAAATTGCCCACCTGTTGAGACTGGTACATCCTTGCTCAGAGGCAGCACTGTAGCTCTACCCGCTTTCTTTTCTTTTTTTTTTTTTAAATTTTTTTAAAATTTTTATTTATTTATGATAGTCACACAGTGAGAGAGAGAGAGAGGCAGAGACACAGGCAGAGGGAGAAGCAGGCTCCATGCACAGGAAGCCCGATGTGGGACTCGATCCCGGGTCTCCAGGATCGCGCCCTGGGCCAAAGGCAAGCGCCAAACCGCTGCGCCACCCAGGGATCCCTCTACCCGCTTTCTAAGGAGGCCTCTGGTTATGTGATGCATTGTCATCTTCTCTCTAAGCTTTTGAAGATCTATGTTCTGTGATACATGTACCTCTTCACCTTCTGGGAACCTTAGGGACAATTGGGTTGTTACCACTAAGGCCTCCTTAGCAGGATGGACCACTCTTTAAGATATCCTCCTCCTAAATCTCTTGGGCTTCTTTAGAAAGAAAGTGGGGTGGGATCCCTGGGTGCCTCAGCAGTTTAGCACCTGTCTTTGGCCCGGGGAGTGATCCTGGAGTTCCAGGATCAAGTCCCACATCAGGCTCCCAGCATGGAGCCTGCTTCTCCCTCTGCCTGTGTCTCTGCTCCCTGCCCCCTTCATGAATAAATAAATAAAATCTTAAAAAAAAAAAAAAAAGAAAGTGGGGGACATAGTCTTTCCAGCACTTCTGTTCAGGGCTGACCTTGAACATAAGCCTCCTGGCCCTTTGCAGCTGAAGGACTGTACTGCTTATCGCCATGGAGAACAAGCCAGGGTCTCTGGATCATGCTGTGTGAGCTCGTCTGGCCAGGCCCTTGGTCCATGGCCCGGGTGAGCACTGATGTAGGACAGAGAGAGAATAATTACTATATACCAGGCTTTTTTTTTTTTTTTTTTTTTTTTACTAGGGTAACCATTTAAAAAAAAAGAATGTAAGCCTAGTAAAGGGAGGACAAAAATTCTATTTCATCAACCACCTGACTTAAACTCCTTAAGTGGAACAGGTTAGATGCACACAGGGATGGATGGTGCTATGCTTGGGGTGGTGGCGGTTTCGAAGAGTGAACAGCACTCTTCAAGGAGGACAGAGAAAACTCCTAGTGATGGCTTTGTTCCTCTGGCCCCAGTATTACCAGGACACAGTCAGGTTTAACTTCAAAGGTGTCCTCTGTCAGGAAAGTTATCCCTATGCAACACCCCAGGGGCGCAAGGGCCTTGTAATGACACAGAGTTGAATCTGGAAGTTTTTAAGCGGTTGTCATTTGTCATTGTTTCATTGGTGTCCCAAGAGTGAGGACGAGCCCGCTCAAGCTGGGTGCTCTCCTCCATCAGACTTATGGTTCCTGTGCTTGAGGCCTCCCTGCTGCTCCGAGGGTGTCCCCTGCCCTCAGGGGCAGGTTCCATATTCAGTCACTGCTTTCAGTGGTAGTCTGGGCTGTCCCACCTTCATCCTGGCTGGATGAGGGTATCAAGAAGAGAACATGTGACATTATCGCCAGTGAGAGAACAGGAAAGTGTGCAGGAGGTAGGGTCGCAGGGAGGACCACTAGAATGGCAGCTGCAGTTCCAAACTTCAATCAGTATTTTAATTACCAAGTCTATATTTAGCAAGACAAAGGGAGAGATAAAGAGGAAGGAAGGAGTAGGTGGAGTGAGGGCCTCAGAGGAGCTGAGCCACTTTCTGGACTGGCTGCAGAACCCTGCAGGCCCGGCCAGGCCTTCCTGGCCTTGTGCCCTTCAGAAGGCCCACAGGTGTCAAGGAGTTGGCTTAAGTGGCTACAGCTCTGAGGCAGCTGCAGACCCCATCAAAGAGACACACGTCATCAGTACTGTTCTTTAATCTTCCTCTGCTCCACAGATGGGGGGATGGGGGCCAGCCAAGGGTCTCAGGTGGGGTCAGTGTGATTGCAGGGTCACTGTGCTGAGCACTGATGAGGATCGGCCTGTCATCGTTCACACTCATCCTCAAAGGCGGATGTTTTTATTCCCATTTCATTGATGAGAAGATGTCAGCTTTGAGACCACATGCCATGTAGCAGGGGCGTGGAGTCAAAGCCGGGCGGTAGATCCAGAGTTCTGAATGCCAGCGATGCTGAAGTCTTTTCTCCCCTGCGTGTAGGCTGACTGTGGGCTCCTGCTGTCAGGTCTAAGGTGCCAGAAACCAGCCTTGGTAATTGGATTCAAAGTTTCAATCTAAGCCCTTAGGACATGGCCCTTACCTTGCTGGCACCAGGTGTCCTAATATCTAAATTTCCTTAATGCTAATCCCTTTCGAATAATTAACACTGTAGGTAAAAAGTGATCACTTTTTTTTTTTTAATGATAGTCACAGAGAGAGAGAGAGAGAGAGAGGCAGAGACACAGGCAGAGGGAGAAGCAGGCTCCATGCAGGGAGCCCGACGTGGGACTCCATCCTGGGTCTCCAGCATCGCGCCCTGGGCCAAAGGCAGGCGCCAAACCGCTGCGCCACCCAGGGATCCCCATGTGATCACTTTTAATATATCTTCAGTTCTGTCCCAGACACAGGACTCTCCATAGACCAAAAGTGAAGAACTTAATTAGGAGGGCCTTTACTCGAATTTGATTTTATTGAATATTGTTCATACTCTGTTGGCCATTGGAAGGTATGGTGTTGGGATCCCTGGGTGGCTCAGCGGTTGAGCACCTGCCTTCAGCCCAGGGTGTGATCCTGGAGACCCGGATCAAGTCCCACATCGGGCTCCCTGCATGGAGCCTGCTTCTCCCTCTGCCTGTGTCTCTGCCTCTATGTCTTTCTCTCTGCGTCTTGCATGTATAAATAAATAAAATCGTTTAAAAAAAAAAAAAAGGAAGGTATGGTGTCTCCCCCCCTCCCCAGTACATTGATAGTTTATGCTAACAGGCTACAATTTGGGCCATAGATCCATATGTCACCTGATTTCTTTTTGGTCTTCCTGCCTTTTTTTTTTCTTCCTTTTTCCTGAGGCCACATGGATCTGCTTTAATTTTCCACTTTGTGTTTAAACCCTTGGCCTTAAGAACATTGTCCTCTAACAGTTTTAGTAAAAACATGAGCATCTGTAGAAAGCGCTCAGAGAAAATGAAGGTCATAAAATGTCAAACTGCAAATGAATAATGTAGAATCTTTGCTTGAGAATATTTCTGTGTAGCATAGAGAACATCCTGTTCTCTCCTTCTGAATCCTTCATAGGGAAGACACGGCACATACATGCACGACCCATGGGAGGAGGGCTTACAGAGCATTCTGGAATTAGTCACGATTCAAATAGTGCAGGAGGTTTACTGAGCGCCTGGCATGTGCCAGGCCCTATCCCAGTCCCTGGGGATAAGACGGCAACCTACAGACCCCTCCCTGGAGGAGCTCAGAGCCTAATGGGGCAGCAGGGATAACCGGTTGCAGCTGGGGAGATGCATGTGGATCCCCATGTGATCACTTTTATATATATCTTCAGTTCTGTCCCAGACAGAAGTCTCACATTGAGTTCTTGTCAAGAAGTTCTTGTCCCAGACAAGTCTCACATTGAGCTTGGGATCACAGAGCCACACAACTTGCTGGTGGTGACAGCTAATGTTTCCTGAGCATGTCTACATGCTTGGCACTGTGCTTTTCTACACATTTACTTTTTAATCCTCACAACTGAAGTAGAGGTACTATGACCCCTATTTTACAGTCGAGGAAATTGAGGCTACAAGTTCCCTAAGCCGAGTTTTGAAAGCCAAGTAAGAATTCTGTAGGAGGAAGAAGCAGAGATTCTGAAATGGGGGCACAGCAGGACAAAGACAGAGGCGTATGGATGAGGATCTCTGTGTATCGAAGGGGCATTGGCATCACACCACTGGCTTCTGCCCATGGTTAAAGGATTTCCACCGTGTGACTGGTTTTTGTTGAAAAGCAACCTATAGGGCAGCCTGGGTGGCTCAGCAGTTGAGCACCTGCCCAGGCCCAGGGCGTCCTGAAGACCTGGGATCGAGTCCCGCGTTGGGCTCCCTGCATGGAGCCTGCTTCTCCCTCTGCCTGTGTCTCTGCCTCTCTGTGTCTCATGAATAAATAAATAAAATCTTAAAAAAAAAAAAAGCAACCTGTGCCTCCCAACACCCCACACTCCCACCTCAGCTTAAACCACCCTCCAGTGATGGGCCACTTAAGTGTATAATGTGCCCGTGTGGTGGGGATGGCCTACTCCACCTTGAAGTGGTTGTTCACGACATGACTTTGAGCTTGGGCTTGGGGGAAAGGGCAACCGGGCCTCTCTGAGAAAGTCACAGGGCTGGCAGGGTCCCCAGGGGCACCGCGTTCCCAGTCTTCCCAGCTGGACTTCAGGTGACCTTGGGCAACTCCCTTAACCTCTGCAGCATTTGCTTTGTCCCCTGGGGTACTCAAGTCCTATCCCTTGAACCTGCTGCAGACACTAGTGCTTTATAATCCTGAAAATGGGATACCCGTTACTGCAAGGCGTTTCAGGTGAGGGAATATAGTTCAAATGAAAGTCTTTAAACTGCTCAGTGAAAGGAATAAATAAATAATCCCACTTCTCAAGATTCCTTAATTAACTAGTCATCACTGATCTAAGTCCTTATATAGCAGACTTGGCAAATGTACTAGTTGCACTAGGAAAACTATCTTGGCCTCTGCTCCATGCATTTTTAGCTCACAGCGGGTGGGTACAAATGAGAGCAAACCAGAAGTGGGCTTTTTTTCCATACCTGGGGCATGCCCTGGTGGAAAAACAAGCCTTTCCAGCGGGGGAAGGCAGGTTGCATGTGCAGCAGGACGGAAAAACCCAGAGTCGCTGATTGTGCCCCGTCTGATGGCTTCTTTGCAGGAGCTGATCCCGGACACTGGGCCCATGGGGGGAGGGGGATGACCGCATTTAAGTATCTGCTAATAGGCAAGACCGTGCCTTCCTCCACACCCTCTCTCCCCCTCTAAAGACTTTCTGGAAAATAGAGCAAAAACAATGAGGCGACCCCAAGGGTTGATGAGAATCGCATTCCCCATGCAGCCCCGATTACCCTGTGCCTTTGTGCCTGTGGACTCCGTGAAGGGTATGGCTGTCAGGTGTCTCTCCTCCTGGTGCAGGGTAATCTGCACTGATTGACTTGTCCATTGTCCTTGCCCTGCAGCTAAAAACAAAACAGGAAAGGCTGCTTGGTGGGGAGAGAGGGGAAAACTTGGTGGCCAAATGCTGTTGCTTTCCAGGCATTGGATGCAGGCTCATTCTCTCTGAGAAACTTCCATCCAAAGGCAGTGACTTTGAAAGGACCGTGGCTGGGAATTAGAGACAGATGCTTAGCTGGCCATGAGTAGATATTAAATTGTATTAAACTATGCAAACCGCATTTCTCATGCAAGGCCTGTTTCAACCTTACATCAGTCCTTGGGCTGCATTTGCATTTCTATAGAGAACGAAATAAAAGCAGCATGTCACTTACTTATTTCTATTCATAACTGTGGGCTGTTATTATTCTAGCTCTCGTCTCCCCTACACAGCACGGCCAGATTAATCTTCCTAAACCTCCCTCAAGAGCTAGTTTAGTTCCCAGCAGTTCACTTTATCAACTCCTGTTTATAAGGCCCAGGCGCTGAGAAGAATTTAAGAATATGTACGATGGGGCTAATTTTAAGGTCACCAGACATCCTGCTCTGTCTGGGACAATCCCTGGTTATGCCTGTTATCCTGATAAAATTATTACTAGTACCCCGTTTCGCTCTCAGAGGCGATCCGGGTGTAACGAGGAGTTACGCTCATGCCTGTCAAGGGCTCCTAAGCTAGAAGGGGTGGAGAGTATGAATGGAAATAATTCCAGAACAGGGAAGTCTGGAAGTGGAGGAGGGGAGAGGGGGGAGGAGGGTCGCTGCCCCAGGGCTGGGATAGGCAGGGGAGCAGCGTGAGGACAGCTGTGTGTTCTGGGTTCCTAGGGGGCCACAGAGACACAGAAAGGGAGGTTTCTTCCAAGGAGGGTGGGAAGGACAGATCTGGGGGGGCTCAAAGGGCAGACGGGGGGACACTTGGGTGGCTCAGTGGTTGAGCACCTGCCTTCAGCCCAGGGTGTGATCCTGGAGACCTGGCATCGAGTCCCCATTGGGCTCCCTGTATAGAACCTGCTTCTCCTTCTGCCTGTGTCTCTGCCTCTCTCTGTGTGTCTCTCATGAATAAATAAATTAAAATCTTAAAAAAAAGAAAAAAGTCCTGCAGGGAACTGGAGCTTCACTCTGGAGGCTGGAGGAAGACCTAGGCGCTGGCAAGAAGAGCCCCAGGGGCGAGAGTCCAGCGGGCCTGCCCTAGGGCGGCCCACCGCCCTCCAAGCTGCGGAGCCAGGCTGGTCCTGGACCCTGCTCCCCACCAGCCCGCCCTTCTGCCTGCCTCTCTCCCATGGCCCGCACGATTAATGAGGGAAATTAAAATTTCCACACATGACAGGGTGAGGCAAATGGATGTTCTGGTGTCTTTGTTCCCTCTGAGCAGAGGCCTCTAGCCAAGAGCTGACATGAGCCTGCTGTTGTAACATCAGTTAAATTATTTGAGCGTGATCTTCAATAGGAAAAATCCAGAAGCCTGTGTTTACGGGGAGCAGGCCGTGCAGTAGGACAGGTACAGTCCTTCGGGGGCCGTCGGAGAATGACTCACCAGGGAGTGTTTATCTGTGTTGCATGCAGCTCCTCCTGTTACTAGTGATTTCACTGGACCTCACGTGGGCCGCACGGCTATTCGTTTTGTCCGGTGTCTGCTTCTCTCTCCTTCTTCATCCCTCCCTCCTTTCTTTCCACTAAAGCCATCTATTCGGTGCCCCAAACATGGCCATGCCCTGAGCTTGCTGTTGTCACAGCTGTCCAGTCCTGGGAGGTCAGAGCATACCCATTCTACAGATGAACAGACTAAACTCGGGAAAGGTTAAGAGAGCTAGCGGCTCAAGACGACCAGCCGCGTGTGTTGCTGAACCTACTCCCGGGTGATTATCACCAAGCAGGTGTCTGTGAATAGTCTGATCATTCCAGGGACCCTGTTGACGAAATTCAACACTAGACAGAAGGTACCACTAAGGTGAGTGGTGCCCAAGCCTGGATGTACTTTAGCACCATGTGGGGAGCTCCAAGAATCCAGGTTCCTGGGCTCTATCCCCCAGAGATTCTATTTTGGATCCTGGTGAGCATAGGCATCTGTGTGTGAACGTGTGTGCACGTGTATGTGTGTGTTTAAAGTTCCCTAGAGCCCTGGTTCTCAGCCAGAGGTGCTTCAGCGTGTCCTGGAGGGTTTGTGATCACGCAGATGCTGGGCCCCATCCTCAGACTTTCTGATTCAAGACATCTGTGGAGGGGGCGTGGGGGGCCGCAGAGGGAGGGGCACTGAAAACGTGCATTTCAGGGGGTACTGCCACTGCTGGTCTGAGGGGCACACCCTGAGAACTGCTGCTCTCGGGGTTGCCCATGCTCATCCAGGCCAGGGGCTGCTGGACTGGGGAGCTCATGGTCTCCGACTGATGCCCCAATTGTTTGAGTCTGTTTTGTGGAGGTCACAATAGGATTAGAGACACTGGACCCAGGACGCCTACCTAACCAGCCATTTCCCCTTCCTCCCAACCTGGGAGATCGCTGTGCTCCTTTCATCTGAGTCTGGACGTGGGCTCTGTATCCCTCTGGTCTCTCTGCAGCCTGCCCATCCCAGCCAAATAGAGGTGGCTCGCAAGCTGCACTTACTTTTGTTTGCTAAGTTAGCCTAACTGCATTCCCCAAATCAATTGATTTATTAAAGAGTCTGTGTCTGGAACATGTGCCCTCTGTGTTCATCAGAAGGAACCCCTCGGGGAGTGGTTAACCTTGGTTGCACTGTAGAATCACCTAGAAAGTTTAAAAAAAAAAAAAACTGGATGCCGGGCCCCCTTGCAGACCAATTGGGTCAATGTGTCTGGAGACGGGGCCTGTGCCTCGTGAGCATCACTGGGATTGATCCGCAGGTGCAGTCAGGAGCTGATAGCCCTGTGCAGGTCCCTAATTAACCAGGTGTCATGGGACTCCCCGTGTCTGCCTGCAGAGTCCCCTCGCAGAGCCCCATCTCTCACAACCCCTTCCCACACACCTCTTTATTTTTCTGCCAAACAAAATGGAAAGGGGAAGCAGCCAGAGGCCCACTGACCCCCTTGTTGTCTTGGGGGATCCCTGACAGGTGGCCGAGATGGCTAGTGGCCACTGTCCCAGCGTGGTCAGAAGGAAGCTGTATTTCTGGAGCAGCACCAAAGGAACTGAGCTCCAACCCGGAAGGTGTCGCTTCTCCGGCCTCACCTTCTTCTTTGTGAATCTGTGCACGCATGGGCTCCTCCGGAGAGGAAGCGTTTCCATGTAGAGACTCCCTGGCTCTCAGCTCCATGGTTTTCTCTGTGCTCATGCCAGGCTCCTAGCTCCACCTTCATCAAGACACCCTCGCTCCTGCTGCCTGGAGCTGCCCTTTCCAGAAGTCACTGGTGCCCTCCTGAGCCCCACTGCTCGTTCTCTTTGCTCTCTCTGATGCACCCTGTTGGCCGCCCCCTCCTCTCCCGACATCCTGACTCTCTGTCTCCTCCTTGTTCCTTCTCTCTTTCCTTTCCTAATTGCTTTGCTTTCTCTTGCCCCTCAAATGGGAGCAGGTCCCCAGCACCAGCATCTTGGATGCCTAGCACTTCTCTGCACATCTTGGGATTCCTTCTCCAGACTCAAGGCGCTGGCCTGACATGTTCCATCCGAATCCCATTCTCCCAAAGGATCCAAAACCAAAAAATGTGTCCAGCAAACCAGCCCTGTCTCTCCCCTGTTTTTATCCCAGACGCCACCATCTCTTCTGAGATGAGTGTGGGTCTCACCTGCACTGAGCTCAGTGATCCACTTGGTAACTGTCTGGTCCACACTGCCTTCCTGAGGCCTCTCACTTGGGCCATTCCTGCCTTTGCCTCTGCTACCCTGTGCTGGATTATTGCGATCACCTTCCAGCCAGCCGCTCACTTTCCAGTCTTCACTGCCCTCCCATCTGCACACAGCTCTTAGAGACCTCCTTCCAGGAGGCTCTTCCTCCCTCTCCGGCCGCAGACATCCATGGAGCCTCTGCTGTGTGCCTGGCATAGTGCTGAGCACACTGCGTCTAGTTCCCATTTCAACCTGACAGCAGCCTTAGGAACCAGTGGACACTTAGCATCCCTCTTTTACGTGTGGGGACACAGATTCAGAAATGCGTAGGAATTGGGCCAGGGCTCCTAACCACTGACAAATGTGGAACAGAAAATTCAAACCCAGGCTTCTGAGCCTTCACTCTTAACCATGGTACCCCCCTGCCTCGCCCCTTGCCCCTGGTCCTCGGCTGCTTCCAGCGAAGACCAAGCTCCCTGGGTGGGCCCACGAGGCATTTCTAGATCTGCCATCGCCCACCTTGGCAGTCTTACCTTCTTTTTACTCCTGGACCCCCAGCCACTCACTCATTGGCTTGTCTATGTTTCTGCCTGGGTCCTTGGTCACATCCAGTAAGTACCCCAGGGCAGTGCCACTCCTCCAGCTTCGCCCTCCTGACCTCTCTGACCTTCTGAATCCCAAAAGCCTTTTTTGTGTACTCTGGGGTTTTATTTAATATGACACTGTGCTGGACTTCTTTCTTGGGCTTTTCAGCATTACCCTGATGGGTTATGAAGCCCCGAGGCCAGGAACTAGGTAGGTCTCAGACACGGTGCAGACTCGGGGGGCTCCCCGCGCGCTTCCTTGTGAGCAGCACTGGTGCACATCCGTGTGGGTCCCCCTGCCATCTCTGGTCTCTCGCCACAGTCCCTGCTGGGCCTCAGGGATAAGGCCGCGAGGTGAGCCCACCCTCTGGAGGCTGCTCTGCTGAGGCGCCCCGATTCCCCCACCAGCGCTCGGCGCTGCCATAATCGCTCGTTGGATTAGTTTTCCATCCTTCATGGGAATCATTTTTCTTCATACGTTTGTGTTTTTAAAGTTCGAATGAAATGGAGACTTGGCTGGGCACCAGGGAGGTTCGGGAGAGAAATGAGCAGTGGGACGTCCCCAGCCAAACCTGGCTGCACACCGCTGCCGGCCGAGGAATACAAATGAGTCCAAGCGGAAGGGCGGGCCTCCTGGGGGACAGGCCGCCATGGCTGCCTTGGACCAGGGCCTGGGCCTGCAGGGCGAGTCTGGAGTATTGCACAGCCCCCCAGCGGGGTCCCTGCTCCGCACCTTCTGAGGGTGAACGGAGAGGCCACAGGCAGAAAGGGCCACCTCTAGGGGCACCTGGGTGGCTCATGGTTGAGCATCTGCTTGGGCTCAGGTCATGGTCCGGGAGTCCTGGAATCGAGTCCTGCATCCAGGAGCCCGCTTCTCCCTCTGCCTGTGTCTCTGCCTCTCTCTGTGTATCTCTCATGAATAAATAAATAAAATCTTAAAAAAAAAAAAAAAGAAAGAAAGGGCCCCCTCTGCTTCAGACGGCCTCTCGCTGATGGTACAAATTGGTGATTGGGTTGGCAGCTTGGGACACGAACATACAGAACTATGTGAAAAATGGTAATAAGCACCTAAACAGGATGAGACTAATAACCACATTAACACACATAATGCAGATGCCTGATGTAGTGAAGCAAACATCTAGGTACAATTGGTACAATTCCAGTGATCCTTAACCGCTACAATTTCTAGATCCTTCACAGCCTGGGTTATGGGTCTAGGTCAGTGGCGTGCGATCTCAGCCACCTAAAGGAAGAGCTGCTGGGATTGGTAAGAGTGCCGAGAGATGAGGAAGGACACATGAAGGACGGATGCAGTGTCTGTGCTGTTTCTTTCTTCCCTTTAGTAGATGATGAAAAGTGATACCCACATCCTTGCCCCACAAGCTTGGGTTGTTTTTCATGCCAACATAGAAGTTGCCTCCTGTGGCTTAGCCCCAGCCAGCTCCTAGCAGTAGCAGCGGAGGAGCATGGCCCACCCATGGCCTTGGCATGAAGTGCAACCTGGAAGCGTCTGGAAATAGTCTGCTGTCTCCACACTCTGGACCTGGAGGATGAATTTAGCCCCTCAGGGCTTGTGAGAGTGTAAGAAGACAGTTTCCCTGTGACCCCATCCTGGGTGGCCTGTTGCCCTGCTGGGCCTGGTTTCCATTTGTCTCTTACTTTCTCCCTGAAACCCAGGCCTGACCCTGAATGTCAACCCTGACTGGAGAGGCCCCCACAAACCCCACAAAAAGAGTCACCCAGTCCATGGCTGTGCCTACTTTTTGGTATATTTTAAGTGCCTCCAAAAATATGCCCATCTCTGCCTTCTGGACACCAGCAGTTCCTGGTCTTTGGTTGACATCCATTTCAGGGCTGTCACACTTCCACTGCTGGACTATGAGACCCACTGTAGTGCCTGAGGCATGAAAACCATGGTAGCTGTCACCTGGTGGGCTGTTACACCTGGAATCCCAATCGGGGAGGCTGCTCTGGGAAGAGCTGTAGGCTGCCAGAGGGACAGGAGCAGGAGCAAAACAACAGTCTGGCATGCAGGAGCCCGGGATGGGGCTGGGGGAGGCACGCTCCACGGTAGGGGATATGCTCTCCATGCTCTCATGGGCACTGTTTTCTTAAATTAGAAAATAAAAAAAATAAATAAATTATTTTTAAAAATAAATTATTGACTTATTTTTAGATGCAGTGTTACATTAGTCTGTAGTAGAAGGTGGAAAAGCAATAATGTTTGTGAATATACCTGACGATACTCAGTCCATGGGAGATGCTAAGAAATGTTAAAATCTGGGACGCCTGGGTGGCTCAGTGGTTGAGCATCTGCCTTTAGCTCAGTGTGTGTTCCCGGGGTCCCAGGATCGAGTCCTGCATCGGGCTCCCTGCATGCAGCCTGCTTCTCCCTCTGCCTCTGTATCTGCCTCTCAATCTCTCTCTCTCCCCCCGCCTCTCTGTGTCTCTCATGAATAAATAACTATAATCTTTTTTTTTAAAGAAATGTTAAAATCTTTAGGTATGTATACAAAGATACAATTTTCTACTCCATAAGGTTAAAGGACACTTGAGTGCTACTGAGTTCTGTGCTGGGATCCAGAGTGTTTTGTTTTTTTTTTTTAAGATGTCATTTATTTACTCATGAGAGACACACATACACACACACACACACACACACACAGAGAGAGAGAGAGAGAGAGAGAGAGAGAGAGAGAATGGCAGAGACACAGGCAGAGAGAGAAGCAGGCTCCATGCACCGGGAGCCTGATGTGGGACTCGATCCTGGGTCTCCAGGATCACGCCCTGGACCGAAGGTAGGTGCTAAACTGCTGAGCCACCCTGGCTGCCCCCAGAGTGGTTTGTAAGGCAGAATTTGGAAGAGTTCAATAGATGGAGGCAGGTAGGGAGGACATCTATCTTGTTAACTGGGGTGTATGTAAGATGGATGGGGATGGAGGGAGACTGGGAAGCAGGTGGTGGTGGTGGTGATGATGATGATTTTTTACCAATTATTGAGCAGCCCCGAGATGCTAGATACTGTACAGGCTTGGTTTCTGTCTTACTTGACAATCTACAAAGTGAGTGCACTTAACCAGTGCAGAAATTCAGGCCTATCTGTGTTGAATAGTCCACCTAGAGTCACAGAGCTTGTAAATGGCAGAACCAACATTTGAACCCGCGCCACCTTCTTTCAAAGCCCAGGCTGAAGTAACTGGGGGTTTCTTTATGAATTTGAGAATCAGGGTAGGGGAGTTATGACCAAATTGCAAGGAAGGGTCAGATGGGAGAGACGATTGGAAGAATCAAGAAAGCTTGAGAACTGCCCAGGGATGAGGGGCAAAGGACACTCAGAGGGAAAAGCAATGACTCCATCTTGTCGTCTTGGATATTGGTGGAGAGGGAGTATGGCCACCAGCTGCCGGCCACCAGCCACGGGGAGGAGGTTAATCTAGAGGAGCTGAGGTGGCAGGTATTGGGATGAGTTTTGGAAACATGGCATTTGGCTGGTAGCCGCCATGCCAGGTAGCTGTTGTCAGTCACATCCTCTGACTTCTAGATAAGCTGCGAGTATGGGTAAGCAAAGACATGGGAAAAAGGAAGCGTCTTATGTTGGGGGAAGCTCTGGAGGAAGTTGCACGAGGGATGGCAGTACAGGGAGCTGTCAGAGAAGCGGGAAGAGGAGTAAAAATGGTGTCATGGCCTCCATGGCAGAAACCAGCAGGAGAATGGTTCCAAGTGAGCTGTCAAGACCGCTGTACTTGTCAGAGAAGTGGAAATGAGTGACCCTGGGAGGGCTCAGTTCAACCCCCTGCACAGTCACGGGGAGGCTTTCATAGACCCGGCCTTACATTAGGTGCAGGGAGAGAGAAAGGCAAGTAAGTCCCTGCTCTGGAACGTCTCAGGAAGCCTTCTTGAAACAGACTTGAGTTGAAGTGTATCCTTCCCACTTAGCCCAAGATTCTCATTCTCTGAGCTTCTGTTTCCTTGAACGTAGACCAGGCATGCTAGGCCGGGCCCCCACGCAGGTATCGTTGCCGGGAATGGTTGTGGGAGCCACAGCCGACGTGTGTACAGCACTCACACGGTGCTCACAGCTTAATGGTGCTTGCTCGGTTATGCTTGGAACTCGTGACGACAAGAGAATGAAGGGCAGTTTCAGGGGGCCTTCCCGCCAGCCTCAGGGAAGCCTGCCCTCCTCGGGAGCGGCCTCCTTTCTTCAGTGGTTTGGGCCGCCTCGTCAATCATGTCTGATTTCTGTTGCCTCATGTGGCTTTCCAGTCCTAAAAAGAATCTCCTATTTCTAGAACTTCCCCTCCTTTAATGTGCTTTTTGGCCAGATGTTCTGACACAGCTCTCTTTCATTTTTCTTCTCCGGGTTCAGACAGAGACCGGAGCCCCCTTCTGTTGGGTGGTGGTGTTCTCACTCGCCCTGCCACTTGTTGAGCTCCGTGGCAGATGTTAGGGTCCCTGGATGGCTCCAAAGGTTAAGACAGCACAGATGAGCTGTGGGGACTGGCCCCTTATCCTCTGGGAGCCTGGGGGCTGCAGAGCCCTTGTGTATCTGCCTGAAGGCCTTGCTGCATACCTGCCTCCTGCCTGCCCCCCTGCACAGCCTCCCACTAGGGGCTGGGGGGATGGGGAGGTGGTTAGGGAGGATGGCCCTATGTGTGTCTGGCACTCTTAGGACACTGGAGAGTTGATGCTGCAAAGACAGGGCACCCAGAGAAATACACATGTGATCTAGAATCTGGAGGATGTGGTGGGGAAGGAGATCAAGGCAAGGATGGGAAGAACCGACGAGGTATGGCCTGTGAGGCAAGCACAGGCTGTGCCACCCAAAGGCTGCCTCGTTCCCTGGCTCCTCCTGGTGGGCTGCCCTGCCCCATGTACTTGAGATCAGTCTCCCCTGGGCCTCTATCCAGGACACTGAGATTCTTGCCTGTCAGGCTGGGAACGCCTTCTGGGGGGCACCTGTACCCCCTTTTCCCTCTGTCTGCCCCATAGTTAGACAGTTGCCTCCGTTTGCCCAGATGGTTGAAGGAATGTAAGGCACAGTGTCCCGGTGTCTCAAGCTTCGGGCTAGGAGGGCAGTATGGATCAGAAGGACAGAGGCTTGCCGACTGGGCACGGTCTAGCTCATTACCTGGCCAGGTATCCCTAGCAGCCAAGAAGGCCAACTGGGATGCATAGGCTCTAGGTGGAATTAACACTTTTGGCCACGCACTTGGGGACCCACTGCCATCCGCTGATATGGATCACCCGATCTTTCCTGCCAAAACCAGTGAATGAGTCAGAGCAGCCTTGCTTTCCATCCCAATTGATCAGTTCCAGTCAGAGTGTCTCCCCAATTTAACCTCAGGAGTATCAAGTTTAATCAACTGGCACAAAAACTTCCCCTATTAATAGACTCCCTGGAAATCCCCAGATGTGTCATTTTATTCATTGTTTGAAATTCATCTATATTGACATCCACTGCTCCAGCCCCAAGAGCCACCCCGGCCCACCCAGGTTATTTGCACGGGTGCCATGACACATTATAGAGTCAAGGGCCAGAGGTACAAGTAGGGGTCCCCATGAGTGTGCTCCCAAATTTCCATTTACCTTGGGCCCTACCCCCTTCTTCCTCTCAGTTCTAATGGCAATGGCTCTGGGGGCTGGGGGCTTTTGCTCTGCACCTGCCAGAAATGGGCCTCCGCAGAGAGGAAAAGGCTGGATGGCGCCAGGATATCCCTGGCTTCCTCTAGGGCAGCGTTTCTCACCCTTGGCGCCACTGGCATTTTGGGACAGGTACCCAAGCAGTGGGGGACCTTGTACACTGGAGCTTGAGATCAGTCTCCCTGCTCACAGCATCCCTGGCCTCTACCCACTAGATACCAGAAGCGTCCCCCATCCCTCAGTTGGGACAACCAAAAACATCTCCAGGCATTATCTAAATGTCCCCTGGTGGGCAAAATTGCTCCCATTGAGAACCATTGTTCTAGAATCGGCAGCAGCCATTTGTACAGGAGGTAAAGAGGCCTCTGGAACCTTCCCAGGTGTCTCCTTCAATTGGCAGTTTCTTTTTTTTTTTTAATATTTTATTTATTTATTCATGAGACACACACACACACACACACACAGAGAGAAGCAGAGACACAGGCAGAGGCAGAAGCAGGCTCCCATGGGGAGCCTGATTCGGGACTCGATCCCACGACCCTGGGATCACGACCTGAGCCGAAGGCAGACACTCAACCACTGAGCCACCCAGGTGTCCCTCAATTGCAGTTTTACTGGGCACTCCTGCTGGGGGAGGTGGAGGGCATTTCCTAGAATTCTCACCATATCCCTGGGCCTAGCAGGCTTCTCTTTCATCTCTGTGGCTGTTCCTTCAGCCAGAAACACCCTCACTTTTCACACCGTTCTGTTGCTCGCTGAGGCCCTGTTGCTCCAGACCGGCTGGTCTGCAGCTTCCCAGACCTTGCCTGTCAGGTTGACTCATGGGGGTGTGTGGACAGAGCCTCAGAAATCCTAGCTCTGCCTCTCATTGCTTGTATGCCTTGGAGCGCTTTGTGTATAATGTCAGCGCTATGTCCTAGTGAGCTTGTCACATCACCCAACATTATAGCCGCAGACGCTGAAATGCCTGGATCCTGCCTGTGGCATTCCCAAGGGAGACAGATCCCAAGAACAGTAGCAGGTGGGTGACAAAATATGATGTTTCTTATTATAATGCATCGGTTTTGTCCTGGCAAATTCTTGTGCTAAACATCAGTGATCAAAGCCATCGTTCCAAAGGAAGAAAAGGATTAAGTTTCGAGAGGTTTATCCTTGCAATAACAAAGTCATTTCTCTCTGTAAGAGTGTGATTAATACAGTGTTTGTAATGGCCACAAGGTATATTTTGGTAATGTTTGCAGCCCATCGTCATCGTAATCCATTGTTATGGTCCAGAAAGTACAAAACGGAAGTAAGATGTCAGGGGTTGGGGAGCACAGAATCACACCTCAGTGCGGCTCCATCCATGACCACCAACAACGGAAGAATGCGACACCGTGTTGGTGGCAAAGCCCCATGCAGAATGGTGCCATGTTATGGGAGCTGTGGTTTCTCCCATGCCCCAGGCTGGCTTCCCATAGGAGTCTCACGTGGCCAACATCTGGGTGATGGTGGCTGTGCTCACTTTTAATCATCCCTTGTTATACCCAGTTCACAGTATAAAGATTTACGTTGTGAGTAAAACACCCAGAAAACACTGCATCTGGGTTAGTGCCCAATGACTCCCAAAGCAGAGGTCTGATGAAGCTCAAGTGTATTGTACAGCTTGGCCTTGAGGCCTGCATGGAGCTTCTGACCTCTTTAAGCCCAGAACAGTGACCAACACTCTCAAGTGGTTGCATAGAAAGAGATGGAGGACCCCATGGGGTAGAGGAAACAGCCAGAAGGATGGAAGCTTTCGAAGTGGTACCTCTGCTCCCTGATACATAGGACCCAGTCAGCGTCTGGGATGCCAACCAACTAGATTAGTGACTTTCCTTTGGCTAAAATGAAGATGATGCTGATATCATAGACTTGGAGTGTGATTAAGTGGCCACATGCATGTACCGTCGAGGTAGTCTCACGCTCCGTCTCAAGCCTCAAGCAGCTCAAAACTGCAAAGGTGCCTCTAGTTTTCCCAACCCCCAAGCAGAACCTGCTTGCCCTCGCAAGGCTTCCAGCAGCGCCTTTGCTCCTCCCATGTAATTGACTGTGAGCATTGGAAATAGTTGTGGTTTTTAATACAGTGATATTTCCTCTTCAGAGACTCCAGCCCCTAGTCCAGTTTCAACATCTGCTAGCTTGGTCCCAAGACGTGGTTCTTGTTTCTTCCTTGTCTAATGGAGAGGGTGTTTGCATTTACACAGGGTTTTAATGGGCTGTAAGCTGTTGGCTCTGAGAGGGATTTTTGGTTCGGAGCCACAGAGACTTTAGATGTTTGGGGAAGCCTCTGAGTGCTGCAGAGAGGGGCTCCTTCTCTCTCTGCCATACACACAACCTACCTCAGCATGGGCAGGTGATGCCCCTGCTTATCTGACACACTGGAGAAACTCATCTGGTGGGACGGGCACTGCTGGAATGCTCGGTTCCCTGCCTGAGCAAGGACTCCAGACCAGGAAACCTTGTCTGGGAATAACTGGGGGAGAAGTTCAGATCAAGCCAGCTACTGTAAAGAGGGGGGCTTTTTAAAAATCATTCCAGAAACAGTGGTGGTACAGGGGGCAAGCTCTTAGTTTGGCTGCTGCTAGTGGTCTTGACCATAGAGTTCTCGAGATGGAAATAATTTCCAGAGATTTTCCTCTTTCAGGCAGGACCACACCTACGCCATCCCAGAAAGACAAATCTGTTCTATTTTGAACTGTTCTGGGGAGGAGACTTTATAACTATCCTTGGAAACAGAGTCTATTTTTAATGTTGTCTGTGTCTCTGCCTTCTTGCTCAAATCCCTTCAGCTGAGGTCTGTTGACCCTTCTCTTTGCCGAACCACCCTTCATGGCCGTGAAGATCGTTGTTGAGGGTGGTTGTCCCTTGACGACTCTCCTTTCTCCTGAATCACTTCAACTCTAGCACTTTTGTGTAGCAACCAGTATAGTTCAGGCTTTCTACATGTCTCCCACCCAAGTCCTCCACCAGCAGACGAGTGTGAATACGTGCTCACATGTGCATACACATACGTACACACCCATGTGCGCATATAACCTTTAGGGTAGCCCAGGATGGCCTACTGAAGTCTCAAAATTTCCCAGAGGTCCATTTTTTTAAAAACATTCATGGAAATGTGGTATTCTGTCCCAAAATAAGATTGATTGATTTTTTTTAAACATTTTATTTATTTATTTATTTGAGAGAGAGAAAGAGAGAGAGCATGCACAAGCAGGGGGAAGGGTTGAGGGAGAGGAAGAAGCAGGGTCTTCACTGAGCAGGGAGCCTTATGCAGGGCTCGATCCCAGGACCCCGAGATCATGACCTGAGCTGAAAGCAGACGCTTTCCTGATGGATCCACTGATTGTTTTATTTTTAAAATGATGCTTTAAATTACTTAACATCAGGACAAAATTGACATCTACATATTCTCCCCCGCCACACACACACACACACACACACACTTTAAAAAAATCCTTGAGGAAATTGATAGTTTGAGAAGATGCCACATATTTTTTTTTTCTGGGATGTCTGGTCCCCTTGGTGTACTGCTAACAACTCCAGTTAAAGAAAGTTGGCTCTTGGGCAGCTTGACTCCTGGAGCAGGTAGGTTTGAATTTGAATTCTACTTATATTGCTTCCTAGCAGCTTAACTTTAGGCAGGTTGTACCAGCTTTTCAGTTCAAACAGCAGGATAGTATTTCCTCCCTGGCATTCAGGTTATGCATTCAGCAACCACTGAGCAGGCTCTGTTATGGCGGGGAAGAGGTGAGAAAAGCTCCACAAGACCCTCAAAAAGTGAGGTGTTTCTATTCCAGGTGAGAAGAACAGACAACAAGCAGGCAAGTAAGAGCAATGCAGAGTGTAATAACTTCTCTGAGGAAAATCAAATAGGGCAGCATGATGTGACGATTGTGTGTGTGCATGCCCCTGCGTGCTCACGACTCTAGATGGTGTGGCCCAGGGAGGCCTCTTGGGGGAGGTGACATTTGGATTAAGATTTGGTTGATAAAAGGAAGCCAGTTTTGCAGATTAAGTGAAGCAAATTAGTAAAGTGCCTGGCATGTGGTAGGAGCTTGGTAGACACTAACTGCGTCTCTTTCTTCAAGATTCAGAGAAATACTGCTTAAGCATGAGGAGGTAGATTTTATAAATTCTTGGAAATGACTAATGTATAGCCAGGGAATTTCAATGGATCTTGGAAAGGATATAGTCAGAGATTGTTCACCATCTCCGATTGTCGCACCCCATCCAGAGATAGCGGCTCAGTAGTACTCCTGAATAGCAGAGGGTTTCTGTTGCTGTGCTGGTACCTGGGGCCCTGATTATCAGCATCTTTCTCTTTGTTGCAAAAACCTTAGTTTTCTGCTCACCTGTTGCCATCACCTGTTCCCATGGAGCACGTACGTAAATGAGATCTTCACCTTCTTAATCAAATACAATCTGGTTCGAGTTCTAACATATTTTGGTATATGGCAAGAGTTGATAATGATGCTACAGTATTTCTCTGTAAGAGGGTTTGGATAAGATTGGAAGGCCAGTAACGGAACCTTCACACTTGAGGAGCAGATAGAAGAGAAGCCAGCAGATAGGAGAGGAACTAGATGGACAGAAGAGAAGACAGCTAGAAGTTTAGAAGAAAATCCAGGAGGGTATGGTGTCCTGGAGTCAAGGAGAGGGTCAAGTATGGTGTCCAGCAGGAGATGGTCAGAGGATCATATATTGAGTGCATGACTTTGAAGAGACAGGAGAACTGTCATTTGGATTGTCAGCCTCTTGGCAGTAGGACACATGGAACATTTAGACATCGGAGACCAGCCAAGTAACTCAAACAGACATGACATGTGCTATAGAGACAGGAAATGTTTGACACTTAACAAAGCAAACGGGCAGGAAACGGAGCAGTTGGTACAATTGTCCTTCATTCATCCATGTGCTCATTCATCCACCCATCAAATATCTCCTGAGGGCCTGTGAGGTGACAGATTGTATATGAGGTGCTGTTAGAATCGTTGAAACAGAAAGATTAAGAAGACAAAGATCCCTGCCTTGGGGAACTTGAAGTGTTGTTGGGGGAGATGTTTGTGTATAGAGATAATTATAGTGCCAAGTGGTAAGTGTGATGGAGAGATGTGCGTGATGTCCCCAGAGCGGGATGGGGGGACCATGAGACCTGATTGTTGGTCTTCAGACCTTGGACCTGGTTGGAGCCAAGTAGGAATTCCCAGGCAGAGGAGAAGGGGAGAAGGGAGGGAACATTTGAGCTGAGAGCCCAGCAGGGTGAAGGTAGGAGGGGAGGAAGGGCGCATCCTGCTTCGTGTATGGTGGGAATGTTAAGGGGTCGGGGGAGAGTGGTGCCAGAGTTCAAGCCAGGAAGGAAGGGTGAGCACAGATGATGAAAGGCTTGGAACACCGCAACGAAGAGCAAGTTTGGATCTCATCTTTCGGAGAGTGAGAATTCAAGAGGCATTGGTGAGCAAAAGAGCAACACAGTAGGGCTAGATTTCTAGAAAATAGCTTTGGGGGCACGGAAAGCCTGAGTGGGCAGGGAAAAGACGGAGGCAGGGGATCCGGGTAGCATCCAACCTCAGGCCACTTGCAGCGTCACTCATGCAGCAAAGTGTTTACAGAATGCCTACTGTGTGCCCTGCTCTGCGCCGGATGCTGATGTATTCCAGGAAGATGCTTTTGAATGGCCTGTCTTCCGGGAGCCTGCTGGGTATTGACCCAGATGCAGAGGGCCAAGTCACCAGGTAGACTTCTGTGCTGGAAAGTTGCTGATCCCCCAAGTCGACCGTTGGGTCCGGAAGCCGCACTCTTTACTGTGCGCGCTACTCACTATTCTGACCGTCCTGGTTGGCTGGGGTTGTAGATGGGCAAATGGTGGAGGCCATGAAGCCAAATGGACCAGCCACCAAACCAAAGAACACACACAGGCACTGCATAGAGACATCTGCTTCTGTTTCCCGAGTGACTGCGCAGCAACACGGGCGGACTCGGTACCCGGGCACTTGCTCTGCGATATATTCTAGATATAACTGAGCACAGTTTCCATGTGGCGGGTGATGAAAGAGTCAGGTCAGTTTCATAAGCAGGATTGTTTCCGATTATGCAGATCACATCCAAATATTTACCTCATTCCATCATTTTGCCTGGGCCCTGCCTTCCGTTGAATATCGTGGAAACGCATCCCAGCTTCTCTTGCCCTGCATTTAGGGGAGCTTTTCTGTGTTTCGAGCCTGCTCTTTGCTGGCAGTGGGGGACCCTGGGCGCAACCTGTGGGATCGCCTCCCTGTGTTTTGGTACCTGAAGTGAATCAATACGTGGCAAGGAATGTCCGAGCTCTTCCAGGAAAAATCAGAGCCTGTTAGCACTGGAAGGGACCCCCGGCCCTCATCAAGCCCAACCGGCTCATTTTACTGATATGGAAACTGAGGTCCAGAGCCACAGACTGACTTGCCCCAAATCACCAAGTGAGTTAACAGCAGACTTGGGACCAGAGCATAGGGGCCTGTCCAGGGCTTTCCACAAGTCCTCCCTTCCTCTTCTTTCATCTTGCTGTACTACCCGTTGCTGCGATTGTTAAGAGTACATTTTGAATGGAGCCTGCTTTATAACGTGTGAATCCCACATGAGGCCAGTGTCATCCTTTGAATGTTTCCCTGTCTCATATGAGAAACTCCAAGCTGGCCTCAGCTCGAATGGCTGAAGTGGGAGAGGTAGGCCAAAAAGCAGGGAATAATGTGGCTAGGGCATTTGGGAGTTAAGGAAATAGCGGTGTATGGTGGAAGTCGGAGGCCTAGGGGGTAGGTTGAGTGGTTTCCTGTTTGAGTGTCACCTAGAGGTGTCCAGGCACCAGAGATTTTCCAGCTGCATTCAAATTGGCAGGGAAGCTTGTTTAAAATGTGTAATCCTGGGCCCCACCCTAGAGGTTCTTACTCACCAGGTGTGGCGGAGGAGCCAGGATTCTGAATTCAGTCTCAGTAGATGTGACGTTGGTTGTGCAGGAGGTGCCCTGTGGGTTACACATGGAGAAACCGCACAGGCCAGGAGTGGGAGCACAAGGGTGTGTCTGTGTTCTCCAGTGTTTGGGCCAGAGTGTGGACTCAAGATCACCTACGTAGGTGAATATGGAAGAGTTTGCTGTGTCTGAGATCATTTACTGTAAAGATTCACCTACTCTAAGGACATGGTATTGAGACACAGCCTTAGGGCCAGGTAGATAGAGCTGGAATTTGCAGAGCGACCAAACCCACATGTGCTTAGCTTTTGGGTGATGGCATGACAGTGGTTTTTTCTCTATGTGGCTCTTGTTTTAACTGGGGCTTAGTATGTCTCTTTGCACATACATCTGCCTCTCCTTTGACCTCCACTTCTCCTTTGTGATGGCTTTGTGCAAATGCATCCCTTTAACTTTTCCTAAAATGCATTTGTAGAACTCATCTTGATATAAATTACCGTGCGGGGGGATTTGTACACAATAATCAAGCCTGAGCACATTTTGCTCCAATCTCCCGTGTATGGGAGGTTCTTTTTTTCTTTCTTTTTTTTTTTTTTTTTTTAGGATTTTATTTATTCATGAGAGACACAGAGAGAGGCAGAGACATAGACAGAGGGAGAGGCAGGCTCCCCACAGGGAGCCCAATGCAGGACTTGATCCCGGGACTGGGATCACGCCCTGAGCTGAAGGCAGATGCTCAACTGCTGAGTCACCCAGGTGTCCCACGTACGGGAGGTTCTTACGTTGATTTTGTGGCTGCTGGCAGTGAAGTTACGCTCAGACATAAGATTAGGGGGCCTCTATGCCTCTATAGTGTGTTGTCAGGGTCAAGATAGGTGATTAAGATGTAAGGTTGAGTCTGTGTCTCAGAGCAAACCATTGTGGTGGTCCTTCATTTAGATCTGGTTTGAGTCTGGAGCTTCTTTATCAAAGTGCACCAACCTCCCCGTGCTCCCTGCCCAAGGTCCCAGGTAGCAGATGTCCTGGCCCAGCTACACCCTATATGCTCCTGCTTTCATGTGCTCTCAGCTTTCCAAAACTTTGCTCTCTGGGCTCCAACTTCAACGTATATTTTTGTAATGTTTGCTTTCTCGTGTTGACTTGGTTGTGTGGCTAAAACCAAACCTACTTTTTCCAGTCTCTTCTAGAATGAGACTCGAGAATTTCAGACTTTGCATGTGACTCGTTTTCTATGAAGAACAGATGGCAGGTTTAATTTTGTAGAAAGAAAATTAGAAACCAGTGAAATCTTACATGATTTTGCATTAGTACCCAAACCAAATATACTGAAAAGCATTTAGAGCTGTTCCTAGTTACAGATCTACTGGTGGCCATGAGAAATTCTCAGGGCTTTCTCTAACAAGGACTACCACCAACTCCCGGTTTACTTTTCTGTGCCTCCCACCCCCCACAGTCTGTTCTGAATCTTTCTTCATTTAATCTATTTATTTTTATTTATTGAGCAAGCAGTAGTGTAACCATCATTGGACTTTTTTTTTTTTTTAATTACAAGAAAATCTACCCTGGGTCCAGCTTCAGTAACATATCGCATGTTTTCATTTTTCCATAGCCCCTTCCAGGTTTTGTTTAGCATATATGCCTACAGAATCTTTACATAATTATAATCAGGGTATAGTTACAAGTTTGTCTTTGGCATTTTTCACTTAATGTTATATTACAGGACTCCATGTTGCCCTGTATTGCTCATGGTTTTGATGTTTCACTGAGTCTATCAAGCCCTGGTTTGTTCTACTATCCTTCTATTTTGGTCATACGTATTCATCCCCTTAAAAACGTTATGATGAAATAAGGCGGCCACAGCTGCCTGGATTTTTGCTTCCTCTACTCCTCTCGGAGCTCACACACTGTCCCTGTGAACCTCCTATCCTCTCAGCCCATCCTGTTTGAGGGAGACCTTGGTTCTCTGGTTATGCAGACTGTGGTCAACTGTCATCTCCCTGAATCCTGGAGCCCTGGATTCCCCTCAACCCGAGGCTTATGCCAAGTCTGGACCACTTTGGTCATCCCAAGCGCTGCTTTCTCTCCTACAAATCTTGTGCCAAAGGCAGACCCAGCTACCTTCCCATTAACTTGGTTACCACACTTGACATTATAATGTTTGTAATCATTTAGCTATCATTTAGGCTTCTTCACTGCAAGCAACAGAATTTACTGAAACTAGCCTGGGAAGCAGGTGGGCACTGAGGCATGCCAGAGAGCAAAAGAAATGGTCTCACAGCATAAGCAGTGGGGTCAGGATGAAAGACTCAAAGCCATTTGTGGTCTCTTGGCCCCTTTACTGGGTATTCAAATTTCAGGGAGGGAACATCTGATTGGCCCACATTGCTTACCTTGGCTTCTGCTGTCAGGGTCTCTGAATACATTCCCACCACAATTCATCCAGTGTGGAGGGGTGATTTCCTAAAGGACCCAGGGAAAGGGAAATGACTGCCAGGCTGCCCTACACACATGTATTACTGTTGATATACATTTACACAAAAATCCCTGCCCAATATTAACTTCCGTACAACTGATCCCAAAGTGTTGTTAGTTATAGCGTCCAGCTCCAAACCCAAAGTCTTTGGGGGATTTCAGTTCTCCCTCTGGTTCTGCTACCCCCTCTTCTTATGCGTGGCCCAAGTTGAGTTAAATAGGAATGTAACCACCCTATTTCCCTCACTTCTCTGAATGCCTTCCCTTTTTTCTGCTCCCTGGCTCATGCCCCAGTATTGACTATTTAGAGAAGCACCATAATATCAAATGGTCACTTTTAAATGAGGAAGGGATGATATGAGAAGATCTGAAAGATTTTATCCAAAATACACATTTCTCCCTTGACCCCTGCCTCACTCTAGGCAGGACACATTGTAATCTCTGGGGAAGGGATATGGGATGCCATGTGTACTCTGAAAAGCTCTTTTAGTTCTGTTATCTTCCCCCTTCACCCACTCTGCCCCATCCCTTAGAACCTCCAGTGGAATGGAGCAAACACCCCTTAGGTTGGAGGGTTGGGTCTGCTTCTTACACATTATAAAACTTCGACAAGTGCTATAAGTTCTTCCAAAGGAAGGATGAATGGCGGTCAACCATGCCCTGGCTGGGTGACTGGGAATGTGCTAGATGCTTTACTTCTCACGTTTCATCTACCAAACAACATTGTCAGATCTGCATTACTTTATCTCTCGAATGTATTTTCAAAGCCCATGCTTCATCCACTAGGGCACTCTGTACCTCAACGACCACATCTGTACAATGGAAATAAAAATCCCTGAAATGGAGCTTCATTCAAGCGGTTCAGGCAGATAAAGGATATTTTGCTCTTCCTAATTACCTCTTCTTTCTGTAAGCCCCCAGTTTATCTCTCCCCTTCTTTCCCTGGCAGGTCTTACCTCTTTTATACAAGGCTGAGGCCATCCGATATGGGCTGTAACACTCACTCCTTTCCTTACAGCAGAATATGGCTTTCTGTCCGGAAGATCAAATGTCAGCTGTTGTTTACATTTCAATCTAATGCTTAAAGAGAGATATCTATAAATATGTTTATTCTTCACATACTTTTTCTACCTCTTGTTTTTTTTTTTTTTTTTGGTAATATAGAGAGCTGTCACTTTAACACATGTAAATCGACCTCATTCTAGCAGATACATTGCATTTTGTTGTTTGGATGGATCAGATTTCATTTAGCCAGGTTCCTCTGCATGGATATTTTAGGTGGTCTCCAGATTTTTTTGGTTTTACTCTTTACAACAAATGATGCAATAAAAGTCATTATATGTACAACCTCACACACAGATTTTGAGTAAATCCATAGGGTGAACCCCTAGAAGCAGAACCACTGGGCTCGAGGGTATGTGCATTTAAAATCGTGATACGTGTTGCAAAGTCCCCTCCAAAGAGGTTGCTTGGATTTAGACTCCCATCAGCAGTGAACGTTCTTGTCACATCAGTGTTGTCAAACTTGATATTCTTTGCCAATCTAATGGGTATGTAATGGAATTCTGTTGTTTAATTTTGCATTTGCTTGATCATATGTGATGTTCAGTTTCCATATGTTGTATTTATTTCCCTGTTGTATTGGTCAGCCCAGGCTGCTATGACAAAATGCCACTGCCCAGGGGGCTTAAACACCAGGCATTTATCTGTCACTGTACTGGAGGCTGAGAAGTCTGGGATCAAGATTTGGTTGCTCACAAAGGCTCTCTTTCAGCCTCGCAGACACTGGCTTCTCACTATGTCCTCAGGTGATAGAGAGAGAGAGAGATTCCTGGTCTTTCTCCCTCTTCTTATAAGGACATTAATCCCGTCATGGAGTCTCACCCACATGGCATCATCTAAACCCAAGGAACTCCTGAGGCTCCACCTCCAAATACCATTGCATTGGGGGGCAGGGCTTCAACATTTGAATTTTGCAAGGGATACAAACATTCAGTCCCTACTGACTATAAACCCTTTCATGCCCTTTGTCCCTATTTCCATTGGGTTGTTCGAGTTTTTCTGATTGATGGGTTAGAAATCTTTGGAAGGGATGAGGAACAGTTTAGGGTGCTTTTTTGAAGTGTCTTAGATTTTCTACTTCGGTCTTTTTTTTTTTTAAAGATTTTATTTATTTATTCATTAGAGACACACAGAGAGAGGCAGAGACACACAGGCAGAGGGAGAAGCAGGCTCCCCGCGGAGAGCCTGATGCGGGATTCGATCCCAGGACCTTGGGATCACAACCTGAGTCAAAGACAGACCCTCAACTGCTGAGCCACCAGGCGTCCCTCAGCTTCGGTCTTAACAGGACATGTATATATTGGGGAAGGAGCAATGTGCTGGCAGGTGACAAAGTTTTAAGGTTCTAGTCTTTCTTTGGTTTTGTCCAGTCATGATTTAGTCTTTGGTTTTGATGCTTGTCACTAAGAGGTCCTGCTAGTTAGTCATGATTTGGGGAATGCTGTATCTCAGGAGTCTTGAAAGTTTCTCCACCATGCCTCCCAGAAAACTCCTTGACTGTCAGAAAACAAGGGGGGAGTGGGTCACCAGGAGGGTGACGGAGAAGCGGGAGGAGGATGGGGGTTTGATGCGTCCAGGAGGCCCACATCCAAAGCCCCCCTCCCTTTTTTCTTTGTTTTTTCTTCCTTTCTTTCTCTTTCTTTCCATTTTCCCTCTCTTCCCCTCACCCTTTTTTCTTTGTTTCTGGCTGTGTACTATAAAAATACAATGTTGGAGCTTGTGGTTGGACTCCTACCATGGGGACTGAGATGGAATTTCAAGTCGCTCACCATAATTCAACTATAAATTAGAGAATTCTTATGAATAGAATAGGATGGAATGTGGTTTCATGTTTTCTTCCCCCAGGGACCCTGCCCGATTTGGCAATAGGAAGCTAAATTAAGGGTGGGATTAGCTCTAGGAAGTGGAGTTTTAGTAGAGCCGCATGTTTAATCCAAATGCTAGCAACGGTGCCTTCCTTATCTGTGTCAATGAGAAATCAGAAGATCCTGGATAACTGAGATCCCCCGATGTGCCAGACACGTACTTCTGCCTTTGTTTGTTTATCCCAATGATCCCTCTAGAACTATCAACGTGGATTTATTTTGACTCATTTTACTCTTCTATTCTCCACCAAAAACAGGGAGGCAGCATGCTGCGGGGGGGGGGGGGGGGGGGACAAAAAAAGAAGGCTGGACTAGGAGTCAGCAGGCTTCAATGTCAGTCCTGTCCGCCTCCTACCAGCTGGATCCTGGGCAAGTCACGCAGCCTCTAGAGGCCCCAGTTCTTTCCTGTAGAAGGGACAAAATAACACCAACATCTCAGGGTGACTGAGGGGCACTGTCAAGTGTACCATGGAGCTGATGGTTCCTGTGCTATAGAGCCAGTACCTAAGTGAGGCATTTGCACAAGGCCAGACCCAGAGAAGGTGCTCGGCAAACACCTGTCCCCTTTCCTCCTTGTCCTCAAAGTACTAAACACTATATTAGTTTCCCTGGGCTGTTGTAACAAATGATCATAAACTTAATGTCTTAAAACAACAAAAATTCATTCCTCATGGTTCTGGAGGCCAGAAGTTCAATATCAAGGTGTGACTAGGGCTATACTTCCAGTTACGAGGGGGACATCCTTCCTGCTTCTTCCAGCTTCTGGAGGCTTCTTGCTTTGCTGCTCATGGCTGTATCTCTCCAGTCTGCTCCGGTGGTCACACGGCCTTCTCCTCTCTGTGTTTTCTCTTCTGTGTCTTATAAGAACATTTGTCATTGGATTTAGGGCCTGCCTGGAAAATCCAGGAGGTTCCCATCTCAAGATCCTTAATCACATGTGGAATGACCCTTTTTCCAAATGAGGTCGTATCCATAAATTCTTGGGATTAGGGCAGGGACATACCTTATAGGGAGGGCCATCATTCAACTCACAACACACACTTTAGGGATTACTTTCTTCTTTTTTTTTTTTTTCAAGACTTATTTATTTATTCATGAGAGACACAGGCAGAGGGAGAAGCAGGCTCCACACAGGGAGCCTGATTCAGGACTCGATCCCAAGACCCGGATCATGACCTGAGCTGAAGGCAGACGTTCAACCACTGAGCCACCCAGGTGCCTATATATTACTTTCTATATCAACACTGTGTCCTGATGAAGCACATTTTTTCACAATTACTTCAGTGAATCCATGATCAGCTTGATATTTAAAAGTCAGGACAGGGGTGCGTGGGTGGCTCAGTTGGTTAAATATCTGCCTTCAGCTGTGGTCATGATCTCAGGGTCCTGAGATGGAGCCCCACATCCTGCTCAGCAGGGTGTCTACTTCTACCTCTCCCTCTGCATGCCCCCCCCATGCTCTCTTTCTCCAATACAAATAAACAAATAACCAAGACATGTAAGAGAGGGAAGAAAGAACAAAAGCTTTTGTTTTGTTTGTATTTATAAGCAGGTAAAAAACTTTCTCTCCTGGGTCCCCGATTAGTATTGATGAGTTGAAAGTATTGGCTATTCATGCCCCCATCCCCCTGCTGCTGCTCACATACTGGCCATTAAGGAACTGGAGGCTCCTGTCACAGGACCCTCTGTCTTGTCCTTGCTCTGACCCCATCTCCCGCTGGCTCCACCCCACGGTACCTCCAACCTTCTGCCTTGGCTCTCTGAATGAACATGGCTCCCAAAGGCTGGCTGTCTGACATCCAGCTCTGGGCTTAACCCTCTGGTTAGATGTTTATTTGCTCCCTGGGTTCCCTCAGCTTCACCTCATCCTGCCTTAGCTGCTCCTTGAACCTTCAGGAACTCAACTTAAGCTACAGAGGTCATCCACAGCGCACTCTGCACTGGAATGTAGTTGAAGGAAAATGGCGTCAATTAAACCAGCCCCATGGAGTCAGGGTGACTGATTAGCCTGGAGGCAAGGCCTCTAACCTCGGCCTGAGCCCGCACTTTTAGTGACCACAATGCCAGCTACAGCAGTGACCAAGGCTGCCTGAGCACTTACTGCAGGCACGTCAAGTGGGTTTCTTCGTTGAATCCTTACATCCCTCCTCTGAGGGAATCTTTAGGTCCACTCTCAATTCCACGTGGTGTGAAGGAGCTCTGCCTTCTTGGATTTGTTCCACACAAAGGGGAGGACGATCCCTGGACCTTCTTACAGTGCAGCAGTACTGTGGGGACAGAGAACCCAACCATGAAAAGTCTTTGAACTTTGGGCCAAAAAATGCTGTCAAAAACCAAGAGCTAAAAAAAATAAAATAAATAAATAAAAAAAAAAGAAAAAAAGAAAAAAGGCCAAGTTAATCATGGCTTTTTGTACTTCAGATGGAAGTGTGAGGTTCACCGAAAACCTCACGTTCTAAGGAAAGTCATAGTGTTGGTCAGTGTCCCACAGGTAAGGAGGACATTCCAGGAGAAGGATCCAGAAACACAAGGGCAGCTACCTGCCGGGGGAGAGCAGGGAGTGCTGGGCTGGGGCTGTGGGCCTGGGAATTGGGTAGACTTGATTTTAAGTCCTGCTGCGGGGGCATGACCGGAGCAGGCCACGCTTTTCGAGCCTCAGTTGGGAAACCTCACCTTGGAGAGTAGTCACCAGGGCCATGGTGAAGTCTGGAGATTACACGTGTTACCTGGTACTGAGTGGGTACCTGACTATTGCAGCCATTGCTGTGATTCCTCCTCCTGGGCCTTGTTAATCCCGCCCCCCCCCCCAAGCCAGGGCAGCCAGCCTCCCTAGGAGACTCCCCCCCCACCCCAATCCAGTCCTAGCTGCATAGCACTCTTCTGCTGGGTGCAGGCCATGGGTGTGCCTCTGGGGTGCTTTTCTCCTGGTCCTCAGGGCTGCGCTCAGCAAGGGGTGTAGCTGGTGCTCAGACAGTGTCTGTGTAATGAAGAAACACTGCCTACCCCTCCCCCCACCCAGCGCCAAGTCTGCCATAGTCGTTCTCCATGAAATGACCCGTTATACGAATAGGAGCATAGGATCAGTCTCTAGGAAGAACTTTAAGAGTTCCTGACAGTTCTCACTTCTTCTGATTGACCACGGAAGCAGGATAAATCATGATGGTTCCTAACAAGTGTGTATTGAGTGCCAGGCTCCTTGCTCACACATGTGACCTGACTTAAATTCCTTACGTCCCTGGGAGCCAGGCCCCATCCTCCTTCAGAACACTGAGGCTCAGAGAGGTTCAGAAACATCCCAGAGACACTGCTAGACGTGGTGGCAGCGGTGTGGCTTCAGGGCCGGGCCTCTAAACTGCGGTGTGTCCCTGAGTGTGCAGAGGAGCCTGGGCCCCATGGCCTCCCCTGCAGCTTAGGGGAGTCCAGGCCCTGTGGCCTGATGCCCACGACCTACATAGGAGGTGAAGGGGGCCTCCTGCGGGGTAAGGGCTCAGGGCACCACAGGAGCTCTCCAAGGCCACTGCTATAGGGGGACAGCTGCAACCCTTGAGCCCTTTGATCTTTGTGCCCCTCCTCCTGTTACAAAAGTCAAAGTTCTGTTTCCTGAGCACTTGGGTATAAAGAGACGAGTGTCATCCAGGCTGGATTATATTCCCGTCGTTTATTATTTTATTTTATTTTTATTTTATTTTATTTTATTTATTATTTTTTAAATTTTATTTTACTTATTTTTTAATGTTTTTAATTTTCTTATTTTACTTATTTTATTTTTATTTCATATTTATTTTATTTTATTTTTTATTTTTTATTTTTTATATTTTTAATTTTCTTATTTTGTTTTATTTTAATTTCATATTCATTTTATTTAATTTTATTTTTAATTTTCTTATTTTATTTTATATTCAATTTATTTTATTTATTTGTTTTATATTTATTTTATTTATTTAATTTTATTTCTTATTTTATTTATTTATTTATTTAATTAATTTATTTTTTAACTTTTAATTTTTGTGTATACTTTCTAACTGGAGTGGGATTGGCCTTTCTTCTGGTTAGGCCGGCCCTGTGCCCACCGGCTGGGGAGCGGGAGCGGGAGCGTGGAGCTGGAGCCAGTGCGGGGAGCGGTCGAGTGCAGGAGCGGGTGTAGGGAGCCGGAGCTGGAGCCGGTGCGGGGAGCGGGTGCAGGAGCGGGGAGCGTGGTGCGGGGAGCGGGGAGCGGGTGCGGGGAGCGGGTGCGGGGAGCGGGGAGCGGGTGCGGGGAGCGGGTGCGGGGAGCGGGGAGCGGGTGCGGGGAGCGGGGAGCGGGTGCGGGGAGCGGGTGCGGGGAGCGGGGAGCGGGTGCGGGGAGCGGGGAGCGGGTGCGGGGAGCGGGAGCGGGGAGCGTGGTGCGGGGAGCGGGTGCGGGAGCGGGTGCGGGGAGCGGGGAGCGGGTGCGGGGAGCGGGAGCGGGGAGCGTGGTGCGGGGAGCGGGTGCGGGGGAGCGGGAGCGGGGAGCGTGGTGCGGGGAGCGGGTGCGGGGAGCGGGGAGCGGGTGCGGGGAGCGGGAGCGGGTGCGGGGAGCGGGGAGCGTGGTGCGGGGAGCGGGTGCGGGGAGCGGGTGCGGGGAGCGGGGAGCGGGTGCGGGGAGCGGGTGCGGGGAGCGGGGAGCGGGTGCGGGGAGCGGGGAGCGGGTGCGGGGAGCGGGTGCGGGGAGCGGGGAGCGGGTGCGGGGAGCGGGAGCGGGGGAGCGTGGTGCGGGGAGCGGGTGCGGGAGCGGGTGCGGGGAGCGGGGAGCGGGTGCGGGGAGCGGGAGCGGGGAGCGTGGTGCGGGGAGCGGGGTGCGGGGAGCGGGAGCGGGGAGCGTGGTGCGGGGAGCGGGTGCGGGGAGCGGGGAGCGGGTGCGGGGAGCGGGAGCGGGTGCGGGGAGCGGGGAGCGGGTGCGGGGAGCGGGTGCCCGCACGCCCTAACCGGCCCCTGTCTCCGCAGGTCCCGCAGCGGACGGCGGCCCAGGGCGGCCCCGAGGACGTTGGCGGCGGCGGCGGCGTGTGGGGCGCCTGGGGGCCGTGGTCCGCCTGCTCCCGCAGCTGCAGCGGCGGCGTGATGGAGCAGACGCGGCCCTGCCTGCCCGGCTCGGCCCGCGCGCGGGGGGCCCTGCGACCCGGGGCGCCGCCGCGCGCCTTCGCGGGCCACGTGGTGTCGGCCGTGCGCACCTCCGTGCCGCTGCTCCGCGGCCGCGACCCCCACCCCGACCCCGACCCCGACCCCGACCCCGGGGAGCCGCGGGCCCGCCCCCGCCTCCGCCTCCGCCCCGACCGCCCCCGCCACGGCCCCGCGCAGCGCGGCAGCCGGCACCCGCAGGCCCCCCGCGACCCCGCGGCGGACAGGAGGTACGCGCCCCGCCCCGGGACCCCGACCCCGGGTCCCCAACCGGCCCCTGGCCCCCCTCGCCCCCCCCTCCGCCCTCCCCCACATCCCCGGATGGACCAGAGGTGCCGCACGCTGCTCTGTGACCCTGCACCCTGCGGCGCCCTGAATGCATAGCTTTCCTGCTCCGGAGGGATTATTTTTTATTTTATTTTATTTATTTTATTTTATTTTATTTTATTTATTTTATTCATTTTATTTTATTTTATTTTATTTTTTATTTTATTTTATTTTATTTATTTTATTCATTTTATTTTATTTTATTTATTTTTTATTTTTATTTTTATTTATTTTATTTTATTTTTTATTATTTTATTTTATTTTTTTATTTTTTACATTTTATTTATTTATTTTATTATTTTTTAGATCTTATTTTATTTTTTATTTTATATCTTTACATTTATTTGATTTATTTTATTTTTCATTTTATATTTATTTTATTTTGCTTATTATTTTATTTTATTTATTTTATTCTTTTACATTTTTTAAATTTTATTTATTTATTTTATTTTATTTTTTATTTTTTATAAAGATTTTATTTACTTATTCACGAGAGATACACAGAGAGAGAAAGGCAGAGATATAGGCAGAGGAAGAAGCAGGTTCCAGGCAGGGAGCCCAATGTGGGACTTGATCCTGAAACCACAGATCACACGCTGAGCCAGGAGCAGGTGCTCAACTGCTGAGACACCCGGGCATCCTTTATTTCATTTTTTGTATATTTTTTTTATTGGAGTTCGATTTGCCAGCATATAGCATAACACCCAGTGCTCATCCCATCAAGTGGAGTCTTAGCTCTGCGTATTTCCTTCCACCTTTTATTTTGCAGCCCTTTGGGGCGTTGAGGCCACCCCCACCCCACTCTGTGTTTTGGAATAGGCTTCAAAGTGAGGCCAATTCTGAGAAGGCCCTTTGGCATCAACCTTAGGGCGGCGAGCCCGTGGAGGCATGAAAGAGGGCGGACCCAGGGGACACCTCCTTCAGTTGGGGCCATGCACCCTGAGTGCAAGGGGGGAAGGAAGACCCCTGAGATCCCTGGGTGCAGGTCACGTGTGTGAGCAGAGGACGCAGGATGAGGGGCCTTCCCATCTCGGACTTCTAGAGCCTCGAATCCTTGGACACTTGAATGTCTGGAGTCATCTATGTTCCCAGTGGTTTCAGGGTTCTGTGAAGTTTTCTTGAAAGCTTCTCCCGAGAATTGGGAGTGAACACGCAGCTTTGAGCATGTGTCTAATTAGGGTCCTAGATTTTTAAGAGTCTGTTATGTAGCAGCATCTAGAATCTCAACAGTTGTTTCGGCCTAAAAGGCCTCTGGTGGCTAGGCCCGCGTGAATGTGCCAGACTAGGTGGTGCCCATGGGAGAAGTAGCGATGTCAGGGACTTAGTCAGCCAGTATTTACCGATGACTCACCTTCATTCCCAAGTATTCGTTGAGGGCTCCTAGGCTCGAGGTAGATGGCGAGAGCTTCTTTATACCAAAGCAGTAGCAACAATAAATGAACATTTACAGGAGGAACATATGCTCTCTGTGCTTCAGAAATGTATGCTTTGGTCATTAAGCCAAGTTAGTGCCCATCCCAGGCAGGGCAGGTGGGGTGAGCTATCAGGTGGGCTGCCCTGCCCCTCTTGCCCCTTGTGGTTCAGACATCAGCCTGGATGACCACCCTTCCCATTGTGGCTGTTGCTTCAGTACTGCCCCTGCCAGCCCCCCAGAGGTGTAGAGGAGATGCAGCCCAGCCACCCTCCCCCGCCCCATGCTCTTGACATGGTCAGTAGAGGTTCAGAGAGGATCATTTCACAGGGAAGGTGCTTGAGCCGAATTCCGAAGGATAAACCGAGTTTGGGTGGGAAGAAGAAGGGAAGAGCTGTGAGTTCTGAGGCCGTGTCATGGCCATGTCAGGGGGAGGGGAAAAAGAGATAAGCTGGGAGGATGCTTCTTCCTTCCTTGTATCTGACCACGACCCCATAAGAGCATAGCTCTCCAATCCTTTACCTGAAATCCTTATGGCCAGTACATTTTAGAATTCAGAACTCAGATGTTTTAAAAGGTAACTCAAGGCCTATTTCACAGGTTACTGGCATTCCCTCTGTGGCATGGGGCAGCGTCCCATAATCAGCAACATTATTACTTCTGCAGTGAAACATTTGGAAGTTCATATTAAGTGGGATGAAAAAGATGATAATAGTCATGTGTCCATTAAGGTCAGGTATGCTGCCCAGTGAATTGTGATAGCACACCGACAAAAACACGAGGGGGAAAGGAAAGACAAAGACTTGGTTTTCAAAACTGCCCGTTGGAGATTTGCAGATTTTAAGAGCTAAGGTCTGCTGCTGAATGCCGGTTGTGTACCAGGCACTGTTCTTGTCATGCTACCCCTGACAACACTGTGAGACAAGGCTAATATCATCCTCATTTTAAAAGTGAGGACAAGGAGGCTCAGAGAAGTGGAGAAACTTGCCCAGAGCGACAGAGTCAGTGTGTAAGGAGCTGGGATTCGAACCCCATGACCCCATGAGGTAGCTGTTACACAAGGAATCCGAGGGCCGATGAGATTAAAGGGTTCCCAGGGCCCTAGAGCCGTGGAAGAGCTAAGAGGTGAAAGTGCCGCTGGCTCCCAGATCCCTGGAGTTGTCAGGGGCTTCTCTCACCACCACTGTGGTCGAGAACCTCAAAAGAGCTGCCCAGGGAACAGGGTCTAGTTGGCCACAGGCCTGCACTGCAGGCGTTCTGGCCCGTGTGTTTTGGCAGCAGGAATTTTTTTTCTCCTAATGTATTGACAAGGGGCCAGTTACTGTTTACTATGAAGTTCCTACAAGTTTTTATAATGTTCTTGTAATTTGACAGTTTCAGATGGAACCGTGCAAATATTGGGCCAGGAGGCCTGTGCTGCCGACAACTGTCACACTCTTCCCGGCCGACGAAAATCACATTTGCTTACATTTATCAGTCATTAGGAGCTTGTATAGTGTATGTGACCCCCGAAGAAATGTCAGTGTGTCCGCTGGATGGCTGGCTGCCCCACTTTCTGTTTCAGGTTTGAAGTTTGAGGCAAAGGATGTTAAGGTTTAGATGTTTAAGAAACTGTTAGGTTGTTATGCTACGCAACCGAAAACTTAATTGGAGCCAGATAACAAATAAAATAGAACTATTCAACCTTCCAACAAATATTTATTAAGTATTTACTATGTAGTAAGGTCCTGGGACAGACACAAAGGTGAATAAAAGCCAGGTTGGAGGCTGAAGGCTCTTACTGACAGGCTGGAGCAGCTGTTTGCAAACTTTGTATAATTTTTTTTTTCAGCATGAGAGCCCTTTCTGTAAAATCATCGTCAAGATGTGGCTCAGTTTGTCACAGAGGGCCTGCAACGGGCCAGTGATTTTCAACCTTGGCTGACAGACGGTTAGAGCCTTCTGTCCGTCGTTTAGAAATCTTGACATCCTGGTCACATCCCAAACCAATATCTGAGTCTCTAGGAGTTGCCATCCAGCTGGGGTGGGGAACCACGGGTTCGGAAGTACCTCTTTGGAACCTTAGAGTTCGATGGGGGAAAAACTTTGGAAATTGAATAATGTCTAGTAGAATTTTCTAGATTTGGTGAGCACACATCAGAATCACTGGCAGTGGGGGGTGGGGAGGCTTATTCAGAGAGGAGTTGCCCAGTGCCGACCATCTCCCCTGCCTACTGGGAATGCTGCTGTGTACGTTTGGGGTGTGCCCCAGGTAGCTTCATGTTAGGTGATTCTTTTCTTATTCTTATTCTTTTTTTTTTTTTTTAAGATTTTATCTATTTATTCACGAGACACACACAGAGAGAGAGAGAGAGAGAGAGAGGCAGAGACACAGGCAGAGGGGGAAGCAGGCTCAGTGCAGGGAGCCTGATGTGGGACTCGATCCCGGGACTCCAGGATCAGGCCCTGGGCTGAAAGGCAGTACTAAACCACTGAGCCACCCAGGGATCCCCATGTTAGGTGATTCTGATATATTCCAGAGCTGGAGAACCACTGATTTAGAAGGTCAGAATACACATGCGTGCGAAAGCCAGTGTGATGAAATAGTAATAGTAATGATGCTGGCTGGCGTTCTAGACCATGGCTTACAAGCAGGCACTACATCGAATGCCTTGTAACATTGATAGTTCATGCAACCCTGAGGCAGGTGCATATATTCCCATTTTACAGGTGAGAAAACTGAGGCCAGGAGGAAAAGAGTGACTTGCTCAAGATCACCTGCTTCGGGAGCAACAGAACCAGGATTCTAAGGATGTCTGTTGGAGGCTGGCACTCAACAGACTCGATACTCATTTCTTTTCGCCAAAATGGGTATTTTGAAAGTGAAGCTGCTCACTTTCAGCAGAAGCTACTTGCCAGGTTGGATAGTTGGAGCCACATCTTAGAAAGTGGATGGGATTTGGGAATCCAGGCTAAAAATGAACCGTGTCTCTTCCTTGCAGGGGTCAGCTCTCCTAGCCAGGAAAATCTTTGCAGCAAGGGGTTCCAAAAATTTTGGGATCCACAGTCCCTGTCCTTGGGGGCCCGACACTGTAGTAGTGAATGGGTGGCAGACGCACAGATTGCTGCACATGCTGGGAAGCAGCAGAGATAGGGCCAGAGCCTGGAACACGGGAAATCCTCAAGGGATGGAGCAGTCAGGGCAGACCGCACAGAGCTGGTGGGATTTGGACCCCACCTTGAAAAATAAGTAAAATGTACTTAGCGGGAATATATTTAGGAGCCTCTTGAGTCTACTAGCTTCCATATCAGACCCTTTGTCTTCTTAAAACATATACATACTGCAAATCACACTCTCAAAAAGCTTTAGAGATCATGTCAGTATTGGGGGCCTCTGGATGGTTCAGTCGGTTGAGCGCCTGACTCTCGGTTTCGACTCAGGTCATGACCTCAGGGTCATGGAATGGAGCCCCACATGGGGCTCTGCCCTGAGTGCAGAGTCTGCTTGAGATTCTTTCTCATTCCTCTTCCTCCGCCTCTGCTCCCCCCCCATGTTTTCTCTCTCTCTCTCTCAAAGAGAGATCTTATTTATTTGAATGAGCGTGAACAAACGAGAGGGAGAGAGAGAGAGAATGGGAGGTAGAGAGGGAGAGCCGGAGTGGAGAGAGGAGGAGAGGGAGAAGCTGACTCCCCGCTGAGCAGGGAACCTGACACAGGGCTTGCTCCCAGAACCCCTGGCTCATGACCTGAGCCAAAGTCAGGCGCTTAACCAACTGAGCCACCCAGGCGGCCCAGTAAATAAAATCTTAAAAAAAAAAAAAAATCATGTCAGTATTTGTTAGGGGTTTCCCAAGGATCTGAGCTTAGGAAAGCTAGTTAATTTTTCCGAGCTTCATCTTTCAAATGAGAATAACAACAATCCCCAGCACATGGGATTGCTGAGTGATTAAATGAAATGATGTGATCCTATTTCCTGGCCTGTAGTAGGTGCTCAGGAAATTGTAGCTACACCTCCCTTTAGGCCTTGAAAGGCTGACTGTTCACCTGTTAGAGTTCCCATTAGGATTCTGGTTCCTCAGGAAGTGTCAGGTGGAGAGCTTCGGCCACATAGCAAGACAGGGAGCCAGGAACCCAGGTCTAGTCCAGGAGGGCAGGGCCCCGGGCAGCACAGCCTGAGTGCAGCCAGGATCCTTGGCACCTCGCCCTTGCCCTTTCTTGGCATGAGCAGCTTGGAAAAGGCCTCCACAAAGGGTGGTCTCCCTTTGGGATTTAGTCAGACCGCTGGCAACAACAGAGGCTCTGGACTGGGGGAGCTCACTCTTCGGGTCTTGGCCAACAGATTCCATGCTGGTACTCACCAAGTCCTCCCTCTGTCCATGGCCGAGGCTATGTCCTGGTGATGGCTAACAGGGGAGGGGTGGGTAGAGGCAGGCACTCAGGTGGAGAGCAGGGGCATCTCTGCCACAGGGCAGGCACTCACCTGTGAAACGCAAGGCACTCCCCAGTAGGAGCCTTTCCCCCCAATTTCTGAAACTGAGTGTCCGCAGGCTGGCGGGAGCTGGAAGGAGCCCCTGTGACTGGGATTTTCCCTCTCATAGCACTTACACCAAATGGATTTCTTCTCATTTCCAACACGTCTGGTGATGATGAAATCCAGAGCGGGTCCTGCTGCCTGGAGTCCAAGGACACAACCTTATGAAAACCTGTCGTAAATGTCTATTGGCCAGTTTAACTCCGCTTCCACAAAGACAGGATATGAGAATAGAGCCCACTCCTGTTTGAGGATGGTGCCAGCTAACTTTTCCACGACTCCGGTTGCTGGAGAGCCTGCTAACAGGCGTTCCTTTGCAGTGGGCTTCCTTAAGCTCACCTACACTATGCCGACGTCCTCATCGTCACACGTGTGAACCTGCTGGAATCTGGGCAATGGGGTGCTTGGTGGCTTTAATTCAGAGATTTTTCAAGGCAGGGAGCATTCCTCCCCTCCCCTGGGAGGCTAACAACACAGCCACATTGAGAACTTCCATCTGCTGGAGACAGTGTTAGGAGCCAGGGCCAGTGGTGACATGCGGGAGTGGGAGCCAGCACGTCCGTGGGGGCCACAGATTGTATGACAGTGAGGAGTTTGCCCCTGGAGTTGGCAGGTCTGGTTTCTCTGCCCAGCCCTGCCGCTTCCTAGACGGTGGGGGGAGAGTCGCACGTCTGCTTTGTGGGGCTGCTGTGAATTGGGAAACTCATCCAAAGTGCTTAAGTGCTGTGTGGGGCCGCCCATAAGCACTCTGGAGAGGTGGAAAAGTCACTTCCCCGTGCCAGGCACAGTGGCAGGCATTTCATGTGTGGCATTTGTCACATCTTCATCACTGTCCACTGCATCATATTGTTCTCAGTTCAGGTTGGTGGACCCGAGGGTCAGAGAGAAAATGTCTAGATCCAGGTCACACAGAAGAAAAGCAGAGAGAGTCGGGCTTTAAACCCATCTGTGCTGTGTTAGGGTCCTCTCACACTTGTACCTTTAGAAAGGCTTTTCTTACATTTCTAGAAAGGTGTTTTCAAAACTGAAGGTAACACTCATTGATGAAGCTAAGTTGCATAAATTGATACCTTCCTGAGATGAGGGAAAGTGGGATCTTTCTCCAGTATTTATAGATGCGTGTAACTACACTAAAAATACAGAGTAACACTGAAGTTGTCTCCACCAGGAGCTCCGAAGTTGACGTGGGGAAGCCCAGGGGAAACCAACTAGGGAGAGTCAGCAGCTGGCCAGGCAAAACCTTAACGTAAAAGTACTTGCTTTTATTTTATTTTATTTTATTTTATTTTATTTTATTTTATTTTATTTTATTTATTTTATTATTTATTTTATTTTATTTTATTTATTATTTATTTTATTTTATTTTATTTTAATTTTTAAGGATTTTATTTATTTATTCCTGAGAGACACAGAGAGAGAGGCAGAGACTGAGGCAGAGGGAGAAGCAGGCTCCTGGAGGGGAGCCCGATATGGGACTCGATCCTGGGGCCCCGGATCACACCCCGAGCAGAAGGCAGACATCCAGCCACCGAGCCACCCAGGTGTCCCAGGTCCCAAGGCTGCCTCTGGACCACAGGGCTTCATTAGTAGAGATGGCCTAGCAATTTCCTCTTTGAGTTTTATTTCCATTTTAATTCAGTCAACATCCTTTGTGTATTTGCTGTGAACCGGGCACTGCGCTAACAGTGAATATGTAGGAGTGGGAGGTATGGCTTTCGAGGACCTTCGTGTTTACTGAGGAGGCTGCCCAGGGATGCCCAGCGTGATGGAGGATGATGAGTGTTCCCCTGGGGGGGGGGGCGCGGGGAGCAGAGGGCTGTGGGAGCACAGGTGCAGCTCCTTCTTGGGGAATCAAGGTAACTTGGTGGTGAAGGGTGATTTCCTTAAAGGATGGGTTTGCATTTCTCGGGTGGGAAAGAGCTGGGAAGCACTTTGAGGATGGGGTACATGGCATGTTTGGTGACACAAGAGGAATGAGAACGTCTCCTTATTCCCGAGGGGCTCAGGCTGGGGAGGTGGAGGAGGAAGACAAGCAGACAGACATTGACATGCCCAGGGCTCTCTTAAGAGGGATGGCCCGGGCATGGGGAGGAAGGAAAGGGAAAGAGAGGGGGCTGGAGGGGCCAGGGGAGGCTTTGCTGAGCTGAGCTAGGAAGCAGGATGTTAGCAGAGCCCAAGGGTAAGTAAGGAGGGCATGCGTGAGCCTGTCATGGTCTGGAGTCAGAAACAGCCTGACGGGGCTGGAGCACAGGCTGTGAATGAGAGAATGTCCAGGCAAGGCTGGGGAAGCCCAGAGGCTCCTCTTCAGGGAGGACCCATGAAGCAGGACTCGGGGGATTGCGTTAGAAGGACTTTGAGAAAGATGGTTCCTGTTGCTACAGATGACCAACTCTTTTTCCATTTTAAAGCCTGATGACATCTCCATCGTATAGTCAGCCTGAACCTCTCTTTACTGCCCTTGTCATTTCCAGAATGGCTGTGCCACCCCGCCCTGCCCCATCTGCATAAATCCCAAGAAACCAGAGTTGGTTTACCGGGGAGCTAAGACTTGCTCCTCGAGTTTTGCCGTAGCGTACTCACTTCCTAATGGTGCTGTAACACTTAGCACAGACTCGGTGCTTTAAAACAGCACAAATTGATTTTCCTACAGTCTGGAAGCCAGAAGTCTAAGATCAAGGTGTCAGCAGGGCTGCATTCCTTCTGGGGGCTTCAGGGGAGGATTCCTTTCCTTCCCTTTCTGATTTCTGGAGTCAGCCTGCCTTCCTGGGCTCTCGGGCCTTTCCTCCCTTCGCCCCACCTCTCATCAACTTCTGGAACTGTCAGCCACCTCTCCTCCTTGTAAGGACGCTTGTGATTACATCACACTCAGATAACCCAGGATTATCTCCTCATCCTGAGATCCTTAATTACATCTGCAAAGTCCCTTTGCCACACAAGGTAACATTCACAGGTTTTGGGGGTTAAGAGGTGGGTGTTTTGGGGTGGCGGGAGAATAATTCAGCCTACCGTGTACTTGCCTTTTGGGAGGCCTTAAAAATACCCTAGTAATGGGGCAGTTTCTGTGTCAGCAGGACCACTGGCCACTGCCCCACATCGTGTCTGATAATTTCCATGGGAAATTTAGCAGTACAGTTTCCCGGAAAAAAAGAAAAGGGAAATCCATCCTTTCCCCACCCCTCCCTTAAGTGTCCTTCTTTGGAGTATTCATCAAGGACAGTGACATTAATAAAATGAGAGGTAATGGTTGCTCGAGGCAGCTGGGGTTGAATAAAGGGCTCTGTAGTCCACATCTAGAGTTCAGGGTCCAGTTCCCAATTCTCATGAATGCTTTCACCTTTGGGCAGGTCACTTCTCTGCGCCTTCCTTTGCATGTCTGCAAAATAAGGGGGGTCCCGTTGCATCCGTTAAGATCTCCTGCTCGGTACTGGTGCATTCTTGAGGTCCAGTTGCTGTTTTTAATGTTCCCACCACCATCCTGCCATCCAGAGTAACAGCAGGAGAAGAAGGTGGCCGGAAGACACGGCTCTCAGCCACGTTTCCAAACATGCTCAGGAATGCGATGGTTTTTCTTCTCTTTAGATGCATCAAGATCCCTACCCTTCAAACCCCTCTGTTGGGACTTCTGTCTCATAACATGACTTTTTCTTAAAAGTGCCAGCCACATGTCTGGCCTTCTTTCGGTGGTCTCCCCCTGGGGCTTGGCCCTTCTCTGTTGAAAGCACTCCCATTTCTTACCTCAGAGGGAGGAAGCCCTGGGCTGGGAGTCATTAGACCCCACTTCCTCTCTCTGCTCCATCATCTGCTCACTGGGTGACCTTTGGGAATCACTTAATCTGATCTATAAAATGTGGATGATTGTATGTCCTCTGTCTGCTGCAGGGCCCATTGAGAGGGTCAGATGGGGTAACAGCTGTACATGTACTTTGAAGAACATGAGACATGTTCTAAAACATGAGCTGATTGTTTTATTATCACTGAGCAGCTCATCTTTGGGTTTTAGGGCCTCAAGTCTCCCTCTGTGATTTCTTGTACGCATGTGCATATGCATGCCTGTGTGTTCGTGTGCATGTGTATACATGTGTGTGCATGGGTGTGTTTTTGCTGGGAAGGTACCAGGCTTTACCTTTCCTGCCTCCCTGGAGAACTCTCCCTGGCTGTGGGTAGGAGTCATTTGTTTTGTTTTGTTTTGTTTTTTCTTCAGCTCCTTCTTTCCTGCCACTTTCTTGGAGACTATTTGCATTTCATCATTAATAACTCCAGAGCAATATGTTATTTCTGTCCTGAGGGCCCCTGGAGCCGAGGGGACTCCTTCGTGATGCTGGATAGGAAAACTTGCTGTGAATTAAACTTCACAAAGCCACATGCCACTTTCCTGACCCTCCGTTGTTACCTAGGGAGTCTTGTTACGTCGGGGGGGGGGGGGGCGGCAGAAACCACAAGGCCAGGGGAAGGGAAATCTCTGGTCTTGTCTGCATTTCTCTTTGGAAAACTCCCCAGTGATCCTGGGCAGTGAGCAGAGCAAGCAGGTACATCTGTCTGAAATGCACACTCTGCATTTTTGGTGCTCCTTATTTTCCTCCTGCAGGGAAAGTTTTGTTTCTTTACCTTCCGAAGCAGGATTTCCACTTAGTCCCTGAATTGTTTGACAAGAGGTTACCCGTTGATGCTAACCAGATAAACGGTGTTTTAATGTGCTTTGGTTTCTAAATCAGAAACCTTGGCCCTTTTCAGTGAGAGAGCTTTGTAGCAGAGCCGGGCCCACTGGTATGTACGTTTCTGCCTGTAGGTTAGGAAAGATTGGAGCCAGATTTTAAGCTTGAGTTACTCTGATCTCAGACAAGGCTCCAAAGAGCCCTTGTTCATTTCTTGTGGCATTTCATTAAGTGTCAGAAGTATTTCATTAGTTATCAGAACAAAGATCACATTTGCCATAAGAATGCTGCGTTGAACTTCCTCCAAGTCATTCATAACTCCAGGTTCCAGAAGAAAGATATGATGGGCCATGGAAAAAATCTGACTCCAATATATGTGTCCCAGAAAGGGGATCTCGACTTTGCATTTGGGACCCCTAGGGCTTCTCCTTGGATGCACGCCTGGTGGCAGCTTGAGATGCCTTCGCGTGAGGATGGGATGGGGACACATCCTGGATGCATGCGTGACTGTGGTCTCCTCCCAGATCCTCCTCGCACATCGCAGAGCCAGCTGTCATGATGGTAACTGTTTTTATTGCCCCTCCTGTGTGCCATGCCATTTACATGTGTTGTCTGGGCCCCAACCAGCCCCATTTCACAGTTGAGGACTCTGAGCTGAGGTAGAAAAGTCCCCAGCATCGTGTTCCCAGAAGGAGCAGAGGGGGATCTGGAGGCGTCGTCCGACCCCCGGGTCCCCACTCTTCCCACTGCCACCCCGAGCCCATACACTGGGGCGGGGTGATTTAGCTGGACGTGAGAGGGTTTGGGGCACAGGTGCTGTGGCCTCTCTGTTGGTTCTCGTGGCAAAGTGCTAACAGGTCCTTACGGGCTTCTCGAGTCCTCTCTTGCTTAATCCATCTGTTGTCTCTTTCCTGGACGTACCGTTCTTCTGGCTCCCCTCTGTTAACCAGAACGGGAACAGTGATGACTGACATTATCAAGAGTGTACTGTGTGTCATAGGCTGAATAATGGCCCTCCTAAAGGTCCTCATTCCTGGAGCCTGCAAATGCCAACTTATTTGGAAAAAGGGACTTTGCAGACGTGGTTATGTTGAGGATCTAGAGATGGGGAGATCATGCTGGATTATGCAGGTGGGCCCTGAGTGCAACCACAAGTGTCTCTGTAAGACAGAGGCAGAGGGAGACTTGATACCCAGACACAGGACAATGGGATGTGAAGACAGAGAGCGTCTTGAGGATACTTTTCTTGGAGGTCACAGTGTTGGGTCCACCAGCTGGGGAACACTGCAGCCAGCAGAAGCTGAAGAGGCAAGGAAGCAGATTCTCTCCTAGAGCCTGAGGGAGCACGGCCCTGCCTTGAACTTTGGCCTCCAGAGCTACGAGAGAATAAATTTCCATTGTTTTAAGCCATCAGGCTTGCGGTAGTTTGTCAAGGCAGCCCTGGGAAATGAGCACATGGTGCATATCTCAGAGCTCAACCTCAAAGGGCCTGTATGAGTACAGTGTCCATGTTGTCCCTTTTTTTATATGAGTAGAAAACTCTGTACCTGGAGGTGGAAGCACCAGCCTTGGGGCCCAGAGCTAGGAGGGATTCTAAGGGGGTCTGCCTCCAAGCCTGTTCATCACCACTGTTGATTTTTCCCCTTCCTCCCCAACCCTTTTCTCACTCAGTGCCCCCCTAGGTCAGGTCTGGGTCAAGATTAGGACCTGCCCCTAGAGCCTTCCTTTTCCCCTTTATGGTTTGACTTCCAGGCCCACGATATCATCTGAATTCCATTCCGTATCTCTTTCATGTGGGAACATTCGGTCCCCTGTGCGCCACCTGCCCCCAGGAGCAGTGGGCTGAGATTTCTCTCCCTCAGCAGTTGGAATGCAGGCCATTGTCGGTTAGCAGTGAAAATGTTTTCTTTCTGGATTTGGAGGGAGACAGTAATTTCTTCCCCGTTTTCCAGTAAATTCTCATTCCAAACAGTCCATCCCTATAATCCTTTGTGAATGGCATTTGGTATTTATAAGCTATGCTATATTGCAGCTGTTTGAACTCCTGAAGAGCTTACAATTCATTCAGTAACATTTGTTAAAATTACAATAATATTAACGCAGACTTCTAGCTCGGACACGTTGTTTCAGGTCTTGTGGACTCAGTTTCCTTTTGTATGAAATAGGAGTAATGACCCCCTCTGCTGTTTGCAGTGGTGGTCGAGTGGGATAACACGCATAAACCATTCAGCAGGTGTGTAAATCGTTGGTATTGGAATACTGAATTTATTTAAACACATGATGCTCCATGTTTTGGGGGATGGAGTAAAACTCTAGAACAAATCCCTCTTTCTTCCAGTTCACTGAGAGTGACCCAAATAACTTCCCCTCATGCAAGGAAGAAAGTTATGCATCATTCTTCACAAGTGGCTATTATGCTTGAAATATTTCATATTTATGATAAAGAAAAAAATGAAGTGATATATGGTATGTGGATACATAGAAAGTGGCTAAAACATTCAGAGCAGGAGAAACATCCAGAATATGAGAGAAATACCATTGTTTTCTCCACGGGCCTTTCACGTAAAAGATGTTCAAGAAATAGAAGTTGTGTTATAATCACCATTGCTGTAATATTAATGAATTCGGCAGGACTTAGAGAAAATCGTTCTTCAACCTGCTTCAGCCTGCTGGGGGTCAGCCTCTGGGGTGGGGGGGTCAGCCTCTGGGGTGGGGGGGGCACTGTTTGACAGTCCCCAGGGGAGAGGGGCTAGGAGCTCACATTTGCTTCGCACCTGCCCGGGCCAGGCACTGTGCCCCACAGGTAATCTCATTTGGTTTCCCCTAAGCCCCTGTAGTTCTGGAGGGCTGCTCAGGTTTGGATTACATCCCACACCAGCAACAGGTTTGACTCCCAAGAGGACTCCTCTCCGTTACGCTCGAGAAATGAATGCATGTACTGTTCTCTCACGCAAAATTGGCTGCGTACCACTCAGCCCACGTTTGGCTCTCTGCCTCTGCAGTGATCCTCACTTGTCAAGGTTGGAGGCCCTGTGTGTCTCCCTTTCGGGAAGCGCAGCCACCGTGGTAACCGCCAGTTACGGAGTGCCACCATGCTGGTCGCTTTACCTTCATTATTTCACTAATCTGCATGACAGCCATGTGAGGTGGGCACTCTTACTCCCATTTTAGGGATGAGATGTGGAGTGACTTACCCATGATTACACAGCTAATAAGTGGCTGACCTGGCCTGTTTGATGGAACACCTTGGCTTCCTAGCATCCCATGTTTACCACTTTTGTCCCACTACCGCCAGTGGGACAGTCTCTTACCCTCCTTGCTTTTCTAGGACACCCTGCCCAGCAGGGTTGGCCCGTCATCTTGGCTCTGAGTTCTCTAGTGTTAACTTAGCCTCAGCTGGAAATGCCTCTCTGTTGGACCTCCACTAGTTCATTTTTTGTCATGAATCCAGAAAGATTGCCCTTCCTCCAGCCAGATTCTTCTCTCCACTGGGGGAGCACATGCTAGACTTCAACCCCCAGATGTCCTTGTGCAGTGGATAACCTGCTCAACTGTAAGCGGTGTCCCCACAGCCACTGGACGCCATTGCTTTCTGTTGGTCTGGAATTGGTTTACTCGAAACACCCACTCGCAGTTGTCTTCATTCCATCCTCTCTGAGCCCACACTGGATAAAAGCGCCTGAAGATTGGTCCTGGAAACCCGGGACCACTCAGATGCACAGCAGCACCGAGGAGCACAATAATGACTTATTCTTAGGAACGCTTGGCTAGTTTTCAAATGCTCAACAAGAAGCAGCAGCCTGATGATAATACCCGAAGGCAGAACCTCAGGCCTCTCCCAGGATTGCTCCAGAAGGGCTGGGTGTATTCTGAAGGCCTCTCCTCAGTTTTATTTTTAGGAGTGTGTGTGGGGCAGCCCTATGAACCTCACCTCCTGGGAGGTCAGCGGTTGGGTCACCGGGGATAGGGTGTTCCTGAGACTTGGCTTCCCTGTGCAAAAAGAGCCTTTCAAACTCAGAACTGCTCTACAACCAGCGTTCTGCTTCCTTTGCTGGCTTGCTTGCCTCTTTGCCCCTTTGCGAAAAGATTTCTTTCCTTTCTCTTGTTAGTACAGATTCATCACTCCCCGCTGTGTCCTTTCTCCCTCTTCTTCTTCTGTCTTCTCTCCCCCATTTAGAAGGCTTCCAGATCCTTCTTCCCTGAAGGCTCAGAGCAAACCTGTCCACTGAGTCTCATACTGGTCTTTAGATGCAGGCCTTATATACTTTCTGAGGAGCAGCTGCAGATCTGGTCAAGGTGACTCACGTCCGTGACAGGGTGTGCCGTGCAGTAGGCAACCAAGGAAGCTTTTGTTTTCATCATCTTAATTTTCATTTCCCTAAGTGGTCAGAGTTTTGCCTCTTACCTTCTGTGACACCAGATAATTTATTGCCTGGAACAGTTCTGGCAGGAGCTACAGTCTTCTGAACTTGTAAGAAGACACATGCACTCAACCTAAACCACTTGCTCACAGCCTCTTTGAACTTCATCCATGCTGTCCTTTCTCCCTGTGGCAGGTTGCGTTGTTCACAGTGGAATGGGGTGAGTTTCAAGGCCCTGGGACTCTCTTTCCAGCTTCAGGCTGCAGACTCCTTGGTCCAGCTTGCCTTGGGTCACATGGCTCCTTGGTGAACACACATTTCCACCCTCCAGCTCCTGCTCCCTCTCGTTCTTCCTCCCCTGGAATTCGGGCTCTCTCTCGGGTCTTTCTTGGTGGTGGCCAATGGTAATTGACTTTCAATTTCCCCAGCTCCCTTTGCTTCCTACCAGATGCATGAGGCTGCCATGCTTTCTTGCTTACTGGAGCTCAGAGCCTTTTCATCTTTACTAACTGACCCAGAAAGGTAGGCTTTATCGATGGATTGGCTAGAATGTTGAGTAGTAAAGCTGTGGTCTCTTAACGTGTGTTATCTCAACAAAATTCGCAGAGGGCCTGGGGTCAGAGCTGCCACTGCTCTCAGGGATTGTACACACAGGATAAGAAACTGGGTAAGCCATGCCCTGGAGAACCACACGGCTCGAGAGGGAGTCAGGCCCCTTCCCTAATGACGTTACCAAGACACAGTGTTTGTGCTATGGCAGAGGGGCATGCAGTCTGGGGGCACTGCCTGTGCAGGCCCCAGAGCCCTGACTGTATGGGGTGGCTCAGGGGAAGCACACAAGGCACCGATATTTATGTTGAGCTTGGAAGGCTGCTCCAGTGCAGAAATAGGTAGCTTAGAATTCCAGGCAGGGCCTTGGAGGCACAAGGGCTCAGTGTGTTTGGGAAATGCTGAGTGCTCCCTTATGCCTGGAAAGGGTGGGGTTGGGAGGAGGCAAGGGGAGGGAGCTGAAGCCTAGAGTTGAATCTGGTAAGACAGGCTGAGACCAGATGATGAAGAGTGAAACAGAGCACCAAACTGAGCATGCCTTAAAACCACCTCAGTTTGAACTTTATTTCTAGGCAGAGATGAGCTGTAAGGGTTTTACGAACTTGAGGGTAATGATCAGGGCTATGTTAAGAAAGACAAATCCAGTAAAGAGAGAGATGTCAAAAGTACATGAGCTTGCTCATCTTGACTGGGGTACCTGATGGGTGGAGATGGTGTTAGGCAGCCTGGGAATGTGCAGTGGGGTGTTGGTCATCACCAAAAGTACTAGACTGGGCATCATAGTCATTGCTAATTTACAGACTCAAAAGAAGCTCCCAGTTGGGCCTGAGGCTGGTGGTAGCCTCCGCTGCTTTAAAATCTTTCTGGGAGTATATGACTTTTCAGTTATTGACAGTGACATTTCAGAGGAACACTTAGTCCCCTGATGATTTCTGCCCCCCTCGCTCTTTAGGCTTTCAGCCTATTTATAAGTCGGTGTTTTATATCCAGTCAAAATGTCTGCATAGTTAAGTATTGAGATTCCTGACTTGCCTTCTCTTTGTGATGTTGTTTATACAGCGGATGCAGCCTCAAAGAGGCTGAATGGAGGTTTCTGTATTTGCTCCTTAGGATCCTCGGATGTCCACACAGTTACAACCTAAAAGATTCAGTGGAAAAACAGTTTAGTGTTTTCCTTTTTATTTGCTTTCATATATCGAAAGCCTGTGCAGAAGGCAGAAAACACATTTCTTTAAGTTTCTATTTTAATCCCAGTGTAGATAACATGTTAGTTTCAGGTGTCCAAAATAGTGACCCAACACTTCCATACATCACCCTGTGCTCATCGTGACAAGTGCTCTCCTTAATCCCCAACACCCATGTCACCCACCGCCTCCCCTCACTCCCCTCTGGTAACCACCACTTTGTTCTCTAGAGTTCAGAGTCTGTTTCTTGATTTGTGTCTGTCTCTCTTATTTCTTTTCCCCCTTTGCTTGTTTGTTTTGTTTCTTAAATTCCACGTATGAGTGAAGTCATATGGTGTTTGTCTTTCTCTGAAGTATTTCACTTAGCATAATGCTCTCTAGTTCCATCCATGTCATTGCAAATGACAAGATTTTATTTTATTTTTCAAATTATTTTATTTATTTATTTGAGCAGGGGGTGGGTGGTTAAGGCACAGCAACAGGGACAAACAGACTCCCCACTCAGTGGGGATCCCATATACACAGGGCTTGATCCTAGGATCCCAAGATCCTGAGTCAAACTCAGATGTTTTAACTGACTTAGCCACCCCAGTGCCCCTAGATTTCATTCTTTTTATGGCTGAGTCATATTCCATTGTAAATATATACCACCTTTTCTTTACCCATTCATCAGTCAGTGGACACTTGGGCTGCTTCCGTATCTTGGGTATTGTAGATAATACTGCAATAAATATAGGGGTGCCTGTATCCCTTTAAATTAGTGGTTATTTAATCCTTTGTGTAAATACACACTAATGCAATTTCTGGATCCTAGAGTAGTTCTATTTTTAACTTTTTGAAGAACCTCCATACTGTTTTCCAGAGTGGCTGTACTAGTTTGCATTCCCACCAACACTGCAGAGGGGTTCCCCTTTCTCTTCACCCTCATCCACATCTGTTGTTTGCTGTGCTGTTCCTTTTAGCCAATATGAGATGTGAGGTGGTATCTCATTATGATTTTGATTTGCATTTCCCTGATGCTGAATGATGTGGAGCATCTTTTCATGTGTCTGTTAGCCATCTGGATGTCTTCTTTAGAGAAATGTCTGTTCATCTCTTCTGCCCATTTTTAAATTGGATTATTTGTCTTTTGGGTGTTGAGTTTTACAAGTTCTTTAAACAGTTTGGAAACTACAGAAAAAAAAAAACACTTTTTACGGGAGAACAAAGGATAAGAAGTGACAAATGAGTCTGTCTTAGCTCCTCCCTCTTGGGTGATTCCCCAGGTTTCATCGGTGTCCTTAAGAGATGTATCCTGCGTTATGCATATGCATTTTCGTGTCCTGTGTACATTTTTTTCTCTGTTCTTTTTCTTCTTTTTTTTCACACAAACAGGAGCATGGATATCCTCAGTTCAGTGACTTGTTCTTTTTTACTTTAACCGTGTTTTGGAGGCAATTTTGTCTCAAGGCTTATGCATCTCCCTTGTTCCTTTAAACAGCTTCATTGTCCTTCAGTGTCTGCCTGTACCATCATTTAACTCGCTCCTTATTCCTCCATTTAAGGACGTGTGTGTTGCGTTTCACATTTATAATTCATTCATTTATTTTTAAGATGTTATTTATTTATTTGAGTGAGTGCACACACACACGGAGGGAGGGGCAGAGGGAGAGGGAGAAGCAGAGGGCCTGCTGAGAAGGGAGCCCCACCCGAGGCTTGATTCCAGGACCCCTGGATCATGATTTGAGCCAAAGTTAGATGCCTAACTCACTGAGCCACCCAGATGCCCCTTGCATTTATCATTTTTTAAAAAAAATTTTTTAAAGATTTTGTTTATTTATTCATGAGAGATACAGAGAAAGAGAGAAGCAGAGACACAGGCAGAGGGAGAAGCAGGCTCCATGCAGGGAGCCTGATGTGGGGACTCGATCCTGGGACTCCAGGATCATGCCCTGGTCCGAAGGCAAGCACTAAACCGCTGGGCCACCCAAGGATCCCCAGCATTTATCATTTTTAAGTCACGACTCAGATATGCAAAATGCAAACTGATTTTTCTATAACCAGACTTGGTTCATGAGCCTCTGTTTCTGCTGCTGCAGGACAACAGCCAGTTCTGGGAGACTTCAATGCTCTGACTGTCGGTTCAGGGTTTATACTGTTTGGTCAGGATTCCCTCCTTTCTTTGCATCCTCTTTTCTCTCTGGGGGGGATGTGGCTCCCAGATGAAAAGTTACTGTACAGTCTTGGTAAAGGGAGCACCGTGTCTGCTCTGCCTCACTGCTTTCCACTCTTTGCAGTAACTGCTGCCAAAATCCCCACAAAAAGTCCTTTGGGATAACCCCTCGGGTACGCGCCTCTGCCCTGACACCTGCCTCCCATGTCTTGCTTAGGGGGCATGTTGGATGAGGTCTTCCCCACAAGGCAGGCAGGTCCCTTCTGTCTCAGACTCCTAAACGCATCTGGAGTTTGTATTGTACCCCACCCCAGGCCGCAGCATTCTGGCCTAATCTCTGGTTATGGCCTCTCACTTCGTCCCTCATCTGCCTGCTAATCAAACTCTTTATTTCCTTTGGTTTGAGAAGATAATTCCGAGGTAGTTCCTCAGGCCTGTCTCCGGTATGGAGATGGGTCAGCCAAATGTGCCCCAAAACATTGGCTTGGTGAGAGTTTTGTTTTGATATATAATAACGGTGGCAAGTGCAAATATGGCATAAAATCCTTAAAATCATTCCTTAAAATCATGGGGAGATGATTCATTGGATGTAGTAAAGAGTCAGTAGGAGCTCAGACTTTCTTAGCAGCATCTGGTGCAGGGACTCCCCAGCACCCCTGCTTCTGTCCAGCATCTCTAGTCATCAGTAATCTTCCATCCCACCACCCTCCCTCCCATCTTCCCTAGGGAAGAACTGATTTCTGCTTATCTAGCCATTCAGCTCAGGTACCTAGCTGCAAAGGAGTGCTACTTCTCTAAATGCTGTGAGAGCCAGAGCCCCCAGGATCAAGCAGGGCAAGGAGACCTCCCCCTGGAGCAGGGACAGCTGGCGTCACTGCCAGCTCCATTCATGGAGGTCCAGCTCCTCCAGGGTGCCCAGACTCAGACTCCTGGGGCTCCTTGCGGGCCCGTCCCAGGGGCTGCTGCTCTGCTGGATGCAGTGGCCCATGTGTGGTTCATGTTAGCACAGCTGAGGGAGGCTGGGCCCCTCGCAGAGACTTGTCTGAGCTCTAAGGCCAAACAAAAGGGAAGTAAACATGGAGAGCATAAGAAATACAAACAGCCTGGCTTCTGGAGAGAGCAGGCTTCTCTTGCTGCCCATTCCACTCAGTGCTAAGCAAAGAGGTGGGAAGCCGTCCTACGGCCACAAGCAGCTGACAGCCTGGCCTCGGTGGCTTTCCAACTCTGACAGACATGCATGGAAGCACCCCAACTCCTTAATTCTTCCCTCCTTTTGAGAATAAAGCCCAAGTTCCAGACCCTGCTGGGCCCCTCTTTCCATTCTGAGAACCTGTTCCTTCTCCAGGGTTCGGTACCAGGAATGACCTCTCCTGGTGGACAAGACTTTTATCCTTACATAGAGGGAGGTGGCCTTATCCTCAGCACCACACTAGTTTAACAGTCTTTTAATATAATACAGTATTTTGTAAAGTAGAGATTAAACAAATGCATAAATGGAGAGAGGGCTTTTCCTTCATTTGGCAATCAGGGCTTGAGTCATTCATTCATTCATTCATTCATTCATTCATATTTCAGTTTTTCAATAGTTACTCAGCTCTTCCTATTGTCATCTTGTCAGGTTCCAGGAATATAAGACAAATAAGAGGTATCCCCTGCCCTGAAGGAGCCTACAGGCCAATAAACTAAGGCAGACTAGACAGATCGAGCTGTGACAATCACATAGGGTCCAGTGGGAGGATGAAAGAGAAGGACATTGATTTTATGCAGTGAAGGGCTGGGTGGAGTCTGCACCAGCAAGAGCATTACTAGGGAAGTAATGCTTCAGCTAAGTACTGAGCAGAGGGGAGAGGGAGGTAGTCCAGGACATGGTGGTGGAGAAGGCAGCCTAGGGAGGAAACATCACGAGCGGAGCATGAGAAATAAGTACATGGAGTATGGGGTGGGTGGTCCATGCTGTGCCAGGGCCATGACAAGACAGGCAGTGGGAGCCATGTTGCGCTGGCTGAGTGGCAAAGCCAAGGACTATGGACCTAAAACAGAGATGTGGCGAGAGTGGAAGAGCCAGCCCACCCTGGTCGGTGGTGTGGTACATGGGAGTGAAACAGAGCAGTGTTTTTCATGGTGTGAAACTCTGCCTGGGAACCTATTAGAAATACAGATTCTCAGATGCTGCCTCAGATCTCCTGAATCAGACTCTGCAGATGGGGGTCAGTGGCCCGTTTTTACAAAACTTCCTGGTGATTCTGGCACTTACTCGAGTTTGAGAATGGCTGAGGTGGAGACTATGGGAAGAACTAGGAGGAGAAGTCTTGCAGGGGAAAAGATGATGAATTTGGGCTCGAATGTGTTGAGTTTGAGATGTCTGCGGGGTGAGTAGGGGGAGGGTGGTCCCAAGACCCACAGCATCAGCATCACCTGGGAGCTGGTTACAAACACAGAATCAGAGGTCCACCCAGGTCTCCCGAATCAGAAGCTGTATTTTGGCAAGATCCCCAAGTGAGAAGCAGACTCTCTAGTCTAGAGGTCAGTTGGGCATATGTGGTTAACACTCAGAAGGGTCCGGGCAGGCAGCAGAAGTGGGGTGTTGTCCGTTACAGGTGATGGAGGACACACGTCCAGGGCACGTGCATAGGGTTGAGAAGGAGACTAGATGTGGTGTCTGTGCTGGAATCATCGCACTGGCCGGGCCTCACGTCACAAAGCTGCCCAGCATCACACATAATGAGGCCCTGGGATGGCAGTCAGCCAACCCGTCGTAAGGAAGAACATTTTATGTACTTATTACCCTTTCCAAAATGCTATTTCCATCCATTATCTCAAGAAACAACAATTTCCCAGACACCCACAATAGGTCACTGGAAGAACTGGGACCGGAACCTGATGTCAGAGCCCTTACTGTCAAGTTCTTGTCACTGAGCCATCCTGTGGGGGAGGGAAGCATTTATTTATGTTATCAGGGCCCGAAAACATTACACATCATGCTCAGTAGATGTTCCTAGAATCTGCTAAGTGAAGGTTTGTGGAGCAAATGCTGGAAGACAAAATGACAAAAACTGCCTTCAGGTTCAAAACATGCATTCCTGTTGATAACTTCAATTTGATCTTTATGATACCATTGTAAGTAGGTAAGACACGAATAATTCATGGCCTAATTTTTTAAAAAAGTAACAGCTTTATTGAGATATAATTAATATGCCATAAGACCAATCATTTAAGGTGTGTAATTCAGTGGGGCGCCTGGGTGGCTCAATCAGTTAAGCATTCGACTCCTCATTTGGCCTCAGGTCATGATCCCAGGGTTGTGGGATCCAGCCCCTTGTCGGGCTCCCTGCTGAGTGGGGAGTCCACTTCTCCCTCTTCCTCTGCCCCTCCTCCTGTCCTAGGGCTTTTTCTCTCTAACATAAATAAATAAATCTTTAAAAACATACATAAAAAATAAAGTGTAAAATTCAGTGGTTTTTATTATATTCACAGGCTGTGCAACCATCACCACTGTCTAATTACAGAACATTTCCATCACCCCAAAAAGAAACCCCATACCCTTCAGCTGTCACTCCCAATTTTTCCCTCCCTCCTGATTTTCCCTCCCCTCCTGGCATCTGCTGAACTTTCTTTAAATTGTTATTTATTTTTTAAATTTAAATTCTAGTTAGTTGACATATAGTTCAGTATTGGTTTCGGGAATAAAATTCAGTGGTTCATCGCTTACATACAGCACTCAGTGCCCATCACAACAAGTGCCCTCCTTAATACCCATCAGTTATCTATCCCCTCCCCTACCCACCTCCCTCCATCAACCCTCAGCTCGTTCTCTCCATTAAGAGTCTCTCATTATTTCTCTTCCTCTCCTATTCCCCCCTTGCTTATGTTCATCCGTTTTCTTTTTTTTTAATAATAAATTTATTTTTTATTGGTGTTCAATTTGCCAACATACAGAATAACACCCAGTGCTCATCCCATCAAGTGCCCCCCTCAGTGCCCGTCACCCCCACCCCCCGCCCTCCTCCCTTGCCACCACCCCTAGTTTGTTTCCCAGAGTTAGGAGTCTTTATGTTCTGTCTCCCTTTCTGATATTTCCCACACATTTCTTCTCCCTTCCCTTATATTCCCTTTCACTATTTTTTATATTCCCCAATTGAATGAGACCATACACTGTTTGTCCTTCTCCGATTGACTCATTTCACTCAGCATAATACCCTCCAGTTCCATCCACATTGAAGCAAATGGTGGGTATTTGTTGTTTCTAATGGCTGAGGAATATTCCATTGTAGCCATAGACCACATCTTCTTTATCCATTCATCTTTCCATGGACACCGAGGCTCCTTCCACAGTCTGGCTATTGTGGACATTGCTGCTAGAAACGTCGGGGTGCAGGTGTCCTGGCGTTTCACTGCATCTGTATCTTTGGGGTAAATCCCCAGCAGTGTAATTGCTGGGTCGTAGGGCAGGTCTATTTTTAATTCTTTGAGGAACCTCCACACAGTTTTCCAGAGTGGCTGCACCAGTTCACATTCCCACCAACAGTGCAGGAGGGTTCCCTTTTCTCCACATCCTCTCCAACATTTGTGGTTTCCTGCCTTGTTAATTTTCCCCATTCTCACTGGTGTGAGGTGGGATCTCATTGTGGTTTTGATTTGTATTTCCCTGATGGCAAGTGATGCAGAGCATTTTCTCATGTGTGTGTTGGCCATGTCTATGTCTTCCTCTGTGAGATTTCTGTTCATGTCTTTTGCCCATTTCATGATTGGATTGTTTGTTTCTTTGGTGTTGAGTTTAATAAGTTCTTTATAGATCTTGGAACCTAGCCCTTTATCTGATACGTCATTTGCAAATATCTTCTCCCATTCTGTAGGTTGTCTTTGAGTTTTGTTGACTGTTTCCTTTGCTGTGCAAAAGCTTCTTATCTTGATGAAGTCCCAATAGTTCTGTTTCTTAAATTCCACATGAGTGAAATCATATGGTATTTGTCTTTCTCTAACTTATTTTGCTTTAGCGTAACACACTCTAGCTCTATCCATGTCATTGCAAATGGCAAGATTTCATTCTTTTTGATGGCTGAGCAATATTCCATTGTGTATATATAGCACACCGTTGTTCATCAGGCGATGGGGATTTGGGCTCTTTCCATAGTTTGGCTATTGTGTAATCTCCTTTCGAACTCTGTGGGTTCGTCTGTTCTGGGTAGTACACATCAGTATGATATGTGGCCTTTCATTTTGGCCTCTTTCACTTCGAGTGTTCTTGAGGCTCATCTCTGTTGTAGCGCATCTCAGTACTCTATCCTTTTTATGGCTGAATAATAACCCATTCTTTGGATATACTATGTTGTTTGTCCGTTCATCACGCGATGGACTTGGGTTGTTTCTGTTTCCTAGCTGTTATGAAGAAGGCCGTTATATACATTCACATACAAGTTTTTGGGTGGATATATATTTTCTTTTCTATCGGGTATATAGCTAAGATTGGAATTGTTGGGTCATATGGTAACACTACATTTAACTTTTTTGAGGAGCTTGCAGGTAGCATTCCAAAGTGACTGCACCATTTTGCATTCCCTCCAGGAATGTGCGAGGTTCCAGTTTCTCTGCATCCTCCCGACACTTGCTATTATCTGTCCTCTCTATTTTAGTCCTTCTGGTGGGCATACTCCCGTTTTATAGGTAAGAAAAGTGGATGGTGCGTTGTTTGCCAAACTAAGCGGCCAAGCGAGAACTTTTTTTCCTTTAAAGCAAATGCCTATATGATGCATGCTCTGTGCTAGGCATCATTTGGGTCTTTTGCTCTTACTGTTTATTCCTTACAACAACCTGTAAGGAAGGTACTATCATTGTCTTTGTTTATAAATGCATACAGGGCAGGACTGGGCCTAGAGTGAAGCCCTGGGGCACAACATTCAAGGAGACCTCACTCTCAGATTCCACCAGCACCGGGGCGACCTTTAAATGCTGCATCCTGTGTACCTCACTGGCCTTTCCCTAGCCCTGGCCCCATTTGAAGAAACTGAATTATCAGAAGACTGAGTCACTTACCCAAAGTTGCATAAGTTAGTAACTGGCGGAGCTGGGATTCCAATCAGGAAATCTGGCTTCAGAGTTCAAGTCATGAATCACTATGCTGTGCTCACACCTAGGCCTAGGTGGCCAAACTGGGCTTTTTCTGTTTCTTTCTCAAGACCCACATTTCCAAAATTTGACAAGTGAGGAGTCCAATGTAAAATCCCAAAGACGGGCTATGACCAAACAGAACCAACTAACCTTACGGCTTCCCAGGTACCTACCACATGCTAACCCCTGAAGGGCTAACTGACCACACACTCTCCCTTGGCCACATCTGTACTCATCACCCCAACTCTGCATAGATCTGCCCAGTTCGAGGAGGCCACCCTGCAAGTGGCCAGATGGACCCTGTCCTGGTGGGGAAGAGGCCATCCTGAACCATCAGGATGATGAGTTCTGACCACTGTGAGGAAAACACATGCTCCCTTAGCCAAGTGGGGATTAGTCTGCCCCTCGTTCCAGGGTCCCAACTCAAATATTCATAAATCATATCTCTCACAGTCACACCCTGACCAGCTGCTCATTCTTGTTAGCCCGTTTATCAGTTAGTTGGTCATGTGTTTTTGAAACATCATCTTTCCAGTGGTGCTGCTACTCCCGTGGGTTTTGAATGGTTCTCCAGTTTAGGCCAAGGCTCTGTAAGGCAGTGGTTCTCCAGTTTAGGCCAAGGCTCTGCAAGGCAGTGGTTCTCCAGTTTAGGCCAAGGCTCTGTAAGGCAGCGTGAATACAAAAATGTCCATCGACACCTGTGTATCGTACCTCCTCGGGATGATGGGCAGCCTTTGGAAAGATGCCTACTCAAGTCATCAGCCAACAGTAGTTTATCTCTCTGCTGCCTCTGTTCCCCCCTAAGGGCAGGATCAAGTCAGTCCTGGTTCAGTAGCCCTTGCTAGGTGAGCTGCAGCATTGTAGCCTGGCCCAGGCCAGCAGATTTCTGTTAGGTCCTAAGAAAATTTTGTAGATGTTATTCTCCATTAAAAATGATCACTCTTGGGGTGCCTGGGTGGTGCAGTCAGTTAAGCATCTGACTCTTGGTTTCAGCTCAGGTCATGATCTCAGGGTCGTGAGATGGAGCCCGTGCCGGGAGTCCGCTTGAGTTTCTCTCTCCCTCTCTCCCTGCCCCTCCCCATGCCCATGCACTTGAGCATTCTCTTTCTCCCTCAAGTACATAACAAATCTTTTGAAAAAATGATCACTTTTATGGTTGCGTTCTCATCCTTTGGTTTGGAATTTCAATTCATCAAAGCTATGGGACTCTGGACCAGCAGCACCAGCAGCACCTGGGAACTTGTTGGAAATGCAGAGTCTCAGGCCCCATCCCAGACCAATCAAATCAGAGTCTGTCTTGAACGAGATCCCTAGTTGATTCCTCTGCACAGCCAAGTCTGAGAAGCACTGCTTCACGTGTCCTCATTTCTCTATTACCTTCAGCTGGCATCTCCACCTGGCACTTACTTTGAGGCTGGAATTTCTGGTAGGCTTTCAGATCTTAAAAGGAAAAGACATACACACAGAAATTCTTTCCCTCGCCTTTACATGATGTCATTCATTTTACCTGGCCTGCCACAAGAAAGAAAAAGGCAAATTACATCCAAGTTATATATATCTTTAAGACTAACTTCTTAATTGTGTCTCTTAAAGCAGCACGCTGGATTCCCCCGTCATTAACAGAGTCCCTAGTGTTGCCAAGATTAATCGCGAAATGCCTAAAGGCAAAATAAACACTGTAGCGCAGTTTAATTCAAAACCCTATCAGCTAAGAATGAAGGTGCAATTAGTGATAAAGATGTTAATAATTAGTTGTGGTCTGTTAAATTTTACATTCAGTGGTTACATAGAGTGAAGAAAGAATTTCCTCACGAGGACAGAAATTAGTGTTTCACCTTGATTGCTATTTTAATGTGCTTATTTTAATGGGGCCATCCTGTAGAAACCCTTGGGCACATTTCCAATTTTACATAAATGTAGAATTAATTATTATGGAAGCATATAATTTTAGAGTTGGAATGACCTTCATGGTCATTAGATCCAGCTCAGACATTTTACAAAGAAGTAAGAAATGATTTCTTCAGGTCCTTGCACAGAGTATTGGAACCTCGCTCCCAGCTCAGACCAGTGACCCTGAAACCCTTCTCACATCCCTGCAGACAGAAATGCTTCCTCTCGCCTCAGAATTCTCAAACCACCGCGTGCTATTGCTCGCAAGGCCGTATCCTAACTTGTGCTATGCTCTGGTTGCTTTCAGGTTGTAAGATTGGGGACTTGGGAACCATATCTGACTCACTTTCATATTTTGACCATTCCTAGCTCTGTGTTTTATAAACAGTAGTTGTGCAATAAATATACATGCAACGGTCTGCTGGAACTATTCTATCCCATTCACTAGAGCTGATTGTATCTTTATAATGGTGCCTCGCGATGAGTCATGGTGGAAGCATTTATGCCCTGGATGTAGGAAAATGCCACAAATCAGGGCTTTCTCCTCCCTGGAAAACAGTCATTAAACATATACCAGCATATAATTCTTTATGTGATTTTTTTCTAAGGTCTCACAAGGCAACAGGTCTTGACAAAATCTAAAGATGGTACCAACACGAAGATATGCCCGTCCACCCACTGTTCGGTGTAGAGTATCCAACTGTTTCGCCTCCTCTTCAGGGATTAAGTTTGACCCAGTGCAAGTCAGGCGTCAGAACTACGTTAGGGTGTGGTTGCTTAGCTATAAGTTCCACTTACCTGGAAAAGCTATTTGGGCATGAAGGGTAATGGAAACTGGTCTGAAATATCAGGCACAGTTGAGTGAGAGAGAAAAAAAAAACACACACACAAAAAAACAAAAAACAAACCCACAAATTATTTTCAGAGAAAACAAATGAACAGGAAGTTGCTGTGGCCAAAATTACAATCATATACTTCTCAGAAAACCTTCAGGGGCTCCCTACAGCCTATGAACGGGTCCAGAGGCCCTGCCATAAGTCACGTCCTGCCCACAGCGTACCGTGCCAACCTCACTTTCCACCACTCACGTCGCCCACCTTCATTCTACCTTCCAGCCTCCGTGGAGCCTCCCTGTGCCAGCTTCCAGGACAGGACGTCCCCTTCCGGAATGCCCTCCCTCTGCCTCCACGTGCCCCCATAGGCACTCTCCCAAAGTTTCCGTCCCTACCCCGTCCCCTCCATCAGGGATCACAGTTTCTAGGTTAACATGGACCTTCCTGTGACTCATGCATCTCCCCTTGTGCGTCTTTCCTTAGGAGCAGGACCCGCGGTCCCATCGGCCCTGGCAAGTACGGCTACGGAAAGGCCCCGTATATCTTGCCGCTGCAGACCGACTCGGCGCACCCAGCACAGAGGCTTCGCAGGCAGAGAGCCTCGTCCCGGCCCCCCGGGCCCCCGGAGGCGTCTGGTCCTGGCCACGGCTACAGCGCGCCGGCCCACCAGGCTCCCCAGCAGGGGCCTCGGCACCAGAGCGACAGTGGCCATCGTTCCGGACTGCAGGCCTCCGAGGCCTCCGTCTACCAGCTGCCTTTGACTCATGACCAAGGCTTTCCCGCAGCTTCCGGACTCTTCCACGGCCTGGAAACCAGCAGCAGCCACGGCACGGGGGCAGCCCGGAGCTTCTCGCAGCCTGCCCGGTCTGCTGCCATCTCCTGCATTGGGGCCTATCGGCAGTACAAGCTGTGCAACACCAACGTGAGTACACGCGGCCTCACGCCGGGCCCGGGGATGGCCGCCGCCCCTCCTGGGAGACCGAGAGGCCGCAGTCTTAGAGGGCTACAGGCCTACGTTCCTACACCCGTGTATCTTCTGTCCCTCTCTCCTCTCTGCGGGCATTCTCCGTGGATACTTCTCATTCTTCTCATTTTCATGAGGCTGTCACTTAAGTGACTAAGGAATGACTTTTTGAATCACTTATTGACAATCCCTTTTTGTTGTTGTTGTTAAGTTCTTTTTTGAATTTATTTTTTATTGGTGTTCAATTTGCCAACGTATAGAATAACACCCAGTGCTCATCCTGTCAGTGCCCACCTCAGTGTCCATCACCCACTCACCCCCACCCCCTGCCCTCCTCCCCTTCTACCACCCCTACTTCGTTTCCAAGAGTTAGGGGCCTCTCATGTTCCGTCTCCCTCTCTGATATTTCCCACTCATTTTTTTCTCCCTTCCCCTTTATTCCCTTTCACTATTTTTTATATTTCCCAAATGAATGAGAACATATAATCTTTGTCCTCCGATTGACTTATTTCACTCAGCATCATACCCTCCAGTTCCATCCACGTCGAAGCAAATGGTGGGTATTTGTCATTTCTAATGGCTGAGGAATATTCCATTGTAGCCATAGACCACATCTTCTTTATCCATTCATCTGTCGATGGACACCGAGGCTCCTTCCACAGTTTGGCGACTGTGGAAATTGCTGCTAGAAACATCGGGGTGCAGGTGTCCCGGTGTTTCATTGCATCTCTATCTTTGGGGTAAATCCCCAGCAATACAATTGCTGGGTCATAGGGCAGGTCTATTTTTAACTCTTTGAGGAACCTCCACACAGTTTCCCAGAGCGGCTGCACCAGTTCACATTCCCACCAACAGTGTAAGAGGGTTCCCTTTTCTCCGCATCCTCTCCAACATTTGTGGTTTCCTGCCTTGTTAATTTTCCCCATTCTCACTGGTGTGAGGTGGGATCTCATTGTGGTTTTGATTTGTATTTCCCTGATGGCCAGTGATGCGGAGCATTTTCTCATGTGCCTGTTGGCCATGTCTATTTGACAGTCCCTTTTGCTGCATATCAGACCACCTCCACATTCTCAGTGGCTTTTTATCAACAATATTTATCCTTTGTGCCTGGGTTGGTGTTGGTCAAGGGCAGTTTGGCTAATTTAGGGCCTAAGGTGGTGGTGCTTCAAGAAGTGGGAGTTGGGAGGGGGGCAGGTGTGACTAGCATCAATATGTTCCAGTCAGTCTCCTGCCATTCCTGGCATGAGCACTTGGGATATTATTGATGAAAAAGTCTGATAGTGAATAACTTGCTGAAGGTTCCATTGCTAAGCAGTAGCAAGGAAAATTATAAATGGAAACTACATGAGATGACCAAATGTGTGTGTGTGTGTGTGTGTGTTTTAAATATCAGCTTAAAGACTGTGTAAAGGAGAAAGAAATAAGAGAATGTCCAAAGGTTAAATTTCCAAGTTGCTCTATTTTTAATTAATAATTTAATCTGCCTTAATATTCCGTTACTGGGCAACAGGACAGCTGTTACATATTAGCTTCAATTTCCTCATTAAAAATATATTTCCTGCTATAGAGTCCATAGAAATGACTTAATTTGTGATTTTAATAATTCCTCTGAATGCCTGGATTGCTCTTTAGCCTGTTCTTCCACTGACAGACTTCAGGGATTATTAATTTTTGTACAGCAGTGATTTTTCTAAAACCATTGCTAATCAGTCAACCATTAAGTCTTTATTAAGCATCACTGCCTTGTAACAGAGCAGGTGCTATAGAAGATAAAAGAAGAGTTGTATTATCTGTCTTGTAGGGTCATTAAGAGGATCAAATGAGGAGATGTTAAGACAGGGCTTTATAACAAAAAGAAATACTTGTGTCCGTGATCATACATGGTCCCTGTCCTTGAATATCATTACTATCCTTTTAAAATAATGGGATGCCTGGTGGCTCAGCTGTTGAGCGTCTGCCTTTGGCCCAGGGCGTGGTCCTAGAGACCCGGGATCGAGTCCCACATGGGGCTCCTCGCATGGAGCCTGCTTCTCCCTCTGCCTGTGTCTGCCTTTCTCTCTCTGGTCTCTCATGAATAAATAAATAAAATCTTTTAAAAAATTAAAAATGCAACGAATTCAGGGGTTGCCTGGGTGGCTCAGTTGGTTAAGCATCCAACTCTTGGTTCCAACTCAGGTTACGATCTCAGGGTCGTGAGACTGAGCCCGTGGCTCTGTGATGGGCTCCACACTGGCCACGGAGCCTGCTTAAGATTCTCTCTCCCCTTCTCCCTCTGCCCCTCCCCCACTCTATGTCTCTCTTAAAAACTTAAAATCTTTAGAACAAAAAATTAAATGAACTCATTTCTAATGTAGAACACATTCTCTCATGGACTAACTAGTATGTTTCTTAATTTTGAAGATCACATAAACCATAAAGAGAATGAAAAAGAGAGAAGGCATTTGACATGTACTGAACCTGAGATCTACTTAGTATTTCTCTTGCTTCACCTACATTTTTCAAGTGTGAACATTTTGCCAGGTCTGTGCTACTGACAGCAGGGCTGCCTCTCTCCATGTAGATATTGTGGCTTCTCTGGGGGCTGGGATGACTCCACTACTAAGGACACTGAATTGTGAGGAATTTTAGAAAATTCTTGTGAATTTATGATGTTTGCCATCATTTGACAGCTAGCAAAGTCACATCTCAAGCCAGGACAAGGAGGTGAATGTCGACAAAGGATTATACAGCTTTGGTTCCCTTCTCTTGGCTGTAACATTTCACACAGTGTCCTCCCCAGTGCACCCCATCATCCCAAGTCCCATCCTACTTACCTTATTGAGAGGTGTCATTCCTTAGAGGTCTGTGCTACTGACAGCAGGGCTGCCTCTCTTCTTTTTATAAGCCCATGGCTTCTTGGCACTTGGGCTACCCCTCTCCCCCACGAACACCTTAAAACTCTCTGTGTTAGGGGTCCCTCAGACCTCTGCTAGGTTTGATGATTTGTTGGGAGGACTCAACAGCTGTGATTTATTACAACAAAAGGGTACAGAGAAATATCAGCACAGAGAAAGGCACGTGAGGCAAAATCTAGAGGAAACCAGACACACGCTTCCAGGAGTCCTCTCCTAGGGGAGTCTCGCAGGGGGTGCTTCATTCTCCCAGCAATGAGTTGTGACAACACATGTGAAGTGTTGTCTATGAGGACAGCTCATTAGAGACTGTGCCCAAGTGTTTTATTGGGGGCTGGTCACATAGGCCCCCTCTGCCTGCCACATACCAAAATTCCAGACTCCCAGTAAGAAAGCAGGTGTTCAACATAAACCGTATTGCTAATGCAAATAGTTTGGGCACAGCAAGTCACTCTTACCACTTCGGGAGTGATGGAAACCCTTAGGAAATCCGAGTTCCTAGATGCCAGCCAAGGACCAATCTTGTAAGCAGGCCTTTCTGAAGACAGCCATTTCAGTCCTGCTGTCCTGGGTCTTGCACACTTCTTGCATGGACCCATGTGCTTGCTCTGGCACCTTAGCGTGGATGACCTCATATAGACATTTACCTGTCCCTCCCACCCCCTCAGTGGGGAACATGAAGAGATAACCTGAATCTCCAAATTGTGTACCTCTTCCTACTCCAAGAGGAAAGAAGTGAAGGGCAGTATTGTGAAAAATCATACTTGTCTAATAGGGTATCCAGGTTATCACTTATGTCTCCTCCAAGGAGGTAAAAGAAATACATGCCTTTAGAGATCTCTCCTAGTTCCCATCTGGGAGAAGAAAAAGAAGGGGAGGTAGGCCGGGGCAGGTTGGAAGCATACCCTGATATCAGAACGCTGTTCCTTACACCAAGGGCCTGGGAGATCCCACCCAAGTTCTTGATGGAATACCCCACTGTCTAAGACTACCCCCGCAGTAGAGGTCACAGTTGTGAGATGAATGGTTAGTGCATATAAGGGGTGATGTGAATTAGGGAAAATGGTTTTACAGGCTTCCAGATCTCGGAGCAGTATCTCATCACTGGTCACAGTCCCTCCCTCAACACCCTTGTGGTCCAGCGGCAGAGAAGGTGCCCAATGCAGCAGCCTGGATATCATCGCACCCAGTGCTGGGCACTTGGGGTGGGGGAGCAGCTCTGGGGGAACCAAGCAGGAGGCCTCTGAGTTGGAGAAGACTCCACTGAGGAGGGAACAGTTGAGCTGGGTTTCAAAGAATGGCTGAAAGAGAGAAAAGGGCATTTGGGGGCAAAAGAAAACCACTTAGTCAAAGACAGGGAGGCAAGATTGTGCCAGAGTCTTAGGTGCCGTGATGCTTGTTAGATAGTAGGGCCCCTCCTTCCTTTCCCTCTGGCCTCCTCCTATCCACTTCATTTTTAAAAATATTTATTTATTTATTTATTTATTTATTTATTTATTTATTTATTTATGAGAGACACAGAGAGAGGCAGAGACAGAGGCAGAGGGAGAAGTAGGCTCCCTGCAGGGAGCCCAGGACCCCAGGATCACGTCCTGAGCCAAAGGCAGACTCTCGACCACTGAGCCACCCAGGCATCCCTCCTTCCATCCACTTTAAATAATCACAGCTGTAGTGGGCAGTTTGGTCTTTAGCATCTCGAAATACAGAGATTTCATGTGGGCCTGGCTTGACTTTCATACATGAGATCGATGCATGAGAAACTTGCAAAAACACAGCGCAGAGTCAGAAAGTGATTCTAATCAACTGGTTTGATTGGAGGTTAGGTTGCAGGGTGGTCTGAAACAGGAGGCTTGGAAGCAGGCTGTGCTGAATTTGAGCCCCCATTTCCATGGGCAAGGCGCTGAACTCCCTGGGACCATCTGGGGGGCAGGGAGAGTAAGAACACCTGTTCCACAGGGTTGATCATGCACATGAGGAGCTGACACGTTAGGAGATATGGTACGTTGGGATCCCTGGGTGGCGCACCGGTTTGGCGCCTGCCTTTAGCCCAGGGCGCCATCCTGGAGACCCGGGATCGAATCCCACGTCGGGCTCCCGGTGCATGGAGCCTGCTTCTCCCTCTGCCTGTGTCTCTGCCTCTCTCTCTCTCTCTCTCTCTCTCTCTCTGTGCGACTATCATAAATAAATAAAAATTAAAAAAAAAAAAAAGAAATATGGTACGTTGACCTGGGTGAGTAAACGTGGTGTATGTGGCTTGCATGCCCCTCCAGAGCTTGGAGCAAAGTCTCCCATGGCACTTTCTAAGCACTTGGTCATGAAATTATGGTTGAAGTGATCAGACTTGCTCAGAGTCCCCTTTTGTCCTCCGGGATTCAGGGTCCTTTCCCTTCACCCAGTAATAAAACACGGTTGCTGAGAGCCCCAACATGTCAGCTGTGATGTAGCTTCCAAGCAATCGCCCTTGGGTCAGGTGTAAAGTGACGAGAAAGTGAAACCAGAGATAAGCTCCTGCCAGTGAATGCTTTAACACCCTCCACTGTGCGTGTTTAATGTGAAGCCCTACTTTGTGATGTCACCTGGGAATTTTAAACATCTAGTGTGACTTTAGGACTGTGACTCCTATTAAGATGGCCTCTATGAAATAGTATAAATCAATAGTATAAAATCAATAATAAATGCAGTCCTCGTGGCCTCTGCATGTAGGCTTTAAAAATAAAGAAGGGTTTTTTGTTCTGTTTTTTTCTTGCTTACATTGTATATGAGGAAGTTAAGGTGACAAGCCCCAGTATAAATAGAGACTCTTAGGGTCTTTTATTTATTTACTAACGGATTTATTTATTTATTCATGCGAGACACAGAGAGAGAGGCAGAGACCCAGACAGAGGGAGAAGAGGGCTCCCTGCGGGGAACCCAATGCAGGACTACATCCCAGGACCCCAGGATCACGACCTGAGCTGAAAGCAGATGTTCAATCACTGAGCCGCCCTCTTATGGTCTTTTAGAGCAGACACCAATCTTTGATGTCTACGGGTACAACACTCCAGGTCACTCGCTAGTGTGGGTTCTTACTTGACGTCCATAAACACAGCATTGACATCGATGGTGGGGTCAGGTGTTAGGCTGTGGGTCAGGGATGCTGAGATTAAAGCAAGGTCTGGCTCTAAGTGCTGATCAGTGGGAGAGATGCATAAACAGATCAAGACAGGTATAGAGCACGGGCACCACTGCACTGCTGTGAGGCACTCTGAGGTCCTCCGGACAGTAGAAATGAGCCTGGCTTGGTGTCCTGGAGAAGTGCAGGCTGTCCAGGTAAGGGGAGGGTTTTCTAGGGAGAGGGAATCAGAGGGGCTCTCTGGGGACGTCTCGGTGGAACCAGATGTTTCTCCTGTGAGCGGTGGCTTTTCCTCCAAGTACGTTGTCAGGAGGCACGGGGCAGCATGGGGAGGTTTATCCACAGCCCTGCACTTTCTCAGGTGTGGCTAAAAATAATAAGTGCTCAAGGAATCAAGTAAATAGGTTTCTTCTTCGTGGAAGTTCGTGGAAGGCTGAGAGTTGGAAGCAAAAGCAGTGGAGTCTTGATAAGGCTGATGGATGTGGGGGAAGGAGAACAACAAATTGCAGTCCCTCTGGTGCCCGATCTACTAGCTGTTTCTGGGGTTTTGTATTATTATTTGCTAAGTACATTAACAACCAAGACACTTTATGCCCTCTGTCCCGGAGGCCGAGATGTCTCTCTCCCCACTTTCTACTCCTAAGCGCTTTGAATTCAGTGCTTTCTCCCTAGGGCACATTGACGCTCTGGCTCTTTCTGGAGAACGGAGGCTGGAGTGAGTGAGTCAGCTGGTGCAGGGTGGGGAGGGGGTTATGATTTTACCACCAAAGGAGATGTGGTCGTGAGTTTAGACAGAGTGCACTTAACGTTATGGGGAGAAACCCTTGGGGCTGAAAGCAGCTTTTAGCAAACATCGATGTGATGAGTTCTGGTATCAATGACTCTCCGGTAAATTTCCCTGGAGTGGGACTGGCTTCAGCCAATGGATTTGTCCATGTAGAGTTGTTTCGGTCTACAAGTAAGTGAAAATGAAGGGAAAATATTGGACACATCTCAAATAGAGCTGAGCTCTCTTGAGGCAGGTTCTATTTCTACCCCATTTCTAGTCTCCTGTTGAATGAAAGAGCAGCTGACAAACAACCTCCAGACTGTGCTTTCACAAGGATCTTAGCAAATAGGCCAGATCAAGATTTCTGAACAATTCGGTAAGGTGTGAAGCTTGCTTGAACAGTGGGGCCAGTTGTGGGATGGACAGGCCATCTAACTGGGTGTGCGATGTATAAGTTTATCACCAGCCTCCTTATCTGGGAAATATGTGCTGGTGTCAGTGCTTTTTGCATCAATTTCTGCTTTCCATCTTCTCAGACTACTTGGAATTTCTCATAGAAAGTTCACTTACTTTTGCTTATTTTGTCAGTGGCCTTTCATAAATATATATTGAAATATGTATGTGAATATATATAAACATATAAATAGTAAAGGTATTTGTTAAATATGTCGATATTGACTAATATTAGCATAAATGTTTACATATATATAAATATATTGCATATACTTGAGATATGTCTGAGTCACACACACGAGCTGTTCACAATCGTCATTTCTAATTATAAAAAGTAATGCAAATAGTAAGAAATATCACGGTGGCAGAGAGCTATATCCTCATCTCCCAGTCCCTCTCCCTAGATGTAATTGCAACCAGTCATGTTTGATTTTTTGTTCCTCGGGTCATTCTCTCCGTGACTCTGATCCTATGCTAATACATCTGCTTCTTGATACATCAACATCAAATTCTCTTTGTCAGCTTCTCACTCCAAAAGATAAAGAGATGACCCCCTTTCCTCCCACTGCTGATCCCTGCTAGCTACATTTTTATTTTCTGTTATATTTTTAATTACACATAGCATGTTAACAATTTTTATTTTCTTGATTTATCAACATTAGGGTGGATCAGTTAACTCCTTGCTTTGCAAGATTAGAAATTTAGTGCCCGGTTTGCCAAATCTTTCTCTTTGCATTACGTGTTTTGGCTGATGCATTTTTCCTCCTGTGGCCTGTGACATTCCTGGAAGGGACTATTACGAGGGGTTCTTCTCTGTATCCTCCATAGTCACAACACCTGACACATAGTAGTAGGGGCACAGGGAATATTTGCCTTTGAGGGCATTTCTCCCCCTGTCCTAGCAGATAGCAGAGGGTCAAGAGGCCGCTTTTCCTAATGTGATCCCTAAGTGTGCTGCTGGGGGGAGCAGAAGTTTTAAATGTTTTAAAAAGTTTACATTTGGCTGTATACTTTCTGATTAGTTAGAAAAAAGATGTTCTTGTTAAGATCTTCTTACAGACATAGAGGTATATAAACCTAAGGAGAGAGAAAGAAATAAGCACTCCTGGGATAGGCCTAGATTTGTATGAATGTTTATCCAGAGTACTTAAAAAATATGTGGTTTTCCTGGCTGAATAGATGGGCTTAGTCATATTAACATCCACTGGGTCTCTGATGTATGTATTGCATGAGAGAGAAACACATTTCTCTAGGAGAACGTTATGAACTTGGATATGGAAAAAAAGTGTTTGAGGGCAAGAAAACCTCAAGATATTGGCAGTGGGGGGTGGGGGGGTGGGGGTAGGTGGGTTACTTTGTTTTTTGTTTTAAGTCCAAAACCTTGACCTGGCTCTTCTGGACAAGCCAATTAACTGACTATCTAGAGAATGCTAGAAGTGGTAGCAGGTGGCAAGAGTTTTTGTGAGGTTGAATTTGTTCCAAGTGACTTGAGAAAGCAGATATGAAACATATTTGAAAAATGTGCTGGATAATTTGTAAGAAATTTTCATCCATGGTTGCATTTTTCTGCAGCTGGGAACCAAAACACCTTTTTCCAGCTGGGGAAGAGAGAGGGGAACGTTTGCTCAGAACACCTACCTGTCAGGCGCTTGAAGCTTCTGGAACGTCATCTTTGACGTCCAGTTAGATTCCAGTTCAGCTACTATTTACTGAGCATTATTACGAGCCAGATATATTGGCGTATTACTAAGTTGATCTTCACAAAAATCCCTGCTGGGTGGGAGTGCTGCAGGGCTTGCTACCGAAATGCAGTAATTTGGGTTAAGAGAAATGAAGTGCTTTGCCCAAGACCACACAGCCACTTTCTCATGGCAGTGAAGGGATGTTAAATGTATCACATGTTGTTTGCTGGTAGCTGGTGTTTTGTGTGAACCTAGAGCAATGCAAGCAAAGGGTAAAAAAAAAAAAAAATGCACGTCTGACACAGGCAGGCTTCAAAGTCATGTTCCTTGGTGCTTGAGGATGATGTCCTTCAGTTGACTGAGGAACTGAAAGTGACTAAGTGATCAAGAGGTAAGTATGCAATCACCAAGAATGAACTCTTGAGCAATGAAGTTAGGTGCAGGCAGTTGTCATCATAGATTAACTGGGGTCTCTCTCGGAACATAGCCCAAGTTTCCATAATACTCCTTGTAACTCATAGCAACCCTGGGCAATTGTCTCGATGGAGCTTTGGATAAGGTCTGGAGTGCTTTACAAGGATTTGGCTCATTATATTAAAGTACATCTTTATTTCTTTTCCCATAAGAGACTAGTAGAAACATCCCTCCCTCTTTTGGATGGAAGGAAGTCATTTGAAAGGGAGGTTATCTCCCAGAGGCATTACATGGCAATAAAGCTCTGGTCTTTGCTAGCCCCATCCTGCATGAGCCTGATCTCTATCTACACAGCTTTTTCCCTGTCCTACTTTTCTGGCCTGAAGATTTCAAGAATCTGTGCCCATGGAAAGGATTAGTGTCTGCAGGAAATCTGCCCAAAGCCAACTCACAGTGTGAACTAGAGAGTTACTGATAAGGTGAGGGTGACTCAGTCTGTGGCATCAGGAAACAGCCCACTTAAAATGTAACAAATGTAAAATGATCCGTAACCTGGAAGTTTTAACTTCAGAGAGTCTGTTAAAATGAGAGGAGATTATAGACCGATAATAGTATGACAAGTACAAACAGATGTAACCCACAAAAGACATGAAACAGAATTTCCCTGGCCCTGCTTGGTTTTCGTCCTCCTCAATCCACAATTGCCAGATCTTTACAGCTGAGGCCACTGCACCAGGCCTCAGAGGCTAAACCCAGCCTCGGCCTCTAGGACTCCTTAGGTCAGGGGTTAAGGCCCCATGACAAATCAGCTTTGCTGTCCACCCAGTCTTGAGGGGGTGGCACCATGGTATGGTGGTTACTGGCATGGGTTCTAGATCCAAAGAGTCTGGGTTCAAATCCTGACTTCGTTGTTTCTTAGCCATGACTTTGGGCAGCTCACTTAACTTTTTGCTGCCTTGGCTTCCTCATCTAGAAAATGAGCATAATAGTTGTGAGGATATATAGGCGCATGTATGTGGTGGCATGCTTGGCATTCAGCAACTGCTCAGTAAAAGTTAGCTGTTTTTTTTTTTTTAAGATTTTATTTATTTATTCATGAGAGACACAGAGAGAGGCAGAGACACAGAGAGAGGCAGAGACACAGGCAGAGGGAGAAGCAGGCTCCCTGCAGGGAGCCTGATACAGGACTTGATCCCAGGATCTGGGATCACACCCTGGGCCAAAGACAGATGCTCAACCACTGGGCCACCCAGGTTCCCCAAAAGTTAGCTGTTCTTAACATCATCATCACTCCAGGCTTCTGCATTCTTCACCTTTACTATAATTTTATCTCAGTAACCCATGTCTACATCTCACCCCTGTGAGCCTTGCATTTCTCTGGCCCAGTCCCTCTCCTACCTTCTAACTGGCAGCTCACTGGGTGTCATGTGAGTCTTTGCGGGGGTAACACACAGGGCCATGCCAGGACACCTGGTCATCCCCTGCTGCATCTTCCCATGCTCACCACATGCTGGATACCATAGGAACATGCTGGGCTCAGCTGCCCTTGGGCAACTGGAGGTGGATTTGCCATCTCAGCACCTGACCCCCCCACTGCAGATCTGATGCCACAGGAAGCTTCCCTGCCTCAGGAGGTGACCAGGCCATCCTCGGATAAATAAAGAACTTGTTGGTGACCTGGGACAGGGTGCCCTGAATGACCCATCATGCATATGGATCCATACTGCATATGGATGTAGTAAGAGCATTAGTGGGGCATTAAAATGTGCCATAGGATTATAAACTACAAGCACATGTAAAGCTGGCAAAGGGCCCAAGTGTTGGGAAGGGCTCAGTAATGATACATTTTTATTACATATTTACTGCCAACAAATTAGACAATGTAATACACCAAAAGCTTTCTTTTCTTTGTAAAAAGAAAAAAAATCTATAACCCACCTTGCAGAGATGCTTTTAACCTCTCTTTCTCTATGTGCACACATACATGTGCACATACACACACACACACACACACATAATCATTTAGCACTTTTTTTTTCCTTAATGGGTTGCGGACCGCTTCCCATGTCACGAAATACACATTTATATCATCAAGTAGTGAGCTATTCAAAATGATTCTACAGATGATTTGGTACATTGTCCAGCCTATTGGCATATTTTGCTGATGGAAGAGAAAGGGGTTAAGCAGACTGGCTATTTTTGTGGTCAGTAGCTTTCAGTTCTGATAACTGCCACCAGACTAATTAAGGGTGGCTTCTAGCTGGAGCCTCACTGCCGAGCAGCTTGGCTTTACATAGGTGTGGTTATTTGAGGAACAGGACGCTTGCCCACTTGTTCTGGTTTGTTCCCATTATGAGAAAATGCAACCCAGTAGCTAATCTCTACTTTCTGATTCTGGCCAGAGTGGGTGGTCAGCGCCCTGGGCTCTGTCCCTCTGTCACTGTGACCTCTGGTGAGCTGTGCCACTTGTCCAGGCCTCAGTATCCTCATCTGTAAATTAAGGGGTTGGATTTGATTGTCACTGCTCTAACTCTGTGATTGAATGTTAAGAACACAGAGTAAGGTTGAGGCTCGAGTGTGGCTTTTCATTGCTTCTGCGATCCAGTGCCGAGCTGCCTGCACCAGAATCAGCAGAGGATTTCTTCAAACATATATTCCTGAGCAGTTTCCCTACTCTCCCACTGGGATGAGGCCTGAGAATCTATACTTTTTAAACTTTTATTTATTTATTTATTTGAAAGAAAGAGAGAGCAAGTTGGAGGAGGAGGAAAGAATCTCAAGCAGTCTCCACACTCAGCACAACTCTGAGATGGTGACCTGAGCTGAAATGAAGAGTCAGATGCTCAGCCGACAGAGCCACCCAGGCGCTCCAAGAGAATCTTTTTATTGTTTTAATTTTTAACAAACTACTTAGTGATTCTTTTTCTTTGCATGGATGGTGACTTCTCCCAAATCACCCAACTGATCACATCCTTGTTGAACTCTGGCTCTGGCCTAAGGACTGTCAAAAACATCTCAGTGCCAAATCCTTCATGGAGACAGCTGGTGTTGCTGGACACCTACATGGATCTGCTTTTGGGGCAGGCGGGGTGGGGGAGGCATGTTCCAGCAGCCTGGCTTCCAGAGCTCGAGGAGACAGCCTTCCCCAGCCTGTTGGCTTCTCACTGACTGTCAGAGCTCAGCCCACCCTGTCCATCTACCGGGCCCCTTTTTTCCCTACCAGTTTCTACCACATTCCACTTCACGTGGCTTCTTGCTCCATATGGTTTGGCTCAGGCTGCAGCAGGGTTATGACCACCCCGGTGTTTATACTGGGGTGCAGCCTCTCCTGACTGTCCTGTATCAAGCAAGAGATGCTCTTCCTTCCACCTGGTTTTATTCCTCCCTTCGTTCCCTCCTCTTCAAAAGACCTGGTGTTTCTGATACAAACAGTAGATTTATTTCTAAATCTTCAGCACTTTGAACTACCTTATTAGCAGTTTATCCCAGAGACTTCTTACACACAGGGCTTTTAATATTTAAGAGGTCATATTCTTTTCCCTCTGATTATTAAAACACACACACACACACACACACTTAAATAAGAGTGTACTCAGGCTTTGAAAAATAGATCATGCTTTATCCATCATTTGAATGAGAGGTTCTGATCTTATTATATTTCACATTTATTTATTTCATGTCACACTTTGCTTATATTTACCATTTATAAATAAGAAAAAAATAAACCACAAGGAACTGGATATTTTCTTTTAGTAGTCTAGTATTTCAGAGTTACCTGGATAATTTGATAAAATAGAGATTCCTGGACCTCATCCCAGACTTACTGTCTGACCATCTTTGGGGGAGGGACCCAGGACTTTGCATCTTCCCTGAGATCTCTGGGTGATTCTTTTGCATGCTAAAGGTTGGGAACTGTGGCATTGGGTGGAGAGAATCTAGACCAGATGGAAAGGACACTGAGGTGCAGACCACTTAGCCTTAAATCTAGCCTCTGCCCTCACTGACAGTGTGGTTCCTTCCTCTCTGCCTCAGTTTGCTTATCTGTGAAAAATCTGCAAAACTAGCAGATTGACCTCACTGCCACTGTGAGGATTAAATGCATTAATAAGTGTAACATGTTAAAAGTAGTACCTGCACATGGTAAGGATTCTGTACATGGTTGCTGTGAATATTATCCCATGTACAGAAATGGCACGAACAGAGTCAAACAGATGGAAATAAATGGATGGCCTTTGTGGGGGAGTCAAGCAGACCAATTTGTCAGGAGCAGAAGGTTTCGGTTAGTGGTTTTCAAATTATGGTGCAAAAGCTTAACCCGGGGAGCTTGTTAAAATTTTAGTGTCCTTCCAAAGATTCTGATTTAGTAAGCTTGGAATGAAGTCTCAGGATCTGCATTTTAAATTTTCGATGCAGGTGATCAGCACAGCTTTAGAAACGCTGGTTTTGTAGAGGAGGACTGGCGTTTAAAGTTGGGAAGGTCTCCTGGGAGGGGACTGGGGCTCTGAAAAGATGCAGACACTAACCGCATATTTAATATCTGCTTTATTAGGTGTGTCCAGAAAGCAGTAGAAGTATCCGGGAGGTCCAGTGTGCATCCTATAACAACAAGCCATTCATGGGCCGCTTTTATGAGTGGGAACCGTTTGCAGAAGGTAAGACTAGACACAGCCCTGTCCGGAGGAATTATTCTTGTCTGTTCCCCAACCCTACTCCTTTTGCCTGATGCTGGAGGAATTGGTGTGCTTCTGATTTGAGAGGCGATAGGGAATGTGACCCCAGGACACAGGAGAGCCCGCAGGTAGTTTGGCTCAGATGATGTTTGGACCACCAGTCTGACAGATGAGGCATTGCCATAAAGGAGCAGCATCTGAGGATGACTTAGTGGGACAGAACAGTGTTCGAGGCGCTCAGGGTAGTGAGAGGTTCAAGCCAAGGTTGCGAGGATTGAGTGGGGACAATCTCGCTTTGCCTTGGCACCTGCTCCAGGGCCTGTGTGGCAGCTTCAGAAGATGTGTGGGGTTGTAGAGTTGCCAGTTGTTTGGCTTTCATGGGTGTGTTGGGAGTAGGGGGCTTCACATGTGTTTCCAAAGATGAGATGCCGTAGGCAGGCATTGTCTTTGGTGCCAGGGTTCCTGCTATTTCAAAATGGCAGCAGGTCTGATTTTGATAGAACTTGGTAATACTGCCCTGGATCCCAGAGTCACTTTTCTTAGTTGAAACCCAGGTGATAACATGCCTTTTGAACTGAAAAGTGTTACAATTCTGGGATATTCCTTCCATCACAGAGAAAGTGGGCTACAAAGAGGTGATGGGCCACAACTTGTGGGGCCAAGTACTGGCAGTCAAGTTGGCCAGGAGGAGAGAGTCCAGCCACCCTCAGTGTCCATTGCTGGCCCAAGGCAGTGGTCAGGACACCTGGTATTGGCCAAAATCCAGAGTGCAAAGTGCTGCTGTCATGCCTGGGAGCTGTAGAAATTGTCTTGGGAGAGGGCTTGGTAGTGATTTCATTATAAAATTAATGCCCGGGGAAGCCAAACTCTGGAGAGTCATGTCTTGGTGGGGACCCTGGAGAAAGAGGAGAGAGGCATCGATACCTGCTCTGAAGTTGGATTCAAAATGTTTTTTTGTCTGTGCACTTTCTTCAGAGGAGAGTCTGTAGCATCTCTCGGATTCTCAAAGTGGTCTCATGACCACAAAACCATTAAGCACTAACTTGACTAAAGAATTGGGGTAACCAGATCCAAAAAGGAAGGAAGAAGAGATGAAACATGGGGTTAGGTGAATGCAAACGTGAGGCTGGCTGACAGCCTGGAGGATAAGCTCAGGAAGGTGGCCGGAAGTGAAGTATTGATGCTGGGAATCAGAGCTCAGCTGTGACCCTGTTTATTCTGAAAAGGATCGTATAAAATGGAAACTGATACCCTGATTTGGATCCCAGAACAGGAAAAGGGTATTGGTAAAATACCTGGTGAAAATGCATGACGTATAGAGTGAAGTCAACAGTATTACACTGGTATTAATTTCTTAGTTTCTTTTTTTTTTTTTTAAGATTCTATTTATTTATTCATGAGAGACACAGAGAGAGAGAAGCAGAGACACAAGCAGAGGGAGAAGCAGGCTCCATGCAGGGAGCCCGACACGGGACTTGATCCCAGGACCCCAGGATCATGCCCTGAGCCAAAGGCAGACACTCAACTGCTGAGCCACCCAGGCGTCCCTGATGTCTTAGTTTTTATAGGTGTACCATGGTTTCATAGGAATTAATATTAGAGGAAACTGGGTGAAGAGCATATAGGAACTCTCTATAAGATGAGGATCTTATAAGAAAAGAAGAAATGACACAGACTTACAGGATGAATGCCAAGTGGCAATGAAGGGAGAGATTTGAGTAATGTGTTCACGCACCAAGTAACAACAAGGATTGCTGGCAACCACCAGAAGTTAGAAAAGGCAATAAAGGATCCTGGCATAGAGCGTGACTTGCCAACATCTGGCTTTTGGGCTTCTGGCCTCTACAACTAAACTTATGAGCGTGTATTTCTGTTGTTTCAAGTCACTGAATTTGTGTATTTTGTCATACAGCCCTAGGAAACTACTAGAAAGAGGAAGGAGCTAGGTTCTGGATTGATTGAGATCTGCTCACAGAAGTAGATCAGAAAGTGGGAGAGTGGTCTGACCAGTAGCTGGGAATCCCCAGAGAAGTGAGGCACAGATTAATAGTGAGTGAGCGTTGGATGGATCTAGGTCTACCTGAGGCGATGGTTCTTAGCCCTCGCAGCTCATTGGAATCATTGAGGAGCCTTCCAGAAATACTGACACCTGGGTCCCACTCCCAGAGATTATGATTTCACTGATCTAGGCTGCAGCCTGAGCATCTGGAGTTTTCTAAAGGTCCCAAGTGACTCTAACGGGTAGCTGGGGTGAAGAACCCCTCATCCAAGGGGAAGGCAGGATCCCAGAAGTGATGGTGGCTCTAGCCTAAATTAGGATACAGACCCATGGCTGTGTTTATAAACTGTGAGATATATTGTTGCATCAGAACAACGGTAGTTGTCAGGGAACTTTAGAGGCGAAGTAGCCCAGTCCCTTGTCTGAGCCACACCCTTGCTTTCTTGCTGGTTGTGGATAATCGCTGCTTTATTGTGATGAGCTGGGAGGAAGGGCAAATTCTTCCAGCAGGGAGATGTGTACTCCATTGTTTGGCCTGGAGCTGAAGCATCCTGCTGGACCTTCTCTGCACAGTTTGGGGTGGCGATCTGCCAGCCAGGGTTGCCTATGTCCCCCTGATGCGGTCAGGCCCTCATAGATTCAGGTCTAGTAGCAAAAGCCCCGTGTAGTGCAGAGAACTCTTGTGCTAAAGTTTTCATGTGTTGCAGATCTGCTCTGAGTGTCTGCTATTGTCTGGTTCATGTCTGATTCCACCTCTAATGTTCTTTGGTTTGCCATGATTTGTGCTGGACTTTAAGTGTGAGGCCTGCTAGGTTTTTTTTTTTTTTTTAACACTTGCTTTAACATATGTAGAGATAGAAAGAATAGTTCTTATAATAATAAGCTCCTTATACTTATCACTTAATTTCAAATAGCTTCAGTTATCAGCTCACGGTCAATCTTTTTTATATATACCCACCCTCTCTTTCCCAGATTATCAGGAACTATTTGAAGTCACATTATATAGCACTATTCCTTGGTAGATATATTAATTAGAAGTCTTGGTTGTGAGTGATAAAACCCCAATGTTCAAGTGGGGACTGGGACACAGAAAAACAGATTCTTCAAAAATTGTTACGTACTTCTTGACCATAAGCCACAAGGATGTTGAATGAACCAGTTAGAACCATGGTGGGATGCCTGGATGGCTCAGCGGTTGAGCGTCTGCCTTTGGCTCAGGTCCTGATCCGGGATCCGGGATCGAGTCCCACATTGGGCTCCTTGTAGGGAGCCTGCTTCTCCCTCTGTCTCTGCCTCTCTCTCTGGGTCTCTCATGAATAAATAAGATCTTTTTTAAAAAAGGAATCATGGTGTTTTGCAAAGTAAAGGAAAATGTGGAATAACAGCAGATTAGAGGAAACAGCTATTTTCTACCATGTGTTACTCTATCTGAAAGATTTAGCATTCTTTGAAAATATTTACTGATATTAATATGTCTCAGGTTCCTGGGAGAGGTGGAGCTCACGATCCCTGAAACTGCATTGACTTTGACTTTGTTTCCTAATTCTTTTTGCTGCTAATATTGTTTTCTTGATTTTGTCCTTCCTCTTAAATGACTCCCAGGCTGACTTGCAGGGGGAAGAAGCTGTTAATGATTCTGCAGGGTATTCAGACTTCATGGCTGGATTTTGCATTGGGCTCTTGGTTTTATTTGGATGTCTGCTGCTATTCGCATGTGCCTGCTTAGGGAAACAGCTGCACTCACTCAGTCCAATGCCACATAGGATGGTAAAAGCAGAGTACACTCTGATAAACACATTAATTTTACCATATGTCTCGTCTTAGGCCTTTAATCACATTTCCTGGATATGGCGATCTATCCTTAGATAATGCCTCTTGGAATTTTTCTCATGCCCCTAGACCTAAGACTGTAAAGATGATGGCGCCAGCATTAGGGTCCTCGTGTGTCCCTGTGTGCCCAGGACAGCAAGGGTTTATGCCTGTTGCCCAGTCCCCTTTCACTCTCAGAACCATTTTGGGCAATATATTATGCTGCCAGCGTAGCTAGCGTGGGCTGCCTTAAAAGGAAGACTCTTGTTTAGATGCTGACAGTGGGGAACATGGTACCTGCTTTCATGCCTAGGGTGCTGCGGTTGGGCAACACAGAGACCAGAGTTTGGCTGGGGTGCTGTGGGCTGCCCAGCAGCAGTATCAGTCTTAATCCATGAATCAGGAGACAGCTTTGTGTGTGGGTAGCGTAAGTGGACTTTGTGGCCCTGGGGGCTGAACTAAGCAGAGGTGAGGCTGAGTTGGAGGTTGCCGACTGGTTATATGAACGGGGCCGCGGTATGGGTCAGGATTGACTAGATTAGGTGGCAGTAACAAAGAGGCCCCAAGTCTTAATGGCTTAACGAATCAAAGTTTGTCTCTTGCTCCTGCTGCATGTGGACTGTGGTATGTGTCCTGCTCCTCTGGGGCCTCAGGCTGGTAGAGGCTGCCTGTCCTGCTCCCAGGGGGGCGGTGACAGGGAACAAGTGAATCACACATGGATCCTTAAAGCTTCTTCCAGAAGTGATTAACCCTGATAATTCTGCTTACGTCTCATTGGCCAAAGGAAGTTACCTGTCCCACCACACTTCAAGGGCAGCAGGGAGATGCTACCCCACCGTGTGCTGAAAGGAGGAGAAATGGAATATCTGTGACCTGCCCTAATGACTAGCCCAGGCAGAAAGTTGCAATAGAATCTCCCAAACGGGACGCCTGGGTGGCTCAGTGATTGAGCGTCTGCCTTCAGCCCAGGGTGTGATCCTGGAATCCTGGGATTGAGTCCCGCATCAGGCTTCCTGAGGGGAACCTGCTTCTCCCTCTGCCTCTCTCTGTGTGTCTCTCATGAATAAATAAATAAAATCATTTAAAAAAATAAAAGAATCCCCCAAATGTCTTCCTTAGACATCCAGGTGACTTTGTTTGGGCTGCTTGCAAGACTAGTAGATTTTGCTCAAGGGAATATTAAAGGTGCCACACAGCCTCTTCCAGGCACAGGACCCTGCACTATTTAGATTAAGTTCTTCCCCTTGAGTAAAGCTGAGGCGCAAAGATGGAATGATGACACCCAGGTGCCCAGAGGCCCATGTATGTGGCTGCTTCCTCTGCTGGCCCAGCAGTCTGCCCTGGCTTGGACACCATGTTCAGGCATGGGGCAAGACTGCCAGGTAAAAAACACTCACAGTATTATCACAACTGTGGGACATGATGTGGGAAGGCTTGGGACCAAGTACTGCTGGACCTGGGATTGGATGCTCATGTTTTAATGCAGCAGCTTCATTCCCAGGTACCTGGAGTGCCCAGCCCTGCAGCCCATCCCTCCTGCATAGTCTGTAGTCTTTATGGACCTTTCCAAGTGGACAGGACAGGCCTTAGGGAAACAAGAGTATTCCAGTAATACCCTAACAAGATCTGTTCTCAGGCTTTCTTACACACACCTAGGAATACATGACAAGACTAGGCCATATGTATTTGGTCTATGAGTATATCATTAAGGACAAAGAGAAATCCCAAGGGCAACCTCTCTGTGAGAATAAAACAATGATTTGGGTTTTATACATGTCGAGTTTAAATGAATGGTAGTAAGACGCCAAGCAGAAAGTTGGGGATGAGATGCTGAAATGTAAGGATTGTCGACCTCTATTTGAAGTCACTGGCCTTGGTGTGATAATCAAAGACCCCACGATGATTAGACCTTCAAGAGAGTATAGAACATAAGGACAGTGATATCAAGGAGGTAGCTTTGCAGTATGTCTACATTAAAGAAACGGGGAGGAGGCTCAGCCATTAAAGAAGGTTGCAAAGGGAAGGTGGTGTGATGCCATGGTGCCATCTCTTATATTAATGAAATCCAGCATGCTTTATAAAGTTCTCTTATTAACCATCACAGTGAGGATCAAATGAGAGAGTAGAAACTGCTTGTTTTTATTGAGCACTTAGGACATAGCAGGCACAGTTGTAAGTGCTAGCTCATTTAATTCTCACAACAAACCTGTGAGATGGGTCCTATTATCGGCCTCATTTTCCAGAAGAAACAGAGGTACAGAGTGGTTAAATATTTGTCCAGCATCACCTAGCTAGCATGGGACAGAGCCAGGTTCAAACCCCCAGTCTGGCTATGGAATCTCTACTGTCAATGTGTATGGAAGCCAAGAGAAGGATTTGTACAGGTGTGAGGATTTAAGACCAGTCTTTGGGTACCTGTTTTCACTGAGTAAATTAAAATGAGTAATTTAAACTGAGTAATTAAAATATAACTTTTCTTAAAAAAGCAAGATAGAGAGAGAGAGTGAGCTAGCACTGGTCAACATAACCGAGCACTGCAAGAGGTCAAAGAGAGAATGAGAATTGGGAAAATAAAACCATGATGGGCTGTTGGGAACACAGCTGGGAATTTTTAAAAATTTCCGTGAAAAAGGCCTTTTGAGAGTGTTTGCTAGTTTAAGGAGAGAGAGAAAAGTTTATTTAGAATGGTAGAGAAACGAGGGTGTGTGCAGATGGAAAGAATGAAGCTACTGGAGAGGGAGCCTGGGGTTAATAGAATGGCATCTATGAACCAACCATCTCCTAAAAGAAAAATAGGCATTTTCTGTTCCTCCTGCAGAAAGTATATTATTGTTTCCCTGAAAGGTATTATAATAAGGAAGCTTCTTCAGCATTTAATAAAAATTCATTTATTCAAGAGAAATGAAAGCAGTCATACGTCCATAAAAAAGATTTGTTTAAGAATGTTCATAGCAGCTGTTTTCCTAATAACCCCAAAAGCTGGAAACAACCCAAATATCCATCAACAGGACACTGAGTAAACAAACTGTAGTACATTCATACAATGGAGTATTACTCAGCAGGAAAAAAGAACACCCCACTGATATGTACAAAAACCTGGATGAATCTCAGAACATTATGTTGACCAAAATAATCAGACATTCCGTCTGGTTCCATTTACATGATGTTCTAGAACAGGAAAAATTAGGCTAGGGTCATGGAAATCAGAACAGTGTTTGCCTATGGGAGTGGGGAGCGGTCAGCTGGAAGGGGACATGATGGAACTTTGTAGAATGAGATGATGTTCTGTATCATAGTTTGACATGGTTGTTACACCCATTGAACTGTACACTCACGATTTGTGCATTTTATTATATAAAAATAACACTTATAAAAGCCCATTACTCTTTCCCCTTTTCTGTCTCTGTCTCTCCAATTCCTGAAAGTGACATTTAGAGCCAGTATTAATGTCACCACTGTAGAGTTATTCTGAGGCTTGCTAGTTCCTTTCTCTCTCTTTCTCATTTTATTTTTCTTACTCTTTATTCCTGACCATGGAGGAAGAGGAGAATTTTACAGAGAATAGGCTTCTATGCATAGTATCAGTTTTAGAATCATCTAGAATCATAGGGCTTTGTTGGGCCTAGAAATCCTCAGATAGGTCCATAAGCTAGACATCTATATTAGTTAATATTATTTTTTTTGCAAGCAACAGACGACTGATTTTGGCTAAGTCAAAACAAAAGGATTTTATTGGAAGGATATCCAGTAGGTCAGAGGATCAACAGGAAGTGTGCAGAACCAGGCTTGGTGAAGGACAGAAATTGAGGAAGCTCTGGAGGTCCAGGTGGACAGAATTGAGTCTTCCTTGCACGCTACTGCTATACTGGGTAAGTTCCGACAGGCTTCTCCATCCAAGATTCAAAGCCCTGGAAACAGGAGCTCAGCTGGCTTGGTGTAAGCCCATGCCTACCCCTTGGCCTGAGGGATGATTAGTGGGTCCCCTGATTGACATCCTCACCAAGATTATACACAGTGGGGAAGAATTAATTCCTGAAAAGGAAATCCAGATGCTGAACCAAAAGAATGGAGGGTGGATGCTGAATGGCGCCCACCAATGGCCATAGCAGAAACTCCTGGCAAGTCGGGGTGCCCACTTGGCTTATCAACTGTCATTTCATCAGTAGGTCACAGGGCTTCTTAATACTTTTGAGGGATTATTCGAATATAACAAACAGGTATCACTCTTTCATTCTTGTTGTGTTTACATTTCTGAAGAGTTCTACAGAGAGCCCCCCTTACATATGTATGACCCGTAAGTGTGTGGATCCCCCTTGCTCCTAGACATTCTGCTAGCACGATTCAGGTTGACCAGGTGGCATTTACACAGAGGCATGGGGGAGAGGCTGGGGTTCCATGGTGCCCTTTACCACCCGATATATCCTGTGGGGGATGATCTCAGGGAGGGAGAAGTGAAGGGCTCAGTAATCAGTCTCCTGTCCCATTCCTGGTCTCCACAATCGGGGTCACTGGGTGAGCCCTCTTGCTCCCCAGTAGGATTATGTATGTGGCATGCATGTGGAATGGCTACTTCTTGCACCCACACCGTGTTTCTCTCACTCTGTCTGAAGAGTAAGTATGATACAGGAACGGGGCAAGTAGTAATCACACATCTCTGTTGGTCTCTTCACTGGGAAACGTAAGGTTTCAAAAGGAAAGATTATTCAAGGGAGAAAATCATCCCTGCTGTAGGGTATTCCGGAAAGTGTAAATGATTCCTGTAAAAGGAGTTTCTTTTCTGGCACTTGAACTAGTGTCATCCTAAGTAATTAGTATAGAGAAGCCTCAGGATATATTTCGACATCTAGGAAGCAGATTCATCTAGACATGGAGTAGCTTTAAGGATCTGAAACCTAGTGTGGAGCTTAAACCCCTTGCAAAATAGTAAATAATGAGACTCATTCCTTTTATTTTTCTCTTCCAAAAGCTTAGCTTTGTGCAAAGACGGCCTCCATCCTGTAGGTACGGCCGGCCCGGGTGGGCAAGGTCAGGTGTCACTGCTGCGTTCCTATTCTACAGATGCAGGCACTGAGTCTGAGGGATGGATGGTCTGCCCCAGGGCACAGAGTCAAATAGAAGTATCAGATTAAACAAGAACTTACATAAGCACAGCCTGCTGAGCTGAGAGCAGGGCTTTGCCGCAGGGACGACTGAAGAATTTCTCGCTCTGCTCTGTGTAACCAAGCCGGGACAGATTCGTTTCCTCTAAAAACAAACAAATGTGTTTTTACATCAAGACTACCAAGACTTCTCCAGGAAGTCCCGGCACTCTGTCTTCATCCCTTGTGCCCCCTGAGCAGAGGGGTCTCTTGGGATAAATCGGTAGGGACATGTCTTAAAGGTGCAGTTGGGACATTTTGTTGCATCCTGGGCGGGCATCGAGGAGTTAGTTTTCGGCAGACAGAGAGAGGTTCTTAGAGGTAGAGGGTTTAGAGCTAGAAGGGAATCAGTGAATTTGCAATTTAAATATGAATTATATATATATATTTCTGTATACTAAATATGGGCATCTATTCAAATTCACATTTAAATTGCAAATTCAGCCGATCCTTTACATATTTATTGGAGAAGTTCTCCCCCACCTGCTAGCCCTCCCCACTGCTATTCAACAGCAACCCTACCTGTCCGTCTCTGCGTCTTAGAAATCTCCGTGAGAACATTCCATGGATCATGGGCCCCATTTACAAGGAATTAAAGGAAAACTGGGTTGTGGGTGGGAAGAAGGGAGAGATTGTGCATCAGCGCTTCCTCTTTCACCCACTCTCTGCCTCATACCGCCCGCCCTGCCTCAACGCACTCTTGTAATGCACCATTGTTGACCTTGGCGTGGTATTGTCCACGCTTTGGAGCCACGTTGAATGAAATGCCCAGTTTCCCCCCATCAAATACTTGAAAGCAACTGTCTTGTCACTCAGGACCTTGTTTTAGCAGCCTACTGAACGCTTGTTTCCTTCCATTGATCCCCTCTGTTTGGGGGGCTGCTGTTTGCTTATCACCGTGGCTCTTCTCTTCAGAATATAGTACAAGCAGGTCTCCTAGCCTGTGCCAGCTCTGGCTGAGTTTAGCTGTGATGTGCTGGACTTGGGAATGAGGGGTGTCACTGGGATTGACCAGTGGCGTCTTGCTCTGGTACGGGAAGGGACATGGTCACACATATGCTGCCTTTTTGCTGTCTGCACAATTTTTCAGCCTTTCCAACTGTGGCTCCATATGTGCCAATTAACTCTTTTGGTTGCTTGAAAGTTTGGGATGAGTCCCTAGTCTTCACTGAACAGGGATGAAATCCTTGAAGGATTCATAGTATACCAAGCATTGCATAGGTGTCGCTACAAATATCTGTATAAAGATTCTGTAATCAGAGATGCGATGCGAATAAATATGATGAACACATATCATTGTAGGTTATTGCTAAAATATGTTCACATTTAGCAAGTTATTTACTTGTAAGAACTACACAATAGGTTAACTGGTTATAATTTTCCAAGAAAAGAATTTAGGATAGCTACAGTAGGTGGGGGAAGGCCTGATTTCCAGAATGATCCTTTTTAAAAATTATTTTTAAAAGATTTTATTTATTCATTTGAGAGAGGGAGAGAGAGCCTGAGTGGGGGGAGGGGCAGAGAGAGAGGGAGAAGCAGACCCCCCACTGAGCAGGAAGGTTGATGACCTGGGGCTCGATCCCAGGACCCTGGGATCATGACCTGAGCCAAAGGCAGATGCTTAACTGAGCCACCCAGGCGCCCCCAGAATGATTCTTTATTTTACTTTATTTTAAAGATTTTATTTATTTATGTGAGACAGGGAGAAAGAGAGAACACAAGCTGGGAGGAGAGGGAGAGGGAGAAGCAGACGCCCTGATGAGCAAGGAGCCCAACTCGAGGCTTGATCCCAAGACCTCGGGATCATGACCTGAGTTGAAGGCAGACACTTAGCCATCCGAGCCACCCAAGTAATCCTTAAAGTTAGAAATTCCTTCAGGGGTGCAGAGTTTCTAGAGGCAGAGGACTTAAATCAAGAATAATTTCTAAAGACTGGATTGCCTGATATCTGTGTATTAAATAGTTTTCACTCTGCTTTTGGAATTGTACTTCCTGTCTGCATCTGTGGCTGTATCTCCTCCAGCAAAGCAAAATAGAAATAGAGGCAAATACCTGTATCTGAATTATCCTGCTTCCAAACCCAGCCATCTTCAGCCTGAACTGTGGAGAGCACTTGTCATCAGATCCTGAGTTCACATGCGTCATTGTCACACCTCTTCCCTGCAAACTCAGGCTGTACTAACAGCTCACGATTTGAGGTCCTTCCAACCCGAATACTTCGTAACGGAGTATACCTTGGGATGTGTTTTTCTTGAGGATTCCTAATTGTGGTATACATTACCATGAAATATAAGGCTTTTGTTCATTCACAGCCATTTCTGTTCACATGGGAGAAATTTCTGGATTTTTATTTGTCCGTCTCTTTTCTGTTCTGTGACCATCACTTCTCTATTCTTGCCTCTGATGGCATCTGGTGATCCTTGGGCAGCCCACTGAGGAAGACATGCCTTCCTGGACCTGTTGTGTTGGGACTAAGATGGTGCAGGTTCTGTAGCTCCCCCAGGGCCAAGCAGAAGTGGTCATCGCTACTTTGTTGTATCAGCTTCCTCCCGTTCAGCTCACCCTTCCATGGGCCATGCTTAGTTTCTTTTTTTAATCTGGATTTTTTCACTCTTTGCTTTGAGGTGTCCAGATACAGACACACTGCCACCCCACCACCCACCAACAACCCCTGTGAATAAACCATGTAAAACTTTATCGACAAACTTGTGTTTGGACATTTAGTTTAAATGGCTCAGAAGTAAACAAAGGAAGGCCCCTTGAATGAATTCTAGTCTTGAACTAAAGACTGCTAAAAAGCAGGTAGCAGTTTTGTAAATGCAGATGATTAATAACTGAGCAGCAGCTTTGGAGCTGGCCAACGGAATTTCCAACTCAAGATTGTTGCTTAGTCATGAGGAAGAAAGGCTTAGGAAAACAAAGTTCTACATTGTACTCAGTTATTGTTTTTTTTTCCCTTTTACACCTTGCTAGAAACGGTATTTCACTGTGGAGGCAAGAAGGGTGAGCCATTGCTGGTTGGGGAGGAGGAGACTGAACAGCAGTAGGTGAAGGGAGGAGAGAGCCAGCTCCAGAAAGGGTCAGAGGCGCTAAGGCAGTCAAGCCTTGTCCTGAGTTCAGTGAGGCCAGAAGTCAACACCATCAGGGCAAGAGACCGGCAGGGCAACCGTAGATTTCGTATCATTACTGAATTAACTTTTGCTTTAAAATGTTATGGAGGGAACCATAATTTATTGGACTGAGTCAAGTTTTGTCTAGGGGAGTGATATGAAGTTTGGGTTGATCCCTGAAATGGTTTTCATCTAAAGTCATGCTCTAACAAATGATATATCGTTGTTTTAATTGAGCTGCCCATTAAAGAGAGGTCAGATTTAAACAGGACAGTGGAGCTTTGGGTTTGGGGGAAAACTTAGAGTAACTGGGGTGAGATGTCTGTTGTGATCATTAGGCCTGCTATCATAGGGAAGGGGAGAAGATGGGGCGGGGGGGTGGGTCTTGCCTCCCAGCCAATACAGGTTCCTTTTTGATGCCAGCAGTTAGAAAGAGGAAGCGTATCAGGTGCCTACAGCCCAAACTACCCTTGTCCTCGAGGTTACACAGGTACTACCTTTAGAAAGCCCTTCAGCATGTCTTTAGGATTCAGAAGAGGACTCCAGCCTCCAGCCAATGTCAAGAGGACATTGAACGATGGTTGTCACTCTTCTTCTGTGACTGTTCTCATGACATCTCGAGGCCGGGAGCACAGAGGGGCACCTGGGGTATCAGCTCCCACCCTGGGCCCAGGATCTCTGGGGCCTCTGCCTTTGGAATCAGCTGGTGGGACCTCCTGCCACCACTGAGCCCGGTGAGGGCTGGTGGGGGTTGGTGGGCGCCAAATGAAACTGAGCCTTTGGACTGGGTAAGCAAAGTTGAGTTCACACAGAATAGTAAGATGCACTTTTTCTCCTTTAAAAAAAAAATGCTGCAACATGTTGGCATTGATTTTTGCAGCCACCTTTTGTTCTGTGTGAGAGACACCCTTGGGGTAGCAAGAGGAGCAGTGGGCGGAGGACACAGCCCCAGAGGCACTGGCCCCAGCCTCCTTAGACCACAGTAAGAAATCACTTCCTCCTCTTGTGAGGACCCAGTGACATGATGTGTATAGAGCACCTGTATAGGTGTTGCAAAGTCCGCTACCGATAACCGAGTGCCTGGCATCCTCCAGGTGGAGTCTGGAAAGGTGAGGAGTATGGGACAAATGCAGATGTCGGCAAAGGCATTCCAGGCCGAGGGACTAGCACAAGCCAGGGCGCAAGGACAAAATATACAGAATGCGTGCAGGGGAACATCAGGGAATGTATTTTGGCTGGAGCAAAGGATGTATAAGGGGAAGAAGTGTGGTTATAAGGTTGGTCTAGAAGTTTGGGGCCAGATAATGGAGGGCCTCAAATAGGAGGCTAAGGAAATTGGACTTCATTTTATAGGCAGTGAGGAGCTATTGGGGTTCTTAAGCAGGGGTGTAACTTGATCAGAGTGGAGCTTCAGGAAAATCAAACTGGCGGCAAAATGCTGGAAACAAGAAAGGGTATAAATAAATAAATAACTGGAAAATTTGGCAGAAGTGTTTTCAAATATGTTCTGAAACGTATAAGCTATAGGCTTTGAAATGATAACGTCTTTCTTGTTATTTTTTTCCTTCCGTACAGCAGCCAATTTTTTTTTCTTTCATTTCTCTTTCCCTCTCATTCACTCATGCTCTCCCTTCGCCCTGCCTGTTTTTCATGGTTAGCGGTGTTTTGGGGGGGCTTCTGACCCAGTCAGAGGTTTGGGAGTCAGCGGACAGTGCTTCAAGAAGGGGTCTGTGCCCCATGTGCCGGCTGTCACCGGGTTCCCTTCTGAAGACAGAGAAACCACCCAACTGCGATTTTCACCAACCCCAACCACACAGAGTATAGGTATTTTGAATGCGTAGGCGAATTCCTATCATTCATGTGGCCAAGGTTTCTATAATCACATTTTCTGGACCCATCACCAAAAAGCTCAGCAGAGTTCTGGAACTCTTGGGTTAGCAAGAACAGTGGCATTTCAAGGGATTCTGTGGGTACGGCCCCTGCCCCCACCCATGCACACTTCATAAATGTATTTAGATTCCAGGGGTCCGTGGATTCAACTTGCAGGTTTGTGACTGTCGCTGAGTGCTCCTGAGAGTCCATGGCACAAAGTTTGACTGAGTTATAATCTTGCAAAACACATGTATGGAGAAGGGTCATTTAGCTTTGTTGTCCTCTACTAACTTATGCATTTGCCCTAATGCTCATTAATTAATTAAAAATTTTTGTTTGTTCCTGTGAAAGATGGCAGCCAAGTGAGAGGTGCACCTCAAGTGAGACGCCAAAGCGTGATTAATTTGTAGCGTATAGTATAAGGAACAGGAAATTTATGCGACTCTCCATGGAAATGTGATTCGCAAGACAGCTAGGAGCCTCTATAAACATTTTTGTATTGGTGAATCTGGGAATTCAGGAAGGTTCCGGATGTATGCCTCAGGAATGTCAAGAGTCTGCTGGAAATCCAAATTCACAAAACAGATAAATCGTGGAATGGCTATTCAGATTGCAAAACGATTTTTCATGTTATTAAATATTTATTGCTTGTTTACCTTAGAGAAGCCCTTTAGTAAACGTAGTTAGCATTTGATTTACAGAAATTTAGTGCATACAACCATTTTTGGATACATGTATTATGTTAAATGGAATCTTGTTTTCATAGCATCAGGAAATCTTAAAGATACTCATTTCTCCGCCTGCAAAATTAATGTGCACATATGAAAGGCATTTGTTCGGTAACTACCAATTTGTCTTTTACCGCAAGGAATTTTGCAGTGATGAGTCTAATTTTCAAAGCTGTTTAATAACAAAGGTTCTCTCTTTCTTTTGCTCAGTCATTACCATCCTCACTGTCTTTTGGCTTGGGCCCCTGTGGAGCCCTTCCAACCCTAATGCTGCTGTTTCCCTGCTCCAAGACCAATGGCCTCAGAGTCCCCATCAAGAAAATGGGGATAATAGTAGTATCCCCTCAAAGGTCTTGGAAAGATTAAGTGCAAGAATTCGTGCATCTTGCTTGCCGTAGGTATTCCACGAATGGTTGGCTATTATATATTATTATAGTATGACTTGTATTTTTCCAGTCCCAAAGATGGGACCAGTTAACTTAAGCTGAGCAGTTTTTTATTTCCAAATGAGTTTTCTTTTTTTTCAACTTCTGTGCCGTATCTAAGCTATTGTCCATTTCTCCACATGAGGAAATTTGGGGCATCTCACTTAAACAACTGGTGTCTAGAAGGATCAGGAGACCCTGCCTTCTCTGGTGCTTGGATTAAAGTGCTTTAAAGGTTCGTTGATTTATTGTATCCCTTTACAACTGGATCATAGCCTGAGAAAGATGGAAAAGGGAGAAAAGGGAGAATAAGAGAGGATGTTACTTTTATGTAAATGTTAGGTTGCTCTGGTGTTTGTTACTGTCTTATTTTTAGCAGTTGCCTCTTGCTGGTGCAGCGGAGCCTTGGTCCTGATTTATCAAATCTAAGTCTGCTCCTTGACTTTGAAGGTCTAACACCCACAGCTAACCTACACTTGCTTTCCTACCATTCCCACTCTGACCAGGTGATCACCATGAACTCACTCATGTATTGACCCCATCTGTTTTTTTTTTTATATTTTTTAATTATTTATTCATGAAAGTGACAGAGAGAGAGAGAGAGAGAGAGGCAGAGACACAGGCAGAGGGAGAAGCAGGCTCCTTACAGGGATCCCAATGCAGGTCTTGATCCCGGGTCTCCAGGATCATGCCTTGAGCTGAAAGCAGATGCTCAACTGCTGAGCGACCCAGGCATCCCTGCCTGGGGTTTTCTCCAGTTCATTTCACTTCTCCAGATTCCCTCTGGTCTTCAGGACCCACTCAAACCTTATCAGATCCATCACGGCTTTCTTGACTGCCTTACTCCTCACTCATTTCTTCCAAGTCAGCTTGTGTTTCTTTTTCAGCCTGGGCCCCATAACAGAGTACCTTATTATAATTATTGGAAACCACAGCCATAATTTCAAACACCCACATCGAATTCTCTAGCACTCATTTTCACTTGCATTATTTCTCTGGTCTTGCTACCAAACCAATATGGTAGGCAGGTCAGATATTTTCAGCCCTACTGCACGTGATCACTTGGCCAAGCTCATACAGCCAGTGAGACGCTGGAACTCACCCTACCAGGCCTGTTTCCCAAATACAGTTTTATAGCACTTGTTATTTCTTGTATATTAATATCATCTCCTTAACTAGCCTGTAAAACTCTGATCTGTTTATTTATCTATTTATTTGAGAGAGAGAGGGAGAGGGAGAGCAAGCAGTGTATGTATGTGGTGGGGAAATCTCAAGCAGACTCCCCCCCCCCCCCCGAGCACAGAGCCCATCTTGGGGCTTGATCTTACAACCCTGGGATCATGACCTACAATGAAATCAAGAGTCGGATGCTTAACCCACTGAGCCACCCAGGTGCCCCTAGTCTGTAAAACTCTTGATGTGAGGGGACATGTCTTCTGCTATGCCTCTGAATAGCATTTGGCCCTGTATCCAGCTCACTGTAGACCTGGCGCTTATTAATAGTAATGTTTAGCAAATGCTTACCAAGTGTCAGGCATCATGCTGAGCTTCTTTACAGGCGGTGTCTGACTTAGTCCTCAGAATGCCTCCATAATATAGGTGCCATTATTAGATTTAAGTTCAGAGAGATTTAGCAACTTCCTAAGATCAGAGAGACTAAAGAACTAGTAAATAACTTTAGCTCATCACAAAGATCATTGTTTCCATGGAAGGTTGTTTTTTTTTCCTTTTTTTTTTTTTTTTTTGGTCATTCATTCATTTATAAAAGATTTATTTATTTATTTTAGAGAGAGAACCAGAGAGAACACAAAACCACAAGTGGGGGGAAGGGCAGAGGGAGAAGGTAAGAAGTGGACTCCCCACTGAGTGTGGAGAACAGGTTGGGGGGGTGTGCAGCTCAACTCATGATTCTGAGATCACAACCTGAACCCAAACCAAGAGTCTGTCGTTCAGCCAGCTGAGCAACCCAGGGGCCCCTGGTGTGTTTTATTTATTTATTTATTTTTAATTCAGACTTCTCTGTAGCTTAAAATTCAGTGGAAGCATTGAAAATGAGCTAAATTGTTGTTGGGGAGGGGGCAGTGCTTCTGTCCTGTTGAAAGCACAGTGCCCAGGAATGATAAATGAAGAGTTTGGGTGAAAAAGGTCTTGGTTCCTGTCCTGTTTGGATTCTTTAATCTTAAAAAAAAGGGCAACCTACTGATACTTAGCAGAATTTCACAATTTAGTTGGATCGAATTATGTCAGTACCCTCATGTTCTACTTAAACTGGAGGCACAGGGCTTCTGATGCCTAATCTCTTCATCCAAAGAGCAGTTCCATGCCACATTTTCAGGCTGCTAGTAATAGAATATTTTCTTCTTGCTGAGAGACCACGTTGCTTCTATAATACGGTAGACCCAAAGCATTTTTGAGTTCAGTAATAGAGAAAACTGATGTTCTTTGTTTTGACCATTAATGTAAATAAACTGTCTCAAAGACACATAGTCTCTGGGATCTCTACTCTTCATGTAACTGAAACTCTTTAAATTGAAGCAGTCAGCTCTGCCTTGCAGTGGTGAGTTGAGAGATTTCAGCCATGAAAAAAGTCTCGTAAATAAGTCAACTTATGAGTATGAAAATAATTCAGGGTATCCAGGCCTTTCCCCTTTATTTTGAGAACAATTATTCCTCTATTAAGGAAAACAAAAATTCAAAATTAAGTTTAAGACCACGATCTAAATTTTAGATTAAGTTTTAGCCGTGATCTATCTGCCACTCCCCCAATAGCTGGGATTCAACTAGGTAATAGAACAAGCTCTTGGGTATATTTTTTATTACAGTGTGTTTAGAAAAGTTGAATAGTCAGCCACCATCTGCATTTTATTCTTTTAAGAGTGTGTTGTTCTCTGTGGAAGCCACAGCAGTTTGGGGCACATTTACTAGCCCCCATCCTGGCTGCCGTTCTCAATGTTAGGCATGGTCTCCACATTTTCAGAGACATGAGCACCATCCTTACTATGAATGGGTTGGAACAGAAAGGAATGGGATGAAATAATCTTACCTTATTAAAAATTATTTTATCAAGGGGAGCCTGGGTGGCTCAGTCAGTTAAGTGTCTGCCTTTGGCCCAGGTCATGATCTCGGGGCTCTGGGATGGAACCCCCTTCAGGCTCCCTGCTCAGTGGGGACTCTGCTTCAGGTTCTTTCTCCCTCTCTCCTGCTCTGCCTGTCCCCACTCCCAAGCAGGTATGCTTTCTCTCTTTCTCTAAAGTAAATAAATAAATAAAATCTTTTAAAACAATAAATTGAAAAATCTTAGTGACTTTTCTTCAAAAACTTGCACATTTTTAAAAAGATTTTGTTTATTCATGAGTGACACAGAGAGAGAGGCAGAGACAGGGGCAGAGGGAGAAGCAGGCTCCCTATGGGGAGCCCAATGTGGGACTCGATCCCAGGATCCCAGATCATGACCTGAGCCAAAGGCAGATGCTCAACCACTGAGCCACCCAGGTACTATAGACAGTTTTTACCAGAGAGTAAAACAATGGAAGAAAGCTCAGCATCGTACAGAGTAGCATGTTAATATTTAATATTTAAAAAATCACAAGAGGATCCAAGAAAAACTGAAAATAATATGCTTATTATCCCATAGTGTTTTTATATAAACCTGCAGCTCTAGAATTTTACCCATTGTGCTATCTGTAATAAGCATTATGGGATAATATTAATGTCCTTACATTCCTCTTTGATATGCATGAAGATATTTTTAAATTTAGATGTTTTATATCCAAAGCAGTTCCAGACAGTACCCGAAAAAACAATCAAACTTCATGTGGTGAAGAGAAATAGGAACACGTCCCTGGGAAACAGATAAATATATAGACTGTAAAAACAGCTTTGAGCAGGGCAAACATAACTTGTGGAAAATCATCTTGCACGCTTTTGAAATTAGGACAAGCCTCCAGCCACATAGGAGGCAAGGACCACTGTGGGGTCAGATGCCAAGAGGATGAACTTGCATATTTTAGATGCTTCGTATTTTGCGTTTGATGTTCTGAGCTGCTGGAGTTGGGTGCAGCCCTTAGATTGATAAACTGTGTTAGGAGAAGTTGAGTTTGAGAAGGAATTGTTAACCCTCTGTTTTTAAAAATGAATGACTTCTATGGCCAAGGGCTGATACACCCCCTACAATCAACTCAGGAAATCGTCTGGAGAAGAAATTAGACTACCTTTCACATTTAGGTAATTTTATACAACACATGCAGCACGCCCCATAAATACAGAGAGATCGCCTACAAAGCACCCTGGGTGATATTTTCTACTGCAGGTGCCCTAGATTATGCCCAGTGAGACATGCACAATGTTTCGGGAAAAATGGACTCTACAGTCCTGTGTAACTATTTGCTTGGTATTTACTAAACGCAGTTCTGGGTTTCGATGATAGAAAGGAGTCAGCCCATCGTAACACCTCATCTGGAGGGAGATAGAGACAGATCGGAAGCTTTTTTTGTTTTGTCATTTTGATCCATTTTTGAAGAGGCATCCTGACAGCAACAAGGGAATATCAGTTTGGAATTCATCCCTGTTGGATCCGACAGATGTAAATAAAATTCTTTGTGAGGATCTAAGAAGTAAAAACAACAACTGAAAAGCACCTCAGAGATTATCTTATGAAATCCCCTATGGTACAGACGGAGGAACTGAAGTCTGGAGGTGTCTGATGACAGGCCAAGATCAAAGGGCAGGTGAGGGTGGGGGGGTGGAGAGTCAAATAAATAGCTGGACTCCTCTTAACTATCCCATCTCCTGTTGGTCAAGTCCAACTGGAAGCCAAAGGGCAAAGACTCCCTCCTGAGACACAGAGCAGGGCAAAGGAAGGCAGAGAATGGGTCTGGGAGGCAGACAGAGAATGGCCAGCAAATCCATGACATCCTTAATGAAAAGAGCTCTTCTGAGCTCAGTACATTTTAGTATCTCATTAATCACAACAGCACCTGCATACTTTTGAAGTAGTGCCTTTGCGTATGTGTGAAATGCATCATGGACATAGTCCACTGACAGCCCTTGGTATATACAGTTCATGTGTTCAGGCTCCCCTCACAGTAGTACCAGAACCTTCTAAGGGGTCTAGTCTTCTGCAAGGGGGATTCCTGCATAAAGAAACACATGCTTTCAGTGGGCAAATCCCCAACTGGCATAGGTCTCTATTTATTAGCACTGCTTTTTGAAAATACAGTCAACTCTATCTTTTAAGAAAAAAGCTAAAGATTACCAGAAGTTTTGAATTCAAATTTTGGCTGTGAGCCAGATACCATTTGAGACATTTCTTATGTGCCACCTTAGATCCTCTCAGCTACGCTTAACTTGAGGATCTTGGCTCAGTCGCTGGCAAACTTGTCCTGCTGTGGACAACACCCGACAGCTCCTAACCTCTCATCTGCCACCCTGGAGCTTTCCTGTTGATTCTGATGGAGAGACTCCAAGGAGCCCTTGGGCACTCATGCATGTGCCACCTAGAAAGTGGGGAGGTAGCATATTTAGAGTGAACCTCTTCTAAACCTCCTGAGACACAGCAGGTCATACGACCTCTAGGAATATGGTCCTGCATATCAGGGTGAGTTGCACTGGACAGTGAGCAGAGGTCATTTTCTATCTCTCCTTCCCTACCTCACTCCCTATATCTCTCCATTCTGAGAAAAGTAAATAGCTCCACTTCTGGTAGTCCAGGGCAGGGTAGGTACCCAGGCCATCCCTTTGTGGGTCCCCTTTTGAAGTCCAGTTTTCAAGGGAACTAATTAAGCAGCCGTTAAATGAGTATGGACCAATCAAGTGGACCAATCAGAGATCTGATTATTACAAGTAACCGGATGCCTATGTGACTCAGAAAACAGATACACAATGATCTGTACTGAGAACAAAGAATAGTAGGGGGTAGAGTTCTAAACCGCCTGGCATTGCCTTAGCCTGTTTGGGGCTCATCTTTTATCACAAGACATGTCTCTTGCTTCTTCCTGACAGGGCACGAATGACTGGAATTCACTTTCCTATTTTTCTAGCTGGATGATCCCTCCCTGCCAAATAATCCAGAATAAGGGGATGGTGTCAGTGCACTGGAGAAGTACCCACACATGCTAAAAACCTCCTCACCCACCTTTCTCCAGGGAAGATATGCATCAGACCCCCTCCCCCAAATATTTACTAGTTCTTTCTTTTCAGTGATAGATGGAGTAGGGAGATGGGCATTGGAAGTTCTGGTCTGGATCAGATTGCCTTGGTCCCTTGTACCATGCATATCCTGTTGGTAGTAATGGTGGTGCCAACTGGTGCATGGCAGTGCCAGGATATGTAGCCTTAGGGCTTCCCAGGAACAGGTGCTGGTACAGGATGTCCTCTGTTCCTGGCTCAGTGGCTTCCAAGCTGGCTCTCCTGGAGATTCTGTTAACTACCTAATGTCATTTAAATACATTTCTGCTTAAACCAGCTAGGATGGTTTCTGTGTTCATAATAGGGCAGTAGAACACTTTTATTTTATTTTTTTAAGAGTTGTTTTTTATTTTTTATTCTTTTCAAAGATTTTATTTCTTTATTCATGAAAGACACAGAGGAAGAGAGGCAGAGACACAGGCAGAGGGAGAAGCAGGCTCCATGCAGGGAGCCTGATGTGGGACTTGATCCCGGGTCTCCAGGGTCACACCCTGGGCCGAAGGGAGGCACTAAACTGCTGAGCCACCCAGATGTCCCAAACACTTAAAATCCACGAATGATGTTGCCATTGGAGGTTTTAGTCAAGTCCCAGGTTTTCATTCGTGTGTCATTTGGATTTTTCTCCATTTGTCCTATAACGTCTTTTTGGGACCTCCATGCCTGTCAACTTACTGAGCTGCTTTTAAAAGTGATCTTGTTTACAGTGACATCCGACGCTTGCAAAAGCTCTTCACTTCCAAGAACTGAATTCCAAGAAAGCCAAATGCGTGGTAATTAAATTTATCTCAGGGTTTGATCACTAAGAAGAGCAGAGATACATCATTCATTAGTGCTTAATTTAAAAAATGTTTATTTAAAAAATGTTTATTTTATAGAAGTATCTCTTTTAGTCGTAATATATAAATTAGTTACCTTTGTATTTTGTTTAAAACCTGTAAAACGCTTGACTATCTAAAAAAGCTGTTGGCTGCAAATAAGTGACCTTGTCATCACGTGTTAAAGGTGGCAGGAAGGTTTGTTTCTGCTGCCAATTCCAATCAAGTTATTTTTAACCTATATAATCACATCCTAATTGATCTGTCTTGAAAATCTGGTTTCCTTTTTTTCCCCTTCTTTAACTTTTATTTATGAACACATGCATATAATTTAAAACTCAAATAGTCCTAAAAGGCTTATAATGAAAAACAGTATTCCCCCCAAATCCTAGCCACTCCTCAGAGGCAGCTCTCTTCAATTTCTTGAGCTGTTTCTTTTGGCATTTAACTCCATATTTCTAGGCAATGTGAGTTATCCATTTTGGATATTCCTTCTTGACTTCTTGTAAGGGAACTGGATTTAACAATCTTAAACCAGCCACCCTCAGCTTCACTTCCCTTCTCTAACCTGCTCCTTGTAGTTACAAGTGAACTTTTAAGTAGTCATTATTTACATTATTATGACTATGGAACTACTGTTCACTACATTTCTTTCACATGTTACCATATTACTTTTTAAATAATATATCCGTAGTAGTCCGGATATTCTCCAGAGAAATAGAACCAATAAGATGTATGTATATATGTATCCATATATGTATGGGTGTGTTTGTTTACTGTGAGGAATTGGCTCCTACAATTATGGAGACTGAAATACCCCAAGATATGTGGTTGGCAAGCTGGAGACCTAAGTAAGCTGATGGTGTAGTTCCAGTCTGAAAGCTAGCAGGTTCAAGACCCAAAGACAGGAAAAATCCAGTGCCCCAGATCAAGACAGTCAGACAGGAGGGGTCAGCCTTTACGTTCTATTTGGGCCTTCACCTGATTGGATATGGCCCATCCACAGTAGGGAAGGGCCGGGAATCCGTTCTGTTCAGTCTACTGATTCAAATGTTAATCTCATCCAGAAACACCTTCACAAACGCACTCAGAATGTTTGACCAAAATCTGGACACCCCATGACCCAAATGAGTTGACACATAAAATTAACTCTAGCGGTATTTTTCTGACATCTATCAATTTTTCCAAGTGCTCATTTACATTTCACTTTCTCCTGGAAATCTTACCCTACATAGTCCTCCTTCTCCACCTCCTGCTCCAGTATGGACTGGTTGTGTTATAGGCTGAGGACATCATAGCCCCGCCCCCCGTCTATTCTCATAGCCCCTATCTACCATATCCCATGTGTTTTGCTTTCTCCGTTTACTCTTCCGCTTGGCTGAAATACATCCTTTAGCAGCTTTTTAAGGAAATGTGCAAGGGAAATACTTTTGGTTTTTGCATCTCTAAAAAAAAATGTGTTCATTCCACCCCTATAGTTGGCTTATAATTAAACTAGTCTTAGAAATCAATGTTTGGAAATCATTTGAGAATGGTCTGGTCCCTTGTGTCTTATGCACATATCATGATGGGCCTTTCAACCTAGAAACTCATTCCTGGGTAGTTTCTTTTAGTATTTCTTTGATGAGTTTCTTCTCTGTACTTACTGTTTTGTTTTGTTTTTTAATTTTTGGAACTCCTTTTTGGATAGTGTCTCAAATTTTCTTTCCTCTCCTATTTTCTTTTTTTCTTTTTTTAAAGATTTATTTTTATTTATTTATGATGGACACACACACACACACACACACACACACACACACACACAGAGAGAGAGAGAGAGAGAGAAGCAGAGACACAGGCAGAGGGAGAAGCAGGTTCCATGCCGGGAGCCTGACACTGGACTCGATCACGGGACTCCAGGATCACGCCCTGGGCCAAAGGCAGGCACAAAACCGCTGAGCCACCCAGGGATCCCCTCCTCTCCTATTTTCCATTGTTGTGATTTTAGGTCTATTTTCTGGGGAGTTCGCTTGGCTATGGTTTAGATTCTCAGTTGAACATATTAATTTTTATGATCATGTAATTTTCAGGAGCTCTTTCCTGTTTTCTGATGATTTCTTTAACCTCATATCCTGTTCTTGTTTCATGGATGCAGTATCTTAATGTGTTCAACTCTCTAAGAAAATAATAGGTTTTTAAAGGTTCTTTTTCTTTTCTCTGAATTTCTTCCACCTCCAAGTGATTTTTCTTTTTGTTTTGACCATTCCTATCATGCCACAGGCTTTCCCCAAATGTCTGTTGACCTGTAGTGAGTATTTATCTTTGACAGTAAGGCACCAAAATCCAGGTTGAAATCTCTACGTGCGTGGGTGGGGTAGGTGGCTGATAAGCCTTTCTTGGGGAGGAAAGAGTTTGATGCTATATTGTAGGAGCCCTTGCCCCTGACCCACTGTCTTTCACCAAGTCTACTTGCTGAGTGTGCAGCCCCTCTCAGTTTCTCCAGGGAAGAGCCCTCTTGCATACTTGGAGAGGATGCAAAGTGGTCTGAACACTCCAAGTGTGCTCGGTACCGGTTTTCCGTCATGTATGTTTCGTGAAGGTGTGCCTCCAAGGGTGGAGCTTCTGGGGCATCAGGCCAGTTGGCACTGGCCCTTGCAGTATCTTTCATAGCAGACACTGGGTTTGCAACTTACTCTCTTACAACTCTTCCATCCACTTCTCTCCAAGTTTGCAAAAGCTTTTTCTTTGCTGATGTCTCCTTCTGTTGCCTTTATCCTTATAGTTTAAATTATTTGTAATTGTTCTACTGACATTTTAGTGGACTTTGGGGAGGGAGAGGATGTAAAGGCAGATTGGTACACTTCTGTGTTTATTTGGAAGTAAAAACCTAGGCTTTGCCGTCAGCCCTGGGAGGCTCACAAGGAACACACTTCCGGTGTCTCCTGCAGGCTGCTTGGGTGACTCTGAGGCCACCCTGAATCCTGGGTGAGGTCATTTGCAGCTCATTCGTTAAATATTTGCCATTCCTATTTTAAATGTTTGTCCCTCCTGACCTTTGCTTTTCTTCACATCTTTCCTGCCTTACTCCTTTCCCCCTTCTAGTGCCTTCTGTTCCCCTCTGCTGGTGCTTAAAATTACATTTTCAGCAGGTCTTTAACACCTCTTTGAGCTAAATGCTCTCCAGTTAAGCTTGCTTCCTGCCAGCTGAAGCCAGCTCTACTGTCATGAGATGTGAGCCTCTGTTTCCTTTGTCTTCTTGCCTGTCCCAAATGACCTTTTGCAAAGAATTAGTCACCGTCTGGTTCAGTTACCAGGCACTAACTACTCAATGACACAAACAGGTTCCTCCAAGAAGTCAGATTTCCTTTGGAACGAATACAGCAAACACAACGTGGCCCAAGCGAGCAGAGTTGGACGGGTCCCCTCATCGCTTCACCTTCTGGCCACGTTGACATTCTTGTCTGATCGCGCAGGCTAAGAGCTCAGGATCCACTGAAATGGATTCAGTCTGGGAGATAGCAGCATTTACATTTTTTTCTTCTAATAAAACATCCTGGTCTGAATGTTCGCCCACCCTGACACAGGCTGCACGTCTCTCCATAAGGATTGGAGCTGCCGTGACCATCTTGGTAACTCTCGCTCTCCTTGCTCTGTAAAGCCTGTACTCACATCAGGGCTCTATGATTAGCCCGTAATGTAAACGCCTGGCCCAAAACTTATGGCCTGAGTTTATCCAAGGCCCAAACAATTACCAAACATTCCTCTCAGATAGAATACAGATTTCTTTCCCTTGGCAAAGATTTTCTGCTGAGATATATTACAGGATGTTTTACATTCTCTTGGTCTTGTAATAACACCACGCCCAATCTAGTATTTGATGCATCGGTGGCCACTTGGAAAGTTGTTATTTTTTAAACATATATTGTTCTCAGTCTGGGGCTGTCATATCTGTAAAGAAATACAATCCTGTCTCCCCTTTCCAGAGTTTTATGACACCTGGGGACTTGGATCAAGCTGGGGCTGGGACCAAGATCAGAGTGGTGCCTGCATCAGGGAACCTTGACAGGGCCTGCGGGTTCCCAAAGGCTGGAAGGGATGCTCTAATTGTGGCGTTTAGATAAGCAGATTGGCCTGGACATCTGTGGTTTCAGTTAGGCAGGAGGAAATCATCTGGAATCATCTCTTGCCTGGATTACTCAATGTCTTCCTTACCAGTGTCATGGTGATCCTGGAGTGTGATGTTATCAGCTCTGTTTACAAATGGAGGAACAAGATGAAACCCAGGGAGGCCGAATGACCTGTCCAGGGTTGCCATTAACTTTGGGGGCCAGGATTGGAACTCAGGCCTCCTGACTCCAAGGCCCTTCTACTGCCTTCCAGCTGCTTCCTGAGCCCTTTTCCTGGATGGTTCAAGCAAAACAAGCCGGCTTCCTGCTATTCGTGGGGGAAAAAGGGTTTAGTGGGGCGTGACTCATTGATGTTGGCTATCCACTTCGGATCCTTTTACCAGGTCATCCCCCAGCCCTCCGTTTCCTTTTGCAGAGGCATACATCAGAGGTCTTCTGGCTCTGTGTAAACTCACTTTGTGACCCTGGGTGAATCATTTCCCTTTCTGTGTTTTAGTTTCCTCTTCATAAGATAAGTGTATTGGGATTCAGTGGTTCTCCAACTCTATTGAGGTGTATTTTACATATTATAAAATTTACCCACTTAAATTATACTGTTCACTTGTTTTTAATAAATCTACAGCTTATACAACTATCACCATAAATCAGTTTGAGAACATTTTCATCTCTCTAGTAACATCCCTGTGCCTGTGTTAATACCTTTCTCATCCTCCGCCCCAGTAACTAGCAATCTTTGTAATTTCTGTTTCTACAAACTTATCTTTTCTGGACATTGCATAGATATAGAACCATACACTATGTGGCCCCTGGCATCTGGCTTCTTTTACTTACAGTGAAATCTTTAAGGTTCATTGATGTTGCGGTATGCATCAGTAGTTTGTCCCTTTTTATTGTTCCTTAGTATTCCATTATCCAACACACTACATTTAGTCTGTCCATTTGCCAGCTCATGGACATTTTGTCCAGCTGAGGGACTTAGCAGACAACAAATAATGCTGCCGAGAATATCCACACATAGGCGTTTGTGGGGATGTGTGTTTTCATTTTTCTGGAGTATATACCTAGAAGTAGAATTGCTGGGCCATGTAGTAATTCTGTTTAACTTGTTAGGAAACTGCCAACCTGTTTTCCAAAGGGACTGTTCCATTTTATACTCTCAACACCCATGTATAAAGGTTCCCCTGGGGAGCTTTTAACAAATTCTCATTTCTGGGCCTTACTCCCCCGAGCTCTGGAATGAGGCCCAGGAATTTGTGGTTTACAAGCTTCCTAGGTGATTCAGGTGCATCTGGTCGGTGCACGTGTGTTCAGACCCACTATGACCAGGTAACCTCCGAAGCCTCCCTGAGGCCAGTTGTCTCTGTTAGTTTGTGTCTCTGGGGCAATATGTGTATTCCTGCCAAGTCTTTCTTGGTGTGTGTCTCTGGAGCAGGGAAGCAGTTATGTAGAGCAGGGTTGAGGGAGTTGGCCAAGTAGCATGCGTAAGTCTGTGCAGCACCTGTCCTGCATTATCCTCAGCACAGGCCAAGGCTTTGTGTCCATGGCTTCATAGGCATAAAATTTTATCACAGGTTTTTTTTATGTGTTATCACACTGTAAAAGTGCCATAAAATCAAGAGTCCAATTTTCAGGGTGTCTGAAAGCGTCCTATTCCTTTGAGTCATAATCTTTGTGCTGCCATTTTGGTAATTTATTGAGAAGCCTTGTTCCAACCTTGCCGTTTATTAACTATGACTAATTTCTGAATGGCTTGGGGCCTCTGTCTCCTTTTCTGCAAAATAGGTTTAATAATATCACCGTCATGGGGTCTCTTGTGAAGATTCCATGAGATAACATTTGAAATGTATCTAGGATGGGTCTTAGTGTTCTTTCCTCTCCCTTTCTTCTCCTGTGCCCATTGCCAATGTGAGACATATATTCATGTACTTGTGGGCCATTTGTTTACCTCTCATTATTTTTACTTTAAAAATTTTACTTTATTGTGGCAAAAACACCTGAGATCTGCCCTCTTAAATTTTTAAGTGTGTGGTATAGAATTGTTAATGGCAGAGACAGTGTACTTATTCATCTTCATAATTGAGACTTTACGCCCATTGATTAGCAACTCCGAATTTATCCCTCTTCCAGGCCCCTGGAAACCACTGTTCTGCTCTCTGGTTCTGTGAGGTTTTTTTTTTTTTTTAAGATTTTATTTATTTATTCATGAGGGACATAGAGACAGAGAAAGAGGCAGAGACACAGGCAGAGGGAGAAGCTGGCCCCATGCAGGAAGCCAGACGTGGGACACATCCCCAGGATCACACCCTGGGCTGAAGGCGGCGCTAAACCGCTGAGCCACCCGGGCTGCCCAGTGAGTTTATTTTAGGTATATAAGCACAAGCGTGCAGTATTTGTCCTTCGGCGATTGGCTTATTTCACTTAGCATAATGTCCTCCAAGTTCATTCATGTTACTGCACATTACAGAATTTCCTTCTTTTTCTAAGACTGAATAATATTCCATCATATTTATATACCATATTTTCTTTATCCATTCATCTGTCAATGGGCATTTAGAGTGTTTCTACATTTTGGCCATTGGTGAACAGTGCTGCAGGAACGTGGATGTACTGGTATCTCTTTGAGATCCTGATTTCAATTCTTTTGGACACCTACCCAGAAGTAGTATTGCTGGATCATATGGTAGTTCTATTTTTAATTTTTTGAGGAATCTCCATACTGTTTTCCCTAGCAGCTGTACCATTTTGCACTCCCACCAACAGGGTGCTAGAGTTCTAGTTTTTCCATAGCTTTGCCTACACTAACTGTCCTTTTTTTTTTTTTCCTAAATAGCCATCCTATTGGATGTGAAGTGATTTCTCATTGTGCTTTTGATTTACATTTCCCTGATGATTACCAATGTCAAGCATCTTTTCATGTACCAGCTAATTATTTGTGTGTCTTCTTTGGAACAATGTTTATTTGAGTCTTCAGCCCAATTTTTAATTGGTTTATTAGTTTTTTTGCTATTAAATTGTAGGAATTCCTTATATATTTTGGAAATTAAACCCATATCTAATATATGGTTCACAAATACTTCCTCCCATTGTGCAGGTTGCCTTTTCACTATGTTGTTCGTTTGCTATGTAGAAGCTTTTTAGTTTGATATAGTCTCACTGTCTATTTCTGCTTTTGGTATCTGTACTTTTAGTGTCATATCCATGAAATCACTGCCAAGACCAATGTCATGTAGCTTTTACCCTATGTTTTCTTGTAAGAATTTTATAGTTTCACTTCTTACATTTAAGTCTTTAATTCATTTTGAATTGATTTTTATGTATGGCATAAGATAAGGGTCCTATTTCATTCTTTTTGAATGTAAATATCCAGTGTTCCCAACAGGATGTATTGAAGAGGCTATTCTTTCCCTGTTATGTATTCTTGGCACTCTTACGGGGGATCAGGTAACTATATGTATGTGGTTTGATTTTGGGGCTCTCTACTTTCTTCTATTCATCTATATTATGCAGTACCTTACTATTTTTTAAAAAAAAATTATTTATTTATTTATTTATTTATTTATTTATTTATTTATTTATTTATGAAAATGAGAGAGAGTAGGAAAAGGAGCAGAGAAAAAGAAACAAGTAGACCGCACTGAGTGCTGAGCCCAAAATGGGGCTCGATACCATTATGCTGAGATCATGACCTGAGCTGAAATCAAGAGTTGGACACTTTACTGACTGAGCCACCCAAGCACCCCACCTTACTATTTTAATTACAGTAGCTTTATAATATATTTTGAAATCAGGAAGTGTGATCCCTCCAGCTTTGTTCTTTCTCAAAACTATTTTGGCTATTTGGAGTCTCTGGTGGTTCCACGTGAATTTTAGTACTGTTGTTTTCTACTTCTGTAAAAATGTAAGAAATTGGGATTTGGATAGAGATGGCATTGAATCTGATGATTTTGTAGAGTAGTATGGACATCTAAACAATCTTAAGCAGTCCAACCCAGAACATAAGCTGTCTTTCCTTAATTTGTTTCATCAGTGTTTTGTAGTTTCCAGTGTACAAATTCTTCACCCTCCCTAGTTAAGTTTATTTCTAAGTTTTGGAGGTATTTTTTGGAGCTCTTGCAAATGAGATTGTTTTCTAGTTTCCTTTTCAGACAGTTTATTGGGAGCGTGTGGAAGTGCAACTTATTTTTATATATTGATTTGTATACTACAACTTCACTAAATTTATTTAGTGGTTATAACTACTTTGTGGCATCCTTAGAGCTTTCTATTTGGAAGATTATGTTATTTGCAAACAAGACAGTTTTACTTTTTTTTTTTTTTCCAATTAGGATGCCTCTAATTTCTTTTTCTTGCCTACTTGCTCTGGGCTGAGATTTCCAGTGCTATATTGAATAAAAGTGGCAAGTGACTTATTCCTGATCCTAGAGAAATAGCTTTCAGTTTTTCAACATTGACTGTATTAACTATGCATTTTCTACATATAGCCTTTATTATGTTGAGGTAATTTCCTTCTATTTCTGGTTTGTTAAGAGTTTTTATCATGAAAGGTATTGAATTCTGTCAGATTTTTCTGCATTTCTGAAGACAATCGTGTGATTTTTATCCTTCATTCTGCTAATATGGTGAATAACATTAACTGATTTCTGTATACTGAACCATCCTTGCATTCCAAGGATAAATCCCATTTGTATGATCCTTTAAATTTGGCTAGTATTTTGTTCAGGATTTTTGCATCTGTATTCATTAGAGATTTTGACCTGTAATTTTATATCCTTGTAGTATCACTGTCTGGCTTTGGATATTAGAGTAACACTGATCTCATAAAATGAGTTTGGAAGTATTCTCTCCTCTTCAGTTTTTTGGAAGAATTTGAGAAGACTTGGCATTAATTTTTCCTTAAATGTTTGGTAGAATTCACTGGTAAAGCCATCTGGTCCTGGGCTTTTCTTAGTTGGAAAGTTTTTATGCTGTTTTAATCTCCTACTAGTTATAGGTCGTCCAGACTATCTCTTTCTTCAGGATTCAACCTTGACTTATGTATTTCTAGGAATATATCCATTTCTTCTAGGTTATCTACTTTGTTGGCATGTAACTGTTCACAGTAGCCTCTTATGATTCTTTTTATTTCTGTAGTATCAGTTGTAAAGTCTCCTCTTTCATTTCTGGTTATATTTGAATCTTCCATTTTTTTCTATTCGTTTTTTTAAATGAGATGAAATTCACATAACATAAAATTAAGTAATTCCCTCTACCTTTTCACTGCACTTGCTATTTTCCTATTTATTTATTTATTTTCCCTTTTAAAACAAATTATAGCATCTTAGTATATGTGAAGTGGTATATCATTGTGGTTTTGATTTAAATCCTGAATGAATGCTGATATTGAGATTCTTTTCATGTGCCTGTTGGCTATTTGTGTATCTTATCTTGAAAAATGTTTCCTCAAGTGCTTTGCCCATGTTTTAATTTTTTTGTCTTTTTGTTGCTGTTATAAGAGTTCTTTATATATTTCTGAATATTAGACCCTTATCAAGTATATCATTTGCAAATATTTTCTCTTCCCATTCTGTATATTGTCTTCTCACTATTTTGGTAGTGGTATCCTTTGATGCAGAGGAATTTATAATTTTGATGAAGTCCAATTTATGTATTTTTTTCTCTGTTGTGCATGATTTGGGTATCTTATCTAAAAATCCATTGCCAAATCCGAGTATATAAAGATTGACCCCTGTGTTTTGTTTTAAGAGTTTTATAGTTTTAGCTCTTAAATTTTAGGTCTTTGATCCATTTTGAATTAACTTTTGTGTATAGTGTGAAATAGGGGTCTAACTGTATTCTTTCACATGTGGCTATTCAATTGTCCCAGCACCATTCATTGAGACTATTCTTTTCTCAGTACTTTTTCCAAAATCAATTGACTGTATTTATACAGGTTTATTTCTGGATGCTTGATTCTTCTCCACTGATCTATATATCTAGCCTTTTAAAAAAATGAAAGATTTTATTTATTTATTCATGAGAGACACAGAGAGAGGCAGAGACATAGGCAGAGGGAGGAGAAGCAGGTTCCATGCAGGAGCCCAACGTGGGACTTGATCCCAGAACTCCAGGGTCACGTCCTGAGCTGAAGGCAGACACTCACCCACTGAGCCATCCAGGCGTCCTTATATATCTAACCTTATGATAATACCACACTGTCTTCATTACTGTAATTTTGTAGTTAGTTTTTAAGTTGGGAAGTTTGAGTCCTCCAATTTTATTCTTTTTCATGACCCTCTTCCATTAGTAACTGGACATTCCAGTCGTCTGCAGTACACACTTAAAAAAACATTAAAAAAACAAAAAAACAAAAACGCAACACATTCATTATTTTGCTACTGGACCAGGACATCAACTATGTGTATTGTAAAATCAGATACACGTGTCTGATCTCACTATTTTCTTTTCACTTGATGAGGCTTCATTTGTTCTCTTCTAGGATCCCCTAGATAGTCCCTCCTTCAAAATAATGGACTCCCCCTCTCTCCTCAATCTGGAGTTAATACCTAATTTCTCTTTAAGCCCCTGGTCCAACGCTTACCTGTTTATTTTGATCCCTTCCATGGTTGGGGAAGCAGAATCTTTGTTGTTGGGTTTCAAGGGTGACTTTGGCTTCAGGCCTCAGTCCTTCCCAGTGACCATCCAGCCTGGTTAGGGACCCTTACCTTGGAAGCCCTTTCAAGGTGTCTGAGATCCCATTCAACAACTTCTTCCTTCCTCACTTGCCCTGATATTGGTGCTCCTCCCACAGACTGGGCACCTCGGCATCAGATCCAATGAACCTCTTAGGTTTTATTTTAATCAGAATCGTCATTTTTGGGGCATCTGGGTGGCTCAGTCAGTTAAGTGTCTGCCCTAGGCTCAGGTCATGATCCCAAGGTCCTGGGATAAAGCCCCACCTTGGGCTCCTTGCTCAGCAGGGAGTCTGCTTCTCCCTCTCCCTCTGTTCCTCCCCATTTGTGCATTCTCTCTCTCTCTTTCAAATAAATAAATAAATAAAATCTTAAAAAAAAGAATTGTCATTTTTACTATCCCTGCTCTTATATCATCCGTATTCATCCACGTACATACGGTTTCCCTCAGAGAGATCAGGTGACTTTCCCAAAAGTTAGGAAAGAGTCAAATCCCAAGATAGAACACATGTCTCCTGATGTGAAGTCCAGTGACTCTGCCTTTTTCCTAGATGGCTGTGTTTTCTGTCTCTTGAGAAAAGCGTGGACATTGAATTCAGACAAACATAGATTTGGTTCTAGGTAAGGCCCTTGCTAACTGCACAAACTTGGGGCCGTTCCTTAAACCCTGCAAGCCTCAGATTCTTCATCTGTGAAATAGGATAGCAGGGCTGACTTTGTGGGATTAATATTCAGATCAAGTGAAATAAGGAAGGAGAGCTACCTACACAATACTCTACACAGGTGCTGGGTATCTTTAGAGGCCTCCAGCCTCCTTTACAATGATGTCTCCCATCGTGTGGGCTTTCCAGATTCCCCCAGAGTACTGCATTCCTTCGCAGATGGCCTTCAGCCTGTGCACCACACAGTTTGGTGCCAGCCATCTCCATTGTCTCCTCTGTCTGCACTAGCCTGGTGCTCTCAGATTTTCCCTGGCCTCCTGGGAGTCTCTCATCTGAGTGGTGCTTCATTCATCCTGCTGAGCTGGACGGTAGGGAAAGTAGAACGATGATGCAGAGAGGGGGGATGGAGTTGGGTGACTTTTGTGGAACTGTTGTAAATATTTTACTGCATTTTGAATGTTTTTAAAACTTAGGTCACGTTATAGTTCTTATTTTCAAACTTCAGTCTCTTGGTAGGGGTAACTAAGGACAGTGGATGTTTTGATATTCCTCCAATATTTGTTCCATGTTATTTAGAGAAGAAGTGCATCTGAATGATGGGGGAGAAAGGAGGGCCACTGGGGGCAGCAGCTCCTTGTTCTGGCCTCAAATTAGCGTGCCAATTGAGCAACATAAAAACAATGCCCTTAAGAGGAACCACCTACCTGAGGAGGCATTTTGGTGACCAGCCACTGTCACCTAAGCATACCTCTTTCTGTTGTCATGACAACCACTGACCCCTCATCAGAAAACTTTCAACCATTTACAGATCCTCTTTGAAAGAAGTTCTAGAAAATACTATTCTCTTTCATTCTCTCTCCAGTTAGGCTTTCCTTATATTTTGGCTTCTTGACAACTGCCTGGCTAGCCTGCCCCTTCATCTGGCACTAGAAGAGACCCTGATCTTTTTTTAAAAAAAAAAGTTCTAAAGAGCATTGTAACTGAGGGCTCAGGATAGAAATAGGGGATTCTATAAGAGAAAATAAGTAAGTGTACATGCTCTCTGAACCCAGAAAGCCTAAACTAAAGGAGGTTAACTCTCATACTCCCAGGATATAAGAAATGGAATCTTCATGTATGTGCCTTTTGATTTTTTTTTTTTTTTTGTCTCTTTAGAATATAGTCTTACACTGGAGCAGTCTGGAATATAAGGATAAATTCTCACCCCTGTTGTAAAGTGAAGGCCAAGCTTTCATATAAGAAAAGTTTTTCTATCTATCCTTCCAAATACCTTCCAAAATAGAACCTTTTCTTAAATATTATTTTTATCTGTTCTGTCCTCAAGGATGTACCACTCCTGCATGTTTTTTTTTTTTTTTTCCTTCAAAAATTACCCAAGTAGGGATGCCTGGGTGGCTCAGCAGTTGAGCGTCTGCCTGTGGCTCAGGGCATGATCCTGCGGTTCCAGGATCGAGTCCCACATCGGGCTCCCTACATGAAACCTGCTTCTCCCTCTCTCTTTCTTTCTCTCTCTCTCTCTCTCTCTGTGTGTGTGTCTCTCATAAATGAATAAATAAAATCTTAAAAAAAAAACTACCCAAGTTAACAGAAGTACAGAAATAATACTTTTAATGGGAATCAGAGAAGTATCTTTCCAGAATGAGGACCTTTAGTCTAAAAGGCACTTTCATAGCTGCATCGGGATCCTGGGAACTAGGGATGGCTTAACCAATGCTGATTGTTAGAAATTGGCTTAGCTGCTATTTCTGGACTAGATGCTGTGTTTGTACAAGTTTCCTGTCACTTCATCCACTAAATCACTCAGTGCCTTCACTAGGCAGACTTTGGCTTTTTATTGCCCTAACACTTATCAATCCCCCAAAATTACCCATGAAGATACTAATATAAGACTAAGAAGTAATGGTAAAAACCTAGAGATTATGATGTGCTCTTTTTGATTGCTTTTTCTGCTTTCAGCTTTTTGTGTAATGTCTGGCAGTAGTGAGAGTATATGAGATCTCAATTAAGTTCCAAATTAAGAAATCATAAGCCAGATAATAAAATAAATGGATTGTGCTGGCAAGTTTTAAGAAAGCAACAAAATGCCTTGATAAACATCTTCTTCCCAGACAACCATTTCCCACCTTCTGAATCACAGCCAGGGGGATCTCTTTGCTCTGAAATTTTGCTAGTGTCCAAAACAATACCTGTTTAATTGGATAACCTCATTTTAGGACCCAAGATTTTTTTTTTTTTTTTTACTTGGAGGTAGGAGTGGCAGAGAGAGAAAGAGAGAGAGAATCTTAAGCAGACTCCACGTCCAGCCAGGAGCCCAACGTGTGGCTTGATCACACAACCCTGAGATCATGACCTGAGCTGAAATCAAGAATTGCATGCATACCTGACTGAGCAACCCAGGTGCTGCAGGATATATCAACTTCTTTTTTTTTTTTTTAAGATTTTATTTATTCGTGAGAGATAGAGATAGAGAGAGAGAGAGAGAGAGAGAGAGAGAGAGAGAGAGGCAGAGACACAGGCAGGGGGAGAAGCAGGCTCCATGCTGACGTGGGACTTGATCCCGAGTGTCCAGGATCAGGCCCTGGGCTGAAGGCGGCGCAAAACCGCTGCACCACCAGGACTGCCGCAGGACATAACAATTTCTAAAGGAGATAGCAAAGTCTGGGCAGAGCTTATTTCATTTAAAATAATCTATGTCTTTGCTGTAAGACAAGGAAAACTGATCTGTCCTCAGGTCATTTTCCCCTAAATACCTAAAACTTTTCTTTCATTAAAAGTTGAGGGGGGGGGGCAGCCCCAGTGACACAGTGGTTTAGTGCCACCTGCAGCCTGGGGTGTGATCCTGGAGTCCTGGGATCGAGTCCCATGTCGGGCTTCATGGAGCCTTCATGCATGGAGCCTGCTTCTCCCTCTGCCTGTGTCTCTGCCTCTCTCTGTGTGTATCTCTATGAATAAATAAATAAAATCTTTAAAAAAACAAAAAATAAAAAAATAAAAGTTGAGGGGTTTTGTTGTTGTTTGTATGTTTTTAGACAGAAATGGGTACTGAAGATAGAAAATATCAGCTCTGATTCCGTCACTTGGAAATAACTGCCATAATTATTTGATTTTATAGATTATTTAATATTTTTAAACAAAAACTGAGATCATATTATTTATAATGCTGCTTAGCCTGCATTGCTAAGATCATGATTTTCAGTTGCACCAAGTACCCCATTTAATGGATGGACCGTCACATTTTATTAATCACCTACTGGTGGCTGTCTAGGTTGTCTGTAGGATGTTGCTATTTAAAGCAATGCTTTCAATAAACATCTTTGAACATATGCTTGTGTGCATTTAGGATAATCATTCTTTTCCACCTTTGCTATTCTAAAAAATATATATTATTTCTTAGTTTCTTTTTGAGCACATTCCCAGCTCTTCTGGCCATTTATATTCTACTTTTATGAATTGTTTGTTAATGTTTTTTTGATAATTACATCTTCTCTAGATTTCTACAAAATTTTTATTTACCCTCATTCTTTGGGGTGGGAGGTGAAGCCTGGCTCTCTTTGGACTCCTATCCCTGGCTCTGAACTCTTGCCCAGAGGTTTCTACCTATGATAGAAGATTGAATCAGTTCCCTGGGGAACCGTGCAGAGTGTTGCAGCTCAGCTCCCTCCCCTAGACATTGATTTGGTAGGTATGAGATGGGCCACTGCTCTAGCACACACACTGGCTACCACAGATGCATCTATTTTTCCCTTTTATATATTTTCTTGAGTTTACTCAGTGTCCATACATTTTTTATTTTGCCTTTCTAAAGATTTCATATTATATCATAAGCCATTTTCCAAACTGCTTCTTTGTTTATTAGCCATCATTTTAGGCCTACATGATACCATTTTGAGTTTGTTGACAGTAACTTATTTAAAGTTTATATAGACAGAAATATATATTTTATTTTTTTTCACATTTATATTTTATGAGATATATTCTTAAACTATTATAAAAACAAACAAATAAATAAGTAAAAATTTAAAAGTAGGGTGCCTGGGTGGCTCATTTGGTTAAGCATCTGATGTTTGATTTAGGCTCAGGTCGTGTTTTCAGGTCATGAGATCGAGTCCCACGTAGGGCTCCATGTTGGGTATAGAAATTTCTCTCCTTCTCTCCCTCTCCCTCTGCCCCCTATCCCTCCGCATCTTAAAAAAAAATAATAACAATAAAATAAAATAAACGGTCTATTGCATCCTACTGTGATTCCATTATAATTCCTTTATACAATGTGTTAGTATCTGGAGCAATGGTTTTCCCTTTATTACTCTGCCTTTTCTAAGATTTTCCTTGCTGTTCTGGGCTCTCCTTTTTCCAGTTTAACATTAGAGTGATTCTTTCCTTTGAGAAGTAATTTAATATCTCTTTTATAACACTTTTTCTTGGCGCTACCTAGAGACCTCCTCCAGGAATTTTAGACTCAATTTACCCTTCAAGGTTTCTGATTAGAATGTGTGCTTCAACATAGCTGAACTATATGCTGCCCGGATATCTGCATGGTTAAGTGTCCACTCTTCTAGCCAGTGGAACTTGTCAAGAACAGATGAGACACCACTCGGTGTTTGCAGTACATGACATCAGAGATATGGGGTGCCTTTTGATCCCTCTTTCCGGGGGGCTTGTTGGGAACCAACCTCTGCTGCCTGATGTCCACAGTCTGCCACAACAACTCCAGATGCTCTGATTTTACAGTCAGGCAAGAACTGGACAGTGTGTCTGTGGGAGCAAGACATGGTTTAGAACTGGTTTATTTGGGGACATATTTCTGAAGGCTGAGGTTCAAAGTAGTAGGTTCAAGCCCAGAAAATCTTTCCATTCACAAGACATGAGCTTCCAAGTGTTGTCTGAGTCTCCCTTCCCTGGAAAGATTTTCAATCCTCGTTTGATGGAATTCCATGGGCCTGAGACCACATGGACATTTATTTCCCCAGGTTTGGAGAGAACAACCAGAAGTGGTAGAAAGTGGGGGTGTGCAGAGCAGAGCTGAGACCCAAATAGAGAAGCCAAACTCTGATGACTCCAGGAGGGAAGGCCAGTGAGTCACCAGAACCAAGAGGTCCAGAAACAAGCACTGAAGCCAGAACACAGATGGAAAGGCTATAGTCAGGGAGATAAGAAGAGCAGGGCCAGCAGTCCTGTCCAAAGGGGAGGCCCTGGGCCTCTGCTCAGAGCAAGCCCCGTAGCTAGCATGGTGCACACCACCTGCAAAGGGCCTGTTAATGTCCAAGATCCAAGTGGGATGGCCTGGGGATGCCCAGGTGGAATGAGCTAAAGCCACAGGTAATGAAGATTCAGGGCTTCCCATCATCTGATCGAGTCTATACCCATTTCCCCCCATTGCAACACCGTGGCTCCCGAGCTGCTCTGCCTTCTGGGTCCTCATTTAGCCTTCCTTCCTCTACCACCCTGCATTGCACAAGGGGCTCAGGAGGCTGCCTTCCCTGTGAGGCCTTGGTTTGGGCCCTAGGAATGGCAGTCTGCCTTTGGAAAATGTTACATGCAGCTCTAAGTCCGCTGGCCCGTGATGTAAGGTCTGCGTTTATGAGTTGTGTGTACCTCTTACAACTCTTGCTCTTCTGATTCCTAAACTCCCTCACCTGGGAGGAGACTCTGATCTTCCAGTTCTGGAAGAAACACTGGGATCTGTGTTCATAAAGCTTTGCCAAGTGATTCAGGCAGTCAGCACGTGTGGGCATCGCTAGCTCCGGGCACCCATACTTCCCCTGTTAACCGGCACAGTGGCTGAACCTCCTGGCAACGCCCACGGAGCCTCAGATCAGAGAGCTATAGGGCAGGAAGCGGGCAGTCAGCATGGGCTGTTTCAACAAATCTCTGGCAGACACTCTTGTCTGCTTTGGCCAAAGAGGGAATGGGGAGGCAAATGATAAATGGCCTCTAAAGTTGTCACGAACAATGCGATATGTGCTAGCTTATAAATGTGGTACTCCTACAAGCCAGCTCTGGATAAAGCAATCAATACATCTTAGATGGGTTTGTTTGTTTTTGTTTCTGTGGGAAGAACCAGGGCTGTGGGCCTGATAGCAACTGGTATTGGACCTTGACTATGTCGCCTTTTCCAGAACCTTCTTTTTCAGGTTTTTCCATGTTACTACTGATTTTCCTTCCCTGGAGCCTTGCAGTTTAGTGCCATCCATCTGGGAGATACTACATCACCGGTTGCTGTGCTGGTGCCTGGGGTCATCGGAGGCTATTTTGCTGGTGTTTAGATTAGTCCTGGCCTGACATTGTGACTCTGGCGTGATTACTACCTCGAGAATACCACTGAGCAGATGCAGGAAGTCTTCTCATGCTCAGTAGTTGATATGCCCCAGGCCCTTCTTTACTGGCTCCTCTCATGAGAACCGTTGGGCTCCTCCACTTTGGTGCATGAGGACCCTTTGGCTTGGCTCCAGAGCAGGTTCCTTGGGTTCCCTTTGCCTGGTTGGCTCTAGATGGGCATTCAGGATCAGAGCAAGAGTTTAGAAGGGCATGTCTCCGAGGAAGAGTATTGGGGCTGAAGAGCAGAGCTGGCCCCATCTGCCCAGTCCATTTATTCTGTCTGCGAGTGGGATGCCTCCCATCGTGGCAGCACATCCCAGAAACCACCCAGGAGGAGAACTTGCTCTAGAAGGCAATCCAAAAAGACCATCATACAAAGGCTGGAACCTCTCATGCTTTGTGAAACATGAGTAAGCCTGCCCCATCTGGCTGTGACCAGAGCCTTTGGTTAGAACCATCTGGGCCACCCCTCCCAGGTGAGGCATGAAAGATAAAGCCTTGTGCTCCTTTCAGAGGTTGGGTGGTGCCTTGACAATTGTTTCTTCAGACTCTAAATCCTCCTGGATGGTGTTCAGGGGGACATCACTTATCCTTGAAGTTGGCCATATAGAGAACAGCATTTCTCTTCCAATGTATTCCAATGTGTTCTATCTCCAGTGTAGTTATAATGTGTGGTATTATACTGCATATTTAAAAATATGTTTGGCAGTAAATTTTTCGGTCTTATCAGTAAAATTTCAGCCCAAATTCTCTTTCCTCCTTTTTTTGTTTCTTGCTCAATTTGAGGGTTAGATCACTATTTCCCCTTGGGAAAGTGCAAGAGCCATTACCTAAGAACCTTGAAATTATTTTCCAAGGACTCAGGTGCTGCTAATTTGGAAGGAACCAAAATGCGTATTTGCCCCATCTCAGATAATTAATCTCCTTAACAGACGTGTGGATTTATGCAAAAAGAGTGGTAGGATATAAAAGATCATTAATCATCCTGGCATGATGATCTCATGTTGTTATGAAATAAATATGCTTACTAAATGGATCCAGATGCTGTCAGATACGTGTGTCCAATGAAGACCATTTTCTCTCCTTGGCTTGGGCAATAAACACACCAGGCTTGTTTGTAACACCTTTCTTCCATCCATCACCAGTGGTCCCACACATAATTTTTGGACCTCTTTCCCCAACTGCTCTGTTGCTGATGAAAGGTGGCTAAGTGTTTTCTGATAGGGATTCTGGGGAAACCCCTAAGGAGATAGGAGACTTTTCCCTATGACCCAGAGCTGATGGATGATAGGGGAATGAAAATTACATGGCCAATCATCCACCAACCTGGAACCAAGAACCAAGAAGTTTTTCTTCATTAATCTTCTTTTCTAAAACATCAAAGTACACATTCCAACCCAAGGCATGACCAGTCCCCAGAGGACATTACTTGAGTCTTTAAGGACCCCCTACAATCTGCCAGGTAAGGACAGGATGATAGAAAGATGAAGACATTTTCAATTATCATTCAACACCAGGTTCTTGATGTGGGTGAACTTTCTTCCCAAGACCACCCCCAGGAATTGGATATAGGACTGCAAAGCAGAGGGGCCCAGTGTGAGAAAAGCTGGGAGCTCATTGTGAACTGAGAGCAGTGGCTAACTGGGGTTTGAGGCCAGACACATCCCGGTTCCAATCTTGTGACTTTCAAAGATATCCCACCTCTCTTAGTCCATTTTCTTTATTTGCTAACTCTGAGTTGCTGGGAGAATTAATGAGGTTGCTGTTACAAGCTGCCCAATGCCTAGGATGCACCTACAGTGTGGTAGCTCTTATTGCCCTGTTAACAAGATTACCACTGATGCAGAATGAGGTTGTCCAGGAGAAGTTTATGAGTGAAAGCTATTTAATGGCAGAGTGATGCTTACACATGCCACTAGCCATAGGGTCTGCTCTACTGAGAAAGGCCTCCCCTTCTGGCCAGTTCCAAACCTATCTTGGAGTTCCCATTCACTGTGGTCTCTGGTTCCCGGGGTCCTGGGATTGGACAGATTGCCATCACTGCCACAGTGGCCAACGTGCATACCTTCCTGTTAACGCTGAAAGAGGTTGCCTGCTTTGGCCCTCATACAGAGCCAGAACTGGAAGGCTCAAGATAAGGAGGGAGATGGAGGGAATTGTATATTTATTGTTACCTTTTCTTATGGTGAGCCCCTTGCTAGGTAATTCAAATATCTCATTTTTATCCTCCTAACAACCCTGAGGAGTGTGATCAACACATTTGAGGAAACTGAGGTCACACTCAGGTTTATCTTTCTTAAAAGCCTGTACTCATTCCAACATACCTTCCTGCTTCTCAGGTACTTTTACTAAGAAACGAAGGTAAGCAAAGCATCACATAGGCAAAAGGGTTCAGGGAGAAAGAGTTTCGAAACAAAAGGGCTTATGCTTTGCTGAGTATGAGTTTTCATTTCCCTGGATGAACAATATTTCTCAACCCTGTCTTTGACAGAGTGGATCTCTGAAATCCTGCTTGAAAGGGACTTCTGTGGTCAAATACAGTTGGAAGTACAGCGTGTTATATTCCTATTGTGACAATTTATCCTGTAGATTAGCATGTTAAAGGCTCTGAGAAAGTCCTGCAGTTAAAAACAAACAAACAAAAATAGTTATAATTGTTTAACCCGGTGTCTTCTGAACATATTGTAGATCTCTGTGAAATACATATTAATATCCTATTGCACTTCTTCACAGATCATTCTATGGAAATAACAGTCTGAAGTACAAGCATAAATTTCTTAGATTTCTAAGTTGGCACTATTTTCAAGTCTGGATGGATATGTGGGTTCTATGCCAGAATTTTCTCCCCGTGCTCTCTCTCTTATTCTGTGGCCATCCCTCAGATCCTACTCTTGAGGAAATCACGTTTCTCCCAGGCTTTGGGATAACCTTGCCTCTGTTTCTCGAGGATTCTCTGGAGTTCTGGTCTGTGAAAGTTTCTCTTCTTGAGTGGGATCCCTTTTCCGCCAGCTGGTTATTAAGGCTGGCTGAGTAAATGTGTTCAGGTCCTCCCTTCAATCCTTAGGCTGCCGTCTTGCTCCAGCTACAGCTGTGGCCTTCGTGTCAGGTTCCATATTTCCCTCGTGTAACTGAATATCATACTCCGTTTCTATACCTGTGTGATCTGCTTGTGTGTTTATGCTGGATATGCCAGCATACTGAGCCTTTAAAACTCAGTGTGGGAGGGATTCCCCAGACCCCCCTCAGGCCTGATAATCTGATAGATGGAATTGCTGGACTCGGGAAATCTGTTGTACTCACAGTTATGGTTTATTACAGTGAGAAATTACAGATGAAAATCAGCGAAATGAAAAGGTGCCCTGGGGTAAGTCCAGGGGAAACCAGGGGCAATATTCCAGGTATCTCCTGCAATAGACAGTTATGCAGAGATACACTTAATTTTCACAACAAGAATGTGACAACTCATGAGAAGTGTTGCCAACCCGGGAAGCACACTCAAGCCTTGGTGTCCAGGGTTTTTACTGGGGTCAGTCATGTGGGCATATAGGATCTGTAGTACTAACCTCAGCTGCTAGGACTCCAGCACCTTCCCACTCCCCCTCACCAAACAAAAACAGGTGTTGGTCATTAAATCACATTGCTAGGATAAACCTGGGTGGTCACACTGGATAGCATATCCAAGGCCTTGGGCACACATAAGCAGTCTTATGGGACAATATTCCAAGGGCCCAGGGCTTATCTTCCAAGGAGGCTGGCCAAGGGCCAGTCCTTTTAGACAGGCCTTTCTCTGAAATGTACAGGGCTTGGGCATCACAGGCCTCCGGAGTTATCCCTTTCTTAACCCTTTCCTGCCTACTAAGGTTTAATTGTTCCTATAAGTTGCTACTTTTTCAGAGTGACTAAACTCAAGTAAAATGACAAGTACTTCATGTTGATTATTTTTTTCCACCTGAGTGCTTATGGAAATATGGCAGAGATCATTTTTGGCCTTGGTTTGAAAGTCAGGCTAGCCCTGTCTCCTTTCCTTCTTTTTATTTTATTTATTTTTTACAGATAAAACTCAGAAAACTTAAAATTCACTCTTTTATCTATTTCACAGTGTACAGTTCAGTGGTTTTTGGATAACTGTCATCACTACCTAATTCCAGAATGTTTCTGTCATCAAAAGAAACCTCTAATCTTTCATGTACCCCCTCCTCCTATCCCTTGCAGATACTAATCTCCCTTCTTTCTCTGGATGTTTCATATAAATGGAATCATACAATATGTGGTGTTTTGTGACTGGCTTCTTTCACTTAGCATACTATTTTCAAGGGTCTTCCGTGTTATAGCATGGCTTAGTTCTTTATTTCTTTTTATTGACAAATAACATTCAACTGTAGGATATGGCACATTTTTATCCATTCATCTACTGATGGACATTGGATTGATTCCACTTTTTAGCTATCATGAAAAATACTGCTGTGAGCATTCGTGTACAAATCTTTATGTGAACATGTGTCCTCGGTTCTCCTGGGTATGTACGTAGGAGTGGAATTGCTCAGTCATACAGTAACTCTATCATTACCTTTTTGAGGAACTTCCAGCTGTTTTCCACAACACCTGAACCATCTTACATTCTTACCAGCACGTATCGGGATTCTTATTTCTCCACATCCCTGTCAACATTTGTTATTGTCAACCTTTTTCATTTCAACCATCCTAGTGGAGGATGAAGTAGTATCTTGCTGTGATTTTATTTTGCTTTTCCTTAATAACTAATGATGTTGAATATCTTTTCATCTGCTTGCTTAACATTTATATGTCTTTTTTTTGAGAAATAGGTATTCAGATCCTTTGCCCATTTTAAAATTGTATTGTCGGGATCCCTGGGTGGCGCAGCGGTTTGGCGCCTGCCTTTGGCCCAGGGCGCGATCCTGGAGATCCGGGATCGAATCCCACGTCAGGCTCCCGGTGCATGGAGCCTGCTTCTCCCTCTGCCTGTGTCTCTGCCTCTCTCTCTCTCTCTCTCTCTCTCTCTCTGTGACTATCATAAATAAATAAATAAATAAATAAATAAATAAATAAATAAATAAAAATTTAAAATTGTATTGTCTTTTTGTTAAGTTGTAAGAATTCTTTAGTCTAGATCCTTATCAGTTATATGCTTTGCAAATATTTTCTCCTATTTTGTGGGTCGTCTTCTCACTTTCTTTATGGTGTCTTTTGAAGCACAGAAGTTTTTTTTATTTTGATGAAGTCCAGTGTATATATTTTTCTTTTGCTGCATGTGCATTGGGTACCATATTTAAAAATCCCCTGCCTAATCCATGGTCATGAAAATGTATACCTATGTTTGCATCTCAGATTTTCAAAGTTTTAATTTTTACATTTAGCTCTTTGATCCATTTTGAGTTAATATTTGTAAATAGTATGAGGAAGGGGTCAAACTTGATTCTTTTGCATGTAGATATCCAGTTGTCCCAGCACCATTTGTTGAAGAAATTATTATTCTCCCATTGAATGATTTGGTGCCTTTTGGTTGAAAATCAATTGACCATAGACATATGGGTTTATTTCTTCCTTTTTTTCCTCTCCTTTCTTCTTAACAAAAAGACATGCTTGACAGATGAATGGATAGCATGTAGGTCCCGCTACACTGACAATATAAGATACTCAGATCAGTTGGAATACCTGTTTCCTTCCTTGCTCTCTGTTGCCTGTACCTTCAAACAGATCTCCAGCTGTTGATGGCTTCCCATCTGTGTAGCTTGTCTTCACCCTAAAAAATTTACTATTCATATATTATCAGTTCAGTAACTCTAGCATCACTGTCATTTAGCACAGTGGTTTTCAAGTAGCAGGCATGGAGCTCTGCCCCTTTTAATCCAAGTAGTTCTGCTCTTAAATTTTTACCTACCTGTCTCTCTAGCACGATTTTATTTTAGGAACCCAACCCACACTTTATGACTCTCATACACTGTGGAATTGGGAGAGATTCTTTAGAAACTAATTATCGCTAAATTGAAAGGATGCTTAGAACAGTGTGTGGTAGTCTCCACCACAGTGTACCAACAACTATCCCTCTCACATTATATCTGCTTAGATTTAGTTCAGTGTTAAGAAGCAGAGACCAAAACCAAAGTGGCTTAGACAAGATGGAAGTTGATTTCTCCCTTACTTAATAGTCCAGGGAAAGATAATCTGATGCTGACATGGTGGCTGAGCTCCACAAAGTCTCCAAGACCCAGAACCTTCCACTTCGTCACTGTTCCATTCCTAGAATTTGGTCCTAATTCTTAGATTCCAAGAGTGAATTAGAGTTCCAGCCATCATATTTCAATTCCAGGCAGAGAATATAGAAGAAGAAAGGAGAGTAATGAACAAAGTGTATAGACCTGCTGTTTTACATGTAGATTTCCAGGAAGTCGCCATACGACACTCCCACTTACATTCCATTGGCCAAAAAGGCATCTTGTGGCCACACCTAGGTGCAAGGAAAGCCCAGAAGTGTAGTCTTAGGAGGGGGACAGTCAAAGGCTTATCTAAAAATTCTATTATCATGGAAGATCACAGGTTTTGGAAGACATCCAACTTTTTCTGGCACACCCATGATTTGAATAACTCCTAGAATCCAGCCTCTTCCAAGAAATTATTTGAACTGATTAGAAAAGTACTGTGCTCTTATTCTTCTTAGTCCGATGCAGGGATTTCCTGATTTGCTTTCTAACTGGCTGTTTGGCCTTGTTTTCTATCTTCACACATCTGTTCTCAAGACTTATAATGATGAACCTAGCCTCATGTGTTGAAATCATGTTCTCTTTTATGCATGTGTGTAATATGATAAAATCTATTTCCATCTCAGTAAATGGCATTACTGCCTACCCAGTTGCTGAAACCAAACATTTTGGGGTCAACACTTCGGAGTCTCAAGGCCAGTCTTCCTCTCATTGCTCCTGTTCAGTCCATGCCCAAGTCCTATGTTCTCTACCTCACACATACATCCTCTACCTGGCCTCTTCTCTCCACCTCTATGCCTCCACCTTGGTGCACACCACCACCAGTTCTTTGTCAGGGCTGCTGCAACTACCCTACTAAGTGGCAGTCTGGCTTCTACCCCCAACAACTCCTCCCCCAGTCCACTGTCCACACAGCACAGCAGGCAGTTACTGTTTGTTATGTTGCCCTGCTTCAGACCCTCCATGGCTTCCTGTGTGCTTAGGAAAAAAATAGCAATTCTTTTTGTTTCTCTGACCTCTACTTGGGGCAGAATTGTTTCCCCTGAAATTCATATGTTGAAGCTTTAACCCTTGTAGCTCAGAATGTGACTGTATTTGGAGATAGGGTCTTTTAAGAAGTGAAATTAAGATGAGGCTTTTAGGGATGGGCTCCCCATCCAGTCTGAGTGGCATCCTGATAAGACATTAGGACACAAAGAGAGCAGTATAAGGGATGAGTATGCACAGAGGGACAGTCCTGTGAAATGGCATCTACAGGGTGCCATCTGCAGGCCAAGGAGAGAGGCCTTGGAGGAAACCAACCCTGCCAGTATCTTGATCTTGGACTTCTAGGTTCTGGAACCATGAGAAATACATTTCTGTTGTTTAAGCCCCCAAGTTTGTGGTTTTTGTATGGCAGCCCCAGCACACTTAATATCACCTCCTGTGCCACACATGATCAATGCCTCTGGCTTCATACCCCTTCTCCCTCTCTCGCTCTATTCCAGCCATACTGGTCTCTTTTTGCATTCTCCTGGCAGGACCTTTGCACATGCTGCTCCTTGGAATGATCTGACCTTCACATCTTCTTAGGGTTCCCTCCAAGTCATTCAGGTCTTACTTCAAAATCACCTCCTTTGAGTGGTCTTTGCAATCATACCCCACCACTCTCTAAGACATGATTCTCTTTATTCTCTTCAGAGCACTTGCAACTATCTGAAGTTTATAGAGTTGGTTTATTTATGTGCTGGAATGAAAGCCCCATGAGAGCAGAGACTTCCTCTACCTTGTTCACTGCCATATCTCCACCAACTAGAACAATGCCTGACACATAACGGGGCTCAAAAAATATTCATTGGAATGAATAAGCCAAATATATGATAAAATTAGTTTCAATATATGAATAATTTAAAAATTTTAAAAATAGCGCTTTGAGGGGAGGATAAAGTCCACCTTTTGCAGTAGTTTCTTAGGAGAGTCATATCATTTTTGACTTTTGATCTGTCATACTTACCCTTGTCCCCAAGCAACTGAGCCCTTGGCTGTGCTGTACACACTCCCCTCCATCTCCACAGATTAGTATTGACACCAGGTCTCTGAGACTTTCATGCCATTACTAGTATCATTTTTCTACATACTACATGATACCATTTTTCTACATCATTTTCTACATTTCATGCCTTGAGCTGAAATTTCTTTATTAAAATAAGGACTCAGTGAGAAAAAAACATAGCACAGGCTTCTACTAACAAAGCAAATGAAATCTCTCACTTAAATTAGGTCTAATGGAAGTGTTCAATCACTATATTGTACACCTGAAGCTAGTATAATGCTGTATGTTGACTAATGGGAATTAAAATAAAAACTTAAAAAATAGCTCTAAATGTCTTAATACAGGTGACTAGGCAATAGAGGCTCTCACTGGGGATTCTTTCATCTTGAGGGGCTTTGAATACAAACTTGGTGAAAGTCCTATACTCTACCCAATGTTTTTATTTTATTTTATTTATTTATTCATGAGAGACACAGAGAGGCAGGGACAAAGGCAGAGGGAGAAGCAGGCTCCATGCAGGGAGCCCGATGCGGGACTCGATCCCAGGACCCCGGTATCACACCCTGAGCCAAAGGTAGATGCTGAACCACTGAGCCACCCAGGTGTCCCTACTATACCCAGTCTTTAGAGAATACTGACCCTAAGAATATTTCTGAGTGAGTTAGAAAGGTCCACTTTAGTCATATGACCATAGCTCTTCTTAAAAGCTTGGAAACAGTCACAATTTATGGAGAAAGAGATTGAATGTCTTTCTTTGGATTGGGAGCAGGGAGGCCTTTTATTGTTTGTGAGTGTGTTTGTTTGGAATAAGAGAGTTTAGTTTTAGGGCAGCACAGATGGCTCAGCAGTTGAGCATCTGCCCTCAGCCCAGGGCCTGATCCTGGAGTCCTGGGATCGAGTCCCACATCAGGCTTCCTGCATGGAGCCTGCTTCTCCCTCTGCCTGTGTGTCTGCCTTTCTCTCTGTGCATGTGTCTCTCATGAATTTAAAAAAAAAATCTTTTAAAAAAAGAGTTTAGTTTTAGATGTACTTAATTGGAAGTAAAGTCGAGATATTAAAGAGCTATTGAGCAGAAGTTGGAAATGTGAGAATGAAGAGCATGGTAGGGGCAGGAATGGCAACAGATATAAATTACTGCATTAGCAGAATCAGGTGTGGGTTAAGTCCCAGCCAAGGGCCTGTCTTGGAACCAGATTCCCATACGGGCTCAATGTCAGACCTCAGAATTTTAGAAATATACTGTCAGGACTTACCAATACATGCCTATCTTTGCTTTGTTGTTGTTGTTGTTCTGTACCACCAATGATGATTTCTGCCTTATATGGAAAACTATTGGTTTGTCCCCAGAGAGTTTTATCCCCACTTCCAGATCAGTCCCTGCTTGAAAATGGTCTATGAGGTCTACAGAAAAAGAATAACATGAAATCAACACAAAAGTTACCTTTGCCTTGTTTGAATTCTGTTAATACTACTTTAATCACAACTATTTGATGACACTTGCAAACGCAGCTCTAGTTAAAAGAATACAACGTCTATATAGGTAAGAGATACCAAAACATTGTGCGATATAGTCAAAACAACTTTCATTTTGAAATTTCACATCTAAGTTTCATTTCTAAGTTGTATGTCTTTGTGCTTTTCCAGCACCACATTTCTGTTCTTTGGGACATTAGGCTACTGCATCCTTATGAAAAGTGTTCAGAGCAGGAATCATGTGATACCCATCCATTATATTGTGCACTCTCAAGATGGCACCATATTTGGGATGATCATATTGTAGTCCTTGTTATCCTTGAGTAAGTTTTGCAAGAAAGGATCGTATTGAAATACATGAGTAAATATTTACATGATTGACTCTGATTGATTGGCTGATATTTAGTTACATCAGGGTATCTTGCAACACATCTTCACTTTGCTATTTGAACAATTACTATTTAAAGATTCTTTTTGTTAATAACCCCAGAATTTGTATTATGGCTTTTTGATAAGTTTTTAAATGTAACGGAGCAGATGCCTAAGAAGAGATATTTCGAGAGCTGGCTGAAAATTTCTGGGCTGAATTATCTTTTAAGAAATTTTTTTAAAAACTAATTTATTTATTTATTCATGAGAGACACACAGAGAGAGGCAGAGACACAGGCAGAGGGAGAAGCTGGCTCCCCACTGAGCAGGGAGCCCAATGCGGGTCTTGATCCCAGGCCCCCAGGATCACGCCCTGAGCCAAAGGCAGATGCTCAACTGCTGAGCCACCCAGGCGTCCTGAATTATCTTTTTTTTTTTTATGATATTGGGGTGAAGAATAAGTAGAATTGAGAAAGCCTTTGTTTAACACTTTAGCAATAATGATCTGTCGAAGGAGAAAGAAGAGGTGCCTGTTGATGTTTGTGCCAAGTAATTTGCACCAGCATCTCTGTGGTTTGTTGAGTCAGTTTCTGCTAGGTTTGCAGATGTAACCTAGAAGCATCTTATGCTTTGCTGGGCTAAGTGATGGTACCGTGTAATGGTCCCTCAGACTCCCTTGTAAGACCAGCTTTCTAACCAGTTGCCCTCCTTTTGTGGTAAGCGTGCTAAACTTGAACAATATAGCAATGTCAGGAAAAACAGCAATGTCAGAATAGGAGAGAGGGAGACCGAGTAGCCACTCTGACAGCACCCCTAAAAAGAGGATACTTGTCTGCATCCAACATTACAGAGTCTGGTTCTCCCCTGTGGAAGCAGATATTGGATGTTAATGACTTGGATTACGTGAGCTCTAAATTATTAGGATTAGTTAATGCAACTGCCAGGTGACCTAAAGACTCAGGATAGTTAGTCCCTATGTTCTTCTCCCCGGAGGACTATGTGTAGGGAAAGCCGGTTATTATTCTGGCTGAACAGCAGTTATCCTAATATGATGTAATGAATGTGAGCTGTTTTGCTAGACCAGGATAACTTAAACATAAGTTGGCGACTCAGCCCTACCACTGACAGTGTGCAACTTTGCATAATCGTATTACGTTTGCAGAACCTCAGTTTTCTTATTTATAAAATAGGGTAGTAGTCAGTCATGCTATTGAACGGTACTGAGGATTATGGGACATAATACGTAAGTGCCAAGCACCAGGGTAGCTACTGATATTACAGTATTTTTATTAAAAGGTCACCTGACCATTGAATTTGAGCAGAGGCACCCTAAGAGGGCTTAATGTTTTGGAGTTTGATGTGTCTTGTTTCATGATCAGAAAATCTGTGTCCAAATAATAGACACTCAACAGATTTGCCCAGGGCATTCTTCTCCCAGGGTTCAGGTGGAAGTCATTCCTGCTCCAAGGCCTTTGCTTCCTGAGACTCTAGGCAGATGGCCCCCTTCTATGGATGCAGTCCTCCTGTACATCATGAATTTCTTTTCACAGACTACCTTAAAAAATAAATTTGGCCAGGTCTCACTTACCTGTTTTGACAAACTTTCTGCCTTTAGGGCAAATTATGAATAATGCAGTCTTACTCATTTTTTTTTGCATTGGTTGTACCAATTTATGCTTAGAGAGGGCTTTACTTACAGTAATAAAAATAGTAATTTTGATCTCTATCATTCATTAAGCAATTATGACATGTCTGCATTGTGCAAAGTGCTTTACATGGATTATCTCATTTAATTCTCGAAACAAATCTCTGAGGTAGATATTATCTTTAAGTTCAAAGTGCGACAAAGGGGTGTAGAGGGTTGGAGCAACACCTGGCAAATGGCAGAGCTGGTGTTATTGCAAACCTACATGGACCCCGTGTTTAGGGGACACACTTTTCTTTGTGTTATAATTTGGTAGCTGCATGTAAAAGGTCTATCCAATAATTTGGGCCTTCTTTATACTCTATATTATTATTATTATTATTATTCAAATTAGAAAACTTTAAATGTAAAGAAAAGTGCAGAAAATAATACAACGTGGCATACTCACCACTAATATTTAATAATACCATTTTCCTGTATTTAACACAAATTTTTAAAGATATAGGAGTAACCCAACATGTCTCATCATTTCTTCATATTCCTTAATCTCCTCAGCAGAAACTACTATACTGAAGGCAAGGAGTATTCTTCTCTGTGTGTTTTAATGGTGTGTGACTTGTGTACATCCCTAAACAATTTACTATAGATAGAGTTTAACAAAAACATTAGATTGTGAATCTAACAATGAAAGTTCAAAACTTTTTCAATCTGTGGGGTTTTTGTTCTGTTTTAGAAACGTCATGTTGTATGTTCCCTTTTGCAACTTTCCGTTGAAATTTGTCTCTGTTGATATATGTGAACCTCATCCACTCCTATCGTATATATTCTAGCGTGTAAGCACTTTGCAGTGTTTCTCTATTCCCACACTGCCGGGCACGGGCCCTGTGTTCATTTCTTAGCCCTGTGGACAATGCCTCCTTACACCCATGTGTGAACTGAGCACACACTCATCTTGGGTCAGTTATGTGTGTTGCAGATAATTTCTTCTAAACCGGGGTCAGCAAGCTCTTTTTGCACAGGACCAGATAGTAAATTCTTCAGGCGTGGTGGCCCACACAGTGCTGGTGCAGCTATCCAACTCTGTCCTTACAGCGTGAGAGCAGCCGTGGGCAGCGAGTAGACAAATAAGCATGGCTGTGGTCCAGTGAAACTGGAGTCACAATACACACTCAGCTGGCCCCTGTTCTAGATTATTGCTTATCTTTTTTGTTTATGAAGCCTTTTGTTATACTGAACTTTGTATTTGAACGTAATCAGTTTTCTTCCAGTCTTTTCCTGTTTGATTGTGCTTTTGTGTCCTGTTCAGGACACTCTACTGCTCATACTTGGTCTTATTAATACTTCCAAAAGCTTTAAAGTTTTGCTTTTTACATTGAAGTTTTCAGTCACCTTCGAATTTATTTTTGTGCAATATGAACTGTGAATCTGGTTTTAATTTTCCTCTCCTGGGTCAGTTGTCCTGGCCACATATTGAGTGGTTCATCTTCCTTCACTGGCTTGTCAAACTGCCTCTGCCAATACCCATTTGTTTAGGGATAGCCCTTGTTACGTTCTGCGGACACAACACCTATTGGTACCTATTGGTTACTGCTTATGTGAAGACTTGAGCCAGGTTTGAGACCTCTCAGTTGGGCAAAAATATAAATACTTGAGTGAGAGAGATACTCCCTTAGGATCCTTGCCAAAGACACAAGGTATAATTAGTAACTTAATCTCATGACAGAATATTGAGCAAGGAACACTCACTGCTGTCACAACCCCCAGATCTCTATGACTTGCCCCAATCAGGATGTATTTCTCAGTCACATCACAGACCAGGGTGAGTAGGTGGTAGGTAGGTGAGACTGCTTAGTTCCAAAGAGTCATCCAAGGACTTTAGCTCCTTCCATCTTATGGATTCACTATTACTTAGTGCCTTGGGGACCTCCAGGGGCCCTCTGCCATAAGATTGTTTATGATGGAGATAGAAAGCATGTGGGGTCTTGTGGGAGGTTTTATCCGCCAGGTCTGGAGGTAGTGGGCATGGCTTCTACCCCCATTCCATTGGCCAGAACTTAGTCAAGTCATGTGGCTACACCCAACGATGAGAGGTCCTAGGAAATGTAATGGAGCTAGAAGAAGAAATTGATTAGGTGAACAACAGATGGATAATATAGGTACTCCATTCAGACCCAGATATGATTCATAGTAAGAGCGGGACCATATGTATTGTACTCTCCCATCTCCCTAGCAACCGAAACAGTGCCTGGCTTATGGTAAGGGTTTAATGAAAAGGAAGGAAGGAAGGAAGGAAGGAAGGAAGGAAGGAAGGAAGGAAGGAAGGAAGGAAGGAAGGAAAAAAGAAAGAAAGAAAGAAAGAAAGAAAGAAAGAAAGAAAGAAAGAAAGAAAGAAAGAAAGAAAGGCAAGCAATACAGGACTGTGACTCTGTGGGGCCTGGATATCACCTGTCTCTAATGCAGCACCCCACAATCTAAGCCCATTGTGGGTAGGGCTGGCGACCCACTCTGCTTCTAAGCTTGGCACTCAGTGGTTGAATAGAAGGGAACCCTCAGTTCCAGCCAATGAGCAAAGTGGGGCTCCCTGGGCCTAGGGCATCTCCTGGGTCTCCAGTGAGCCACAGGAATGGACTGGAAGTCTTATGTTCTAAGGCTCTCAGTGGAGTTCTAAGAAGACAGTGAAATGAATGATAGGGCCAGAACCCGAGGACTCTCAGATAAAACCTTTTTTTTTCTGCCTCTTCTGCGAGAGCCCATGTTGGAAAAATACCCAGAGAATTGTACTCTGTAGTTATCAGTGGGACCTAATAAACCATTGCCAATTTGACATTTATATTTTCATGCAACCCACAATGAGCCATGGGAACTGCCTTCCAAGGCCCCTCCAAAAGTGCTGGCACAACCCAAGGTTTCTAAAAGATTGGGTGGGATGTGAATGTTTGGACAGATTAGATTACCTAAGTGTTTGCTGTGTGTAAGAATGGTCTGAATAAACTGTCCAGGGGCAGTTTTCAGAGTTGGATATGAATGTCTAAACTAGCTGCTCTGGAAATGACTCGCTCTCTATCCTCTTCACCTCTGAAGCACATGTGTGATCCAGAGAACTAGAAATGAGGTGGAGCTATGGAAGGAAAAAGAGTGTTTGTCTTCTGTGGACCCATTTATTTCTTTGTACATATGATGGAATTTGGGAGAAGGTAATAAAATGTGCCCTTTGGAAAATTTGCTTTTCCTTAAGATTCCATGGGGGGAGGGTGCCTGCAAAAGGGGGCAGCCCAAAAGTTGAGGACTGGGGATGGTCTGGTTTAAATTTCTGGACCCACCACTTGGCACTGATATTTGACAAATTGCTCAACCTCTTGGAGCTCTATTTTCTTCCTCTATACACAAGGGAAACCATAGTGTTTACCTTCATAGGGTTCTTATGGTGTTAAATAGGATAGGCTAACTCAGGTGCTTGATTACCAAAATGGCTGATAGGTGCCAAAGCCTTCTTGAAATTTCCAATTACTTTCACCTTAATTCCAGAGCAAAACCACTCTTCCTTAAAACATTTAAGAAAATAGAGTATTGTTTCTCACTCAGTATTTCCCTTTGTCCTGGTTTCAGAGTGCCAGGTTGGTGGTGGTGCCACCAACCTCAGTTAGGGTGGCCCTGAATATGAGTTTTGCTAGGTTATTAATGAAAGCTTGTCTTGGCAACAAATTACAAATGTGATTTTGAACAAAGTTGAGCAAATTCTTTATTACAAGACTTTTAGAGCTTTTACTATACTAATATGGATTTTAGATTTTTAAGAGGGCAGTTTAGTAAGCAGACATTACCAAAAAGGTCACAGAGCCATTTTTAAATTTGGAGGGTTTTTTTTTTTTTTCAGATTTCTCTCTTGGTGCTGATGTTCTTGACAAAGTGCTTTGGGAAATGTTGACTCAGGGATTCATGTTTGCTGAGCTCAAAGTTGGTTGGGTCACCCCTAGATGAACTCCCAGTTTCTCGAAGTTGCCCCTTGAATGAATCACCTTCCCACATGTGTGTAAGGGTCATTCTGCTGTCACTCATAATAGCCACATCATAGTCTAACAGGATAATTCCATAATGCCTTACGTTTAGTATAAGATTTGGGTTCATAAAACACTTGTATATTTGGAAAGCACTAAAGACCATCTGTTATCCCAGACTGGAACAATCTTTAAATGACTTTTTAGTGTCTTTATATTATAGTAAATCCCCTTCTTCGAGCTCTTCCCTTTTCCTCTTTCCATGGGGGAACCACCTTCCAGAAGAGGGGCTTTCCTCTACAGCCCCAACTCTTCCCCTTCCCAAAGATCCCTGATATTACTAACCTTTAAAATAGGGGCATCTGGGAGGCTCAGTCAATTGAGCATCTGCCTTCAGCTCAAATCCTGATCCCAGAGTCCTGGAATTGAGCCCCATGTTGGCTCTGTGCTCAGCGGGGAGTCTGCTTCTCCTTCTCCCTCTACTCCTCCCCCTGCTCCTTCTCTCTCTCTCTCTCTCTCAATTAAAATCTTAAAAACAAAATATATCAATTCACATTTAGGCCTTTTAACAGAGTACATTCCATCTTAGATTGGGAAAGAGACAAACAGCACATAAAAGAGATCTGAAGAGCCAGGAAACCTGTTCCTGGGATATTATTAAACTTTTTGTTCCACGATGTACCTTATACCAGGTTTTCAGAAAGTATGAGACTACTCACTGCTAGCAGTAGCTCACCCTTGACTTTAGGTGAAACCAGAAACCTTGTTACATGACACTGAATCATGGAATAAGAAAGTCATGGTTTCCAATTCTTTCAACCCCATGCTACATCTTTTTTTAACATCAAGGAAAATGCCTCAGTTGGGTACTAGTTATGCTTTTTAACAATTCTCAAACTGGGCCAGCCTCTGGTAGTGCCTGGCTAGAATTAATAACATTGCTGGTTTTCTTTTGTATTTATTTTACTCTTATTGATGAAAAGTGACATAGGTTTTCTACTTACCATGGTAAGATAACATTTCTTTTGAAAACAGATTTTTAAAAATGTGAACACGTAGAAATCTGTGTGATGGCAAAAAATGGTGAAGATTGGAGCTGCTATCATAACAGTTGCCATGTCATCTTCTGAATTTGGCCCTAAATACAGGTTATGTCATTTCACAAATGAGTAAACAGACAAAGCCATGCAATGACTTTGACTCAGTTATTTGGCTAGGATGTCCAGAGCTGGGACCAAGATCTTGTGAATCTCCCTGAATCCTCATTAAAACCTCAATATCAGCCCTTTTTACTGAAATAGAAGCTTAAAGTAGTCTCTTACAATAGTTTTTCCTCTCTCCACAGCAATTTGTAATCATATTCCAAGAATAGATAAAAACTAAATGAAGTATTAAAATATTAAAAGCAGGGATGAATCTAAAAAGCACTGAAATAGGGACACCTGGGTAACTCAGTGGTTGAGTGTCTGCCTTCGACTCAGAGGGTGATGCTGGAGTCCCGAAACCCAGTTCCACATTGGGGTCCCTGCATGGAGCCTGCTTCTCCCTCTGCCTGTGTCTCGGCTTCTCTCTCTCTGTGTATCTCATGAATAAGTAAATAAAATCTTTAAAAATAAATAATAAAAGCACTGAAATAAATGTAATTGCATTCTTAGAATGCTTTAACATCAGATGATAATTTTTAAGTGAAAATATTTAAGCAAAAAACAGCTGAAACAACTTAAGACCTGTTAAAACAACAAGTAGGCTAATGTGATCGAAGTTGAAAAGTATCTTAAAATGTTATAGCCAATTTAATATGGGCAAAAAAATTACTTTCTTAAAACCCTGAAAAGTAGCTAAAACAAATACAAGCCAGAGTCAACAATCGCAAATGTGAATAACAATCAAAGCCCTTTAGAACGAAAGGGCAGATTTAGAACCGAGTAAAATGATAACATAGATTTATTTTTTGGATTTTAATATGGGTCAGATTGAGTTGAAATCAGGCTTGGAGTATATTAAAATGCACCTACTAATGGTTTTTAAAAATCCACTTCAGGTCAGGTTAGACAGTGTTGTGGAGTTCTTCTTCTGCCTAGAAGGCATGGGTGACTTTTTAGGAACTTGGAGGGATTGTGCCAATTTGTACCTATTAACTCACTTGCTGGCAGAGAGGGTTTCCATGAGGTAAAGATACCAGGAGGCTGAGGTTGTAAGTGGGCTGACAAACTCTGTGCCTGCTGGAGAATATTTGCTCATCAGAACCATCCAGAAAAAAAGTAGGTGGGGGTGGGGTCAGGAAAAAGTGAGAAAATTTAGTCCAAGGAACAGACCAGAATAAGTTATTCATATTGATGAATCATTGTGATTTCGTCTTATTTTAAAATTTGCAACCCTGTCTGTTTCAGGTGGTACTGAGTAGTAGAATTCTAAAAACACTAATGTATTAGTTTAATTAATGCATAGCAAATTATCCCCAAACTTAGTGGCTTCTGACAAAATTTCTGTGGTTCAGGAATTCATCAGTGGCTTGGCCAGGTGGTTCTCATTGGTGTCGCTGGTACAGTGACAGTCCAAAGGGAAGCTGACTGGGGCTGCAGTCATCTGAAGGCTTGACTGGGGCTGGGGGATAAACGTCCCAAGTGACTCACTCACCAGGCAGCAGTTTGGTCCTGGCTTTTGTGAATTCCTCTGCCCAGGGGCCTCTCCACAGGGCTACTGAGTACTTTGCTCACATGGTAGCTGGCTCTCCTCAAAACAGGCAGTCAGAGAGGCAGCGTGGAAGGTGCGACACTCATAATGTCCTTGCCGGAGAAGGCTTAAATCGTTACCTTTGTCATTCTGTGTCAGATACGTAGACAAGTCCTGAGTCAGTGTGCGGGGAGACTGTGCAGAGGTGCAAACAGGAGGGACACTGGTCACGCAGGCCACTGGAGAGGCTGTATAGCACCACAAAGAGTTAAAGGTCATGAAGAGAGCAGAGAAACCCCATGTTTGCTCTCTTCAACCCTGCAGGGGCAGGAAGCCCATGAAGTAGACAAATGACAGCAGCTTGGAAAAGGAGAAAGAACCAGCTAAATCCCAATGAGGCTGCTTGGAAGGAAGATGGGATTGTTCAGACAGCCAGCAAGGAACTGAGTGGGGAGCATAACAGGAGGGAGGTGGGAAGTGGGACAGTTTGAATAACCCATTCAGTTCTCTCACATTCCCTCAAAACCGGCTGCCGGGCTTCAGGCTGGTTTGAGTCCCAGGAAGGTCATCTTGTGCTGAAAGCTTTGGGCTTTGGATACCATAGCAGTCTGTTTTTTTTTTTTTTAAGATTTTATCTATTTATTTTGATAGAAAGAGAGAGAACAGCAGGGGGGATGGGCAGAGGGAGAAGCAGACTCCCTGCTGAGCAGGAAACCCAATGCAGGGCTCCATCCCAGGACCCCAGGATCATGACACAAGTGTAAGGCAGACACCCAACCACTGAGCCACCCAGGTGCCCTGCTATAGTGGTTCTGTACCGTTGAATAGAATCAGTGTCCCCAGCAGCAAGGGAAAGGCTTGGTGATGGGAAGAAAGATTAAGGAGGAAGCAGCAAATATCAAGGGTTTCTATGGCTCTGCTGTTCCTCTCAGTTTAGCACAAGATGAACAATAATCTGATTCTTCAAAACATGCACAGAGCCTTTTTTCTCATAAGGAATATATTTCTGATAGGAACTTCAAAAAAAAAAAAACAACACAGGTAAATAATAAGAAGGAGGTCGAAGTAATTTGTAATCCTACTCCTCAAAGAAAATTATGCTTTCTGTTTTTCCAGTGACCATATGTATCTCACCATCCCTGTGTGTGTGTGTGTGTGTGTGTGTGTGTGTTGGCTTTGTGTGTAGTGTTTTTACCAAAGTAGTGTTGTGCTACAGCAGTCTGCTTTTCTCATGTGATACTCATGTTGAATGTATTACAGTTGCTGCTATTTAATGTTGATCCTTGATCCCCGAATGGATGATTCTACTGTAGAAGGGTTTCTCAACCTTCTTTTTATTTATTTATTTATTTATTTATTTATTTATTTATTTATTTATTCATTCATTCATTCATTAATGAAAGACACAGAGAGAGAGAGGCAGAGACACAGGCAGAGGGAGAAGCAGGCTCCATGCAGGGAGCCTGATGTGGGACTTGATCCCGGGACTCCAGGATCACGCCCTGGGCCAAAGGCAGGTGCTAAACCGCTGAGCCACCCAGGGATTCCCTCAACCTTCTTATTTGTTATTGCTATGCTAGGGAGCCCTTTGGATACCGGCATGAATTTTAATACTGCAGACACACGTAAGTCTGTTTATAAATTGTCCTTCTTTGGAAGGAGCATATAATTGTAATATCTCAGGTTTTTTTTTACCCCCAAAGAATAAATGTTTGCCTCCTGTGACACTGCATACACTGTAGCTACATTTTATATAGCTTTATGGTGTGTGGTGTGTCATCATATGAGCGTATATACAATGTCATGGACAACGTTGCAACAAACTCCTCACACATGTTGGTATCATTTCTCTCATGCAGAGGAATCAGACCTGTATCCATAACCTCCTGTGGGATCCCCCCCTTTCCTTTTAATTTCAACACTGAGTGTTCTCTCTACCCTTCCGTTCAGTAGTGCATGAGTACCTGCCTGGTGCCAGCCAGTCCTGATTCTGGCACTGGTAATAGAGAGATGACTGAAAAGCCAATTTTATCTGTCCAGGGCCCATGCCCACTGGAAGGTAGCAAGCAAATGTGAAGATGAAGAGGAGGCAGGGAACTTGGGTGCCCAGAGAAATCCTCAGAATGGTCTAAGGGGCTCAAATATGGGTTATGTCATAGCTCCGGTCCTCCTTGGAATTCAGGTCAGGGCGTAAGATCACATGATTTGTGGTTGTTGCGAACCTCAGTTTCCACATCAGTAAAATGGGCTAGCCATACTGACTGCACAGGGATTTCTTTAAAACCTTCTGCAGTGGGAAGTCAGAGGAAATGCTAAATTAGAGCCCATTTGACTCTTAAGTCTGACATTAATTAAACAAACAAACAAAAAAAACTGTCTAGGAACTCTGGATAGTTTGTCCTTAGGGACACTGTGAGTTTATGATGACATCAAAGCTAGAAGGAAATAAAGATTTTCACTGAGAACTCTTTTCTCTCTCACCCCTGAATAATTCTAATGATATGCATGTAAAATACATTATGGCAAATCCTTTAACAATTTCCGCCTCAGTAATGTTACATCCTGGTAGAGCAAGAACATCTGCTTAATAATTTCTTGTAAATGCTCTGCAGAGCTGCCAGGGGTAGAATTTGGTCAGTTGGGTATAGCATGAAGCGGATGGCGTGGGAGAAGGAAGGACATGGTTTGAGCACGGATTCAACCACCAATGTGACTTGAGGCAAGTGATTTAACTTTTCCAAGCCTCAGTTTCCATATCTAAAAGAGGAGATAAAAATGATGTTTATATACCATACAGGGTTGTTGTGAAGATTCAGTGAGCCAGTGGATGTCAAGGGTTTAATGTTAATATCTGGTCCAGAACAAACGCTCAAAAAATTGTAGGTGATGGTGATAGCGGGAGTGATGTTGATGGTTGTGGTGGTGATGGTGGTAATGATAGTGATGGTGGCTGTGGTGGTGGTGGTGGTGGTGGTGGTGATGATGATGGTGATGATCATGATGGTGGTGGTGACGATGGTGATGGTGGTAGTGATGATGGTGGTGATGGTGGTGGTGGTGGCGGTGCTGTGGTGGCAGTGGGGATGATGGTGGTGCTGGTGGTAAAGATGATGATGTAATTGATGATGTTGTAGTGGTAGTGGTGGTAAAAGTGACGATGATGTTGGTGGTGTGATGGTGATGGAAAGTGAAAAACTATGTTGCTAATATGAATCAGGAGTGTTTTTCTGGCATTGTGGCTGTAGCTGAGATGCAGGGGTAGGGAAAAAGCACAGCAAATTCTTTTTGGACAGTATGAAACTCCTTCAGCAATGGGAAAGCAGAGAGAGAGAGGAGAGGAGTGGGAAGCTGACAGGCCAAGAGTAGCATTTTTGCCCCTGTCCCTCAGTGGCTCTGTGATGTGTATTCTCTGTGATTCTCAATTGCCCCTCATGAAATTGGAATAGGACCTTCCCTCAGATTGCAGTGATGGTTAAGGAGACAGTGTGTGTGAAAGCAGCAGGTGGTGGGCAGGCCCAGTAGACATTAGTTGTGTTCGTGAAAGGGATATTCCATTAACAACTTGAATATTCCTATGGACCACTCTTTTTCATTCCATTTCCTCCCTTTAATTGTCTATGTTGGGCTTTTATTCCTTCTGTGAAATGCATGAATTCCTTTGCTTGGGGAGGGGCTCACTGTGTCCAGCCACCCACCATTGTTTCAAGCAGCTCCTGCCCGTCCAGATCTTAGCCTTCCTCCACCAGATTCTGGTCACCTCCCTCAGGAAGCCCTCCCTGCCTGACCTGACCAACCTAGAGCTTGCTTTCTTGGGACTTTCAAGATCATACAACTTATAAATCCATTCACTAATGCTTCACTCTGCTAAGTATGTATATTTATTTTATACGTGACTGTGTTTGTTTTGTCTCCCTAATAAGTTAAAGCTCTATGAAGTCAAGAATCCTGTTATATTTATTTTTTGAATCTCATCTGCTTTCTCTTACCCCAAATCCCAACATCCCCCTGCAATCCTTTGGAGTGTAGTGCTGAACATACAGTGGGCATTCAATAAATAAAGCCATATTTAGATTTCTTTTTTTTTTTATAAATCCTTTTTGTCTTGCTGCTTTTTCTTCACCTCACTCCCTGTATCATGTGCCTCAAAATATACACAAATGCAACCTTTTATGTTTATATATTTAGTGACCCGCTTGTGAAAATAAATGTGTTACAATGTGAGGCCTGGGACACCTGATACCATTTGAGCCTCAGAATAGATTAATTCAGCTGTATCTGTGAGAGAATGGCGAGTTCTCAATTTAAACAAACATACTGTAGCGAATACAGCCTGTAGTCACTACAATGAGGAATGGGGCAAAAAAGTAAAGCTGCCCTCTTAATGGCCTCACTGCCCAAACCCTGATCTGATCTGACTCTAAAAACAGGAGGAACTCCAGCTCAGGGGAGAGGCCTCTGCCCCAGGGTTACACTAGGCTGGGGGATTCCCTGCGACCCCTCTCTTACTAGCAGGCTCTGCAGTGTATTTTTGTGCTCTGCATGGTGTAATTCTCTCCTTCCTATTTCTTTTTCTTTTTTAATTAAGTCTTCAATCATACAATCTGGCCATCTGTGTGAACGATGGATGGTGGCCCTTTCGGGCTGCCTTTTACTTCAGCCCGTGCAAAACCTCTTTATCTGATTCTCCTAAAAGACATCATTGGCCACATCCCTTGATGGATGGAGAGGAAAAGGTTAATCTGGCTTTATTTCAGTCGTGGCTTTGTTCTCCCCTACCTACCAATAGTCAGTTCCAGCCTAAAGCTTATCTTTCTCATATTTACTCATTTGCTCATTTGTTCGGTCAGTCTGCCGCTTAATAAATATTTATCGCTTTGTCAATTATGTGCCAGGTGCTATTCTGAGCTCTGGAGCTAGAACAGTGAATAGAAGTGATAATGCCCTCCTCCCCGGGAGCCAACATTCTAGCAGGGGAGAGAGAACAACATACTATGCTGGCTTTTTTCATTTGGAACTTTTTAAAAACTCTGAACCTTGGAAAAAGTCCACTTTCCATGGGCTTATTAAATATGCTGAACCAGACAGTTACTGCTGCTTACTGGAGATCAGGGTTCAACAGACTGGAGATCCATGACACAGACCTTTTGATTTTATGATTTATAAAACAAAACAAAAATGATGGCGCTCTGCAGATGTCACATCTGATTTGTTTGCTGTGTTTCCTTAGAAGCAGTGTGGTGTCATGGTCAGAGAGCTAGCTTTGGGGTTCCAGTCACCTCTGCTCACTGGGCCTCAGCTTCTCCATCTGCAAAATGAGGGGGTAGGCAATATCTATGGTTCCCTCCAGCTCTACAGTCTGATGCCACTAGTCCTGCAAGATCAAGATCCTTTTCCTGAAGAGAGGCTTGTCTTATTTTAGCTTAAGACACAGCCAGGGCATCCGACAAATACCCAGCCTCCGTTATGATGTGTCACCATGAAAACGTTGGCTGCCCTTTGGACGTAACTGCTGGTGCCGTGGCCCAAAGTTAAATTTAGATAAAAATCAGTTACGAGCTAAAAATAGTCCTGGTTTTCCTGCAGGTTGTATTCATCATCATGGGAGGAAAAATAAGGAACTGGCTGCCTGGCGACGGGGAGTGGGCCAGGCTGAGTGTGAGTTCAGGCCTCGGCTAGAATCTCACTGACTTGAAAGGCCAGTGCCGCATCCTGGGAAATCTGAGGCCGACGACCGTGGGAGGCTTTGGCCCAAGGAAAGTTCGAGTTAGAGAGAACGGTGGCTGGGCCTCTGGATGACCCATGCTGCCCACAGCTTCTAGAATGTTCTTTTAGGAACTCCTCTTCAGAATGAAACCCAGAAACTTCCTTTGCTGTCTCCTTAACAACTTGCCTTAAAAGGCATTTTTCAGCCAAAGGCATATTTTAATAGACTGGAAAGGTGGAGATTGGGTTGATGTCACGTCCCGTAACACACCGTGTTGGCAGGCAGTATGTCAGACCTGAGGTACAACCCCAGCTCTGCTCGGATGACACATCCGAGCCTTTCTGAGCCTCAGATTGTGACATTAAGGTAATGCCACTCACCTGACAGGGCCGTGGCAATGATTTCAGGAGATGATTTGTACAAAGGGCTGCGTTTCATACTGAGGACATTTGAAGTGCTCAGTATCATTGCTGGTAGCATTATGCCCTCCTGGGCCATGCAGGGAGTGATTGCAGCTGCCCCTGGATGCACGCACGAGGAGGACTCTTGGTAGACAGAGTCACTCAGCTCAGTCTTGGTTTCAACCGTGCCCTCCACTTGCTCACTGTATGACTAGACTCATCTTTCTGAATCTTAGTTCTTACGTCTCAGAAATGGGTATGACACAGGTTTTTTTCTTTTTTTAATTTTTATTTATTTATGATAGTCACAGAGAGAGAGAGAGAGAGAGAGAGAGAGAGGCAAAGACACAGGCAGAGGGAGAAGCAGGCTCCATGCACTGGGAGCCCGACGTGGGATTCGATCCCGGGTCTCCAGGATTGCGCCCTGGGCCAAAGGCAGGTGCTAAACCGCTGCGCCACCCAGGGATCCCCCCCCCTTTTTTTTTTTTAAGGTTACTGTAGGACGGTAAGCTTAGCATATACGATGGGCATTTGGTAAACACCAGGAACTGTTCGTTGTCATGGTTGAGAGACTAAGCTCTAAAGTTAGACTGACCCGGTAAAATCCAGGCTGGACTAGTTATTCGCTGGGAGGCCTTGGGAGAGTTGCTTCACCACTCTGAACTTCAGTTTCTTCTTCTAGAAAATGGAAACGTATCAGCCATCTGGAGTCACCGTGAGGGTCGGATGACGTGACACATGTCAGTCAGTCAGCCCAGTGCCTGGCATGCAGCAGAGCCCTCCCTGTTAGCTCTCTCCTTCTTGCCTTCTCAGCTCCTCGGGACCCGTTGAAGAGGGTGCTCCTGCTGTGTGTTCCCGCGGGCCTCAAATACCATTTCAGAAACCACTCTCTTTCCCTCTCTCACTTTCTCTCTCTGCCTCTGCTGCAGCGGCCACTGGGCCATTGCTCTGTTGGCTGCCAAGAGTGAGAGAGAGGCTAGTTCAGTGAGTAACTTAAAATAAAACAGACATCAGTTGATACGTGGGAGGTTGGACTGGCGCAGACCCTAACTGGCCTGCCTAGTGGGCATCACTGCAGTCAGGCCCTGGCCAGCGGGCAGGAAGGCTGTGCTCATTTGCTCTCCCACCTGTGTGTCTCTTGGGGCAGAGTCAGAGACCTGAGCTTGACTCCCTGCACTCCTCCAGAGGCCTCTGGCCGGCAAGGCTGTTTGTCTCCCCTTCCATCTCTCTGCTACAGTCATTTAGACCTCGTTGATTGGTTTTCCTGTGGTAGTGTTTGGGCGTCTCCCCCAGCCACCTAGGTGTTTGGCCTGTGATGGTGATGGAGGGGTGGCTGCCCTTCGTCAGGCTGCTCCTGGCATTGGGGAAACAGCTCTGAAATCTCCCGCCTGGGGCAGGCCAAGAAAATTTGGATGCAGACACATGAACACTTGGTTTCATCTGAAGACAGGTCTCAGGCGGCCAGATCACTGGGAAGAAATGTGGCTTTGCATCTGAACTCTGCATTTGGGGAAACTTGGAGTTATCAGTCTCAGCTGGCTCCGACTCAGAGTGGATTAGCTTTTATGAAATGATTGTCTACAAACACACTTACTAAATGCAAAAACCTGCTGTGGCTCCATGGGCCCTGTGGGGCGGGCTGAGCACAGAGGCTCGCTCTAGCAGGGGTGGCTCTGCTGCGGTCTGGCTCCCGAGCAGGGCAGGGCGGGAGGAGGAATCCCAGACCCGGAGGCTGGAAGCCTAGGCTTTGGTCTTCGCCCCCCGCTCAGCAGTCGGAGGACCTGGGGAAAGATGTACCGCTTCACCGAAAACATCTTAGAGCTCATCTCTGGGACTCTTGTGGAAGGATGGCCCGCACGTCTGCTGTTCAGATACTCGAAGAGCTGATACTGAATCATTTCTTTTTTTAAGATTTTATATATTTATTTGTGAGAGACAGAGAGAGAGAGAGAGAGAGAGAGAGAGAGGGAAGGAGGGAGAAGCAGGCTCCATGCAGGGAGCCTGATGCGGGACTCGATCCTGGGTCTCCAGGATCACGCCCTGGGCCGAAGGCAGGCGCCAAACCACTGAGCCATCCAGGGATCCCTGAATCATTTCTGTTTTCTCAGCCCCCGTGCAACATGGGGCTAGTACTTGTGCCTTGAACTTCAGCCTTCCCGTTTGTAATACAGAGATAACAAAATTGTTTGTCAGGGTCTTGCAGGAAGCAGATACCAAGACAGGATTAAGGGTGCAGGGAATTTTGCTAGGGGGAACGGGTAGGCTAGCAGACTGGTCAGACAGTAGTACTGGTCCGTCTTTGATTGAAGGAGGGGGGAAGGCTTAAAGAGGGGTCCTGGAAGGAGCGTTCAGCAAGGCCATGCCAGGGAGCCATGGAGTCAGGGTGGTCTAGAGAAGGCATCTCAGCACCCCTGCTGGGTTCAGCCCTCACCCCTGGAGGCTCAGCAGAGTGCCCACGCTTGTGTCAGTGATGGATTTCAGAGCCCAGCAGCTGGGACCTTTAATTGCTTATGCCCCCTGTAGTTGGAGGTCTGCACAGGACCTTCATTCTCCCCGGAGCCACGAATGGCTACACTGCCAGGGCGTGTAGGGGGTTGCAGATCCGAGATCAAAGACGTGGAGAACGTCAGGTCTTATTTTAAGGACCATAGACACGTGTGCATGGGTACATGCATGGGTGGAAACTCCTGGCTGTAGGTTTGTAGCGGAAAGAACACCAGGCTTAGAAACAGGAGGTCTGGGAGGAGGGAAGGGCTCTGCTCAGGGTCCTTCAAATTACTTCTTGATTTAGCCCTCCGCACAAAGCCAGGGTAGTTGGGCACCCAAGATCACAATGTTAGAGCACACCATGCCTGGAATTTGAAACCCAGTTCAAGTCTTGTGACGTTAACATTTTACAATCCAGCGGCTGTCACAAGGTTAAGGTAGGGATCATCATCCCTGACCGCAGCTAGGATTTTTGTCTGTTTTATCCACGCTATGTAATCTATACCTGGAACCTGCCTGGTACATAGAGGCTCTCAACAAATACCAGAGAGATAAATCCATTGACTGAAACTGTTAGCTTGGTGCACAGTTTAGTTCACCCAGATTCCCATGAGTACCCCCCCAACCCCATTAGGCCTCCCTAACAGTGGTGTTCCTATGGGGAGCCAAGGATGCTTGGGTGAGAAGGACATCGTCCCCCTTGGCTGGCTGCAAGGTTGTGGAGGAGAGAGTCACTGCACATTGAGCTTTCTGCTTCAAGAAGCGGGATGTGATGCAAGCATTAGCAGCTCAGCCTGAGGACTTGAGCTTCCTTCCTCTGGGATCTCCAGGCTTAAAGGGCGTCAGGAGGGGTGTACCTAGGTTCAGCTTTCAGATCAGGTATGGTCTTTGGAGGGTGGGTCCCAGCCAACCTAAAGCCCCTCGTTACTGTCCTTGAGGCCATTAATATGTTGTGGGAGTGGAAACTGCCTCCCCAGACTCCAAACAGCTGTCTATTTTAGCTTTCCATTTCTGGTGTGTGGGCCTCTCAGACTTGAGTTTCTCACCCTCAACAGGCTGTAATTAGGCTGAGCCTTTGTTTTTTTCTTGGCCATGAGCCTTGTCATTCTGGCATCTACAGTTTTGGACAGGAAAAGTGTGGATTTGAGTGTCTGGCAACTGGTACAATGCAGAAGGGCAGTGGTAGTAGGGGACATTCCCATGGCATCTGTGTGGACATTTTTATTTTCCCAAGCATCAGCCAGACCAAGGATGCTAGGCACTGAGGCTATCGTTGAGGACAATGGTTCAAACTTAGTGCTATTTCCCTCTCCATAGAGGTAAGGAACATTTGCATTAAACACCCAATTTTTATGAGGGTACCAGACAGACACAAACTTTTCTTTTTTGCAGGGCTTAGTAGAAGCTTATTGAGAAAGTGTGGACTTTAATTGACAAGGTACTTCTACAGAACGTTGTGCCTTTGCCTTCCTTTCCCTCCCCTCCTTTGGTCCTCAACTAACATTTCTCTCCTCTGTTATGCCAAATGTGTGGAACTCAGAGATGAGTAAGATACAACCTCTGCCCTCAAGAAGCTTGTAACCTCTCAGCCTGCTGTTTCAGTTGTGAATTCAACTGATGAAAGGATTTAAAGAAAGGCAGTTTTTTAAGATTTAGAATTCACAGTATAGAAGAAAGTGTGATAAGATGCATCCAGCAAACAGGAAGCCAGACTAGGATGTCAACAACCAGAACAGTTATAAAGTGAGAACTTAGCGAGCTCCTTTCCACAGAAGAGTCCGGAGCGTGTTCACGTGGATCATTTTTCTCTATGACATATGACATATGAAAAATAAGGGGAATTTGTTCCTTGCAAATGAGAGATCTTCAGAATCCTAATTTTAAAACCAACATGTGGGACACCTAGGTGGCTCAGCAGTTTAGTGCCTGCCTTCGGCCCAGGGTGTGATCCTGGAGACCCGGGATCAAGTCCGGCAACGGGCTCCCTGCATGGAGCCTGCTCCTCCCTCTGCCTGTGTCTCTGCCTCTCACTGTCTGTGTCTCTCTCTGTGTGTGTCTCTCATGACTAAAAAATAATATTAATAAATTGAAAATCAACATGTGATCTCTCTACAACCCTTTCTCCAAGAGAATCATCTGCAGCCTTTCTGAATTAACAGGTCATAGAAAAGTTTGGGGATTAAGCATGAGAGTGTATGTGAAGCATTTGGCACATTTCCTGGACACTTACTAAGCACCCAGTAAAATTGGTAACTCATTTTTTAAATTTTCATCATCATTCTTGTTGTTTTCTCACTCTCCTGCTCTGGGGGCAGCTGGTGCAAGGCTGTTACCCAGGATCCATGGAGAATCCCCGAGGGCTGGGATTGGTGCCGGGATTGGCATTGGCCAGATCTATGGCCAAATGCTGGCCCAGGGGAGTGCGAATGATTCAGCAAGCCAGGGTCTGACCCAGGCCTGAAAGAAGAAACACAATAGCTTCCCCCTCTCCAGTTCTGCAACACTAAGCCCTGGGCATCATTTGGATTTGTTGCTAGAGAGATTTGTGGCCCTTATGGCTCTCAGAGACGTCAGCAGATATGGTAGATGGAAGAAGGAAAATGTATGTTCTTCTTAGAAGCTGTGCTGTCCATCTGGGCAAAGCAGAACATGTAACAAAGCCTGCTTCTTTTTGAAGCTGCACATTCAGAAATAGAATGTGGCTTAGTGACAGACCGAAGCAGATGGGCCAGGGCTGCACTGGATTTGAGAAAGGCCCTCCTTGAGAGCAGAATTAATGGAGCTCAGGTTCTGGGAGGGTGAGAGCACTCTTGGCATGCAGCTGTCCTGTGACTGTTGCTACATTCATCTGTGAAACATGTTGGATCTAAGAAATGAGTCTTGGATCCTGGGTCATGTTAACATCAGAGTCATCTTTTATTAATTAAATGAGACAATACGTGTGAGGTGCTTAGAGCAGTGCCTGGCACACAGCTCACATTTCAGTTAATGCAGATAATCGTCAGCACCAGCGTCTTCTTTTAATTGATGGTTCTTTGCTTATATCAAGGTTGTTGGGCTCAGATACGATACTTCAGTGAAACAGAATGCTGTACTCTGCTTAGGATTTGAATGAAGTATCCCCCTTCCCAGCACCCCAGGAGGATTTTTGTATAATCCTCATCTCTTGGCGTCTAGACTCCCATGATGGCAAGTAGATTTACTCTGGTGCTATGGAGTCTGGCCAGAGTCCTTTTTGAGAAGAATTCTGGTCTGGGACTTCAGGCTCAGAGCAAGAGGATAGAGTAATTGATTAGTGATGTCTGTCATGGGTGTGGGGAAAGGAAGGTGTGTATGTCATGCTTTTACTATCTCTCACTAAACAAAGGAAACTTAAGGCCCAGCCTTGGTGAAAATGAGCATGAGGCTCATTTCTGAAGATGTTGCCATTATGACAAGCAGCTGAGACCTGCACAGCTGTTTATCTTCCCGGTCATGTTTCTGGTTTCTGGCTGTTTGTCTTTTAACAAGAGGTCAGTGATCGAGGGCTTCTCCACATCTGCAGGGAGTTTCCTGCAGAATTAGGATGTGTAAAATAAACCCACGAAATCAAAGCCCTAAGCAGATGCTGGAGATTGTTTCCCACTTGAGGTCATCCTTCTTCTCGAAGGGCATGAGGTGGGGGTGGGTTGTAGAGGGATGGTGTGCAGAGCCAAACTAAGAAGCTGAACTGTAACAAAGTATAATCAATAAAAAGGAAAAAAAAATTCTCCAATTGGGGTGAAATCACTTGGGTGGATGGCCTTTCAATTGTAATCTATTAGGGAGGAGAAATAAAGCCATGGCTGCCATATTTCCAACACATGTAGACACACGTACACACACACTCTCCCTCTCCCACAAAAGCACAAGCCTCTAGAACTTATGTAATCAGTTAAGTGATTTAGAGCAATTGCTTTTCAACTTCTGATATAAAAATTAAATTTACTGCCTTGGTCTTAGGGGCGAGAGCCTAATGATGCATGGAAAGAAGTGGTGTCTAATAAACATACCAATATGCTTGATTTTTTTAAATCTGAAGTTCAGTTTCCATTTAAACATAAAAGAAATTTAAAGTACAGTTGCTGAAAAGTTAAAATTTCTGATTAGCGATATTTAAAGCATTGAATTTTGTATTTCACCCTTTCAGCATTTAAGGAAAAAAAGTCAAGCGGTCATTTGGGTGTGATTGTTTTTCTTAAAGCTGAAGATCGTTATTTGGAACAGTTGGTGTTACCCCTGGTCATTAATTATATTCCACATTTAACCATGTCTCTGTTTGTTTTGAAGTACCACATGTGCAAAGAAACAATAGCTCTCATGGAATTAGACATTTTTAAAAGGCATAAAAATATTACATTTCTGTAAGACATGCTTTCAGAACCCTAGTCTACAATTCATCATTTCAGTTCCTCAAAACATTTTTTTTAATTCATAACTTCTTGTATTTGGTAATTCAGATACAGTTTCTGAGGCAACAAACACATTTGACCCCAATCTCATTTTTCTATAGCAAGTAGGTGAAATTCCAAGAGTGACACACAGACCTGCCAAAATGGGCGAGACTTTCGTACTTTCATCAGGGGAAAATGCTCTCTATTATGGTCAGCTAGAGGTGGCTTCGGTTGCAGGGGAGCATGTGCACACCATTGGCATGAGTGCCATTGGCTTGGGGGCCTTTCTCTATTGCCCAGCCCTTCCAGCCCTTAGGACAGGTGAGTGTGGGGGCCACACGTGTCTGTTTTGGTGGGGTGGCCCAAGAGGAGAGGAAGAGGGGCTATAATACCATCCTGGTCCTGGGCAAGTCAGAGGACATCTGTGGATATGGATGTGGCTTGAATGGCTACTGCACTAAATTGCTTCTCTAGCTACACCCCTAAGAACTGCTCCAAAAAAGTGAAGCAACCGTTCCCAGCCCAAGAGGGAGCTGTGGGTGGTCATCGTGGCTGCAGCAGCCAGGCTAGAGGTGGGATGAACAGTGGCCCCAGTGGGGAGGCCGGGAGAACCAGCAGCTGCATCGGAACCCAGGTAGACCCCAACTGAGCCAGGCCACAAGCCTGAAAGAGCCGGGGTCCCTGGGAGGAGACCTGCTATTGGAAGGCTCGGCCCTATTTGTTCAGTGTGTGTTGCCCCAGGAGAGAAACCACAAATACTTGCCTTGTGAGGTAAACACTACAAGAATCAACTAGTTAACATGTAAAAAGTTGTTCTAAACAGGAACTGGAGGAACTGGTCGGTCTGGCCTGATAAATAACTAAAAGGCTTCCCAGCCAGGGCTAGGGTGAGAGAGCCCTCTGACATTCTTCCAAGGGAAGGTGCTCCACAGGGCAAGTCAAGTCTTTCTTCAGTACCAGGAGGGCCCTAGAAGCCTGGCCGTCCATAACAGAGATGCCAACCAGGCTGGAAGACAGGGCCCCGCTTGCAGGCGAGTGCACAGGCCTTTGGGTGCCACAGAAGAGCCCGTGAGAGGGCTGAGATGCCCAGGAGGGAGGCATGAAGGCTCCAGCATTAGTGAAGGGATGCCTGAATGGGACATCATGGAGGCAGAATGGCCCATCCCAAGGTCAGACTGAGCTCTGCTCTGCTCTGGCCTTTCAGTCTCTGATTTTACTGTGGTCAAGTTTCTGGGCCCTTCTCAACCTCGGTTCCCTCCCTGTATCAATCAGTTGGTGATCCTGATAACCTCCTTGAGGGACTCTGAGGATTAATCGAGAACATTATGTGTAAAACAGCCAGTGGTACTTCATTTCCCTTCCTCATGCTATTATTAAACTCCCTCGGCCCCCACCTCAAGTCTCTAGCATCTTGTTTCCCCAAGAACTGGGTTTGAAGTCTGGTTGTCAACACTGAAGAATCACACGTGTGCACTTTGAGCCCTAGACTTGCCCTCCTTAGCCGAGATACCTGGAGCCCATCCTGCCATCTTGCCTTGGACAGTCGGACTCCTGAGGCTGTGGCCCAGGCCCTTGGGCTCTGACTGTCCTTCTGGGCTCTCCATGGAACAGGAGGGTCCAACAGCAGAATCTTCTGACCTGTTGCGTGTTCCCTGGAGTTGGGTCTGAACTGGCCTCACGGTCAGGGAGCTGTGCCTTGCCCCAGCTCATGCTCACGGGTGGAACCTAGCGTCAGGCTGTGAGGTAATGTGGAGACTATGTCAACTATTATAAATTAAGGTGCCGATCTGCTCCACAGTGAGGTTCCTTCGGCTCTGATTTCTCCTTTTATGGTGTCTTTGGAGAAAGGCAGGGAGGTTGGGAGGCAGTTGCCTGAGGAGTTAACAAAGGCATGTGTGTTCAGCAAGGCAGGCCTGGGGCTTAGCTTTCTGTTTTTTGGGGGCATGTCTTGTTGTTTGGGTCTGGTTAATCCGTCTCTGAAAACTGGGGTTATTAGAGGGAAGGCGCCCCCAAGCAGCCCCTGAAGGTGATGAACACTTGGTGGGAGGTCACAGAGGGGGAGTGGGACAAAACAGAAGACCCTCCAGCTCAATCCACCAGAGTGGGCCTGGCAAAGTCTCCAGGGCAGTGTGGCCAGAACTGCAGCCGGAGTCTGGCCTTTGTCTGGAGATCCAGGTCAGAGTTCTGAGCTCTCAGTAAAAGGCCATCTGTCCAAGGGGCCTCTGTCCTTCATTACTGTGGGAAGGCATCACGCATAGGAAGGAGCCTGCATGGCCAGTGGTGGCAGGATGAGAGCTGAGCAACTTGCAGGGCGGCCACTTGGTCTTGCTCCAGCAACTGGACTTCTCTGTGGCTCCTCTTTCTCGGGCCGTCCCGTCTGGACCTTGTACTGGGTCTCCTGGTCAGCCTTGTTTCCAACTCTCTGGTATCACCCTTCTGTGTACCATGTGCTTCTCTGCACACAATGTTACCCTTCTCAATATCTGGTCTCCATTAACCTTTTTTGATGTTTTATCCTGTCTCTTGCTTTGCTTTTTTTTTTTCCTTTTTTCTTTCTTTTTCTTTTCTTTTCTTTTCTTTTCTTTTCTTTTCTTTTCTTTTCTTTTCTTTTCTTTTTTTTGTGTCTGCTGACCCAAACTATTGCTTCTGTCTAGGTATATGTATTTTGATGCATTTATTAAGCCAGATAAACTCCCATTAATCCTTCAAAACCAAGATTGAGTTTCACCCCTCTTAGGAAATCTTTCCTGACCCTCTCGGATCAAGAAAGCAGGTAACTATTTGCTCCCGGTCACCTCTATACTGTGTACACGTGTCTTGTTAAACTGATGACAGTACATTCTTTTATATATTTTTTCCATGCTTTGTCCCTGTCTGAAAAATGTGACTTCATTAAAAGTGAAAACCACATAGTATGTGTTAGAGTAGGCATAAGGTATAGGGTTTAGGCAATGGATTAACTGAATTAAAATTATCGTGCTACCATTGGCAAGCTTTGATTCAAGGCAAGTTCCCAACCTTCCATGCCTCGATTTTCTAATATATAAAATAAGAATAATTGAATTACCCACCTCCTAGGGAAGCTATGAGAATGAAATGATAAATATGTGTAAAATACATCATTGCTCAGTAGATCTTAATTATTATGACATTGATCTGAGTTTCCAGGCTCCATTACAGCTTTGGAGCTTAGCATGGGCTCAGTAGAACTGGGCTGACTTGCTTTACATGGTGGGTCTCTGGGCTGTGTGCTTGCTGGGTAAAGGCAGTGGGGCCTGCCTATTGCTTGTATGTTTGAGCTTAGCACCTCCCTGGAGTGAGTCTCATATCCCCGTTTCATAGATGAGGGACCTGAGACTCAGAGAGGTTCGGGGAGTGACTCGTTAAAGATCATTTTGAATTCCAAGATGTGGTAGTCATGCTGGAACTCTGAGGAGGAGCTTGAGCCAGAGTGTCTAAGATGTCATTCACTCCAGGGACGCCTGGGTGGCTCAGTGGTTGGGTGTCTGACTCTTGATTTCAGCTCAGGTCATGATATCAGGGTTGGATCCCACATCAGGATCCACACTCAGTGGGGAGTCTGAGTTTCTCCCTCTCTCTCCCTCTCCTCCTTACCCCACTTGTGTACATACTCTCTCTCTCAAATAAATAAAATCTTTAAAAATAAAAAATAAATAAAATAAAATGTCATTTACTCTGTAGTTGGAAGGTTCTGGCCTCTCAAATCAGATCTTCAAGGGAGCCAGCTAGAGGCCCGTTCCATAGCACTGGGAGCTCTGTGCTACCACCGTCTGGGTGGATGGCCTTTGGATGACCATGGCTGCCAGGCTTTCTTTTGTAGGGTAGGTGGTTGGTGTTTGGGCCTTAATGAGCCTCCATAGACTTTTCCATCAGCTTTCCCTGGGGTTCACTTGTAAGTATGAGATGGGAGGGAACAGAGTTCCTAAGGTGGGTGTGCAGGTGGTGCACCCTTTCTTCCCAGCTCATAGCTTTCTGTCTCAGCAACTTTGCTTCTCTCCCCTCCACTCCCCTCCCCTCCCCTCTCCTTTTCTTTCTTCTCCTTCTTTCTTTCTGTTTATTTCCACTTACAGGCTTTTTTATTAGACTTAGAATAATGATTTTAATGCCTCAGTGTTTTTTTTCCTAAAAGTAACATGTATCCAAAGTAAAGAATTTAAATAATCCAGATGAGAGCCAAGAAGAAAGTAAAAAATTACTCCAAATCCCACTACTGAGAGCTAATTCTCGTTAACAGTGGGTGAACATAATTCCAGACATCTCTACATCTCTAATGCATGTATTTCTCTCTCTCTCATACACAGACACACACATGGGTGGAGAGAAAGATGGATGAGTGGGTTGATTGTTGGATGTCCAGATGGAGAAACTGATACATTGATTGAATGGAGTGCTTTTTTATATAAACATATGAGTAGATGTTCTTAAAGAAACTCCAGAAAGATGTTCCTAAAGTATATCTACTGAATTCCACTTTTTCCCCTGGAGTTTAAAAATAACATAGCTGATGAGATTTTAAAGTATGCTCTGGGAAGCTGGAAGGAAATGGCAATTTGTGTGGTAGAGACTGGCATGGGGTGCCAAGTATTCGTGGTGTGCACGGTGAATTGAATAAAGAAGTGGGATGCTGTCCTGGGCTCAGGCATATGACCCTCTCCCTACAGACCCCACAGAGAGCCCTGAGTCTGAGGACATCAGGGAACAGAAGAGAGGAGACCACAGAGGTGCTCTGTCAACACACAGGTCTATCCCTTCTCTGCCCTCCCATTGAACTGGTCTCTGCACGCTGTAGCATCTCCTACTCCCTCGATTCCTCACCTGCATGTGCATGTCTGTCTGTCTCCCTGTCCCCTTGCCCCAGGTGCTCCAGCAGGGACAGACCCCGCAGGGCTGCAGAGTGGCCCCTGGGTACACAGCGTGGTTGTAGGCAGTTTGGGTGATTCTCATCTACCGGTCCCTGGTTATCAAAACAGGAGAGCTGTGCTGGATGGTTATGTCGGGTGGGGAGCCACAAGCAGAGCCTGAGGCGACCCTGGCCACCCACCCAGGACACCGGCCACGTGCCCCTCTCCTCCTGCTGAATTCTTCTGGGGCCTTTGGTATCAGACCCTCTCAGAAGGTGTTTGAGGTGAATGAGGTCCCAGTTTGCTCCAGGACTCTTTACCTCTTCTCTCGTTTTCCAGTTATACATATAGAAGAGTGTCAAGAGAAATAGCCAGAGACTTTGTGGCTACTAATCTTATGATAATTGGGAGGGAAAACAATTTCCTCTCCAGACAAAGCCCAGCCCTAAATAACCTGCCTTACCTACTTAATTAACTTCCCAGGGTTGCTGTAACAAGTGGCCACAAATCTGATGCCTGAAACAACCAGCGTGTACTCTCTAGCATTTCAGAGAACGGGAGTCTGAAGTCAAAGTGTCCACAGGGTTTGTTCTGGAGGCTTGGGGAAGAATCATTCTATGCACCTCCCTCAGCTGTTGGTGGCTTTCCTTGGTCTGTGGACTCATCACTGTAATCTCTGTCTTCCTATGGGTTCTCTGTGAATCTCTGTCTGCCTCTCTCTTAAAAGGACATGTGTCATTGGATTTAGGGTTACTCCTTTCTCCAAATAAGATCACATTCATAGGTTCCAGGGTGAGGACTTGGACATACTTTGGGAGGAAGGGGCAGCACTCAACCCTCTAAGCCCACCTTATGGAAAAGGGTTAGCAGCCTCCCCAAAAACACGTGTGCCTCACAGGGCACACAGGCAGGGTACCCATGTAGTGTCTGCTCATGCTTCATCATCTGTGTCCTCCTTGACACCTAGCACTATGCTGTAAGCTTACCTTAAGTTGTTTTTTGTTTTGTTTCGTTTTGGTTTTTTTGCCAAACATGATAATTTAGGAAAAATAGTAAATAAGGGTAGGGGCATTATTTCCTAGTCAGAAAAAGACCGTGGCAATGCCATCGTGAGCGTACAAGAGGGTTTCCCGGTGCTTGCCTCCAGGGGTTCTGTGTTCATAGGCATGAGATCCACCCAACAAACTGACCTCGGCTCACTCGAATTTTCAGGGCTGTGGGAATGGTTTTGAAGTTGGTGTGGTATCAACATCTGTTTCTCAGGTCCAGTCTTCAAGAGGGGCTGAGGTGAGAGATGCTCTTCAGGTGTGAAGGTGGGAAAGTGAGCAAGTAGGTAGGCAGTGGTGAGGGAGAGGTGCGGGAAGATGGGGGAGGTTACACACAAGGTGAAATATTCTAAGGGGAGAGCATGAGACTTAAAGTCGAAAAGAAAACTGTTTTCTTCATCTTTATCTTTGGCTTCTTAGTCTACACAGGGTCTGTGACTGGCTATAATTATATATATGATTTCTTGTTTCCATAGGATGCACTTCCTATGTGTTATGTGTTTTAGTATGTAGCAGTGTGTGTGTGTGTGTGTGTGTGCATGTGTAGGGTGAAGGGAGGGACTGACTTTGAATAAGGAGGGGTTGTACCCCAACAGCCTGCCAGTTGGGAGGGCATTCCAAGTGTCAGTCAGCAACTCTGGTCTTGGGCCACTGGAGGTGCGGGATGGGAAGCTGAAATAAAGGAGCTACTGTTGGGGGCCGGGTGCCCTAGCAGCCTATAGTAGGAGAAAGTGCTGAATTCTCTGACCCCTTTCTGCAAACAGGAGAGCCAGTGCTGCCTAATGGTAGAATTTTCTTTTTTTACTTCCAACAATTTGGATTTGGTAGTAAATCACTCATACATAACAAGCAATCTGGAGGTAGCCAGTTTGTGAGCTTGTTAATCTAGAAGCTCAACAATGTCAGTCTGTCTTCTCTGAGTTTCTGCACCTGTCTAGGTGCAGGACAGTTGCCACAGCTGTGGGCATCAGCTTCAACATATAAATGTCTGTATCAGGTGGAAGGGAAGAGATTTCCCACACACTCCTCTCTTTTTGCCAGAAACGAACATCTTTCTGAGATGTCTCTGGAGACTTCGCCTTATAGTAAGTGACCCAAAATAGATAGACATCACTCAGGCTCCACCAGTTGTCACAACAATATTTTTATAGTAAAAGTATCTAATTCGGAATCAGATGTTATATTTAGTCATCAATGTCTTTTGTCTTCTTCAACCTGGAACAATTTCTCAGTTTTTTCTCGACTCTCATGACTTTGACATATTTGAAGAGTGAAGGTCCTTTATTTTGTAGACTGTAGGACCCTCAGTTTGGGTCCATCTAATGTTTCCCCACCATAGATTTGGGTCATGCTTTTTTGGCAGGAAAATCTAAGAAGGATCAGTATATTCTTATTGTACCTAACAGGTGACACACAATGTCCATTTGTTCCTTTATTCAGTCGTGTATTTATATCAATATAGACACATGGATTTCTCTATTACTCAGTGGGTTATGATCCATTACCATCATTCCTTATTCTGAGGCTCAAACTGTCCCAGTTTGGCTAGAGCCTGGGAACCTGGCTCCTGTCCTTTTTTTGACAGGTCTCCATCATTCTTCGATGGCTTCCTCAACTTTCTGGCACAGCAAGATATTGTACTTTTTTTTGTTTTAAAGATTTTTATTTATTTATTCAGGAGAGATATATAGAGAGAGGCAGAGACACAGGCAGAGGGAGAAGCAGGCTCACTGCAGGGAGCCCGATACAGGACTCGATCCCAGGATCCCAGAATCACAACCTGAGCCAAAGGCAGATGATTAACCACTGGACCATCCAGGCGCCCGATACTGTGCCTTTTGTACAAAGTTATATTATACTTATTGAGTCCCAACCCTGGAATCAGCCATTTTTCTGAGGAGACCTAGTTCGTTTTAGTGGAGAATGATATTTAGAAAACTAGGTCTGGAAAATAGGTATGCCTGTGCCATTGAGGTGTTCCTGCTGCTCTTATAGTGGACAAAGCTAGGCAATATATACACATATTTCTATCTATATTCACTTTGCATTGATTTGTATATACTGAAAATTGTGAGTTCACGCTCAAATTTAAGTTGCAATCCAACATCATAAGGTTCATTTTCAGTTTTTTTTCTCTCCATATTTGTAACTATCTTCTTTGACGAGGAGAAATCCAGCTCCATTATCCTTTTTTAAAAGACTTTATTTATTTATTCATGAGAGGCAGAGGCATAGGCAGAGGGAGAAGCAGGCTCCCAAAGGGGAGCCTGATGCAGGACTCGATTGATACCGGGACCCAGGAATTACAACCTGAGCCAAAGGCAGACACTCAACGCTGAGCCACACAGATGCCCCTCCATTATCCTTTATCTGTTTACTTATCTGCTGAGTCAGCCTGATCAATTTCCCATTGCCACCATTACCCCTGCTCTATATAAATGTCCATTCAGTGCTACATCATGCTCCCATCTTGCCCTCTGGCACCTTGCTCTGGTCCCCCACAGATGGACATCTTGGTTGGTCCCTAAACATGCACTCCTAAAGGCCAAGAGTTTCACTTTGTCATGATGTCCATTTTTTGTATGTCTAAATCTACTCATTCAAACTTTTCTTATTACTTGACCTGTACCTTTAGGGTCCTATCAATGACCCTTCCTTAAATGGGAATCCTGCTGGTCCTTCTTGGGCCTGAGGCAGGCACAAGGGCTGGTTTCTTACCCTGGTGTTTATATATACCTGTACTATTCAATATGGTGGCCAGTAATCATATGGTGGCCTTAGCTCTTTAAGCTTGAATTAAAGAAAATTAAATAAAATTTAAAATTCAGCTTCTCACTTGTGCTATATTTTAAGTGTTCAACAGCCACATGCAGTCGGTAGCTACCATATTAGACAGTGTAGATATGCAGCATTTCCACTATCACAGTTCTGTTGGTCTGGCATGTACTGCAGAAACCCACTCTTTTTCTCTCTTCATTTGACATTGACCCTTCCTTGATTGCCCTTCATCCTGCTTTTGGCTTAACTCTTTTTTTTTTTTTTTTGAGAGAGAGAGGGAGTGGGGAGAGAGAATCTTAACCAGGCCCCATGGCCCTCATGGAGCCCGATGCAGGGCTTGATCTAACAACTCTGAGATCATGACATGAGCTGAGATCAAGAGTTGGATGCTTAACCAATTGAGCCACCCAGTTGCCCCTCAGTCTAACTTTTCGTTCAGGTGATCAGTTCAACCATCCAAACACTTGACAGTCCTTTGTGCTAACAAGCCCATCATCGTGCCCACATGGTAACCGCTTCACTAATCTCACCTGTTAGTACTTACAATACCCACCGGGCCATCCTCCTTACTCCAGACCATCCCAGGTATATATGGTCTGCAAATGCAACAGAAAATTCATACCGAGAATGTCTTGGGAACTTTTGGACTTGTAGTAGTTATAAAATAAAGTAATCAAACTCCTATTTTTTCTGAGCTTTTGAAAAGCTTGCCTTTTGGGGGCATTCCTGGGAATCTTGGTTGCAGGTTATCTTTTCCATTTCCTCAGTACCTGACCTTTGGCACAGGCTTTCTCCTCTAGACTAATGCTTGTCAGACTTTAACATGCAGCAGAACCACATGGAAATGTTATAAAAGTGAAGACATTCTGATTCAGTAGGACTCAGATTCTGCATTTTAACGAGCTCCAGTGGATGCTGATGTGGCAGGTCTGGGGGCCGCATCAACAGGTCCCAGATGTCTGAGATGCTGAATCTCAGAATGTCAGCATTCCCCTCTGTCTTTCCTTTGCTTTCCCTCAGAACACCTGCTCACCAAAACTTGATGCCTTAGAGGAGTACTGTCTTTCAACAGCAATCCTTTGAGAGTCTGTACTCCACCCATAGCCCTACTTCAGAAAGCAGCTCAGAGCATAGCTCTTGCTTGTGTGCAGAGCTAGGTAGAGCTGTAGAAGATGCAGCCTCTCTATTTTGTAGTTACACCTAATCATAATGGTCTTTAAATAAAATGTACACTTCCCACTACAAGCTTTCGCTCCAGAGTTGGTTCCAAAAGGTAAACAACTGTTCCCACCAAGCTATTTAAAGGGATGTGCCATATGTCCTTTAACTCCATTTCAACAAAGAGTCATATAAACTTTTTGAGTGGCAGTAGCATCTTTGCAATGAGTGCCACGTCCCCAGAGGTAAGCCCCTAGGACGGGGAGCAGTGCTCTAATTTGGATTGGCAGGTTTTCTTGTTGCAGGCATGAAATTACTTTCCTTTACAGCCCTGCCTTGTATTGCAGTTTCTATATCTACCCATTCTGGATTTCGGATACACTCTTTTTTCTGGATTGTTCTTTCTCCCTGTGAGAAAAAACGATCCATTTGTTTTTTCAAATCCATTCCATCCCCCAGGGCTTTCTGGAATGGCATGATAGGAAAGCCAGGACATTAGAGTCAGGTAACCTGGGTTCAAATCCCCAGTCAGTGCGTCTTAGTGGTTAAGATCATAAACAAAATATTTAACTTCTCTGAACTTCCAATCTGGTGTTCTAATTTAAAATGAGGCTTCTCTTACATGTGGGGATTAAGGTAGGTACAGTGTATCCAGAGGGTACACTGGATGTAAAAGTGCCCAGGCCACCTAAGCACCCAAAAATGTTGTTTTTCTTTCTTAATTGGTTCTCTCATTAGTCATTGACCCCTCCCTTGTCTGGTTCTTTCCTTTTTCATTCAGATGTGCCCATTTCTACTATCTGAAAAAGCACTGAACACTTGAACTGGCTCACTTCTCCGGGTGCTGTTCCATCTCCCCTCCTCCCTCGGTTGACTGACTTCTTGAAGACATGCCCACTAACTGCTCTCACCACTTCCCTGCTTGCCAAGCACCTGCAGTGATCCCCGACCCTGACCCCAGAGTATGGGCCCTTGGCCTTGACAATCTTGTGTTTTCTCTGAGCCGCTCACCTCTGCGAGGGGCCATGGCATCTTTTCTTCCTTTGATGGCACTCTCACAAGTGAGGGTCGGTCACAGCCAGCACTGGTCAAAGACTGATGTGTGGAGGGATCGCTGAGCGATGAGTCACAGGTTCAGCTTTTCATTTTGTTTTGCTCTGCTTTGGAGAAACAGGACGAGGCTGTGGGTGCATCTGTTTGGAACAGGGTGGGGATCCTAACTCTTAGAGGCTGCAAGGGCTTTGTACTTGAGGGGAGGTTAGGTGCAGGCCCCTCCTGGGGAGCCGCTTGGGACACACAGCAGGTCTCAGGAAGGCATTGGGACGGAGAGAAAGGCAGGGTATGGTCTGTTCACCAGGAGCCAGGCTTACAGTCCATTAATTTTAACGTAATGCAAATCGGTTTATGGAAGTGCTGACACGCTGTTATTTAAAAGGCATGAGTAGCCTGATAATTAAATCTCCGTCAGTATTTTATTCTAGCACATTTATAGTGTACCTTGCCCGGCTGGTGTGTTAGATTTCCAGTCTTATAATTATATAAACTGCAAAGTACCGAAAAAGAGGGGGAAAAGTGAACTGCAATGCCAAAAACAAGGTGGGGTATATTAACTTAAGCTCCATTATTTTAAGCTGAACTTCGTTTTGTCCTTGAGCTTGACCACATTCATTCACTAAAAATATCCCAAAGTTATGCTTTCCAGTATATAATAGAAGGGAGATTGGTGTCTGTTTAATATTTCCTTTTGGCACCTTGGCTTTGAAGTGCGCATTCTTGGTGGGGAGCCGAGTGCCCTAGAACTCAGACAGGCATTCGTGGCTGAGCGGAGCAGGGGAACAGCAAGGCCCCCTTTGCTGGGAATCCGGAGCCCCGAGCTCTGTGGTGGGGCTGACTGACCGATGAAGTGACCTCCCCTCTGGGTCTCTGTGACATAGGGAGCCAAGGCGCTCTAACTTCTAGTGTGAACATTTTGTGACTTGAACTTTCATCTTTCCTTTCCCATCCCTTAAAATAAAAACCTCCCAGCATAGCCCTTTCCACGGCCCTAAGGCTGAGTTTCTTCAGGTCTAAAAAATACTCAACCAGTAAGAATGACCAACAAGCTTGAGGTGTCCGTGGACGATTAGGAGGAGGGCAGGGGGCAGAGCAGGGCAGGTAAGCCGAGGCCTTTGGGGGTAGGGCAAATGGGAAAAAGAAGAGAGTCGGGGACCAGGGTGTCTTGGGGAGACTCTTGGGGAGTCTCCTCTTTACAAATGTATAGTTGCAGGCAAAGCATGTGGCTACACTTCCATCCTTTTCATTGCATTAAGCCTGTTGGTGATTCAGCTAAAAAGTACCACTGGGAGGGTTGATGGTTTTATTACCTTTAAGCTGGTCTGATACGTGAGGCCACTCGGGTCTCGCTGGGTTCAAGGAGCATAATCAGACACGTCTGTCAACAGGCTGCAGTTGGAATGGCTTTGCTGTGAGCACCGGCTGGGGTACCCATTACCTCTGGTTGGGAAGGGCTTTGTAAGGCCAGCTGTGGTCCTGGGGTATCAGATGAGTGGTTGGGGAACCACGGGAGAGCAGTAGAAGTCCGCGTGTGCTCCATAGGAAACCGGCCCCCGGTCACAGTGCGATGCTGCATGGTAAATCAATCATGGGCTGGGAGCCCTGCAAGAGGCTTTAGAGGCCCAAGTCAGCTTTTGTGGAGGAGAGGCCCACACTCAGCCAGTGAGGGGCAGAGCCAGTCTGCTGCCTGGTGCTGAGATGAGCTGTCTGAGTTTCCTGTGGAACACCACACTACGTGTATGTCACTGTTACAAAAAAAGTCCCTTCTTTAGGGAAAGTGTACCTAAGTAATACATATATACACGATAAGCTTTTAAACTAAATTGCTTCTGTTGATTGATTTTACCCTCTAAATATCATTGTTTTTTTTTTCCCCTTATGGCTTTCATGAGACTCCCAACCTTGCTGTTTGTGCCAGCCATCTGCTCTTCAGTTCCACCTTGTGAAAACTAAACAACCCTTTGATAGCCTCAAAACAAGATTTAAACATTTCTCACAGGGGATCCCTGGGTGGCTCAGCGGTTCAGCACCTGCCTTTGGCCCAGGGCGTCATCCTCGAGTCCTGGGATCGAGTCCTGCGTCGGGCTCCCTGCATGGAGCCTGCTTCTCCCTTTGCCTATGTCTCTGCCTCTCTCTCTCTCTCTCTCTCTCTCTCTCTCTCTCTCTGTCTATCATAAATAAATAAATAAAACCTTTAGAAAATAAATAAATAAATAAACATTTCTCACATGCTCTCTTGCTCTCATTATCTGTGCCGAGGCCACAAGCTCTCGGCCACAGCTATTTCCAGAGTCTTCTGGAGATTCTCACCAGGGAGTGGAGGGGATTTTACATGCTTCTTCTCCTGGGCTGGGGATGATTCTCTCCACAGCCACACAGTGCTGGAAACAGGGTGGAAGCCAGTTTCCTCTCTGCACTGCAGCTCCCAGCCCGACCCACACCTTTGCCTCTGTCTCTCTTACTCCCTTCCGGTGGCCACACTGAGCCAGGGGTCAGTTCCTGAATCATGGTGACTTCCCGACACTGGTCTGCCTTTGGGAAGCCCACTGCTTTCTGTCATCTGGCTTTTCTGCCTACAGGTTGCCTGTGCTGTTTCTTTTTGAAACTTCTCAATATGTGTGTGCAATTACCCAATAAAAGCCCCTTTCAAAGAATCTTGACACCCTTGTTCTTTATTTTTTCTTTTTTAAAGATTTTATTTATTTATTCATGAGAGACACAGAGAGAGAGGCAGACACACAGGCAGAGGGAGAAGCAGGCTCCCTGTGGGGGGCCCTATGGAGGACTCCATCCCAGGACCCCAGGATCACGTCCTGAGCCGAAGGCAGACACTCAACCACTGAGCCACCCAGGTGCCCCACGACAGCCCTGTGCTTCTCACATCTTCCCCCTTTGGCTTCTAGAGCGGACCTATTAATTAAACAAAAGAAGAGATTGCCACGTTCATCTCTTTTTGGCAGGGTGATTTGAACAGAGTTGATGCTTTCCTGTCCCCTCTTTTTTTGCATTTTTTTCCCCCAAACAAGAACATGTTGAATGTTCATTTGGAAAGGCTGAAACTTCCAGGACCATCATGCCTGGTGTTACTGTTTCTAATATGTGCAGCCCTCAGCCAGGTTAAGCTTTGATGATCGGTTCACAAGGTAAACTTCTGGCCGAAGGCACATGGTCTGAGTTTATCTGAAGCCCTGATGGCTGCCAGCCATTCTTTTCTGAGGAGCAGACGTGTTTCTCTCCCTTGGCAATGACTTTGCATGGATATAAATTACAGAATGGCCCCATGACTGGGCAGCAGGCATTACTATTTCTGCTGGGACAATTATGAACGGGATTGAGAGGTATGGGTCTTTCAAAGTCAGGTAAATTGGAACATACTTGAACTTGACTAAAGCTTCGAGATACCCTGGGACTTAGAAAGGAGTTTGGGAGGATTTTCTAGAGTAGTGGAGTTCATTTCAAAGTGTGTATTGCCATCCTCTGTGGTCTCAGGGGATATAAATGTTGGAGATAGGGTCCTGTCCGCAGGAGCTGAGATACCAGGGCAAAGAGAGGAATAATTGTAGCACGGTATCCTTACGTGCTATGATGGAGGCTTAGCCACAGTGCCTTATGGGCTCCAAAAGGAAAATGAATTCCAACCAGAGTGTGGGTAGACATGGAGTAACAGAAAGCTTAACATTTAAGCTGGACCTTGATCGATTTTTCCATATGGACACATTGGTGGAAGAGCATCCTAGGGAGAAGGAACAGCATGAGTGAAGGCCCAGAAGCCTGAGAGCTCTGGGAAGTGCTCCTCAGTCTGTGTGGCTGGTAGAACATTGAGTAGGTAGGAGGATTAGGACACAAGGCTATGAAGGTGGGCTATGGCCGGCTTCCTGAAGACGTTGAAGGCAGTAACTCACATTCAGTCAACACCATCTCAGGTACCAGACCCTTCGTGGAGCACTCTCTACTAGGTACCTTATTTAGTGCTTACAGCATCTCTACCAAATCCTCCGGTGTGAACAGACACATGACACATGAGACAGAACCAACGTCTCTCTATTTCCATCCAGAGCCATCATGGCTAGAAGAGCAGTGGGGCGAGAAGGAAATGAGATCTTCATGTCACACATCTTTGCATTTAGGTCCTAGTGACATTTTTTTGTAATAAATGAGGCATGGTGGCAAAAATCAGATGTCTAGTTTTTTATTAGAAAGCATGTAATCTGATCACAAAGCAGTCCATGATGTGATACAGTTTCCAGTTTGCTTACCAGGGGCAAATCAGAGCAGATGAGAAGGAACACTTCAACTATGGTTTTATGTAAAGTATTAGGGGAGCCTGGGTGGCTCAATCTGTTAAGCGTCCAACTCTTGATCTCAGCTCAGGTCTTGATCTCAAGGTTGTGAGTTTGAGCCCTGAGTTGGGCTCCATCCTGGGTGTGGAGCCTATGAAGAGATAAGATAGTCATTGATGAGCTTCAGGGGGATCCAGGGCATTTTTTAAATTGTATACAAACACTTCCTGTACTAACACATTCATATGACAGCTCCATGGAGAAAGACCATGCTTTTATACAATTTCAAAAAGGATCTGTTGGCCCCCAAAATAATAGGAGCCAGTGATTCATAGGTTATCTGTGGAATGTCATGTTCTGACTGATTCTTCAATGACTGGATAATAAAATCCTAGATTTTTGGTGCAGTGGGCATGGAGTTGAGACTCAGACAGGCCTTGCAAATCCTGCCTCAGCCCTTTGCTGCTTATATGACGTCAGCTTTAGTGCCCTCCCTCTGAGTGTGGAAAATATGGGAGCAGACACTGAGATTCACACCCATGTAACTAAAGAGCACAGACGTGATTGCCAAGTGATTGAGGAGGGAAGGTGCTTAGGATGGAACCCTGGGGAGCATCTGTCCCCAAGGGGCTGTTGAGAAAAGGGACTGACAAAAGGAACTGAGGAGGGGCTCGGGACCCAGGAGCTCAGAGAGGTCTTAGACTAATCCAGTTAGTTAAGAGATAAGGACTCAGAAGGCATCTTTGATTTTTCATTTTGATCCCAGATCATACTGCTCCAAAGCGTGCTCAGGAAGGAAGTGATGAGCTAAAGACTCCTCCTTTGTTAATTCAGCATAAATCTGCTGAATGCCAAGTGTATACCAGGCAAAGCCAGCGATGCCACTGAGTTTGGTTCCAGAGGGCTCCTTTAGGCCCCAATGTGACCTCTACCCCCGCAATTAACAAACATGAGGTGAGCCCACCAGCAATGACATAGGTCTGCTACGTGGCCTTGATTGGGCCACATGATCTCTCCAGGTTTAAGAGTTGGAAACTGGACTATCTGTAAAGTTTCCTGGGTCTAAAATGAATCCCGCAGCACTGCCCAGTCAAACTGGGGGAGGGGGTGCCGGTCAATCAATGCCTTTCACATGCAAAACTCTGGTGGTGCTTTGAGCAGGGCATCCTGTAGGCTGCCCCTCTATCAGCTTCAGACTCCCCTAATTTTTCCTTGCATTTCCTGTGTCTGTCTGGTGCCTGTGCCCATGCTTGGTGGATGGATAAATCCATCGCATCTGAGAATTGTTTTCCTCCCAGGGAATCCTGTTGTTTTCACACGAAAGTATTATAGATGTTCCCTAAAACAAAAATAACATCTCCTAAATACTGGCCACAAGCTGGGCCTGGTGCTAGATTCTTTCATATATACATGACCTTGTTTGGGGTAAGAGTCTTCTTTATGGAGATTTCAATGCCCTGCGGACCAAACGATATTTCAAAGAAAGGTTTTCCTGGAGCAAAGCCACAAGCCATAAAAGACTGATCGAACTTGCTTCATGCAACAGGTAAATGTTGATCCTGGCCACCTCACACCCAGCTAGCTCACCAAAGAGCTCTCCTCTATTTGAAATTGGCCTCCGGACCCAGGTGGCTTTCTAGACAAGATATGCTTTTCCTCCAGCTAGTTTGAAATTTTCCTCTTTCCTCTGTGTGCATGTGTGTGCAATACTCAAAATAGAAGCTTGGGATGAATGACTGTCTCTCTGCCCAGAGAGTTGTTTCTTGTTTTTGGGGTCAGTGTGGACCAACAGCTCCGAAGGTCACTGGATTATGAATTGGTCAGTGATACCCTGAAAGAGGGAGGGATCACAGGACTGTCCTACTCTCCTGGCTCAGCCCCTGCTCAGCTGGGAACGTGCTCTTCAGCAGCTAAGCTCAGACCTTGGGTTGCTGAGTTCATGGATGCCAGGGCCCACCGAGGATGCTGGTTCATGTCTGAGTCTCCGCCAGCACGACCCAAGATCAAGACATAAAGTGGTATTTCTTCATGTGCCACAAATGGAGTTTCAACATAAGGCCTTCCCTAGTGTTCTGATTTAGGTTCTTCGATTTAGTTCTAATCAGTGTCTTGCAATGAAGCTGATGACTACTCTGCAAATATTTGGTTCTGGGGCCCGAACACCTTCCATGAGCACCCGGACCAGAGTGGCCATGTGGTAACTCCCTCTTTGGTCCCCCATTCCAGCTCTCTCCATCATACCTTGACAGTCCAACATGTAGGGGGATATTTGTTTCCCTATTTACTGCCTGTCACTCCCTCCACCCACAATAGGGCGTTACTTAGTGAGACTGGAGACCCAGTGACCTCATTCACTACTGTGTTTCTAGAGCCTTGGTACCTAGTAGGTGCTTAATGAAAATGTGTTGAATGGATGAGCAGGAAAGTGGAGGGAAGGGAATAAAGGGTAGGAGGGAGGTATGACTACGTCTCCTCTCTAAGGGGAGCTGTGTTCCCAGGACGTTAACAGCACTGAGCACCCAAAGACACCAAGGAACAGCGTGCAGGGAGGCAGTCAGATCTAGCCTAGGCGGGCCCCAGAGAGGGGCCAGGGCTGCCCAGCTCAACACTGCCCTCCCTCTCACAAGTATGAGAGAGAATATTATCCTTGTGCATTTGGGGTAACGAGCATATTGACGTCAACCCTCCCAGTGCCTCATGGGCGCACAGGACAGGGGAGCTGCTCTGTTTGTGTCCTGCGGCCCTGGGTGGAGGGCTGTTACCTCGGGCCTTGCTCCTGCTCCCTGTTGCCTAGCAGGTGGAGAAGTGAAGGAGTGTCCCCTCCTAGCTGGCTCCCTGCTCACGGCACCCCCGTTGGGTGGCTGCTGCGTGTGGGACAGGCGGGGGCTGTGGGACATCTGTGCTGCAGGGATGAAGAAGGTGTGCTGTCCTCACTCTGGCTCAGCCCAGGAGGCATGCGTGGCCCGTGGCCCCACGCTCCCCCTCGCTGTGGATTCAGCAAGTCGGGCGGCGGGGGAGAGGACAGCAGGCCTCGCTTCTCCGGGAGGACGCGGGCTACACAGCCCAGAGCAGCGGGGCTGCTGCCAGGTTTTGAGAAAGTATTTGAAGCATCAAGGCCATGCAGGGCCCCACGCCCTTGCTCCCTCTCCCCTCCTGGCTCTCAGGCCCGCAGTTTTAATATGGGCGGGGGCTGGATTGAGTGTCTGGGCCGAATCCAGCAACCGGAGTCCTTTCTGGCAGAGGCTGGGGAGTGCACATCAGGATCACATTCCAGATGCAGGGACAGAGATTTGGGAAGGATAAAGCAAAGAGAGTGAGAAAATTAAATGTGGCGAGAAATGGATTTTCCCTTTCTGCCGTCTGAAAATAATTGAGTTATGTTATTTTGTAAAATAATCTGTTTTGAGGTTTTTCCTGTTCCCCATCATACTACCAATTGCCTTACTGATTTGAAGAGTGGCGGGGTGCTGGGGTGGGGAGCATTCATTTTGGGCCTGTGCTGTGATCCCTACCAAATACCTCAAACTGGGGCCAGGTTCTAAGAGGTGGCTCTGCTGCCTGTTAAAGCCTGGAAATGAGAACCGCCCGGCCTCCTGAGGAAGGGGAGGCTGGCTCCTCCCTCTTGTAGACAGGGGTCCCATAGCTTGGCCTCCCCCAGACCTTCCCCTGCTCTGGGCATTGAAGGACTCAGTCACATTTGGCCAGAGACCTCAGAGGTATTTGTCTCGCCTCATGATGTCATGTCCAGATTTCCCGCACCCTCCTTCTCAGCTGTTCCTTGAATCTTCTGCTCCTTGGCCTTGCTTTGTGGTGGTTTAATGGGGAGTTCCCATGTCAGGCTCGCCCTTACTGTGAAATCTCTTTACTATCACTCCAGGGAATATTTTGTAACTGTTAATAAATGTACTTCAGTTGTGGAGTGGGATAAGATGGGACTTCGGACAGAACTGTCCAAAAGGGGTCTGTTTAGAAGTAGCTTCACTGTGTGACAGACACGAACAAGCCTAGGGCTTGCAGGCGTTTCAGCTCTGGAGACAGATTTCATAAATTTATATCCTGGTACAGCCACATATCAACAGGATAGCCTCAGGCAAAGATGGCACTTTGCTGTGCCTCAGTTTCCCCATCTATGAAATGGGTGCAAAACCAGTACTTACCTCTGGTTGCTGTGGGGAGTAAGTGAACTGATGGGCATAAAGTGCTTAGAACAGTGCTAGCTGCGGCTCGGCGAGGATTACTGAGCATCATTGGCATGGCCATGTTCATCTTTACTTAACTCTCTCAGGGCTGGAGCAAGTTCCTTTGATTCTCTGAGTCTGATGTATAAAATGGGTATGGTACCGAATTGGATTGTCAAGGAGAATCAGAGAGAATGTATGCGATGATGCTTACCCCAGGGCTTGACACCCAGTGGAGACTCGGTGAGTGTGAGTTCTCTCTCCTCTCCAACACAGCCTGCCTCTGTACAGACTGTCAGCACCTGGGGCAGAAGGACCCATTTCTCTATAATGGGGCTAGCAGTGTGGTGACAAGCAGGGTCCCTGTTATGTATTTTATTTTATATTTTTAAAGATTTTATTTATTTATTCATGAGAGAGACAGAGAGAGAGGCAGAGGGAGAAGCAGGTTCCATGCAGGGAGCCCGATGTGGGACTCGATCCCAGGACTCCAAGATCATGCCCTGGGCCGAACGCAGGCGCTAAACTGCTGAGCCACCCAGGGATCCAACTTGTTATGTATTTTAATGGGGTGCAAGTTACCATAGTGTTCAGCGTGGACAGCCAGATCCTTTTCCCACCTCCAGGTCTCCCCATTACATCTCCTCTTCTGCTGTGGACCAGTCAGGCAGTTAGTCTTGAGGACCTCACATGTGTTCAGGGAATAGCTAGGTGGCTCTGAGCTCACGGGAGACATGCGAGACTTTCCCCTGGGATGCCTAAAACTCCTTCCTGCATCATTCATGTCACCATTCTCCCAGTCACCCTGAGTGAAGGCCTGTGGTCAACATACCAGATGACTTCACTTTGTCATCTCAGCAGTTTTCACAGTAACCCCGGGAGGTGGGAACTGTACACATCCCATTTTACAGGTGAACAGACTAAGACCTCATGAGGTTAAGAATCTTGCCAAAGGCCACCGGATAGTCAGCTAAGCAGAGATTTAAAGTTAGGTATGTGGGAATCCATCTTCTGCACGTGGCCTCTGCTATCTCATGTCTTCTGGTTGCTTTATGTTTTGGCTACTTCTGTATAGCAGACCCCTCCCAAACTGAGTGGCTTTAAACAACAGTGTGTTTTCTCCATCTGTGTCTCTTCTCCTTCTCCGTCTCCGTCTCTGTCTCCATCTCCTTCTCCATCTCCTCCTCCTCCTCCTCCTCCCTCTTCTTTTCCCTCTTCTTCCCCCTCTTCTCCCTCTCCTTCTTCTTCACTCTGGGAAGTGACTGCTCTCTACTGAGTGATTCTCGCTTTGTCTCACCTGTACTCACATTCAGATGGCAGCCAAGGTTGATCATCTAAAGGCTTCTACACTCACATATTTGGCACCTGGGTTGGGAAGAGCTACAGTGGAAGAGGTGTCTTTCTCTTGGCCTGACCCCTCTTTGTGGAGAGTCTGGGCTTCCTCACAGCATGGTAGTCTCTCAGAGTGGGCAGGGTTCTGACAGAGCCACTAAGCTTCCCCAGATCCGTTGGAAGCCGCCCGGCCTCTTACCATGGGACTTTAAGTGTCCCAGACCCACATTGTCATCAGGTTTTATTGGTCAAGCAAGTTACTTAGGCCAGTCCACATTCAGTGGGACCAGTTATTAGGTTTGAACTCTTGAAATGGGAAGCAGCATGCGAGTATGGTGAAGGAAGCAATTGATGATTACCGTCTTTATCTGATCAGTCCCCAAAACCCAACTATGTTTTTGCTTTAAAGGAAAAAGAAAACCCCTTAGTCAGTCTATTCTACTGCCACCACCTTAATAGGCTCCAATTTTATTGTGCTTCATTTTTGGTTCAGAACAAGCATCTCCTAATTGGGTTCTGACTCTCTGCCCAGCTCCTAATCCCTTGTGTATTTTGTGAGCATACAAAACCTCATCAAATGCCTCTTTCATCCATTGGTTTGTATATTCATAGATCCAAGAAGGACTTTATTAGCCATCTAGTCTTACCCTCTGCTTTTACACAGTAGAAAACCAAGACCCCAAAAAGGCATATTCAAAATTATATGGTTTATTTTTTATGGAGTTTCAAGCGAGTGCTTATAAACTATCTTCCTTAAACTAGAAGAACAAGGAGAGAGAAGACCCAACTGAATCCAATTCCTGTCCCTGAAGAGACTACAGTTTAATAGGATTGGTGGATACCTTAGAGATCATTTTAATAGAAGTTTGCACATGGTCCCATAGGAGTACACAAGAGAGGCAGGTAATACTATTCAGGGAAGATTTCTTGAGGGAATATGACCTTGAACTGAGTCTTCCATCCTACAGAAGTTATCTGGGCAAAGAGAGGTAGGAGGCTCTTGGGACAGAGGGAATGGCCTGAGAGATGAAGGTAAAGAGGCAGGAGCTAGGGTAGAGGTGTGGTGGCACATGCTATTTGATATTTCTAGAGCATGAGGAGCCCTGGATGTCCTATTGAAGGGCCACAGCTTGATTCTAAACAGTAAGACCTACCTGTGGTCCTTTAATGTGGTCCATTTATCTGGTGAAGAATTTAAAGGCTTATTTACTGACTGACTTCTCTGTCTTCAGACTCTATCATGACAATGCCACTTTGGATAGGTTTTAAAGCCCCCCCAACCCCAAAGAGGAACATTAGCTCAAAAAGTAAATGGACCAAAAATGCATGAATATATAGTTCTTAGATATTCAAATGCAAATGATTTAACTATATGAGAAGATGTTAAGTTTTATTCATAATAGGGAAAAAGCAATCTTAAACTTATGCTAGGATACTATTTGTCACGCCTTAAAGCAGCAAAGATCAGAAAGGCTACAATTATTAGGGCACATATTTTTTGACCTAGCAATTCTACTTCTCTATCTACAGACATCCCTTTTTTAAAAAAATATTTTATTTATTTATTCATGAGAGATGCAGAGAGAGGCAGAGACATAGGCAGAGGGAGAAGCAGGCTCCCCATGGGAGCCCGATACAGGACTCAATCCCGGGACCCCTGGATCATGACCTGAGCCAAAGGCAGATGCTCAACCACTGAGCCATCCAGCCTTCCCAACCTACAGGTATTCTTATGTTTAGAGGAGGCAACAAATGCACATAATTATTTCTTGTAATCTTGCTTGTAATTGCAAAGGATTGGAAATATCTAAATGCCATGGAAAGAAAACTAGTCAAATAAATTATATTTTCATCCATACAAAGGAATGCTATGAAGGCTTAAAAAAAAAAGATGATGAGTATTGCTGTATATACAGTTCTGGATGGGTTACCAAAATAAAGTATTGAGTGAATAGGGAAAAAAAATGTAAAAAGGAAACAGAAAAATATATGTACATAGATAATTGTTCAAATATATGTAAAATGCCCCTGGAAGGAGACGTAAGAAATTTATATTGTTCATAATGAGTAGCTGGGGATACAGAAGTAGGAGAAAAAGTATTTCATTGCTTAAGTCTTTGTACCTTTTGAATTTTGAACCATATGAATCTTAAATTCTAAAAAATAAAAATGAGGCAAAACAAAAGCAAGAAATTCAAACAAACCATTACCACTGAGAGCTTCTTCAGATCGGAGGGGTAGAATAAATATCCTATGGATCTTCTTCATTTTACAGCCAGTTAAGGAGCAAGGAGACCCAGATGACTCTTTCCAAATTTAAAAAAAAAAAAAAAAAAAAAGACCAGGAAAACAAACAAAAGCTGAAGCAAATGTGACAAAATATTAAAGTGACTTGAGCTGAGTATATAAGTATTTCATACTATCTTCCAGTCTCCTTGAGTTATTTTATATTTCATAATCAAAAATTACAGTAAGCAAATAACCACATTAATCATGTACATGGCATGGCTTTGGTGTTTATTTTGAAATGATTGAAGGCGAGTAGTTCCATTTTCTGGCATGCTCAACACCCATTCTCACATTCATCGCCCTCATCCTCCACACATGGGGAGTGTCATTTTATTTTTATTTTATTGTCATTTTTGTATTTTCACTTATGAATACTCATGACTTCCTCTTACAAGATGATAGACTCTGTCCAGGGTAAAGACTGTGTCTAATTCAGAAGTCAGCAAACTTTTCCTATAAAGGGCCAGTAAATATTTCAGGTGTTGTGGGCCAGTCTGTTCCTGTGATAACGACTCAGCTCTGCCACAGTAGCACAGAAGCTCTGGAGAGGACATCAGGAATGGATATGGCTGCGTCCCAATAAAACTTTATTTACAAAAAGGAAGGCTAAGCCAGATTTGTTCCAAGGGCCATCGCGGGCTATGATCCAATTCACAGTTTTCTAACATTGAATTCATTGTTCTATTCCCTTTCACCCCCATCTCTTTCCCGGTCTTCCTCTGGGAAAAGGCTGATGTTGCTGGTGTACGTGTGCATGAATTTGTGTACCTACACATGTGCATTCGTGGTCTGGGGGAGGTGAGAAAGGAAGGAAGAGATACATTGTGTTTCTAGATGAGTGAGGGCTCCAGGCTTTACAAGAGATAGGCAGCAGTGGAGAAAGTTAAGGAATGAATAACTTTTCAAGAGAAGGTTAAATCATGACTCTTTCAAACATGAAATGAACATGTGTCAAAGATGTTATTTAACTCATTGATTTTTTAAAAAAAATTATTTATTCATGAGAGACACAGAGGGAAAAGGAGGTTCCCCACAGGGAGCCCGATGCAGGACTCGATCCTGGGTCCCAGGATCACCCCTGGAGCCAAAGGCAGACGCTCAACCACCAAGCCACCCAGGAACCTCTTTAACGCATTAATTAGTGAGGGAATCAGTGTGTTGTTACAACTGTTTCAGAGGGAGAAAGCAGGCACATGTGAAGGCCGTCAGGAGTCAGGAGTGCTGAAAGGAATTTGCTATCCGTGTAAAACTGGCCTCTTGGGGAGCAAGGAGGGCTTATTATTTACATTTCCACTGACAAAACTTATTTCCATTACTATCAGTTTTCTGCAATTTATAGACTTGCAAAATAGCTCGGCTAAAAAACAGTGAAAGGTGCAGACCTACGAAATTCGATGATCCAGAAAAAGTTATTAAACAATGCCTAATTACTCCCTGGAAAAGATACTCAGAAATCAGTTTTTTTTTTCTCTTTTCAAAGTTATTCACAATTTCGTGAGATAGAACTAGCATTCGGTGTTCTACTCTAGATTGTACAAGGTCTCCAAATCTAGGCCAGAGGTTTTTGAGCTCTGTTCGTTGGGTGGTGGCAGCCACCACAGGTTCTTGAGCCCATGGAAGAGCAAGGAGGAGAGAAGTTCTCCAGCACAACTTGAACGGAGGACTGACCTCTGGCCAGCGCAAGGGGGCTGGCCTGGACAGCTCCAGGACCATTTCAGAAGAGGCGGCGTGGTGACATGGAGTCACACAGGCCTGAACACGAGTCCCAGGCTTGCCACTTACCTCTCCTGCAACACTGGGCAAGGCTGGGCCATTGCTTGCCTGTGGTTAGAGGGGATAATCTGAACTGCCTCCGAGGCCGTTGTGTAGAAAGAGCACATCTTACTACTGAGCACTTTGCCTGCCCGCGCAGTTTGTGATAAATGTTAGTTCCTACCTTCCATGTGGGGCGCCCACTGGACCCTGGCTGTGTGTCCTTGGGCAAGTTACGTACGCGATCTGAGCTTTGGTTTCTTTATCTGTTCAAATGTAGGGAACGATATCTGCCTCCCAGAGTTCCTAAGAGAATTGGCAGGTAGTATTGCCAGGAAATACTAATTTCCCTTTGAGGGGTCAGGAAGGCCTCACAGAGGAGATGACCACAAAGTCAGGTCTTGATGAATGAGTAAATGTTGAGTACATCAGCATTTCCAGAGTTCTTAAGATTTCCCAGCACGATAATTAGCATTTATGTGATTCAGTTTTATTTATTTTGATCACATCATTTTGGACCATTCACGTTTTCTTTTTCTGTCAAGTATAGCGCTGAGTTTTAAAGCATGTCATGATAAGGGGCATAAAGTAAGTGGGAAACAGTATGAAATTGTTTGACGCTTATTTGGTGGTGGGTTGTAAATGAAACATATATTGTGCATATAGATTCATGGTTATGTAAAGCTCAGTTTGGGGGGACAGCCCTAAATGCAAATATTTTGACCTATTGCTTCCACCTAAACAATAAGATATCTTAGTAATGCAAATATTTTGGCACTTAGATGACGTCTCTCAAATTTTCTCTTTCCCTCCAAACAGTACAAAAGTCATTTATAAGACCATTGGAAATGATGCTCACTTTACATGCGGCTCAAGAAATTGTTTCTCTGTGCATGTGTGCACGTGCGCACGTGCGTGCACGTGTGCCCATGTAAGAGAGAGGCGGGGAGGGAGCCAGCCAGCCATGGCCCACTTTGGGTAGCAACTTAAGGAATTCTCATGGGGATTTCCAGGCTCAGCTCTGTGACTTTCTTAGCTTGTCTCCTTGTTGTCAGTCTTCCATAACTCAAGTCCCTGTTGCTTATGTAATGGTAACAAGGCCACCAAAATTGGTGGTCCGGGCAGGACTCCAGAGTAGGAGCCCTAACTCTGGGGTACCCTCTCTACTCCAAAGCTCTCTTTCTGCCCCTGGGACTCCTACCCTATTGTCCTGTAGCTGTGATTGCCCAAACTCTTCCCTTCTAGTAAAAAGCCACCTTCCATCCGTGTAAGTCTCCCAGAATCCTTCCACTACCGTGTATTTCCCTGTCTCCCAGCAATAGCCTTCAATAGACAACCTGCTGATAATAGAAATACAGGGAAGCCAAGAGGAGGACAAGGAAAGGATTCTATAAAATGAAAGGAGGTCTCTTTTTGCTCTTTGGCTTCCTTTGGAACCCCTGATGTCAGAGCATCCCGAAGTGGTTCTGGTTGGCATGGAGATTCAGCTTGCAAGTGCAACCAGCAAGTTGACCAGGAGACTCCCCGGGGTGTAATGACAAGCAACTGTTTTCTCTCTTTCCCTGTCGTTTTCAAGCAGCTCAGCAGGAGAAGTTCTGTCACTGCCCTTGGTTGAAAATGCAGGAGGTCCTGTGACCTTTCTGATCACTCTCAAGTAATAGGAGGAATTCCTAGAGCCACTGGAAGTTGACTACACAGTCTCAGTTCAGTTACTTAAAATATCCGGTCTACAGAGTCATCAAAATTTCTGACTTGCTTACACCTGTTTGCCTCTCCAAGCTGGAGCCTGCTGCAGGTGAGAAGGGCCATGCTTCCTCTTTGTTCTCCTCTCACACATGCTCTCCCATGTTGCTGACCAGGGTTTCTGACTCCCCTGGGCAGAGGTGGGGAGGAGGAAAAGGCAGGGAAGCTCTTACTCAACAAATCCTATAGTAAGATGCCTTCTCTGGGTGGGCCTGGAAGGTTTGTAGAGCCGACGCCTCTCGTGGATATTTTGTGGGTTCTCTTGAGACCCTTATTGCAAATATCAACTTCTATTTCCCTGACACATATTGCATTTTCCTTTAGCTAGCTGTCCCTTTTTCAGCTCAGTTTTCTTTTCTAGTCGTCCACTTTATACAGAGCTTTTCTTTTCTTTTTTCTCTCTCTTTCTTTTAAGAGTGCAAGTGGGGGAGGGGCAGAGAGAGAGAGAGAATTTTAAGCAGCATCCATGCACAGAGAATTTTAAGCAGGATCCATGCTCTGAGATCATGACCTGATCTTGTTTTGTTTTGTTTTCATGACCTGATCTTGACCTGAGATCAAGAGCCAGATGCTTAACTGACTGAGCCACCCAGGCACCCCTATACAGACATTTTTGGTTGGGGTTCTGTTACCTTCCCATGGAGACCTCTTAGGTAGGATTTAAAGTAGATCCAGGTGTACCTGGGTGGCTCAGTCGGTTGAGCATCCGACTCTTGATCTCAGCTCAGGTCTGGATCTCAAGGTGGTGAATTCAAGTCCCACATTGGGCTCCATGCTCGGCATGGAGTCTACTTAAAAAAATTAAAATAAAATTAGGTAGATCCAGACTGACTCTCTCTGCAGCATGCCTTTTGTCTCCCGGAAGAAGCACTCACAGATCATGTACCCTGACAGTCTCTGGGAGAACAGTGCCCAACCAGCACTTCTTCTTTGCATGTACCATTGTAACATCTAACCTTTCATATTTCCCGGGCAGGACTTAGGCCCAGCACCCTGTGTCCAGTGATTGGAGGGAGACCAGATCAAACCCTCCAGTGATCACAGTGAAGCTCCTTTCTCTTCACCTGAGGGAAAAGCACCCTACCCCTTTCCTGGGGAGGGGGAAATACTGGCACAGCCCCCTCCAAAGAAATTCCCTTCTGTAGCTCCATTTTCTCCAGACTATGCTGTCTGCACCATACGTAAGGGATTTGAGCATCATATAATGAGTTTTTGCCTTTCAGCTTTGAAGTTTTTTTATGTCAGTCTCTTCAAAATCTACCATTCACTGTTTTCACATCTTAGCTGGAAAGGAGACAAGAACAGCCCCATTTTAATATCCAGTTACACAAGCTTGGCCTTAATGCTTTTATCACATTGGTTGAACAGTCACTCTGTGCTAGACCTTTTTCTCTTGTTATCTCTCAATCCTTGCAACAACCGCCCTTTAGAAAGAAGGAAATTGAGATATGATAGGACTTATCCCAAAGGGTTCAGATATAGTGTTAGGACAGGGATTGGAAACCATTCTCTAAACAGTTTATAATTTCAGTTTGAGGGCCTCTTTAATCAAAGAGTTATTTAAAGGAAGATAACTTTCAAGTGGTTAAATTACAAAACAGTTTTTTTAGTATTGATTATCTAGTGTTATTGTTTACTTTTTTTGGTCAGAAATATAGCCCTATTCAGGACTGTATTTAGATTACTTATCTAAAAAGTGTTCCAACTTTTAAAACATAGTGAGGTTTGAATGGTGGCCTAACGCACGGGCAGTTTTAGTAACTGTTCCATGGATATTTGAAGACAAATGCATTTGCCTTCTCGTTGTTGGGTCCAGGGTTCTGTGGCTTTTCCCTCAACTCGGACTTCTTCCCTGGCCCCTAGGACAGGGTTTCACACACAGGAGAGCCCACCAGCTGAAATAAAGACATCAGGAGGTGCTTGTGATCAAACTAGCAAATCATCATTGAACATACTTGCATACCTGTGACTCGACTACATTTTTGTAACTGCGTTGCCAGCCACGCAGGAAGTCTTTTCTAAATTCATAAGATCTGGTGGTGAGCTCCCCACCCCACCCCACCCCACCCCCCTTCTAATGCACCTTTGGATATGAGGCAGGACATGTGAGTTCTTGGCTCATCTCTGTCACTAACTTGCTCCTGGGCAGATTGCTTCCCTGTGAAGCAAGGGTCAGGGCAGACGGTCCCATGGTCAGTGCTGTTTCTCCAAGTCAGAGACTTTGCAAGGCAGGCCTCTGACTTTCCATCCTGAGGGTCGTGGGCAATTAATGAAAGAGGGTGCTCCTATACAGAGTGAGCATTTCTTGGGGAAAGCATTGTACACCAGCAATTGCTATATACTAGTCCCCGAGAAGCATAAAGTCATTATTTTTAAAACACTGGAACTGCTGGTCTACAATCAGTTGTAAAAAATAAAACAAAACAAAACAAACAAACAAAAAAAACCACCAAAGCACAAAACACAAAGGTAACCCTTTCCTTGGTAAGTGATATGAATGTTAGACAAAGTTCAAATACAAACTAGGTCAGACCTAGAAGGGTAGGCACAAGGCTGGCTTGTTGTTTCTTTGTCTGGAACAGCTCCACATGGGCTGGGTGGTATGTATACTCCCGGAAGGTGATGCAAACACACGTTCCCAGCACTCACTGTGCACTTTCTCCCCTGATGCCCTTGACCGTGGGGTGAGCAAAGCTCTCAAATAGGAGACACAGAGGGAACGTAGGTAACCTCCTGTATGATACGCTTGGTTTATTTTCTTCAACTCAAATGTACCATTGAATCAGTACCTTTAATTATTTCATTCATTTCCCATCTGTCGAGCATTCAGTACATGTCGGGTTGGGTTGTCTCCTGCGGAGACAAAGCTGGATAAAAGACAAGAAGGGCTATTGGATATTTGTCACTTCTTATCCCACCTACAGTGACACATGAGCTAGCTACATTCTAAATACAAATATAAGGGAGCAGTAAGAAAGGAAACGTGGTAGGAGAATGTCCGTCTAAATTTCCAAATCAAAAAGTGGCGGTTCTGGGCGGGGAGGGAGTCATGGTTGATGGATTCAGCGGTCAGAAAATGCTGCTTTGACCTCATCGGTGCACTGGGCCTCCCTCCAGCTTCCTCAGGCTGCACTGGGGAATGAGTCTTGAGGCTGAGCAATGGCCCTGACCCTCAGACTTTGAATTCTAGGAAAGAGGTTGCTTGCAGGAATGAGCTCAGCCTAATCACTTGAAATTAAGGTCACAGAGGGAAACGCCCAATCTCTGTTTAGGAATGTACACAACAATTTGCTGGACACAGCTATTACTCAAGTCGGAGACTATTCGCAGATGGTGGCTTGGGCTGGGGGTGGATGCAGAGGCTGGGACCATGGACCATTAATCACAGGCTACAGATGCGCTGCTCCACGCAAGTAAGCATACCGGGCTGCAGCAGGCCTCGATGGAGGGGCTGGACGGCGAACCCCCGGTCTCGCAGGCGATGAGAGCAATCCTCACAGCCACAGAAATCACCAAAAGCGCATGGCAGGGGGGACGGTAGTTTCAAGTTGCAAATATGTGTGTTCAATCAGAGAATAAAAACGTCCTTGCCGGCTAAAGCCTGAGCACCTGAGGAATGCCTGTGTAGATTAAAGATTATCTCTTTGTCGGGGGAGGTCACTGTCTAGACGTGGAGATACTGCAGTGTGTGTGTGTGCGCGCGCGCGCGTGCGCCCAAGGTAAACACCCCACGGCAGCACATAAATTTCCTCTCCCTCATTCCGATTGCCTCCCTCTTACCCATTGGGTCCCAGCTCAGCTTGTACCTTCCTCTGAGCAGCCTTCTCTGACCTTCCAGGCCTGGGTGGGTGAGGTCCCCAGGCTGTGAACACCTGCCTGTGCTTCCCCTCCACAGCACTCCCCACACTGAACTGTACCTGCCTGTTAAATTGTTGGTGGCCTCCCTTCCCCATGACATCTTTGAGAGTGTGGACTTCTCCTGTGTCACTCCCAGCAAAGGACATGGTGATTGACAGATCATAGAAACAGCATTGATGACATTCACTGAGACGGGAGTTGGAAGAGGGCATTTGAAGCCAAAGAGAAAGGATTCCAGCTGGCCCCAAAGGATAAGCCCACACCTACTAAATCAGAGACCCTGGAGGGTGGGACCTGGCAATGGGGGTTTCAATAATCATCATAAAGATGATTATGGGGCACATCCAGTTTTGAGAACCACTGACCTAGCACCTTGCTATGGTGATAACATGTTTTTGGCATCTGGGGCCAGTGAACTCTCACATACAAATTTGGCCCTACCTGTGAATTTGGGAGCAGACATGACAAATAGACTTTGTGTGCTACTTTCAGGTAATTGGCAGTGGCTATTGGGAGATCTTTTATGAAGATCTGAGGCTGTGACTGTGCCTGGGGTGAAGAAGTGTCATAATTGATTAGTGCTGTCTGCTGCAGGTGCAGAGTAAGGAGTATTCATGTCCCTTGTATCTGGAATCTGGAGCCATTCCGAATTTACGTAGCACAGGATAAAGGTAGGGCATAGGGCTAGCAGTTTGGCCACAGGTTCTGTTTTGACCTTCATGCTCTGGTTTTCCAGGACCCAGCCTCCTTCGAACCAGTTTGGGTGTCGTGCCCCTTGACGATGGTGTCTCCATGATTGGGCCTTCAGTACCAGCCACTGGGCCTCCTCCGTACGGACCAGCTTGCCTCTTGGTCTTGATCAATGGTCTGCTCTGTCACTGTTTGACCAGACCCCTTGTTCTGAATTGGGACCTTTTCTCTATCCATCCTCAGGTCTTCCCATGGCTGAGTCAGACCTTTTCAGTTTTGCCCTTGGACATTCATAATTTTGGTATTCCCTGAGAAAAACAGACATTTCCCCCCTTGCTCTCATTTGCAAACTCTTCCTTCTGGCTAGGCCTGCTAATATTCACACACTCTGAGTCCTGGCTGTCTCCACACACTGATCCATGTATCCAAGGAACAGATTCCAGGTGATGGTGATGTAGTTCTAGAATGCAGGTGAGGGTCGGTCGGGTGATGTCCGAAGACCAAAAAAACAATTCTTGAGGTGTCTTTGGTGCAAAAAAGGGTGGTTTTATTAAAGCTCGGGGCTAGGAAAAGGGAAGTTTCAAAAGGATTTTCATGGTAAAGAAGACTCAGAGGATACCAGAGGCCTTGCCAATAGTCGGTTGAGGTTATTTTGCCTTCTAGCAAGACATAAACATTAAGGTAGTTGGGAGCTTCCTGGAGGAACTTTACACTCTGCCTGCCTCTCAAGTATCTGTCAATGGGCTGCAGGTTATAAGGACCCTTAACTGTGTCTACATTTCCTTCTGGAGGCTAGATTATTGATAAAAATGCACTGTTCTTATAAATTACTAAGACATTTGTAAACGGATGGAGGCTTGTAGAATTGTAACCTCTATAAATTAACTATTTGTTTTTCCTTCCCTTAGCTTTGGGGCAGCCAGAAGTGCCTGAGGAAAGTCATACAGATCCTGCCCAGGGCGGGGGGGTGGGGTGTGCTGTGAGCGTCAGCTTCTGTTTTGTCCTCAGCTGGCCTCCTTCTGTTCCCTCACCAGTGGCATCAGGATCGGGGAAGGTAGTGACACAAGAGGCACTGCAGAAGCGCTGACCTCAGGGTTGCAGGGTGACAAGGAGGGGAGGGGCCCACATGGCACTGGTGGTGGGAGTGCAAGGAAGCTGACCTATGAAAGCGCTGCCGGAGACACTCCAGATGGGGAATCCACTGAAGGGAATGGCTGATGTCGTGCAGGGGAAAGGGACAGAGGAGAGTCAGAGGTGACCCTGCTTTGAAGCTACGTGGCTAGAATAGCAACGGTCTGGCCCGACAGGAAGGAAGTCCCAGGCGGAAGAACAGAGGTAGGGAGGAAGGTGAGAGTTTGAAGTTAGCCTCAAAATGAGTTTGAGGTGAAGGCACAACACTCCAGACGTGATGCTGAGTGGGGAGATGCTGAGCCAGGACCAAAGGTAGGGTGCAGGTGGGGTGAACGGGAATGTGGGTGCTCTCCATCCCAGGAGGCTGGTGAAAAGAGGAGAGTGGAAAAGGAAGCTTGGGCTCCGAGGGGTGGAGGAAGGAGAAGGTGGGGGGAAGGATAGCCCAAGGGCAGAGCAGCCAGGGGGTGGCAGTGGCCCGGATGCCCGTGGACAAGAGAGTGCCCAGGGAGAGGTGGTGCAGATCTCATGAGCATGCCGGGGGGCTTTATGGACGATGCCCCGAGTCCAGAGGACCAGTCTATGTCAGGATAGCTATTTGATATCTAAACTGTATCTCCAGGGAAGTCGTTTCGTAGACAGGTTTGCAGGTCACACTTGCTGGACCTGAAAACTTTGTGAGAGAAAGAAGTCATTCTCTATAATCCTTGTGATCTAACCCCCTCTGCTCCCCTTTCAGTCCCCTAACCACGCACACAAACACACTTACCCCTACCTCTTTGGATGAGTGACTCTTCTGAAAGCCAACAAAGCAGTAGAATATAAATTGTTCTACTATTTGCCATCAACTTATAGGCTCAATTTTTTTTAAGATTTTATTTATTCATTCATGAAAGACACATAGAGAGAGAGAGAGAGGCAGAGATACAGGCAGAGGGAGAAGCCGGCTCCATGCAGGGAGCCCAATGCGGGACTCGATCCCAGGACTCCAGGATCATGCTCTGAGTCAAAGGCAGACGCTCAACCGTGGAGTCACCCAGGCGTCCACATAGGCTCAATTTTTTTAAGGCTAGATGCACAGATTTCTGAGAGAAATCATCTGCCTTATACTGTTGTTCAGGTTGTGCACTGCCCAGGTTACTTTATCCATAGGGGTAGCGTTTACACTGTAAGTACCTTTATTTTGATTTTTTTTCGTATTTTTGTTATGGCTGTGTTGATTCTAAAGATGAGTGATTTGCGTATTTACTATTATAAGTTTCTGGCAGATGGCACTAAAGTGGCTTTTTCCAACAACATCGATACACTATTGGCATTTTTGTACCAAGTGGAAGTCGAGTGTGTTGAGGAAGGGATACTCTTTCCTACTTCTTGTGCAGGCACCGTGAGGAGACCTGCAGAGCTCCCACTAGATGAATGAGGGGTCCCTACTTTAGTAAGTAGATCGCCAGCCATTGTCCCTCCGATCATGGACCAGTAGCATGGGCCTGGGGCAATCCATTTCAATTTGACAAGCATTTCTAGAATACCTGTCGTGTGAGAGGACCTCCGTTAGGGCCCCAAGGATGGAAAACACTAGATTCCATCATCCTCAAGGAACTCAGAATCTAGTTGGCGCACAAGCAGAAGAACAGCGATATGTAGTAACCGTATACCTATAGTGCCGGCCTGGACTCAGCGTTTCCAAATCCACTGTTCTGCTCCATCTCACTTTTGCTTCTAACGGAACAACCTTAAATATTAGCCATAATTAATCCATTACTTTAAAGGCTCTTTTATTATTGGGAGCCATTGCTTGATAAATCTAACTATTTCTTCTAAGCAGAAGAAGATAATTTGTTTTATGCCAGTTGTTGAGATCGGAAGTTTTTTAAGGCTTGTGCCCTGGGATGGGCAGCTGTGGACAGAGACACAGAGTCAGGGAGACAGAGAAGGGGGTGGGGGGGCGGTCTTGAGCTTTTCTCCTGTGCTTCTCAGGGGATGTTTTTAGCTGAAGGCCTGCTTGTTCATCTCCACACTTCTAAGTTCCCTTCAGGGAAGAAGGAGGAGGACTAGGTTACCCGGGCTTATCTGACTACTGTTTTCTTATAGTTGGGTGTTCTGGAATCCAGTTTGTCCTTCACCAGCCCTCAATTCTTTTTATTTTATTTTTTTTAAGAGATTTTACTTATTTATTCATGAGAGACACAGAGGCAGAGGCAGAGGCAGAAGCAGGCTCCCTGTGGGGAGCCCCATGTGGGCCTTGATCCCAGGACCCTGGGATCATGCCCTGAGCTGAAGGCAGACGCTCAACCATTGAGCCACCCTGGTGCCCCAGCAGCCCTCCATTCTTAAGAGGAGGACATGGTCAGCATAGCTCTTATTTCCTTGCTGACCTCAGGTTTGTAGTCTGGTGAGAGGCTACCTAAGTGCATGGCTTCTTGATTCGCTTCTTTTCCACTCTGACCTCATAACTTGCATGCATTTAAGAGAGCATCCCATATCCTCCCCATCTACAGATAAAAGAGACAGAAGCCCAGAATGCTGCTCAGGTTCATACTGGGACCTTAACACCAGCAGGCAGTAACTTAGGAACAGAATCATACCTTAGTTTACTTTAAAGAGAGGAACAGCAAAATAGAGACAAAGTTCCAGAGGAAGAAGAGAAAAGTGGTGCTGAGGAGCTGACAAAGGACCAGAAATGGCAGGAAAGAAGGCTCGGGTGTCCCACATGCGCTTGTATTTCCAAGGCTGTTCGGGGGGTACCTGGCCCACATGGAATGAGCGCCAGTGTACTGAGAAGTAAGAACCTTGCCGACGCCAGAAACAAGAGAGTGGCAAACACAGCCCTGTCCTTACTGCCTAAATGTTTGTGGGTCTATTTTTAAAATCAAAGACAAAACAGGCAGTTCTTTAACAGTTTGCCCAGCCAAATAAAAGAGCTCATGCTGTGAACAGCTAAGATCAGAGTTCAAAGGAATTGCCAACCCTGAGGGCGACTGGAGCCCCCGACCTCCAGGTCAGCAGTGTCTACATTCAGAGAAGGGTTTCAGGGCTCCCCTAAGGATGGAGGGCTAGAGGAAGACTGATGGGACCTGCCCAAACCCTGGGGAGGGGGCTTGGCACGGGCTGGGGAGGTCCTGCGAATCTCATAGAGTCTATGGGAGGCCTCAGAAGCAAAGGAAAACAGGCAGATGTTTTAAATAAAAGAGCAATACGTATAAACGGGAAAATGGAAATGGAAATTTGACCTAAACTTAGAGGTAAATAAAAGAAACGTAGTCTGCCTTTAATGCAGACAATCTAACTTTCCAGCAGATGGAGATGTTACCACGTGAAAGAGAAGTTGGGCCAGGTGGGCCCAGCCTTTGCAGAAAAGGATGGTTCGCTTCTTAAGTGAGACACAAGACAGGACCCCTGAACATTCGTAGACTCTGATCTTTTAGTACCTAACACTTTTTAAAAGAAAATGTAGGCCTTACCTCGGTCCCTAATTCAGAGGGTAAGCTTTTTACGTAGCCAGAACCTTGGCTGGTTGTTTCCTCCTGGATTTGGGAGCATTTGGCAAAAATCATCTGTTTTCTAAGCTTTGTGTTTGGAAACCACAGGCAGAAAAGGGTTCTGTTTGTCTTCTAATCAACAGTCATTTGCATTACACTACTTGCTACTCAGAAGTCAAGGTTTCGGGTTTTTTTTGTTTTGTTTTGTTTTTGTCGTCTTTTCTTTTTTTTATTCCTGGTCCCTGGAGATTCCCTGGCGGCCTTGGGCATAGGGTCAAGTTGTTTTCACAGCTTGCTTGCATTTTATTTGAGGCTTCTGAGGACTTGGGCAGGATGCTTTTATCTGCATTTGAAGAATTGAATAGCTGTGCACTGCAAGCTAGCTGCTAGGCATAACTCATTAACATTAAAAAAAAAAAAAAACCTTTCCAAGTGGCTGTAGAACGGGATCTTTTGACAGACAATGTTGTCTGGGTGATCTCAGGTATTAGAGAAACATTTTAGATCAGCGGAGGATGCTGTGGTTGGTGATTGTCTCCAAGGAAGTGGTACCCATGAATCAGGGCTTCTAGATTACATGGCCTTAGGTGTAAAGGGAATAATGTTTTATTTCCCCAGAGTCTTTTTCCTAATGAGATTTTTTTTTCTTTTTTAAGGAACTCTAAATTCCTTCAAATACATCTTCAGGAAAACCGTAATATGTTCTATCTTTCATTTATATTTTAGTCTCAGAATAAATTCCAGGAGGAAGATGAATGAGTCGGTGGGCATGAATTATGTTGCCTGTTATCTGCTTTATTTTCCCAAAAGCATTGGATCAGTCATACCAAGACACCACCTTGACCTCAAATTTGCTTTATGTGTTATCACTGAAACAAAAAGAAAAAGAAAAAAAACCCTTTTTTTTGTTAATTAGCAGTATATATATATATATATATATATATATATATATATATATATATATATATAAAACAAAGGCTTAGAAGTAAATATTATGGTCCAGTCAGGGAGTTTCAGGCATGCGGCTCAGAATCCTCCCGGTCAGCACAATTTAGAAGTATCTTGGAGATTTTCTTCCCAGCCCAGAACCTATTTTCCACATTCCTCTAAGTTCAAGCAAAGGTTACCCTCCGTTGGCCAGGGGGACCTCTTGCTGCCTGCCAGCCAGGGATGTCTGGATCTTCTTTTGATCTTCCTGGTTTTTTTTTTTTTTCTCAACCCAGAGCTATTTAATCTCTCCTGGGAGAGGCAGAGGCATTTGTTATTTGGCCATCAACAGTTAACTGCTTTTGTGGTTTACACACGTACACAGAAGACAAATCAAAACTGCACTCAGGATATCACACATTCTCAGTAAAACCTGAGACTTTCACAAGAACGCACTTTACCTTGTTTCACATAAATCATCCCTTGAATTTGTCCAGAAAGGGGCAATCAATTTGTGTTTTTAACACTCTTGAGGGCTTCTTACATTTCTGCCGCATAGCTGCTTGCTTCACTCCCCCTCACCTTTCCGTGATTCATTCATTTATTTGCTCACCAAACCCGCATGGAGCACCCACTATGTGCCAGGCCCTTTATAGTAGGTAGGGGAATATGGGTGGAGTGATGAAAATGTATCCGCAGTAATGGGGAACACAGCAACCTTCAGGCTTCAGCCGTGCTTTATTGGTTTTGGGTCAGTAATGTCATCTTCGTTTGCAAAGAACGGCTGATTTTTCCATCTACCAGGATGTGTTCCCTTCCAGAAGGTTTTCTGCTGTTCCTCTATGCCCAGCTTCACATGAAAAGGGGAAGAATAGTAACCAGCCAGCAAGTCTCAGTAGGGCAGAGGGACCTGCTAGAATAGAAGGTCAGCCCCCGTTACTGGAATTTGGCCACCAGTTCTAGTTCTAATTTCATTACAGTGTTGAAGGTTTTATGAATTCTGGCATATTGGCCCCATGTTTTTGAAATTGTGGCAAAATATGCATAATAAAAATTTACCGTCTTAACTCTTTGTAAGGGTGTGCAGTTCAGGAGTGTTATGCACATTCACACCATTGTGCAACCCATCTCCAGAAGTCTTATCATCCTGCAGAGCTGTCCAGCGTTAACAAGTAGCTCCCCATTTCCCCATCCCCCACCCCTTGGAATTATTACTCTATTTTGGGTCGCTTCTACTTTTTTGGCTATTGTGAGTGATGCTGCCATGAACATAGGTTTACAAACATCTATTCAAAACCCTGCTTTCATTTCTTTTGGATATATACCCAGAAGTGGGGTTGCTGGTTCATCTGGTTATTTTATTCTTAATTTTTTGAGGAAGCACCATACTGTTTTCCATAGCAACCGTGCTTTTTTACATTCCCACCAGCAGTGTGCAGGTCTTCCAATTTTTCAGTCCTCCCACCTGTCCATTTCTTTCCCTTCCTTTCCTTCCTTCCTTCTTTCTTTCTTTTTTTGATAGTGGCCACCTCTACAGGTATGAGATGGTGGTTCTATTTTTAATAATAAAACAGAAAGAACAACGTATCCTGGGCAATCCCTGCATTTTCAGATAAAAGGATACAAATCAGGAGATGCTAACATTTGCCGCTATACACCTAGTATCAAAAACCAAACAGGGGATCCCTGGGTGGCGCAGCGGTTTGGTGCCTGCCTTTGGCCCAGGGCGCGATCCTGGAGACCCGGGATCGAATCCCACATCGGGCTCCTGGTGCATGGAGCCTGCTTCTCCCTCTGCCTGTGTCTCTGCCTCTCTCTATCACTGTGTGCTTATCATAAATAAAAAAAACAAAAAAAACAAAAAAACCCCACACTTGTTAAAAAAAAAAAAAAAAAAGGATGGGCCCCGTGGAATCTAGGCCAGAGGTTTAAGGGAGCTTATGTTACATTTCCTCTCTGTTTATGTTATCTGGTTTGATTTTCATGAGACTATCTGTTTTTAGTGGACTCTTTGTATGGCTTTAACTGGACAAGGAAAGCAGGGTGGAGGGATTAGAGAAGACTTAGAAATATGGGTAGAACTACTGGAAAATTTCCGGATTGCATAGACAAACTATGGAAAGTTTGACTTTCCTTTACTGAGGTCTACAGGGTTGAATCCAATGATGCCTATTGTGTGTTCCTATGTCTACTCTGTCATATAACCTTCCCCTGACCTCCAGCCCTCTGTACTCACAGGAAAAGACCTGGAATGTCCTTGGTCTAAACCTGTGCTTGCCCATTTGTCAAAGTTTTGCCCTGAGCAGTAGTTTACTCTTTTGGATTATCCAGGGTTTTTTCTTAGAACCCGCTCAGAGTATAGTGGGACAGGGGTAGGTAGTAACTTGGATCACCTGGTTGAAAAGATCAAGTCCTTTCATTCCAAATACATTGGGCATTTAAAGAGAATGCTCTCTTTTTCTGGCCTCTCCTCCAACTTTTTTTTAGGTAATTATGGTTGGCCAAATCTATCCAAAGAATCAGAGCATCAGGCTCTAGCTACAAAGTCAAGGTGAAATAGGGAACTAAGGAAAAGAGCCAATAACCCAAAGGTTTACTGGCTGTGGTTATAGCTGGAGCACATTCTTTCCAGGTAGACACTTCTGTCCTCATAAGTTTTTCAATGAGACTGAGCATGCTTAATGGTGAGAACTTTTACTGAAGGCCAAGTTCATTCACGGAGACTTGGGTGTGTCAGTGGATGATGGTTGACCCGTAGGAGAGTATGGCCCTTCAGAGCATGGGAGAATCTCAGAAGAAGGAAGATGAAACCATTTCTCTGTGCAGATCCAGTAATGAAACTTGCAGGTGGCAATTTGCAAGAACCATAGGACAGAAAGTGGAATGATGAGATCCTGAGCAGCATCTCCAAGGTCTGGCTCCCGAGTCCTGAGGTGCCACCAGAAAGCATGGAGCCACTTTCCCTACTCTCCTTCCAGGCATATTTTAGCTTGGCCATGCTTCTATGACAGTTATCGGAGCCAATTTAAAGAACAGGCAACTGAGGGACGCCTGGATGGCTCAGCGGTTGAGCACCTGCCTTCAGCCCAGGGCGTGATCCTGGGGTCCTGGGATCGAGTCCCACATCAGGCTCCCTGCATGGAGCTTGCTTCTCCCTCTGCCTGTGTCTCTGACTCTCTCTCTGTGTCTCTCATGAATAAATAAATAAAATCTTAAAACAAAAAACAGGCAACTCAGAAGGCCTTTGGGGATGGCCAATCACCAATTAACTACTGGCAAGCAATGGGAATACTATTAATAAAGGCTTGAGACTGCTGGGGACTGGGGACTACCACCAAGCCCATCTTTTCACTGCCAGGAGTTGCCAAATGTCGATAAAGATAGGTATTTCAATGTCTGCAATTCTTATAAAGCTTCCAAACGCAGACATTCCACTACTTCCCTGGGCATCTAGTTTCAGGAGTGAAGGAAGGAAGTGAACGTTTATTGAGTGCCTGGGCTTTTACAAGCGCTCTCTTATGTGATTGTCAGACAAGTCTGCAAGATAAGATCAGAATACTTATTTTAAAAGAGAAGAAAAGCAAGGTTCGTAGACATCAGTCCAAGGACACAAGCTTCTATGGGACAGAACTTGGATTCAGACCCAGTTAAGGACGCTCAGAAACCACGCTCTTTCTTGTACCTGGATGTCTTTTAGTCGATTCGAGAATGCTAGGTAGTTGGTCTGAAGGGCTAGCCAGCGTCTTTTCTGCTGCATTCCTCTGAATACAGTTGCATTTTGAAGGTCCTGATGGACCCAAAAGGCCTTGGCTATGGGGCCATAATGCCGACAGCAACAAGTTCTGCAAAACGGCCTTGGGTCTCAGTGAGATTGAAAGGAAGAAGGCTACACCTCATTTAACTCAGTGGCCACCATCCAAATGGTCCCACAGTCAAGAAGTGGGCTGCTTTTCATGCTGCTTCTGTACACAGCCTTTGTGCTTCCTTTTTGTCTTTGCCCATCCTTTCCCCCCAAATATCACAAAACACTGTTTCAGCCCGAGGTTTCAATTAGGTTCTGGCATGATGAGCTCATGCCACGCTTTGTGTGGCCACGGCAAGAACATCCTTCCCGGTGCTTCCTTTGAGAGGGAGCCGGGGCTGCTGAATTCCCTTTTCATGCTTCCACAAGGGAACCTCCGTTTCTCATTTGTCCAAATCCTTGTTTGTCTTCGGAAAGTGAAATGCTTGCATTTGATTGTGATTGGGATGGATTGATGTCTTTGAAAGTCCTGGAATGAAAGCCAAGCTTACTGGGGGTGGGGGTGGGGGCGGGGATTATCCCCTGCATTCAGTGGAGTTGAATGTGGAGGGCTGCATTCGTTTGGTAAATAGTGGTGGAGGGACCCGCCCTGCCTTTTCCTCCTGCTGGTTGTGCATATTTGGACAGAACGTGTCCTGCCTGCAGAGAGGGCCCAGGAAAAAAAAAAAAAAGTCTCATAGCAAATAAGTGAGGCCTGAAAGGGACAAACGAGGCTGGCCGGTGAGTCCCTTCAGGGTCACAGTTTTCATTGTAAGGTAAAAATGATCACGTTTCACACCTGCCATGGAAATCCCGTGGGCCACCATGCAGGAGCAAATTCAGCAAGCCAGCCTGGACGCGAGCCTGGGTTCTGGGCTCTTGTAGAATCTCCAGGAAAAGGCAGGAGTGTAGCTGGTGGAAGCAGCCACTTGCTGACTTGCTGGGGGCCTTTGTGTCTGTCCCTGTGTTTGTGCATGTGCAAATGGCCCCTTCTCTGTCTGGCTTGCTGTTATTTTGTTTGGAAAGCTCCTGGCTGGCTGTGGCCCTGTCTATTCAATCCCCTCTGTACAGAGGCATGTAAATGAGCTTGTTAATTCAACTGACCAATTGATTAGATTCTTTCTTAATGTGCTTAGCGCCATCCTAGGCACCGCAGGGAGGCGTGAAAGAAGCCCCAGTGAGGTCTCTATCTCTGACCTTCAGCAGCCCCCGTGCCTTGCTTAAGTAAGCCTCCTGTTCTTATCTGTAGAGTTAGAAGGGCAGGTGCTTTCCAGAAGGACTCTTCCTCCTCCAAGGTTCTCTGAGTGAAGTCACCAGAGACAGAAAGACATCAAGCCAGCTAGAGAATAAGACCCACTGTGTTTAAGAAAACAAAAGAGTTATGTGGAAAATATGTCCTTTGATTGTATCCAGAGTATAGTTGCTAGCAAATAAAAATTTGTCCTTTGATTGTATCCAGAGTATAGTTGCTAGCAAAGGCCGTGTTAAATTCGAAATTGGGATTTACTAAAACTTTTTAGTATAAATAGGTCCCACACAATGTGTGTTGTATATCTGAAAAAGTTTTCCACCTCTCCAGGCTGTCTGTCTTACTCTCTGTTGTCTAGCCACACTGACCTCCTTTCTACTCCATCTCCTGCCACGGGCCCTTTGCACAGGCTGGTACCACTGCTTGGGACAGCTTCCTTCTTACACTAATTCTTCCTTTACATTTCAGTTCAGAAGTCACTTCCTTAGCAAAGCTTTTCCTGAATACCCAGACAAAGTCAGTCTCTCTGTTCCATATTCCCTGGGGGACTCTGGCTCTACTTGCCATAGTCAAAGGTGGGGTTTGTGTAGGTATACTAGAAGATCAAGGACATCCTGAAGAGGTGAACAAAAGAAATAGAGCCACGGAGGTGAGAGGGTCCATGGTGTGTTTCCAGAACAGTAAAAAAGAACGGGGGAGTAGTTAGAGACCCAATTATAGAGAACAGTGTCCTTGAAACCCATCTTAGGTAAGATGTTCTGAGGACAGTGAAGCACTCAGGACGGCTGCCGTAAGAGCGGTCACACAGTGAAAGCCACTCTTCGGTGGATGTTGTTAAACCCTGATGGGGAAACTGAGCCCGGAGCCCTCCGGGGGCCATGAAGAAACCTGCTATAGGACAGCATCACGTCCAGCAATCCGTGCTGAGCGCCCTCTGGCTCCCGGGCACAGAGCGCGTGCTGAGCGCGGGCTGTTCACAGAGACTCGGGTGAAGCACAGGCAATGCCCAGCTCACTGGTTTCGGCCAAAAAGTGGAGAAAGATTAGCTGGGCCCCCTTGCAGTTTTCCCCTGAATCCTGAGAATTTGTCATACTAAAAAAAATTCTTTCCCTGAAGCCTTCAAAACTTTCTTCCTGCTGAAATCCCTCTCTCATGTTTTGCCGTGTGTGCTCTTAAATGTTGAGGAGACAGTTTGTGGTAGGTCTACCGCTTGGTTTTCAGGCGTGTGGACTTTTCTACATCTGCCCCCACACTCATGCAGTCGGTTTTTCTGCCGTAGGAACCAGCCCATATTGTGTTCTTATCACTGTGGCTAGTTTTGGCCTGGTGCCACCAGCCTGGAGGACACGTGTCCACACACACGTACACACATGCACACAGACACATAAACATACATTCACACATGCATATTCATGCACCCAAGTGTATACATCATATACACACACTGACATCGTAGCCACACGACACGCATATGTCCACAGCATATACACCTGCACGCACATACGTGCACGCGTATTTCACTAAGATGGTCATAGCAGGTGATGGGAAGTCCAGCCTCTTCCTCTGGCTGTCACCTGCAGAGCTAGCACCCCTTCCTCAGCCTCTGGGTTTCCCTGGCTTCTGAGACTTCTACTTTCCGTGGCATTTGGTCCGGAGTTCTCTGCCGTGAGTTCCTTCCGAGAGCTCTCAACATCCTTACTTCTTGACAAGAAAAGCCCCCGCCACCTCATTTTTCTGGGGGATATGTATATGTTCCATATATTACTATGTCCGGATCCGCTCCGCTAGATCTTGTGTTTCCCCCACACTGAAAGAAACCGGTTATGACCTCCTGCTTCTAGCGCAGCTGTCAGGCTGCTTTCCTGACAGTTGGCCAAGCTGGCTTTCTACAGACAGAACCCACTTCAAACGTTTATTTTTTATTAAATGTAACATGTTAAGATGTAACACTACGTGTCCCACAGCTTGAAGAGTTTTGAACGGCGTGGTGTTTTTTCCATAATGGGATTTGTTTTCAGTCACTTTTTCCAGCCGTAGATTTACTGTGACATGAGGGAAAAAGGAAACCTTTCAGAAAGAGGTTGGGCAACTGGGACGACGTCGGCCTATCCCATTCCCGTGAGACTCTGCGTCTAGCAACTTGCTCCAAACAGGAAGCTACTGCTGTTCTCTGTTCTACTCTCTGGAAAAGTGCAGGCCACGGTGCTTTGTACGACTCTAGACAAGTGTGTTCATGTTTTCCGTGAGAGTGAAGGGCTGTGTGGCCTGGATCTGCCTCTGCAAGCTCACCTCATATCGTCTGCCCTCACCGTCCGCTTCGACGTGGCCTCCGGTGTCCCTCTGCCTTGAGTCCTCTTGTCTCCTCCCCGGCCCTTCACGTGGTAAACTGTCCTTCACGGTGAGAGACTCACATTGGTCTGTGTGGATAGCTAGCGAGTGGCTGCCCTCCCCGTGAGGCTAGGGAAGGACTTGGTCTTGCACTTGCACTGGGTCAGGGACTTGGACTCTTTTGCCAAAAGAGTACCTGGAATAAGGTAGACTCCCAGTAAATATTTACTGAGGGGGCGAATTCATAAAATGAATGAGTGCTGATTGCCCAGACTGTCTTTTTAGAAATATTTAATTTATTTATTCATGAGACATAGAGACAGAGGCAGCGACATAGGCTGGGGGAGAAGCAGGCTCCTCGTAGGGAGCCCAGTGTGGGACTCGATCCCAGGATCCCAGGATCACACCCTGAGCCGAAGGCAGGTGCTCAACCACTGAGCCACCCAAGCATCGCCAAGACTGTCTTATTAACTCACTTATACCTAGATCCTGGCACAGAGCCTGGCACATGGTAGATGCCAAATAAGTGGTTTTTTTGGGTGAATGAACGAGCATTGCTTCATACGTGGTATCCTGTGAAGCACCGTCCTTTACCTCAAGGAGGTAAGTTTCTATTTAGGGACATACTGTGTGCTCAGGTGAGAGAAGCAAGGGTTCAACAGGCGTTGAGAAGAAGAATTCTGTTTCTGGGTCAACCCGTGATGGGAACCCTGCAGACTCACTGCTTTCTAGTGGTTCTGCAGCCTCTCTGAGCCTCAGGTTCCTTGTCTGTCGAATGGGAAAATAACAAGAGCTGATTCTCTGAGTTGTGAGGAGAGGATGGAGTAAAGCCCATGCTGAATCTCACACAGTACTTGGCGTGCTAGGAGTACTACGCAATGAGCCCTGTTAGGTATCGTTATTATTCATTTAGGAGGCCCCTCTGTATTTTAAGTGTGGTGAGGTCGTTGATGAACCCAGTGTGACTCACGCAAGGGTGTTCACTCCTCTGAGCTTCAGTTTTCTGCTATGTAAATTGAGGGGTTCGGTGATAGTTAGGCTCTTTCTAGGTGTGATGTTCTATTTAGAGTAGAGATAGCTAGATCAGTGGGGCAAGTATGGTCTGGGGAAGCTTCCAGGAGTGGGTGGACTGAGCCACATCTGGAAGGTCAAGTAGAACTGATTTAAGCAGAGAATAGAACGTGAGGTGTACCAACCAAGGGGAATGGGGCATGGGGCATTTGGGGGAAGGCTGGAGTGGAGAGGGTCGTCATTTAGGATTTATGGGAAAGGAGTGTAGGTCTCTGACAGGTTCTTAAGAGGGGACCCCCCTCTTTCCTGATGAAGAAAGTTTTGTGGGGTAAATGTAGCTTAAGCCGGATGAAAGGGGAAAAGGTAGGAAGCTGGAATCCGGAAACCCAGCCAGGGGACCCTGTAACTTCCTGGCACAGGCTCATAAGGGCCTGGGCTGGGGTTTAACAGGAGAAGTGAATGAGAAGAGAAGAATCCAGAATGAATGAAAGACACGGCCTGGCAGCAGAGCAGATGGAGGGCGTAAGAGAGATTTTTTTTTAAATTGGAGTTCGATTTTTAATTGGAGTCGATGAGCATAACACCCAGTGCTCATCCCATCAAGTGCCCCCCTCAGTGCCCGTCACCCAGTCACCCCCACCCCCTGCCCACCTCCCTTTCCACCACCCCTTGTTCATTTCCCAGAGTAAGAGAGATTTCTTGAATGCTTGCTGCACTGACAGGAATGTGTCCTGTCCTGAAGAAAGTCATGTTGTGCCCTAGAAAGGCACATCCGTGGCATGGCTGTCAACTCAGAAGAAGACCTGGCGTCTGGCAGCAGAGGGTGAGACCGTCCTCCATGGAAGCTAGGAGCCACGGGGAGGAGGGAAGCGCTAGGAAGGTCTCTACCCACAGTGCTTCTGAAACCAAATGTGTGAGTTTTCCACACCAAGCAATTCTCCAGTTCTCTGCAGACACCAACTAGGTGCCCTACAATTTAATTCACTTCTGCCACCAATCACCCAGAGTTAGTGTAGACCTTCCAGGTTAGAGGCTGTCCCCCAAGCTCATCCCCCACTTCAGATATCATTTGCAGGTACTGTGTCACCAGGTTACTCCTGTCCAACTTGGCTCCAAGTGGGAGGTTCCCATGACCCCCTCGTCAGGTTTGAGAACTTCCTAGAATGGCTCATAGAAGTCAGGAAAAACTGTCTCCTTTCTGTTGCCAGTTTATTATAAAAGGTAGAACTCAGGAAGAGCCAGATGTAAGAAATGCATAGGGCAGGGTATGAGGGGAGGAGCGCGGAGCCTCCACGGCTTCCGTCGGGCGCGCCGCCCTCCCAGCACTGGGTACCCTCGCCAATCCAGAAGTTTTCTAAACCCTGTCACTTAGAGTTTTTTATGGAGGTTCCATTACATAAGCATGAATGATTAAATCATTGGCTATCGGTGATTACCGAGTTTCCAGCCCCTGCCTCTCCCTGGAGGTCAGAGTGGAGCTGTAGTTCCAAGCCTCTAAACACTCTTTGGTCCTTCAGCCCCCATCCTGCAGTTACTGGGGCCCTACCAACAGTCAGTCATGAGCATAAGCTCAGGGATGGTTGAAAGGGGCTTATTGTGAATAACGACCCCCCCCCCATCACTCAGGGAATCACAAGGGGTTTAGAAGTTCTGTGCCAGGAACTGAGGACCAAAACCAAATACATTTCTCATTCTATCACAATATTAGGGCAGGAATAGAAGGAGGGGTCGACAGCCAGCGCTGGTGTCCAGCCCCAGGGCACATCTGTCCAGGGACCTGGGCAGGTTAGGGGCGCAGCCTTAGAATCCACAATAGAAACTGAGGCTACTTTCTGGAGCCACGGGAATGAGGCAGGAAGCAGACTTCCTTTAGCACTGCCCTGGGGAGACACAAAGTCCTGAGATACCCAAGAGATGCAGGGACGCTCAAACTAGCTAGGGAGGTAACTTGGCTACCAGTAGGTTACTTTGGGGTGAGTGGTGCTGAGCTGTAACCCCTTGGCAGGACAGCAGTGGGAAGCCCTGTTGGGAATACATGTGGGCTCCAGCACAGAGTGGGAGGATGGTGGTGCCGTGGGACCAGCGCCTTGGTGTCCCACAGCCCCGGACTCAAAGCCGAGCTCCACCACCTACCACCTTTGCCTTGGGAGCAAGTCACTAAGCTTGCCTGAGCCTCCGTGTCCTCGTCCTCCATAGGTGAGGATCTGCTGGGTTAATATCTGTGATGGGGCTGACATGTAGTAGGTGCTCAATAAACGGTAGACATATAAAAACTGTAAAAGGGGGGCACCTGGGTTGCTCAGTGGTTAAGCGTCTGCCTTTGGCTCACGTTGTGACCCCAGGGTCCAGGGATCGAGTCCCTCATCAGGAAACTTCTTCTCCCTCTGCCTGTGTCTCTGCCTCTCTGTGTGTCTCTCATGAAAAAAATAAATAAGATCTTTAAAAAAATAGAATAGTAAATAAAAACTGTAAAAGATAGGAATAGGTTAGGCAGCCAAATCCAAATGCAGATGCTAAGGAAAGAGAAGCTCCTTTTCCCTCTCTGCCCTTGGCATGACCCGGGCTACACCTGACAGCTCAGAAGGGGAACTTCCTCTTTGCAAGCCTCATGGCTGCAGTCGTGACTGGCCGGCTTACATGCATAGAACTGTAAAGTTTTACTTAGCCGACCATACATCATTTTTTTCATGGCGACTTTGACAATTTGTTCCCAAGGTGTCAGGTAGTGGTATGGTTAGGTCAGGTCTCCCTTTCTCCATCCTGGTTCAATAGTTTCAGTTAGAACAGTGGTTCTCCAAGTGTGGTTCCTGGACCAGCGGAAAGGCATCGCCTGGCAACCTGTTAGAATGCAGATTCTGGGGGCTGCACCCCAGACCTAATAAATCAGAAACCGTAGGCATGGAGGCAGTCCATCAATCTGTGCTTTGACAAGACCTCCAGGTGACTCTGAACACACTAGCGTTTGAGAACCAAACACTTGGAGTGTTGCAGACTAGAACTATGTTCAAGTGTGAGTGATGACGCTAAGAGGGATTTACCACCTGTGGAACATCGAGCCAATAATTTTTCAGAATTTCCAAAAGACATTTCTGTTCACTGTAAATAATCTAGATCTCCAAGCCTATTAAGACTGTCGGTTAAAAAAAAAAAAATAAGACTGTTGGTTAAATAAGATTGAGAGAGGCACTGCATGTGAACTTCTGAAGTTTAATTTTTTTAAAAAAGATTTTATTTCTTCATGAGAGAAACATACACAGAGAGACAGACAGACAGACAGACATTCAGGCAGAGGGAGAAGCAGGCTCCATGCAAGGAGCCCGATGTGGGACTCGATCCCAGGACTCCGGGATCACGCCCTGAGCTGAAGACAGCCAGGCAACCGCTGAGCCACCCAAGAGTCCCTGCAGTTTAAGTTCTCTAGTAGTCACAAGTGTGGGATTGAAGGGTAGGGATGTTAGCAGTTGATAGGCTGCATGTTTTTGCATTTAAGTTTTAATCACAGACTGCTCCCCCAAACAATTTCCTTTTTGGAATAGGAAAAGCTAAGAATGCCGCAGTCTCGTCCCTCTTCTCTTCTGACTTTTTTCAGCACAGTTTTTTTAATTCCAGAGAAGAGTCTGAGCTCTTAGAGGCATGCTCCTCATCTTATTTTCCATAACTTTGTCCTGGAAAATGCAGTCTGGGCGGAAAGCTGTTTAAAGAGTAATCATCCCGGTCAAGTCCAGAATGCAGAGTTCAAGGGCAGACAGATGCTTTGTCATATGCGGGAGGGGTACTGCATGGACAATGCAGTTGGCAGAGGTCGAGCCTGGCTTGGCTGTCCCTGGATTATTCACATCCCCCTCCCCACTGCCCCACCGGCGCTGCAACCTCTGTCCCCCTGCCCCAGCTTTGAGCCAACCCCTTCTCCTTGATGTAAACCCTAAACCCTGCCCATACACTTAAGACTTTGCTCCACGTGTTTCTAATTCGTTTACACTTCACTCATCAGCATGTGTTGGGTGAGCACCCCGCCACGTCCAGGCTTTATGAGCTGCATTTACAAGGCTGCTTTTCTTGAACAGGGATATCATATATTCCACCAAAAAAAAAAAAAAAAAAACGGAACTCGAGCCTGGGAAATTAAGATTTCGGTGCTAAACTTGGAGTGAACTTGTGAAGTTTGAATGGACCTGAAACTCAGCACAGATGTTACCCATTCTCTAAGAATAGCCTTGGGTATTTTTGCACAGAATTTCTCCACTTTTTCTTCCATGCAATTTTCTCCCTGCTTCCACGAGGATGGGAGAATGTGCAGATATGGGAAAGGTGTGAACCTTGCTTCTCGACGCTCTTGCTTCCCAGCTAACGCAAACCTAGCGAAGCTAGCTCAAGGCCAGTCTCCACACCATCGCAACGTTTTTCTTTCCTAGAGAACAGCAGTTGGGTTTGCTGTCCCACTTCTGCAGAGTTCCTGAAAGGACAGCAGGGCGGTTGACAGTTTCGTGTTAATTTTGAACATAGATGGGAGGGAGTCTTCCATTGACAGAAAGTGTGCCGATGGATTCCGTTTCTGGAAACTTAAATTGTTGGACTTGAGTGTTTGACGTTCTTTTAATTTTTTATTTTACTTTTTTAAAGATTTTATTTATTTATTTATTTATTTATTTATTTATTTATTTATTTATTTATTGACACAGAAAGAAAGGCCAAGACACAGGCAGAGGGAGAAGCAGACTCCCTGCAGGGACCCTGATGTGGGACTCGATCCCAGGATCCCAGGACCATGACCTGAGCCACCTGGGCATCCCTTGACATTCTTTTAAAAATTAACTTTAAAATTTTTTTAAAAATTAAAATTAAAATTAAAAAATAAAATAAAAATAAAATAAATTAACTTTAATCATTTAATCCCAGATATGTAGGGCATATATTTTATAGAAACAAATATGTCAAAAAAAAAGAGAAACAAATGTCCACAATCTTTGCCCCTCCTCCATTATTTCTTACCCCCCCCCCAACTATTTTAGCTGTTCTTTTGATTTACCCTCATATCTGTAAGTACTGCTTACATTACTTCTGAATTTTTCAGTCCCAGGTGTGTTTTGTTGAACATGAGGATGGAGCCCACTTTCACCATCCTCTCCTTCCGCCTCAGCACACATGCACACTCCCATCCCACCCTCTCTTTGTGTAATTATGTTTTAGCTTTGGTTTGATTGGTAACCACTGCTTGCAGAACAACCGTGTGCACGCTTTTCACAGCTGAGCCATATGGTGGACTAGCTTGGGTCAGGTCTCCAGGATGCCAAGCCTAAGGCAGAGATTCATGTCCGGTGTGTACTGGTGAGTGATCCTGGAAGAAGACCTGTGAGGGTGTGAGATGCAGAGTGGGATGGCTCTGAGCTGGGCTAGCTTGCAGAGTTACTCAAAACTGAGACCCACTCAGTCTTTGTGTGACCACAGAGACCAGTTGTTGGGAGGTCCCTGGGGAGGAGGCTTAACCTTGCAATGAGGCGGCTCCCTTAGGCTGAGAGCAAGTTCCAGAAAGATACAGCTGTGAGCTCCCAGCAGGTGACGCCCCCAGCTGCTGGGGGCAGGAAATGGGGAGGTTTGACCAGGATTGGGGGCTGTTGGTGGGTAATCTGGGCTTCACACTGCAGCATCCATCCATGTGCTGGGATTACTTTTCTCTTCCTGAAATCCTTGTTTTCTTTGTGGTTAATAAATACCTTTTTCTTTTTCATTTGTCTGCTTTTCTATGTACCTCAGACTAACGTAACCTCAAGCACTTCTGAAATGTGTAAATCTTCTATCAATCACTTGATATCTTGATATTGTAAAATATCAGTATCTTAAAGTTGATTGTATGTTTTATCCATTTCACCTTATCCTTCTCTGCCTCTTTTTTTTTAAGTAGTGTGGAGCCTAACACAGGGCTTGAACTCACAACCCTGAGATGAAGACCTGAGCTGAGATCAAGAGTCAGACACTCTACTGACTGAGCCACCCAGCCACCCCTCTCCGTAATCCTTCTGACCTGCTCTAGTCCTGGCTTAGTGCGCATTTGTCTCAGCAAGGCTCCCTTTCACCCTGGTCCTCAGAATTCCCTCTTGCTTCTCTCTTGAGTTAGATCTTTTATTTCCTGGATCCCACACCTTCTAGAAGGATCCACACCTTCTTTGGTTCTTTCATTGTGGTACAATGTGTTCTCTAGGAAGTGTATGTCAGAAGTAAATTGTACAAGAACTGAATTTCTGAAAATGCCTTTATTTTTTCTCAAAGGTTGATAATTTGACTAGATATAGAATTCTAGTGATTGATATAAAATTCTAGAAAGGACTTTCATTCAAAAATTACAAGCCATTGCTCAATTATCTTCTAGCTTTCAAAGTTGCTGTTGAAAAATGCAATACCATTTTGTTTTTTTTTCCTCTTTGGTAGTCTGTGTTTTCTTTGTCCCAAGTGTCTTAAAGTTTCACAGCCATGTGCCTTGGTCTTGTTCGTTATCATCCCTTCATTAGGAGACACTTCTTATGTTGCTACAGGTCTTGCAGACTATGCCAAGAATGCAAGGCTTTACCCTCCCTAAACCAGGTCCCTTCTTAAGGTCGTATTTGCAAGGAGCAACCTTGAAGGATGAGATACAGCTTCACCCAGGACAAAGAGCAGGGCTCCTATTGCTTCCCCATAAATGCAGCAGATTCCTCAAGCCAAGAGTCCCTTACCTCATCCAGGCCCTGGTGCATTGCCTCTGTGAGACTTGAAGGCAAGGGGAATTGGTATAAACATACTGATGCTCATGCTGCTGGTTCTTCCAAGAGCAATGAAGTCCTTTCTCTCTGACTCACGAGTCTTGTATCCTCTGTCTATAACCATGAAACAGTCAGGCTAACTTATTAATTATAAGTAGGGTAAAATCAAATCTTACCCTTAACATCATTATTGTCCTGGACACTTGGTAAACTCTGGAGACAGAAATTTTCTTGATGATTTATTATTTATTTGATGATTTCCTGGAGATCTAGGAAGCTAACTGTTACTGCTGTTGCTGCTGCTGCTTTTTTTTTAAAAAAAAAAACTTTATTCAGATAAAATTCATATACTGTAAAAGCCACCAATTTAAATACTACAGTTTAATGTTTATTAGTGTATTTCGAGAATTCTGCAACCATTACCACTAAATAATTTCAGTATGAACCTCAAGAAGAAAGTCCATACCCATTAACATTCACTCTACATTCTCTCCTCTGACAACTGCTAATCTACTTTCTACCTCTATAGATGTGCCTATTCTGAGCATTTCATCTAAATGTAGACAATGGGTGACTTTTTGTGACTGGCTTCCTTCACTTAGTACAACATTTTCAAGATTCATACATGTCATAGTACATATCAGTACTTCTCTCTTTTCTGTTGTTGAATAATGTATTGATACACCATATTTTGTTTATTCATTCATCAGCTGAGGGACATTTAGATTGATTCCACTTCCTAGCTATTGTGAGTAATACTGTTATGAATATTCGTGTACAGGTTTTTTGAACTATGCTTTCATTTCTCATAGGTATATACCTAAAGTGGAATTGCTGGGTCATATGGGAACACTGTCTAAAATTCTGAGGAATTGTCAAATGTATTCCAAAGAAACTCTTCCATTTTAGAATCCTATGAGCATTGTACAAAGGTTCTGATTTCTCTACGTCTCTTCTTATTGTCTTTTTAATTTAAGCCATCTTAATATGTGTGAAGTGCTGTCTCATCGTGGTTTTGATTTATTTCCTAAATGACAAATAATATTGAGCATCCTTTCCTGTGCTTAATAGCCATTTATATATTTCCCATGGAGAGCTGCCTATTCAAAATCTTTGCCCATTTTTTAAATTGAATTGTCTTTTCACTGTTGAGTTATAAAAGTTCTTTATAGAGATATAGGTGTCTTATCTGATACATGATTTGCAAAAATTTTGTTCTGTTCCTTAGGTTGTCATTTCATTTTCTCAGTGGAGTTCCATGATGAAGCCCAGTTCATCTATTTTTTTTTTGTTACTTGTGCTTTTGATATCATATTATTTAAGAAACCATTGATGAAATCACTATCATAAAGACTTATGCCTATGTTTCTCCTAAGGATTTTTTAGTTTTAGCTCTTACATTTAGGTTGATGTTCCCTTTTGAGTTAATTTTCATATATGGTGCGAGGTAGGGTTCCAGCTTTATTCTTTTGCATGCAGATATGCAAAGTTGTCCCAACATTATTTATTACAAAGACTATTCTCCCGTTGAATTGTCTTGGCACTCTTGTCAAAAATCAATTACCCTATATATAAAGGTTCATTCCTGGATTCTCAATTCTATCCTGTCCAATCTATATGTCATGCCTTATGATATCAAACTGTCTTCATTGCTGTACTTTTGTAGTAAATTTCAAAATCAGGAAGTATGAGTGCTCCAACTTTCTTTTTGCAAGGTTATTTTGGCTGTTGGTTCCTTGCATTTCCATATCAGTTTTGGGGACAGCTTGTTAATCTCTGCAAAAAAGACAGCTGGTAAATTGATTGGTACTGTGTTGAATCTATAGATCAATTTGGGGAATATTGACATCTTAATATTAAGTCTTTTGATTCATGAACATGGGTTGTCTTTCTATTTATTTAGGTCTTCTTAATTTCATTCAAAAATATTTTGTAGTTTTCCATGTATAAATCTTAAACTTCCTGTGTTAAATTTATTCCTAAATATTTTATTCTTTTTGATGCTATTGTAAATGGAATTATTTTCTTAATTTCACATTCACCTTGTTTATTGATAGTGTATAGAAATACAGTTGATTTTTGCATATTGATCTTATATCCTGTAACCTCGATTAACTTTTTATTAGTTCAAATAGATTTTTTTGGCATATTAAAAATTTTTTTATATACAAGATCAGGTCATCTGTGAATACAGGTAGTTTTACTTATCCTATAAGTATATAGGTGGAATGTTCTATAGACAGCTATTAGGTCTAGTTGATTTATAACGCTGTTCAAGTCTTCTGTTTCCTTGCTGATCTGTCTAGTTGTTCTGTTCGTTATTGAAAGTGTGGTGTCAACATTTCAAACTATTTTTGTTGAATTGCCTATTTCTCCTTTCAATTCCTTCAGTTTTAGCTTCATGGATTTTGGGGCTCTGGTGTTGTCTTCCTAATGGATTGACTCTTTTGTCATTATAAAATGCTATTTTTTTAAAAGATTGTATTTATTTATTCATGAGAGACACAGAGAAGAGGCAGAGACACAGGCAGAGGGAGAAGCAGGCTCCCTGCAGGGAGCCTGATGCAGGACTTGATCCCAGGATCACGACCTGAGCCAAAGGAACATGCTCAATCACTGAGCCACACAGGTGCCCCTAAAACGCTATTATTTGTCTCTAGTAACAATTTTTATCTTAAAGTCTATTTGGTCTGATATTAGTATAGCCACTCCACCTGTCTTTTGACAGTGTTCTCATTGATTTTATCAAAGACTCAATTTTCAGAGGCTTTGAGCTAACCATTCTGGAAAGTGGAATCCCTAACTACTTCTTAACCACCTGTACAGATGAGTTTTCTGTGTTTAGGCCTACTTTCTGCCCTATGTAAAGTTATTTCTTGGAGATGCAACAATATTAGGTAACTTCATTGCTTTAATTCCTGCTTAGGATCAGTTTTCTTGGGTCTGCTATGTCATTTGCATGGGTCCTTTTGCTTCCAAAATTCTGTAACTGTTAACTCCTTCTCTATTTCTTCATCCTTTTTCACCTAAAAAATGTCTTTATTCTTGGGGTGCCTGAGTGGCTCAGGTGATTATGCATCTGTCTTCAGCTCAGGTCATGATCTCAGGGTCCTGGGATTGAGCCCTGCATGGCTCAGCACTCCCCCTACTCAGCAGGGAGTCTGTTTCTCCCTCTCTCTCTGCCCCTCCCCCTGCTCATATTCTCTCTCAAATAAATAAATAAAATATATTTAAAAAAATAATCTCTTTGACTCTTGTATCAGTGGGTTTTCCAAGGGAACACAGTTCAGTGAGTGATTTAAATATTTAACCTATTATTTGAGGGTAGCTTTAGCTGTTAGCTGCTTTAGTCTAAGTAACCTGAATTTTCTTGTGTAATTTGCAGCATTTTTTTTGTTGTTGTTTAATGATAAGAGAATTTTTTTTAATATCAGGGATCCAGATACCTGGCAGAATTCTAAATTTAATTACAGATAGTACTCATATTACCTTTGAAATTTAGGTGTGGAATTTGAATATCTTTGATTCACAGTAAGAATAGTCAGCTGCTTCCAAGGCTTCGCACTACTTGATTTTCCTTAGAGCAGGGGCTCCCAAATTTGAATGTGCACCAGAATCACCCTGAGGGCTTGTTAAAATACCACTTGCCAGAGTTTCTGATGTAGGAGCTGGAGATAAGGCTCCAGAATTTGCATTTTCAACAAGTTCCCAGGTGATGCTATACTTCTGGTCCTGGGACATACTGAGAATCACCCCCTCAAGTGTGTGGAATAGAAAAGTGTTCCCTTTTGTGTGGGGAGGACATTTAGGGATTAGATGAGAACAGAGAGGAAGAGCACTAAGAGAATCAGGGGAAGAAGGATGTGCCCACTTCGCTCCCAGCCCATTGCTCCTTGCTCATGACCACTCTTCTGTTTTCCTCCTCTCTCTGCACTGATAAAACCATGACAAAATCTGCTTATAGAGGCTCTTGGCATGAGAATTGTATCCATGGGGGAAAAAAAGGAACAAAGTGATTAACCATGAAAAACCTTAATCTGAAGTCCTGCAAATATATTTTTATGTGGAATTTGGAAGTGGCTGGGAAGTGTATGCAGGGCCAAGAAAAGTCAGTCCTTATGTACTTTGGTGAGATGCACCAGATTGAGTATTCCACCTAAGGCAGCAGGATTCTAGGCAATTCTGTGAGGCAATCCCCTTGTCTGCAGGTTTCACTTCTTTGCTAGAGCCTCCTTTTTCCTTCTTGCAAGTCTGAAAAGGCAGGGACACTGTCAACCACATCGGCAGAGGGCCAGACCTAGTGGCTGGTTTGGACCACAGATAGGAGGAGCTCAGACTGGAGGCCAGGCCTCTAGGTTGTTTCCGTGTAGCTGTTCAGAGATTCTTTCATCATTGTCTCACATTCAGCCATACTTTTTGTCCTCAGAATGTTCTTCTGTAATATGGTTGCGAATATTGAGAAATAAATGTGGCTGCCAATGATAGTATCCCAATGGCTAGAGGAGTTGGGAGAAAGCCAAGAGAAGTGAGAACTCAAAACCCTGGCCTTGTATGAGGCTGCCTTTCAGACACTTTTATTACTTAAAATGCAATGCACCTGGTAGTTCCTGCTGTCAACTCAGAAAGTGAGGAGCTGGGAAGGAGAAAGCAGAGTCTGGGTAGATAGATGACCTGAGAAAGCAAGCTTTGGAGCCTTGTTTACCTCTAACTTGTCACCTTCTTTCTTAGGCCTGTTATGGTGTTGTGTTTTTAATCTACAAAATGATGGCTTGGTTTTAGATAATTCCCAAAGGTGCTTCCATCTTTGATATTCTTTGATTTTCCCAAGATCACCTCTTACATCTTTTGGGCAGCCAGGGTAAGAAACCCTGTCTCTTGACTCCAAAGATAGAGCTCAGAGTACATAGAAGATTCAGTGTTCCCTAGTCCCAGAGGCTCCCAGAGGTTATTTCCTGTTAGCAGTTTTCAATGGCTTTGGAGAGAAGTTCATTGCTATGACAGTGAGACAGCCACACTGGGGAAAATATGATGTATTGTATTGTGTAGGAAAAAGTCAGTGTTATCCAATCCAGTAATCAGATTTTCAGACAAAAGCATGACCCTGGAGCATGCTGTCTATGGCTAAGCATAGCATTAGTCTTGTCTCCAAAAACAGTTAAAAAAACCATTGTGTACTTGGCTTGTCTGTCTGTTTTGGATATGGAAATAGGTCTCGCCTGAAAAATTTTCTAATTCTTATTTTGAAGGCAGCTACATTGCTCTGAAGATATTGATTATAGCAGTAATTAATTTAGCATTTATTATGAAGCATTGACTGTGTGCCAGGCTCTGGGTAAAGTAACAGGAATATAGAGAAAGACTCTATAGGGGAGAACTGGTCAGGGGAGAGGAGAGAAAGGCAAAAAAAAAAAAAAAAAAAAAGCCCGTATTTATTTATTCCTTCCTTCCTTTATTCCTCAGGGATTGTTGGAGCATTTGCTAGGTGCCCACCTCTGTACTGTGCTGGGGATACAAAAGTGAATGCAACAGACACATCCTTGTGGTCCCCAAGACTACGCTTCAGCAAGGTTTACCTTATCATGGAGGGGGCCAGATCAGATGGGTGGGTGTATAGGCAAGATCGAGATCCATGGAGGGCTTCCCAGAGGAGGTGACCTGGGAACTAATGCCAAGTAGAAACAGATACTAGCCAAGAGAGGCAAAGGCAGAAGGAACAGTTAAGCAATGGCTGGGTAGAGGAAGTGCTTAGTTGGGTACAGACCAAGGATTTAAGGAGGAATAGTAGGAACCAAGAAAGCAAAGGTAGGCAAGGTGAGGCTCTGTTTTATCTCTTGCTAAGAACTTTAGACTTCCACCTAAGGTGATGGGGAGATGACTTAAATATTGCATAGTGGAGGAATTATTACAGGAAACTCCAGCTGTTTTACAGAGCATAAAAGTGATATAACTGCATAAATAGTAAAACAAAAATTTTAAAGCAGAACATAAAAATTGTGGGCTCACTGTGGTTGCTGATAAGTGAGATATAATCGTGATTATATTAAAGCATGGGAGGATTTCTAAAAGCAGAGTCTATTATTTGCGTTGGGAGATTCTTTAAGAATCCCTTTATGATAACTGCTTAACATCGGATCTCTACTGCATGCCAGTAGATCAAGACCCAATCCCATCCCTCAACCATCAGATATTGGGAGATGTCATAATGTCAATGCAGATTTAAGAAATGTGTGATTATGGGGCGCCTGGGCGGCTCAGTCAGTTAAGCGTCTGCCTTCGACTCAGGTCTATGATCTCAGGGTCCTGGGATCAAGTCCTGCATTGGGCTCCCGCTCAGCAGGAAGTCAACTCCTCCCTCTCCCTCTCCCTCTGCCCCTCCCCTCCTCGTGCTCTCTCTCTCAGATAAAAAAGTAAAATCTTAAGGAAAAGAAGTGTGTAAATATGAAACATCCAGCATAGACAAATCCACAAACAGGAAAGGGACTGATGGTTGCCAAGATCTGGGAGGAGTGACAGTGAACAGGTCCAGGGGTTCTTTCTGGGATGATAAAAATGTTCTGGAATTAGTGGTGATGGCTGTACAACACTGGGAGTATACTAAAAACTGCTGAGTTGTACACTTTGGTTAAAATGGTTCTTTTTATGTTACACGAATTTTAGCTCGGTAAAGAATACTGGAAGAAAAAAAAGATGTTTTTTGTTTTGTTTTTGATAGTGAAGGGCAATCGGAAGTGTGAGCTGAACTGCCAAGCAATGGGCTACCGCTTCTACGTTCGGCAAGCTGAGAAGGTCATTGATGGCACCCCCTGTGACCAGAATGGCACGGCCATCTGTGTGTCTGGGCAGTGCAAGGTAAGTGCCCAGACCGGGTGTCTGCAGCTCATTCTCTGGGTGTTTGTTCTGGAAATGTCGACTCCGTTGTGTGTTGCCAGGCTGCCCCATCACCTCCCCACAGCCCACGGAGGCGCTGGACCATAGGCCCCGGGAGAAGTAGGCTAAAGCAGGGCCGCCTGGTCCTCTCTGGGTTTTTGATCTTAGGACATCACCACGGCTCGGTCTAGCTTTTCAAGTATTAAGTGATGTGTTATTTCCACCACGTGCATCAAAAGGGACCCAGCGATCCTTCCTCACCCCTGAAGTGGAGGTTATTGAAAAGGCCCTGCCGGGCTGGAAAACTGGTGGCATCACGAGGGTGGCATTTTAAGGACCGTGTGTATTTTATCTTGCCTCCCAGCAGATGGAGCAGGCTTCCAAGTGAAAGGGGTCTAGTGCCTTTTAGAGCAGAATTATACCTGAAACAGGATATTTTCAGCCTCTCTGGACTTGAGAAGTCTGTTCCAGGAACTCCCTGCCCCACATTCTGCAAACACTTGGGGCTTGAGAGCATCCTTGTAGGGTGCTAACCTGTGACATAAAGAACCACCTGGTTAGAAATAGGCACCCTAGATGAGATGGCACGGGTCCCATAGCCACATTGATTTGGGCCTGGACTGCCACCCTTCTTGCATCTGTAAACTTCATGACTCTTCGGAGCCCAGACTAAAACACCACCGTAATTACCGCTCCATAGCTGGCAGGCTTGATTTGCATCAGAGGAAGAGCTCTTTGGTTCCCGTAATACCTTAGCTGTCGTTGTTTAGTAGAAGAGCTACTGAGGTGTCATTTATAAGCACCGCCTTCTCCAACCAGACTTTTTTTTTTTTTTTAATGAGATTTCAAATAGGATGCAAAATGACTTATTCAAGCAGAACAGATGTTTTCAGATTTTCGATGAAAGCTAAAGGAACAGCTGTCATCTGATATCTGAGGAGTGTGAAGGGTCTCTGGAAGAGCAAAACCCAAGGGAAGTAGGATGAGGTGTGGAAGAGGCAGTGATGGGAAGTACAGCGGCAGCTCAGACCCGTGGCTGGCCTCCCATTTTCTACCACGGAGTTCCACATGCCCTCTCTGTGGCTCGCTGACCCCAGATTATACCCAAGAGGGTTCTGTAGAGGTTTTGATCTCCAGCTCACCTGGTCTCTGTTTCTGAATATGACTGAGCCTGAAATGGTGGGCCTTGCAGCAACCTAGCTTTGTCTTTCAGGCCGAGTCAGAGCTGCTTCATTTCCCGAATACAGGTGCACACTGCCAGGAGGTGGTGTAGTGTAATGGTTAAAAACATGCCCTTAAAAAAAAAAAAAAATGCCCTTGGAAGTCAGACCTTCTGGATTCAAATCCTGCCTTTCTACCCTGTGATTTACTGCATGATCTCATGCAGGTTACATAAGGCTCTCTGTGCTTCTCGAATATGAGGAGGGTGGTGCCTACGGCCTGGTCTGGCATGTAAGCATGCTGACATCTATTAGCATCAATACATTGTTTACGTCCACACACGTCCTGTCATATTTGAGTTTCCTATGCAAAAGCCTCTTCTTTGTTTATCTCCTTGTTGGTAGATTGCAGATTTGTGAGACTCGCATTGTCTTTTGTGAGATCACTATAGGTTGAATTGCCAGGGGATTGCAGATTCTAATTGGGCAGGTCTGGGAAGGGCCTGGGAATCTGCTTTTCCAGCAGGCTCCCATGTGATGCTGATGCTGCTGGTCCACAAGTAGCAAGGTTTTAAAGGACGCTTTGATGAAAATACAGTTAGCCCAGTCTCAGAAATGTAAATGTAGAGTGGTATAATGACTTGGAAGGAAGAGGAAATGTGGTCTCATCCCACTGGAGGAGCATGTTTTCCTAGTGTTGCATTAAATGTCTGGGACTCTATGATATGAAGGAAAAGCAAACACTTATAAGGACATGGGTATGGATTCTAACCAATCGTCGAAAACCAGTCAGACCATAGGATGGCACAGTTTGCAGATGATAATTGCTAAACGATCGGGACAGACATTCCCCAGGATGTGAGTAGATTAATAGGAATTTGATGTTACAAGGACCGCTTTGATATTGCTCCATGTTTGTTGTCTGTGCACTTGTCTGACATTTCCTCCAACGAAGTTGTTTGGAATCACTGACTCTTCCGTCCTCTTTACAACCTCAGTTTAAAATAATCAGAAGTACATTTGCTTCCCAGGCTGAAGTTCTGTTTACTTTGCAACTTTCAAAGGGTACAGTGGCCTTTTCTGAATATTTGATTGGAAGCCCAGAATTCAAATTGATATCTCCGCCTCGCTGACTTGCGGCTGCGAGAGCTGTCACTCGCAGACATGAGCGTCTGCATCTGAAATAGCTCCAGAAAGCCTCTGCTGGCCACACAGAGTTGAAATGCCAGCCCAGGTCTGCAACAAAAGTTAATGAGAGGCGACGAGCATTAAATGAGACTACAAGCTCAGCCCACAAAAGGGTAGTGAAGAGAGGAGAGTGTCGTCCCCCTTGACACCAAGCCAAAGAAAGGCCCCAGGCCCACCCGGTGCAAACTGGAATGCTCTGTTCCTCTGCTGGCAGAGGCCTCTCTGGCCAGCTTGTGTTTACCCTGTTGCTGGAACTCCTTTATGCTTCAAATCCAAGAATTGGAAGATGGCAAGAGGAATGCAGATGTCCCAGGACTGGCTTGGTTCAGGGCTGGAAGCTGGAGAATATGGGGGAGGGGGTTCTCTACGGTCCTGAGTAGTGCTAGGTTATACTTTCTTTTCTGAACAGGGACTGAAGGATCCCAAAAGTTGTCTTCAGGCTAAGGATTGCATCTAGATAGGCTATGAGGGGAAAGAACCGTCTCTTCCTTAAGCAGCCAATGAATCTGAAGCCCACAGAGACCTTCCCTTCCTCACCTAGACCCCATCCCTGTAGACATCAAATAGGAATGTCTGGCCAGTCTTCAGAGAAGTCTCTGAGACACTTCTAGCCCTGCCCTATCATTATTGTCCTTTATGGGAACTAAATAGCATTTATATCTAATTAACAGAGAGCACAGTAATAACATCTGTCATTAAGCATCACATTAACTCTGCAGTGATTTTTTTTTTTTTTTTTTGCTTGATCTCAGCTTTAAACTCTGCCTACACAATTCTGGATTTTAATAGTTTGATGACACATGTATCATTTTTGCTCACCACTCAGTAAACCTAGATGAAGGTTTCTCTTTGGTGGCACAGCAGGCTTTTGAAAGAATAGGGTCACTTCGGTCAAGGAAGAGAAGAATATTCTCGACTCCCTGGAGACCAGCCTTACAGAAACCTCAGACTTCTAGACTGGACTGATCCTTAAAGTGAGAATCACCCTAAGACCCACCCTCCTCCCCCCATAAATCCCTAAATTCCACTCAAGGAAGTATCTTCTCTAGGCCAATGAGAAACCCTAGAGGAGCAAGGTGTTGGAGATGATGTGGCTAGCAAGGAGTCTTTTCCAAGAATACCAAATTCCAGATACTGCAGTGCATGCTTTACGTATAAAATGGTATCACTGGGGCACCTGGGTGGCTCAGTGGTTGAACATCTGCCTTTGGCTCAGGTTGTGATCCCGGGGTCCTGGGATCGAGTCCCCCATCGGGCTCCCCACAGGGAGCCTACTTCTCCCTCTGCCTATGTCTCTGCCTCTCATGAATAAATAAATAAAATCTTTAAAAAATGATATCAGTAATCCATCTGTCTTCACAATAACTCAATCAGTGGGAATTATCAGTCCCCATATTACAGAACACTGCAAAGCCAAGCTGAGTCAGACACACAAAGGGCTACACAGGGGTTGACTATTAATATTGGTTTCTTAGGCTGCACTGTTCATAGGGATAGGAAGACTAGTTTCCATGTGATGGGAAGAAACCCATGTGCTTTATTTAGATCTCTCTCTCTCTCTCTCTCCAGAGTTTCTTGTCCCCGCTGCCTCTTTCTAAAACAGATGGCCTTTTCAAAACATGTATCAGGACTTATCTCCCCTTTGCTTAAAATTGCATCTGTGGCTCCCCTTCCCCTATGGAATAAAGCCCAGCCCTCCATCATCTGTCTCATGCCCGGCCTCCCTGGGCCCCCAGTGCTGGCAGGGCTGGGACAGGTTACCCCATGAGCCAGCAGGCCTGCAGGGCTGTGTGTCCATGAGAATGTACCCACTGTCCCTTCAGCCTCTAGTGCTGTTCTGTGTCCATCCTTGGTCCACTTGGTGGGCTCTGCTCAGAAGCCACTGGCTGACCCGCTCGAGCACTGTTTCTCTCTTCCGCTCCCACTTCTTGTAACTGTTTATTCCCGTTGCCCCCACCTACCACCCAGCAAGCTGGGAGTGATTCCAGGAACTTTGCTTTAGCAAAATGCCTACCATTGAATAGGTGCTTAAAATAAATGTGTAAATGAATTGAGGTCTCGGTGACTCAGTCTGTTGGATTTCAGCAAATGAAATTAGTCTTGAAACCAGCACAGAGCTTTCTCATTTTTGCCTGGGATGGGCAATTGAGTGCAGATAAAAACAAGGACACGAAGCCCCCTTGGCCAAATCCCCAGAACCCCAGGCCTCAAAGGTCGGGGAAAATTCTTGGCATCTGCCAAGCTCTTGATCCCTCGCCTTGTTTTACTTTGCTCACTCTGAATTTCTCAAGTCTCTTCAGAGCTATGGCAGGAAGAATCTAAGCAAGTAGGAGAGCACACATTCCAAGGGTGCCTTCACTGGAGGGCAAAGGACCCCTTCTACCCTCCAACTTCTGCCTCTCATCCCTGGTCCGTCATCACCTTCCACGGGGGGGTGGGGGGTGGTGGTGATTCTTGCGGCGCACCGTTGGCCCACGCTCAGCGGGGGCCCTCACGCCTCCCTTCCCAGCTGGGACACTGCTCACCTTCAATCTGGACACATCTGCAGACACTTTCAGATTTATTCAGTAAATTAAAGCAAGGTAACTGTTTCCAAATGTTCAGAGATAAGCTCTGGACCAGTGTGCTGCCCTGACCGAGAAGGATGACATAATGGGCGTGTGCGTATGTGTGTGTGCAGGCCTGAATTCTCCTCCTCCTCCTGGGTAGCCCACTATTGCACTTTCCTGAGCCAAATGGGGAGACCCTGCTCACTTCTTTGCTTGTTTGCCCTCAGCTGCTTCTTTTTTTTTCTGTTTGGTTACTGACTTTATTTTGTGGCCTCTGCTTAGAGTTCTATTGCCACTTGAATGAAACCAGGAGAATAATTGTGTTGGATAAAATGTTCTCCCCTTTGCCAGACATCTGCATGATTCAGCCATGAAATAGGGTGGAGAGCTTTTACTTTGCTTGAATTCTGAGCTTACACGACACTTCGTGGACTCCCTCTTATATTCCCACCTCCAGCAAACTGTGTGCTTATCATGTTATGTTACATTTATTTCCGACACATGTCGGAACTCCTGAAGGAGAGGGAATAAGTATCGTGTGTGTCTGTATCCTCAGTGCTTAATTAACATGTTAATATTATTCAGTAAATATTCTTAAAATGTATGAAAAAATATTCTTAAAACGTATTAAAATATTCTTAAAATGAGTAAAAGAACAAATTAGAAACTAGCTGTGTAACCTCCTTTCCTACAGATAATCAAGAATAGGATTAAAGAAGCACTAAAATGTTAGATCCCAGGCCCTGTTCTTAGGATCTCTTGACATCTAAAACTGACACCTAAAGTAAAGCTGATAAAATTTGCCTTATTAGATGCACTTCTTTTCCATTGTCTATAATTTTTCTCACTTCCAATCATTGGGACCACACTAACAGAAAAACTCTGGTTAGATTTCTTAACTAATGCATACTTACTCGAGCCCAAGCAATGTATAATAGGATTTTTAATCAATCCAACAAATAATCTTAATTGCTCACCGCAGTCCAGTGTGTTAGGTATGAGGGGTAAAACAGTGGAAAAGATGAACATGGTTCTACTCACATTGAGCTTAAAATCTAACAGAAAAAGTAACGAAGAAAAAAGATTGGTTAACAGGCAAAAGAATTCTGAATTTTGATGAGCCTCATGAAGTCAGTGGGGGAGCTGAGCTGGTGAACTGGTAAGGAGGCATACCTTAGATGGACTGTAGGGGAGGAGAGGGGTGGAAGTGCTCCTGACCTTGTAGGTCCCCAGGGATGGGAGAAAATTCATGCCAAGACTCCAGCTCAGGACCCATCCCTGAGCAGTGCTCCAGAGCTGATAGATACAGAGATGACACTTTGTGCTTTCCCCCTGCTCTCCGCCCTTGGGCTAATCTAGTCTCCCCTTGATGGTGCCTGACTTGGCTCCTCCAACGTATCCACACATCTTCCCAAACACATGCTGGCTTTAGCAATTAGAAGTCATTCTATGCGCCCAGAAAGACTCTTCTGGAAACTGGATGATATTAAGAGCAAGTTTTGGGGTCAGCCAGCACCTCCAGTATGCAAGCAGATAAATGAGGGGCTGCCCAGGTAAAATTGAGGTAGGGTGTCCAGAGCTTCAACCCACCCTTCCTGGTAGTCCCTCCTATACCAGAGAGAGGAATTTAGGACCCCTTTCCCTAGCTTTCCCCCAAAGGGAACTTAAGGAAGTATTCTAGCTAAGTAGGCAGGGCACTTGTAACTGAGACGTCATAGGAAGCTTCAGCAGAGTCCCCTGGGCCAAATATCTACCTCTGTCCCATGTACCTTCATCACCACCCCTAAACCAATCAGAGATTAAAAGCAGTATCTGAGTATGATCGGTATGTATAGACGCATACCAATCAGAGTTATGCAGCACTCATTGCCCATAATCTCAACACCAAGACATGGAATAACATTTTAGGGATGCAGAAAACTGTGCTGTGTATTTCCATACCCCAGGCAGTCTCTGTTCAGACCCACAAGGCTGAGGGGGCAGTTGCCTGCTTTCCCTTTGGTCTCTCTGCACATTCTCACTGAGTCAGCTCCTATTCTTGACTGGTGATACTAATGTAAGATCAGGCATCTTTAATGTAGGCTGTTGAGCTTGGTGATGACTCCAGTAGAGCCTAAAAGTCTGAGTGAAGATATGAAGGGAAAGTCCATCATCCTGATTTTGAGTTTGGGCCTCTCGTTTAAATTCCTGCCAAAAGTTAGGTCAAACTGAGGAGTGAGTAGCTCTGCTAGTATGTCTAGAAAAGCCTTAGAAAAATATCCTGAGGTGTCATACATCTAAGTGGAAATAGGTATTTGAGGACAAGAGTATCAGATGAAAATATTTAAATTTTGTATTTCAGATTGTTGATAAATAAATTTACATGACTCAGACATCAAAAAGTATGATTCTCTGTCCCCTATCCACCCAGCTCCCCATGCCCCAACAGGAAATAATCATTGTTTGATCATTTCTTTTTTAAGGCAGATAATTTTATGCATCTATAAGCCCACAATAATATATTGTATATCTCCTTCTTTTTGACACATATAGTAGCTTATCACACACAAAGTTCTGGACCTTGCTTTTCTTATTTAACATGTTTTGGCAAGCTTTCCATTTCCATATCTAAAGGACGTCTTCTTCCAATTATGGTTGCATAGCACTGGACTGTATGAATGGTCCGTTTAACCATGATGATGCACATTCAGGATACATACAATCTTACCATTACCAGCAAATCTGTAATAAATACACTTATTTGAGGGTCATTTTACTTATTTGCAAGTATCTGTAAGATAAATTCTTAGAAGTGAGTCAAGAGTCTATATGTATTTGTGATTTTAATACTTAGTGGGTGGCAAATTGCTCTCCAGAGTGGTTGAAACAACTCACACTCTCTCCAGCGATATCTGTGGGTGGTACGTTGTCCAATATTGGATTTTTGCCAATCTGATAAGTGAAAAATGGTGTCCTGGGTGGTTTTCATTTACATTTATCTTCTTTGGAGTGAGGTTGAGCATCTTTTCATATGTTTAATAACCATGTAGGGGCCTGGAGTAGGATGAGTGAGGTACCTCAGATGCAGAATTTAAGGAGGTAACTAATAAAATTAAATTCTCAAGGCCTCCTTAAATTTTGAGCCTTAGGCACCTCACCTGCCTGGTTCTAATTCCTCCCCCCAGTAGCACTGCCCTCCTGACCCAAGAACCATTTATATTCCTTTTCTGTGATCTGGTTTTTTATTGGATTGTTGATCTTTTTCTTAATTTGTAGGAGCTTTTCATACATGAAAGAGTTTTTTTATGATAAAAGTTGCAAGTGTTTCTTTTTTCAAGTAGCCTTTGACTTATGCCTTTGATCCTGAGGTTTTGTTTATTTTTTACTGTGTAGAAGTTTTAAATTTTTTAAATGGTGCATTTAGCAATTCTTTCTTTTATGATTCTAGATTTTGTGTCATGGAAAGACCCACTATACTTTGAAGCTTAAAAACATTCTTCTATGTCTTCTTTCACTAATTTATGGCTCTATACTATTACATTTTTACATTTTATATTAAGCCATTTGGAATTTACCCTAGTGTATCGTGTGAGGTATGGATTCAATTATACTTTTTTTCAGATAGCTACCCAGTTATGCCTTATTATAATTGGATAAATCTTTCCCTCACTATTTTGAGGCTCCCTCCTTAGTACTGTGTACATATATGTATATAAGCATATATTTTGGGCTTTCTATTCCATTAGTCTATATATCTATTCATACATAAATACCAGAACATACATTTGAGAGAGAAGTAAAACATACCAGCATTTAAACTTACATTGGGGAGGAAAAATTTTCTTCTATCCTTCAAGATTCTTCCATCTGATTTAAGAATTAAGTTGGCATGAAACAGTTTAACAGGAGAAAATAAAATTTAATTATGTACATATGGGAAATCCACATAAACAGGAGAGATTCCAAAGACAGTCAGGCAAAATGAGGTATTTATGTCATCTGGACCAAGGAGAAGTGGGTGGAGGTCTAGGGCTTCAAAGAGAAGGAAGGCAATTCACAGGAGAGAGTAAGTGTTTGCGGGGCCATCCAGAAACGATGAGACTGGTTTTTTGCTCCAACAGGCCTTTATAGGATCCTCCCTGTGTACCATACGTAGTATATATCAAACTATAGTTATCTGTGGTGATGGCTCCCTTCCTGGAATAGGTCCTCTGTCTAAATCCTTTTAGGCAGCTAGTGGGAAGGCAAAAAAAGAAAAACTTAAGTTTCCTGTTTCTTCAAAGCAATCAGTCTTACTAAGGAGGACACATGATGAGATGAGCACTATATGTTGGCAAATTGAATTTAAATAAAATATTTTTAAAAATACCCCACAAAACAGTCCATCTAAAAGAATTCACGTGCCAAAGAGACACATTTTGTGGTAGCAGATTTTGCTGCCCTACACATACGAAAAGTAAACTTGCTCTTTGCTTGGAAGTAATGCGCTCACAGATTTTGAATGAAAACTTTTTTCTAGGGACGCCTGGCTGGCTCAGTGGTTGAGCGTCTGCCTTCAGCCCAGGGCGTGATCCTGGAGCCTCGGGATCGAGTCCCACATCAGGCTCCTTGCAAGGAGCCTGCTTCTCCCTCTGCCTGTGTCTTTCTCTCTCTCTCTCTCTCTCTCTCTCTCTCTCTCTCTGTCTCTCATGAATAAATAAATAAAAGTTTTTAAAAGGAAACCTTTTTCTATCACTTGGAAAAGCCACTTGTGTGTTCAGAGGACTTAGCAAGACTTAATATTCAGAACACATTTTTACTTAATGGAAAAGAATGAATGTTCAATGACTTTTAGGATTGGAATAGTGAAAGTTACAATCACATAAAGTGTGCTCGAGGTGACAAAACCATGGTAGTCCAAGTCAAGATCTAATGGATGGTTGGGGGAAAGCGAAAGAAAAAGAAAAAAGATTTATTGAAAAATACAGAACTTCAAGCAGCTATTTACTTTTAGAATGAACTGGATTTGACAGGGGGAGGACAAATTGCTGCCCCTAAGAGCAACCCAGTCCTTGAAGTACTATCTTTTATCATTCAGTAAATTGGCAATATCTTCTACAAGTTTTATTTTTTATGGATCCTATCAATTTCTTAAAGTTTATCAACCCATCTCCTGATGGTTTGAAATTATTTATCCTAATTATTTTCCCTGGGTCTTACGTTCACAATTCTCAGCAAAATGCTAATAATTGTAGCATCCGAGGATACTCTGGGTCTGGTCTCCTAACCAAATCTTACGAAAGTGTCAGGAGAAAAAATTCTTTTTTTGCCCTACCTCCAGCCTCACCCAAATGGACTAAGGAGGGAAGATCAGTAATGGCCATGATTGCCAGGGGACTGAATATAATCATATATGTGAAAAGATCTTAGACTCAAACATTTGGTGTCCAAATCCCAGCCTTGTTTTCTTAAAACTATACTTGACCAAAGCCGTCAAGTATGTGTCTCCCTTGTGAGAAGGCTAATTAACTTTTTCTGAGTGAAAGATCTTTATATCCTTTGGGTTTCAAATTAGTTTCTAAAAGCCTTATCTAAATACTTCACACATGCAATGTGAGGTTTCAAATGTATGATATAGAAAATAGGCTTTTTTCTTTGAGCCCTACAAAGTGAGGCCAGAGATCATGGCATATTAAGTACATGGGAATCTGTGTCACATTGCTGTGTTCCAACTTTTGTAGAGTCTGTAGCACAATATCAAGTAAATATGACTTTAATATTTCTTGGTGAGGACTTTTTCTGAGGAGACCTTCGGAAGGGGATTTTGCAGAACTGGTTGATAGTGACACCTAGTGTTTAGTGTTGAAACTACATGTCCTTCTTAGAAGCTGCTCCGAAGGTAGCTGGCATAAATTAAGGTTTAATTCAGAGCTGATGATAGCCTAAACAAGCCAGAATTAAAATAAGTGGAAATGTCCTGGAAAATAAATAAATAAATAAATAAATAAATAAATAAATAAATAAATAAATAAATAAATAAATGTGGAAATGGAGTAATGGGGGCAATCAGGGGGACTAATGTGAATAGGAAGGGCGATTTCTCCTTGACGACAACATCCAGAGCTGCACATGATACCAGGGGCAGTTGTGCATGAACACATGAGCTAAACTGCCATTGATTTCCAGACTGCATCCTGAAGCACTTGTTTTAGTTCAGTCTGTCTGGCTCTTCCAAGACCAGGCGTGGATGTGAATTCACTAAACAAATTGCAAGTCCAGTAATTTCTGTGAGACTCCATCCTTCCTCTTCAATAGAAATTAGAGATGCTGAGACCACCTCAGAAAATTCTGGGAGAATTAAATATTGTGTCATGTATAAAGGCCTGATAGTAGCGGTGATGGTGTGGTGATGTGTCTGGGGGCTCAAGTGCACGGATCTCGATGTCTGGGGGTGGTGAAGAAAGGTACAGAAATCGTCCAGGAAATTATAGCTGGATCTTGGTTGAGAATAGCAGGCAATGGGAGCCCTGTCCTGATGTGAACAGAAAGTGTGGGTTGGGTGAGGGTCAGAGGAAGTGAACGATCATGCCTGAAAAGGCCGTGGGTTTGAGAAAGCTCCTGCCCGGCTAACCTGGGATAGAGGGTGTGGGAGAGAGGGATGGAAGGAAGTGCCGGGCGTCCTTGGGGAGTGTTTCACCAGTGGAGCTTTAAGGAGAGACACAGAAACAGTTGGGCCCACTCACCAACTGGGCCTCCTTTGTTAAATTTCTTGGCTTTTCTGAGCCGCATTTTCCCCTTCTGTGAAGTGAGGACACCCTGGCAAGGCTGCAGGGACTTGATGAGGAGATGCAGGTAAGATCCCTAGCACAACCTCCGGTATGGCTAAGCAAGCTGGCAATAACTGTTAACTCTTGCTGCCAAAGGGAGAACATGGAAGCAGAAGATTAGAAACGGGACAAGCGAAATCTGTTGAGCCCTTGGGCAGAACATGACTCCTTGATTCCTTTTTGCCTTTCTGCCCTGATCCCTAGAAACCCTTTTCTTTCTCTATGTTCCACGTAGGTCACCTCTGAGAAGCATTCCCTGGCCCTGGGGTGCACCATCGCTGCTGGTGCTGTGTCCCCACGGTGCCTTGTCCTGATGCCCTTTCTGCTGTCATTAGATGTAGTGCTGTTATTTGTCTACACATCTGACCTCCCTGGTCAATGGTGAGCCCCCGGAACAGACTGACTGAACTTAGGTGCTTAAGAAGTGTTGATAGTTGGGGCACCTGGGTGGCTCCGCAGTTGAGCATCTTACCTTTAGCTCAGGGTGTGATTCGGGGGTCCTGGGATCGAGTCCCACATTGGGCTCCCTGCAGGGAGCCTGCTTCTCCCTCTGCCTGTGTCTCTGCCTCTCTCTCTCTCTCTCATGAATAAATAAATAAATAAAATCTTAGAAAAAAAAGTATTCATAGAATTGATGGATATCAGGGAGGAGAGGAAAGAAGCAGAAAGTAAAACAGGTGTGGCAAGATGTGCACTGAATCGAGGGGAAGGATGTGCGGATGTTTCTGGAGTTGTTCTTGCAACTTTTTCCTTTAAGTTTGTTGTTCTTCAAAATACAGGCGTGGAGGGCAAAAAAAAGTGAAAGATTTCCCATTTTTGTTTTTTGCATTCAAAGCACTTCTTTTGGAGGAGAGTGGACGGGGCTCTGACATCTGCCGTATGTTTCTGCCTTCCGTGCCTGGCCTCCCTGGGCTGCTCGGGCTGCTAATAAATCTGTGCCCAGATTTGTGTCCTGTCTGTGTCCAGGCGGTGAGGCTGTCCTCTGCCCGCAAGTCTCTCCCGGGTTGATCAGCTGGGGTTCCTTCTGTCATTAAGAGTAAAAATTCTCTTGCTGTTGTCCAGAAGCCACGATGTATTGGGGAATTTGGGGGGAGGAGGGAAAATGTTAAATTTTGCAAGGAGGAAGCATTGAAACAGTCTTTTGAAAATATGTGTTCAGTTTTAAGGGGAAAAAAAAATCCCAAAAAACTGTACAGTGTTACTTGCGGATCCCCCTGCTGGACATTTGAAGAACTGTGGCATCCAGGCTCATTTGTGAAAGATTCCTTACCCTACCCTATGCTCTTGAACATTATATGTTCTCATTCATTTGGGGAATACAAATAATAGTGAAAGGGAATATAAGGGAAAGGAGAAAAAATGAGTGGGAAATATCAGAAAGGGAGACAGAACATGGGAGACTCCTAACTCTGGGAAACGAACTAGGGGTGGTGGAAGGGGAGGAGGGCGGGGGGTGGGGGTGAATGGGTGACGGGCACTGAGGGGGGCACTTGACGGGATGAGCACTGGGTGTTATTCTGTATGTTGGCAAATTGAACACCAATACAAATAAATTTATTATTAAAAAAATAAAGGATCTCTTGATAGAAAAAAAAAGAAATGAAATGAAAAGAAAAGAAAAGAAAGAAAAGCATCAAAGGTGCCTGCGTGTTCAAAGCTCTATCCTATCACATCCCCTTCTGCAGAAAGCACTGGCTAAACTGTTAAGCTCTGTATCGAATTAAAGCACAATGGGCAAATGTAATTTCAAAATGAAAACCGTATAAGAAATGCTTTTCAAATTCTGCTATTTTATTGTTTTTATGAACTTTTTTAAAGAAGAAAGTGCCTGAGGCAAATCCTGGAGGTAAAAACTGCCACACGTCCCTTCTGGTTTGTGGATTGCTTGCAGAACAGATGCTTCTTCTCAACTGAAAATCCGCTTCTCCTATGATTTACCCAAGGCTCAGGTGGTGTTTTCTGATACTGTCTGATAGACCTTTTGTTAACATTAAAACAATAATTCTTAAGAAATGGAACTCTCCACTACTGAAATAGCCCACTTCTCATGGTAATACCTTCCCTATGAAACACGGCATGAATGCCTAGTAAATGTGTGATGAATGGGGCATAGTGGGCATAGTGGGCACAGAGAGAGACGTACAAGCTCACAAGGCAAAGTGTGGACAAGCTGATGAACTGCTTCAGTTGGGTGCAGGTTGGGGCAAGATCACGTCTGTAGCCCTTTTTGGGTAAGATACTGCAAATAAACATTCTAGAGAATGGGAAAGCCTGAAGCACTCAATTTGAAGCACCCTAGACTGACACCATCTCTTCTGTGACCACAAGTGACATTCCTACCTTCTCTCGTTATTAATCAGTTTAATTCTTCATCAGAAGACAGAAATTTCCCAAGAGACTTGATGCGTCTTTTGCCACCAGGCCTCTCTCCTGAGCTCCAGACTCATGCTAACTCAGTACTCTGCATTTCTATCTGGATATGATCAGATCTGAACTCATTATTATTTCCCTCCCACCTTGCTCATCCTCTTGTGCTTCTGATTTTGGCAAGTGGCCCCTCTATCCTCCTCATCTCCCAAGCCAGACCAGCTGGACGCCTTCCCCATTCCAGCCTCCCCACATCCAGTGGTGGTCAAATTCTGTCTCCTGCGTCCTGGAGGCTCCTGTTTCTGTCTCTCCTTACCCTCTTGGTGCTATGGCTACATGCCAGGTCTTTGCTCATTTGTTCTTTGGACCATTGAAGATTTTGCTACTGGTCCTCCTGCCTCTTTCCCTGTTCCCTTTCGACTGAGTTTTCACTTTGCTGCCAGAGCAATTCTAAAATAGGAGTCAGAGTAAATTACTCCCCTGCTTCTGTGCCCACGTGCCTGTCCCCACCGCCCATAGATGAAGTCCAGACTCTAGTGTGGCATTCAGCATGCACCATGACCAAGCCCCTGCCTACCCCTCCACCCTTAGATCGTAAACTCCAGCCATGCCAAACCAGGTAAAGCTCTCTGCATAGGCCACGCATCTGATTTATGCCTCTGGGCTTTGTACTCCTTCATCTTCCTGGAATGTCTCTTCTTCCTTATACAAATGGCAAATAGCTGTTCACCAGACAAGACTCAGCTTAGGTGCCAGTTCCTCAATAACACTCTTACTCTTGGTCCCAGGAAAGGGTGGATGTCTCTCCCTGTTGTGCCTCAACTAGACATCTATCAAGACACATGCAATTCTTTTATTGCCCTTTTTGATTTACATGTCTGCCTCCCCATCGATGCCCAGAAATACCTTGAACTAGTGACCAATCTTGTCTTACTCATCTTTGATCCACCATTAAGTAACACAGTGAGTTCGCACATAGTACTTACTCAAAAAGCATTTATTCAGATGAACAAGTCAGTCTGTTACTTAGCCAGCCACAGGATCATTCAACACTATTCACCTGAAGCTGCCGGCAGCATATGATCTATTCATTCTTCACCGGGGCTTCCCTGGGTATCCCCTGCATGCAGAACAGCGAAGTACGATATGTCATATTTATAGTAGCACCTCCCAGAATACATGTTCTGAGCTCTACTAACTTGATCAGCAGGAGGTTCTGTGTTTTCCAAGATGATCCTCCAGTCTTTTCCAATAATGATGGACAGCTGGATATTCAAGTCTGAGGTTCAAGGGCTGGTCAGAATCGTGATTTTGGCGGACTAGGAGGAAGCAATGATTTGGCTTTATGGCTAAAGCTTCAGAAAGCTCTTTTCAGAGCTGTAGGACTCAAATGTTACCCACGGCAGTGCACAAGCTCCCTATGATATTGTATTTTCCTTGTGTGTCAAGACATCAGGCATGAGGAAGTTTGGCCAAGCTCCATCATGGAGACTAGCCCATACTTTACCCCTTTTAGCAACTATATGTGGGGTAGCTCCACCTGGATGTCCAACAGGCACCTCAAACTTCAGGATAGCGAAGATGGACTATTTTCTCATCATTTCCCCCCAACTCCTCCAAAAGAGGAGATAACTTTGCCATCACAGACGCTTTCTCCCATATCTCCATGAGCAGCACCCCCCTGGTGACCCGGGTCAGAAACAGGAATGCCATCTTCAATTCCTCTTTCCTTCCCTGCCCCACAGCTGGGGATGGTGAGGTCCTGAGGAAGCTGCCTCCTTGGCAGGTTTCTGTATTTTGTTCTTCATCCTCCTCCTTACCATCTCTTCCTTCTTCAAGTCTTTACCACTGCTGGGGCAGATGAGCAGAGTCCCAGTGACAAGGTCCCCTCATCTCTGCTGTTCCTGCTCCTTATACAGGACCGCCAGTGTCATCTTCTAAAATATGAATCTGAAAGTGTCACTCTCCTGCTGGGTAACTCCCAGGAGATCCCCCCTGGTTGTCTGGTCTCAGCTTAATTTTGCGGCGTCCTATCATCACACGACTCTTTTCATCTTACACATAGGTTTTTCATACCTGCACTTCTTAGAACAAGCCATCATCTGTCATAGCTCTGGATCCCTTCGTGCCCACTGCGTTTGCCTAGGACACCTTTGTAGTAGGATACTTTGGGCCGTAGGTAACAGAACATCCTGTTCTGGGGTAAAGGGTAAAACAGCAAGAGGACTTGCTGACGCACATAACATCATCCCGAGCGGCTGGTGGTTCTGGGGCTGATTAATGCAGCCATTCATCAGTGCCACTGAGGGCAAGGTTTCCCTCGTCTTCCCACTGTGCTGAACTCTGCGTGGGCTCACTTGCCTCACTTTCAGGAGATCTGCCACGGGCACGAGGTCCAGCAAGAGAGAGAAGGGACTACTGTTTCCTCCACATCTTCTTTTTAAGAGAAAAAATGTTTCTAGGTGCTTTCGTAGCAGAATGTTTTTCCTGTTTTATTAGCCAGAACCAAGTCTCCTTCCCATCACTGGCTGAGGGTTTTAACTAAGTCACTAGTGGAGGGAAAGAAGGACACCAGAACGAGAACCAAGGCACTCTCAGCATGGAGGAAGAGGGAGATGCCCATCGGGTTGGCAGACAGCAGTGTCTGTGATGGCCCTCTTTCTCTTTATTTTACCAGGTTAATTCTGAGTGATTTCCCAGACTAACTCTTGAATACTCAGCTAAGGAATCACCACGGGGGAGACCTCCCCGACCACCTCCCTTTGCCTCTGATGCCTTCCGATGAGTTACACAGCCACGCACCTTACCCCGCAGAGCACGAGCGCCTCAAGCCTGGACCATTTTGTATCTGGCATACTTACTGGCACATAGCTGCAGGCACATATGCTAATATTTTTGCTGAATAAACAAACGTATGACAAGACCTGTGTTGTTGTGTCAGGCATGACTTTCTGCTTATAAGAGGAACCCAACGGTAGTGGTTTCACCAAGTGAAGGTTTGTTTCTCCCATAGAACAACAACTCCAGAGCAAGAGGCCCTCACCTCAGCTAATGAAGATGTTCTTGCAGCTTGTCAAGGACTCAGGCTCCCTCTGATGTCTTGTTTATTCTCCTTGGAACGGGACTACATGTTCTCATGAGCACAAGTTGGCTACTCTAGTCCACTGAGCCCATGCTTCAGGCGGGCAGAAGGGCGAAGTATACTTGTCAGCCAAGTCTGTGACTTTTCCTCAAGAATAGCCCTCTCAGCAGCTCTACCGAATTGACTTCTGGTTACAACTCATTAGTGAGACCGGGGTCTGGTCTTTCGGGAATGTTGCCAACACAAACATTGTCAGGTCTCTGTTATTGAGGGAAAAGGGGAAGCAGGAGAATGTACATGTACCTAGGCCATGCCTGCCCAGTCACCTCCAGAGTGTCTCTAGATGAGTCATTCTTTATTGTAGTTATATCTGCCAGCTTGAAACAAAACAGCAGCCATTGGGGTGCCTGGGTTGTTCAGTGGGTTAGGGTCTGCCTCTGGCTCAGGTCATGGTCCCAGGGTCTTGGGATTGAACCCCGTGTCAAGCTCCCTGCTCAATGGGGAACCTGCTTCTCCCTCTCCCTCTGCCTGCTGCTCCCCCCTGCTTGTTCTCTCTCTCTCTCTCTCTCTCTCTCTCTCTCTCTCTGTCAAATACATGAATAAAATCTTTCAAAAATAGCAGGTCATTAAAAGCTGTCACATGGAAGGATTGTTATATCCTAGAGCTGGGCCTTATAAGAATGTTGTATATCACGCTGTCCGGCATCCTCCCTGAGGATATTGAGAAGGCAGTGTTGAGAGGACTGAGGCCCAGGGAGGTGTCGTTTGCCCAAATTTAATCAGAAATCTGGTGGCGGAGATTGTTTGGGGAATAACCTATCCTTATTTCAGTTTTAACTCCTTTCATTTACTGGGCGTTTGGTGATTTCAGTGCCTATGACCTTGAGGTAATGGATGTATTAACTTCCTTTTCCAGTCATACATAACAAAGTCTGCAAAAGCAGAACCCACATTTGCACGGTCTGCTGGATATAATGCCCGGGGTAAAGTCATATTATGAGGATCTTCATATGGTCCTTCCTGCTTCCTCTGCAAGGGCATCTAGAAAGATGTAGGAAAGGACTGCGCCGGGGCACCTGCTCCTGCGGCGGCCTGCAGTGGCTCCGCTCACGCCTAGATGGCGCTCGTACATTGATGGGGAACCGGTTGCCTGGTAGTACTGACCATCCTGGAAACTGACAAATTCTTGAATCAAGGTGGTGAAAAGTTACATATAGATTGCTTTCAGGCGTGGCTAGGGGAATGGATGGTTAAAGGAAAGGTGGTGAAAACCAGGGACTGGCTGTAAACACATTGGACAATTTCACAGAGGGCTGCTTGCCTTCTGTTCGTGCTTCCAGTCCCAGGTCCCTGCTGGGCCAGCCACAGCCAGCAAACCCAGAGGCAGACTGGCCAGTCTTACCTGGGTGTGCCTCTCTGACCCAAGGGCGGCATTGGCACTACCCTCAGACGCCCCCGGGCAGCCTCTTCACGTTAGTCACAGACTCTGAGGTGACTGTCACAGAAGAGACTCAGTTGCCAAGCCATGTCTTCACTTCACACCGAGAAGGCTTGTGTGTGGGGTTGAGTTAGTCAATAGGGTGATTGGCTTTTAAACTACTCTTATAGACATAAGCACATATGCTATTATATTTGAGCATCACTGGCGTCAAACTCTTGTTCTACTGACTGGACTAAATTAACTGCAAGAATATTGGACACTGTGTGGCAGTACGGGGGGTGGGGATGAAGAACAAGGGCTTTGGAGTTAGAGGGACCTGGACTTCTAGTCTGGGTTCTGTTACATGATACTGTGTGGCCTTGGGTAGATCAACTAGCACCTCTGTGCCTCAGAGAAGTGGACCTACTTCCTAGAGTCATTGTAAGGATTAAATGAGATAATTCTGTGCAAACCACCTAGCACAGTACTTGCCCCCACTGTAAGTGCTCCAAAAAATGAGCTATTATTATTGCCATTAATCCACACTCATGAAAGTCACAAGGGACAGTGAGTTTACCAGTTGTTCCCAGTCTATACAAACATTTCATAACCAATTTAATTTGAATTGTGAGAAGTGTTAAGAGCAAAATCAGTAAAATTTGACAGTGAAACCTATTACTAGGATCAAGTTAAAACAAGCATTTTAGAAATAATTAGATTTAATTAGAGGAGAATCAACTGGCACCAAAAATTCTGACAGCAAACTACTGGGAAATGAAAGATAGGTCATTTTATCATCCACTGGTATCTGTAGGATTTGCTGGCCAAAGTCAGTACCTAGTTCTCTGAGTAGCTTTCACCACTAGTGAAATGCATACTAGGATTTGTAGACACTTTGGATAAACCCATTTGGGTTAAAAAGTAGGGTAAGAACTACTCCCTGTATTGAAGCCACATGACAATGCAAAGAGGTGGATCCGGGCTCTGACGTAGGATGACTGCCCAGGGCAGACATGATGGCCCCAAGGAGGTATATGAATCTGGATGGAATCAAAAGAAGATCCAAAGAATGGAGGGTCTTGGTGTTAGATATCAGTCCCACCCTGTGTGTTTGAGAACTTGAGGGGGACAGCAGATCTGTTGCTTCTCTCCTAAGCCCGGTCATGTCATGTCATTGTAGTTAATGACTTGGGTAGTTGTGTATCTGTGGAACCTCAGGTGTTCCACTAACTGGGTGGTGTCACTGCCTGTAGGAAACTCAGGCCTGGGGGAAAAAGTGAATATGCATCCAGATGGTGCCCTTTGATTGCGGCCCAGGGTGAGAGCAGTGCAGGCAGCTGAAGATCTCTTTTTTTGCCCTTAATTTCATCCAGGAGAGCTGCACCCACTCAGAGAGGGTGGGAGGAGAGTACACATTGACCTGAGCCACCACAGATCCAAGTTCACGTCCAGCTTCCATCTCTTACAAGTGGGGAGCTCATGGACATTGCTTACACTCTCTGAGCTTCTGTTTTCCCATCTGTAAGTGGAAATAGTACATCTTAGAACACCCAATGTGGTGTAACGGGTACAAAGGAAACCGCCACAGATGGGAGTCTGTGGAGACGTGACTTTGTTCGTGCCTGAGCTCAGGTTCTTCACGAGGTCTCACTTTCACTTAGGGAATGAGGGCGCCCAGGGCGGAGGGAGGCATTTCGTCTGGTCAATGTTAGTTATCTCTGGTTTAGACATTACTCAGTGAGGGGGTCTCCTAGCTCCCACTCTCCCACCTGGGAAGGGTGGCACACGTTTTCTTGGCATTGGGTTCCCAGCTCTTTCTGGAGGTTTCTATCCCTACCTTCAGTGTTTCTGCCCTAGGCTGAGTAGGGGGCTGCATGTGGCAAAGGAACAGGTCCCGCATTTGAAAGCTAAGCCACTCCCCTCCCATTCTCTGCTTGCTTGTCCCCCAGCTCTTGAAGATACTCACACCTGTTCTAGACTGAATTTTGGCCCTTTCTCCCAGACTTAATATGTTGAAGCCCTAACCCTAATGTAATCGTATTTGGAGGTGGGCCTTCATGACATAGGTTTACATGAGGTCACGAGGGTGGGAGCCTCATGATGGCCTTAGAGCCCTCATTAGAAGAGATACCAGACAGCTTGCTCGCTGTCTCTCTATACAAACACATGGAGGAAAGGCCACCTGAGGGTATTACAAGAGGACACTAAGCCAGAAAGAGAGACCTCAGCCGGAAACTGACTCTGAGACCTTAGTCTTGGATTTCTAGCCTCCAGAACTATGGGAAAATAAATGTTGGTTAAGCCATGCGTCTATGGTATTTTGTTGCACACCCCTAGCTAAGACCCTCCCAGGACCCTGTCCCATGCAAGAGCTTGCCTCTCATTTCCAGCACACCCTGTGCTCGGCCTCCAACTTTGGGTGATCTTGCAGGTAGAGCCCTTTTGGAATTCAAAACCAAACTTTTTTGACTCTGAAGCACCTGCTTATTGCAAATCAGTGTGTTCTGCTGTCAGACTCTTCTGTCTTAGATGAGCTTCAGGGAGACCTTCTGTCTCCTATGTACTTCAGTGTCTCAATGGATGGAAAGCCATGGAGCAATATGGTGTTACCTACCACAAGTGAATAATACACCAGATAATAATTTTAAATTGTATTTGATAACGTGAGCAGATGTGAAGTTGCTTAGTGTTGTTCCTGGCAAACAGTTGGTACTCGGTGACTGCTTCCTGAATTTTGACAATTGAGCAATTGCTGTGAACTTGAATGTCTTAAAAAAAAAACAAAGCTGAACCACACTAGAACCGTGGTGGTCTGCTTGTTGGTTGTTTGAAACCTTGTCCCCTGGAGGCATGACATTCAGACCTGGAGGGATAATGGGTGAGGGCATTTATGAAGCTTCTCTGATGGGAATCTAATAGTATGATAAAAAAAAAAAATTCCAGCGTTGCGGTCATTGCCTTCTTGCACAGTGACCATCACAGGCAGGACTGGCAGTCCCCAGAGGAAAGGGCCTCCAGGCGTGGGAGTGTGGGATATTTGATTGAAATGAGCCTTGTTGCCCACACTGGGTGATACCCTTCAGAATGAAAGCACCACATGGAATATGACTCAGGATAAATGCCTATTTAAAACCACTCTTCCCTTTCCTCTAGGAAAGAAATTAAAGGGAAAAAAAAAGAAATAAAACTTGATGTTTGAGTCAAACAAGGCCGTTTCTGTACATCACTGTAACTGGATAGCTTCGAGAAGGAGGGTGGGATCATCCCTGGCCTGGGTCTTGGAGCCAGGCTGCCAGAGAAAGAGGCGGCCTGGCCCCTCTCCCGGCTGTGGGGCTCCGGGGTTGAGGAGCCCCGAGGCCCTGCATGTGACACCTCACTCTTGAGATACTCTAATTTATAGTTAACGCCTTTTAAGCAAACAAGAGGGAGGAAAAAAAATCTGGTTCATATTATGGCAACTTGCAATGAAGGGAAGTCTGGGAGTTCAAAGAAAAAATGTCCCAGGAAAAGCACAGCCCGTTAAAATTCATTCTAAATGGTCAGGAAGGTCATTGAAAAGCAGGCTTTCTCGGTGCCATGGCAGCGGCCCAGTCCTCTCCCGCTGCCCTCTCCCCTCCAGTCACCTTTCCCGGACACGGAGATTGTTCCAAAGAAGAGCAGAATTCACAAGGATGTGTCACTAAGACGTGCTACCATCAGTGGGTTCCTCACTGGTTTCTCTGGGTCGAGGCATCCTTTGTGGCTCTGTGTGCTTGTGGAGGTCCGCACAGCAGGGTCGGCAAGAAGCAGAAGAAAACAGAACTTTGCTCCCCCCACCCCTGCCCTGCTGTGAAGCCTTGGGCCTCTCTAGTCCAAGCTAGATTGTGTCACACATATTGCAACAGGGGCACCACGGCGACCAAGTCAGAGGGGCCCAGGGTGGCAGACCGGTTGGAAGGTGGTGTTGTGGTGCTCATCTCACAGCTCTGCTTAACGCGAAGTCCTGGGGGCTCTGGACTGGAGGTGTGGTGGGTGGGCAGGCAGGGTTTGAAGACATGCACAGTGGAGGTGACATCCTTTATCCCCACCAGCTGTCCCATTGGCCCTGCTAGTCTGTGGTGGGGGAGACCCACCTGTCAAAGCAGCCATCACTCAACCCCCCGGCGCAGCTTGGCCCTTCAGGCGGGTCCATATGCCACCAGCATGTCCAGCATTAGGTATTCATTCCTTTGACCTAAGGAATTGGCCTGTAATAAAATGTTCTTCTCCCCTGGCAGCGTGACACCCGGGCCAAGTGTGAAAGTGAATTGGTGGAGGTAATCCGTTCCAGATGAACCCCAATTTACTTGAGAGGTGGTGGGGCCGGGGAGGAATTAGGAGGCCGAGGAACAGGGCAGAAATTTGTCACAGTAGATGCTGAAAGGGAGGTGGGAGGTGTCAGAGACAAAATTGCCAACCTCTTCGACCTCCGGGTGGCCCTGGAGTGAAGCAAGAAGGAGCACGACTCTTTGTGCTTTTCCAGACAATTCTCATAGGTCCTATTGTTTCCCTTGAGCAACAGAGGCTGTTGACGCCTGCCCTGTTTCACAGAGGTCAGTTTGCTCTCTTTCTGAGGCTGCCAGAATGTCAAGGGTCAAGCTCAGCCCAGTTTGACCCACTGACTTTTTAGACTGGGCCCCTTTTGTAAACAAGGTCAGGCCCTTCCCCTCCCTTAATTAGACTCCCTTAGTATGAATGGCAGCGTTATTTTGTGGTGTTTGGTTTGGGTATGAGGAAAGAACGCTTCTCTTCCTCTCTTTTCCTCTCGTGGTTTACTTTTGGATTACTTAAATAAATAGATGAAAACGTCCCCAGTTAAGCATCCAGGGAGTGCCAAGGCAGCGTGCCGTGTTTATCCGTATATATGCCAGCCTGTGTATTCCCTTTCAGCTCAGGTTTTAAGGCAATCTTATGCATTTCTTTTTCCTACATAATTTCTTCCATTTCCAGAGAGAATTTTTTTTGCCAGTAGCATAAAGGAGCTGCCTGACAGTGTCAGTAAGATAGGGAAAATGCTGAAATGATTATGCTTGCTGGACCGGAAGGGACTAGCACTGTGGCACGCGCAGTGGAGGTGAGCGAGGGGCTCTAACTAAAGCTCACTGCCAAGCAGGTTGCATCAGGACCCCCAGTTTACGCACAGGGAACCTGATGCACATGAGGAGTTGGACCCGGTTGGCGGCTGAAGCAGGAATCACACCTCATCTGCGGGGGCCTTCTGGGTCCAGGAGCCCCATCCAGAGGCTGCGCTGTTCCCCAATATTTGCCCAACAAGCCCTCATTAGAATTTGAAAGGGAGTTGGGGTGAGATGGGGCAGCAGGACAGTAGTGGATGAGGAGAGGACCCCCTGGACATCCCTTGGACAAGGCTGAAGGCCGGGGTGGGGGCTGTGGAATGCCACCTCGGCCTCTGCAGGAGCTGGCCTGGGAGCAATGGTGTGCCCATGTTTCCAGCCTGTACGGCGTTCAGTCTGGGGGCAGAAAGTGGAGACTCATCCCCTGGAAGAAACTCCCAGCCATGGACCACTGCTGGTCTGCAGTCTGCCCCCCCCCCCACTTTACCCTCCTGTCCCCTGCTCTCACTCCGCCTCCACCTCCCCTGCCTTATGGTCTGGGGTCTTGCCACGCTCTGCCCACCTCAGGGCCTAGACACTTGCTGTGACTCCCGCCTACAGCACTTGCCCTGCGATGTCTGCAGGGCTCAGTCCTTGGTTTCTTTCTTTTTTTTTTTTTAATTTTTATTTATTTATGATAGTCACAGAGAGAGAGAGAGAAAGGCAGAGACACAGGCAGAGGGAGAGGCAGGCTCCATGCACAGGGAGCCCGATGTGGGATTCCATCCCGGGTCTCCAGGATCGCGCCCTGGGCCAAAGGCAGGCGCCAAACCGCTGCACCACCCAGGGATCCCCAGTCCTTGGTTTCATCACACTCCTCACAAAGGGTCCTCCCGCCAGTCTAGTTCCACTCTAACCCCCACCCCCCATATCATGCTCTCTCTTACTGCCTCGTTTTCTCCATAGCGCTGTTACCTGAGATGACAGTATTGATTGGGTCGTATGTTTACGGTCTGTCATCCCCGCCAGCACGTGAGCCCCAGGCACACAGGGTCTTTGTCGGTCTGGCTCCCTATTGGGTCCCTGTACCATTACAGAGCCTGGTACATAGGCACTGAATGAACAAATGAGTTCAGGGATTCTGTGGTATCTGCAGCTACCAGAATCCTCTACTAGAGGGTTTCTGGGCTTTTCTAGTGCTGGGATGAATGATCAAAAGTGAGACAATGCTCTGAAAATCTGGTTTTGTTAAGATAAATCTCTTTTGCATATGCGTTAATTTAACTTTTTAATGACCATGGGTAAATTGTTATAATTCCATCAGTATTTCTCTTTCACAGATGATCACACTGAAGCTCAGAGAAATTCATTGACTTGCCAAAACTCCTATAGGCTTTGAACAAGGATTTTATGATACGAATACACATGGAAATTTAATTTGTGTATCTATCATTATATAGTGGAAAGAGCCTAGAATTTTGAGTCAGAAGGTTAACATTTTACACTTTGTCTTCACTTGTATTTTAGTATATTTATAGCAATATTATCACGGGCAGCATACCCTTTCTAAACTTTAGTTTCCTTATCCATAAAATGAGGATAATGAATTTTAAAAACAAGACTTCATTAGGACTACCTGTGATGGGGCAGCCCTGGTGGCGCAGCCGTTTAGCACCGCCTGCAGCCTAGGGTGTGATCCTGGAGGCCCGGGATCGAGTCCCACATCGGGCTCCCTGCATGGAGCCTGCTTCTCCCTCTGCCTGTGTCTCTGCCTCTGTGTGTGTGTGTGTGTGTGTCTCTATGAATAAATAAATAAAATCTTAAAAAAAAAAAAAGGATTACCTGTGATGGAATATCAAAGTATTTAGTGAAGTCCAACATACCTGTTAGGCACTCAGTAAATGCTAGTTGACTTATACACACCTATTTCCTCACCTACAAAATATTATACCTGTTTTTTGGGCTGCTATTAAGCTCAAAGTAAGGTGCCTGCAGTACTTCATGAACTACAACACCTAATGCAAATGACTTTTTTTTTTTTTTTTAAAGATTTGTCTATTGGGATCACTGGGTGGCGCAGTGGTTTAGTGCCTGCCTTTGGCCCAGGATCGAATCCCACGTCGGGCTCCTGGTGCATGGAGCCTGCTTCTCCCTCTGCCTATGTCTCTGTCTCTGTCTCTCTCTCTCTCTCTCTCTCTCTCTCTCTATCATAAGTAAATTTAAAAAAAAATTTTAAAAAAAGATTTGTCTATTTATTTGAGAGGGAGAGGCAGAGGGAGAGAGAGAGTCATAAGCAACCTCCATGCCCAGCACAGAGCCCAATGCAGGGCTCCATCCAAGACCCTGAGATCATGACCTGAGCCAAAAAAAAAAGAATCAGACACAATTGACTGAGCTACCCAGGTGCCCTCAATGCAAATGTTAACTGATCATGTAACTGGCATGGCTCAAAATGCTAGATATCCTAGAACTTTCTAAAAGAGAAATAATGGGGATGAAAATATTCTATTCATTCTTACACATTGTTGGAAAAATTGTTCAGGACGTTTATGTTACTGAGAGAAAGAGAGTCATTCTTATCCTATGAGGTCTCTGCAACTTTATGTTTTACTTCTATACACAGAACTTTTTAAAAATGAGCTTTGAAAAAAAAAAAACTTGCCTCTACTATTTATTTATAGTGGTACTAAGTGTAGATAGTCCGGTCACAAAATCTGTCATTTGCTGGATACTCAGATAAGACTTTCTCTGCTTGAATCCTTAACTATAATGCCATTAGTGTCGTGTATTTCATTTGAAAATTATATTCGAGCGATTGATGGGATTCTTAAGATAGGTTTCTCATGGATTCCTGACTATACCTGTGTCAGCTCTCTTTGGGTCTTTGGTGGTGAACAGGCTTTTTCATTTTCTCTTGTTCTCGTTCTGGTTCCTATGCTTCTGGGTTGGTCACTCAGCAAAGCACTGTTGCAGGGTGAGTTTTGGTTTGCTCACCTTGCTTGCCTCAAAGTAGACTGCAATATTTCTTCTGTAGATTTTCTTCAAAAAGATGACTGTCTTGCCTACAATAGACTATTTGAGGCAAGACTTATTTATTTAGATTATTTATTTATTTAGATTCCTTTCTCATTTGAAAAATTCAGAAAGACACACAGGTAAGCTCAAAGTAAAAATCACCCATAATCCTTGAACTAACAAGAAAATATAAATGTATATAAGAGGTGAGTGTGTATAAACTAGGGAGTTATATAATTACTAGTGCTATTTCAGAATAACATTTAAGGGTTGTGAGGGGATAGCCCACTATGTATAGCTGAATGAGATAGTGGCGGGTGGATAGATGAATTCTGGAGACATATTTAGGCCAGGAAGCTTTACATTTTTATTTTTTGGATTATGTCCTTAAAGGCCATGTAGTCATTCTCACACAGCCTAGATCTATACCTTGTCCACTGCAATACTCAGCCTTACTTTTTTTTTGGTAAAGATTCATTGATTGATTGATTGATTGATTGATTGAAGAGAAAGAGAGAGAGCAAGTGAGCAGGGTGAGGAGCAGAGGGAGAGGGACAAGCAGACGCCACCCTGAGTGCAGAGCCCAACGTAGGGCTCGATCTCACCCCCCTGAGATCCTGACCTGAGCCAAAATCAAGAGTCGGATGCGTAACTGACTGACCCATCCAGGTTCCCCTCCAGCATACCTTTTGTAGCCTCAGAGTGTCTACCTCTCGGCCTGCCTCCAAGTTTCTACCTCCAGCCACACTGATGTCTCTCCTATAGGGAGTGCCCTTTTTGTGCTTCTCGAGCACTCCCCTCTCTATCCCTTGATCTCTGTGGCCCACGATACCAATGATAATTTTCGTTCTGAGCACATTCCCAAAGGATTCCCTGAGGGAATGGCTACGAGGTTGAAACTCTGGTCCAGTAGTTCTGAGCCGACTCATGCTAATTGAAATAAATCACCCACCAGCATTTAATTTAAAAAGATAGAGGTAGATAAGCAAGGAGAAGAAGAAATATGAGTTTCCTACTTTTTAAGCATGGCATTGACCCCAGATAACCTCAGGAGTAGATCAAATGGTATATTAAAAGGCACTTACGTTTCATGCCTGTTCTGCCCAAATTAATGGATCAGCGTACATTCCCCGTTGGATTTATTATGCCTGCCAGCAGGGCTGGAAAGCAATGTGGACATATTTGCACATTGTGGAAACAGCGTGGTTGAGGCTCCTTGAGCTCACATCAGACTCTGACAGCCATACCGATGACCCAGTGGGAGTTGATTTATCCTGAACCTTTAAAGTGACTGATGTTTTCCATTCTCTGAGTTCTGGACTTTCTCTCACAGGGCTGGTGGCTGTTCCTGTAGTGAAAATAGTAAAAGCTACCTTATGATAATGATGAATGTTCCCTCTTTGAGCATAGTTCAACCACCTTTAGGGCTTAAGGTCATCTTTCCTTGCTGATGTCTAGTCATTGCCACCCAGCCGGAGGGGGGCTGGAAATTACCAGAGTACAGTTTGCTAGAGATGCTTATGTAATCAATCATTGTGCCAGGTTCTGGAAAGACAAATGAAACCTGTGTCTTCTGTATGGCTTCCTAGGTCCTCATTTTATCCACACTGGTCCCCTTAGTGAGACCCCTCACTATTATTTAAGTGTGACAAAGAGTAACTGAGTTTTATTAGTTGCAGATCTGTGTTAACTCCCCTGCATTGGTTATCTCTTGTGTGTACTTTACTTCCAAACTTAGTGACCTAAAAATAACAATAAAATTCATTATCCCACAGGGATGCCTGGATGGCTCAATGGTTGAGCGTCTGCCTTTGGCTCATGTAGTGGTCCCAGGTCCTGGGATCAAGTCCTGCATCGGACTTCCTGCAGGGAGCCTGCTTCTCCCTCTGCCTGTGTCTCTGCCTCCCTCGATGTGTCTGTCATGAATAAATAAAAATAAACTAAAAACATTATCCCACAAAGTTTCTGTGGGTCAGGAATGTAGGAGCAGCTCAACTGGATGCTTTTGACTTGGGAACTGTCAGGAGGTGACAGCAGGATGGTAGCTGGCTTTGCTGTCATCTAAAGGCTTGACTGAGGCCAGAAGATCTGCTTCTAAGGTGGCTCACTCATTTAAAAAAAAAAAAAAAAGGTGGCTCACTCATGGCTAGGAAGTTCGTAATGGTCATTGGCAGGAGGCCTCAGTTCCTCATTGAATGTGCCTCTGTCAGGTATCTTTACGCTATGGCCCCTGGATTTCCCAGATGATCCAAGAAAGCCCAAAGTAAAAGCCCTACTGCATTTTACGACCCCTAGCCTCAGAAGCACACCTTGACACTTCCACGATCTTACTGGTTACACAGGTTAGTCAGCCTTATCCCATGTGCGAGGAAACTGCAGAAAGGTGTGAGTACCAGTAAGCCGGGAGGCCATGTTAGAGGTGGGCTCCCACTTTCTCTAGAGCCTTTCAGAACTTTCAATCCCCTTTAGTGGGAAACTCCCGTAGTGCCGTTTCCAATAAGGAACCAAAAGTTCCTCCTGGGATCTGTAGGTTCCATCAGTATTAAATACATCTAACAATATCAGTCTTACACGGAGTCCTGTTAAAAGAGGTATTCACTTCCCAACATCTCATTTGATGTTTGTTAACAAACAAAAGTACAGTCCAGAAAAGTCAAGGTTAGAGTCCACTTTTGATCACAGTTTCCAAGCAGGATTTTCTTCCACCATGATGAAGCCATATGGGCACTGTCAGGTTCCTTTTGTTCCCTAATGTTTGCATTGAAGAAAGTTAAACAAACAAATCAAACTGAACCTCTTTTCACAAAGTTACTATTTCATGGATTGCCATGTAGAGTGTAGGCCAGGTTCTTTTGTTAGCTGCTGCTTTGAAATCCATAGCCAAGACTGCCTGGCACAAAGCTTTGGGAGTTGGCAAGCCAATCCAGTGAGTTGGAAGCTCATTTGGAGCTAAAGAAACAAGACCAGCAGCATTGTAGAATCATCTCTCTTATACCTTTATAGTTGGAAGAGATCTGAGAGGCCTTCTAGACCTAACCTCCAATGTATACAGGTATATATTCTGAACTGCTAAAGACATAACAGATGATCAGCCCACTTCTGCTTTAATATCAGCGATGAGAAAAAGCTTACCGCCACTACCTTTGATTGTGCGAGAGTTCCCATTTTCTCCTTGAGCCAAATTTTATCTCTGTGTATCTTCTAACCATTGACCTTCAATTTTTCCCCATCTAGAGTAAAACCAAATGTGAAATTCTTTCAAAGAGTTGAAAACCACTCTCATGTGGGTCTCCTTAGTCTCTTCCAGGTTAAACATTTCCCTGTTTGTTCAGCCTGCTCTTCTGAAAACAGTCTCCAAATCCCTTACCATCTTCGTTTCAAGGTCCATCTGAAAATGTGGTATCCATTCATTTGTGTGACAAGTATTTGTTGAATGCTGTCTATTGGCAAGGCACCGTGCCAGTCCAGATGTCTGACCAGGACACAGTCAAGTGGGACTGTTTCTTCCAGTTAATTTGGATGTTACATTTCTACTGATGTAACTGAAGATTATATTAGCTTTTTGTTTGTTTGTTTTTTTTTTTTTTTACAGCCATGTCAAACTATTGGATTATTTTTGGCTGTGATCAACTAAGATTATCAGTTTCTGTTGAGGGGAACTGTTCTCAGTTCAGGTCTTCCCGACCCTGTCTTCATGTAATTGGTTTTTTGAACCTACATGAAAGATTTCACATTTATCTCTATCCATTTGCATCTCGTTGGTCCAACTCATTGTTCCAATCTATTGAAGCCATTTTGATATTTACTAGCTCTTTAAATCTCGATTTCATTGTATTAGCTATTTCTCGAAGCTTTGTGTCATCTGCAGTTTCAGTCAGCCTTCCCTCTATCTTTGTATCCAAGTCGCTCCTAGTAATGAGGAGTAGAATAAGACCAGTGACAGAGCCATTTGGCAGGTCACTAGCACCTCCCTTCCCCCTTCCATCAGCATTGTTTGAGCATAGGTTTTTCAGCCAACCCTGAGTCGCCCAAATTATACTGTCATCTGGTCTGCATTTCTCCATCTTGTCCACAAGAATTTCCTGAGAGACTTTGCCAAATGCCTTTATTAATCAATACATTCTGGGTCTCTGACATGCACAGTTGTCAGTTATAGTGACCTCCTGCTCTCACCACAGGGAGAAAGTGGATAGGCCAAGATGAGAACTGTTCTGTCCTCTGCTTGTGCTCTCCAACTAGCAAACTCCTGGATCAGTCTAGGGGATTGCCAGGTTCCTGAGCATGGATCTATTTATTGACTCCTTGTCCTGACCCTTTAAGACCAGGAGGCCAACTGTTGGAAACCTGTTTAGCATCCTAGCCTCTTAATTCCCAATCAGCTGCTCTTCTATAGCTACCCTGGTTTCATCTTATCCTCCCCTTTTCACCTCATCCATCTGTTCTCTAGCATGCTTCGATCCTCAGGTTCATGGATTGTCATAAGTCAAATCACCAAATTTTGACTACCTAATGTAAGTTCCTTGCAAGATATGTCCAAGCTACATCAGTCCTACCAACCTACCCAGATACGGATCTATGACAAGCCGTCCTGGTCAGTTGTACTCCACCTTAGGAGTTCCTGCAAGGTCATGCCAATACCCCCTTATGTAATAGGGCCCGTGATTTCTTCGTTCTTTGTGACTTCACGCCCTGAATTGTGCATTTTTTTCACCCCAGTTTATGGCTATGAGTCCCCACCGTCATCCTTGGTGATAACAATGGGAAGGTACTCACCACCTGGGGTCAGTTCAAGGTCATTGTGTTACCCACAGTGTGTCTTTTGGTTTGCAGGCCCTTTCAGTTATAAGCAGCACACTCAGCTTGTTCTAATTTTTTTCATGGAAAATGCAGAGCTTTAGTGCTTTTTTCCCATTATGTCAATGGGACCTATTCATTGTCCTCTAGTGTAGTCATATAATGTCATCTGAATGTTTTCCCCTCTAAAACTGAAACATAAAACTCTCTAGATCAGAAATTCCTCTGCCATATTTTCCCTGCTTTGGGAGACGTACACTGTTTCTTTTCTTTCTTTTTTTTTTTTTTTTAGCGGTTTTTTTTTTTGTTGTTGTTGTTGTTTTCCCACTTTTATTGAAGTATAACTGACCTATAACATTGTGCTGGTTTAAGGTGTATAACATAACAATTTAAAAAAAAAGGTGTATAACATAACAATTTGATATTTGTATATGTCATTAAATGATTATAACAGTAAGCTTAGTTGACATCCATTATCTCACATAGTTAGAACTTTTTTTCTTGTGATGAGAACTTTTAAGATCTATTCTCTTAGCAACTCTCAAATGTACAGTACAGTATTGTTGACTATAGTCACCACACTGTATATTTCCACCCTCAGAACTTATTAATCATATAATTAGAAGTTTCTGGCTTTGACCGCCTTCACCCATGTCCCCCATTCTCTAACCCCTGCCTCTGGCAACTACCAATTTGTTCTATGTTTCTATGACTCCGGAGTTTATTTGTTTCTGGTTTGACATGTAAAGTGAGAGCGTTCAGTATTTGTTTTTCTTTGGTTTATCTCTTAGTGTACCGCCCTCAAGTACCATCTGTGTGTCCCTAATGACAGGATCCCCTTCTTTTTTATGGCTGAATAATGTTCCCGTGGGTGTGTGTATACACATATACACACAAAGTTTTCTTTAATCATTTATCCATCCATGACACTTACGTTGTTTCCATATCTTGGCTATTGTAAATAATGCTGCCATGAACATGGGAGTGTAAATACCTCTTTGATAAATTGATTTCGTTTCCTTTGGATAGATACCTAGAAGTAGAATTGCTTCAATCACATGGTATTTCTATTTTTCTATATGGAGGAACCTCCATAGTATTTTCCATAGAGGCTCTGCCAGTTTACTAACTCCCACCAACAATGCACAAGGGTTCCCTTTACTCCACATCCTCACCAACGCTTGTTTTCATCTTTTTTTTTTTTTTTTACTATTAAGGCATTTATTTATTAAAACGCTCTCTGCCAAGATTTCACATTAGCTTAAAATTCAAATCAGTCTCTACGTTTCTCTACTGAGGACTCCACCTCAATGTAGGACATAAAAGCACCTTCTCCAGCAGTGAGTGTTACCAGCATCCACACAGTGAGCCCCACGGTCAGCCTCTCTGTTTCCCAAGGGACCCAACTAGATGTTAATACTGCTCTGCCACAGGGTAAAAGCTCCTAACCCAAACTCATTGGGAAAGGGATGAAACTTCTGCAAAGTGCACTTTAAGAAGAGGTACTGTTTGCTCATGAAAAGAAACCCGTGAGTTCTCTAAGAATAATAAAAGGGGGTATTTTACAGTTAAGCACATGATTTGGAGTGAAGAATTTGGATGTTGCTCTGCTGCTCCAGGCTGTTAATACTCTTCTTGTTCCTCCTGTGGGCCCCCTTCATCAGGTATCACAAAGCCTTCATCTGTGGCCTAGAGAATGTCCACAATCCTCTGCAATACAGGGTTGTTTTCCCCTTCATTCTCCTGGCAAATCAATGTTTCTTGACTTTCCAAAGTAGAAATCTCTCTCTTTCTCCAAGTCTCCAGCAGTAAGTTTCAATACATTGACCTGCTGCATCACTTCAGCTGCTTTGTCATCCCCGTTGCCCACACCAGGATTCTTTTGCACCATACCCAGGCCAGCCTTAGGGGTTGCAGTAGTTCTGCATGTTGCAATGGGCCTGTGTGGAGCTGCACTGCTAGAGCTGAGAGGTTTCTTCGGTTTGTTCAGAGCTGGAGCAACAAGGGAGGGAGCCACTGCAGTGTTTTGACCTTGTCTGACAGCTACAGGGTCTTAGTCTTTTCCGTCATAGTTTGCATCAAAAAACTTCTTGAACCACTGAACAAATTCAAATTTGTCCTGAAGCTTTGCTTTTACTAATTTGTCCACAGGAATTATTTTGTCAACACCCATTCTCTTAAAACCTGCTTGTAGTATTTTGAAATTCTGGATGTCTTCAAGCTCTAGTTTAGCCTGGAATTTCACTTTCTTCAAGGCAATGGAGTCAGGGAACAGCATGTCCATAAACTGACCATAGGCGTCCCTGAGCACAGCTTTGTCAGATTCAGCTGCAGAGACTCATTGATCCAGGCCAGCATGTCATGTCGACTTAGGTTATCACTGGTGACAGACACTGAGTATACGTTCACTGCCATCTTCGGCTCTCAGCAGGGCCACATCCATTGCCTGTGCCCGACCCCACCTGCCCACCTGCATGATCCTTTTTGTCTTTTTGATGATAGCCATTCTAACAGGTGTGAGGTGATATGTTACTGGGGTTTTGATTTGCATTTCCCCCAACCATAAGTGATGCTGAGTATATTTTCATACATTTATTGGCCATTTGTATGCCTTCTTTGGAAAATGTCTATTCCATTCCTCTGTCCATATTTTAATCTGATTGTTTACTTGCTATTGAGTTGTGCAAGCTCTCTATATATCTGAGCTATTAACCACTTATCAGATGGATGATTTGCACACACTTTCTCCCACTCCCTAGGTTCCTTTTCATTGTGTCGATGGTTCCTTTATTGTGCAGAAGCTTTTTGGTTTGGTGCAGTCCCCAGTTGTTTATTTTTTCTTTCTTTACTCTTGGTATCAAATCCAAAACATCATTACTGAGACTGATGTCAAGGAGCTGCCCTCTGTGTTTTCTTTTAGGAGTGAGATACACATTGTTTCTACCTAAGATTCATGGTGTTCTCATTCATAAGCCCTGTGTAGGTGGCCACCTACCAATTTCCCATCGATTCCATGGTCTTCCAAAACAATAACCTTAAAATGAAGTAAGAGATGGAAACTTTACCCCCTTCCTTAAATCTTTAATTCCCTATTTAGGAACGTGAACATATGTGTTTTCATGTCAAGTTAGGGCCTCTAAATGGTAAGTGAAAATTTAAAACTTTCTGAATTAAGTAAAATGTGTACTTGCGTGTGGCCCTCACCTGAGTCATTTTTTTCTTGGTGGGTGGGTGACTCGCAAGAGAACTCAAGCTCCCAACTCTCCGCGTAAACCCTAGGAAATCTGAGCTGTTAGCCACTGTGATTCTTTACTAAATGAGCCTGTTTATACACATTTTCCAATGTACTAATCTCTTCTTGCATTTCACTTTGAAGAAAACAAGGTTTTTATTAATTGGAGGGGGATCTCTCACAGGATGTTCAGTGTGACTGCTCGTCATTACATAATAGTTATAAACAAATGAGCCGTCTTTGAACTCTGCTGTTTGGGCTTCTATATCTTGGCTGTGGTTCTCCAGCTGACACCAGTGGTGCAGTTAATTAGGGTGGCTGTGAGGGGTAGACAGGGGCAGAAAATAGGCAGGATTTAAAAGCTGTTCCTGTTACCTTTTGGGGACTTTCAAGTCCTTGCTACATTATAAAGCTAGAGGGTAGATTTATGTTTTATTTTCTCCCTCCTTGGCTTTGGACTTAATGAGCCCAAAGGAAAGGGGACTCATTATTTAAAATCTGGGTGATGTGCATTTAAATTTAAGATTTGTATTTGCCCAGACTTTTTATCCCTGAGACCCAAGGTACCTATGTATAAATCAAACGGTCATCAGTTACATTGGCGAGCTGCATCTCCCCTGTTGGGAAAAGCTTAATCTAATGGGTTATTTCCCCAAACTGGCTTTGTTGCTTGCTTATTTGTAAAGTGTAGGGTATCAGCTGGAGTGGGAAGGGAACTGGAAAGAATGCTTTGGTCACTTTACATGAGTTTTAAAATACTGGCTAGTAAGAGAATGCCTATTCACAGTGTTTATTAGCAATTCGGATGGGGGTGGTGGTGGTGGTGGTGGTGGCGCTGGTGGGTAAGTGCTAAGGTTTCCTCCAACGACAGAGTGCAATGTCCAGACAGCAGGACCCAGGCTGAAAATGATGCAGGGAAGGGGACTAGACCTCCCCTTCTTTGAGAATTCTAAGAATATTTCTTCTTCCTCTTCCTCTTTGTCTTCCCCTCTCCTGCTTAGACGTGGTGAGTGGAGGCCTGGAAAGGAGAAACTGGGCCAGGGAAACAGAATCAGACTCAGATGTACTATAGACCCTCCCTGCTCCTGGCCCCCCAAGGCTCCAGGTGGGGGCCCTCAAAGGTCAAAAAGGTCATGTCCCTTCTCTGCCCTGAGGCAGAACCTCCAAGTAGACACTCCCTGAGTTTCCTTCATCTTCCTCTTCCAAGTGTTTTTTCTGCTCTCTGGGTCTCTCTCAAATGCCACTCTATTTCCGGGCCCCTTGGAGAAGCCAGCATTACCTCTTGTTTAGGTTGTAGCAGTGGCTTGGGAGCCACCTCCCTGCTTCATGCTGGCGCTCGCTGATCTGCTTTCTGTGCTGCAGCCAGGGTTCTCCTTCCAGAAGGCAACGCTGATCTCAGACTCCTTGGATTAAACCTGCAGGGACTCCACCCTCATTGCCATTAAGATGAAATCTGAGGCCTGTGGTGACATGACCTCTCCTTCTCTCGCAGCCCTGCCCCCTTACCCCACCCAGGTCCGTGTCAGCTACACAAGACTGGAATGAGCTCTTTGACCTCTGGCCCTAATGCCTTGAGGTCCTCTGGACTCAACTAAGGCAGCTTCCTTACCCGGCCCATAATCCAGAGTCCCTAATAACTCCCCAAGGAATCTTACAAAATGCAAATGAAAAGCCCTAAAAATGCCAAAGCATTTCCCACAATTTCCAGAGACTTCCAGGGCTTTTTCCATGCTTCTACCTCTGCACTTCCACATCCTCATGTGCTCCCTTGGGTTCTGTCCTCGTTAGTCGAGCCCCCAACCAAGTTTCCACAAAAATCCACATGGCATACCTTTACTCTCCAGGAATCGACTAACTAAAAATTAGTCTTCAGCTAAAGACTAGGATTAAGATTAGGATGATCATGAGAGGTGACTTTAACAAGTGAGTGGCCATAGGTTCAATAGCCTTCACTGGCTCAACCCCATATTCCACTCCCTTTTTCTTATTCCCCATTACATTCAATTCAACTATAATAAAACAAATAACAAAAAATAAAACAAAATAATTAAACAAAATAACTGCAGTGGTTTAAAAGAATCTGTTTCTGTCTCACACTAAAGAAGTCTGAGAATGGCAGGGAAGTTTTGTTGTCCTCAGTATGAGACTTTTTTTTTTTTTCCATCTTTTTCCTGCATTGCCCTGTCCCCATGAGGCTGTCATGGGTCTGTACAGGTAGGGTTCTTTGGGATGCAGACATAAGCCTGATCTGTGCACATACATCACAGTTCCAGCTGACTTAGGACATAGGTACAGATTTACCAGTTCTCAGAATGCAACAGCAGGTTCACAGGTCCACAGCCATAGTGAAGAAGAAAAGAGCAACACAGGTTGTCCTTGGTGCAGCTCTCCCATATGCTGCAGGTACACACACACACACACACACACACAGGTGGCTGGTTTCAAAGCTGAGAAGCTACCCACCAGCTTCTTCGGATAGCCCCCTTCCAGCAAAGCAAGGCCCAGCAAAGAAAGGCCCATTATTTCTCTACTAAATAGCACCCATATGAATATGTTTAGCTGGATATGTATTCACTGTATGCTCAACACATCTGCATCAAATCTATCTTTGGAAGACTGCCCTCTTTGGGAAGGAAGGTAGTAAATTCATAACCTGGTTATCTTCTGTCCCGTGATAGGCCTGTGGAGGTAGAGATGGAGGCCTTAGGGCAGAGAAAGCAACTGGCACAAAGGTGTCAAGGCATAAAACATCTTCACATGCTTAGGCAGCAGGTATGGGAGGTCCCCCAACTTAAAGACTTTGTAATCTTTAAGGTAGTTTTTGAGTAAAATTTTTTTCTTCTAGAAGTGATTCATAATTTATGAAAACTCAGCTTTGATGTAGGATGATTTGCATCTAAAGTTTATGGAATAGGCTCTGGAAATTTGTTAGTGTTCTATCCACTTCCCACCCAGAGTCACCAGTGAAACTGAAAATTTTGATTTCTTTGTTAGAGGTTCACTACTTCGAGCCTAGTGAATGCTGTGCTCCAGTCATCTCAATGTAAAGATATTTTATTTTATTTTTAAAGATTTATTTGTTTTAGAGTGGGGGAAGGGACAGAGGGGGAGAGAGAGAGAGAGAGAGAATCTCAAGTGGACTCCCCACTGAGCAGGGAACCCGACATAGGGCTCAGTCTTCTAACCCTGAGATCATGACCTGACCTGAAATTGTAAGTCAGACGCTTAACCAACTGAGCCACCTGGGGGCCCCAATATAAAGATATATTTTTTAAAAAAGATATTTTAAAACTCAATCTGTAACCACAACTAGAAGACAGCAGTTGCTAATATTCACACAGCAGGGGGCCAAGTGCCAGCCTAAGTATTTTATATGGACTGACTCATTCAATTTTTATAATAGCCTCATCAGGTAGGGACTACTATTACTCCCATTTCATAGATGAGGAAGCCAAGTCACAGAGATTTAGTCACTTGCTCCAGGTCACAAAGCTAACAAGTGGTTGTGTCAGGACTTTAAACTCTTACCCAGTTCAGAAGTTTGACCGTGTCTTTAAAGTTATCGGGCTATTTATTTTATTTTAATATTTACTTTTGAGCTTTTAGCTAAGTGAAGAACACATTATGGGCCAAACCAGAAAGAACTTGCTGGTATGGGGATAAGCCCTTGGGCCTTGACATCTCCAGAGTGGTCCCTCCCCTTCCTGGGCTGTGGCTCCCAGACTTTGTTGCCCTCCTCCGCTCTCCAGCCCCGAGTCCTTCTCTGGCTGTTCCCCTGTGGCCCATCCTGGCCCCTGGTTCCCATGCCAGCTGGCCCTGAGCATGAGCATACTGGCTGTCTGTATGATGGGGTTCAGAACCAAACAGTAGGGCAAGTAGGTATAAGTATCCAAAAATCAGACCCATGGAGGAAGGAGCAAGGGAAGACAGAGTCCATGAATGTCCTGCCTCCTCTGAGATGGCAAGCGTGCTTAATCCTCTCTGTTTTCTCTCTTGAGAGCAGGGCATACCACTCTCACCTCTTGAGTGGTCCCTCTTGCTCACCCAGGCCAGCCCTGAGGTGACCTACTGGTCTCACATAGACAGAATGCTCCCCTGGGGCCTTCTAGGCCACCGCTCTCTGTTCCCCCACTTCAACCTCACCCTTGTCTCACTTTGTCTGATGTCAGCCAAATATTTGCCTTTTGCAATGTGAAGGGAGAAGTTTGGTCTGGTGGCCAGGAGACACACCTAGCTTTAAACACTGCCCGAGCCACATACTGAGTATGTGACCTTTGGCAAGTCCCCTAAACTATTTCTCGGTGTCCTCACTTATAAAGGGGGGCGGGCTTAAGGCTTTCCTTTCAGTGTTGTCACGAGGACTCGAGTCAGATAATCTATAGTGCTCAATAACATTGGCTCCATGAAACCATATGTGTGGTGGTTTGGAGCCTGGGCTCTGGAGTCAGACACAGCGGGTTTGAGTCCTGGCTTGGTCACTGTCTCACCACGTAACCAGTGACCAGGTGACCTCTCCTGCTCCGTCACGTGGTGATAATAGTAGTATCCACATTAAAGGATCGTTGTAAAGATTTCATGCTTGTAGACTTAATACACCACAGTGCTCAGCATGTGCGTAGTTAGGTGTTCAAAAAATACGACTGTTGTTTGTCATTGATAATCATCCTCACAGCTGTTGGAGTTAATCCATTCAAGAGTCATTATCCTGAGTATCTGTGAAAGGCTCCTCTGAGCAGGATCCTTTCCAACAAGGTCCAGACAGTTCTCCTAAGCCTTTTACTTCTGCTCTCACTCAAAGTTCCCAGTTAGAACTTTCCCAGTTGAAGGCTTCCTTGCTTTTTATAGCAGACAGAGGCTTGGCCAGCCCCACAGGCAGAGTTCCACGGCCAACAAACTAGGATCATCTCCCCAAGGAATTTGCCTTCATTTAAAGATGAATGTTCCAGAAACAACCCTCTCTTGCAGTGCAACTTTGGAAGTCCCGTTTGCTGACCTGCTTGGAAACAGGAATCTTGATTTTAAGAAAGGTTGATTTTGCAGGAGGTTGACTGTATGTTATTGTCATAAAACACATGTCATCTTAACTGAGTCTGTGTGAGAGGGGACCTTCGAGTTCTAAATTTAGAAAAACGGCATTGGGAGGACTTGTAACCTCTGAAACGATGGAGGAGTCTGTGTAAGTTGTTTTAGGTACCTCTGCTGGGAATACCCGGGTTGTGCAGGCCAGCTGCCTGCAGATGCTGTCACTGGTGAGGGCTGGTTTTTTTGTTTTGTGGGTTTTTTTTTTTTTTTTAAGATTTATTGATTTGAGGGGATGGGCTCAAGCAGGAGGAGAGAGAGAGGGGGAATCCTCAAGCAGACACCCCGCTGAGCGGGAAGCCCAAGTGAGGCTCAGTCCCCACGACCTTGAGATCGTGACCTGAGCTGAAATCAAGGGCCGGATGCTTAACCAACTGAGCCCCCCAGGCACCCAGAAGACTGTTTTAAATGGTGCATTCTTAGCGAGGATTTGCTCTTCTAATCTTTTCACATTTTTCATTGACTGTATTAAGTTTTGTGAATCTTCACCTGTTTTTACTTCATTCAGTATTAGTTTCCCCAGCCACCACCTTTTCCCCAGGCCACACCCCAGCCAGGACTCTAGATTACTCAGAGGTGTTATTATGTCCCAGTCTCCAAATCCCCAGGGCAATTCGATGGTAAATTCTAATTCTCTCCAATTGTAACAGCCTCAGCACTAATGTCTCGTTCCCCTGTAACAAAGGTGGTCTCACCACTGTACCCCCAACCCTGCACAGAGGAAAGAGGTGGGGAGCATTCCTTTCCCATTGACACTGCTCCTGGAGGGCAGGAGATGGGGTGTCCAGGACCCCGCCCTCTATTTCGGGTGACTATTGAAAGTAAAGGATGCTGAATCCCGGAGAGGTTTGGACGGGGCCAGCAAAGCCTCTGCGGATGCTGGACGGTGCAGTGCTCACGGCGGCCACCTGTTGGACGCTCTCATCAGAAAGTGATCAGCGTGGGGCAGTCACCTGGACGTTCCCACTTGGCAGCCCTGCCCTGCTGCGTGAGCCCAACCCAGTGGGAACCTCCAGGACCAGGGCCCATGTGGTCGTTTTCAGAGCTTTCCTGGTTGTCTGAAGATGCGTCAGGGCTGACCCACCGCAGTGAGGTCCCTCAGTACGGTTCACACGAGCTGGTGCAGTGGTGGTCGGTGGTCCTCCCCTGGGTCCGCGGCTGCTGGACACTCTCTTCATGCCCATAGCTCCTCCCCACCCTCTCATGCCCTGGCAGGGATATTCTCTGTTATTCAAGCATAAATGGCAACATTACAGTGCTCGTTGTTGGGCATTTGCTGCATAGTCTTGCTCACGTCTACAGAGGTCTGCATGGCTTCGTGCAGGCAGTCTGCTGTTGTACCAGACACCTTCCTCTTGCCCCTCTAGACCCCTCAACCACCTTTATCCATCCCCTCTCTGACTGCAGGTGGCTCTATATGGAATGCATTAGACCTCCTTTCCCTCTTGTCTCCTGTTGGGGTCAGCCAATGGGAAGCCCTACATGAGACAGAAAGGAGGGAGGAGAGTGGTGTCGGGTATTTATCCCCTTGCCTTGCTCCTTAAAAGGTTATCTTAGGTGTTTTCTCTACGTACCATCTCTTTCTGGGTTCCAGCAGTCTCTGTGTCTCTCTCTCCCTATCCCATTGGGCCTGGGAAGCTTCTCTTTCACTCTCACTAGTCCTAGGTTACTTCCCTACGAAAGTGATTCTCAAAGCATGGCTGCTGGACCTGGGAACTTAGGCATGCAGGTTTCTAGCTGCACCCCCACCCCCACCCCAGACCTACTGATTCAGACACTCTGGGGAAGGGGTCCAGCAGCTGAACAAACCCTCCAGGTGATTCTGTTATACACTTAAGTTTGAGGACCATTGTACGGGTTATGCTTTCTTCCTTTGCTTTAGACACAGCTTTGCTAATAATCCCTTTTTAAAGCCCTCCTCAGATTGTCATGATTTGAACTTGCCTTTTTTTTTCCCTCTTGCGAGCCAACATGATGCACCTGTTGATGCACATTTAGGTTTGCTATTCCACACTGTTGTGATCTTTGTTTATAGACCTCGGCGCACATGTATGAGTTTATAAGTAGAGTAAATTCCTTGAAGTAGCATTTCTGGGCTAAAGGGAACATGCATTCAAATTTCAATAACTATTACTGGATTATCCCCTGAAGAGGTTGTCCCAATTTGCTATTTTCCAAATTGGTCTCCAGTTATTTCACATTGTGTCACCTCTCCCATGATGATGAACCAGCCAGACCACGGCAGTGTGTTAGGGTCACCCTTCTCAGACGGGAGCACACAGATCCCCTGGGGGACTTGCTGAAATGCAGATTCAGATGTGAAAGGTGCGGTGTGGGGCCTGGGAGCCTGCATTTTTCACAGGTCCCCTGGTAATACTGGTCCATGCTGGTCCCAAATAACAAGGGATTAGAGAATAAGCATAAAGAAATGGCTAAACAGTGGGTTTGGTATTCAAATCCCCATTCAACCATTTAGTAATTGTGACTCTGGTCAAGTTGCTTAATCATCTGGAGCCTCAGTTTCTTCATCTATAAAATGAGGATTGGATCCCCCTGCCTCGGTGTTTTATGATGACCAAACCAGGTAATCCATGCATGTGCAGGGCTTACTTAGCACAGACCTTGACACATCCTGGCCACTCCACAAATGGTAGCTCACACTGTTAGATGCCTACCCCCCTGTCTGTTCCTGATACTCAGCTGCCCTCAGCTCCCTGCAAACAGCTTCCAATGTCCTAGCCTGGCAGCTGCTCCAGAAGCCCCTTGTCTTCAAGGCGGCCCCTTGTCCAAGGTGGTAGCTAGGACCCAGTGGTACTCTCTGGCATGCCTGGAAGGGAGCCTGCACACAGCATTGTCAAACCTGCCCACTGAGCAGCCGTTCCAGGATCCACCAGCTGCCCCATCCATCCCCCAGTCATCAGACTGTTCTTTTCTTTAGGATGATCTTAGTCCTGATGAAAACCTTTAGCCACTTCTCCGACCCGTCTGCTTCATCTGCTTCGGGATGAGCCTGAGTGAACTGCCAGTGGCATCCTCCCATTTGGAAAAGAAGTGGAGCCCCTCCCTGCCTCCCAGCAGTATCTAAACTCAGGTTTCTAGGGAACATGGCCAAGGCCCACTCTTGTCTCCACATACCTCCCTTAGTCCACGGAAATCTATATGCACAAGGGTCCCCCAAATAGTGCCGTTCAGCAGGTTTAATGTGCAAATCATTTGGAGTACAGATCCTGGTCTGCAAAGGAAGATTTCAAAGGCCGGAGCCACACCATCAGGGCCTGGAGAAGCCACCTCAGAGCCGCTCGGAGCCAGCCAGAGCCAGTGCCTGGGAGCGGGGCGCGCCTGGCCCCCGTTGAACGTGACCTCAGCCTTCTGCTTCCCTTGGAGTTGAGGAACGTGGGCAGACAGCTGGTAAAGCTGTGAGCAGATGTGTGGGAAGTGGCTTCTAGAAGCTGCCTGGAGGAGACCAGAGGCGGAGGAAGTGGATGCGCTGTCTGGCAGGCCCCGGGTCTTGAATTCATCTCCACCCCCACCCCCCTCCCGGGGCAGGGCTTGTGCCCGGAGGATGAAAGAACAGAGGATGGCAAGAGACACTTGAAGCGGTGGGGGGGGGGGAGGTGCGGGCTCTGGAGGCCGCTTTGGGAGTCTCGCTCAGCGGGTTACAGAAAAAGAAAGAGGAGCTGCTGCTTCCTTTTCTTCTTGAGCAGCCCTCTCATCTGTGGGTCCTTCTGTTTTCAACCCCTTAGCGGGGTCAGCTCTTCCCCCTCCCTCTGGGGGTGCTTGACCTGTCACCAGCCCAGATCCCCTCCCGGTCTCCTACGGGCCATCTCCAGCTGTCCATGTCCCTAAAAGCGCCCTCCTGGTCCACTGCCCCAAACCTGCTTCTCTTTCCGTACTTGCCACTCCCAGGTAGGTCTGCGCTGGCAGACGGTGTTTCTGCAGCTTAAGAACAATTGTGAGCTGTCATCCTGCTTACTCCTAGGTCTGTCCCGGGATCAGGTGCGATGTAGCAGTACCTGGGCCCAGATCAGATTGTTCTGGCCCCACGGAGGGGGACTTAGGCTCTCCGCCTGCTTTGAGGGCTGTTGGTAAGAGTCCCGGGTACTGCTGGCTGCCTTGGTGCAGCATTTTCCTTGAAGATGTTGCTCATTGCATTCCGCAGCAGCCTCTTACTGAGGACCCAGGGGAGAAATTTCCCTCCCGTTTAGCTGAGTAGAATTATCCATCTTTGTCCTGAGCAAACAGCCTGCTCTGGGCCTCTGGGCCTGTGAACCCAGTGTCACATTACTGCTCATGGGAGAAAGCTCAGAACCTATACCTATAGCAAGTACAGCAGAAAGTACAACCTGTGTTGTTATCTTAACTCCACTCCAGGCTTTGTTGTGTCTTCCTCTACTTATTTTAATTTATGTTGCCTTGTATTATTACACATATTTATTTAAACCTCCTTTAAGGTAGGATATGAAATATGAAAAGTCATATCCACCATCTCTCATATGTTTATAAATGAACACACACATATGTACAGTATCTGTAGAGATATATTTATTACGTAGAAAGATGCAACCCTTAATGGGAATGTGATGATTTGGTAGATTTTACACAAAGGGTCTATTAAATAGTAACAAGATCAAAGTAACAACACTTCTAGGAACCTAGGATAAAATAGTGCATCCCTGTAAAGAGAGATTTGGATCTTGAATTTCAGCTAGAGAGAATTCGGGTTGTAGGTAGCAACCAAAATTCAGGTCACTTTTATGTGGCTTAAAACACACACACACACACACACACACACACACACACTATAATTATGTAACATGTAACAAAAAGCTATTGGGGACAGTTTTCTGATAATGGGAAGTTCCTGGCAACCACATGAGTGATCTCAAGGAACAGGAGCCATATGGGCCTTCTTCCAGACACTGGGCCATGCAGCACAGTTTCTGAGGACCTGTTCGTCCCTGTGCTCTCCTAATAGGCCATTAGAGAAAGGGACTATTTGCTGGTTAACAGAGATGAAAGTTTCTGTCATTTTTCTGCAAGCGAACAGGTCTTTAATATTTCCTGAAACCACACGTCTGCTTCGTATCTTGTAACTGAAACAACTATAATCCTTAACACCAGAGAGCCGTGGAACAGAAACACCTGTGGGAAAATTAGGCAGAGCACTTTTTTTTTTTTGCAAGCCACGTCTGGGATCTGTAAATGCTAACTGATCACTGGCAGGTTTTTTTTTTTTTTTTTTTTTTTTTTTTTTTTTTTTTTTTTTAGTCAAATGTTTTCAAAGACTTCCCTCTACCTGAGAGGGGTGTTAGGTGGACATATTTATATTTCACAGAAATTCCCAGTAGACTTAACTACCGTGGCTCTGCGTCCATTTGTACAACGTTACCGATCATGTTCATAGCTTCTGTTTCTGAAGCCAAACCTTGGTCCTTTTAATTGGGTAAGCTTTCTCTTTCCCTGACACTAATGAAATGATTTTCATTAGTGCTTGCACGTTCTTAATCAATGCATCTGGATTGGGGGTTTTATGGGAAGACCAAGGATAAATCATCAAGAGTTGGGAGAGAAGGTTAACTTTACTTTTGGGAAACTGTATGAAGGCTAATTCACATTATATGCTACTTGAAGTCGGAAACAAAGACTTTTTATTAGTAGATGTAAGAAACAGACAATTTTGGGGAACAGGCTGGGCTGCTTTGGGTATGTTGATGGGAATTTGGTTTAAGTTTTGAAGTATACTCCAGCCTTTAGTTGCCAGATTTAAAAAATATATATATCTTTAACTCTTTAGGAGAAAAATTTTTTTTCCTATCAAAGGTTGATGATACCTAGTAATTATAGCCAGAATTTTTTGTTAAGTTTTCATTGTTTTTCTAAATGACTTTATTGTTTTCATTCTGACTTAAAATTGCTGTAAGATTATTTTTTAAGACAAGAAAAATAAAGGTTTTGTAAAAAAGGTGAAAACATTTATATTCTTGCTACTCAGAGAGAAACACTGATAAAATTTGGTATATTTTCCTCCTGGCTCTTTCCTGTACATGTAAACACATAGACATACACACATACACACACACACACACATATGTATGTTATAGGAAAGGATTCATACTATACACACGTATATAACTTGCTTTTCTTAATCTATTTTAGATATTTTTCTTTTTTTTAAGGTTTTATTTATTTATTCATGAGAGACACAGAGAGAGAGGCAGAGACATAGGCAGAAGGAGAAACAGACTCCCTGCGGGGAGCCTGATGCAGGCCTTGATCCCAGGAACTTGGGATCACGACCTGAGCCAAAGGCAGATGCTCAAACACTGAGCCAAGCAGGTGCCCCTATTTTAGATATTTTCCCATGTCAGTCTGCATATAGATCATTATCATTAATAATAGTGACTTTACTACTCCATTATATGTATTGCAATTGATCAAATTCCCTATTTTTTTTGACATATTTATGTTGTGTACTATCAACTATGGTCATAGTAATGCTGTAAAACACACAACCATGAAATCTCAGTGCCATATAGAAATAAACACTTTTTCCTCAATAATTCATAGAACGGTAAGCATGGCACTGATATTTGATGAGGTGGGTGGGGAGGCTCAGCTCTCCAAGTCTCTCATCCCCTCCTGGGATCTTGTCTCATACTGATGCTGCCTGGTTGTGTTTGTTCTTCTCATGGTGACAATAAAAGTGTAGGAATGCAAGCCCAGTTCCATAAAAACACCATCTAGGGATATGGAAAGACCCAAAAGGGGAGATACACAGGTCAAGTTTGGCTGATTGCAGTCTCAAGACCCCCAGACCAGCTACATGGCATCAAATACCTCACTTCTGCTTGAGTTCCCCCTTCTTAGACTTCCTCTAAACTCTGCATGTGTGAATATATATAAATTTATCATCTATGTCTTATTTGATATCTTGGTATCATAATGGAGAAAACGTTATTAATTACCAATTGAGGCATATTTGACTTCTGACTGGACATTTGACTTAGGTGAGCGTGATGTTCTCAAACTTCATTGGGTGGAGTGAGAGGCAATGCTATGTCATCAGAAGAGCCTTCAGTTGGTTGGCAGTTTACTTTGGGGAGTGACTCGAACTTGCACAGCCTTGGTTTCTTTTTGGGGGGAATGGACTCACCATCCACTCTGCCTACCTCCTGGGGTTGTGAACAGCAGATGAGAAGGTACACCATGAACAATGAGGCCCTTCCCTTCCAGTATGTGTTAGCAGAGTGTCCCGCTCATCTCGGGCTCATCAAACAGCTTTTCTCTGGACCTGGGCTTTCTCGGCATTTGAAACTGATAGGGAGACAAGACCGTATTCCCAGAAGGAAACAGCAAAATTCCTAATGCTCTGACGACTGGGGAAATTCTATTGATTTTACTGACTCCACCGGCATAGTTTAATCATGAAGAACATCCACGGACAGTGGTTCTAGTTCCCTAAATTAGCTTTCAGAAAGCACCACATGTAGTACTGTTTCCACGAAAAACATCAGAAGAATAGATTGGCTTAGGGTCTCTCCCCAAATTGCTTTTCCAATGAGCTAGGTACTACTATTATTCCAAATATAAATTTGAAGAAACCAAGACTCAGAAAGACAATGTGTTTTGCCCAAGATGGTGCAGAGCCTGGCTTTTCAACCAGACCTGCTGTGTCTGAACATGGAGCTCTTAGCTCCAGCTCCACTTAGGGATCAAAGGGAGCATCATCAGCATCAAAGTCCTTCTCTTATTCCTCCTTCTATTTATCCTTTAAGCACACCTTTTATCATTGTAACTCTCTTCTCAACCCTGAGGTTCACTGAACTGTGAGATTATTAGCTCTAATTTCAACCGAGGCATAGAGACAAGAGGTGTCCCCTCCTTGGCCCCACAGGGAGTTTATGATTGAGGGAGGAAGACCTGAGGTTCAGATTCTCCCTCCATGACATTGAGGAACATTTTCACTTAAAAGGGATCATGGGTTGTGGACCCATGGTCCAGTCCCTACTGGTAAAATAGGCATTCTTGTTGAATTCACTTAAGGTTTCCCCTCTTCCCAGAAGCAGACCTTTGACCTTTACCCTCTGCTCTCCTCCTGACTGTTGCTGACTAGCCCGGGTGGCCTTCCACAAACATTTCAAGCGGTCTGCATCTTCAGTATGCCATTTCTCCACTGCCTTTTCTTCAGCTGCTCTAGCAGCTAGTGTTTCCAGATTTGGAAGAGAGGGCAGGGCTGAGGAAGGGTGTTTGATGAGTAACCACCGCCATGGCTCCTGCTATCCTCATTAACATTAATGGCTTTTTCTAGGCCTCATTAGCTCAACAGCTGTAGATGTATTTCTGCCATGATTCAGCTGACCTGGTTCTCATCAGCATGGTATGGAGCCCTGGATGAGGAATTGGAAGATACGGATCCTGGGCCAAGGTCCGCCCTTAAGTGGCAATCGCACTCTCCATCTCTGGACCTCAGATCCTTATCCGTAAGCTGAGGAGGTTGAACTAGAAACCCTCTAAGGAATTGTTCGGTGATTCATTTTCCTCCCTGGGTAGAGTTACAGTTTGCCATCATTGACCACTTTTGGCTCAAAATTGTTGTGGTTCAGTGGTAGAAGAGGAACTTACTGCAAATTCATCTTTAAAATGTTTTGAGACCATTACGAGAAAACCGAACTCACCATTGCTTCCAGAGCATTTGATGTTACCAGTCTTGCTGAGCTTCAGAAGGAGGCCTGAGTCAAGTGGCATTTGGAGTCGGCAGTGCCCAGAGATGCTAGACTCCTTTGCCTGCCTTCTGTGGAAGGGGAGACTGTAACTCAAATAACTTGTCCAAGGTCACCCCACTTTTTAGAACAAAATCGAGCATGAAAAGGTTTCCCACATTATTTTATAATTTTATACCTCTCATAGAATGGTTAACCTTTATGAATATATATTTTCATGTTATTTTTGTAAAATTAGTGACCACGTGTGATCAGCAACGCGTACCATTCTCTTTGTGGTCGAACCAAGTTACTACTACTAGAGTTCAGTGACAAACTCATTTCAGGGCCTGTGGAAATAATTACATCATCAAATACCACTTCATGATTAAAAACTTTTCTAAAACCAGGAATAGCTCTCACTTCACAGTAATTACTTGTGGCAAATATCCTTTTTTTAGAAAATAAATGCTGAACAAATTGAAATCAGATCATTTTTCTCCTCTCCTGCTAGAATAATTGCGTGCATAAGAGAAGATTCCAGTTTGGAGACATTTAGTAGTGTTACGTGTCGCATGATGATACTTCATCCTCAGCATCCTTGCACATCCCCGTCTCGCCTCAAAATATTTCTCTTTCTCACAGAGAGTGAAAGCGGTATCCACCTTTCTTTAAAATCAATTGTTCCTTAATTCTCTCTCCTGTTTCCTTGGTGATATAGAGCCCTTAATTTCACATTGTTTTTCTTCAGCAGCTATTGTTGCTTCCTCCCTATAGGTTGGGGTTCCAATTCCATTTCAGTTGGGTGAGCTTGGGCCAGTTAAACTCTCTGAGGCCCAGTTAAAACCTGGGGGTAATTCATTTGCACCACAGGGTAGTTGTCATGGGAATTATATGAGAAAGTTACATTTTAGGATGGTGCCTTCTACATGAATAGCTTTTAATAAGTGTTCATTCTCCCACATATTTATTGTTTTTCCATTTTGGCTTACGGCATGCAGGTAGTGCTCACATCTTACCGAAACCTTCATTGGAACCAGTTGTCTGCCTCCCTGGTGCCAAGTGTTTTTTTTTTCCTGGTTTTTGTTTTTTACCAGTCTTTCCTCTAACTCTATAAACATTTTAAAAATAGTTTTTTGAAGTCTCTTTCAGCTGGGCCTCCCATCTGCAGTTCCTGGGTGTAAATTCCTTTGTGTGCCGAGTAATGATGCCGGTTCATGGTGGGGGTATTTCTCTCATGCTTTGCAAATTTGGAGTGTGAGCTGGTTGAGCAGGAGTCCTTTTCCTGGAGAGGTCCACTTGCCCTGGGTTCAAGAGGAATACTTATGAGAAAATCTTGAGGTTGCCTTTTTGGGGTGCTACAGATCTCTGCAGTGATTGGTCGTGTTTTAATGTTAACATCTTGGTTTGGAAAGACACCACCCATTGAGTAGCTCCCCAGAGTTCATAAAGCTTCCAACCTTATCCTGAGAAAATCCTTCAAGTCCAGCTCCCTTTCGGCTGGAGAGGGTGTTGGTTATAATCCCTGTAGTGGGCTATATTTAAATTACTTTCAAATCTTGTCCATGTAGGTTCATCAGGGTCTGGTACCACTGTAAGAATTTGACATGATGCCAGCACAACATTCTGACTTTACATTTCCTCCTTATTTCTGATGCCTCAGGATTTACTTATTCTGAATTTGGCTGCGTGGGATTTTGTGTGTGTGTGTGCGTATATCTATATTTTATTTATCTAAATGGAAGATACTGAAAGATGAATGCCCTGTAATCCAATGGAGAAGTTCTCTTGCTTTCCTTTGGCACAGAAATAAGTGGCTTTTGCTCAGGGCTGCAAAGCTAGTTTTCAGCCTCACTACTACTTTCTTCAAGTGACCTCTTTGTTGCTAAATCCAGTTTCCTCTTCTGCATCTCCATATACATATATTTTTAAAAATATTTTAAATTGCAAAGAAATTGTCGACAAAAATAAGAGATCCCACACAACATGGTATGGATGATTTTTATTTAACTTAATGTTTGCAGGCTTCCCAAAGCGCAGCAGAGAATCTTGCATGTAGTTATTTGTCTTGTTACAAGGGGGAAAAAACTGTTGATACTTATAATAAGATCATGTTAAATGTATACAATCCGAGAACATAATATGACTTCCCATTTGTTCATTTGGGTCCTTCAGGAATATCTTAAAGATTTTTATAAGTGACTTCCACATTTCTTAAATTGATTTCTGTGTATTTTATCTTTTTATTGGTGGTGTGAGTGGGATCTTTTTCCCCACTATATCTTCAATCTGATTATTGTCTATAAGTATGAAATTAATTGAATTCTATACAATTCTTCTACCTTATTATTTTCCTATATTCTATTATTATTTCAGTTTTTAATTATTTTTCCTTCTGGGTGTTCAAGGTATATAGCCTTATCATCTGCAAGTAGTGATAATTTTACCTCCTCCTGATCGATATTTTTAGTTCTAGTTTCTTTTTCTTGTCTGATTGTATAGGCTACTAGTTCTTGTACAAAGTTAAATAAGAGATAAGTCTTAATTATTCCTGACTTTACTGAAGATGCTGTTTGTATCTCTCTCTTCAGCATGATACAAGCTCTTAGGCAGGGATTTATTTGTTCATACCATGTTAAGGGAACATTCTTATATCATTGAATATTTTTATCAAGAACAGAATGTTGCATTGTGCTTTTCCCTTTAAACTTGTTCATATGATGAATTATATTAATGTGTCTTCTAATATTGAAATGTCTGTATTCCTGAAATCAGCTCCACCTTATTAGGATTCTTTTAATGACCTAGATTCTGTTTGTGTTATGACTTCATTAAGTTAACATTTGTTAAGTGGAGCACAGGGTATCAGATGGTGAGCCACAGTTCAACAGTAGACCACAAGAGAAATCAAAACAGAAACACTTATTACTCACGGATCCTGGAGGAAGTGCATAGCTTGCCTCGAGGGGTCATTGGGAAGGTCAAGGCAGAATGTAGACAGTGAAAGTCCTGAGCACAGCACATGCCTTTTTTAGGGTCCAGAGAGGAGTGCTTTGGGGTGCCATCTAGGTCACATCCTTGCAAGAGGGACTAGAGTCAGTTTAAAATCCCTGCAGGTCAGTTTGCCAAACAAATGAACACCAAGGCTGTGAAGTACTTCATCGAAACTCTTGACAATTCAGTATTTATTTAGGATTTTTGCCTGAGTAATCATAAGAGATGGTCTGGGACTTTACTTTTGAAATCTTTGTTACATTCTGTTGCACACTTTTTGAAATTTAGTTCTCATCAATTTTTATGTTCTAGAATAGCTTCAATTATGTTGGGATTTTCTGTTCTTTGAAATTTGGTGGAAATCCTATAGGCAACCAACTGGATCTGGTACTTTTTAGGAGATGAGGCTGTTTGTCAACTTTCCTCATTTTTTTTCCCCCATGAAAATTGATCTGTTTAGATTTTCTCTTTTTCGGGTATCAGTTTAGGTAGATTGTATTTTCTTCAAAACTTGCCTATCCAATCTAGGTTTTCAAATGTATTTGTTTTGAATTTAGTAAAGTCATCTTTTCTGGTTCTTTTAGTTTGCTTAGATTTTGTAGTTATTTCTATATTTCTATTTTGTATATTTACTGTTTCCTCCATTTTTTTCTGATTGAGTTAGCTAGCAGATCAACTGTCTTCCTCCCACAAAAAGTTTTTAGTTATACTTGTTCTACTATTTCCTATTTTCTAACTCACTAGTACCTGCTTTATTTTTATTAATTCCTTTCTTCTGCTTCTCTTCAGTTTCTTTTCCTTTTCTAACTTACAATCCTCAAATTTGTTATAGTTTTAGATTTACTGTTAAGTGTGTTTACAGTGCCCCAGGAGTCATTCTGATGTGGTTTCCCCAGTCATCTTGTACTTGGCTATAGTTCATCTTCTACAGCTTTCCTCAGAAAGCTCATGGGAACAAAATTATTACCCTAAGAAGAGGTGATCAACGACTATGCAGCCAAAAAATATAGGGAAAGAAAGTATTTCGAGATGGGGTGCATAGAGGAGGGATCTTATAGGGTCATGCAGATAGTTGCAGTTAATTATTAGAAACATTATTTTCTGGATCTTGGTGGTAGTTTATCAGTTTAAAAATTTTACATTTGGGATCCCTGGGTGGCGCAGCGGTTTGGCGCCTGCCTTTGGCCCAGGGCACGATTCTGGAGACCCCGAATCGAATCCCACGTCGGGCTCCCGGTGCATGGAGCCTGCTTCTCCCTCTGCCTGTGTCTCTGCCTCTCTCTCTCTCTGTGTGTGTGTGACTATCATAAAATAAAATAAAAATTTAAAAATAAATAAATAAATAAATAAAATAAAATAATAAAAATTTTACATTTAGGGGGCATCTGGGTGGCTCAGTGATTGAGCACCTACCTTTGACTCAGATCTTGATCCCGGGGTCCTGGGATCAAGTCCTGCATCAGGCTCCCTGCAGGAAGCTTGCTTCTCCCTCTGCCTATGTCACTGCCTCTCTGTGTGTCTTTCATGAATAAATAAATAAAATAATTAAAAAGAAAAAATTTACATTTAGTAATCCTTCTTTGCTCATTCTAAATAAACAAATTTGTACCTAATTTTGTATTTAAAATGTATGATCTATTTTTAAAAGGGACCAACAAATTGTAGAACTTCAGGCCCGATGGCACTGGATCTATTTCTAGCTGCTGTCCAGCTCTTCCTCATTAGTGAACCCTTTTGTAGATGATGGGTCTGCCTTCGCCTCTCAGGAGTGCCCATCACCCTTTAGAAGTGCATTGTTTTGAGTCTCTGAAATCTGCTGCTCTGGACTGTCCCTCTTCTGCATACTGTCTCCAGAGGAAATCTGTTTGCTTTTTGTGCCTCTTACAAAAATATTGTGTTTGTCTCCTAGTTTTGGCAGAATGGAAGATGGTAAGCTTTTTCTTTTCATTCTCATTTTTGGATTATATTCACAGGCAAGAGGAGGAGAATGCCAGCTTATGCAACTATATTGACACCAGAAGTCCAATTTTGTCATTTAAAACATTTTTTTTCTATTTTAAAAATAAAACACACATATATTATAGAAAATTCAGATCCTGAGAGCTATAAAAAAGAAAATTCAAACCATTACTGTTAAAATCCTCGTGTATTTCTTTTGAATCCTTTTTCCATTCTTACATATTCTTTCCTTTAAAAAACTTGGGATCACTCTGAACCTACAGTTTTGCATCTTGATTTTTTTCACATAAGCATTTTTACAAATCACTAAAGAGAAAAAAAGTTATAGCTACATAAAATAAATTAGTTTACCACTTCCATATTGTTAGATATAACTAATATTGGTTTTTTGGAAATTATCATTACTATAAATGGTACTATATGGATTTATAGTCCATTGGCCAAATCTAGCCTGAAATTACTTATTTTTGTAAGTAAAGTTTTATTGGAACACAGCCATACCCAGTTGGTTATAGTCTATGGCTGCTTTTTACCTACAGTGGTAGCACAGAACATTTGCAACAGAGACTGATTGGTTTGCCAGGCTTATAATATTTATAGTATCTAGCCCTTTAGAGACATAGTTTCCCACCCTGCTGTACTACAGTGAACATCTTTCCATGTTCATTTTTTTATGCACGTATGTTTATTTTCTCAATATAAACCTCTAGAAAAGGAACTACTTTGATCAAAGGAATATGAACATCTTTATGGCACTTGCCAAGTCATCTACCAGAAAGGTGCATTCACTTTTCCACTACTAATGCATTAAAGTTTGCCTTCCCCCCCAACACATACCCTTAACATCACTGGACACAATCATATTTTTTTATTCTATGCATTTTGTAAGTTGAAGAATGGTGTCTTGAAGAATGGTGTCTTATTTTTGTTTGCCTGTTTTTGATTTCTCGTGAGGTGGGACATTTCTTCGTAATTGTGACTTCCATCTCATTTGTGAATTGCCGATTCATGTCCTTTGCACGTTTTCCCTTTGGGGATGTTTGCTTTTTCTTCACAATCTGTGAGACATATTTAAGTATTGCAGATATGGTACCCATAATGCTTTGGATGTTGACAGTTTTGCTTTTTCTTGAAACCGTGTGCTCTCAGCACCCACAGCTACAATGGGTGATATACCACTAATCTAAGGAGGAATGTTAGTTCTTATGGTCTTAGGTTCTGTCTAAAGGGAAGCTTTTTGTTTGGGTAGGAAAGCAAAGTAGCTACAACCTGGCTTCACCTCCTGAGCATGAGAGAAAGCTTCCAGAAAAGAAATATAGCAACTTGGGAAGCAAATCCCTCTTTCTTTTCTTTTCTTGGGCTCTGAGTTAACCCAGGGTCTTCTTCAAAGTGGGAAACTCCCCATTGTTCTTAAATAAGCCCCTAAATCAATTCCATACTCATGGAACCCAGTAGCAGGAATTGATTTGCGTGTGGCAAACATTATTCCTGAAGCATGCCATGTTTAAACCCTTTGCCCTCCATGAAATGTCTTTTTTATGTTTTTCAGAAACCGTTAATGAACTGTTGAAAAAGGGTTAATCACTATAATGCGTAAAGTAGCCCCTCTAAAAACCACACCAGTCATCAAACTTTCCAAATAAAAGTTTGTGAATTCAGGTGGGCCTCTTGGCTGGGACGAAGCAGCAAGAAGATATTTCTGAACCATATGGTCATTCCTTAGTCTTAAACAAACCTGCTTGGGTTCCTCAGGGTAGTAATGGTTTGGGAAGACTTGGTACATTGGCATAAAAGCACAGTCGCTAAGCCAGCTTTCACCTCTTTGCACTCTGTGTGCTCTGAGGCAATGAGATGATAGCAGGTTTCTTGAAACAGCTAGAGAGTTTGGCATTTAGCTGGGAGGCTGCCTCTGGTCTCTTCGGAAGCTTGGCTGACAAATCAGTGCCCCCTCTACCTCTTGCTCTTACTTTCCTTTGACTTTTTAAAAATAAGTTTCAAAATAGTTTCTGCTGAGTGAGGACGGAAGCCATCTCAAACCTAGTATTAACTCGGATTTTTATAGTACCCCGCAGGTACAGTGAGCTTCCTTCGTGTGATCTTTATCATCTGCAAGGAAAATGGGACTGACCATTATCCCCAGTTGATAACTGTGTAAACTGAGGTAATGGATTGTGTATGAGTCGTATGGCTAGGATGGCTCAAAATTAGTATATAAACCCGGACTTGGGCAGCCCTGGTGGCTCAGCGGTTTAGCGCCGCCTGCAGCCCAGGGTGTGATCCTGGAGACCCTGGATCGAGTCCCACATCTGGCTCCCTGCATGAAGCCTGCTTCTCCCTCTGCCTGTGTCTCTGCCTCTCTCTCTCTCCCCTCTGTGCATTCTCATGAATAAATAAATAAAATCTTTAAAAAATAAAAATAAATAAATAAATAAATAAATAAATAAATAAATAAATAAACCGGGCTTTAGTTTTACTCCAAGAACTCCATACGCTTCAATGTGAACAGAGAACATGATTTAATTGCCCTGAAATTGCTGGCATGAACTCTCTTTGCCTTAAGGACAGCTTCTTTCATCCAGAGGGCAAATATTTGTTGAGCTCATGCCGTAAACTGTTTACTCCATTAGCTGTTTTACCTACAGTATGTCGAGTTAGCCACAGCTGCCTTGTGAAGGAAGGCATTGCCATCACTATAGCTGGGGAAGGGGAGGCTCAGAGTGCCTACCTTGCCCAAGAGCACAGCATGACTCATCAGAAGTTGGATGTGAACTGGATGTGAACTCTGCCCTATAGGGCCGCAGTACTGGTACTGTGCTAACAGCGTACGGCTCACGCTGTAAGGGCTAGCAAAAGGCATGGCTGTATCTAGCAGCCTTGACCCACACTTTCCTAGTTCATAACATTGCTTTCAGGTGGCATCTCAGTGATGGAATACCCAGATATAACCCAACCTTAGCTTGATTAAAGACTGAGAGGGTCAATTTTGAAGGAAATGATGCCTACCAGTATGGGGAGGCTTGCAAAATTACACCTGAATCTTGATAAATGAAAAAATTTATAGAAAACTATTTTTCATTTTGCACCTGCCTTTATTTGCCAACTGGGCTTGTCGGGAGGAGGAGGTTATTTTTTAAAATCCTAATAAAATAGGTCAATGCCAACATAAGAAAAAAAAAGACTGTACTCATTTCTGTCCCCATCTTTTCCTTTCTAATCTCACCTTCCAAGCTGGGAAACCTTGTAGCCTAAATGCAGCAGAAGCCCTGGAGTCTCTTTGGAAGGGGTAGCACAGAGCCCAAACAGCCCTCCAGCCCAACAAGACACTGATTGTTAATTAAATATTTTAAAAATCTTTCAAGCCACCTCAGTATGTATTATACAGTTTCCTCTTTACTCTTCCATATTCTGACACACACACACCCCTCCACCACCACGCCTTGGACCCCAGAAGAAATACTGTCTGGATCCTTGCCCATAGTGAATTCAATATTTTTCTTTTAAGTTCTGTTTCAGCTCAGGAAGAAGAGTGGCTTTATAAACCATTACCAAATCAAAGCCCCATCAGAGGAGGACAGAAGCCCCCATACACTGGGATGAATTATTTTCAGTTCTTGATTTTATGCCAGTGCTAGTGAAATTTCACAGCTGGTTATTAAAAAATCCCGGGGTCAGGGTTATGTGCTATTTATGTCACAAGAAGCAGAAGAAATAAAATACCCTAAAGATATGAAAACATTTTGTGAATCGACATATTTTTGGCATATGTTTCTCTTTCAGGGCCTAGGAAGCGATTTATGTGCTCTGATGAAGTGCTGGTAGAAAGACCTCCACTGAATCCCCACTTAATGGTCCACGCACCTTCCAAAGTATTGATACAGCTGACCTGGCTAAGGCCCATGACGGGTGTGAGGAGGGAGGCCTGGGACATGTAGACAATTTATTGCTTTTCAAGAAGAGGGAGAAGAAATGGTATGAGTGACCTAAGTCAGTTCCCTCAGAAGGTAGAAACTGCTAACAATTCAAGTTGACAATTGCCAATAGCAACCCAACTTCTCTTGATTCACTGTATGTAACCTTGAATTGCTGGGTTATTTTGGAGAATAAATCGGGCACCCCCCTCCTACGGCTTGGGACAGTTCTAGGCTTCCCCTCAAATGCAAAGATCTAGAGACAAGCATGGCCCATGAGCCAGCCTCTCCCAGAGCAGATGTCTGCCCCAACAGAGGAATGGACTTTGAACGTCCCATTGTGTTGAGCTGATGGTCCCCAATATCCAGTCGCTCCCGGATTATAGCCTAAACTAAACTAAAATATAAAAACATATAGTGTCTCTTTATTAGAAATATGATATAGGAGAAAAATGAAGCATTTTGTCTTTGCTCAGGGGATCTGATACCCAACAAATCAAGTAGGACATAGCCAAGCTGTTGGTGCAGGAAACCTGCAGACTGCAGAAGTCGTAAAGGATTAAAATGAGGGTTAACATTATTATCATTGTAACAGAAAAGGATTTGGGTTTAGAAACCTCTCACGTGGGCAATGGAGGACAAGTCCTAATGCCTAATTTCACAAACACGTCTTACTACCCCAGCGACTCTCCCACGGACCCAATCCATCTCATTTCTCAGTTTTTTCATGAGGGTTCACTCCAGAAAAAAACTCTGTCTTGTTTAAGCCTGTGGTAGTGTCACTAGAGGGGCCAATGAGGACTTCAGGCTCTGGAAGGAGGCAGCACAAAGCCTTGTCTGTGTGTCCTCAGGAGGCGTGACTGGGATTCACACTCCTCTCTTCCCGGTGCAGTAAACCACAAGCCCATGTGCTGGCCCAACACGGAGCAGAGGCTTCTCCCTTGGAGGGGGAATCAATGATACTTAATACCATCCTTTGGTTTCTGAAGTTAGAAATCAGTTTGGAATGTCACTTGTCCTGTGCGAATCTGGGATGTTTATTGGTTAAGCTGAACTGAGATAATTTAGGGATGTGTAATGATACCTGAACAACTTTGGCTTCCTAATGTTACCTCTGGTATAACAAAATAAATTTTTCATACTAAAAATTGACTTTGGGTGTGATTAAAAAAAAAGTATTGGGATGAAGTATTATATTAATTAGGCTTAGAATTGGCTGCCTGAACAGAAGATTTAGAATAACCATGGTATAATCCCAAAGAGGCTTGCTTGCTTGCTTGCTGCTTTCTTTCTTTCTTTCTTTCTTTTTTTTTTTTTTTTTCACTCTGAAGCAATCTGGATGTAGGCAGTGAGGATCCTAAATCCCTCTGGCTTTTTGTTCTATTACTCTGGGCATGCAGCTTTCATCCAGGCTGCTTCAGGACCCAGGGTGGCTGCTGGAGCTCCTGTTGACAGAAATACATCCCAGCCGGTGGGATGAAGGAAGAGGAGAGGTCAGGGGGGTGCGGGGGGGATGTATACTACTGCTTACTCCTCTCGTAAGGAACACTCCCAGGAACGTACCCTGCAACTTCCGCTGACATCTCACTGGACACCCCTAGCAACCAGAGAGTGAAGAAACTAGCCGTTTAGTTGGGGCACCCTGATGCATGAAATAGGACTAGAGGTCTGTCCTAAGGGAAAAACGAGAGGATTAAGTATAGGTAAATGAACCAGAGTGTCTGGCACAAGCAAAACTACAAAAAGGAAAAGACTGTGCTTTGGCCCCCACCCCCTTTCCACTTGGGGTATAGCAGCCTAAAATGAAAGAAACCTCCCCTAGGGCATTTGCTGGAAGCTCTGTGTCCTGAGCAGGGTCATGAATTAATTACCAAATAGAGAGAAAGAAAACCACGAACAACACCAGGCATGCTTCAGATTGCACTGCCGTGGCACTCTAACCCCCACAGCGTCGTTTGCCAAAGGAAGGATGTTTTACGGGTCCTGAAGGTGTCGCATGTGCCATGATATCATTCTGCAAGCATGCCGAGTGGGAGTATGGCTGTGTGTATGAAGGCATATATGTGCGTGAAATTATGTGTATCCATATAAATAGTATATGAACATACATATTTAAACTTGTCTTATAGGGCATACTACATTGCTTCCTTGTTCGAGGAGTCCTGTCTACAGAGGTCAAGTTCAAGCTCTTTGGACTGAGATTCCCTGGGGAAAAGCATTGCTTGCTGCACTGGGGTTTAAGATGTTCAGGTCACTGCAGTCTGTGTATCAGCGTATGCTTGTCAGTCTTTGACTATAACCGTGGGGCTGGAAGGATTTCTTATTTGTTGAATAGACATAATGGCCTTTTAATGCCACTGTCCAAAAAGAAAAAATGGGAAAAAAAAGGTTTCAAAGCCTTGAAAAGTAGAATAAAGAATATTGCTTCAGGGTCATCAACTGGATGTGCTTCATGGATGGAATGTGTAGTATAGGCCAATGGATATTTAAAGTGAGGAATTAGGGCAGCCCCCGTGGCACAGCGGTTTAGCGCCGCCTGCAGCCCAGGGCATGATCCTGGAGACCCGGGATCTAGTCCCACGTCCGGCTCCCTGCATGGAGCCTGCTTCTCCCTCTGCCTGTCTCTGCCTCTCTCTCTGTGTGTGTGTGTGTGTGTGTGTCTTCATGAATAAATAAAATTCTAAAAAAAAATAAAAATAAAAAAAATAAAGTGAGGAATTAAACACATTTGGGTTTAAGTTATATTTAAAAGAAACTCGAGGGGTGGGGCACCTGGATGGCTTGGTCGGTTACGCATCCGACTCTTGATTCCAGCTCAGATCATGATCTCAGGGTCGTGAGATCGAGCCCTGCATCAGGCTCCCCACTGGGCATGGAGCCTGCTTAAGATTCTCTCTCCCCCTGCCTCTCTGCCCCTCCCCCAACTCATGCATGCATGCATGTTCTCTCTTTCTCTAAAAATAAACATATAAATAAACAAAATTTTAAAAATCAACTCCGTTCTTTACAAGGGAAAAGTGGGTGTATGCTTATTTTATAATGATGTAGGTGGTTGGCCTAACTGGGAATGGCATAGAGCCAGCATGGATTGGTGATAGAAATCTAACACTCACTTAAATTTAATAATTAAGTAGTTTTTAATAGATAGAAATTCTTCTGGTGGATTATATTACTGAAAACAATATTTAATTTTGAAACACTCTCAAATCAGAAAGCATCCATGGGAATAATACAGTATTGTAATTTATCATGCTTTAAGAAAGGAACAACTCAAAAAAAAAAAAAAAGAAAGGAACAACTCATTCTTCTTCAGAAAGCTGATTATTTCTCACCTACTTAAAAAGCCAACATTTTAAGGCCCATTGCACGTTGAAACCCACAAAGTCCTGTTGTGAACTATTTTAGAATATTCTAGAATATTTTAGATTTTAGAATATTTTAAATTTTTTCACCCCAGTCTTGTTTGTCTGTTAATAATATCTTACTGATAGGAGTGGGGAATCAGTATTTTCTGCTTAGAGACCAGAGAGTTTCTCTCTTGCTCTCTATCTCTCAATCCCATGGCTGCCTCTCCTAATGGGCCTGTTCCTTAGGCTTTCTCCAGAATTGTTTCTTCCTCTCACTCCCATGACCACTGACCGCCCCCCACCCCCACCCCCAGGTCAAGGTGTCATCCCTGCTTCATAAACATTGCAGTGGCCACCATGAGCGCTCCCTCTGCCCCGGTCCTTACCTTCCCCATCCATCCTGTACCCTGCAGCCAGGTTAGTCTCATGGCATGACTTTGGTCATTTCATTACCAAGTTCAAGAACATTCATTAGTGTTGAATCGATGGCAGATTAAGTGCTGTGGATTGGTACTGACCAAATGGGTCCTACCTTTTCCACCTTGTTTCTCATTATTCCCAAATACAAACCCTTCACTTTGGTCTGCTTGTTACAATTCCTGATGCCCAGAGTTGCTGTCCCCTCCATGCAGTTTTGTCTCACACTGTCCTTCCTACTTGGAGGCTCTCATGTGTCTCTCTACTAGGTTCAATCCTGCCCTCAAGTCTCAGGAAGAAGCCTCTTTCTTTTGCTCCATCCACAAAGCAGTGGTCTCTCCAACACTGAGTTTGTTTCTCTAAAAATAAACATATAAACAAACAAAATTTTAAGAATCAACTCAGTTTTTAAAGCACATATTTTCCCTGATGTTTCTTTGGCAGGTCACATAGGATAAGATACCATGTATAACATTTTCCATATTTTTATCTGCAATAAAATAGCAATGTGAGGGCCGGGTGCCCTATATCATAGGTGACAAGCACAACTCTTCTTATATTATAATAATGGTGGTGGTGATGAAATGGTGTGAAAATAAAAAAAAAACAAAGATATGGATTGGTCCTTCTTTCTTTTTCTTTTTCCTGTGTTTTTGTTGTTGTTTTGTTTTTATTTTGAGGTGATAGGAAGAGAGAAAGGAAGCAATGAACACATATTTGGCATTTCAGTGTACCAAAAGCTTTCTGCTTTGGTAATTCTGTACAAACTTATGAGCTAAGTGTTGGTGTCCTTATTTTGCAAAGAAACTAGGACTCACATTGAAAGACTTCAGTTCTTAAAGGTCAAGCAGCTAGTATATGGCAGAGTCTGGGTTTGGCCAAAGTGGATTTGTCTGGCTCCCAAGCCTTTGTGTTGTTTACTGTCATCATCACCCCTACCTCCCCCCACTTCTTTTCTCTCTTCCATGCTCAATTTTCCCAGTCATGCCAACATGAGCCATTGGCTGCCTTCATACCAGGGCCAAGGAATAGCAAGGTCATTATTTGCCATCTTTGGAAAGGACATTTCAACATGGCAAGAGAATTTCATGGCCGAGCTGATGGAACAATCCAGTGTTCATTGGCTTAACTCACTAAATCTTGTCTCTTTGAATAGCTGATAGTTGAAGGCAGATTTGAATTTATAGATGCAAATAACCCTTGCCATTCTGACATCTCGTGAACCTCTAGAATCATCTTTGTGTTGGCGTTACGGAGTCATCTTTGTGGCTTCCCTTCCTGTCTCTGCTACCTCTTAATTCATGTTACATAATTTCTGCCACCAAAGAAGGACAAATCATGCAGAGAACACACCTATTTAACTGCGTTCAAGATCTGCCCAGGAATGTGGAACATGTTTAAATATAAAACTGAGAATGAGGCCTTTGACATTGATTGATTTTAGGAATAAAGTAGAGCTAATCCACGATACTGATCTCATAGAGAAATATTTTCATAAAATTCCAGAACATTTGTGGGAACTGGACCTTAATTAGAGCCCCATTGTATGAGGATAAATAGCGTGATCATTAGAGTTAATATAGTTACTGAAAGGAATGGTGCATAATCAGGGCAAGTCTGTGCATTTAGTGCTGTAGATGTTTAGAGGTGCTTGTCTCTAACACGGGTCAGTTCAGAAGCATTTAAAAATATATCTCAACATTCTCAACATGCTATTGAAATTAACTAGGAGTATGGAAATTCATGAAAATTAGGGTGGGGAAATGAATGAAAATAGTAGGATGTGTTTCTTTGTGAATTTCTGTGAAGGAAAACAGTTTGAGGTCATCATGGATCACAGATGAATAGGAACACACCGTCTCATCCTAAAGCAAGTATGGAGGACTGAACAATTATAAAACCTTCCTAAAATCTTCCAGCTTGAAATTAACTGTGTGCAATAATAATGTATCAAGCTTTATGCTTCATAAGTTAGAGAAATGAAGGAATTTTGAAAGAGAGTAGGAAAGGACAAATATAATTAAAGCACTGGAAAGTAAAATGTAAGGGGAGCCGAAGCAGTTGACTAGAAAAATAATAGATTGTATCATAATATACTATAAATTATATACATCTTATATTGGATAGTGACAAGATATGTTACAGAAGATAGTTTCAGGTTCCTATCTTTAGATAGGAAAAGATTAGAGAACATTCTACATGAAAAGTGGAGAGAGAAGACAAATCATTTGATAAATGAGGTCTTTCCAGGGGGGCACCTGGGTGGCTCAGTCGGTTAAGCATCTGTCTTTGGCTGAGGTCATGATCCTGGGGTCCTGGGAGGGAGCCCCACATTGGGTTCCCTACTCAGCAGCGAGTCTGCTTCTCCCTCTGCTCCTCACCTAGCTCATGGTCTCTCTTTTTTTTCTCTCTCTCAAATAAATAAATAAAATATTTATAGCATAAATTATAGTATATATGGTATATATAAATAAACCAATACAGTCTAATTTAACATATACAGTTCAGAGAAGCACAGGGTACTGAATACTACACGAGGTATGAACAAAATCCCAGCGTGCCAGGGGAAGAGTCTTCCAATAAAGGTGCTTTTCAAGTGGTACTGAAAATCAAGCAAAACAAAGCCAAGACTCAGTTGTCCGGTGGGCTCTACTATGATGGCGTGCAGGTTTGTGGAGGACCCTGGCTTCTCTCCCCACATGACACCCTTTCCCTGGGGTGAAATCGTCATCAAATTCTGGCACAGGCTAAAGAAAGTTCTAAACTTCTCACCTGTGGTAGGCATTCATGTGAGCCAGGTGACATCATTTCCCACCCTAAGCAGGTGATTGCAGGTAGCTTGTGTAGTTACAGTGGAGCCCACTACACCTAAGGGCTGGCTTTCACTACAAAGGAAATGAGTGTGCATTCCTTGTGGCTCTTCTTTTTTGCCACTACATAAATTCCTGTAATTCCTGATTTTTTTAAACCATGTTACCATAGATTGATATCCATCTAGTTCTCATCTGTCTGCCTGACCTAAGACCCTCCAACAGTTAATATTTGATTGGTTGCAAGTGACAAGAACTAACTAGTTTAACTAAACAGGGCTGGACCGATGGGGATCCTGGTTTTTCTCACACAGCAAGAAGCCCTGGGCTAGACTGTCCAGGGCTGGTGTGGTGGTTCCATCTTGCCATGAGGGACACAGCCTCCTCCCATCTTTCTGCCCATTCATCCTTAGAGCATGAGCTTTGTCCTCACACCTGGTGCCATGTGACCTATCACGAGGCAGCTGTCCTTCAGCATTACATCTGTGTTCCCACTGGGCAGAAGAGAAAGGGCAAAAAAGGACCTGCCAGCAATGTGCTCCTACATAAAGATCTTGCCCAGAAGTCCCACTTAGCAACGTTCACTTATATTTCATTGGCTACTACTGTAGAGGGCCACTGCTAGCTGCAAGGGAGGCTGAGAAAGTAGATTTTTGGCTGGACACACGGCTGCACTAGCAAGATCAGTGTACTGTACCATTAGTGAGGAACACGTCGAGAGAGGTCACTGTGTATGCAACTAGCAGTATCTGCTCAAGACCCCTCCCTGACTTGATCACCATCCCCTTTTACAGAAAGTCGGACTCACATTTATCTTTCTGTAACATGCTCTCCTTGCTTCGTTAGCCCTGGCTACAGGCACAGTGATGAAGTCCCACCCCAGGGCTGTCTCTGGCTGTCTCTGAGTCCCTGGCATCTGCGCCCTGACTCCTGGCTACTTCTAGCATCTCTCCCTTTGGCTCCAATAGCCACAATCCTGGGGATGACTCTCTGTGGGGTCCTAAGGAGTCACGTGGTTTTATCAACTGGAGACTCCTTCAGGCCAGACTTGCCCTAAGGAAAACCTGCAGACCCAGGGGAAGGCCAGCCTTTAAAAGCTTTGGGTAAAGTTCACCCACACCTGGGATATCTTTCCTTGTTCTGAGGCTTGCTGCTTTGGGGACCCCACCCATGTTACAAAGATGAAGATATAGGAGGCCCCAGCTAGGGGAATATCACTGAGTTCCATCGGTTCATCTCAAACCCAGACTCAAACAGGGCGAGGCAGTGCCAGCATTTTCAGCAAGAATTCAGCTTCTGATCCAAGTTAAACTTCTTGTAGGCATCCCACAAGTTGTGCCCCGGCCACCTTTTATGTGAGAATCCTGTCTCAGCCCTCACAGTGATCCCTGCGGATACCAGAAAAGTAAGGTCTAGAAATTGGTAAAGTAGGGAGCCCTGAGCTCATGCAGGCTCCTTCATTCTGTCTGGCTCTTAAGCATGCAGCTCAGCCTTTATAACCACCAAGGTGCCCGCCCCCAGAGACAAAAGGAGAATCCAAGGAGCTAACCCAGGTCTCGTTGCCTTTGAGGGATGCCGACCCCAGACCTCTCTCCTGTGCTTGGAACCTGCATACCCAGTGGTCTACTGACCAGCTTCACCTGCATGCCCACCGGCACCTCAGATTCACACACGATTGGCTCATTTCCCTAAATCTGCTCGTACTGTGGAGTTCCCTGGGTGACTGGTGCAGCCGTTACCCTGATACCCAAGTCAGGACATCCAGTCTGCTCCTAATGTTGTATCCTGTGAATTCATCCAGTGACTCCTGAAGCCTCTTGGGTTCTGACTTCTTGAGGCGTCCTTCTCCACTCTGTTTGCTCCTTCCACTGCCCTCTGCAGCCTCTCTTCCCTTTGGAGGCGCCCCAGTGGCCTCTCGGCTGGTCTTCTTCTTTTTTTTTTTTTTTTCAAACATTTTTTTTTAATTTTATTTATTTATGATAGTCACAGAGAGAGAGAGAGGCAGAGACACAGGCAGAGGGAGAAGCAGGCTCCATGCACCGGAAGCCCGATGTGGGATTCGATCCCGGGTCTCCAGGATCGCGCCCTGGGCCAAAGGCAGGCGCCAAACCGCTGCGCCACCCAGGGATCCCCTCGGCTGGTCTTCTGATCTCTTGCCTGCTGCAGTCCACCCTCCCCATCCCTCCTAGGGGAACCTTAGGATGGCCTCCTACCAGGCTGCTCCCCTGCATCACATCTTCCAGAGGCCCACCAGAGCTTCCAGGATTACGTACAGATTCAGAAGTTCAGCCCACAGGGAGTTTTATGATCTGCTTCCCCCACTTTCTCAGTGTCTGTGCAGCCGAAGCTCCAGACTCTGCAAGCTCCCTGGATGCATCAGGTTCATGATGTCTCCACATCCCTCTCTCTGTGCTCAGAATGCCTCATCCCCATCTCTCTCCTGGCTCATGGTCTGTCCCCACTCAGGTCACATGTCCCCTTCATTGGGAAGACTTCCATGAGCTCCCATTCTGTTCCATTGTCTCTCAGATAATATTTATGAAGCATCTGCATGGGCCCTGGCTTAATCGATATATAGATGAACAAGACAGGCAAGATACCTGCTCTTGTGCACCCCCCAGCTTGCCTCTAGAGGGGAAAACCAGATAAAGACCCAGTGAACAAATTAAATGGTTGTTCAGATGGAGAAAAATGTCAGGAAGCAGATAAAATAGGGCCATGGTTCCCAAACTGTGTGCCTGGGCCCCCTGGGGGACTGCAGTAAACTCAAAGGATACCACAGGAAATTCTACAGTTTTTTAGGGAAACACAAGATCTGTCTGAGTCTGTGAAAACTGCTGTATTTAGTTGTTTGGACTTAACTACTTAGTAAATGAAACTATCAGATATTCCTTTCTGTCTAGATTTGCCATGAAAAAAATGATTGGTACTTTATTGCCATAAGCCAGGACAGTTTGGGAACCACAGAAATAGGTTCATGTGGTAGTACTGGGAGGACCTTTGACTGCTGGAAGAGAAGCCCTCCTTGAGGAGGAGATATGGGAGGAGAGGTTTTAACATGAGACCTCATGAAGATCTCTTAGGAAGACTGTTCCAGGCAGTGGGAACAGCAAGTGCAAAGGCAGCAGGAACTATCCCAGCATGTTTGAGGAATAGAAAGACAGGGGTTGCCCTGGGAGTGTGATTGGAGATAAGGTTGGGGTTGGGGGAGACAAGAGTCAGATCAAGGCTCTATAGGCCACAGCAAGGACCTAAGAGTTTTATTCCTCAGGGAGCATGTCTCCCCTGACTCCAGTGCACACTGCTCTTTCCTATTCTCCACAGGACGCCTTGGCTTAGGCTTCATGACCTGGCCTTTGTATGGAGCTGCTGTGCCATGAGGTTGCGAGCCCACGCATTAGGAGTTTGGTCCATACGTAGAAACGAGGCTGACCTCTCATTATGCTGTGAAGATCTCGAGCCAGCAGAGCTCCATCAGCCTGCCTGGGACCCAGCTCAGGGCCGCTCTGCCTCCTACACATGCAAGGAGCTGCAGCAGCTCCTTGACCATGGTGGATTTTCGCTAACTCTCCTTAGTGGCCTGTAGCCTCCCCTTCCTCTGAATGCCACCCTCCAGGGTCATGGCCTATTTATTTGCTCCTAGGCCCCAAACTGAGAGTTTTGAGGAACAGACAGTAAAGCCGAGAGCAGCACTGAATCTGCCAATGCTCCCATCTTTTTCAACAGAGGAAAATCACACACAAAAGAGGAAAATGGAATCTTTGTGCTGTAATTTCCCAACTCAAGTGACCGTGAAACACTAGTTCATATTGGCACTCACCAGGAAGACAGCCTGTGGAATCCAGTTACTCAGTAAGTTATGAATTTAGAGGGCATGAAGCATGGTGTTGGCTTAGGGAGGGAAAGGAGAGGTAGGAAAGAATGGTAGGAAATGGGGTGGAAAGTGAAGACTTTCCGAATAGCAGAGCAAATCATACATTTCAGATGCAGCAAGGCCCCTGGGACATGCCCTTACTCATCAAGTCGTGAAGAATTTCACCTTTCTTTATTATGATGACTTGAGGGCGGGGACCCTAAGTCACCACCGACCTGTTACAGGGCTCTTGGAGTATGGGTGTTGAATGAACGCACAAGGGACTGAATGAATGTAGGCATGCAGGGTTCTGGCAGCTGAGATGATCAAAGGTGAGGATGGGCACTGCTGTTGGTGTATGCAGGAGAATCAGTGAAAGAGAAAAGGACTTCCTAAGTTAATTAACTTAGGAAGTTTGGGAAGCATAAACACTAAGCTCCATATATCCATCTTGCAAAGTATGCAAATAATTATAGGAGATGGGGCAAAGAAAAGATTTTTTTTTTTGAAAAAAGAGCCAGTGGTTCAAGCTCAAGTGCAAGGAGTTTGAGAATGACTTCTGGTTTGGATTGGGTTTTTAAATAAAGTTTTTTGTTTGGACCAGTTGTAGACTTACAATAAAGGTGCAGTGACCGCAGAGAGGGCTCCTGTGCACGGCATAGGCAGTTCCAGTTCTGCGTGATACCAACACGTCGCTCACCCATTGCCAGGGCACATTTGTCAGCACTAAGCAGCCAATGTTGGAATGTCCCCGTTACCTAATCTCTAGACTTTATTTGGATCACCAGCTCTTCCACTACTGTCCTTTTTCTGTTCCAGGATCCACTCCAGCATCCTACATCACATTAGGTCCCCGTGCCCCTTAGCCTCCTCTGGTCTGTGACATTTTCTCCGTCTTTTCTGTTTTTCCTGCCCTTGACAGTTTTGAGGAATATGGTTAGGCATGTTGAAGGAGGCCCCTCAAAATGGGTTTGTATGAGTTTTTCTCATGGTTGGCCTAGGGTTATGGGTTTGGGGGAAGACAACCATGGAGGTGAAGTGCCTCTTTCATCACATCATATCAGGGGGTGCATGATATCCACATGACATCACTGGGGATGTGAATCTTGATTAATTTTTTGACCACAGTTTTTGACTTTACCCCAACATCCTTCCAGCCAACCTCCCATCCTTCCAGGCTCACATTAAGTGGTATGGAAGTTTTGTATGGAAGCTCCTTTCAGACTGTCCTCAAAACCCTCTTCCTTCCTTGAACTGACACACTGCCCCCATGATTCTGTTGCATTGGTAGCAATAATCTGTACTTTTTTGGACATTTGGTCAAGTATCTGTTTATATATCATGACAGAGAGTGAATGAAACAGACGTACACTGAAAACTAAGATGTTCTGAGAGTTCGGGGAGGGAAACCAAAGAGCTGCAAAGCAAAAGTCGATCTAGAAGAAGAGAAAGATGAGAAGAAAATGTCAGCCAGAAGTTGACAGCCAAATCAAACAGGAGCAGTGTTTGTGATTAAAATAGCAAACACAAAAATGGGAAAGTGGTGCACGGAAGCAAAAGCTTAAAAAATCAAAACTTTCCAACTTTGAAATAAAATTTTGCAAAAGTAGAGGAAATTTAAGTGGTTCGAGTTTGTATGGGAATAGAAACATAGATGGAAAAATATGTTTCAAATAGGTAAGGCAAATTTTAATGAACAGCCAAATAACACAGTTATCTGATCTGACAAAGGGAAAGTACGGCAATTTGGAAAGAGTGGGAAGCCTCTGGCAGCCCCGAAGTGATTAAACGATCAGCTTGGGCTCAATGACCAGGTCCAAGGATGACTGTCCAGAAGGCTCGAATTTGGGCCTGCTATTTTCTTCTTATAAATTGAATCATTTTGTTCTGAAAGGCAAACAACAAAAATTTCAGAAATCTGAAATCCTTCTTCAAAAAAAAAAATCAAGTTGGTCAAATAGTTTTTGTGTGTTTGTTTGCTTTTGAAAAAGAAAAAAAAAAAAGCATTATTGTGATTTCTAAAGGTGGCTCATGCCCACAATGTCCCATAGAATGTTGTCTTTCGCTCCAAAGAATGTATCGTGCATCGTCTCTGCTCCATGTCAGGAGCTGGTCTCTGCTCACCATCTATGATCTAAAATACCCATTTTATTCCTTACCTGCCATTTGCACTTTTTCTGGTTTAGGTCTTGAGAGTCAAACCTCTTTTGCAAGTGGGATTTGGGTTTTTCGTTTTTTTCCTTCTGTAGCCCAGATCATTCACCGTGTCACTTACGACAGTGCATTACCCATCAGGATGAGTGACCTGCCCAGCACCTCTCCCCTCTTCCTGCCCAAATTAAATAATGCCTTTACCAATTCCCTCACACTCACTTCCCCATGTGCTCTATAACTCTCATGCCAGACCAGCCTAGGTTTGTCCAGACCGTGGTCCTATCCCGCCCCCAAGGGCTGCACACTGGGCATTCTATCCCATGTAAGTATGTTAACATGAGGTTATGAAAAATCTATAATCCACACAAAACAATGTAATACATTAAACCTTCAGATTGCCTATAGGAAACCAATATCCCACTGTATCCCATAATCCCCATCACTTTTCAGTTCTCTCATTTCCACCACATATGGTTGCTTGAAGAACAGGTTATCTTTCCTGGCTGGAACCAACCCAAGACTACTGCCCCCCCCCCCACCCCCCGCGCCAGATCTTTCTGCCAGCTTCACGGGTTTTGTGTTCTAGGCTTGGCCATCCTGTGAGGTGCAACCTTTTGTGTTATAACTCATGCTGTTGTGGCATTGATTCATTCACAAATGACTGGTAACTGGAGGAATGATGTCAATAGACCACGGAAATTAGATTGATTCATCTGTGATTTTTCCAAGGCAGGAGGATGTGGGATAGTGGAGGTAGAACTATAAACTTCCACGGGACCAAACAAAACCAAAAATAAAAATAAAATAAAACAGAAAACCAGCCCCATATCCTTCACTAGAGTGCTGCATTGGCAGGAGCTTTTTGAGATCTATTTAAAGCAAATTAAAAATGAGTGTGTGTCTAGCGCTCCTCCAGGAGAAGTACCCCTCAGCCCAGCTGGGGCTCCAGGACCACTTCCTCCTGCACCCTTCAGAGGCTCCGTTCGGCTCAGAGCTCTGCTTCATCATCCCACCTCAATACCCACAGGCCAGCGTTGCCACTCTCTGGTCTTTGTATGTTTTTAATATCCCCTGAGGAAGACTCTAGAACTCTAAGCTTCCTGCTTGGGGTGTTAAATCATATCCCAGCAACCAATTATTTATTTATTTATTTATTTATTTATTTATTTATTTATTTATTTATTATAGTCACAGAGAGAGAGAGAGAGAGAGAGAGAGAGAGGCAGAGACATAGGCAGAGGGAGAAGCAGGCTCCATGCACCGGGAGCCTGATGTGGGACCCGATCCTGGGTCTCCAGGATCGCGCCCTGGGCCAAAGGCAGGCGCCAAACTGCTACGCCACCCAGGGATCCCCCCAGCAACCAATTAATTGGTTTTTGCTGACTTCTGGTCACAAAGTTGCATAGGTTTTAAGTGGTTGGTCCTTAGTTTTCCCATAAATGACTATTTTTAGGATACTCTGCAGCAGAACACAAGGATTTTCAGTAGTGCACGTTGAAAACCTATCCTCAGTTGATTATTTTCTTTACAACCACACTGAGACGTCCCCCTGCTGTGTTTTCAGCCTGGGACACTCACGGTTCCCTCCATTGTCCCAAAGTTTGAAAGGTGGGGGCTGAGTCACGCAGTCCCCAGCGGTTCCTTCAATGAATTGTCACTGCAGACTTACCTCGACCCCAAGCCCCATGAGGACAAAGCTCCTGTCTTTGGTCTCTGTACATCTCATGTCTAGAGGAAAGCCCAGACTCAGTGTTGGAATGTTAACTGGAGTTTTGTCTAATAGGTGCCAGAAAGCCAGATGCCCTCCCCAGATACACTCCCCATGGACGCAGGACCAGAATTATATTGTAAGACTTTAAGAGATCAACCTCAAAGATGCTACAACCAGGCTCCTCTACCTGCTGAGCTAATTGACCCAATACTCCAATTAGAACTTTTAATAACTTGCATTGGGCTCTTCTCCTGAAATAGGGAATGGCAAAGTCATTGCTCCCAAAAAATAAAATTAAAGTACGAGGTCCAAATATGTCCTTTGAAAATAATATGGTGGGGGGAGGAAGAAGAGAGAGATAAGTACGTGACAGAAAGACGTGTTACGTGAGTTGAGAATATTGCTCAGGGAGCAGGAGGGCCATTTAATTATCCAGTGAAATGGGAACTGTCTAGACAAGTAATTCAGATAGCTCAGGCTGAAGCCAACCCTTCAGGAGTTCGTGCCAGAGCCCAACCTCAGGCCTGCCTACTGGAATCTCGGGGCTTTGTTTTGCCTTGGGTAAAGCCACATCTCAGTTGGCTGCCAACTCTCAACAATGAGTGGCTTGCCGTAAGAAGCTCAGGCCTAAGGGAATTCATCTTCCTCCTGTCCACTATAGTGATGGGTGGATGAACTTGAGTCAACTTCCAGTGGTCGTTCAATATGCGACAAACTGCTCTGCCCAAGTCCAGTGGGTCATGGTCACCCTGGCCAGCCAGCCCCTCCGTGCCAGCCCTGCTGCCCTTCGTAAATTGTCTGAAGGCATAAGACACAGCACTGGAAATCAGAGAGTGTGCACCAGTACCAGCTCTGCAGAGGACCTGGCAAGGACTCGGGGGAGGCCGTTTGGCCTGTCTGCTTCTCAGTTCTTCATCTGTGAGGTGAAAGGGCTGAACTAGAACACTGCTTTTTTTTTTTTTTTTCCCCGACTGGAGGGGATATAACACCTTTTCATTGCAGAATCTGTAAAACACAGAAATATCATGCATATGCAAAATATTTTCAGATCTCAGAAAACAAATTAGGATCCTGCTTTTGCTCCTGACATGATGCAAAACACTTCTCCATTCATTAAAGAAAAAAAAAGTTGTGTAATTTTGTAATAACTTCCTAAAATCTCACAACCATTTGGTTTCCAAAATGCCTCCCATCTCAAACATTTTAGAATTCTTTAAAGTGGTGCTAGATTTAAAAAGGAGGGGGGATGCCTTTCTGAGAGAAAGAGAGGAGAGAGAGAGAGGTAGCAGGTCTAGGTACCAAGTTGCAAGCTCTGTGGAGCATAGTTTAATCATATTCATATTGGGAGGCGGCCCTCTGTGGTGCTCCCATGGTGTTAACATGTCTATGCCAAGAATATGAGGCCATGACTGCTTTTTCCCTGAGCCATTCCTCAGGGTTGTGTTTTCAGTGGACAGCCCTGAGAAATGGTAAGAGCTATCTCCAGAACAAAGAGCAAGCGTGCTTATTATTGGGGGAGGCAGTGCCTCCCCCAAGCTCAGCATCCCTCGGCGACAGTGCAAAGCCACTGCCCGTGCAACATCTATCAGGACCTCTCTGCCTTATTCCTGTGCTCTTGGGCACGAGGGTAACTAAGAGAAGTGCTCATGTCCATGCTACTTGCCCGGCTGGGAGTCATAAAGCCTTTTGTCTCTGACACAGGAGTCACACATCTTCCGCCAGCAATAGTTTAACTCTTTAGCTTGAAAGTGGGATAATGTCAACCCCCACACCAATTATTACATGTTAGTTAAATGGTGACAGTTGAGTGGCAAGGACACTTAGACTCTACGAAGCTAAGCATCTTGCTTAACTTTACACGAGTGATAATTGACAGAGCTAGAAGTCAATTCTGTAAGTACTGTGGTCACAAGGACAGCCTGGGCTGTTGGAATCCAAACCCCATATATTATATTGGCTCTTTCACCCCTCAGACACCATACCATATCCTCTAGGGCACAAAACCATTTGATGTGAAATTAACTGAGAACTTCAAATGGATTCTTCATTAAGAAAAGTAGTTGGTCCCAGTTAGATGTTAAATCTGAAGCTCCTTTCCCCAGAAAGCTTACCATCTGTTACCTATTTGGGGGACTCATCTACCAAACTGTAGAACTGGTTTATTTAAATTAAATGAAAGCGTTTAAATCTGGTTGTTGTGGTGTTTTATTGGCTTTAAAAGGAACTTTTTTCTCTAGCAGGCCACAGTGCATAAATATTATGGGTATTCTTAAAAATGAAATGAAATGAACACAGTAGGAATCTTTCTAATACCTATTGTGATAAAAGTAATAAGCTTCCTATGCTCGTGAGAAGAGACGGTAAGGTAATAACCCTAGGAACATGTGTCACTGCTATCCTGGGGCTAGAAAGTCTTATTTTAAGCCTTTATTTTTTAGGGGCCCCTGGGTGGCTCAGTCGGTTAAGCATCTGCCTTTGGCTCAGGTCATGACCTCAGGGTCCTGGGATTGAGCTATGCAGCAGGGTCCCTGCGTAGCAGGGAGTGTGCTTCTCCCTCTCCCTCTGCTTCTCCCCTTGCTCATATTCTCTCTCTCTCTCTCAGAAAAAAAAAAAAAAGGACTATTTTTAAGAGCAGATTTAGGTTCACAGCAATATTGAGAAGAAGGTACAGAGATTTCTGACATCCCCCCACCACCACCCTTGCATGGCCTCCCCTACTAGCAACATCCCCCACCCACCTGGTACATTTGTTACAACTAATAAACCTGCATTGACATGTCATTATCAGCCAGAGTCCATAGTTGACATTAGAGTTCACTGCGAGAGACTTTCTATTGGTTAGAGATGGAATATTGCCCATTGACAGAAAATCCTTGTATTTATGGAATACCCGATGAGTTTGCTAAAGTACCCTCAGCACTCAGCAGTTGAGAGAAATTATGATTAGGTACTTGGTAAATGTTCTCCATACATTTGTTCATCTCATGCATTTATCCCATAAGTATCAATTACGTGGCTGCAACAAGAACAGACATTGGGGATATAGCAGTGACCATGACAGGAGTCGCTGCCCTCATGGAGCTTGTGTTCTTGAGGCAAATAGAATGCCAGTGCTGATAGCTGCTCTGGAGAAAAGTTGAACAGGAAGAAGCGGCTAGAGAGAGATGGTATAGGAGGTGCTCCGTGAGATTATATGGTCAGAGGAGGCCTTTGCACAGAGATGCTATTGTGGGAAGGCGTGGGGAGCAAGCAGCAGGAAGGTGTGGGTGATACTGCCTGGATTATAGATATGAGGGTGATGTGAAAAAGAACCAGATTTCCTTGCAGCCCAACCTCATGTTCTGTTTGGACTGTGATCTCTTTCTGGGCCCAACTCACCTCCAGCCTAGAGAGGATCCTTATAGGTAGAGACAGCAAACAGAGCCTTTGTGTTGTGAATGGACGATGAGAGTGCTCATTGTTTACCATGGGTGGCCAACATGAAGCAGAAACTTTTATTCCTATTTGAACTGAATAAACATCTGTCTTCTTCCCACAAGCCAGGCTCTGATACCAGAGGAGGAGTGCAATCGTGTCTGGCGGTGTGATAGAGTTGTGTTTTGTTCTGAGGAGCATGGTGGGTAGTGTGAGTGGGGATAAGGAGAAATAAAACATGGCCTTTATGTCCAGCACAGCCAGTCAGATGAAGAGGGGGCTAAATTCTGGGAAGTAGGGAGAACACGAGGAAGGGCAAGAGTCATGCTGGTTGTGGATGGTTTATGGAAGTGGCCACCAGGTTGGCCACAATGGACATTTGGTATTGGGCTGAGGCCAACCTCTTTCTCTCAGCTCTCAGCTTAGAGGACCGAAGGAAGAGTAGATTCTCTCCCCTTCTTAACAGAAGATGGGAGGATTAGGAGACTTTTAGAAGGCCTAGTTCTCCTCACTGAGTTGAACCACATTCATTATGTTGTCATTCTCCCTTCCTCTCAGTGGGGAGAAAGATTTACTTTCATTGCAAATATTCAAGCATTTGTTGGGTTCACTTTCACAAAAGAATTAAAACGTGGGAAAACCAAATCCCCACCACCACCACACCCCCACCCCCGCCCCGCCACTGCTTTCATTTTGGCTTTTGCTTAATTTTGTAACATTGATTCTTTGATCCTTCCAACCATAAATCATTTAAGTGACTTTGATTAAATAACCGCTTAACTTCCAAAATTCTTTGTATAATGATTGTATTTCTTGTCATATTCTATACAATTATAATGAGGTTTTACAAAGTAGGTTCAGATGCCAGCGCACCTGGACTCCTCCTGGCGCACCGTGATTTAAAGCAACTTATTTCACCTCTCAGGGCTCAGCCTTAACCACTGATAAGAAAAGCTTGTTATTTAATATACATCCCCCATGGAGACGGTGTCGGGAATTTTATTCACTTAGTGTTTATAAAGGATCTTTATTGGAGACCCCAGGGAGGGTGATACCCATGAATATTTTAATATGCAATAGGAAATCTGTCTTTGGACCATCCAGCCAATGTTATATAATGACCTGTTTTTTGGCTCCATGTTCCCTACTGAGACCTTCTTCTGGCTTCTCTGGAGACGGAATTTTGCTATTTTCCCGGCAGCTAAGAGACGGGGGGTGTGGCTGGGCAAGCCGAACAACTGGTAGATTCTCTGCCCAGCATGTTCTCCCTTTGGTGTGGAGGTTTTGGATTCTGTTTGTGGAGGACGAACGACTGCTAACGTCTCTCATTTTGAGGGTTAACACATATCTGTGAAATGGAAGACCTCTAGTTGAGCTCACAGGTTTTGTCAAGCATTCTAGCAAGTTACTTTTCATTTCACTCACCCTCTGGCTTTATCGGTAATACCAGTTGACTCCCACGGACATTTATGTGTTGTTGTGTGACAAAGGTTGAATTGTTTTGATTAGGAAATGTTTTCCTACAACCCCTATGTTTACAGTAACTATTAAAGATGACAGTAAAATGTATATAATGGACATTGTTCAAATAGTCCCCACTGCTTCTGAAATGACTATTTCTCTATTAGAGCAAGAGAGCAGTGAAATGCAAGCTTAAGGACAGGCAGCAACAAAAAACGTGGGCTTTTGAATTAAGCTAATATTTAACGTGGGATAAGGACTACTGATAAATATTGATCTAGCTTCCCTCCTATTCCCCTAGGGACTTAATCTCATAGCTCAGAACATTAAACAGTTGTTTATTATTCCACCGGTATTATAAAAACAACACTAGAATTCTTTTCCTTCTTTCTTTGCTTTGTTTTGTTTTGTTTTTAAGAAATAAAAAGCATCCAATACCCCAGCAGGACAGAGCAACTGCCTATGTGTCAAGTGACACACCCAGGTGGGAATAGGCTTGGCTGTGGCTCTGTTCTTTGCAGGGACCTGTTTTTTTGCCTGGTCTGGGCACAGATTCCTACCTGCAACAACACTAGAAAGAGTTCTTTTAACTCTAGGCTTTAAAGAGAGCAAAAAGGATTGGCGGGAAATTATGGACACCCTGCCAAGTAGCCACATGAGTCATCTCGAGCAGTGTTGTCTGATAAGAATGAAATGATAGAAATGTTTCATATCTGCACATGTGATTACCAAGAACCACTTGTGGCCAGTGGGCACTTGAAATGTGGCACTTGAATTTTCAAGTTCATTTCATTTTTGATAATTTATGTCTAAGTAGCCACAGGTAGCTAGCGGCTGCCATATTAGCACAGATTTCTAGTTTCCTAAAATGTAACTTAATAATGCATGCCCCCAACAACAAAAGTAGAACTGAAATCAGGAGTGGTTCTGATATTACCTTGAATCTGTCTGTCACCAGGTCCTGGGACAGTCTGGCCCTCCCTTTATGGTTGGTTGAACGTTGTATGTCATTGATTTTTATTGCTGAATCACATTCCATTCTATGGATGTACTGATGTCTTTTTTCATTCACCAGTTATGGTCATTGATTGTGTTTGCTTTTTGGCTATTGGGAGTACCAGTGCTGTGCACACTCATGTGTGAGTTTTTGTGTGACTGGATGTTTTCATTTCCCTGCGATATGCGCCTAGGAGTGGAGTTGGGGGGTCACGTGCTCACTCTACCTTCAACCTTTCATGGAACTGTCAGACTGCATCCCAGAGCAGCCACACCATTTAACATTCCCATCAGCAATGTGTGAGGGTTCTAATTTCTCCACATCCTTGCCTGCACGTGTTACCATCTGTCTGTCTGACTACGGCCATCCCAGTAGGTGTGAGTATCTCACTGGGGCTTCAATCTGCATTTCCTGTGCATTCACATTCTGTGTGGGCCCCTCTCATAGGTAGACTTGCCCCAGCGATGCAGCTCTGCAAGAAAAGAGAAAGTTGTATTTTAGGTGTTTCTTCTGAAATAATAGAAGTTAATTCTGTGGTGCAGTTACAAACTGGCACCAGAAGTGAGAGCATGTAACCATTTGGCACCCAGTTAGCCATTAGCTACCTTTATGCTTTTTCTGGGTCACATTCCTAGGCAGAGCTTTGTCCCCTAGAAACAGGCTCTGTAAGTAAAAGTGGTTTGAGCTAGTCCTAAGGGAGTGCTTTTAAAATTTTCCTGTTACAAAAGAATTTCCCCCAGAGTCCTTTCTCAAGCAAGCACAGAATACTCTAAGATCACCCTCAAATTGTAACGGTTTAAGTGATGCAGCAGAAGAATCAAAATGTTAACACAGGATGGAAACAGAAAGACAGAAACCCAGATGTAGGAGGCCCTGACGCACCGAGGGCATGATTTGCCTGCAGAAGCAATGCCACCCTCAAGCTGCCTCAAATTCACGAGTCTGTGCATCCATTTCTTGAATAAATATTTGATGCCTCGATGTGCTGGATGCAGCTGTGGGGATAGAACCATGCGCAGGGACCTGGTCTTCATTTGCACAGACAAGGCACATGGGAGTCAGATCAGCCATTGTTAAGAAGGAATAGCACATCCACACTGTGCTTGGTACCATGTGTTGCGTGCTTGCGTCGTCTTGTCCTATGTTCACCTGCGAGGACCGCAGTGGGACATACGCCATCCCAGCACAACTGACCTAGGTATTTTTTTGTTTTGTTTTGTTAAGTAGCCATTACTTTATTTCTTTATTCTTTTCTCTTTCTCTCTCCCTTTTTTTTAAACATCCCTTTTTATAACCAAGTTGTTTCTAGCATCTTGAGAGATTAAGGGTTTGATGAAATACGTTTCTGTTGACAGTGTTCCCTATCTTCTTGGCCTGTTAAATTTCTAGTTATCCTTCAGTGCACTGCTCAGATACTACCTTTTCTGTAAAATAGCACCGCCACTGTCAATTCTCCCCTAAACTCCTATAGCACCATGCACTTGTATTATACCCCTTCCCATTTTGTAGAAGGAAGGTTCTCTACGTGTTGGCTTTCCTCACCAGTCAGTGAGCATCTCAGAGTAAGGATTTGTGTCTGAAGCTTATTTATATTTTTAGCTCCAATCACAGAAATTCACATCTTGCAGTGATCAGTAAAAGCTGAGTGAAAGAATGAATAAATACATAGAGGAATAAAAAAAAAAATCACATGAACCCGGACTCTTTCTTCTAGCTAGGAGTAACTTGTAATTGAAATAGCAGTGAACTGTCAACTCTTGTGATCCTTGCTTATTATTTTATATTGATCTTTTCATTTAACAGGGAAAAATAGAAATATGTTTTCTTGTTGGAAAATATATGTGAAAACAATGAAATCTAGATAGGAAAAGATGATAGGAAGTCAGTTATTAAAGATCTTTATGGCTAAGACCAATGTAATATTTTATCCTAGGAAACGGAATCTACCTCTGACCCCACAGACATCTGGAAATATTATTTCTAGGGTAAGAAATGAGGAACCAAGTCTGGTAGATCATGGGTAGGCCCAGATATGCAAAGAATAAAGAATGGGCTGGACCCAGCACAGAACCAAGAGCCCAAAGCCACATAAACAGGCCAGATTACAAGAACCTTTTGACGCTTGGCATAAAAAAAAGCAAGACCATGGAAACCAGGTGGATAGGCAGGAAAGTGCGCTGGGGACAGGATTCAGGATAAGCAACAAGTCACACAAGAAAATAACATAAATTATGGTCGTATGAAGCTCAAAACCCAGTATTTTGGGAACAAGGAAAGCAATCAGAGATCAGAGGGAAAAAAGTGATCCAAAATCTAAGCCAAGATGAGGGAATATAATCATGACACAAGTTGATGGGAAAGCAGTATTGGGGAAGATGCAGAATCAAAAGAATCAGGGGGTAGACCAGCAGTGCCAGCAGCTTTCTAAGTTGGTGAGACAAAGCCAAGAGCCTCCTGTCCTCTGTATACATGGAGGATGTGCCATCCTTGCAATGCTTTTAGCTCCCATTCTACTGTTCCTTAAAAATAGCAGAACTGTGATTTTTATTAAGGAAAGCTATCGTTTAAATTTTTTAAACTGTCACAGCATTGTCTACTTTGCTCCTTACGTTGAATGTTTGAGATAGGTAGGAAAGTATTTTTAAAACCGTTTTTGTGACATTAGACTTATACCCAGAATATATGAGGAACCCATAACCAATAACAGTAAGACTAACAACATGTTAAAATGAGCGAAAGGGCTTACGCTGAAACTCAGCAAAGGAAGATGTAGAGATGGCCAACAATTACATGAAGATGCTTAGCATCATTAGTAATCAGGAACATACGAGTTAAAACCTCCACTCAAGACCATGAATACCACTTCACTGATGATACCAAGGAGGGAGACACAGAAGAAGCGAGACACAGAAGAGTTGATCTACAGGATTCAATTTATGTGAAGTTCTAAGACAGGCAGAGCTAAGCTATAGTAACAAATCAGAAAGTGGGTGCTTTGGTTTACAGAAATTGACTTAAAAGGGTCAGGAGGGAATTTCTGGGGTAATGGAAATGTTCTATACTTATTTAAAAATTTTTTCTTTATTTATTAGAGAAAGAGTAAGTGAGAGAGAGAGAGCACAAGCAGGGGGAGCAGGAGAGGGAGAAGCAGGCTCCCCACTGAGTAGGGAGCCTGGTGCGGAGCTCCATCCCTTGGGATCATGACGTGAGCCCAAGGCAGCTCTGAGCCACCTAGGTGTCCCGGAAACATCTTATACTTTGATTTAGGTGGTGGATACATGAGTGTAAATATCTGTAATGTTTGTTAATGTGAAACTCAAGGAACAGTATACTTAAGGGTTGTGCATTTTGTTATGTATAAATTATATCTTTACAAAAGAAGAAAATCAGGTTCAGAGAAGTGAAGATACTTCCTTAAAGTAAGGCAGCAAATAAAGGGCAGAACTAGTCCTTGAACCCAGGCCAGCCGATACCAGAGTTAGAGCCCCTTTGGTTACATCACCTTCCCTGAGCATACACAGAAGGTGAAGAATAGTTGAGCACATCTGCAGGGGAGCAGAAAGAAGACTCCTTTGTACCAGGGGAAGGAATGGCAGTAGTCACCGAGGTCACATTTCTGTCCTGGGCATGAGGCCTGTGATGGAAAGAGCCGGTTCCATCTGGCCACCTGCAGGAGTAATTAGGAGGGCTTGACAGATGCTGGAGGAGAGATAAGCATCTCCATCCAGCTCATAGATCCTGCCAGAAGAGAAGGTATGAAGGTTATTCTTTGGTGGGTATCCACCTTGGGTAGTAAATAATCAACTTGTTTCATTTTTAAGACCTTTCAAAAGACTATGAACAATGCATTTCCATTCCAAGAAAATAGAAGCTACAAACAAAAGGAGAAAAATTCAATACTTCCTAGGTCTTTTTCTCTGGTAGTAACCTCAGATCTTTTTTATTGCTTGCTAAAAAACAGTGTTTGTTTTAACAAAAGTAGGATCATACTATATGTGCCATTTTGTGATGTGCTTTCTAAAGAACATCTCTCTGATGGAAGATACACATAGATATCCTTTCTCTTGAGTGCGTAACGTCCCATGGATGGGTATATCCAAATAGGTTTCACCAAACCTTGCAGTTACTTATGTTGTTTCCAGGCGTTTTGCTGGAAACATGTTGTACATGCATGTTTGCTCATTTTTGTAGTGACTTCCTCAGGGAAAGTTCCTAGAAGTGGGAATTCTGGGTCAAAAGTGAGGTTTGGACATCTCATTCATATTGTCGTTTTTTTTTTTTTTTTTTCGGAATGGTTTTACCAATTCACATCCTCACCAATGGTGAATTCACGTGTTGTCCTAGGTCACCCGGATGCACACTGCAAGTTCAGTTCCTGTGTTACGTACCACCTGTTTTCATGAAAACGTGCTCTGGCAGGGTTAAAAATTAACCTTTGATGTTGTCTGGTTCCATCTCCTAAGCAATGCCTGAATCCCTTTTTGGAGTCTTGCTGGTTTGAAAATGAAAAATACTTCTTTTAAAAATGTTAATTTGAGAACATGATTGATGTTCGAACATAGTCAAAAAATTGAAGGAGCTGGAGAGACCAGTGATCATGGGGTCCAAATGCCTCGGTTTCACGGCTGGCTGTCTCATCACCTATCGCTGTGGGCGGTCCTGGGCAAGTTCCTTACTTGCCCTGCCCAAGCTCCATGACCCTGTGTCTAAGGTGAGGGACTAAGGAGGACCCAATCTCTATGTTGTCTTCACTTATGACATTCTATAAATCTTCGGCTTTGTAAAGCATTCCTCTCAAAGGCTGGGCTTGTAAATTTTAAGTGTCAGACCTTTGAAATGCAGCTTGTGTGGGAAAGGAAAAAAACCTAGCAGCTAGTTTGCTGCTGGATCAGAATTCTATGTTCTTTGTGAAGTAATAAATTGTGTCTTGGCTCCCGGATTATTCCAGGTTGCTTCGGGTTTTGTGGAAGTGGCTTTTTCAGGAATTGTTCCCATTGCCGGAAAGTGGGTGTTAATTTGTGCCTTGGCTGTTTTTCAGGGCACACTCTGGCAAAGGCCTGGCAGGTTTGTTTTTTTTTTTCAAAGGATCAGCAGAAGCAGGGACTTGTGTGTTGCTCTCCTTGCACAATGACACACACCCTCTGCTAATAACCAGACTTAGACCTATAGTCAGAGGCCTCAGTTGTAGAATGGACCGCTTTCCCTGGGCCTCGGCAGGGGTCTTGGACCAAGTGAAAACACTCTGCTCAACATATCATAGGAAACATGACAGGCAAAGGCATAGAGACTGCATAGTGTTCCCAATAAATTATCTGACATCCATTGAAATGGGGTCCAGGTAGGGTCCTGGAAGAGGAGACAAAACTAAGAAAAGTGAGGAGGGAATACAGTGGAATGACATTGGTATTTGACTTTCTGTAGTTTGCAGCCTGTGTTGTTCTATCTTATTTACTCCACATGCTATCTCTGGGATGCTGTTGGCATGTTGCCCCCAGTCTGCCCAGCAAGTGAATGCAAGAGAGAAGTGGTGAGTGGCTCAGTTGCATCTAGAGCTCGGCTTGAATTCCCCTAAATCTCTGCTTTCTTGGCAGGTTTCTGCAGTCTCTCATCTCCTTCCTCTTCTCTCTCACCTGTCTATCGCAACAACTGAAAAATAGCTCTTCTTTCTTACCCTGTGAGTCCGTAGTCACAAATTAAAGTCCTTTGTCAATCTGCAGGATACTGCACTTGGAAACCACCACCTGGTCTGGGATCCCCAGCTGTGCTTCGGTCATTCAGCCTTTGCAATTTATGCCACATTCGTGTACCATGTGTACTCTGATTTATTTCATATTTGTCTCCAAATAAATGCACTCTTTCATTCTCTTGTTCCAAGCACTACAATTTCTGTGAAATCATCCATTTGATGTGCCAGATAATAGTCTTCTAATATACCTTAAAATGATTCACTATTATTTTTAAAAGTCCATTTAATTTTAGAGCTATTACATTTTTTAGATTGGTCATTTGTATTCTAGTCATGTGTCTTGTTTACACCCCCTTTGGTGCATTTACCATCCTCTGAGAAATTAGTTAATTAAAGAAAAGTTAAAACTCATTTCTTCGGTTGAATTAGCCTCATCGTAAATGCTCAGTAGCCACTGTGGCTGGTGGCTACCACGTTGGACAGTACAGACTGAGAAAATTGTACTGGGTGGCTCTGAGTTTGCCCCGGGGTGTGTTGACTGCTTTCATTGGCTCAAGCGAAGCTAATTATGTATGGTGAGGTTACCGAAACAACTGTGAATGGTGGTTAATTTAGGAAGTGCTAAGAAAAATGTCAAATAATAGTTTATTCCAGGGATACCTGGGTGGCTCAGTGGTTGAGCATCTGCCTTCGGCCCAGGATGTGATCCTGGAGTCCTGGGATCCAGTCCCCCATCAGGCTCCCTGCATGGAGCCTGCTTCTCCCTCTGCCTGTGTCTCTGCCTCTCTCTCTGTGTCTCTCATGAATAAATTAATAAAATCTTTAAAAAAATAGTTTATTCCAATAACCATTGTCCAAGTAAGCAGCGAAGCAAGTAGAACGTATTCGAACTCAAGTAAAAAATCCACTTCAGTGTGCTCTAAGCCACCTCTCTCCTGCAGCCCTCTCTGTCTCTCCATCCCTAGCCCTCACTGCCCCCTCCACCCTCCCAGTCTCTCTCCTTTCTGTGCATGGCTGTGTGTGTTTTCTGCTTTCCTGCTCCTTCCACCTCTTGCTCCAACTCTGCGTGTCCTGGCCTCCGTCCTTTTTCTCCCTTTTTCCCTAGGTTCCTTTCACCTTCCCAACCAGAAACTTCCCTCATTCAAAACCCAAGTATATTTGGATTTCGTTTTGTAAATTATTCTTCAGTTGCAATCATTTCAGGCCAAAGGACATTTTTGGCTGTAACATGAACAAGGGATACCTCCTAGTAGTATCCATTGGAGATGTAGCCAACTGCACACTGGACCTCTCTGCTTAGAAGTCCACTGACATCTCATCGTCAGAATGCCTGGAACTGAACCATTTCTCACACAAGCCCCTGGCTGCCCCTCACTGATGTAACCACACCCAACTACTGGTTTCAGCCTACTCCTCATCCAAAGCCACCTTTAAAATAACAAGAGAATTTTTTAAAAATATTTGTATTTATTTATTTGACAGAGAGAGAATGTATGCACACAAGTAGGCAGAGAGGCAGATAAAGGGAGAGGGAAAGACTTCCCGTGAGCAGAGAGACCAATGCGGGGCCCAATCCAGGACCCCAGGATCATGACCTGAGCTGAAGGCAGATGCTTAAGACTGAGCCACCCAGGCTCCCCAAACAAGAGAGTTTTAGACCATACTTCTCTTCAGGCCCATAGAAGAGGAGCCCAAAGCTACCAGCGGTTACTTTTGACGAGCAGGCTAATAGCTGGGAATTGCTTTAAAACTTGATGCAACTTCTCTTAAAATAAAAAACAACCCTGCTAATGCTTGAAAAGCTTGAGACGATCCCCAGAGAGAGGGAAGTGCTGCAGAGACATATGCATTCATTGTCTGTTGGCCATGAATGTTGAGGAGAGCAGACCAGACCCCATTCTCGTTTCAATTATCCAGAGACCCCAGAGAGAAGAGCAAAAGAGAGGTTGGACCCGAGAGCTCTGAAAAGCGCAGGATGCGCTGGAGAACGTATATGCATTGCTTGATTGCACAAAATAGATCCTTCCTTAGGAGGACAAAGTTGAGACTTTCTCCTATTCCGTGCAGAGAAATGTGTTTCCTCTCCTGCTCCCACCCCATCCCATTCTAAATGTATTCAATTAGGCTATGGAAAATTTAGTTCCTCTTGCTAATTTATACAGAAAGTTATGATACCTTGGGATCTTCATCTGTCAGCTGTAAACCTTAAATATGGGATTGATTATTCCCAGGAAGGTGATGTGATGATCTGCTCTCTTTCTCAGACAAAGGAAGGCATTTGTCCAAAATGCAGAGTCCCTACCTGGGTGGGAGTCATAGCACCATCCTTCTGGCTGGGTTCTGTACTGCTCCACTCTATGAAAAAGAGAAACAGATCCAAGTTTAACAAATGTTAATCTTACTAAAGTTTAAAATCTGCGTTGTCCTCTGGCTAGTAATAACCATAACAACTATTTGTTGAATGCTTGGAATTCAGCAGTGTGTTAGGTGCTGTAGATGCAACGTCATTAATCCTCATCACAACCCTGATGGTGTAAACCCCTTTCCCCCATATTTTAGTTTGAGGAATTTTGAGTCTGAGAGAGGTAAACAACCTGCCAAGGTCACGCAGCCAATGAGTGGCAGAGCTCAGATTCAAACCCAGTCAGTCCAATGCCAGAGCTCTGTCTTTGGAAGCTGTAGTTCTGTATTTGTTTTGTCATCAAATGTTTATTGAGGGTTACTGTGGGCCAGGCACTATTCTAGGCTCAGGGGATGCTACAATGAACAATAAAGAAGAGATCCCTGATCATATGGAGCATCTATTCTAGAGAGGAAAGACAAGAAAAGAATAAGTTTAAACAAAAAAAAAAAAACCTAGATCACTTCAGATGTTGATAACCTGTAAGAACAATAGGTGGAGTAAAGAGAGAGTGAATATGGGGCTATTTATGCTGGGAGTTCTTAGAAGGATTTTCTAGCAAGATGACCTTTGAACTCAGACCTGAAGTGCTCGAAGGATCCAGAATGCAGGTGTTGAGGCAGTGGAAATAGCAAGTGCAAAGGCACTGGGGTGAGAGTAAGTGTCCGTGTTTCAGGAACCACAAAGGTCAGCATTCCTATGTAGCCAGTGAGAACAATAGAAAATTAGGTCAGACATGTAGACCGGCTTTGGGTTTTGTTCCAAGTGTAAGAGCACACCACAGAAGGGTTTTCTAAGCAGAAGACGAACAGAATCTGAATTAAGTTTTTAAAAGAGTATTCTAGTTTCTGTGTGGGCAATAGTGGGTATAGGAGCAAGACAGGAAGTGGGAGAAATGGTTAGAAGAATGTTAACTTCAGAGGGCCTGGAGGTTTCTGAAGGAGGAGGACAGTGCCTTGGAAACAGCAAAGGGGGTGGTTGCAAGGCAGTATTTAATTCTACCCCCATCCCAACCCTGAAGTACTCCTGATGCGAGGAGTGAGCCACAGGGGCCAGCCAGGTCCAGTGAGTGGGCTGACAGGCAGGGAATATTCAAAAGAGACAATGAAGCTATAGGGAGCATGTTTCACCTGCAGTGGTGGCAAAGCACAGTAGTAACAGCCAGTTTTATTGAGCATGTGCTCTGTGTCTAGCAGTATTTTAAATGCTTTTCACAGAATAACTTTTTTAGTCCTCTCAATAATCCTATAGTGTAGGTACCATTATTAATCCTACTTTATATGGGAAACTGAGACACAGAAGAGTTAAGACACTTGCAGCTCCGAAGTGATATGGCTGGCATGACAGATCCTTAATTCTGAAGGTCAGAGTGACAAGGTTCGGGGTTTGTCAGAGAAGGTTGGAGAGTGACCTCACTGAAGGAGGGATGGACTTGTCTGGAGATGGGACCTAGAGGACAAAGGTGAACAAGTCTGCTCCATGATGCCATTCGCCCTGACTGACTCTAGAAGAAGGTTCCTGATCAGCGCACGCTGGAAGCCTACAGGCCCTGGCAATTGCTCTTTCCTGTGGCTTCCTTCGGGTGGAGTAGAGCCATAGGGTGAGCCAGGGCCTCTCCTCCCTGGGATTGCTTTCTTAGGCAGCTTGTGGGGGAAGAGCAGTGTCATCTAAACAAGATGGTGTCTTGACCTCTTTAATCCCACTGCTCTTGGGTGCGGATAATGCTCATACTTCCACATTCCTGGGATGTTTTACTGTGACTCTCATTTGGAGGTAATAATCCCTGGCTATGGTTAATTAAACACTTACCACATATCAAGTTATATGATAAGCCCTTGACATATATTATTCCTTCCATAAACACAGCAATCATGATATAGCTGCCCCTCCTGCTCCCCCTTTTCATGTGGACTAACTGAGCACCAGAGGGGTCAAATGACTTGCCCAGGGTTATAGTGGGTGATGGACCTGAGATCTGAACCCTAGCCACCTGGTACCCAAGGTCAATCCTTAATCACTCTGCTGGTTAGCAATGTATGTGTGCCGGGTTGGGGCAAGTGTTCCCCAAGAAGCCTTTGTAAACCCAAAACAGTGAGTGAGTGTAGCAACACAGAGGTGAAGGAGAGATCCTGGGAGTGAAGAGCTCAGGTCTTCCATGACCATACTGATTTTGAAATGTTGGTAGACCAGCTGTCAGGATCAGAAAGCGCTCTGAAGGTGATGGACTTGGGGGAAACGTGGGTGGGAAAGGGGAAGTTGATGTGAATAGAGAAAAAGAAATCACTGTTCTACGTACTTGTCCTCTACTAAGTCTAACAGTGTCACAATCCAAATAATACTTTTTCCCCCTTTTAATTCCACTCAATGAACACTCAAAAAGCTGCCTAGTTTCCCACTCTCCCCCTGCCCTTAACAAGGGAAGTGGTGGGATTATGGATAATTTTTGGTAAGGTATTTAGTTTTCCATGATTTTAAAAAGAAAACAAATATGCGGGGTATTTTTAAAAGGAAGTCATTTAAATAAATTAAATAAGATTCTTTAGGCATCATATTTAATTGAATTGATTTCATCATTCTTAAAAATATATTTTCTTTGACATTCATCTATTCCTATCCAAAAACAAGGGTGGATAGTGTGATCTCAGTTTTCTTAGGCTCAATGATCTTGGAACAGTCACTTTTTAATCATATGTGTGTGTTTTTTCAACCTGAAAATACCTAGACTTGCAGGACCAGTGGAGGGGCCATGAATGTCTCTGCCAAGTGGCCATGAGTAAGGAGAAGACTGTTATAGGTTGTTCTCGGTCCTTCATTTGTATTCTCAAATAATTCATTAACCTGTGAGTCATTTTGTTTTCCTTTGATTCACCTGGTAGATCAGATTTTGTTCTCACTAAATGTTCCTTTGAGCTCCTTGGAGAAAAAGGTCATTAAGTAGACCTTTGTCGACTCCTTTTGCAAAAAATGTACTACCTGCCCATTGTGTTCAGCCTCCAAACCTCAAAAAACAGATAAAATGAGATTCCTGTTCTTAGGGGATCATTGAAGTAATTGTTCCCAAAATCAGAAAGGGGTAGATAGAGTCACCTGGGGGAGAGTGAGTCTGTAACTCTCTGCATGACAAATTCCTTGGGAGTTAGAGCCTAAGGTCTTGAACACCTTCATATAACTTTCAGATCCTCGTCACTGACACACTATTAAAATAATGTAGTCCTACTCCTGACGTGGGCTTGGGCTTTGCCAATCATTGAGGCCTGCCTGGTCTTTAGGATGGAGCAATGGAACCCAGAGAAAACACCCAGGTGGAAATGGCCGAGCCAGGACCTTAAATTCCTACTTGAGTGCACTTTTTCCCATCTAAAATAAAATCCTTTCTGGGGATCCCTGGGTGGCGCAGCAGTTTGGCGCCTGCCTTTGGCCCAGGGCACGATCCTGGAGATCCGGGATCGAATCCCACGTCAGGCTCCCGGTGCATGGAGCCTGCTTCTCCCTCTGCCTGTGTCTCTGCCTCTCTCTCTCTCTCTATGTGACTATCATAAATTAAAAAAAAAATTTTTAAATAAAATCCTTTGTGTTAGATGTACATTTTGTTTATGTCTTTTTATACCTCCCCAAATTTATTATTATTACTTATTTATTATTAGTTATTATTTACAGCCAATATTTATTTAGATTAGCCAATATGTTGCACTATGAGGTCTCGGTAGAAGCAACCACAAAACTGTCGTCTGGGCTGCCCCCCACCCAAGTCCAAGGCCTGTGGAGGCCACCCATAAAAGATTCTTCTCCTTGAAGGTGTGGGGTTAGGAGTCTGGGTGAGGGAAGACCAGGACACATGCTTTAATAAAAGGAGCGTGCAGTTTCAGGGCGGAGTATTTGGGAAGGCAGAAAATGTTGCTTATTGATTGAAAGATATAGTCAGAATTTCATGCTTAAATGTAACCAGTTCTGAGTTTTGTGGTTGTCACTTAGCATGTGCTCAGTAAACACTGATGTAATAAATGAATGAATGTGGGAAAGAAAAACACGAGCAAAGACAACAAGCAAACCCAGAATCCTCTTTTGCTTTCTGTGTGCCCCCTGGAATATGCAGTTTAACACCTTCATGTCTTTAAGTGTGACGGAAAGTTTTCAATGGCAGAGTTTATGGATGTTTATTTTCTAATGCTTTTCAGTGAGGGCACAGGCACGGTGGGAGGAAATCTGTGAGCTGAAGAGGAGGATCTATTAAGTTCCAACACTGGAGGCTTCAGTACCAGCAACTTAATCAGACTCCAGTCTAGAACCTGAAGCAAAGGCAGACAGCCTTCTAGAAGCCTCCCTTGATCTATGGCTTCACACATGGATGCACCACTATGATGGCCATGTGATAGAAATAGAGCAGTAAGCATTGGCTCGTGTTGCTTCATTTTTGGAGAGGACTAAAAAGATGTCATTCATGATCATTGTAGTTGTTTTCTATGATTGCACAAATTACCACAAATGTGGCTTAAAACAACAGAAATCTAGTCTTTCACGGTTCCGAAGACCAGACATCTAAAATCAAGGTGTCCTCTGCAGCCCCTCTGAAGAGGAGAATCCGTCCTTGCCTCTTGCAGGTTCTGGCGGCCCTGGATATTCCTTGGGCTGTGGCTACGTCACCGCCTCCGTCTCTGCCTCCATCTGAACATGGCCTCTCCTCTTCTCTCTGTATCCCGCCTCTCTATCCCTCGTAAGGACACTTGTCCAGGTATTTTGGGGCCGCACAGATAACCCAAAGTGATCTCCTCTTGAGCTTCTTAAATGACATCCGTGAAGTCCCTCTGTCCAAGTAAAGTCATGTAGGGAAGGGAACAACGTCTTTCCCTTCTACCTTCTGAATTCTCGGCTGGGAACCCAGAGACAGATTCACAAGAGGCAAGCGTACATATGTATTTGATACTCATTTTATGGAAGCCTTTGAGGAAGTAAAGGAAACAGTTCAACCTGAGCATCTTTATACCTGATTTGATGACGAGTGGAGAGTTGTGAGAAGCAGGGGGGAACTCGGTAAGGCCTGTTGGTTCAGATCGCCCTGGGTGTTCCTTCATCCTGGGGGATAAAGGTGCCCCTTTCCTCTGGGTGTAGGGAGGGCTTCTCTCACCTGAGGGTCTTAAAACCTGTTTCAGGAGTTCACCCCATTTCTCAAGTTCCTTTAACTTAAAATACTCAACATGTCAAGTTGCTCAATTTGGGGTTGTGTGTCCTAAACTCCATCCTTCACATTCACGGGTTTTGGGGATTCCTAATCCCCATAGATGTATCATTTGGGGGACCACCATTAAACCCATTACAATGACATAGGTGTACTGGGAAGGTAGGTTGACAGGCGGAGTGGGGTGACAAGGGTAGGGTAGGGATACTTGGCCAACTGGCTGCTCAGGCCTTCATCTACACCTGAGGAAGTGAGCGACTGGATCAGGGTGTAGGCCTGGGAATCAAAAGGATGAGGTGGAATTAGGAGATACTTGATGAAGGAATTTGCCAAGAGTTGATCCTTGCTTGGTGTGATGAATGAAAGAGACATTTTATTAATTTAATTCAATTTAATTTATTTGACAGAGAGAGACAACAGAAGTAGGGGGAGCTGCAAAGGGAGAGGGAGAAGCAGGCTCCCCGCTGAGCAGTGAGCCTGATCTAGGGCTCCATCCCAGGACCCAGGATCATGGCCTGAGCTCAAGGCAGACACTTAACCAACTGAGCCACCCAGGGGCCCCAGAAAGAGACATTTTAAATGTGACTCTAAAACATGGTTCCCAGAAATGTGTGCTGTAGAACACTGGATCTTGGAATATAGGTAGGGTGTGTGTGTGTGTGTGTGTGTGTGTGTGTGTGTGTGTGTGTGTGTGTGTTGGTGGGGGGGGGGGTTCTTTAGACAGCCAATGTCTAGGACGCACTGGATCAGACAGGGTCAAGCAGGCTTCTCCCTCCTGTAGGATCCCTCCGAGCCCTCAGCATGCTCGTGTATATTGTGCCTCTCTGAAGGCAGGAATCTGGGGGACAGCTTCCCCAAACTTACTTGTCTGTGGACCTGTTCTACCTAGATTATCCTGAAGGACAAATGATCCCACACCTCTGGAGAATATGCTCTTAGGCTTCCCACCCTCTGAGATAGGGATGAGGGAGAAAAAAAATGTAAGGGAGGACCAGAAGGATGAAGAGAAGAAAAACTGAGTCCAATGATCTGTTGAGGGCCAGGTTTGGTTTCCAAGAGCCCTGCCAGCAACAAGGATCACCGCAGGGACCAGCAGCAGTTGGGAGAAGCCATTGGAAGCCTTACACAGCCATCTCTGACTTGAATGGTCCATGGGACTGTCCTGTGGTTTGAGTTCTTTCACTGGTACCTTCTTCTAGACAGGAGAGCTTCCACTTTTGAGGAGGTGTGCATATAAATTTCAACCATGGTGCTGACTTTGATCGCAGGGATGGCAACTCTCACGCTGCCAGGAGGAAGACACCGGGAAGAGTATACAAATGATCAGTAATATCTGCTATGAGCATGGGAGGCCGGGGATGAGCTATGGGCCCTTCTTTCTATACATCTGGAAGAACTGTCTTTCCTACGTGCCTTACCCCCCCGCCAAGTATGGAAAGGGGCTCTCCGAGAGCAGAGCCAAACCCCCACCCCTGCAGAACCCCCACCACCGGAGCTTCCAATCTTTAGCATTCCCTGCCTCATATACAGAATAGTTGACACCAGTGACAGAAATACAGACATCAATTTTATAATGAATAGTAAAAAGAGTGAATATCTACGAGCTCTTTTTTTTTTTTTAAGAAAGATTTTATTTACTTATCTGAGAGAGAGAGAGAGAGACCACGAGTGGAGGGCGGAGGCAGAGAGAGAGGGAAAAGCAGACTCCCTGATGAGCAGGAAGCCTGACGTAGGGCCCAATCCCAGGATCCTGAGATCATGACCTAAGCCAAAGGCAGATGCTTAACCCACTGAGGCACCCAGGCGCCCCTCAACTGAGCTCTTAGTATGCATCAGATACCACATTAAGCATTTCACATGTAGTATCTCATTTAATTCTCAAGATAGCCCTAAGGGATAGGTACCATCAATCATTAGATTTTTATAGACGGGGAATATGAGGCACGTAGAGATTGAGCAATTCGCCTAAGGACACACAACGAGTGTGCAGTACAACCAGAATTTGACTTTAAACTGTCTAATGTTAAAGCTGACATTCATAACCACTAGATTATGAATTTAATTATAAATGTTTTAGATTTCAAATGATGGTAAGACTTGGAAATGGAAATATGGAGAAGGCAGTGGAGGATACAGAACTGGACGAGGTCAGGCCTGGGCTCAGAGCCATCGGGAGAGATCGTGGCTGAAAAGTGCCCGTGGAGAAGTTTATTCAGACTATGAGGTTGAGAGTCAATTATACAGATTTACAACGCAGAAAGAACTTCGTGCAAAGGTTTTATGCATTAGTGGGATGTTTTCCCAAGCAATGAGTTAGAAATAACTGACTACTATTATCACAGTCCATGGACAGAACATTCCATCTCTGAGGAAATGGGACCCAGACACAGAGGTCTATGTCCTAAATCATGCTGAAAAGTCAGAAGCAGTTGGGATTTTTGAGAAGCAGAGAATTCTTTCTGGCCCGTAAGTACAGGAGAAAACCATGGTGCTCAGTGGGCATCCCCAACTACAGACTCAGTGCCCTCCCCGTTCCCTTAAGACCTGGAGACCCTGGAGCAGGGGCTGCGCGTCATTCGTGCAGGAGCTTCTAGCACCGGGAATAGAGCGGGACCGATTGAGCCAAGGAAACGAGAGCCAACCCCATTCAGCCACATTCTGCTCCTGGATTCATGATCAAATTGTAAAGTGTTTTCACTGACCCATCACCATGTCATTGCCGATGTCTGAATTTTCCCTCACATACTGGGGACAGAGCCACGATAAATTGCTACCTACTTGCGCTGAGTTTCATTTTGCTCTGATTCATTGCTCACTTAGGGACTTTCTAAAATCACAGTTTATGGACTCCACATCCTGGTGGTTCCCAGAGATAAATGAGCCTGGATTCCAGGGAATGCAAATGTCTTCAAACTTGCAGCCAGCTTCCCGGCTCCCTGCAAAGGTCCCTTAAGCCCCTAAGTATTTCCTCTCTTAAATCACACATCACTGGCACAAGCGGAATATTTTCAAGTTACCTCTTTCTCATCAGGAGACCGTTCCAGAAAGGCCTACCAAGTACAGAAATGCCATCGTTCTTGGCAGTTTTATGGTGCTGTTCTTAGGTCTAGTTCAGAGATTCTTTTTAAAAGCTGGGTTTGGTGGGTCTTGTTTTCTGTTTTTTGTTTTTGTTTTTGTTTCCTGAAAGAAATGATTCCATTGGGGCTGCACTTGAAACATGACGTTGAATGTCTCTTGGCACGCATAGGGGCTGGGTGAGGGCTGTGTGTGCACTTGTGCAAACATCAGACCTTACCCAGTTGGGCAGTGGGAAGCCCCAGAGCCCTCCACGGTGAGTGGCAGTGGAGCAGTGGTATCTGAGTGCTCCACCCAATGTTAATCTGGATGTGAAAGTCATTTTTGCTTGGGCCTCAGATAGAGCCTCTCACAGTGTCTGTCTGGTGTGGCCGAGAAGGAGGCACAATTTTCTGTGCCTTGAGAAAGAGGCACGGCGTCACATCCAGGGAGCCTCAGGCAAAATGGCCATTTATTGAGCTATGCCAACACGTCTTGGGAATATAAAAAAGCACGTGGTTCAGGGTGGTAACCAATTTTTCTCAAACGGAGGGCAGCAGAAGTGAATCATATGACAATTGTGGGAAGCGGTTGGAACTTCCTGACGCTTTTTCATAATAATTGTTTACCTTCAAGGCCTTCAAATGTGCAGCCAAAAATTGGAGTGTGTGAACGTGTGCTGTGGACACACAAAAAAAGGTTACAAACCACTGATCTGTTCCCAAGAACATTGGTTAGGCTCAGATACACACACACACACACACACACACACACACTTGAGTTCGCATTTACAATTCTACTTTTGGATTTTCTTCAGATATTACTACTTTTCTTCATTGAGATTATTCAGATTTTGTTGACTTGCACCCATGCTTTTGTTTATATTTCAATACTTTGCCTAATATAGCCTACATATGAGCCTAGGAAAATTGCTTTCAGAAAGACTCAAGAAGGCCAATGCCTCTTGCTCCCAGGCAAATACCCAACTTTCCAAAGTGGAAACCACAAAAGTTGAAAGTGGAGGACAGCTAACTCCTTCATCCTTCCACCTCTGCCATTGTCAAGGTCAGTGATAAGGATTAGGGGCAAGTGCCCTGGCCCGTATGTTGTGGCTATTTCTGTGGTACATGGGGCTCCTTAACGCTGAGAGTGGTGGCCTAAGGACATGGAAATGCCATGAAGGGCATTGTCAGGAACTCTTCACAGTGTCACCTGTGAGCTCTTGGCTCCAAGGGCACATGTTGGAAAGTACACAGACTAAGATGGCACCTCGAATGGGTCCATCTCTTTCACTGCTGCGACCTTGGGAGAGTTGCCTATTCTGTGAAAATCGGCCTTCTCAGTGTGGAAGATGGAAATAAAATTCCTACCTCCATGGTTATTAAAATTAAATAAGATAATGTCTGTCAAGTGCCAGCTAGAGCAGCCACTTGATAAATGTTCATTTCCTCGCATCTCTTTACCCCATAATATGAGCAATAACTCTCTCACTGGGCTGCAGCATCTGCTTCTGGAACTGGAATATCTACACATCAACTGGATGGGAATGATGAGGCACACTTATTTAGCATATTCATCAGAATTCTTGCCTGGCCTGAGATGAAGCAGGGGCAGGGAGCAAATGTGGATAGAAAGCAGATACTTAGGCCTCCTAGATAGCAGGGAGTCAGTCTGGGCGATCCGGAGTCACCTTACTTTAAACATATATCACACTTTTTTTATAATCCAGGTAATGGTGATGAACTCTTCCCTTCGGAAGAGCCTGACTAGACCATTCTGTCCTTTGCCAAACCAATGACTCATTTTGTCTGAGCCCACAGCTGGGTCATATTTCCCCGCCTCCTTGTAGTTGAATGTGGCCAATGGAAGGTGGCCAGGCCTGGCGAGCCTCCACTATCTCCCCTCTCCATCTGCCAGATGGATGTCAGTGTCCAGGGACCCTGGAAACTGCGCTGAAGTAGGCATGGCCTCTGACAGCCTGAGTCCATAAGTGGCCGTATGGAGCAGAGCACCACCTGCTTCACCGTCTGGACTTTACTCAAACAAGAAAGGAACTGTCTGTGTACTAAGCCATTTAAACCTCAAGGTTTATCTGTCACAACAACCAGCATTATTTTAACTAGTAATCTTCATGAAACGAGGTAAATTTTTAAAACCTTCCTTTCTGATGACCTTTGACATTCTTCTGAACATGAGCGCACCATTTTGTATTTTGTTACTGGGGGGAGAACAAATTTCATAATTGCTTAAAAACTACCTAACTGGTCTATCCATTCAAAATAGGCTGTGTATATTGATCATAAGAAATATGGAGCAAAGTTCTCCATCAACAAGAAGTCTATTCGATTTTTTGCCTAATGGTTTCAGCTGCCAAAGTTAGTGATTAGCTGCGTTTATTCTGTTTTAAATTAGATCAAACACTCCTGATGCCAGGTGCTGGGCTGGGAGGGGGAACTCAATAAAGACAAAAGAAATAAAAATAATTATGTTTTCTAAATTATTAGAAATTCGGAAATGAGAAAACTAAAATTTTTCTAAAGCGTCCTATATACATCCGTGTTTTCTTAAACCAAATATACTGAAAATAGTTTTACTTTTCCCAGTCTTCAGCTTCATCAATCATAAAATGAGGGGATATGTAATCCACAGGATTTGAGGATTAAATGAGGATCATGTCTACCTCCCAGCCTAACGCCTGGCACAATAAATATTAAATAATATGCACACCAGCTATTGAAACCGTGACCTCTTTCTTAATGATTTGGTTTATTGGATTTTGCTTTGGAATTACGCTTAGGAACGTGAATTTTCACCCTCAGAGACTTGTAAAGTAGCCGCTTTGCCGCTTACCCCAACACCAGTTGGAACTACAGGGCAGTGCTCTGAGTTGTGCTATCTACTTTTACGGTTTCTACTGACTTCTTCTTGCCACATTTTACTGACTACACCTACAAGTTGTCTTCAAATCTTTTTTCTATGGGGAGGAGAAAATAAAACACCCCTTGTAGAAATTACTGCTCAAAAATGAATAAGCTCGGTCTGCAACCTAGGGAATGCTCTGGCAGGGCAGGTTGCTAGCCATCAGAATGGCTCTTTCAGTGGCTTGGGGGCCCATTGGAGCCCATGCCAAGATCACTGCTGTTCTAGCACTCTGAGGCTGACAGAAGTCATGACTCCCGGCCACAGTACGGCCTTGCGGCTCTGCCTGCCAGCGCAGCTCCTGTGCTGGGAGGAGGGAGAGAGGAAAGAGAGGGAAAAGATAATGGGGGCTGGTGGGGGGGACCCGAAAGAGGAAGGGAGACCCAGGGTAAGAGGTAACCTGGGTGGCTCTTCACTGAGGTGGCCAGCCAGGTGCTTCATGTTCACATCAAAGCTGGAGGGGCCCAGCCCTGGGGGCACCTGTTCTGATTTTCATTCTCACCCACCCGGTGTCAGCCTACCCACTCCTCTACACCTCTGCCCATGACAGCTGTTTGCCACTCACTGAAGTTATTTCCCAGGGTATTGTGTGAACCTGGCATCAGGTTATTTGGTTTTGTAATTCTTGGGTTACCACTGATATGAATTGTTCACATTCCATTTTCATACTGTATTTGTGTATCTTCATTTGTGAACTTGACTGTTCATGGGCTTTCTTGTTTTTATTGGTATATTCACCATTTCTTCCAAAGGAAAATAATTTTGGTTTTCTTACTATATTTCTTTTTCTGCTGCTCATGGTAGAAAAAGGATAACCCAATTTTCTTAAGCATAACTAAAATTTTAAGAACCAGAATGTGATAAATCACCCTGTTTAACCCAAAATAGAATTATATTAAGGATGCCATATTATGGCCTACTTCTTTTTTAATTCTGGTTAACATATAGTGTATTATTAGTTTCAGGTGTAGAATTTAGTGATTCATCAGTTGCATATAACACTTCAGGCTCATTACATCACATGCCCTCCTAAATGCCCATCACCCAGTTAACCCATCCCTCACCTGCCTCCCCTCCAGCAACCCTGTTTGTTTCCTAGAGTTAAGAGTCTCTTATGATTTGTCTCCCTTTCTGTTTTCATCTTACTTTATATTTCCTTCCCTTCTGTTCATTTGTTTTGCTTCTTAAATTCCACATATGAATGAAATCATATGGTATTTTTCTTTCCATCCACATCATTGCAAATGGAAGATTTCATTCTTTTACTTTTTTAAAAGATTTTATTTATTTATTCATGAGAGACACACAGAAAGAGGCAGAGACACAGGCAGAGAGAGAAGCAGGCTCCATGCAATGAGCCTGATGTGAGACTCCATCCCGGGACTCCCGGGATCACAACCTGAGCCAAAAGCAGATGCTCAACTGCTGAGCCACCAAGGTGTCCCAAGATTTTTTTCTTTTCATGGCTGAGTAATGGCCTAGTTTTTATTTTTTTATTTAAAAAAATTTAAGATTTTATTTATTTATTTGAGAGAGAGAGAGAGGGTGGGAGAGAGCAAGGTAGAGAGCATGAGGAGGAGCAAAGGGAGCAGGAAAAGCAGACTCCACACTGAGCATGGAGCCTGGACATGGGACTCGATCTCACAACTCTGAGATCATGAACTGAGCTAAAACCAAGAGTCAGACGCTTAACCAATTGAGCCACCCAGTACCCAGGCACCCTGGCCTACTTTTTAAAAAGCAGCTTTATTAAGAAATAATTTCACATATACCATTCACCCATTAAAAGTGTACAATACCACATTTTTAGTATATTCAGAGTTAATGCAACCATTGCCACAATCTAATTTTCAGAGATTTTTCATCCCTCTAAAGAGAAATCCTGTACCCATTCATAGGCCCTCCCCAAACCTCATCACGCTTCTCAGACCTAGGAAACTACCATTCTACTCTCTGTCTCTATAAATTTGCATCTCCAGGACATTTCATTTATGTGGATAATAAGTGGTCTTTAGTAAGTAGTCTTTTGTGACTTTCTTTCACTGAGCATAATATTTTCAAGGGCCATCATTTCTCTTCATTGCCAAATAATATTCCTTTGTATGGGTGTACCACTATTTATTTACCCATGCATCATGTGATGGACACTTCAGTTGTTTCCACTTTTTGGCTGTTATGAGTATTGCTGCTATGAACATCCTTGTTCAAGTTCATGTGTAGGCCTATGTTTTTATTTTTCTTAGATCTATACATAGGATCAGAATCTCTGGGTCACGTGGTACTTAACATTAAACTTCATGTTGCAGGTGCCCAACCGTTGTCCACAGTGGCTGCCCCATTTTACATTACGAACAGTAGTGCTTGAGGATTCCAAGTTCTGCATATTCTCACCAATATCTTTTATTATCTGTATTTTTGATTAGTGGATATGAAACGGTTTTATTGTTGTTTCGATTTTCATTTCCCTAATGACTAATGATGTCGAGCATCTTTTCATGTGCTTATTGGTCATTTGTATATCCTCTTTGGAGAAATGTCTATTCAAGTCCTTTGCCTATTTTTAACTGGATAATCTTTTTATTATTACTTTGTAAGAATTTTGTATATATTCTGGGTACAAGTCCTTTAACAGACAAGATTTGTGAATATTTTCTCCTATTTTGTGGGTTGTCTTTTCATTTTCTTGATGATATCACTAGCAGGATGGTAGTCTTCAATTTTGATGAAGTCCCATTTTTTCCCCTTTGACACTTGTGCTTTTGGTGTCATATCTAGGAAACCATCATGACCCAAGGTCATTAAATTACTCTGATGTTTTCTTCTAAGAGTTTTATAGTTTTAGCTCCCACTTAGTTATCTGGGTCAGTAACCTAACACAAATTGATTTTCTTACAGCTCTGGAAGTCAGAAGTCTGAAATGGGTTTCACTAGGCTAAAATCAAAATGTCAATAAGGCTGCATTCCTTGTGGAGTCTGTAGGGAAGAATGCCTTCCTTCTTGTCTCTTCCATGTTCTAGAGCTGCCCACCTCTTTTGGCTCACAGCTCCCTTTCACCTTCCAAGCCAGCAATGGCACACAGTTCTTCTCATATCGAATCACTCCAACTTCCTCTTCTTTCTTACCCTTCCACATTTCAAGACCCTTGGGATTACATTGGGCCCACCGAGTATCCTAAGATACTCTCCCTCTTTTAAAACCACCTGATTATGGGGATCCCTGGGTGGCGCAGTGGTTTGGCGCCTGCCTTTGGCCCAGGGCGCGATCCTGGAGACCCGGGATCGAATCCCACATTGGGCTCCCGGTGCATGGAGCCTGCTTCTCCCTCTGCTTATGTCTCTGCCTCTCTCTCTTTCTCTCTCTGTGACTATCATAAATAAATAAAAATTAAAAAAAAAGAAGTATGTCCATATGATGGAATATTATATGGCTACTAAGAAAAACTTTAAAAAATAAATAAATAAATAAATAAAACCACCTGATTAGCCACCTTAATTCCCTCTGCTCTCTTAACTCCCCTTTGCCATGTAGCGTAACATATTCATCATTCTGCCTACCACAATCTGTGATCCATTTTGAATTAATTTTTGTGCCTGATGTTAGGTGAGGGTCCAACTTCATTATTTTGCATGTGGGTATCCAGTTATCCCAGCACCATTTGCTGAAAAGATTCTCCTTCCATTTTGTGGTGTATTTTCTCTTAATATAATATTAAAATGTGTCCATATCCACCAATATATGACATGGTCATTTTAAATGATTGGATAAAATTTCACTTTTTGAATATACCATTGTGTATTTACAGTGCTTCCAGCCTTTCACTATTAAAATAATTTTATCTGACATATGGGTTTTTTTAAAATATATGATGGGCATAAACCCTTTTCCATTATATGTATTGTAAATTGTCATTGAAATTATTCACTTCTTTCCACCATCTTCCTATTCATCCAGCCCACAGCCTTACTCTTATACCTGGTCTCCCACCTTCCAATCTTGCCCCTCTTCACTCATTTCTCCATGACAGAGTGGCCTTTCAAATTGCAAATCTAATCATGTATCTGCTGCCTCTTGTCCTTCAAATTGATTCTCAATAAGAAAAGGACAAAACTCTTTGTCACGGCCCCCTCTTGGCCTTCAGCCTAATCCTGTGGGGTGCCCCCACTTGCTTACTCTCTCCGCCCACACGCACCTGCTTCTGCTCAGGTCCTCATGAAAGCCATTTGCTGCTATTGCAATTGGTTTTATTGTGGGTTTGCTTTTCATCAAAAAATGGAATAGGATTTTTTGAGACTTTTCCTACCTACTCCATTTTTTCCCACTTTTGCCTAATGAGGACAGGCCTCTAGCTCCCCACACATCTTTCCTCTTCAGCCCTTTTCTACGTTGCAATTTCAGATTTACTTTTTGAATATCATTCATGTTGGCCTCCTGCACCTTCCAGTAAGGTCTATAAGGATAGGAATGAGGTACTAATATCTTAGCAAGTAAACAAGATCAATACATTTTCTACTGTGCCTTTGACTTTTAACTTCACTTACGCTATTTTTAATTTACAGGATCCTAAAAATGTGTATAAATCCTTTCCTTGATGATTTCTTCACTTGTCATAGCCATGCTTAAACGTCCTTCCTGGCTCTGAGCATATAGAAATGTTGGCCCATTTTCTTGCATTGATTTTTATACTTCTATTGTTTGCATTAAAATCCTGAATATACCTGCCATTTATTTTTGACATATGCTATAAACCAGGAAAACACCTTTATTTGCTTGCCAAATGGTTAGCAGTATTCTCAGCCTTTGTCATCCTTTCCCTGCTGACTTGAAACAACTTGTTGGCTGTGCATTAAATCCTTTCCATGTTTGGTTTTGGAAATAATCTGTTTCCTGCTCTGGAAGTATTTGCCACTGTTTTAACTATTACAGCTCTAGACTGTGTTTTAATATCTAATAGTTGCATTTGCTAAGAAAACATGTTTTTATAAAATAATATTTTTAAGTTATACAATTTGAATTAAGGGTTACTAGACAGAGAACTGCTGCTTGGAGCAGTCTCAAACTTTAGTGGCAATCCATAGGGCTTTTTACAGCACAGATCCAGGCCCCCGCAGCTGCTACCAATTCGGTAAGTATTTGCACTTCTCATAAGTTCTTTGATGATACTGATCCCGGGACCACGAGATTTGAGAACTTCTGCTGTGGAGTGAAGACATGAAATAAAAAATACGGTCAACCTGAGAATGGTCCTGATGCCTTCTCTGAATTAACTCCCCAGTGTGCTCTCACACTTCAGATGAGCCTGCCCTGGGGGTTTTTTGTGAGCACCTCGCTGACAGTCTCTGGCCCGGCTCCTGGCACTACTTCAAAGCCGATGCAGGGAACATAGCCCTCCTTTCAGAGACCCAGAGGGTGCTCAGCTTAAGCGCACAGCTGCCCTGTTGGTGACAGGTGCCTATGCAGCCAGGCTTTGGCCCCTTGCAGGGAGAAACCAGAGAAAGGACAAGATGCAGTGCCTCCCTTTGCTGTAGGCTCTCATGACTTTCCTGATGTTCAAGGGCAGTGAGACCAGAAACTCCTCTTGGCTTTCCTCATTTCCCACTCCCTTGGCTAGTTAATGGCTCCTTGGTCCACACAAAGGGAAGAGTTCATTACTAACACCTGCTCCTGCTCCCAGACCCATAGGCAACTTCTTGACAGAGACTTTTCCCACCTATTCTACCCAATGTAAGCATATTTATGGAAATAAAGATAGTTTTAACAGCTTCACCAGATACCTCTGTGGAGAGTCTGTGGAGAGGCCTGCATCTCACTTCTTCCTTCATAAAAGGCCGGACATTTTTTAAGGAAAATAAAATAGCCTTAGAGGTGCCATTTGCTATGGGTTTACTCTTTTGTTGTGGTTATTAAGATAGAAGCACATGATTATACTTTACCTGAAATGTGTGGGTTTAGGAAAACATTTGTTTCCTGCTTTTTTGATACTTAGGTGTCCTCCATTCACTTATATTCTCCCTATCTAGGTCACCCAAAAGTTAGGTTGGAAATTATCTGTGTTTCCTTGAGGGATATACCTTCTGAGAATTTCTCTTTTTCATTTTCCTCTCTGATGCGTTTCTAAGACGCACCATCGGAAGGCCTCCTGTCACAAGCTGAGGAGAGTTTCCCATTGGACCCTCCTTTGTATCCATTCCCTATTCAGCAGACTGAATAAGGCTGGCTGTGTGCAGCGTCTAGGGAACACAAAAAGACACATCTCCTGTCATCAAGGCCTGGCTCTGTTGAGGAAGGCAGATACATTAGATAACAATTACGTGCATTAGGACAAATATAGTATTGAAGGTTATCAGAAGATGCTAGAGGACAAAGGCCAGGGGCGCTGCCCTCAGCTTGGCAGGGAGCCCAGCAAAGCAGAACTCCCAGAAAAGGTGACATTTGAGCAGATCATTGGGGGAGGGGGATTTGTGCATTTACTTATTTATATCATTATCTGTGATTATTACAGTTACTTCATTTTTATTTACTTTTGGAATAGGAGTTCATTCACGTTTGACAATTCAGTAAGTGTGAAAAGGTTATAGAAATGCTATCCAAGAGAAGATACGATGTAGTTCAAAAATCTTCCTAGTAGCCACATTTTTAGAAGTAAAACAAGTAAAATTAATTTTAATACTATATTTTACCTAACCCAATATATATAAAATTGTCTTTTCATCATCTAATCAGACAAAAACTAATAATGAGATACTTGACATTCTTCTTTTGCACCGAGTCTTTGAATGGGTACAAAGTATATTTTACGTATAACACATCACAATTTGGGGGCATCTTGGTGGCTCAGTTGGTTAAGCAGCTGCCTTTGGCTCAAGTCATGATCTCAGGGTCCTGGAATCAAGCCCTGAGGCAGGCTCCCTGCTCAGTAGGGAGTCTGCTTCTCCCTCTCCCCCTGCCACTCCCCCAGCTTGTGCTCTCTTTCCCTCCCACTCTGTCTCTTAAATAAATAAGTAAATTCTTTATAAAAAATATAATACGTCACAATTTGGAACAGCCACAATTCAAGTGCTCGATAGTCACACGTGACTAAATGACTATATCATAATCAGTTTCCCTCCCATTTCTGCCCTGAAGCTGCTGACTTCCCCTCCCTGGAAGCAGCTAATTTTTGCTAGTCCCTAGTGTGTTCTTCCACAGAGAATAGATATGAGTATGAGAAATTGTAAACATACATGTGCAAATAATAGGACAATAATCACATCATTGTGCATCCTACTTTTCTTGCTTAATAATTGATCGTGGAGATGCTTCATATCATTACCTAGGAAGCAAGCTCATTTTTTTCTTTCTTTCTTTCTTTAGTTATTTTATTGCTGTAGAGTAGCCCATCTTATGGATGTCGCAAATTACTCATTCAGTCTTTACTGATGAACATTTAAGTGGTTTCCAGTATTTGGAGCTTACAAACAATTTGAGCTGAGTTTTCAAAGAGACAAAGAGTGATGGAGCTAACCCAGTGAGGATGGGGAATGACATTCTAGAGAAAGGGGCAAGCATGAAGCACGAAGACCCAGGGCACAAGGCCACGTGGCAGTTGAGGAAAATTTCTCTTATGTCGAAATGTCTGGAGAGTGGAGTGTGTGTGAACAGAAGAGAGGGTATAGAGACTGGAAGGGCAGGAAGAGACCAAGTTGCAAGCAGCCTTGCAAGTGTCATATTAAGGAGCTTGGATTTCTTCCTTGAGCTATCAAAAGATTTTAAGAAGCAGGGAAGAATAAATAAATGATTGAACTAATAAATAATGTTGGGAGGAGGAACAAATCTTCCAAAATGATGAATTCTGATTAATAGATATATAGAAGGTATGAGGGAAACATAAAATCACCATGCAAAACACTACAATAATAATAGCTGCAGGTAAGAGCTACTGATGAATACTTTATTTTTTAAAAGATTTTGTTTATTTGAGAGCTAAAGAGCACCAAAGCCAGGGGGAGGGGCAGAGTAAGAAGGAGAAGCTCCCTGCTAAACAGGGAGCCCAATGCCAGGCTCCATCCCAGGACCCCGAGATCATGAGCTGAGCTGAAGGCAGATGCTTAACCGACTGAGCCACCCAAGTGCCCCTACTGATGAATATTTAAATTGGTGGGCAAAACTTCAAGAAATGGGATATTTGCATAGCCTCACAGTTTATCTCCCCCAAAATATATATTAATTATTGTGATGGTTTTAACATCTGTCCAAATGTGCTTTGATACTGCCCTCTAGGAAGTAGAGTTTAATTCCACTGGACTTAGTGACTCACTCCTAATGAATAGGATATAGAAAAGGAAAAACAATAACTTCACAGTGAGTAACCCTGGCAGACACTGGGGTGATGTTAACCCAGTGATCAAGGTTAACATCACCGTAATATCATGTTCATATAGGGGACCCCTGACAATATGATGAGAAGAGTACTTCATCTATACAGTATTCTTCCCCCCAAACCCATAACTTCAGTCTAATCATGAGAAAACACCAAGTAAAACCAAACTGAGGGACATTCCACGAAATTCCTGACCAGTACTCTTCAAAAGTATCAAGGTCATAAAGAACAAAGGGTGAAAAACTGTTACCTCCTAGACTAAGGAGACATGTTGACTCAATGCAGTGTGGCATCCTGGATTGGGTCCTGCAACAGAAAAAGGACATTTGGGGGAAAACTGGGAAAATATGAGTAAAGCCTTTATGTTAGTTAATATTGGACCAGTGTTAGTGTCCTAGTCTGCATAAATGTACCATAGCTATCTAAGATGTTAACATTCATTAGAAAGAGCCAGGTGAAGATAAACCATGACACTTTGGGCCTTCTTTGCAACTACTCTAATAATAAATATAAAATTATTTCAAAATAAAAAGTTTAAAAAAAATCAGAGGAGTGACCTGATTAGATTCACATTTCAGAAGAATGCCAGTGGTTGCAGGGAGGAAGAAGGCAGCAAGGGGAAAGACCAGAGCAACAGCTTATGAGGTTGTGTGACAGGGACACCTGGGGCTCAGTGGTTGAGTGTCTGCCTTTGGCTCAGGGCATGATCCCGGGTCCAGGGATGGAGTCCCACATCAGGCTCCCCACAGGGAGCCTGCTTCCCCCTCTGCCTGTGTCTCTGCCTCTCTCTCTGTGACTCTCATGAATAAATAAATAAAATCTTTTTTAAAAAAGAAAAGAAGGGATCCCTGGGTGGCACAGCGGTTTGGCGCCTGCCTTTGGCCCAGGGCGTGATCCTGGAGACCCGGGATCGAATCCCATATCGGGCTCCCGGTGCATGGAGCCTGCTTCTCACTCTGCCTGTGTCTCTGCCTCTCTCTCTCTCTGTGTGACTATCATAAAATAAAAAAAAAAAAGAAAAAAAAAGAAAAAGAACAGGGTTGTGCTATAAAAAGTCAAGAACAGATGATGGAGGCCTGGATGGGGAGCAGGGGCAACAGGAGTCTGAGGCCATGGGCAGGTTGGAGAAATCTCTAGATGAAAACTCAATCAGACCAGGTGATGGCTTAGATAAGCAAGTGAGGCAGTAGGGGGGCTCAAGATAACACACAGTTTGCAACCTCTGGGAATTAGATGGATAATGATGTCATTCACTGAGATGGAGATAACAGGAAGATCATGTGTCAGGGAAACAGTTTAGTCTTAGACTTGTTGAATTTGGAATACATTTGAGAGATCAAGTATGCATTAGACCACTGGATATATGGGCTGGCAGGTTGGGGAGGGGAGACCTGGCTGTAGACTGCTGTGGGGACCCATTGGCATGTAAAGAGCCATGGCCTCTCATTTAGGCCAGTGAGAGGGTGACGTGACCCAAGGAGAGGAGAGGGCATAGAGCACAACCATTTAGGGGATAGGCCCAGGAGGTAGCAAGGGGACTGGAGCATGTCCAGAGAAGTGGTGACAGCACAATTTACTCATTAAGAGCTAGGTCCTAGAAGCAGGCTGCCAGGGCCAGAATATTGGCTCTGCCACCTACCTGTTGTGTGACATAGAACAAGCTATTTAATCTAATAAGGCTGTTGTCAGGATTATGTGACATACGGTATGTAAAGTTCCTAGAATAATGCTGGGCTCTTGGTGTTCAAAGAATGTTGGCTAATTGGAGGCAAAGGAAAGAGAGAGAGTGGTGGCCTGGAAGTGAAGGAAAGAGAGTGGTTCAAAAAGGAGCACATGTACTTCATACCGCTTAAGATGGCTATTAGCAAAAAAGTGGAAAATTATAAGCATTAGAAAGGATATAGAGAAATTGGAACCTTCATGCACTGCTGGTGGGAATGTAATATGACACACCCATTGTGGGAAACACCTGGGTGTTCCTCAAAGAGGCAAACATAGAATTACCCTATGATACAGCAATTCCCCTCCTTGGTATATGCCCCCAAAGAACGAAAGGCAGGGACTCAAACAGGTCCTTGCACACCCATGTTCATAGCAGCATTATTCGCAAGAGCCAAAAAGTGGAACCACTCCACGTGTTCATCAAGAAATGAATGGATAAACAAAATGTAGTAAACACACACAATGGAATATTACTCAGCCTGGAAGAGGGGAAGTACTGACGTGAATGAACCCTGAAAACATTATGCTAAGTGGAATGAGTCAGACACTAAAGGACAGATACTGTACGATAAGGAACGTAGAGTAAGCAAATGCATAGAGATGGAAAGTCGCAGAGAGAGGACCAGTGGTTGGGGGCAGGGAGAAGCGGGTAGTTAATGCTTAATGAATGCAGAGTTTCTGCTTGAGATGATGGAAAAGATCTGGAAATGAGTGGTGGTGATGGTTGTATAACTCTGGATGTACTTAATGTCACTTAAAAATTTTGAAGGTGGTAAAATTTTATGATGTGCGTATTTTACCATAATATTAAAAAATCGAGGATGTGGTTAATGCTGCCGAGAAGTTAAACAAGATAAGCCCCTCGAGTTGGCCTCTGCATTTTATGACATAGGGGTCATCAGGGACATTTCCAGAGCCCTTATAGGAGAGCAGAGGTCAAAAGTCAGATTGCAGTGAGTTGAAGGATGATTGGGAAGTTGTCTATACCAGGGGCTGGCAAACCACAGCCCAGTCTGTCCTGCTGCCTATTTCTGTAAATAAAGGTCTTTTGGAACACAGACCCACTTTAGGGTATGTTTTGCCTCTGGTGGCTTGTGTGCAACAACAGCAGGGTTGAATAGTTGCCTCAGAAACCATAGGGTCTGCAAGACCAAAGATATTTACTTTCTGACCCTTTACAGAGAAAGTTTCCAAACTCTGGACCGGACAAGACCTCCTGGTATTTCGAGAACTTCGGCTTTCTTAGACAATGCCTGCATTTCTGGAGAGATGACAGGGTCCCTTTGGCCAGCTAGCGGGGTAGACCCAAGGCTAAACAGTAATAATAATAATAATGAACAAGGAGGAGGTAGTAGCGGAGGAGGGGGAAGAGAAGAAACTGTCCTTCCTTTCTCTAATTGGAGATACTATCTCCAACTTGCTGTCTCTTCTAGCCTTGGAAAAAAGGATTCTAAGTCCCTTCACCCAACCCCACCCCCCAAAACACCCCACTAGTAAATTGTCACGTGACTGGTGATAATAAACATTCTGAGATGGTTACAAACTACAGTTGCTTTAAGGCTTCCTAATTAATTCAAGAAGAATGCCCGCAACCTGAGGCTTTTCAAGTGTTTATTAATTTCCTCTCTGGAACTGAGTGTCGATTTTTATTTCAAATCAGAGAGAAAGCCGACTTCCTGTGTGTCAGGAACTATGCCAAGTTTTGTGCCTTGGTGACTTCCTTGTCGGTCATCCAGACCATCAGATGGCCTTTCCCCATTTCACAGGTGGGGCAGCTGGGGCTCACTGGAGTTAAGTGCCCTCCCCCAGACACACAGAGAGTTAGTGGTAGACCTGGAGTTGGACGTCCCCCTGGTTCCAGGGCCCAGGCCATTCCACTGCATCATGCAGGCCTCCTCTCCTTGGCCTCAGAATGCTTTCCTGAGCCCATCCTAAGCAGAATCTAATACTTGGTGGGTTCTCCGTCCATTGTATACAGTGAGCCCTACTACTTCATATAGGAAGGGCCACTTAGGGTACATCTCAAACAGACTGTAGGCTCTTGCAAGACCCACTCCCCAGCCTGCTCTTGTGCTCCCTATGTGCCCAAGCCCCACGTTGATGATCAACTGATTCTACCCAGAGGTATTTCTTGAAAACCACCCTGCTTTTCAGTGCACTGGGCCAGTGCCCTCTAAGACCTGGGCTTCACTTGCTCCCACCTTATCATCTATTTATACATCATCTGCAGGAATTCCTCGAGCTCCTGATCAGGCCCAGTGGCCCAAGGAGGCAGTGGGAGGGGGACAGAGTGGCTCCTTCAATTCCCATCCACTCATGCCTGTATGGTCAGTGCATAAACACAGCACCCTATGACTTCTTTCCCCTTTGAGGCTGTGCTCATAACACAGCCTCTGACTGCCTAGATTCCTACAGCCTTCAAGTCAGAACTCAAAGGGTAACACAGAAGTCGGTATCTGACCCTCGACTGTCCCAGCGAGAAGACCAACGGAGGCCCAGCATGGGTTGGCACCATACCCAGGCAGGCAGCTTGTCAGCAGCGGATCCTGGCCTGGAAAGGCCCCAGGTCTCCCAGCTCCCAGCCCTGAGCTCACCCTGCTGCGCTTCACTGCCTCCTGATGAAGCAGGGGTCTTCCCCTGCCTGCGGAGCGCTTTCCTTGGAGCCCTTTTCATGAATGAGACCAGATGCAGAACTCCACATTGATCATTTCTGTCCCTCCCCTTTCTGCTCTCTGTTGAAGGCAGCCCCCCAGCTCCCAGCTGGCTCCTGTCCCCTCCCCCAGCCGGGAGAAGTTATTACATGAAGAGATCAGCTTACCAGTTTTCTCCAGAGCAGAGGCTGAGCTCGGAGCTCCGGGTAGTACAGTGAGGGAGAGCAGAGGCAGCCAGCACGGTGCCTAGCGGAACTCCGGGGCTGGAAGCCCGAGACACAAGTGCATCTGCTAGCTGTTAGCACTTGGCAGCGGCGTCCTCCTCTAGGGTAGTTCTAACTTGGGGTAATAATGTTTGTCAGCTACCTGATATTAGCATTGCTCCACGTTCAAACAGCAGTGTTAGCAAGACCTGGGGGAGAGGTAAGCCAAATAAAATATCTTGTCAGAAGTTGTATTTTTGTCAGCACTCTATTTCCTTCTCTATCTACCAGGAGGGATCAGGGACCGGGTTTTTATGGTGTGCAAAGAGGAATGCTTTATGTTGCGTTTTTAGGCTTGCTTTGCCTTTTCTTACAGAAAGACTTCTTTTCTTCCTGAAGAATCCCGTAATTTCTAAACTCTCAGTCTGGGGTTGTCTGTACAGTCGCCACCCTGGGGAGTGGGCATGGCCTTGGTGACAGATGCTGGAGCGTGCACGTTTCTCCTTCAGCCGTCACAGGGGGGAAAAAATGTGCATGTCAGATTCCGATAGGGACTGTTACCTTTTGAGAATTTTTCTTCAGGGTTGCAGAAGGGATATGCATGCTAGAGGAAATGGCTTTTCTTTACCGCTTTTGCATCACATTTTCCTCCCTTTCGCTTTGATGTGCTTGGAAAAAATCTGTGTTTAACTTTGTATCATAGGTTTGGGGAGGGCTAGTGATACATGGCAGGGTGAGGAACATGCCCAGATCTATTAAGGCAGGGAGGCATGTTTAAGGCCTGCCAGGATGATTTATTCTTATGAGTTTAGCTCCTATGTTTGCTGGATACATTTTTGAACATCATAGATGCACTGGGAGCCAGCCCTTGATGCAGGCAAAGAGATTGGAAAGGGTGGCGGTACCCCGTGGCCTGGAGAGGTAAGCACTTAGGTGTATCCACCCTCACCTGCACAGGCTGCAAAAAATTTGCCTTATCCGCTCCTTTTACTCGTTATTCTGATGAAAGATCTCAAAAGACTGATGCCAGAGTAATGAATGAAAAGGACAGTCTCTTTCCAGGAATACATCTTCCTCTTTTCAAGCCAACTGAAAAAGTCTATCTCCTCAAGAGGCCAGGGGCCACATCACGGCTTTGCCTTTTGTTAGCATTGTCAGGACGGAGCCAGCTCTGAGAGCTTAATGTAATGACTTTCCCTGCCCCGCGAGTGGAAGCAAGAGCGCTCCCAAAGCCGGGCTGCAGGGCTCGATGTGGGTCCGACACAGGCATGTGGCTCAGAGGCGCGCAGCAACGGGTCATTTGTTTCAGGCTCTTAGCGCATTAGTTACCCTTGTCCCCCGCTCTGCAGATATTCTCCGGGCCTGTGGAGGGGGCGGGGGGTCGGGGGCTTGAATGGGAACTGGAGGAACTGAATGGGTTTGTGATGCTGGAAGGCTGAAAGCAGACCATTGCCCTCTAGTTGTAGCCGGGGTTCGCAACTTGCCTGTTGATTTTTTACTGTGTGGAGTAATGACAAATGGGCCAGCCTAACTCAGCCTGGAGCACTTAAGCATGTGAGAGGAGAGCTCATATGGAAAATATTTCTATCACCGCTGCGTGCGCATATGGGATGGGGAGACCCCCGTGCAGAGCAAATTGCAGCGCTCCAGCAGCTCCTCAGTGGCGTGCCAATTACTCTTATTAACAGCAAGGCTAAGGGCAGGCTTCAGTTACCTGCGCACAGCTGGCTCCCGGGGAAGGCCACTCTGGAATGCGTGTGCCTCAAGCCTGGTGTCACATGCAGAGAGGCGAGTGGCCCTGTTTCTCTTTACAATCAGCAAAGCGGATGAAAAATGAAAGGCGACTACACCGGCTCACCAGGTCTTGATGTGGTTCAGCCAGCTCTCGGCTCTCAGGAGAGGAAGGCACCACTCCTGTCCTCTGGGTTCAAGTGTGAGTGCTAAGTAGCCAGAAAACGCCAGCAGAGGGGACGAGATGCCTGCTCTCCTGCTCCTTTGTTCTGCTCTGCTACCCTAAATACAGACCCTCGTGTGCCTTACCCTCTTTTCTTGCTTTCCTGCGTCTGAGTGTGCGAGTGTGTGCACATGTGCGTGCACACGTCACCGCAGAGCCTTGGCCCCACGACGACTGTGCTCCTAGGAAATTGTACAATTAGGATTCCTTTCCCCTGGCTGGAAATGAAATGATGAGGAAGGAACGTGAGTGTGCTAGTGGCTCCCCCTCCCTCCTTAAAAAGAATGTAGTTTATATAGAGCTTTGAAGAATGTGGCATTTATTTACAAGAGCCTCTTTTTTTATAGCCCTGTTACTTGCAAAACTCACCCATAAACATGTGGCGTCGTCCCCAAGTCACCAAGATTTTCTTTTTCGCTGCCAGCCAGTTTCCTTGCAGGTTTTAATTATCTTCCCTTTGGATGTTCATAAAAACACACGGGAAAGAGGGGGGGAAGAGAGCGTTGTGCACCTCGCGTCACTGCTCAGCAGGGGGCTGGAAGCCATGCAGCAAACTAGGTGGAAGCTCAGAGTCGGTTTTTGAGGGTGTGAAGTCCTTCCAGATAAGCAGGGGCTGGCAGGTGGTGGGAGGAGGGGGTGTTATTCCAAGCACGCCTTATTTGGCGCCCTAGGCACCTGTAACTGTGAACCAAGGACAAACAGCTTGGGATGGCATTGGTGCATGGGTTGGAGAGCAAACAAGTTGGCATGGTGTCGGTGTACAGGTTTGAGAGCAAACATAGAGAAGGACTGTTCCCTCCTTGATTTTCCGGTTGCAGGAGCATTAGGTTCTCATGACCTCGTAAGAACATTGAGGTCACCAGAAAGCCTTTGGCCTTGTCAAAATTAGGAGAGCAGTGGTGTTCACTTGTGGAGATTGCATGCACCCCCTGAAGAATGTAAAGGACTGTAAAGTCAGGCTGGACTTCTGGTGCCTTCACCAGTGCATGAAACACGCCAGGATCCAGCTCCCCTGCAGTATGCAGCCCAATGGTCTGTGGGAGTGTAAGTGTGCACTTTCCTTCCCTGAATTTGGACTTACCTCCTAGGAGAAGACCGATGGGATACTGTTATGTGGGAGGGTGGGGGAGGGTGGGAGAGGCAGCTTAGAAACTGAAACAGTTCTAGAAGTGGATCAAAAAGATGTTTATCTTAATCTTGAAGCAATTTGGCAAAAACCTATCAAACTTAAAATTAAAAATAAATATGATGGGCACAGGGTGTCTTTTGGTGGTGATGATGGTCACACAATCTTGTGACTGTACTAAAAAGCACTGAATCGTACCTTTTTAAAAAACACAGTTTATGGTATGTGAGTAATATCTCAAGTTTTGTTGAAACAAGCACTCGGTGTTGTATGGAAGTGTGGAATCACTGTATTGTACACCTGAAACTAATATTGCACTGTGTGTTGAGTGACTGAAATTTAAATGAAAACTTTAAAAAATCAATTTTTACATCAAAAATACATAATAAATAGCTCTTCGACCCAACTTTTCCATTTCTGATACTTTATTCATGTACATCTATTCCCAATGTGCGAAGTGCCCTCTGCACTATTTTTCAGATTTAGATGTTGCAAAAACCTAAAAGTCCCTCGATGAGGGACACTAAACAGGTGTTCAAAATGAATGATGTAGTTCTGCATGTGCTGATAGGAAATGACCACCAGGATATGTTGTTTGGTAAAAGCAAGTTGCAGAACAACACGTATAAAATGCTACTCCCTGTGTAAAAGGCGTGAACGTACTTGTCCGTCTCCTCTCTGGAAGGATATATGGGAAAGGGTAGGGAAGGGGGTGGCAGGGAGTGGAGGTCAGTTGAGAGACTTCCATTGCACCATACACCTGTGTACCTTTCAAATTGTGTACAGTAAGTCTTAGCTGGTGAAAAATAAAAAAGAATAATAATAAAATACACAATCTAATAAAAAATCTCTTAGTAGTGCATATAATTTGTGATGTAATGGAGAACACCCCCAGCGAAGCTCCTAGTGCACGTTGAGGTGAAGTGATTCCTTTATCAACTCGTGTGCACTTCACTAGAGTGCCGTGTGGCAAAGAGATTCCTTAAAGTCTAGGATGATGTTCTTCAGTTGGTTCATTCATTCATTTAACACCTACTTACAACCCCCGTGTGTTTTTTTCCTTATTTTTAAAAAAACGAGGATAATAATAGTAGCTACTTTAAGAGGTGGTCAGAAGGATCAAATGTGATAGTATGTGTAGAGCTCCTAGCTCGGTGTGTCGGGCACATAGTAAACAGCGCTTACTGGCTCCTACTATGGTTACTATTGCAGATGCTGCCAAGGTGTGCCACCTAGGTGCTCAGGAAAGGAAGGTGAAAAAAGAAGGTTTACAATTATAAAGGGCACGGGGTGCAAACAGTTCATGATCATACAGTAAGAAATTCTCTCTAATTGCAAGAGCAGAGGCAGAGGGGCAAAGAAGCAATGAAATCTGCCTAACAAAGTGAAGAGAAACTCCACGAACAGTGTCATATCTGAACTGAGACTTGAAGGGTTGTGTATCAGGCGTCTTCAAGACAATCCCTGGGTTCAGTGATTCATAGTGATTCAGCTGAGAACCCAGCATATAGTTGCACCCACAGCCGTGATTTATTATAGCAAGAGGATACAGAGCAAGGTGCATGGGGGAAGTCTGGGGGAAAGCAGGTGCAACATTCCAAGAGTCCTCTCCGTGGAGTCATGCAGGGCACGCTTGATTCCCCTAGGGATGAGTTGTGACAACACATGTGAAATGTTGTCAACCAGGGACACTTGTTAGAGACTCAGCACCTACTGTTTTTATTGGGGGCTGGCCACCTGGCCACCCTCTGCCTGCCGTGTACCAGCTCTACAGCTCTACAGATTCCCAGAAGGTGAGCAGGGTATTCAGCATAAACCTATTGTTAGTACGGTGTAGGCCCAGTGAGCCACGTTACCAGTTCTGAGGCTGGTGGGAAACCCCCCCAAATCCATTCCCAGACACCAGTCAATGGCCAACCTCGTTAGCAGGTCTTTTTAAAGGAGAGCACTCAGGTCTGCTGTGTTAACTCTTTTCTTCACAGATGGGTAGGCATTTTAAGTGGAAAAAGAGGGAGGGAGGACATTCCAGACAGAGGGAACACATCTATAGAGCCCCAGAAATAAGAAAGAACATGACATATTCTGGAAACAATGCTTGGTGCAGATTACAGAAGCATACGTTGTGAGGGGATGTGGCAGGAGAGGTTTTGTCCCTAGATCCGTAGGGTTGGAATTTTCCTCTGTGCTTTTGAAAGTTCCAGAAATTACATATCTACAGTCTTAAGGTTAATTTTATCTTTTATGACATGCCACTTAGGTTACTGTTCTGGGACATTTTCATCGGCATATGTCATTGAAATTGTTTTTTAAGGATTAAGATAAATTAAATAATGAACATGGAGTTGCTTTGTAAGCAGTGGCAGCCTTAAGCCAGCCATGATTTTAGTCTTTGGGGTGTTATTTGTGGCAAATAGAAATGATGGATCAGTGTAATGCCCTTCATGACTGATTCTTTGTGCATAATTCTCAGTGGCTCAAACTTTCTTCTGCTTTCCGATATCTAAAATGAAAAACCAACTATGTGGAACTAATTCGATAATGCAAGACCTGAGTTTGAGCCTCGGGTCTACTATGTCCATGAATTGTTTTTCTTCTAAATTAGGAAAGCCATTGTTATAGAAACAAATTCAAGAGATGCAAAGAATAAAAAGTGAAAGGTCCCTCTTTACCCTCACTTGCTTCCCAATCCTTCCTCCCAGTACCACCCCCCGCCCCCCGCATTGTTAACAACTTGGCATTTGTTTTTCTGGAACCATTCCTACACATTTATGAGCACAATGGTGTGTGCATATGTGCGTGCATGTATATGCCTACAACCAGCAAATAATGACAATTCTGCTTCTTTTCTGATACCTGTACTTCTTGTTTCTACTTCTTGTCTTCCTCAATTGCTAAGACTTCCAGTACACAGTGTTAAATCAGAGCAATGAAAGTGAACATTCTCATCCTCCAGACTTAAATGGGAAAGCTTCTAATATGTCATCACTAAGTGTGATGCCCGTCAGATGTTTTAGGTACATCAATTTTATCTACAATTTCTGAGTTTTTATCGGAATGTTATTCAGTTTGATCACTCAGTGGTTGCCTTCCCAAAGTGCTGATGTGGTATTCTCCTTTAATCTACTTAAAAAGCAAACTCCATTAGTACATTTCTTAATGTTGGGCTCTCTTTGCATTCTTGGAACTATCTTATTCATGGTGATTTATTCATTAAATTCACTATCAGATTTGATTAATTAATATTTTATTTTGAATTTTGGGTTTTTGTAAATGAGTACTCTTTGTTCATGGCTCTCTTTTATTGTGCTAGAAGAGGGGTCTTGCTAATTTTATAAAATAAATTCAAAAGCTTCTCATCTTTTCGTGTGTTTTGAAACAGTTTAAATAATGGAAGAATTAGCCCTTTCTTGAAGGTCTGTTGAACTCAGTCATAAAGCCAGCCTCTTTGTGAAGAGGTGGTTTTTGAGTACCTGTTTTACTTTCTCTTCTATGTCTAAAAGAAAAGTGTAATATTTAACATGTATAGGAAAATATATGTAATATATAAGCAAGTTATGAAACGAAGTAATAAGGAAAACATCTGTGAGCCTACCACCCAGCTAAAGAAATAAAACATGCCCAATACTGTATGCTAGTGCACAAGTCTGTCCTCTTTTCTCTCCCAGAGAGATGATTGTCATTTCCTTGCCTTTTTTAAAAAATAATTTTATCACATATATATGTATCTCTAAAGAATATATTGTTTGATTTTATTTGGTTTTGATTTGTATAAACATAGTATCTTGTTTTCCTTTATCTAACTTGATTGTTTATTCAACACAAGGATGCATATGGCATTCATTCATTTTTGCTGCTATGTAGCATTCTCTGTGATAAACTGTCTTTTCTCCTGTTGATAGATATTTGGGTTCTTCATAGGTTGGCTTGTTTTCTCTTATAAACGATGCTGCTGTGAGCCATTTGGAACCTATCTATTCCCATGTATGTGCAAAGATTCCCTTAGGGTGTATACCTAGGAGTTGAATTAGTGGGTCACAGGATATGTATTTATTTAATTCCACAAGATAATGTGATTTCTAAAGTGCTTATATCAGATTTCACTTCCACTAGCCCTGATTAAGTGTTCTCAATTACCTATCTCCTTGTCAATAGTTAGCATCATCGCAGATTAGTTTTTGTTGATACATTTGATATAACATATTATTAATACGTGTTGGTTGACATCTCTCTGATTAACAACCATTGCTGTCGTGTGATATTTATAAGTATGCAAACTATTCATGTTTCTTCTCCCCTGGGATGCCTGTTCATGTCTAGTTCCTGATTTTGGATGTGGTTCATCACTTTTTCACTACTGATTTAGTTCCATAATATAAATTTTGAATATGAACCATTTGTTATTCCATGTATTATTTTCCGTTTTGTGCCTTGAATTTAAAATTTTGAAGTATCTATTGATAAACAGAAATCCTCAGTTTCAGTGTGTTTGAATTTAACAGTTACTTTATGTTAACGTTTCCTATGTCTTACTTAAGAAATTACTGATCCCAAGCTTAAAGAGATATTATTCTATATTCATTTATAAAATTATTGAAGTCTGCCTTTCACATTTATGTCTCTGATACACTTAGCACTGATTTTTTTTGCATGAATAATGTGTGGATAATGTGAATAATGGACCTAATTTCATTTTTTCCCTATACTGGTAGTCAATTGTTGCGAGACCATTTATTGAAATCTCTCTACTTGGTCTCACTCAGTATATTTATTGTTAGATGTTTTTTAGATATTTGCTCTTCTTTGTGAAACTTGGACTTTAACTTATCAGTTTCCCTTGAAAAATCCTTTAGGAGTTTTTATCAGAATTGTATTGAATCTAGATTAGTGTGAGAGCGCTAACATTCCAATATTGAGCCTTTCAATCCATGAATATACTATAAAATTTATGTTTATTTAGATTTCCTTTGAAGCTTTCAGTGAAATTTTACACTTTTCTCTATAAAGGTCTTTCACATCTTTAATATTAGAAATATACCTAGCTATCTTGTTATCATTTGCTACTATAAATTGTTTATTTTTTAATTAAATTTTATTTTATTTAAACTCAATTAATTAACATATAGTGTATTATTAGTTTCAGAGGTAGAGTTCAGTGATTCAACAGTTGTTTAGAACATCCAGTGCTGGGGATCCCTGGGTGGCGCAGCGGTTTGGCGCCTGCCTTTGGCCCAGGGTGCGATCCTGGAGACCCGGGATCGAATCCCACGTCGGGCTCCCGGTGCATGGAGCCTGCTTCTCCCTCTGCCTATGTCTCTGCCTCTCTCTCTCTCCCTGTGTGACTATCATAAAATAATAAAAAAAAGAACATCCAGTGCTCATTATATCACATGCCCATCACCCAGTTACCTCGTCCCCCTCTCCCCCCCCTAGTAACCCTCAGTTTGTTTCTTATGATTAAGAGTGTCTTATTGTTTGTTTCCCTCTCTTATTTCATCTTATTTTATTTTTCCTTCCCTTCCCCTATGATCCTCTGTTTTGTTTCCTAAATTACTCATATGAGTGAAACTATATATGGTAATTGTCTTTCTCTGATTGACTTATTTCACTTAGCATAATACCCTCTAATTCCATCCACGTCATTGCAAATGGTAAGATTTCATTTTTGACTGGTGAGAAATATTCTATGTGTACATATACCACATCTTCTTTATCTATTCATCTTTCAATGGATATCTGAGCTCTTTCCATAGTTTGGCTACTGTGTACACTGCTGCTATAGACAATAGGGTGCAGGTGCCCCTTCAGATCACTACATTTGTATCTTTGGGGTAAATACCTAGTAATGCAATTCCTGGGTCACAGGGTAGCTCTATTTTTAATTTTTTGAGGAACCTCCAATGTGTTTCTCAAAATATGTTTATATTTTTAAGTTAATTTTTTGTTTTGCTAATGCTTAGAAACACAAGTGATCTTATGTTCAAGCAATTTGCTAAATTCACTTATTGATTTAAATCAATTCGCTGCAGGAACTTTTATGATTTCTAAGTTCATAACCATATATCATCTATGAATAATGACCATTTTGAGTTTTTCTGTTTTCTAGTTCTTATACCTCTTTTAAAAAAAAACAAAAACAATTCTTGTTGCTCTGGTGAGGACCTTCAGAGGCAGTGTTATTTTGTTCCTGATTTAAATGGAATGCTTCTACCACTTTGCCATTAAAAAAATGAAGTTAGCTTAAATTGAATTTAAATTTTAAAAAAAAGAAAGATGCTTTCTACAAAAACAAAATGAAGTTAGCTGAAAAAAATGAAGTTAGCTGTGAGTGTTTAGGTGTACATTTTATCATGTTAATGATGTTCTGTTCATAGTCTGCTAAGAGGTTTGTTTCTTAATCATGAATAGGTATTGAATTTTATATAATGCATTGTCTCTGTCTATTGAGAAGAACATATGATTTTCCTTCTATACTCTGTTAGTATGATAAGTTTCAGAAATAGATTATATAGTGTTAAACCATCCTTGCATTCCAAGGATAGATCCAACTTAGTTATGATATATTTCTGTTTTTATTGAATAGATTATTAATAAACTTCTAATTATCTTTCTACTGTCTGTAGCACCTAGAGGTGTGTTTAGAGCTACCACAGATGTCCTTTCTTCTCTCCTCGTTCCATTTATTTTTTTTAAAGATTTTATTTATTCATGAGAGACACAGAGAGAGAGAGAGAAAGAAAGAGAGAGAGAGAGAGAGGCAGAGACACAGGCAGAGGGAGAAGCAGGCTCCATGCAGGGAGCCCAATGTGGGACTCGATCCTGGGACTGCGGGACCATGCCCTGGGCTGAAGGCAGGCACTAAACTGCTGAGGCACCCAGGGATCCCCTTCTCATTCCATTTTATTGACCATTCTCACCAAAGGTCTGTCAGTTTTATTAATCTTTATGAAAAGTCAACTTTTAGCTTTGTCGATCCTCTGCATTGAAGCTTTGCTTTCTATCCCATTCAGTTCTGCTCTTCTTTTTCCTTCTACTTTCTTTGGGTGGATTCATCTGATCTTCTTTTTTTTTTTTCTTTAACTTTATTAAATTTATAAATTTATGTATAGCTCATTGATTTTTCAGCCTTCAGTCTGTTGGAATATGAATATTAAAGGTGATAGATAGCTTTTTCTTGAAATACCACTTCTGCTGTATCCATTAAGTTTTGATATGTAGTACTTTTGTTATTATTTGGCTTTAAGTAGTTTTAAAAATTGTCATTATTAGTATTATATTTTCTCTGACTCATCCTCTATTTAATTATACTTTCAGAAGTATGGCCCAAGTTCATTCTAATTCAATTGTATTGTAGTCAGAGATGTGGTATCCATGAGGTTGACTTTCTGAAATTTATTGAAACCTACATTATGGCCTACCATATGGACAGTCTTTGTCAACATTCCAAGTGGACTTAATTAGGAAAGATGTTAATTCCTGATAACTCGTCCAGGAACTTTTTATATATGCATTGAATCAAGGCTGCAGATGGAGCTGTTCAGGTCTTTTATATCTTTGCCTAACATTGGCCTGCTTCATCTATCAGTAACTGAGACAGATATGTTGAATCTCCCACCAACTGCTCTCTCGGCCTTTGGGAGAGATGGGGCATGACCCACCTCTCTGTTCTTTAGGCAGTCCTGTTTTTAACATTAATGACCACTCTGACTTGATGGCACCTCCTGCTCATTGTATCTGTGGTTTCTGAGTTTAGAATTTTTCCATCTCTGCAATAGTCTATTTTGGTGATTTCTTCTGCAGTGGTCTCTTGCCAACATAAACTTTCTAATATCCAGAAATTCTTCAAAAAATTTATCTGCTGATTGAATGCTTTCATGTTTTATAGTTGTTGCTGAAACATGTGGAACTTTTCTGCCATTTGAATGGTATTTTGGAAAAGAAAGAAAAACAAATGTCTCGGCTCAGTCTGCCATCTTTACCCTTTATAAGACACATTTTTATCCTTTCTTCTTTTCTTCCTTTTCCTTTTTCTCCCAACATATGTCTGTTGGGAGAAAAAATCTTTCTGGACTTCAATTTCCTCATCTATGAAATGAAATAATATTCATCTCGATTCCATATGAGGAATATTGATAAGATAACATCAACCTAAATGCTTTGCAGAACTGTTAAGATCTGTACAAATGCAAGGGATAACCTCAGCACTTTCCTTTCCTTTTGTGTAGCTAATGTTATTAAGCAGCTCAGCTACATTAGAGAAAAGTGATTAATTGTGATCATGAGAGGCTCAAACAAAATTTTATTTGACACATTTTGAGATTTGCTTGCAAGAAATTATTGGGTGCTTTAATAGAAAGTCACAAAATAAATGGAAAAATCCATTTAGTCTTAAAACTAATGCTATAGGGGGTGTCTTTTTTTCTTTCCTACTTGTACTGTGTTGTTGGCATGCATTCTCAATTAGGCACTTCTCCTTTAAAAATATTTTTTTACTTAAAAAAATGTATTTCCTGACTCAGCATATTCATAAATTTATTTACTTTAGCTTAGAAAGTTAACATGAACTGACAGAAAGAATGCTAAAATTTCAACCCAGGCATATTTAAGGTACAGAATGAGTAATTGATGTAAAAGACCAAGTGCTTTGTATTAGAATGTACTTAAATCTGCCTATTTACAATTTTTTCTATTTCTACTTTGCACCAAGGCAAAATATGCAACTCTCAATTAAATTGAAAACTGTATATTGAGTGCTATTTTGTGTATAAGGTTTGAGCTAAGTGCCATGGTATGGAGAGGTGAGACCTACCTTGCCTCCCCCACATCTCTCCTCTAACAAGTAGGTTAGTTAAAGCTAAGATATAAACTACTCAAATGAACATATCTACCCTATTGTGAGGATCAGGAACAGCCATATGGATAAAATAACATTTAAGATGGGATTGAAAATGTTTAGGAGTTCCAAAGACGGGGAGGAAGCCATCTCAAGTCTCAGAAACAGTATGAGGAAAGACAAGTTTTCAGTGGGGAAAGGTAAGGGTTTATTTAGACTATGACAAATATTTTTTTTTTCTTTTGGCTGGAACATTCAGTATGTATAGTGGAAAATAATGCAGCTTGGGGATATCTTGCACACAACACAATTTTAGCCGTAGAAAAAGGTGTGAGGCTTTCTCTGTATACCAATTTTTGTAAATGTCCCATGGAAGCTCGTAAAGATATACTCACATTTTTATTTTAGGTGCACATAATATGTGTGCATTCTTCCATGTAATTGTATCATTCCTTCCTTCTGTGGGGGTCTGTTCTTATATTTCTTAGGTTCTATTAGAAGTCACAAAATGATTTCTTTTTTTAAAAAAGATTTTATTTATTTATTCATGAAAGACAGAGAGAGAGAGAGAGAGAGGCAGAGACACAGGCAGAGGGAGAAGCAGGCTCCATGCAGGGAGTCTGACGTGGGACTCGATCCTGGGACTCCAGGATCAAGCCCTGGGCCAAAGGCGGCGCTAAACCACTGAGCCATCTAGGGATTCCCAACGAAATGATTTCTTAAATATGTTCCAACTTTAGAAATTCTCTGAATCTAGGAGTGACCACTAAACTACAAATGCGTATCACAAACCCCTGAACAGGGCTAATGTCTCTAGCAGAGTATGGAAAGCCCCATGCCTGGGCTTGGAGACACACAGGCCTGGGCTCGCATCTCCAGTCCTGCGTGTTCTCACTTGGGCAGGCTGAGGGACTTCGCTAAGCATGATTTCTTCATCTTTAAAATGTTGAGGATTGTGTCAACATCCTAGAGTTTTAGTAAAGATTGAGGAGGTAATTTCCAGAAAGTTTTTGTGCACAGCAGATGCTCAATGCATGGCAGCTGTCCTTATTAAAACATCTGATCTCCCAAGCCTAGGGGAGAAGTGGTCTTCAGTCAGGCCAGAGGAACTTTGTGAGGCCACGAGGAGCTATTTGTCACACTCAGACAGAACTTAAAGGGGAGAGGATGAGAGGATATGAATATGGAGTTGGGGGAAGTATGTGTGAAAACAAAAGAGAAGCAGGGGGTCCTGCAGAGGGGAGGTTTATAGTGGAGGATCCAAAATGCAGCCCTAGGGATCCCTGGGTGGCGCAGCGGTTTGGCGCCTGCCTTTGGCCCAGGGCACGATCCTGGAGACCCGGGATCGAGTCCCACATCGGGTTCCCGGTGCATGGAGCCTGCTTCTCCCTCTGCCTGTGTCTCTGCCTCTCTCTCGCTCTCTCTCTGTGACTATCATAAGTAAATAAAAAAAAAAAATGCAGCCCTAGATTCTTTAACCAAATCTTAAGGAATCAAGAGTTCCAAGGGGAAGAAGAATGAAGAGATCTAGGGTGCTTTACAATGGGGAGATCAGGATGCACAGTTGCAAAAGGGGGACGAGCAAACACAGAATACTTAAAGCTGGCACAGGTAGGCCACACCTTCCCAGCTGGTGAAGAAGGGGGCCAGGAGGTCACTGTGGTTTCCTCAGCAGAAGGGTGGATCTGGGGCTGGAGCCACAAACAGTCTGTCTTCCTGAGAGCCAAAAAAGTGGTGTTAAATACCAAATTCCAGTTTCATGAATCACTACTTGGGAAGGAACCTTAGAGATAATGTTGTCCAACCCACGAATTTCACATAGGAGGAAAATGAATCTTTTAGAGGTTATGTGGCTTGTTCAAGACCACACAGTCGCTCGGCCCAGAGCTGGAGGGCAAATGGTTTAGAAGCAACAGAAGCATGATGGGCCTCGTTGGAGCATCTGGGAGCTTGTGCGAGTGAAGGCTTGGGGGTAACTTGAAAGACAGTGGTTGTGGCTTTCAATCTTTATGGCAGCGGCAGTTAAACCAGATACGTTAAATGTGTTCAAAGCTATTTGTAAGAGACCTCAGCTGTATACTTGTTCCACAAATATGCTGACCCCTTAGTGATGGTTGGATTTGTATATCGACCATTTCAGTCTGTTGGAAGGTGATGGGGAGGGGCAGGAGGGTGGAGCGTGGGCCTCCACTGCATTTATGGAAAGCCTCCTGTGTGACGGGCACTGTTCTAAGTTGTTGGCATGTATCAGTGACTGAGCCAATCAGACGGAGATCCTGACCTCATACCCTAACATTCTTGCCCCTGGAAATGTAGCAGAAAAACAGAGCCTGGATGTGATACTACCTCGGTTTCATCACACCTCCCCCTGGCTGCCCATTTTGATCCCATCTGTTCCAGGACACCCTTGCACAACCACCTCTCGTCCTGGATCCCTGTCTACTTTGGCACATTCTATAACATCAAGCCTTGGATCCAGTTTGATCTCACTTTCATACGAGTTTCCCCCTTGAACATCTGATCTCCCAGTGAGCCTGTAAGCACCCTGAGGTTGGGAAACCATTCCTGCCTCCTGCCTTGTCCTGTGGGGCATGGCACTGAACACCAGAGGGTGTGTGGGGCACACATTTATTCAGCCTTCACATCAGACTGGAGCAGAAAAGCTGTATCAGGACTGATGAGGTCACCTCTCAGAGACAAGAGGGGCAGCAGAGTCTTCTTGTTGGGGGACCCATTAGCAAAACCACTCCAGGAATCTTCCCCGTGAGGCTCATGTGATGAAGACCCAGTGAGGACCCCAGAGGCAGCTTCTTTGGAACCATGTCTTCTGAATGCTCTTGGAAAGCCCATTCAAAGCGAAGTGAAATCCCAAATGCCACTGGAAACATCTAAGAACTATGAGTAAGCACTTGGGATCGTTGGATGAAGGGAGCCCTCTAATCATGAAGCATTTTGATGATTAACAGAATTCTAAGCCAAGGCTTAAAGCCGGATACACACCATAATGGTGAAGCCAAATAATGCTTAATTGTTTTGGCTTTTATTCCCGAGAAAGAAAGCACAGGGAGGTAGAAAGACACACACACACACACACACACACACACACACAAGTCCACGTATTTTTATTGGGTTAAAATAAGTACTTACATGACCTCTGGCTTCCATGTTTCATAGAAGAGCTGTAGAGAATCTCAGAAGAGACAGCTTTGTCCAGCCACGAAGAAGGATACCCTTGCCATCCAGCCAGGATGGATTCCAGGATAGAAAGCCATCCATCCATCTTCCCCGTCATTGCTTCCATCTCCTGCAAATGAGTAAATGCCTCATCCCATGTGGCAGATGTGTCCTGAAGCCACATGCCAGTCCCCAGAGGTGTAGCCTGACTTGCACCTCCAGGCAGCCCTGACTCGTTCGTGACGGGGGCGGTGGGAGCCCTCTCCATCACTTGTGTTGTCGATGTGCCAGTCAGCCAATTCTAAAGTGACCACATTTTTCTTCATTTTACTTTTCTCTATCCATGGAAAATAGGGCTTTGTAACATCACAGGCTAGATTAGTACTGAAACTTCTGTTTTGCAACTTATAGAACTGGATTAATGTACTTTCAACAGTTCTATGATATTTCTGCCCATTTCCGTGGTGCCCCCCACCCTCTGCAGAGTTGTAGAGGTGAGATGCCCGCTGCCACTATGCTTGTGTTGGGCATTGTACCCAAAAGATGCAATGAAGATGCAAAGATTTGGTCCCTGCTCCTAGGAGCCCACTGAGGAGGCCAAAAGTGCGCAGGGAGACAATTGTGATGCAGTGTGAACACGCTGTAGTGTAATGTGGGTAAATCAAGCACTGTTGGAACCCAGATGAAGACATGGCTAATCATGCTGAAGGAACTCAGGGAGTGCTTCACAGAGCGGGGGACATTTAGGTTGGTGCATACAAAACAGTTGGAGAAGATGAGGGGGAGGTGCTGAAATTTCCAAGCAGAGGGAACAGTGTGTGCAAAGGCAGGAAATCTATGCAAGTTCACATTTGGTTATCTAAAGCTCTTGGGGCCCAGATGTGTTTCACAATGTGGTCCTTTTTTTTTTTTTTTTTTTTTTTTTTGCTATTAGTAGGATACTATGATATATACATATATCCAGAGCAAAAGTTTGAATATTCATATTAAATCAGATTAATTAGACTATTATTAGTAGTATCACATCAGTTAAGTCATGTTTTGCTACCAAATAAGTTTGAATCCTGAACTTCAAAAGAAAAGAAAGCCATACGTTTTTAAGCTTTTGGGATTTTAGAGTCTTGAATCAAAGGATTGTGGCTATAATTCCAGTAAATTCCTAGTGCTAATTCTCACTGGGCTGGGCTAGGTCATGTGCTCATTCCTGAGCCAACCACTGTAGCCAAGGGGAAAAATATCCAATTGGCCGGCCCAAGACCTGGGTCCCCATCCATGGAAGTCACACAGTGATATCAGGTTGGTTGTTTCCAGAAAAAGGAGTATGCAGCAGGTAAAAACCACAGATGTGTGCATGGCAGCTGTGTCCACATGACATGGCCTAGGTCACACGGTCCTAAGACAGAACCAGGACTTGGAACCCTTCTGTCTGATTCCAGAGCCCATGTAAGATGAAGCTCCTCGCACATGCCAATGAATACAGTCTACTGACGTGCAACCTACTGCTAAATTATATAATGCAGACAATTAGAACCTAGCAAAGTATATAATAAGGTGCTAATTACGCGGAATACAGAGAGCCCGTTAGTTGAAATGACTTAGAGAAGTAAGAGATGTTAATAGGCTAGAGCTTCATGGGAACAGCAGAGTCTGAGCTGAGCCTTAAAGGATGCATTGGAAGTGACGGGAGAGACCTTATGTCTCTGGTCTCTGCTCCAGGGACTTTCTTGTAACTTTAATTGCAAACCAGTATTGAATTCGAGGCAGATTTTCCTGGGCCCTAAATGAACCTCTGAGCCCACAGGACATAAATTACGGGGAATGGTAACAGGAGGGAAAACATCGCCCTGTAATTTATTGACGGGGAAGAAAAGCAAAGAAGTCATTAAGGTTTAGATGCTCTAAGCCGGCCTCTGAGGTGCTTAGGACACAAGTGTGATGGTGACAGACGGAAGTAACTCTGTGGCCACATAAAGAACTCAGTTCTCTGCTTTCCCAGGGGGTCCTAGGATTAAAACAGACCAAAGACGTGAATGGGCTCTGCAAGAGCTGCTGGCCCAGTGCCCCTTGCTGTTAGTTACAGAAATCTGAGGTCCAGGGAGAGGACCTGATAAGGCCACAGCCAGTAACTTAAAAGTCATGAGCAAAGCACTTATTTAGTTTTGTGTTAGATTTTTTTTTTTTCTGAAATTCAATAGTGAAGTCAAGGAGCCTTCGGGCATTGTTATTCTGTTACAGTGCATGGTTTGAATGTTGTGTGTGTTTTCTCTTTGTGGGACTTAATCAAATAAAAATGCAAACTGGTTTTGAAACCGTTGTAAGTAAAAATACCCGCTTTTTAAATGTGAGAGGTTTGTCATCAGAGATGTCCCTGCATTTCCTTAGTTCGGGATCAGTCAACAGCATCGGTATCTACTGAGCATCTACTTTGTGCTCAGGTGTTAGACGTTCTCATTTAATCCCCAGCAAAACCATCTGTGATAGAGATTATTATCCCACTTTTGGATGAGAAAGCTGGGCTGGACAGGTCAGTAACATGCTGAACGTAATTTGTTAAGGGCTACGATGGGGATTTCTCTCTGTTCCCGCCACATTGAGCTTCCATAATACGGATCTGATCTCTCAGACCATTTTGCCCCAGAATTCCTTCCTACCCTGCAGCCAGAGTTTGTTGGTTATAATTGACTTGCTATGCCTCCAGAAGGCCCCACTGTTTCCTCTCTTGGTTTATAAATTGTCCTCTTCCTTCTAGGGCCCCCCTTTGTCCTTGTACCCTCCATCCCCTTGCCCTTTCTACCTCCTTGGTCATCACAGGGAGACATGTGATAGCTGCTCTACACACTGACTCTTCTCTCCTCCAGGGCCCCTTCTGTCTTCCAAGCCTGAAGGTTTGTGCAGAACAGACTGCAGGGAGCACTCTGATTTTTTTTTCCCTCCCCAAAAACTTCAACTTACGTAGGTGTGGCATATTTTATGTCAAGGGATCTTAGAACCAGAGGGGACCAATGGACACCCCTCTCTTGTGAGAGATTAGAAATCTGTGGGCAGATAGGGTTACTGGCTCAGGCCTGCACAGCAATGCTGACAGTGGATTCTATCAAGCGGACCTCCCCCGGAGCAGTAAGTGGGTGGCCATCGGCATTGATTAGGCAGGACTGCCCGTGGCTGTATTGGAGGTCTGTGTAAGTGGCAACACATGACAGTCATCGTTAAGTTAACTGCATTTCATTACATCTCATTGTGTCCCTGCCTTGGCTTGTGTCCCCCAGACACAGACCCTGAGCCGAGCACCCGTGTGCAGTGGTTCATTTGGCAGGTGGTCTGAGGAACCCCAGTAGGGGAAAGGGGAAGTGGGACCGGGAGGAGAGGCACCCAGTACAGGTGTGTTATCGACCACTGTGTGCACATGAGGTCCCGGAGGCAGGGAACCTCTGTGAGTCTGCCTAGCACATAACTCAGAATCATCCAACAGAGGGGCAAGGAAGCTGGCGCATTTGCCCTCCTTGTCATCCTCAACTAAGGGCCGCTCCAGCAGCCTTACCTCTCCAGCTCTTCCAGCTTGTTCTGGCAAGGACAGAGCATCCGGGCAGTCACAAGTGTTCCCAGCACGCCACTTTGCAACAGCAAACCGAGTGTGGAAAGGATGCAGAAGGGCACAAGCAGATTCAGCAGCAGTCCCCAAGAAGAATCTCCATCAGCCGTCAGAAAGCAGGAAAGCCAGGACACATGGGGCACACATGCGTGCGTGCATGCATGCGTGTGTGCGTGTGTGCATGTATGTGTGTGAGTTGCACTTACAAACACTGATTGTGATGGCTCGTCGTGCTTGCTTCTTAGTATTGGCAGTTTGGAAGCTCAGAACCATTTGATAGCCTCTCTCTGGCTATTAGACCCGACCTCCCAGGAATGCAATCTTTGTACCAACCCTACCCTTCTCTTACCCGTTTTGCTTCTGCCGTAGTCTCTTAGTATATTTATTCTTGTCCTTTTTTTTTTTTTAACGATTCCAAACACTGTTTTATTATTGGCCTAGAAAACTAGATAATCCACAGGCCCTGAAAGGGATGGAAGGGTGGGTTTAGTCCTCCTCTTCGTCATCACCGGCTCCAGCCCCACCCTGGCCCTTCTTGGCATTCTTCCTCTTCACGTGGCCTGGGCGGCCACCCCCATACGGAGAACGGAGGGAGAAGTCGATGTGCTTCTGGGAGTCCAGGCGGACAATGAAGGACGGGATGTTCACTACCTGCTTTCGGAACCTGTCTGGCTGCATGCATGCCTGTAGAAGCCTTCGCAAGGTGTACAGCTTAGGCCGCAGTGACCCTTGCGCTGGGCTACGGGGCAGGGGATGAGGCTCTCCCCAGCAACCCATGAGCACTTTAAAAGACCCCCTTGAATCTATGTGCTGGTATAAGTTGGGTGCAAATAAATACAAAAACAAGTTATTCAGGTAAAAAAAAGACAAACATGGGACTAGTCATAAACACCTGCCAGGCTGCTTTACCTAAATAAGAATTTTTTTTTTTTTTTTTTTAATCAGAGCTTCCTAGTCTCCACACGAAGGTCCCGACTGCATGGGAAACCACAGGATTCTTGCCCATGCGTCAAGTTTGTAGTGAGTCACAGAATTGCAAACAAAGGAAACTGCATGTGTTCTTCAAAGTGGCCACAGAAAGAGGATGTTCATTCTCCCCACAATGCTATAAAATTGGAGATTCCTGCATCACATGGGTGATGTGATGAGATGTCCCAGAGACCAAATTGAAGCCCATAATTTAAAGTTCTGCTGAGTCAGGATATGGGACCCTGTTTATACGGAAGATAGAAAAATAAATGAAGGCAAGTGTAGCAGAAGCAGATTCCAGGACTTTAATAGCTGTGATCGTACCTCTTTTTTTAGACTAATATTTAAAATATTCCCTCCTATGCATAATTTTTATTGATTAATATTTTCACTGCTTGTTGAAGTGACAATATATGACAAATTTTCTTCAATGAGCACATACTTGAAGTGGGGAGAGAATAAAAAAGCATTTCCTTTCATCTGAGTATTCTTTAATCATGACATTCCTCCCAAATGTCTTGTTTTCTAAAAATAGATGTTTTGCTAGAAGCATCCAAGGTAAAATGTGGCCTGCCACTCAGAAATCTAAGATTTTGGTTGTTTTCTTTGCTGGTCAGAAGCCCTGAAGAAATGAAGATTCTGTCCTCTGATATTCATGGTTGTGAGTGAGACCCACACTAAGTATTTCTTTGCCATTTGGTTTCCTGTTTCAAGGAAAATGTTTAGCCAGATGTCACAGTAAAAAAGATGGGGGGCGTAGGGAGGGAGGGAAGGAGGGAGGGAGGAAGGAAGGAAGGAAGGAAGGAAGGAAGGGAGGAAGGAAGAAAGGGAGAAGGGAGGAAGGGGGAAGGGGGAAGGAGGGAAGGGGGAAGGAGGGAAGGGGGAAGGAGGGAAGGGGGGAAGGAAGGGAGGGAGGGAGGGAGGGAGGGAGGGAGGGAGGAAGGGAGGAAGGGAGGGGGGAAGAGAGGGAGGAAGGAAGGAAGGAAGGAAGGAAGGAAGGAAGGAAGGAAGAAAGGAAGGAAGGAAGGAAGGAAGGAAGGAAGGAAGGAAGGAAGGAAGGAAGGAAGGAAGGAAGGAAGGAAGGAAGGGGGAGGAGGATAGAAGGGAGGAAGGAAGGAATCCTAGGCTCTCTTGTTTGTTACAATCAACAACATTAACTGTGCATCTCTGGAAAGTTATTTATTTACGACCCCTTCATTCGAAAAAGAACTTAACCTTAAAAAAAGTTTAGTGAATGTAACATACAAGATAACAAGTAAGGGAAGAAAATGGAACAAAGGGAAAACTTGTGATGAGAAGATTAGGAGGAATAAGGCTGGCATCTAAAGTCCATGTCATTAAGTTCTACTGGTCTGGGTCAGAAATTCTACTCTGAGCTTCACAGCAGCCAAAGCAAAGAAGGAAATACAATCAAATATGTTACTCATAGTTTTTTTATTTTTTATTTTTTTAAAAAAAAGCTAATTCGTTTGGGATGGGATACTGAATGAAGTATTTGGAGGGAATATATACAAAGAGGAAAAAAGATATTAGCCCTAGAACTCAGGAAGTCAGCACCACTATTCATGCCAATAGACAGTAATACCCACGCAAAATGGTGAAGGGGATTAAGCACAAACATCCAGTTATGAAATAAATAAGTCACAGGGGAGAAGAATACAGTATAGGAGATATGGTCAACAATATTACAATAACTTTTTATAGTGGCAGATGGGGACTACGCTTACAATGAGCATTTTGTAATTGTGTACTAGTCATAATTTTAAAGTTTGTCACTGTTGAATCACTATGCTGTATGCCTGAAACTAATATATTATGCGTCAACCACATTTCAATTAAACAAGGAAGGAAAGAAGGAAGAGAGGCAGGCAGGAAGGAAAATTCAGTGATAGCTTTACCAAATGAAAGTGAGCTTCTTCTAACTTTAATAACATAAAAAGATAAGTCTTTTTTTCTAGGTACAGTTCTAATTCTCTATACCACAGTGGTTTTGCACTGTAATATTCTGTATAATAGCTATTTTACAGGTAATATTAATTCTGTGACTCAACACACAAATGGCTTGTTTCAATATTCTTGGGAGTGGTTGTCATATGTCAGAGAGAATGAAGGTTATTGTTATTTTTAATGATAGAAATAATAGCTGACATCAGTGGAGTACTTACACGCTCAGCACCACGCTCCCCAATGTAGCCACGGCACACGAACACCACGTGTAAGGTACCACTGCTTATACTCGTAAAAGTAGGGTCGATGGCTTACAAAAGGCCTCCCCATTTGTCTTCCTGTTCAACTAGTCACGATAACTCTGAGATATTGGTCAGGAAGACATTATTTTTCTGTGAGAAGAGCAGGGTCAGGTACCTAGTAGTTGGCGGGCCTGGAATATAAATTCAGATTTTTCAGTTGTGCCTTTTCCATGACTTCATGATCTGGCGGCGGGGGGTGGGGGGGCGGTTTGCAAAGCCGTAGCAATGGGAATGTGCAAATTTGCCTCTAGGATGTCAGGCTGAATTCGTATGAGGTATTTCCTCACAGGCCCACCATTGACTGGCCGTGTGGTGTTAGGGGAGTCTCCTCTTTTCCCTCGGAGCTGCAGTGTCTCCCCCTGGAAAATCAGGAGGTTGATGACTTGTCTGGGAAGATTCCTTTCAGCTGTGACAGGCTGTTCATCGCTGGGTTTCTGTGGCTCCAGGCGGTTTCCCAGACTACCCTCCAGAGTGTTCCTAGTCATTTTCGCATTAGCAGTTGCTCTGTGGTAGCTTGGCTGCACCTCTGTGAACATTCACCCTTCCCCGCTGTCCCCGCCTGCTTGGGGCCAGGGCCTGTGGGCTGCGACTTCAGGCTGAAAAGAGCCAGAACTCCCTCGGAGCCCCAAGTGTCCTCTAGGATGCTTCCACAGTATTAGCGGTGTTCTGTTGCTACTGATTGACACTTCATCTTCGGTGGATTTTCTGAGGAAGATTCAAAGTATGGAAAGTGCCTCAGGTTTGATCCGGACCTGGTGCAGAACTCCGAACTCACCTCCCCCTTCCCTTTTAGGCCTCTTCTGAGCCCAAAGAGCCCATGAACACGTCTTGGATTCTTCCAAGTTAGCCATGTCTCCGTGGAGGGCTTCCCTGGGGGGTTGAGTGTTGTGTGTTGGCTTCCTGTGCCCAAATAAATAAACCCTGTTGGAAGCGTTAGGCTCCAGGTTTGTTTCTGGCATCCCTTTGCCTAAACGTTTCTGTATTGAATAAAACAGAAATGTTTAGCAAATCCCAAGAAATTCCTTATTTAATGGAAAAAAGAGATCCCAGAGCTTATATTTCAAAATGTGATTTCCATGTTCCCATTGCATTAAGGCAAGCTCGCCTCACCAAATCCCCAGATGTCTGGTATGCTTTTCTGAAAATGCCTATATTTAGCCCCTAGAATGCACTTGAGTACGTATCATGGACAGGAGTCTCCTCCGAGCCCGGTAGGAGACAGACCCTCCAAGTGAGCCTCGAAGCCCACCCTATAATTCAGTTGTGAAGGTTGCATTAGAATCAGTAGGAAGTCTCAGCATTAGCCTGCACACAAGCTTCTGGCCCCGCATGTGGATCGGTGATGCTCTGTAGTATGTGGGCACCTCTGTATCACTGCCTGTCCTTCCCCATAGATGGAAGTCCCAGCTCCGGGATTGGCCGCAAATAGCCTACTTCACCAGCTAACTTGACGTCTAGGACCTGCCTTGGCAGTTCCTCTGTGAATTGTATTCACTTTCTTCCAGCATCTTCAAAGATGGGGTTTTTTCATTTGATTCTTGTCTCTGCCAATCCTAAATTGGTCTCCCTCCTAAAATGTTTGTCTTTTATTATAAAAGTAATGTGTGTCCATTGTTGAGAGACAGACAGAGACAGACTGCAGAGAGAAATGTAAAAAAATAATAATAATAATCCCACCACAACAAATGTACTGCCATTAATATTTTGGATTTATACAAGTATGTTTGCCTCTAGTTATTTATCCTCAACCCTTGCCAATTATACGAATTTCCAATTGGGGGGATAACTATGTTACATAGTGAGCAATATTCCTGAATCATCAACTAGCCTTCAAAACCCTGACTGCTAATAGCTGCATAATGCAGAGTTGTAAGGGCAAAGAGGTATGGTAAACATTTCCTTGGTGCTGGACTTAGAGATGGTTTCTGCCTTTTTACTTCCAAGCCACTTTTAAGGTGGTAGCTGTACCATGATAGCCACTTAAAGGATATCCAGCTCACACTGGGCACTGGGCTAGGTCCAGGGATAAAGAAAGAGAAGACGCCAGCTTGCCCCCGGGGAAAGGGGTAGGGAACACTGGCACTGGGCATTTATCGCATCTACTAATGTGATGTCTACCGTTAGGAGCCATCTCCTTGGGACACAGTGGAGCCTGAAAGGGCTTCCTGCCCCATCTATCCATGCTCAGTACAATCTTTCTTGTTTTCTGAGTCTGAGAAGTGGTCCTAGGGGTGGTGGTGGGGAGCTTTCTCCCCAAGAGAAACTGACTTTCGAGCTACTTCTTGAAGGACAAAGTGACACTGATGAGGGAAGGAAGGTTGGGAGGAAGAAAGGAGGGTCATTTGAGGAAAAGCAAACAGTGCCAAGGAAGGAAGCTTGGCAGAGTTGGACACATGCCAGGGCTTCATTCTGGCCTGAGTTTAGAATCCCATGAGGGCATGGCAGGGGCTGCAGCTGGGGGGGGGGGGGGCTGCCGGGGACACATGCTAAGAGGCTTTGGAGGCCCCACCAAGGAGAGTAACTTCATCCCAAAGACTTAGTGAGGCCACTGAGGCTATGCATAGAGGCCTGAACTCAGCAGACATGCACTTCAGGGAGACTCACCGCAGAATCTGTAGGGAAGACAACAGACTTGGGGGTGTCAAGGGGACAGTTCGTGGGTGAGAACTCTGAGCACAGGAATTGCGCTGCCTGGCATACCCTTGAGGCTCAGAAAATTTGTTCCAAGATTCCAGCAGAGAACCCTCAGGGTGGCAGCAGTGAGAATGGAGAGGTCCTATAAGAAAGACATATAAGAAGGGACGTGGGTGCGATCTGCTGATTTTAAAGCCAGGGACCCCAACACACCTTACTTTTTAGCCCTGAGCAAAAACTAGAACGTGGTTTTTGAAAAAGTATTTGACTTCGGAACCAGTCGACCAATGGAATGTTTCTAGACTTTTCAGAACTCTAATCTCTGCTTTGTGAATTACATAGTTTGGTTCTATTCAATGGGTCCCTTTTTCCCCCCAAAATACCACCTGTGAAATAAGTTAAACACCATACTGTTTTAATGTAAAAATATTTCCTCAAATCCACTGTATAAATTAATTACTCTTTAGGGAATAGGATAATCTAATTTCCCCTATACAATGTGCTCCATTCACATGCTCCACGTCACTGGAAGGGCAGGTTATGAATCTACTGTTTCTGAAGGATTATGAGCTATAATAAATGTCAATATGAGCTCTGATTGATTTCCTGCAAGCTCACTAGTTGTGACTTCATTTAGTAACATAATACTAATTGTGTCGCTTCGCTTACCTTTGATTTGCACTGTATCCGCAGCACTTACTAGAGTACCGGAGCAAGCGAGGTGCCCAATAAATGCATGTTGAATAAAGGAGGACTTTCAGTCCCTTAAAACACTCCTCAGAGAAATTTCTAAGGTCAGAGAGAGCTCTGCCGCTCAAGTGGGCATGGAGATAAGAGGTGACACCACAACTCAGTCCTTGAGAAAGTAGCATAGACCCGTTCCGACACACCACTTCGTCCCAGTGCCCCGGCACATAGTATGCACTCAGTGAATATCTGCTGGCCGACCAGCCCTGCTATGGCAACGTCTGCTGGTGAGCCGCAGCTCTCAGGTCAAGCCTGTGCCTTAGATAATAATGTAACTTTTCGTGTGCATATTGAGTGTTTATGCAGCATCTGCAGCACACCAGCACAATAGCGAACATTTCTGGTGGCTCCTAGATTCAAAAGAGCTTTCTCCTGTTGAACCTTGCAGACCACCCTGGTAGATATTGTTACCATCTTCTCATGCAGATGAGCAAAGGGAGGCTTGGAAGCGCTAAGCTCCTCCTCCAGGGTCGTCTTCTCAGAGGGGAAGCTGGCCCTCTCACCTGTACCCTCGTGGTACCCAAACGGGCTTCTGGACCTTGTTTCCCAACTGAAGTAAGCAGTGGTGGCTGTGAGGTGGGATGTCAGGATGTCAAAGCCCCATGCTTTTCTGCTGTGTGTGACCCGGAGCAGTTAGCCTCGGTTTGTAGTGCCCAGGTGAGGGGTGATGAACTGCGGGCCACCAGAACGGATGGAGAGGAGCAGCTGGACATAACGTTAAGGAGAGGATCACCTGGACAGGATGATGGCTGCAAGGTGAGGCCGGAAAGAGGGGCTATAAAATCACGGCCATTCATTATTACCCTTGAGTCTGCAGGTCAGCTTGCGGGGGATGAGGGGGTTTTCCCAGTCTGGCCCCTGTGTGCTGACCTTGGCCGGACTCACACACATCCGTGGCCGGCCAGGAGCTGGCTCGGAGAGCCGCATGCACATGTCTGGCAGTTGCCTGGCTGCCCACCAACTTGACAAGGGTAAGTGGGCCACGCTGTGCCCCTCTCCCACCAGGCTAGCTCAGGCTTGTTCACGTGGCAAGTGTTAGAATTCCAAGATTGTGAGTACTAATATGCAGGACTTTCAAGAGGTAAAGAAATAGGACTCCATCTCTTCGTGGGAGAAGCTACAAAGTCACATTGCCAGGGGTCCGGACACAGGGAGGCATGAACAAGGACAGCCTCGGTGATTGCCTGAAGCTGTTATAATCACTCCGTTTCTCCAGGGACCCTTGAATAGCTTCAGCTCCAGCCAAGCTGGCTGCAGCTCCATACCTGAACCGTAGCATTGTTGTGTTATGTGACGTCATGCCTTTACTAATGGTTTTAGCCATACATCAGCCATAGGCAAGGAATATTACTTGCTGGACTAAAGTCCAGAAAGCTGGACTGCATAGCTCATTCTTATTTATTTATTTGTCACATTTCTTCCCAGTGTGTTATTGAAGATATTGCCATGTTAGGACATGTGGAGAGATCTCTGTCTTGTCTCCGTACTAGGCGCAGCTGGGCTTCTCTAGAGTTGGACTGGTTTTGAATCTTACAGATTTGTGACTCAGGCAGCTAGTGAACCTCTCTCTTCAAGTTGTCTACTAGAAAGCTCAAAACTGAACATGTGATCCACTACTAACAAATACAGAGACCTTGTGACATACATTTTAGTGCTGACTTTACTTCCAGTTTCATATTATTGTGCCTTCTTTTAAAGATTTTATTTATTTATTCATGAGACACACAGAAAGAGAGAGAGGCAGAGACACAGGCAGAGGGAGAAGCAGGCTCCATGCGGGGAGCCAGATGTGGGACTCGATCCCAGGACTCCAGGATCACACCATGGGCCGAAGGCAGATGCTCAACCGCTGAGCCACCCAGGCGTCCCTTATTGTGCCTTTTGATGCATCTCCTCCCTACTGACTTTTCAGCATCTTGCTTTGTGTGATTGCATTGTATATCTTGTGAGTTGTAAGTTTTGAATATACTATATCATAAGTAAAATGAGAGAATGAGTGAGCAAACAGTGCCTTCATATAACCCAGAAATATACTGAAAATCAGGGTGAGTTTTTAAATTTATTTTTTTAAGATATTTTATTCATTTATTCATGAGAGACAGAGAGAGGCAGAGACACAGGCAGAGGGAGAAGCAGGCTCCCTGCAGGGAGCCCGATGCGGGACTCAATCCCCATCCCCGGGATTATGCCCTGAGCCAAAGGCAGATGCTCAGCTGCTGAGCCACCCAGGTGCCCCTATTTTTTTATTTTTAATAAGTTGTATCGGAAGTCCTACTTTGAGCCAAAATTGATACCTTGGACATGACATCTTCTAGAAAGATTTTTATTTTGGAATGCCTGCAGTTACCCTTCATACCACTAGATGACACTCCCTCATTGTCATCTCTAAGGTGGCTGTGGCTCTAAGGACTCTGCAGAGGACTGTGGGACATTTATGAATGGCCCCTGTAGGGAATAAAACTTGTCTTTTATATAGGGTTGGATGTAAAGATTTTTAGAAATTGAATGAAGAAAGTTGAGGGGATGGTGTCACTGTGTGTGGGCTAGCCCCTGCCTGCAGGATGCTTACAATCTAGGTCAGAGGTCCCTATGCTGTTTTTAATGGTCCTGAGCAAAATGTGGAAGTAAAGACTATTGTAAAAAGCCTTGAATAAAGTTAAATCTATTCATTTTTAAAAGTTCTCTTTGACTCTGGTATCATGTCCTTTCTACTTCTTTGGTGTTAAAAAGTTGTGTGTGTGTGTGTTTAATGAAACGGTATTAAGAGTAGATAGATAAGACACTTTTTCGAAAAAAAATTGTTCTTATTTGACAATGAAAAGTGAACAAATAGTGCAGCCTTCCAAGTTCTTTTCGGGAATTTTTAAATTTTGGTCAAAATTCTGAAAACCTGTGGTTGAATAAGAAAGGGAACCGATACAGGAATATGTAATGCAGTCCTCCTTGCTACATTTGTATGTGTCGGGTCCTTAACAGAAAACATGATCTCCTGTCATTTATAGCCCATCTCTTTTTATAAACCATGTGTTTGAGGTTTTTAAGATTTATTTATTTATTTATTTATTTATTTATTTATTTATTTATTTATTTTAAGGAGAAAGAGACTGCCAGAGAGCAGGGAGGGGACGGGGCAGAGGGAGGAAGGAGAAGGAGAGAAGCAGACTCGTGGACTCTTGCTGAGCTTGGAGCCTGATGCAGAGCTCAATCCCACAACCCTGAGATCATGACCTGAGCTGAAACCAAGAGTCCAATGCTTAACTGACTGAGCCACCCTGGTGCCCCTTAACCATATTTTTGAAAAGGTGGTATTTAGGAAAATAGTCTAAGAGGTACTTTCCTTCCTTCCCTCTAGCTGGCAATTCTGAATCCGCCCTTTGAGCAAGATCAAAAGATGAAATAATCAGTTAAAAAGCCACTTCTGTCTTTGTTTTATTTTAAAGCTGACATTAAGGACACCTCCTCTTCTATTCACAGCAGACCCCAAAGCTCCTTATAGGGACGTTTTGGATCCTTCCCAATGCCCGGTGGGTCTATCTTTTCTCCTCCTTTCAGAGAACAAGGTAACTTGTTACCTTTTTTGCCTTCGTTGCCAGTGGCCTCAAGTTCAGATTTTTACACTAAACACTGTCCTAACAAAACAACCTTTTGTATTTTTTTATTCAAAATTATCACGTGTGTGATCTAGAATGTACCCTATTGTGGCAAGAGATTTTTTTTTTTTGTAAGTTGTTTTAAATCCCTCATAGTTTTAAGACCAGCGAGGGGATGTAAGGAATGCTCAACAAATAACATGCTGAATGACCAATCGACTCATTTGTGTGTCCTGGGGGAGCTAGAGAAGCTTTCCAAGATGAGGTGCAAGCAAAAGGGCAGAAGGGAGGATATTCACCTAATCTGTGGCTTCTTAAGTTTTAAACATGATGGCTAAGGTCTCTAACAGTCTGGGACTTTACAGTCTTAAGTTTAAGTAAGAGGACAGGAGACTGGAATGTGGTGGGTGAATGACAATTTCCAGATACACAGAGGTGGGAATCAATGTGGGTTTGTGGAGAAGCTTCCAAGATGGAGAAATGCTTTGTAAACTGTAAAGTGCTATATCATTATGCCTCTTTGGTTTACAACCATTTGGCTTTACTAAAACTTCTACTCTGTGCCCCTGATTTAGCTCCAAGGGGGCTGTCATGGTATTTATGAAAGCCAGTTTGGATTTCACCTTGTGAGCAGCTGTGGCCTCCAGGTGGTCATCTGTGCAATGGTGTAGTTGGCACCAACATCTGGCTGAGCACGCTCCTTTCAGACAACTTGTGATTTACCAGTTTATAGCAGGGATGCCAACTTGTTCAGTGAGCGTGATCTCATTTGCACTGTGTTCATTGGTCTATTTTGACTTACCACTTTTTTTAAAATTAAAGATTGAGTTATTTAAACTTCCAGGGTTATAGTCTAGTCTTAAAGATACAGGAGTAATAGCCTAAGGAGAACAAATACACAGCTATTTGTTAGAATGACTAATAAAGAAAAACACTTGGCTGAGTTACATTATAACACTAATGTTTTCTAGTAGAGAAATTAAGACCATTTTAGCAATATTTGGTGTTGTCTTTGCATAGGTGGATTTGATCCAGGGCTCTGGATTGCATTAATTTTTTTCTTATGGAATTAGTGGTAATTATGTTTTCAGATTAAGCTAATTTGCCCTTATAAATTGGAGATAAGATGAATTTAGGTAAGGGAATATTATTATGTGGTTTGTATTTTTGTTTTGTTTTGTTTTGTTTTGTTTTTTATGTTTCCCATAAGATCTGGCTGTTCATAGGCATCCAGTACCTACTGTTAACTTGCTTGAGGCCAGCTGGCATTTGAGAGAGCATTACCTGGAGCTAGCTGTCCTCCTGAAAGGTGTCCCAGACCTGCTCTCATGCTGATCTACCCATTGCAAGTCTATGGGAGTCCTGATGACAAAAAGGAATTAGAAATACCTTTGGTTGGAGCGCCTGGGTGACTCAAATGGTTAAGCATCTGACTCCTGGCTTCATGTGAGGTCATGATCTCAAGGTTGTGGGATTGAACCCCAGTTGGGCTCCACACCCAGCAGAGAGTCTGCTTGAGGGTTTCCCTGCCTCTTGCCCTGCTATGTCTTTCTCTAAAAAAAAAAAAAGAAAGAAAGAAAGAAAGAAAGAAAGAAAGAAAGAAAGAAAGAAAAAAAGAAAAAAGAAAAGAAAAGAAAAGAAAAGAAAAGAAAAGAAAAGAAAAGAAAAGAAAAGAAAAGAAAAGAAGTGAAGCCAACCTTTGGACAAAACAAGTGCCCAGGAGAGGGAAAGCATATGTGTAAAATATAATAATTCAACCATCTGGATTCATCTCCTCAACCTGAACACATTTCAAACATTATTGTCTCCACATAATTTCCCTCAGAAAAGACTGCTACTATAGTCCGGAAAGCAAGATTCTGCTCTCCTCTGCCGCACTGGCCGCCGCACGGTGGATACCCCTCAAATTCGTTCCTTTATCTCTCCCTACCCTCAACCTTGGATTGCATTCTCCATTTACAACTTCTAAAGTATCCAAGCCACCATGACTTGGAAGGTAAAACCACAGCAAACGAGAGACACCCACTTTACAGGCAGGGGGGTGGAAACTGCCCGTGGCTAACCCTGCCAATTCTATGTGTACTTCTATTAGATTTCTAGTGCCTTGTAACAAATTACCACACTTTGTAGCTTAAAACAACACAGATGGACTAGCTCATAGTTTCTGTGTTATGCGCAGAGCCATATACTTTCCGTGGATGCATCTACATCGTGTAGCACATCATCCTGTCTGTAGGCATGAAGTCTGGACGCAGCGTGGCCAGGCTTTCTGCTCAGGGTGTCCCGGGGCTGAAATCAGGGTGTCCCCTGGGGCTGCTGTCCTCAGAGGGAGCCCGGAATGATGGTCCAAGCTCCCTGGTTGTTGTCAGAATTCAGCTCTGAGGTCCCTGCTTCCTTGTGGGCTGTCAGCTGGGGCCTCTGGGCTCCCACATTCCTTGCCGGGTGACCTCTCCATCTTACAGCCAAAAACAGTGCGACAGATCCTTCTGATGCTTCAGATCTGCAAGCAGCCGGAGAAAACTCTGCTTTTAAAAGCTCGTGTGAAAAAAAATAAAAAATAAAAAATAAAATAAAATAAAAGCTCATGTGATTAGGTCAGGCCACTCAGACAATCTCCCTACCTTAAAGTCAGCGCCGCCGTTTAATATTACCTAACCACGGCAGCAAAACCCATCACATGCACAGTCCTGGGAGGTTGTCCAGGGCATGAGGGGAGGGGGGCAGTCATCTTAGAGTTCTGGCCACGAGACTATTCTGTTTCCCTCGTGGAGCTGCTGCATCCCCTGAGGGAGGCTGCTTGTCACTGCCAACAAGCATCGTGTCTGCTGTGGGGGTCTTGCGGAGGATGTGAAGGCCACACAAGCCCTGCTCTGCCCCTTTACAGTTTGCAAAGCACTTCCACAGTTGAGATCTCATTTACTCTTAAAAAAAAAAAAAAAAAAGCTCTACCACATTTTCATTTTATATGAGGAAACTAGAGTCCAAAGAGGTTAAAAGATCAACTTGGGATAAAAAACCTAGTGACTTGGAGCTGAGACTTCTGACTCTAGGGTGAGCTCCCCCGGCTCTCAGACTAGAACTACTTTTTTTTTTTTTAAGATTTAAAAAAAAAAAAAGTTGTTTTTTTTTTTTTTTTTTTAAGATTTTATTGGGCAGCCCCAGTGGCCCAGCAGTTTAGTGCCGCCTTCGGCCCTCAGTGTGATCCTGGGAACCCAGGATCAAGTTCCACGTTGGGCTCCCTGCAGGGAGCCTGCTTCTCCCTCTGCCTCTCTCTCTCTCTCTTTCTCTCTGTGTCAGAAGAAAGAAGAAAGAAAGAAAGAAAGAAAGAAAGAAAGAAAGAAAGAAAGAAAGAAAGAAAGAAAGATTGATTGATTTTATTTATTTATTCATGAGAGACACAGAGAGAGAGAGGCAGAGATACAGGCAGAGGGAGAAGTAGGCTCCATGCATGGACCCCAACGTGGGACTCGATGCCGGGACTCCAGGATCATGCCCTGGGCTGAAGACAGGGCTCAACCACTGAGGGCCCCTCAGATCACAATTTCACTGTGATACAGTTCCGCTCTCAAGAATCTTGTCCTTTGGGAACAACAGTGAGAACAGAAGGTAGTTGAACATTAAAGAGTAAATCTCATAATGGTATTTTAATGCAGCTTAAGTTCAGGGACAGTGTGGGGCGGGGGTAGCCTGGGATCCTTGGTGGGGGGGCAGGCACAGGTACGCAGGGGGGCAGGGAGAAGGGGCAGGCAGGCCGAGCTGTGTAGCAGAGGCAGGGATGAGCAAAGCGCTTAGTGGGGCAAGAGGGAAACCTGTCAAAGGGTTAATGACCTGTCATAGAGACTCAGGAATTTGCTGTAGGGTATTAGACATTAGGGAACTGTTGTGTTTTTTTAGCTGGGGAGTGACGTAAAATAGCAGTGTCGATTGGGGAGTTGAAAGTTCACATAGCCCTCCATCCACTCAGCAATTCCATGCCTGGGTAGGTACTCGAGGCCCATTAATAGATCATGAAATCAATTTAGTGGGCTTTGACTGGCATTGAAAATCTCGAATGGAATGGATTCTATTAAAGGAGAGAGGATACGGTAAAGGTAATAAGTATTCCCTGAAACGGCTCCACTTTGTGTGTATACGTACGTATTTGGTGTTTTGTCTAGTATACTGTGATATAATAGATTTTTCTTTCTGTGGGTTTTGCAGTCAAAAGAGTTTAAAAAGTACTGCCCGGGGAAACTCTTACACGTGTGTACTCAGAGTCAAGTACAATATTGCTCACAGCACCATTTATAATCGTGAATAATTGGAAACACCTTCAATGTCCATCCTCAGGAGAATAGATCAGTAGGCTGTGGCGTATGCATGTAACGAAGCACAGAGCAACACTTCAAAATGTGTCATCGTGGACAAAAAAAAAAGAATCAAAGATGGAAGAACAAAGATGGTTTCTGAATTTTGTATGTACTGTATCATTAGATAAACTTTAAAAACCTACAAAGCAAAAAATACGTTATTCATGGACCTATAAAGATTAGTAGGCATAGAAGCCTGCGTGACAATAATGACACCTAATGGAGGAGAGGGGTTGTGGCAGATGAAGGAGGGAGGAGAGTGGGATAAGGAGAAAGACTTCCTCCTGCGTCTGTGGTGCACACAAGTGTCTGCGACAGCATTCCCTGGGTTTGCCGGTAGGTATGAAATAGTCCGGAGTGCGTCTGTTTAGAAGAGAATTATAGGATAATTTGTGAGCCCGCGCTGGGCAGAGATTGAATGGGTGACTGGCAGTGGTGCAGCCCCAAAGTGAGGTGGCCCTGGGCCAAGCGTGGGGGTCAGCAGGCCACCCTCCTACAGGAGTGTTATGAGAGCAGGAAGAATGGGGCCCTGTACTGTGGAAGGACTTTCAAAATTGAAAAGCACTTCTACAGACATCTGCTCATTTTACTGTCACAAAATAGGCAGGACAGTCATTTATTATCATCAACCTCAGAATACTAATATCGAGAGTCCCTGAATGACTCACCCCAGGGGAGGCAGTAGTGCGGAGTGAGGCAGGGAATTGAATGGGTCTGGCCGAGGTGTTTTCAAGCTTTCAAGACGGGTGTGTTGGCCCACCTGTGAGCAAAGCCCAGGTGTCATTCCTTAGGTCTCCAGCTCATTGATGTGTGTCACAAACACATGAGCACATGATAAAAGATATGTTCTGGGGAGCTGTAGGAGCACTGCGGCAACCATCCCTCGGCTCACGCCACAGTCAAGGTGCGGGAGCAGGTAATCAGGCGGGCTTCCCCGCTGGGTGTGTGGCACGTTCCATGTGTGACAAATGACACTGAAAGGGAGACTTCCAGGGTGAACACCTGGTGGACTCGTGAGGGCCGAGTGTTGGGAGTCATCAGAGGGCAGCTGCTGGGGGACTGGGGCCTCATGCGACCTTCCTCAGGAATGTCAGCCCATTTGTGGCCAGAGAGGTTGAGACTGGGGCCAGGTGTTTTCCTTAGCAAAAAAACATCAACCCCAGACATCTTCCACATTCCCAGAGCTAACAAACAAAAAAGTGGTTGTGTAACCAGCAGAAGGCAAGTCAACGTGATTGGTATTGTTCAGAAGTGGTTTCACTGCATAAACCGTGGAAGAAAAGACAAAAAGAAAACAAACCCACAAACGTTTATGGACCTAATGTGTGGTTGGCCCTGTGATAGGTTTTTATGAACCTAATGACTCATGTAATTTTCCTACCAACCCCGTGAGGCAGGTGTTAACATCCCTGAGCTGGAAAGAGGGAAAGGAGAACTAAGACGTGATCTTGTTCGCCCAAGGTCATGGGCTAGTGGGATTCGAACGAGGGTTTTGCTTCATAGCTCATGGTGTTTCCTCCATATCATGCAGCAATAAAAATGGAAAGAGAAGAGAACATGTCTTTATAAGGCAACGTGGAGCTACCATGGGAGGCAGTAGATTCTGGAGGGCCTGGAGTACAGGAAGAGGAAATCTGGATCTTTCGGCAAGGAGGCCACTCGAGCCCTTGAGCAGATGCTTGCCGAGGAGATGGCTCTGTCCTTGCATTATTACTCCATCCAGCCCAAGGGGCAGGAGCTACAGGGAGCAGGCTTTGGCAGTCCCACAGCGTCCTCCCCCTGCCACCCTAGGAACCTCCTGAGCTCGGCCCCACCGTCTGGGCAGCTGAGCATCTACATCTGTGTGGAGGCGCAGGGAGACGCCAGTTGCCCGGCATCACGGGTGGGAATTCAGAACACGCTTCCCTGCAGAAGCCACGTCCTCCCTGGGGATTGATTGGGTTTGGGTTTGCAGGACATCAGCGGAATCTACTGGGGGCTCAACTGGCTTTTACGGGCAGGGAGGAGGATGTGTTCATGGGTCACCTTTCAAACGGACATTTGGAACATAGCCTGCGGTTGAGCTTTGAGGGGTGAAGGGTCAGGTGCCAGTGACTGAGGGAGGGGACAGGGAGTGACGGTGGGCACTCGCCCATATCAGAGGCCGTTCCAGCCTTCATTCTGTGAGGTCAGTAGGAGCATCCTCATTTTAGTGCAAAGGGATTGGAATTCTCAGGGAGGCTAATTAACGTTTCCAAGGGTATACAGCAGGGGAGAGCTGAGGTCTGAAACTCAAGTTCTTTCCAGAAGGAGTCAGATCAAATCTAGATCTAATAAAGAAGTAAGTGGAGGTTCTCTTCCTGTCCCCAGCCTTTTTTATTAGCATCGTTGTGATCGAAAGAGGCTGCAAGAAAGCCTCACAGGTGGCCTTGTGAAAACACCCCAAGTGGCTGGAAACCAAGCGGCACCGGCAGGATGGGAATGCCCCTCACCTGCTCCCACCTCTTCCCCCACATGCTGTCCTTTCTGTTTCTCTTTCTTCATCTCTGGTTAGCTGGAAAGTCTTCTATCAAATCGGTGACTGTTTAGGGATCCCTGGGTGGCTCAGCACTTTAGAGCCTGCCTTTGGCCCAGGGCATGATCCCGAGGTTATGGGATGGAGTCCCACATCGGGCTCCTGCATGGAGCCTGCCTCTCCCTCTGCTTGTCTCTCTCTCTCTCTCTCTCTCTCTCTCTCTCTCTCTCTGTCTCTCTCATGAATAAGTAAAAAAAAAAAAATCTTTAAAAAAATCAGTGACTGTTTAAAGTCACTGAGAGCCAGTGGGAAGGAGAGGAGCAGGGAAGGGTACTGAAGTTGGAGGGACATAAGAATGTGGTGATGTGGGCACATGGAAGTGAGCTTTTTGGGTGCTGAGGACAACACCGTAGGGTTTACCTGTTCCCCACCTGGTGCCTCTCTGTGTCTTCTGCCCCGAAGCCCAGGGACCCATCAGATTGCTGTTACCATTTTCTCCAGTCCAGTCCCAAGATACAGTCCATCGGCGTCTTTGTACTGGGATTTCTGCCCCTCTGCTCTTACCCAGGCGGCTCCAACTGGCCCAGGTGTGACCAGGTGCTCTAGTCTGCCCCAACCGAAGAGGCTACTGCAGGAGCTGTGAGGCCTCCTCCTTGGAGCCTCAGTGACCACTGTGGCTTTGGCAGCAGATGGGTGCAAGCAAGTGATATCACAGGTCCCTAGGATTCTTGCTCTCGTTTATCCAGCAAGCATTAACCCACTGCTACATATTTGACGTGCTGGAGAGCATGAAAGAAAATAAGATACAGGCATGGTCTGCAGGAATTCATCATTGAAAGAAAGAGAGAAATAAACAGAGTATGTTTTATGCGTGAGGGAGGCGGAAAGAGTTCGGGAATGGGGGAGTCAGTGGCTAGGTCTCCTTGGGAGGGAGGAAGTTGGGGAAACCATCTCTGAAGAGGAGACTTCTGAGCTGGGCATTGAAATGAAGGAAGCATTTGCCAACTGTAGAGGGGCACGGACAGTCCTGGTGGTGGGAATGGAGCAGGAGGGTGTGGTAGGAACAAGAGAAGGCTGCTACTGCCAGAGCACAGAGGACAAGGATCGGCTTGGTGATATTGTTACTAAACTAAATGTACGGGCTTCGCTCTTTAACCAGATCAGGATTGGTAGCTGTACCATAGATTGGTACTTCTGTGTAGATATTAGATGATGCTGGGAGGACACTCTGGGCAGGAGGGCCTGGAAGTCAGACGCTGTGAATCCGAAAAAGTTGTTTTAATAATAAGCAGTGTAGTTAAAACTTTGGGAGTTCAAAGAGCCTAAAATTGCATATGTGTGTGTGCAAGTCCCAGATAGCATCCTTTACTGGTTATTATATCTCCTGTTTCCGAAGAGTCCTATTAACAATAAACTACAGTTATACGCAGTGAAGGATACTTTCTCTGAATTTTTCGAACAGAAGAATCCCCTTAGGCCATTGCCCCAAGGCCTGCTATGCTAGTTCAATACCCTCCTCTTAAAGATGGAAGGTACTACTATACCCATTCTATTGATGCAGAAGCCAAGACCCAAAGAGCTAAGAAACTTGCCCCAGGTCAATGTAAGTGGCAGAGAAGGGTGTGAGCCTGTGTTTGCAAAACCACACACAGTGTTTTCACTGAGCAAGATGGCACAGCTAACCTTTAAAGTAGGGCTGTGAGTCCTTCTGTCCGACCTTGTCACTACTTTCCTTTCCCCAAAAAAAGTTCTGTTTAGATTGTTTTGTTTTTCAAATCACAACCAGAATGTGCTTGAGGCATTCCTTGTTTGTGTTTTTGTTTCTTGTAAGTATTCATTCCATCCTTTATTAAAAACATGTCTTGAACAAATCACTGGGTGATGAGTGAAACATTGAGGCGACTTCTATTTTGCTGATTGGTTTGAGGGGAGGCCTTCCACAAATGACATGGTGTATGTATGCCTCCCCTCTCTGGGTAGACGTGTAGACAAAATCACGATGTTATTGCGGTTTTCTCTCTTTCTGACTCTTTTCTCCAAGTACAAACACGAGATAATTGTCCAAAGGTTTGTTGTGTTTTTTTAATGGAAAAAAAGTCTTCCACCACATTCCAGGAGCAGCCATTTGTTTCTCTCACCCAATAAATGCATCAAGCATCCACCTTCCAGAAGGTGCTGTGAAACCTTATTGCTAAGAATTTTGTATTTTATAAACTGTGAATTGCCATTCAGATGGCCCATAGTACCTATCTAAGGCTGGCTCCATGGGAGCAAGCTAGGAAATTTAGCTCTATCTAGGGGCTCCACGTTTGAGACACTCATGGGGATGCTGAATTCTAAAGTCTCCTGATACGGAAGAGTCTGAGGGTGCTACTTGTGTGGACGGTGCTCTTGAGGCTCAGTTTGGATCACCTGCTCATGAGGGAGCCATGGCATTTCCCATGGTGCATGGTGGAGGTGGAACCCTGCAGGCTTCCTCGCTGGGGCACACTCTGTCCCGGGAGAGCTATGCAGAGGGAGGTGGAAGAGTGGTGGGGGTTTGTTGGGCCCTGGGGTGACCCTGGCCCTCCTGGCTTGGAATGCTGTTGTTTAAGAGTTGCCGCCAGAGAGGGGGTGGGGCTGACGGAAAGCAGCCAAGAAACATTGAAGCCACAAGCTTTGGGGAATAGGGCTGGGTGAGGCAAACAGGAACTATTGCTAAACCAAACTATTTGACTACATTTCACTTTTTTCTTACAGTCCAAATTCTTTGCTTGAAGGTTTAGCTTTGAAGTTGTTTCTTTTCTTAATGTTCCAACAATATTGTTCTTTTAATCTTGTTTTTGGGTGGAACATAGACTATTTAGATTATTTCTAAATTATAGCATCAGATTTCTCAGATTCCTGGCTACGCTTTCCGTCATAGGCCTTCTTTGGTGCTACTCAGAATCTCCTTTCTCAAATAGGCAAGAATGTGTAAAAAAAGAAAAAAAAAAAAAACCTGGCTAAAACCGACAGTTTGGATCTTTAGCATCTGCTATGTATTTTGCAAATTTCCAGAGCGTCGCTGAATAGGTTATATATATTTGCAATATATGCAGCTCTTCCCAACTTTTTAATACAGAATATTTATGCTAGATTTTCAATAGACAACACGAACTATAAATAAAAAGCATAATAGGAGAAGTCATTATAAAGGTGATAAGATTTATAGAGAAAAAAACTTTTAACCAAAAAACATGTGTACAGAGAATACATCTTTTATATTTCACTTGGAAGAACTAGATGAACAGCTCCCCAGTCACACCACTGAGCTTTGATGATTTATACAAGTTTTTCTTGCATACTTTCCTCCCCCCCCCAAGTTATTGGATGATACTGATGGACTTTTAACAAGTTTAACACCCCACATAAGAGGGGCCTCTTCCACCCATGATCTCCTCGGGTGGAAGAGCCGATCCCACCACCCAGCCCCCAAGCACAGCTTCTGAGCCCCTAGGACTGTGCAGTACCTATCACCAGAGAACAGCTCCAGTGGGAGTGAGATCAAGCACTCCCTTGAATTCCCCTGAATTGCTTTTCATTCTTCCCTCAGACATTTACAGCATACCTGCTGTGACCCAGGTCCTCTGCGGGACCCCAGGGTCATCCAGGTGAATAAATCACAATCTACGCCTGGGAGCAAGGTGCTCCCAGCTCATCTGGAGAGAGAGAAGTGCTCATTCGAACAACCAAAGTTGAGCGAGGAGAATGGCTAAACTGACATAGGAAGGGCTGTTCCAGAAGCTGGAGTCACGGGGGTTAGTGAAGGTTCACAGAGCCAGTCACTGTGAGGTTAGTTCTTGAAGGACTGGTGAGAGTCAGTCAGGTAGGTGAAAGATGAGGCCCTTCTAGGCCAGTGGAGCAAGAGCAAGAACCAAGGGCAGAAGGTATGCACCCCGCGATACGTTCGGAAAAGGCTGGTTTGGCTGGCAGGCTGCATCAGGAGGCTTGAGAGGTCAGGTCAGCCAGGACACATGGCAAGGCCAAGAGTTTGACTTTTGATCTGTAGGCATTGGTGGGTATTGAAAAGAGGAAGGCTGGGATGTACCCATGATGTTGACTACGATGAACCAAGTGATTCTTGTGAAGGCCAGGACTTGACTGAAGATTGGGGAGGGGGGCAGTATTTTGTGGAGTTGTTTCCCCCCTGCCCTGTGGCACTTGCCCTTCCTCCTCCTGCCTGGGCTTTGTGCTGGAGTTCCCCACTCACGCCCTGGGACTCAGAGGTGTGAACCAGGACTCGGATAATCTTTTGAAACCAGACCCACCAGGCCCATGGGTTTGTGTCTGAGAGAATCCCGTCACATGCTCTGAGGAGCACGGAGATGCTGCTCCTCAAAGGCTTCTTCTCTGTACCGTGTTGCTGCTAATTGAGTTGCTCATAGTCTTCAAGATGGCAGATGCCTCAGGCCAATGCCAAGCACAGTATTTCCATAATTAAGCTCCCAAGTGGGAGAACAAATCTCCTTCATAAATTCTTAATTTAGTGCCAATGCACAACAAATTCGTTCCATTGGATGCTGCTCTTTCTTTCTTTCTTTCTTTCCTTCTTTCTTTCCTTCCTTCCTTCTTTCTTTCTTTCTTTCTTTCTTTCTTTTTCTTTTTTATTGGAGTTCAATTTGCCAACATATAGCATAACATCCAGTGCTCATCCCATCAAGAGCCCCCCTTAGTGCCCATCACCCAGTCACCCACCCGCCGCCCACCTCCCTTTCTACCACCCCTAGTTCGTTTCCCAGAGTTAGGAGTCTCTCATGTTCTGTCTCCCTTTCTGATATTTCCCACTCATTTTTCCTCCTTTCCCCTTTATTGTCCTATATCCCTCCCAGCCATAGAATTCATGCAGGAAAGGCCACATTATTCTGAATATGCTTCTGAAAGAACCATATTTTCATAATACCTAGAATGAGAACAGGGTCAGGCAAGTGCCACTGTACTTGTGCAGCATTGTGAAGTTCAAGAACAACCCTAGGTTCAAGTCCCTGCTCACCTCTGACAAAGCAAATAACCTGGGACAGCAGCCGTCTCACAAGATCACTAAGGGCTTAGAGAAAACCCAACAGACAAAGCTCTTCCTGTTTCTTTCGGGTGTTATTTTCTAAAGATTGGTAAAGGTACTTGTCACCCCCATTAAGAGCGACTTAGCTGAAGTCCCGCCCAGCGTGACATCTTTTTCAACTCCTCAGACTTGCACTGACCTTTTCATTTACCCTGAATCCCACTTGCACTTAAAGTCAATATTTACAGTTGAGACCACTTGAAAACCTTTGTAAAACCCTACATGATATCGGGTATGAGTATTTATTTCATGTGGCTTGGTTTTGTCTCCCACACTAAATTGTAAATCTCTGACATCAGGGACCATGTTTCATATTTCTTTGAATCCAGCCCCCTGGCTGGAGGCTAGCATGGGTGCAATGCTGGTTGCACGGCATGTCCAAGATAAATACTTGATTGATTGATTTGCTTTAGCGTTTTTTTCCAACCAAGTGGAAACATGGATGCTTGTCCTTGTGGGAAGGATCCAAGCTCCGGGCTGATGTCACACGCAGAGCCCACTTTGTTCACATTGTCATATGCTCACCAGACACAGACGAAGCCCCTGCTCTGCCAAGCCCTTCTTAAACGCATCCTTATATGCTCTTCTGACTCCTAAATTTGAGGTTCAGGTTTATGCAACATGTTCACTGTTCTGATCAGACCTTGTTCATCACCTGTGCAGTCACAGAAATGCTGTGGGGTATCTCAAGGGTAGCAAGGACCTAAAACCAGGACCTCTTCCCGAATCCTAATGCAAGCTGACTACACTTCACCAGTCTGGAGGTATGCACCCTCCTCCCTGGCAAGGCCTCCCTGCATTGGTGGGGACCTGATGAGGGGCATTTTTTTCAAGTAAGAACTGTAACATTCTGCTACTCAGCTGGCCTGGTGGATGCTGGCCACAGACCCGGAGGAGTGTGTGTACATTCAAGGGCAAATGTTGTCTCCTTGCATTGTGTGCAGAGGCTCCCTTTGTGTCTAAACACTGAGAGCCCCAGTTTCTTCCCCACAAGTGCTCCCCAGTATGAGAAGGCCCTTTCCAACAGCAGCGCCACAAATCTCACTGATGCGTACTTGGCTCTCTGTTCTCCAGAAAGCTCTCGCGTCTCAGATTCTCCTGCATCAGGCTTGGTTAGTGTCATCTTTCTGTTATGACTCTAGCTGCTGAAAACCTGTTTCACTTCCCTTCCAGAGTGGTTGATTTGAACAGCAAAAGCTTATTTTTTTTTTTAAGACTAAAAGAACAATTAAGGTTTCATAGCAATGTGGCCTTGGGAAAAGACCACTAATTAGTTACAGTCAATTCTGTGGATTAGACAGTATTCTGTACAACATTGCCGCTCACGTGGAAAGTTCTGTCTGGATTTCGAAGCCTTGCCCTCTTCCCAGAGTGGCTGTCTCCTAGCCTTCACATGGTCAGATCTTATCATCGTTTTGCTAGTTCGGATACCACCTCTTCCAGGAAGACTTCTCTGATTTTCAGTCTTCTATACACTCCCCTTATTAATTCCCATAAGACTTTATTTGCTCTTCTCTTGGGACTCTTCCTTTTCTTCTTTGCCTTATCTTAATATATGCATTAGTGCCTTTACTTTTCTGTAAGATTCTTGAAGGAAGAGTCCATGGCTTCTTAGTTGTAATTTTTTTAGTACCTGATATGGGACCTTACACATACAAAGTACTTTCTGAATATTTGGGGCATTGGAGTAGAAAAGGAATGATTGGGAATTATTTGAATTAATCATATTCAACCATTTTGGTTTGATTTTCAGTTTTATTGACATATAATTGAAATATAATATTGAATTATTTTAAGGTACAACATAATGATTTGATGTGTATATATACAACAAAATGATCAATGCAATGAGTTTAGTTAACCTCCTTCACTTCACATAGGTACAGTTGCGTGTGTGTTAAGAACATCCAAGATCTAGGCTCTTAACAGCTCTTAAGCATACAATACCGTATTGTTAACTGCAGTCACCGTGCTGTACACCACATCTCCTGAACTTTTCTGTCTTATAACTGGAAGCTTGTACCCATACTCAGCCATTTTTTTTTAATATTTTTATTTATTTATTCATGAGACACAGAGAGAGACAGAGAGACAGAGACACAGGCAGAGGGAGAAGCTCCTGCAGGGAGCCTGATGTGAGACTGGATCCCAGGACCCAGGATCATGCCCTAAGCCAAAGGCAGATGCTCAACCACTGAGCCACCCAGGTGCCCCCATATTTAGCCATTTTTAATGACCTCTATGCCTGGTTCCCGAGTATGTTGTCTGATGAGGAGGAGGAGGAGGAGGAGGAGCAGGAGGAGGAGGAGGAGGAGAAGGATACCTAACATAGTAACAAGGGCCATCATTGTTTGAACAATTATATTCTAGACACTTTGGTAAGCACTTTCCATATCATGATGTCCATCTTAATGATGAGCAAAGTGAGAGTTAGAATAAATAATTCACCCAACAGTCTGAAATGAGTAAATTATAGAAGTGAGATTGGAACCCAGGTCCATCTAACTCCAGAGAGAGCCACCGACTATTCTGTTGTGTTAAAGGCTGTCATTGAACAATTCCTACCTGTGTGGGAGGGCAGGCTCTTTCCCTGTATTCCCTCAAGGTGGGGTGGGCCACTTCCCTAGGAGTGGGAAGAATTGATGCAGTTGTGAAGTCAGCCTGGAAGGAAAGCAGTTTATGACTAGAAAGAGCATTGCAGGTCATCCACTCTGACCTCAGCCCCAGAGATTGCCCCCTTAGCCTCCAAGCTGTTTCCAGGACAGGGAATGGAAACTCGGGTAAACATTCCCAGGCCGCTGGACCTCAGGAGGCATTGTCTTGGGCCTGCCAAGCCTCTTTTCATGTTGGCTACTTTATAAATGAGTATAATTGCACCAGGCTTTGGTGGAAGACTTTGGGCCTAATAAAAATGTCAAACTCATTAAGAAGGTTTCCAAGACCAAATAAACTCTGAAGAGGCTATAATCTTTGATGGCTCTAAATTTACAAATCATAAGAATGTGGAAAAATATAGCTGCCATGTCCAGGCTACTGAAATGTCACTGTTTATTGCTTCAACGTCATCTTGTCATGGAAGTTTGGTTGCAAGATCAGAAATTTCTCCTGAAAATATCATAGCGGTATTTCTCTTTACTATGACAGAGCAGCCGTGTGTATGAGCAGCCCTGTATGTGTCACAAAGCAAAGTCTAGAATAAACACTGGTTTGATTAGCTTGGAGTTGTGGCCAGAATCTGACTATATTGGAAATGTTTTGAGTCAGGCTGAAAAGCATGAACAGGTTTTTTTCCACTCTTCATGGTAGCTTGGGAAAACAGTAGTTATACCAGGGAAAGTTTCACATGTAGGAGGTAGGATTTCAGCTGGCTCTTAAATGTGGGGTTTGGAGAGACAGGAATCTGGGAGACTCAAATGAACCGAGGGGAAAGAACAGGGAGGGCAAGGTGAGGACAAGTGATAAAGAAGGTAAGTTGGCTGGAGCCAAGGGTTGCATCCTGAGAAATCTGAAGGAGCCAGGGAAATAATTATCACACTATTAGTAACTGATTAAAGTCCTCCTCGGTGCCAAACACAGAGCTAGAAGCGTTGCAAACATTGCCTCCATCCCCATGGCCACCCTATGTGCTAAGTGTTGTGTTTGCCGTGGAGGTAATTAAAACTGAGGCAGATCCCCAGAGACAGAAGGCAGCTTGCTGGTTGACAGCATCTGGGAGAGGAGGGGAAGGGGAGAGGCTGATAAAGGGTATGGAGTTTCTTTTTGGAGTGAGGAAATGTTCTGGAATTAAGTCAACTGCACAACTTTGTGGATATACTACTGAAGTGTATAGTTTAAAATGGTAAGTTGTATGATTTGGATGATATGATTATGTCTCCAAAAGGTGGTAGTGGAAACTGAGGCTCAAAGAGATCAAGTAACATTCTTAAAGTCATGAAGCTGGAGGCCAGTCACCAGACTGGGATCTGAACCCGGGGCTTCCTGGTTCCAAAGCTTGTGCGCTTCCCCCCAGGTCATGCTGCCTTCTTGTCATTTCTGTCAGGACCCTATGAAAGCATGGCCATGAGGTTGGCCTCAAACTTTTGATCTATGAGCAAAATGTATTTTTACTGCCAATGCGATAATACTGTCTGATGGATACAGCGGAGAAGCTGTAGGTCAGGAGATACACAGTAAAGTTTTGAGAGGAAGGAACATACAAGATACTGGCTTTGAGGATAGCAAGACTAATTCTGGACCCCACCCGGCTGGTATGCTGGCTCCTAGGGATCTAGAGACTACCTAGCCCCTTAAGACATGTCTTGAGGGCCTGGGCTGTGACAGGTAGGGTCCGTGAGAGAGGCCATTCTACGAAGGGTTTGAAATGCCCTCCCCTCTACTGGGGGAATTATAATTTGGTGCAGTGGGTAGTGGTGCATTAAAGAGAGTTCTTTTGGCAGTGTATAAAAGTAGGTTAGTGTAAAATATCGTGTGTGCATGAGGGAGGCCATCTGTGGCCATCTTGGCATGAATTCGGAAGAGTGATGTAGTTCAAAGTCTTGGTGTTGGAAATGGAGAAGAGGAGTGAAGCAGGGCAGTCTTTAGGGGGGAAACTTGGGTAGCCTTGGCCACAGATGAGGGAAAAGGAGACAGCTATAGTGATAGAGAGCTCTACTAAGCTTCCCTCCTTTTTAACTCCTGGTGTTACAGCCTAGAAGACTAGAAACTTGAAGGCACTAAGGACTGACATAAAATAGAAAGGAGGCAAAGATAATAAAGTAATTTGGGGACCTCACGAGTCTGGGGTAGTGACATGGGAACAAGTATTGAGAGGCCCCCATCCCAGATGCATGCAGCACTTACTCTCTTCTTCCCACTTTAGGAAGGCAAGGTCCCCAACACTGTGCCAGTGGGAGTTGTGAAAGAGTAATAACATTGGCAATCCAAGGCATTTGTGTAACACTTTACAGTTTACAGATTACTTTGCTATCTTTTATTCTATTTGTTGTGACAGTTTTATCATAATCCTTCCCCACTGGTGAATTTGCCCTGCATGAAACTGCCTAGTTGGATTTACAATGCCATTCCACTCAGCAGTTTGAAGATTTCAGATCAAATGTACTTAAATCCACAAGATGACCTGGGGAGTCCAAGAAGAATCTGAAAGGCCCTGAATATTTGGATGCACAATGAGACACTCCCACTGGTGCCTGGTGAGATATATGTCACCTGCCTCAAGTCAGCAAATGCCTCAATCACACAAATGGGAGCTCCAGAAATGTTCTAGTGAGTGAAGGCTGGAGAAGGTGTATGTATTATTCAGTGTCAATCATTCACTATCTTTATTTTATTTTATTTTAAGTTCCAGTATAGTTAACATACAGTGTTATATTAGTTTCATATGTACAATATAGTAATTCACTTCCATACAACACCCTGTATTCATCATAATTGCACTCCTTCACTGTCACCATCAATGTCACCCAGCCCCTAGGCCCTCTGCTAACCATCAGTTTGTTCTCTATAGTTAAAAGTCTGTTTCTTGGTCTCTCTCTCTCTCTCTTTTCCTTTTGCTCATTTTTGTTTCTTAAATTCTACATATGAGTGAAATCGTATGAGATTTGTCTTTAACTTATTTTATTTACTGTTTTAAGGTATATAAAACATCAGTTATACTATGCAAGGCATAAGACAATAGAATGGTGTCTTTAAGTGCTGAAAGAAAAAAAATGTCAACCTGGAGTGTACATTCAATGATAACTTTTTAGAAATGATGACAGAAGAAATACTATGGAGAAAAATAAAGCAAGAAAGGCTAGTGGGAAATGCATAGGGGGTGGGTGTCAGTTTTAACCAGAATGCTCAGGGAAGACCTTTCTGGGAAGGTAACAATTAATTGTTCAGAGACTGGAAGGAGGTGAGGGGTGAGCCATGTAAACAAATGGGGGAAGAACTTGACTGGGAAGAGGTTATAATGAACAGAGAGAATGTGAGAAGGGTGCATGGCTGACATGTTTAAGAAACAGCAAGGAGATCATTCTGGCTAGAGCAGAAGGATCAAGGAAGAGAAGGGGATGGCCTCATAAAGTTGAGAGGGGACCAGATTGTGTGAGCTATTATAGAACGGGTAAGTATATGACTTGTTTGTCTGGACAATCCAGATTTACACCTCTTGTCATAGTATTGTTTTATTCCAACAAATGTCCTGGTGTGGAAGAGAAACTTTATGGTAACCCTAAGTAGAGGTTCATTAAAGACCCTTACACATATTGATAAGGGGGCCTCTGGAGGGTTTCAATCAGAGATCTAGCTCTAACATAATCATCTGACTGCCTTGTCGAGAATAGATGACAAGTGGGCAGAGCAGAAGATCAGTTAGTTAACCGAGTGAGAATTGAGGGCATCTTGGGTCACAAGGTGGCAGTGGAGGATGAGAAATGTCTCAATTCTGGAAGTCCTTTTGAGGAAGAATGGCATATTGGCTCTGGCGTATGGGAAGAAGAGGTGAATAGATGGTGACATCAAAGTTTTGGGCTTAAGCAATGAGAAAGATAGAGTAGTGTACAGCTGGGATGGAGAAGATTCTGGGAGGAACAGATGGGGGAGGGAAGATCAGGAGCTAGGTTTTGGATTGTGAAGTTTGCAGCACCTTTTGGACACCCCAGGGGAGATATCAGAGAGCCAGCAGGATATAGGTTCAGGGAGAGCTTCCAGCTGGAGAAGTAAGTGTGGCATCTAATGCCAAGAGACTGGATGAGCTTAGCATGGACAGATGGAAAAGAGAAGATGATCGAAGGACTGAGCCCTGGATACTATGGTATATGAAGTCAAAGAATCGGTAAGACAGCAATAAGATAGAGAAGCCGCAACCAGGGAGACAGATATAAAACTAGGAGAGAGTGTGGTGCCAGAGGCCAACTGAAGAAGGTGTTTCAAGGAGGTAAAGGAATCAGCTAGATCCGGCATTTTTGTTAGTTCAGGTAAGATGAGGACTCCGAATTAGCCATTAGATGTAGTCATGTGGCAGTCCCTGATGGCCATGACAGTGGACATGTGTGTACCTAGTGAGGCAGAAGCCCAATGGCAACAATTTCAAGAGAAACCACGGTCTCTGTGTTATGGGGCATTTTTTGGTTTGGTTTGGGCTTTCCTTTCCTGACTATCATAACATACTTCCCTTGTTCCTTGTGAAAAGCAAAAGATAAAGGCAGTTTCTCCAAGAGACCTCTTCCACCCGACTTTGTACCGTGGCTGGGCAGACACCACAAAAGCTATGTGGCTTTCTGTTGCTGGCATCTGGCCCCTTTTTGGGGTGGGGCATTTTTCAGTGGCACGCTAAGTCATCTCATATTCCTTGTCACTTAAGCTTCTGTGGAAATGAATGCAATTCAGGGGATGCAGACTCCAGCCAGGAGACAGGAAAAACTACTTAAAGGAACAAGACCTCCCAGAAATAACACATTTCAAGTGGTCATTGTAATGTGGTTGTCCTTAAAATTAGGGGATGAAATCTGAAAACGTTTTGGAGGGGGGAAAAAAGGCAGGGCTGAATGAGAACTCTTTGCTTTGGGGGATGCGTTAGAGGGAAACAATCACTAAAGGTCTGGGGGGAGCCAAAGGCTGGGCAGTGCCATAGCAGAAATGTGTTGGGAGGAAGAGGGGCCAGCTGGGGGCCACATGGTAAGTTCACTTTGGGACCTTTGCAGGAGGTACAAATGGAGATGATCTATCACTAGATACACGGTGAGACCAGAAAGCCAGTATGGCTACATGTGGATCCAGGAGGCCTGCCTGGCAAGTGGCAGAGGAAGTCTTATTCCATAGAAAACATGGGATTTAGAAGTCATTGCAAAGGTTGGAGAAAGGCAGCTTACTTGTCTTGGGAATAGTAGTAATGGGGAAAGCCAAAGACGGATAGTCCAGCTTGCAAGATAGCTCATAGGTGAGGACAGATGGCATTTATAAATGACAGGGGTCTTGAGAGATGACCAAGGGGAGTTAAGGTGTTGGAATAATGGTATTTCACTGCTACACTCATTTGACTAACTTCTAAGACCCAAGTGTCATGCCCACCACTGAGGCTTCAAAGGTGAGAAAGGTACAGTGCGTATACTCGCTCTAGTCCCCCCGCCCCATTGTCATTTTGGTGAAACAGTAGTGTGTGGTCATTACAGCACGAAGCATGATTAGCAGTGTAACTGGGGAATGAGGAGATAAAACCTTCCCCAACCCTGAGTCTCAGTGGAGGTTTGCTAAGTCAGGGCTTGACTAGGTGTGGGGAGAGAGACCTGCAGCATTTTCCAACACAGGCAAACACTAGGGTGCGTGGAGGAGCATGAGCGGTCAGGGGAGGTACAGGAAGCTCAGCAGTATGGAAGCACCTAGAATCCTGCTGTAGCAATGAGCTGAGTAAGCACTAAGGGGGAGGAGAATGGGATGGATACTGATGTGCCTGCAGTGTAACACGCCCTTTGTTAAGGTTTTCATATTTTTAAGTTTAGTTGTGATTTTTCAATTTAAAAAAATGTGCTCCTCGTAAGAAAATTGCAAAACACCGAAAGTGGCAAGAAGAAAAGTCCTCCATTTTTAGCATCCTAATGCACATCATCCTAATACTATAGATTTTCTTTCCCATCCTTTCATCACTGAACATTTGAGAGAGAGAGAAAGCGCATGAGCTGGAGGAGGGGCAGAAGGAGAGGGAGCAGACACCCGGCTGAGCACAGAGCTCCATCCCAGGACCCTGAGACCATGACCTCAGCTAAAATAGTCAGCCGCCTAACCGACTGAGCCACTTAGGCACCCCATCACTGATTTTTTTTTTTTTTTTTAGTTTTTATTTATTTGTGACAGACATAGAGAGAGAGGCAGAGACACAGGCAGAGGGAGAAGCAGGCTCCATGCAGGGAGCCCGATGTGGGACTTGATCCCAGGACTCCAGGATCACACCCTGGGCCAAAGGCAGATGCTCAACCACTGAGCCACTCAGGCGTCCCACCACTGAACATTTTAAAGGAGATTTCCTACATTATTAAAAATTCTTCATAAACATCATGTTCGGCACTAATATTCCATCATGTGTATATGCAATTATTTATTTAATCATTCCCCCAGCATCATGCATTTGGGTTGTTTCCAGTTTTATGTAAATATAAATAAAGCTGTGATAAGCATTCTTGTATATAAATCTTTGGCTTTGTTTTAGATTATGCCTTTAGGATTGAGTCCCTTACTTTTATTTTTTTTAAGATTTTATTTTTTCACTCATGAAAGACACAGAAAGAGAGGCAGAGATATAAGCAGAGGGAGAAGCAGGCTCCATGCAGGGAGCCCCATTTGGGACTTGATCCCAGGACTCTGGGATTACACCCTGAGCTGAAGGCAGATGCTCAACCGCTGAGCCACCCATGTGTCCCGAGGATTGAGTCCCTTAATTGGAATGACTGTGTCAAAGGGCACTGGCATTTTAATCCTCCTGCTTCCAAATGGCTTTCCAAAAAAATCCTTTCAGTCTCTGTTTTCAACTGGCAGCATCTGACCGCATACTCTACAAAAGTGGGTGTTATCATCAAAACTTTGCTCTCATTTAATCCTCATTCTAGTCTCATAGAATGAATATCATCCCCAATTTACAGATAAGGAAAGCTGAGGCCAACAGTTTATTTTACTAGCTTCATGTCACGTAGCTAGTAAGGCACAGAGACAGAACCAACACCAGGTCTGGCTCCTTCGAGAGCTGCATCACTCTCCCCAGGCAGGCAAAGAGCCCCCCTCTCTAGATATTTTAAATCCACAGAGTGACATGAAGCACCAGGGCTCCCTGGGTGCTGTTGCCAGCACCGCCTTGTGTAGTGGTGATGAGGCTAAAGACAATTAGCTACCGCTAACATGAGAGAACCCTTTCTTAACACACTGCTTCTTGTTCTTTGGGCATTTATGAGCTGAAGGCTGATTATGTGGAGGGGGGGGGAGTAGAGAAAATATAATGTAGGTTATTAATGTTAATAAGTAACATATATGTGCATTCATACCAGTTAACAAACAGGACCCACTGCTGTCATTTCTACACAGCGCTGAATAGTTAATAATGGCAGAGGGAGACATTTTACTAGGAACAAAACTGAGCTGTTCTCAGCCGGAACATGTCTCCGATTCCTCCTGAATCTCTTCAGCTTTCCAGACTTGAAAAGGATGGGTCTGAGGTAATGCACCCCCAGGTCCAGGGTCACCTCAGGATTTAACTTGGGCTGTGGCCAGCTTAGCCACAGGATTTGATTGGGTCTCTTGAGAGACAAAATTTGGCCAATAATCTCACTTGGTCACACATGGGGAGGATAAGAAAAATAACAATCAGAACTGGCATTTATTGAGTGCTTACTGTATGCCAGGCACTTAGAGAAAATGAACTCCCTCGGGCACGTTTGGGGCCTAATAAGCAAACCAAATTAAAGACAGACTCCCTTGCATGGAGTCCAAAACCATCATCAGCAATAAAAAGGTGAAAACTGTTGGCCAAGGGATTTAAATTATCTGTTTCAAAGCACACCGAGTCATCCACATTCCTTCCCCAGTTTAGAGAAGAGCGCTGGTATTAAATGGGGGAAAGCATCAGACTGACAAGTAATTGATAGTGGCAACCATGCGCATGTCCCCGAGGAAACCTGTGCTGTGGAGAGGCAGAGCGAGGTGGTGGCTCTGTGCCCAAAAGATGTGTCACCCCCACTGCAGGCCCCTTCATTCCACCTTCTACCCTCTCATCTCCCCGCTTGGTTGTTTGTTTGTTTTTTTTTTAAGATTTTATTTATTTACACATGAGAGACTCACAGAGAGAGAGGCAGAGACACAGGCAGAGGGAGAAGCAGGCTCCACGCAGGGAGCCCGATGTGGGACTCAATCCCAGGACCCCAGGATCACGCCCTGGGCCAAAGGCAGATGCTCAACCGCTGAGCCACCCAGGTGCCCCTCCCCTCTTGGTTTTTATTCATTGCTCCTGTTATTGAGAGGAAACAGCACAGACCGAGCATCCGGAGAAAGGCCATCGGAGAAAGACCATCCTTAGGAAGGCATGGAGACATTCTCAAAGCAGTGGCAATGCTTTCACAACAGAAGTCCTGTGGAAACAGGGCTCACATTAGCAGACGCACTGCCCTTTGAGAAACAGTCCATCCTGAAACAGAAGGGAGATTACTGTAGGGGAGAGGCTCCACTGAGCAGGGTCAGATGTGTAAGACAGTCCTGGTTTTGGGAATTTACTAGTAATTTCTGTGCTCAAGAATATATCCAGGTTGGGTGCCCGGGTGGCTCAGTCGGTTAGGTGTCCAGCTCTGGATTTTGGCTCAGGTCATGATGCTGGGGTCATGAGATGGAGTTCCATGTTGGGCTCTGTACTGGGTATGGGGCCTACTTAAGATTCTCTCTCTCCCTACCCCTCAACCCACACTGTCTCTCAAAAAAAAAAGAGAGTAGGGATCCCTGAGTGGCGCAGCGGTTTGGCGCCTGCCTTTGGCCCAGGGCGCGATCCTGGAGACCCGGGATCGAATCCCACGTCGGGCTTCCGGTGCATGGAGCCTGCTTCTCCCTCTGCCTGTGTCTCTGCCTCTCTCTCTCTCTGTGACTATCATAAATAAATAAAAAAAAAATTAAAAAAAAAAAGAGAGTACACTCAGGTGATTTATATACATAGTCCTTGGAATATACTCCTATATTAATAGACTCTCCTTCCCCACGTTGTATAAAATGCTAGTCTTTTTAAAAGTTTTAATTCCTGTTAGTTAAAATGCAGTGTTCTATTAGCTTCAGATGTACAATATAATGATTCTGCAATTCTATACGATACTCAGTGCTCTTCAGGATAAGTGTATTCTTAATCCCCATCACCTATTGCACCCATCCCTCCACCCACCTCCCTTCTGGTTTCTTCTTTATAGTTCTCTCTAGTAAAGAATCTGTTTTTTGGTTTGTCTCCTTTTTCCTTGGTTCATCTGTTTTGTTTCTTAAATTCCACATATGGGTGAAATCATATGGTATTTGTCTTTCCCTGACTTATTTCACTTAGCCTTACACCCTCTGGATCCATCCATGTTGTTGCAAATGGCAAGATTTCGTTCTTTTTTGTGGCTGAGTTATATTCCAGTGCGTACCCATATCTTCTTTATCCATTCATCTATCAGTGGGCTCCTTCTATAATTTGGCTATAAAATTCCAGTCTTCATATCTCTTTGCCTACATAAGGGAAAATACTACTCTGACAGTCACTCCCTAATATATAAATTGGAGGGGAACAGAGAACATGTAGCAGACAAAACAATTAAGTCACAGGATTAGGAGTCTAGAGAGGTACCCCTGGGTGAGTTGGTGCGTATGTATATATGCATCCACATGTATGTGTATTTATGTGCATATGAATTCATCTGTGTGTGTGTATGTGTGTGGAGAGAGAGAGAGAGAGAGACAGAGAGAGAGAGAGAAAGAGACGCTGGAGTGTGGGGAGGATCCGGTGGATGGACAACATGCTGACCTCTATTCTTAGCATGTGACTACTTACAGAGGCCTTGGCAATTTGAAAAGCACGCTCAGGTGCCTCAAAAGGAAAATCATTGGACTTATAGCCAGGACTCTTGGGCCTGAACATCAGTCATACCACCTTATCTGTCAGCAAATATGCTAAGTATCCATGGTAGTTAGTGCCAGTGGATCACTGGCATTGCCTTCTGTATTCCCAAGCCCTTCTGTCTCCTAGTATTGCTCTACTGACCTCCTGTTTTCTGCATTAGGCACATGGGGCATCCTGGGTTTTTCTCTAGAAATGAAAGAATTGCCATTTTCTTTCTGCAACTAGATTCATCGTGGTCCAGGCCAGCTTTTTTCCATTTTGCTATTACCTACCTCCCACTGCCAGCATTTCCTGCAGAAGCTAACTCTCCCTCAGCAATCCTTTTGCTCAACCAGAGTGGAAACTCAGCAGTTCTGTTTTTCAAGTGAATACCCTGTGGACACCTACTTTGTGCTCAGCACTGGGAACTCTCAGGAGCTCACAGTGTAAACCTAGGAGAAGTAAATCACTAACCATTATGTAACATGATATGCAAGCCAAGGAGAGAGAAGAATGAACCCTGCCTGGGAAGGTCAGGGCAGACTTCAGAGGAAATGGAGTATACATTGGAACTTAAAGGATGATTTTTGTTTGCCATTCCAATGAGGACAATCAAGGCAGAGCCTACATCATGATAGGATGAAGAGACAAGGAATCATCTGGAATGCCCGGATCCCTTAGGGGTGCTGGAGGAGCATGTAAGTTGAGGAGTGGGATCTGGCTATAAGTAAAGTTGGAAAATTAGGCAGGGGTTAGGTCTTGGAGGCTTTGAGCTGAGCAGAAGCTGAATGAGCACTCTTGGCCAAGATCAGCTGCCGTACAGAGACATTTAAGTCAGTGAGTATTGTATACCATCTGTGGCTAAGATACGTGGGCTTCCAGGGTTGTTGCTCATTTGAAAGACAGCCCCCCTTAGCTAGTTCTCTGGAAATGCACAGCCCTTAAAGATAGGAAACATTAGTTGCGTGGTCACAGAGGGACCAGAAGGCCTAGGAGAGCTTTAGAGAAGGATCAGGAATGACTAATATCACAGTGCTTTTGTCAGTGTCATCACTAAAGGAGGATTAAAGCCTTTCTTAAAAGAGGTAATGAGGCTTTCTTTTGGTTCCCACCCCCATCATGATAAGTGTATTCTTTAATTCCCATCCCCTACCTTCCCCATCCTTCCACCCAACTCCCCTCTGGAAACCATCAGTTTGTTCTCTAGAGTTGAGTCTTGGTTTCTCTCTCTCTTTTTTCCTTTGCTCGTTTGTTTTGTTGCTTAAATTCCACAGGTGAGTAAGATCATGTGGTATTTGTCTTTCTCGGGCTGATTTTGCTCAGCATTGGGCTCTCTAGCTCCATCCATGCCACTGCAAAGTAACAAGGCTCTTAAGGTTGCATGAGCTCATAGTTTCAACTCATTATCCCCCAGTGGGGTTGATGCCAGACTTCGTCTGCAGATTTCTTTGTAAGATGGCACCTTGAAGTGAAGAATTTCTAAAAACAGGTATTTCTTGGAGAAAATGGTTGCATGGAGATGGAGGATCTGTAATTCAAATGGCAGACTGCAGGAAGCCAGAAGGATGTGCCAAGCTCTATGAGGTTACTTGGATTATTAGTATGTGAACCTGTGCGAGGTTTTCCATGGCTGTTTTCTGGGCCAACACCCGTGAAAAGGGGTGATTCCATGGCTGCAGCTGTTGACAGAGAAAAGAAGGATACGCAGCTGCTTCAACTTTTGACACATTGCTATGGGACTAGAATGGGAGGCCATTCAGCTTCCTCTCTCACGTCTGCTATGCCTTCTGAATTCTACAATTGAAAAGGTCACCCTTAGAAAGAGGCCCCAGCTGTGAAATTATTTCCCAATAGAGAGCCAATGCATTGATATGTTCCAAAGGCCCAATCTAGGCTACTCCAGTGAGCTCAGAGCAAGGTGGATGATTGTTGTAGCTTTTCTGAAGTTTCTGATTGTTGCTAAATATGGCTAAACAGAATGGTCCTGCTATCAGCAGGAAGGAGGTAGCAGATTCATAAATCATGCTTTTAACAGGAATTCTATCTTGAGGGGTATTATTTGTTTCACAAAGGCCTCTGTCAGTTGGTCACATGACTTACCAAGGATAAGCATTTGCAGAGTCTGCTTCTTTAACTAAAAAGCCTCTTGAAATTCAGCTTGCCTTATAGAAAAGCAAATGCATTTTCATTTGCAATGACCACAATCATAGGCATGGCATTTGCATGAGCAGAGCTAGTGAAGAGCAAGTATGTTCCAGCACCTTCCATCCTGCGAGAGCCCTGAACAAGAAGGGTTTTATATGTGAATAAATTCAAGAAATGCTGTGTATTATATATACCCTTCTTAGACATTCACAAGACCCTCTGGCATAGTAAAGACTCTAAGATAACTTACACTAAGGCAACATGGTTGACTTTGTATAATTTAACATTTCCCAAACTTGTCCGTGGAGCCATTATTTTGGGGTTTTTCTTTCCATTTCTAACATCTTTTAAAATCCTGCATATTCAGAACAACATTAGGAAAGGCTGATTTGGAGAACTAAGACATAAGTAAGAATAGGATTTATTGATTTATTAATTGTCTCTCCTTACTTTTGACAAAGTTGAGCTACTTTAACCAGAAGACAAATATATGGAACCACGTAATAAATGAATCATAATCTCTGGCTCCAAACCTCACCTCCTAATCTAGACCCTCTCATTTTTATAACTCCCCGCATCGACCCAAACAAGACTGGCCTGACCATATCAGTTTTTTCCTTTGCAACCTGTTTATAAACCTCTGGCACACCAACTATCATGCTCCGAAGTGTTCTTTTACCCACAGGTGGGATCATATCCCATCTAAACCACTAAATCTATGCAGAATGTTTGTACTGCAATAAACCAGTCCTGATTAGGTGAAATGTCATATCACATTTGGGCCAAATTCCCAGCTGACCAATATGCCTCCTTTTATGTAGGGTGTAAGTATAACTAAACTGGGCTTTCAGTATGCGGAACTGATACCCCTCTATGCTCTGACTGGAGGTTTGCTGCCTGTAGACCAGACCATAAACTCACTGAATAAATAGATCCTTTTCCCTGTCTTCCTCATACACCAGGGAATATTTATTAATGCAACTTGTAACCATAGAAGCCAGCCTCAGACATGGAAATTCTGTGGTTAGGACTGGACATCAGAATGGTAGAATCAAAATGCTTGCTCCCAAAGCCCAGCCACTCTGCTTTGGCTGGATATTTCTCTCTCTGATCCAAAGAAAGCACTTCTGAAAAGTGTCTGGGAAGGGCTCTACCCATCTCTTGCATTTCCTTGCCACTATCTACTTTGTTGTATTACCCATCCCAGGCTGGGTCCACCTACCCCTTATTCTCAAGGACACTGGTAACTGCCTAATTACCACATCTGACTGCCATACCCGCTGCCTCCCCACCTCCTTGCAGATTTTTTTAGAATTCAGTTGCCCTGACTTACACAATGTTAAGTTCTCCTGGTCCTCACACATTGTCCTAAAGTCAGCCCATCCAGTCCCCACCTTCCACATGGGATGTTCCCAATCATTTATCCTGTTTATTCCAGCTACCTGATGGTTGTAGTCCTACTTTGAATTCTTTGGGAATGCTGCAGGGGATAAACAAGCAACTAAACTAAATCCATTGCTTCCTCTAAACGTTACCGTTTCTCTAAATGCAATCATAAATTTCCCAGGTCAATTGAACCTAAAACATCAGGACCATCTTTGACTTCCCTGTCTTCCTGACCTCCTGTGACATTTGTGACCATATATTGTGGTCACACATTTATGACACATTTATGACACATTTTTTTTGTCATATATTAGGAAGCATGAGAGCAGATCTGTAAAAGATCACTTATTTCTTCTGTGTCCTGTTCAAATAAAAGGAATTTGTTTAACTCATTTTGGTTTTATGCTGTGAAGCAATCCTGCTCTCTAATAGTCTCATACATTACTTTAGAATGCTTCCTGGATTTATTTGTATTGATGTAGGTTTGGTCCAGCCTTTCCCAGAGTCTACGATCTTGGCATATTGATTATTTTGAATCAAAGTGACTTAAGAAATAGCACAAGAAGGACACTCTGACCTCCATGACCCCCTGAAAGCAGGTAATAAATCTCCCATGTGAAAGGTACCATCCCTGTTCCAGGAGAAAGAGAGACATCCTTATCACCAGAGATAGGGAATTTAGGATGGAGAAGGCTGTATTAATAAACCTTGTTACTTCTTCCCTAAGTTACTACTCCAAGCCCAGACTTCTTTGTCTTGTCAATTCCTCACAAGTTTATTGTTTCCTTGTCTAAGAAGTAAAGATATAAAAGCTGCCTGCTTTGGTCACTTCTTTGGGTCTCATAGTCTTACAAGCTCCTGTACATGTGAAATTAAATTTGTCTTTCTCCTGTTAATCTGCTCATGTCAATGAAATTATTAGGTTAGCCAAAGAACCTAGAAGGGAAGAAGGGAAAAGCTTTCCTCCCCTACTGAATCCTTTATCATCTGATAAGACTTATGTGTTTTATCAGAGCCTTTTATTTATCTATAATTCTGGTAGCCATCCTGTGGTGAGTGGTCACGTCCGTTAAAGATTTTTTAAGCCTAGAACAGAGGTTTAACTTACTGCCCAGCTCCACCTTGTACTGGGTTTTTCAGAAGAGCAGAGTAATATTTGGTTCTGACTTTACAAAGCATCATCTCACTGGAAAGAAGAGCCATAAATCTGAAATGTTTAAATACTGGCCTCTGAAAATATTTAATTAGATCCAGAAATGCTTAGTTGGAAGACATTCTTCAAGTATAGGAAGGAGAGGGAGAGGTCGGTATTGGTTAGAGTCATCATGGAAGGTTCCTTAAAAAGATGAAATTTTGAGTGGAGATGAAGAATATATAATATTTGAAGAGAACAGTAACTGGAGACAAGGAAGCTTGGGGACTGGTTCTTTCTCCTTTGAAAATGGAAGAGAGAGGGTGCCTGGATTGCTCAGCCTGTTAAGCATCTGCCTTCGGCTCAGGTCATGATCCCCTGCTCAGCGAGGAGTCTGCTTCTCCTTCTTCTGCTCCTCCCCCCTCTTGTTCTCTCTCTCTCTCTCTCTCTCTTTCTCTCTCTCTCTCATTCTCTCTCTCTCTCTCTCATTCTCTCTCTCTCTCTCTCTGTCTCAAATAAATAAATAATTTAAAAATAAAATAAAATGGAAGAGAGAGATATGCCCCTTCAGTGTGGATGACCATATATGTTCCTATAGCAACTTGTTCCTGGGCTGCTGGAACCTTGTCTTCATTCATGGGACTCACCTCACTGGATAGAGATTCCTCAAGGGTAGAGACTGTGTCTCCATTCACTGCCATTCCCAGCTCCAAGCACAGCATCTGGCTCAGAACAGACACACAACACAAATGTGCCAGTTGAATGTGCCAAGATTAGAATGGACAAATGTCTTCATTTTTGAAATGAAGAAGGGTAAAATTCGGCAACTGCAAATATCTAAACTTGATGGTAGTTAAAAAAAAAAATACCAATCCGGAACAGACAAATGACTGGATTGAAAAAAATCTGCAATTCATCTAGACATGATCAGGAAATTTGAACTGATCATTAAAAACCACTAGTGCAATGAAAAGATTTTAAAAGTGAATCTAATTGCATATTGTGTTAATAGAAATACAGTGTTGTGAGCAATCATAGTCCTTTTGTGTTTTGCTGGACAGACCACAGTATGTTCTGTTTGGAGAAGTTCATTTTAAGAAGGGCTCTGATAAACTAGAGCATGGCCCAGGGTGGGCAGGAGGGTGACCAGGACTAGTAATTAGTGTCCCTGTCAAATGAGTACAGTTGAAAGAACTGGCATGGTTTAACCCCGGGGAATAATCGGTGGAGGTAGGCAGGAGGAGGCAACAATGCCATCTTCAAAACCCTGGACCTCTCCTCCACTGCTCGCAGTGGCACAGTAGGTGGAAGTAATAGGGGGCCCAAATTCAAACCCAGGATTGTGCTGCCTCCAGCTACAGAGACACCCTTCACTGCAGAGGTCCCACAGCAGTGGCTGGCTGACCTGCTCAGGGGAACTGCAGGTGGAGTTCCTACATTGGGCAAGAGGTTTGAACTGGGTGGTCTTCAGCTCCAAGAATCCGTGACGGTCCCACTTCATTTATCATGAATAGGACTGACTCTCTTCAAGAAACCTTGCTTGCCAGGCTAGGCCACTGTGTGGCAAAGCCCCTTGGAGGTCCATTCAGATTGTTTTCCAGGTCAGCTGCTCAGAGTAACCCATTCCTGTAATAGGGATTCAAAAATTAGCCATTAACTAAGTAACTTCCTACCTGTCACCAGGGAGTGACCAATCTCTAACGACTTCTCATTAGTAGAAGATAATTTGTAAGTTAGAGAATTGATTTCCATTACATCCTATGATACCATGGCAAATGTCAGCAGAAGTTTATTGCAATGTATCAACGGAAGGAAACTCCACAATGAGATGTCCTGAATTCCTCAAATTCCCTATTTCATATTCCTCTCCTCCGGTTGCTTTTAGAACGTTGAATAGCAGTCCTCTACTTTTTAAATAAAATCAGACACAAGCCAGAAATAAATTAATGGAAGTACATGAAATTAGACCATATGAATTTTTCCTTAAATTATTTTAGTTTAAAATTTTTTCCACCATCATTTAGACTTAACTTCTATTTTTGTCGGTAATTTCTCATTGCCTGCTCCTTTTCTTCTCCTTCCTGTCTTTCCTTTCCTTTCATCTCCTTTTCCTCTAAGGATTCAAAATTTTTTGAACATTCTAAGGACTCAACATCACTTAAAAACATTTTTGTGGGGCCAGTGAAGTTTTGGAGCTGCTGCATTTAATACTTAGCCGAACCCTGGAAACCAAATCTGTAGCCGAACATTTGGCTTTGGTTTAGAGGCAGCAGTCGAAAAAGGGAATTGATATGCAGGTGTGGTGCAAAGCTGGTCTTAAAAATACAGATGTTATTACCTCTGGGCCCTGGGGACCTGGAACAAAATACAGCGAGCCACCCCCAGAGGTGAAACAATGGTCATAAAAATGGTTTCTCGATCCGTGAGTTTTGCTGAGCTGTCTCTTTGCAACATTTAGTGACTACTTAATAACACCAACAGTTCTTTTCAGCAAAATTGCTAACATTTAGGGAGCAAGGTTATGTAAAACAAAATTGAATTATGAAAACAATTTTCCAGTTAGCTCTGACATTTATTTCTGTTTATCTTTTTCCTCAAAGGAGCCATTTACCAGTTCCTACCCGGCTGGCATGAGCTGATGTCCACAGACCCCAAACAATCAGCACACACCTCTGAATAACAAGGGTCCTTATTTTCCACCGCTGGTCCTAGCCCAAAGCTTGGAAACACATTCAGTCATGGAAAGATCTAAAACCAAGAAGTATCAAAAGTGGCCTTTTGAAGAAAATTATGATGCTTGTTTAACCCCACTTAAATTTTCATAGAACTTCTCTCTTAGCCTAGTGCTGTTGGAGGTAGTCTTATTTTGATGTAGAAACAGCGTGTATTGATGAGCGAAACTTAAAGACAGAGGCACATTCCAGTAAAACTGAAAATGCACACGCCATAAAAGCAAGCAATTTCACTTCGAGGTATATACTTGAGGGCAACTCTCCCACATGTGTGCATTTAACAACAGTTAAAATGAATAAACTAGATGCATATGTGTCCATATGGATAGATCTCAAGAAGGCAGAGTGAAGAAAGCAAGCTACTTAAGACACTGTTACCACCATGCAAATTTTTAAATAGAACACAAACATAACAATGTAAGAGCATGGATACTCCCCAGCTTCAGAGATTGCCTCTGGGGAGGAGATGGGGGTAGGGAGAGATATCAATAACATTTTGATAATGTTGAAGAGGCATTGATATATATATATATTTGATATATATACATATATCAAATAAAAAATGTATTTTGTTATTGTTAAATATATGTATTTAACAAAAGTTTGATTCAGTGAGTACTTGGGTGTTATTTTCTATGCTTTTCTGCAGCTTTACATATCTTACAAGTTAAAAATAAAGCCCGAACTAGGGTTTAAACAAAAAGGATGGATGTGCTAGCAAGCACACAGGGGAGTCTCCCTCCAAACCTAGCAGAGTGGGGACAGTTGGCATCTGGGAGAACAAGCCGAGACACTAGTCTTTGGAGAGGACAGAAGTACCATTTCATTCTTTGCTCATTCAGCAGTCTGCTCCTAAGATGTCCATAAACGCTTCTCCTTCAATGACGTCACTTCCCAATCACATTCTACTTGTCTGGCACAAATTTTTATATTCCTACTTGGTGATAATATAAATCGAAATTTCCATTGCTCCTATTTATTCTGTTACTCTGTGGCTCAAGTTATCTCTTCTCTCTGTACATTATATTCAAATGTTTAGACCCAAACAGGACATATTAGTGAGTGGCACAACCAGCATCCTATTTCAGAAAGAACTTTATTTGCTAAGTGGAAATAGATACCTACACATGGAGGGAGGTCCACCTGACAGTAGCAGTTAGTTTTTCCAACTCGGTTGGAAATTCCACCTCATTTTTCCTATTTCAGATTGGAGATCCTGAACAAGGAGTGAGGTTATCTAAATGTTACATAGTATTACTTCGTTCAGCTAGTCTCTATTCAACTTCTCTATCAGGAGTGACCAGCCTGTGCCACTAGAATTACATAGAGCTCTTTAGAAATTCATGTGCATTCCCAGAAGTCAGCTTGAAGAAAAACATTGGATGCACTGCACATTGTTTTGATGCTGAGGTTCAGAACCTTTGAGAGTGCTGAGAGGAGGCACTGAGGAAACAACCCAGTGTTTGGGATCGGACAAGTGGAGGGCTGTAGATCCCAGCTTGCCACTTTACCACCTGTCAGGCCTTAGCAAAGTTGCCTAACATCTCTGATCTTTTGTTTTCTCATCCAGGAAATGAGGTTGGTAATTCCTACCTTATGGGGTTGATAAGTGAGATAAGTAATGTAAAATGCTTATTACGGTGCCTGACATATAGTTAGCATTTGAAAGCACAGTTGTACTTTCCCCTTCCTTGTCCCTGACACAAGACGTAGGTAAAGATATGTGAATGATACACTTCTCTATAAAGACACGTGATTTGCCTGCAGTGCTTTAACGTAGCAAAAATGGGGATCCAGCTTTGATCAGATTGGCATATCAAGGTTTTTGCCTGGGGATTGTAACCATCCATATGCCCTTTACCAACAAAGGTCATCTTCTTGCATGATGATTTGTCATCAGGAGGGCATTGGGATTAGTTCAGTGTTCTAGCCAAATAATTCAGCTGAAACAACCCTGGTGATAATGGTGGTATCCAGTGACCATAATTAGATCTATGAATTCTGTATGTGATCTTGTACAACTTGAGAAGTGAAGCTTGGGTGGATAAATTCAAGCTGGGCCTGTGCTGAGCCATCCCTCCCTCCAGCCTGCACTCACTGCCTTAGTGACCCTGTTGCTGGTGGGGGCATATCGTAGCCCTCAGGTGGGATGCAAGTTGGAAAGGTCAACAAGCAGCAGCGTTGATGGGCTGGAAGTCCAGCCTGTTTCCAGTCTCTCTATCAGCTACCCATCTTGGTATCATCTTGGGCAAATAACCTCCTGGCTCTAAATCTCTTGGTCTTTAGAGATGGGAATGCAAGATGTTAGACTAGATGATTTTTGGAGCTCTTTGTGGCAGTATTCTGCATGTTTATGATTTCTTGTTCTTTCCAAGTATGATTAAGACTAAAACGACCAGTGCTCTATTCTAAAATGCACATTTTTTTCATATTTTAACATCTAGGATGTCAGGGTATAATTTAAAATTGATGGTAATTTAAAAAGTGAAAGATTTATGCCATCTGAAGAGAAACCAGAGTATTCAATTGATGGCAATTTAGATTGCTGTGAAATATGGCACTAAATGCAGGAGAAGTGCACATAATAAGTGCTATTTTGTCAAGAGTTTCCACAGAAAAAATTGAAAATTGCTGTCCAAATATTGACTGACAATGAGAGTGTTCAATTCTCATCACTTCAATAGAGATTGTCAACAGAAAACAACCTGGGAGCTGCTAGGACAGTTGTCCCAGAGGAGGAGTTTGGGTGCCCCTGAAAGTTCCTGTCAGCCCTGAGATGCTCTGACACACTCATGTTATTTCAGTTACCTGGTCAGTTATTTTGTGTACTCATGAAGTAACTCTAGAGAGTATGGGAAAAAACAGAAGGTGGTGTATGGGAATGACATGGTAATGTACCTGTTAAATAGGTACATGCATTTCCATTGGAATGTTTGAGCTCCTACTATTCTGATCAGCTGAGCATTACTATATCTCTCACACATTGATTAGTTTCAAATAAATGTGTTTGGACACTAAAATGACAGTGAAAATAATTTCATATTTGTTAATGGCTTAAACAGTCCTTTAGAGTCTTCTAGAAACTCAAAGGTTATTTGCTATGAGCATAGCGCCATATAACAGAACATATTTATTCTTTGTACTCTAGATAAATGGAACTTCCATGTTAATTCTTATCCTGGTTCTAGAGGAGATATTACTTGATTATCACTAGTAGTGATTTTTGGTTGCTGTTGAGTTTATCTGCATAAAGGGAAGCCATTCATTAGTCAGAGGTGACCTGTTGTTTGATTTGTCAAGCCTTCATAATGATCACGACACATGTTGTCTGTAGTCAGTCTCACTATGGCTTTTAGCATGGCTAGGAGCCAAAGTGATACTGAACTTGACTGTCCCAAGAATACAGCCCAGAGATTTGGTGCAGTTGATCTCAGAGGAGCTGCTTGAAAAGTGATTCCCAATGCCAAAATCTGGGATCACTTATCCCAAAGGCAGTATTCGAGGGCTGGGTTTGATTTCTGGGTTTCCTTAATTGACAGTAGAAATCTCAGTTTATCACATGTGCCATGAATTTGTTAGTCTGAAGGAATTAATCAAAATGCTGTTTCTATAAACATTTTTATTGATTCATCATTTCTGAAATCATGCAGTTTATGAGTTGGTCCTATTTTGGGTAATAGCAATTACTTATGAAAGCTGCTAGATCGTTTCTGTCAAGCTTAATTAAACCTTTTCTGCTGGGAGACTTTTTAAAGAGTTTGTGAACTGTTGACTGTTGATACCATGCTCCAGATATTACTCATAAAATGGAATCTCTACCAGTAAAAATAACTCAGAGGCATCAAACCTCCAAATCTGGAAGCCAGTCGACTCCTTCTAGACAGATTCCATATGTCTTATTACTTCATCGCAGCTCAGCATTTGGTCTTGTGTATTATTTATAGGTGGGAGTCAATTTTTTTCTAAATCCTTTTTCTTTTTTTTTGAGAGGTCTACTCCATTTTTTACTGTCATCCTTTTGTAAAGTTTAATGATGTGAAATGCACTGAAGGACCAATGGAGACACTCAAAAGAGCAACCTTTGTAGGAGTCTCTGATGAAGAGCTTAATTAGCAAGGGATTTTTTTTTTGACCCAATTATGGACCCTGAGGAAAAATCTAGAACTGTAAGGTTATCTTTACCTATGCAGTATTAGAAGCATGGAAGAATGTTAGGGTAAGTGAAGGCTTAGGACAGGAGTAGCAATGGACCTAAATTGAAAGGAAGTTTGATTGAAGGGGTCCACTTGAGCTGCACTGGGTTTTGATTGATTAAAAAAAATGTGAGAGGAATTCAGACTGAGCAGTGGTTCAAAGACAATAAAGAAGAGTCTTCTCCATTGGAATAATGGTTGGATGACCATGGTGGTGCCAGTTGATGAAGGTCTTGGTAATTAGGAGTCCCTGAAGAGTTTTGAGTGGAGAAGTGATATAATGAAAGCAATATTGTAAGAAAATAATTCAGTAGCATTGGTTAGAAGTGGAAGGAAGCAATAAGGATAAAGAAAACTGAGATGCAGACAGCCCGGGTGGCTCAGCGGTTTAGCACCGCCTTCAGCCCAGGGCGTGATCCTGGAGTCCCAGGATCGAGTCCCATGTCGGGCTCCCTGCATGGAGCCTGCTTCTTCCTTTGCCTGTGTCTCTGCCTCTCTTTCTCTCTGTGTGTGTCTCAGGAATAAATAAAATCTTTTAAAAAAAAGAAAAAGAAAACTGAGATGCAAGAAGACCAGTTTCTATTATAATAGCAAGGAATAAGGTTATGGTTGAGTAACATAACAATGGAAGTCACAGGACTGGTGCCAATGCTCTGGCATTAATGACAACAATAGCTACTGTTTATTATGTACCAGGCATTATTACTAAGGGGTTTACATTGAGTATTTCGGTTTAATCATCACAACAACCTCATAAGTACTATTATTGGTCCCATTTTGCAGATGAAGGAACTGAGACTTAGAAAAATTAAATGATTTCCCCTAAGTAATTGGAAGAATGAGAATCTCAGCCTAAGTCTCCTGATACCTGAACCCATGCTATAAAAGAAGGACATATAAGAACCATTTGAAGGGTAAAGATGAGAACTAGCCAATATTTATTTAGCATTGTATTTGGTAGTAGAACAGCTTAAATAGTTAAGATCCAGTATTTTAATAATTTAAAACCCAAAAAGAGAATCATACAACATGAACCAGGCAGATGGCATAGGTTGGGTTCCCCAGGAAATAGACTTTGGGATTTGGATACAGGCAGCTTACTGGAGAGAGTACTTGGGATCAACATCCACGAGGGAGGAGGGATGCAAGAATGGGCAGATAGAACAGGGGCTTTAGCTGATCTCAGGGAGCTCTAGAGCTGGACTGGCTCTTCAGATTGTCCCAATAAAGGCAAGGGGGCCAGGCCTCTATACTCCTTCATCAAGCAGTCAGTGGATGCTGGCTGCCCCTGGAAGGGAGGGTCACCTTGAAGCAAAGCAACTTCCTTCTGCTGATGACAGGTCTTGGGGAGGGACTCAGCTGTGAGTCCCCAGCCTCAGTCCTGAATGGAATCTGGACAGCACACCAAACAGCATCCACTGCAACAAAGCATAAGAACATATTATATTTTTGAATTATCTGCTCTTCAGTTTGTAAACACCTTAAGTCACATTTTTAAAGAATATTCCCTTTGAAAGTACTTTTTGGTGTAGAGGAGACACCCAATAAATCTGTCAGTAGATTTCTTTGCCATGGAATGGTGGCCTGAGTTCTAGCTGAAAATAATCATTATGGGAGGCGTTTGGGGGGTGTGCGTTTTAATTGAAACACTGTGTTTGTACTCATTTGGTGTTAATGTGTAAATCCAATATTGTTTTCACACCTGCCCTCTTTTTATGATGCCTTGTTCGTTAAAAAAAAAAAAAAAAAGTCTAGTCTGGATTTCTTGCTTCAAACTACAGAAAGGGCATGGCCAACACTGGCCAGAGATCCAACTCATACGGTGTCATGCAGTCATCCTTCAAGTCCATCGAAAAGACCTAATTGGATATGCCTGGAGAGAGGAGCTGTGTGGACAAGACCATGTGCTAGAATCACCTAGGGAACACTGCTGATCTTGATAAATATTAGGTACATACACACAAAACCCTTGGACTTCACCTCCTAAAGAATCTGATTTCTGGTGGCTGGAGTGGGGTCCAGGCATACTTATTTTCTAACAGCCTCCAAGATTCACCAGAGTTTGAGAATCCCTTTCTAGTGGGCCAGTGGGATTTTTGATAAAGAGTCTTTGGGGATAGATCACCTATTGGACGTGCTGGAGCTCTTCAGTAGGCTAACTCTCAGAATGAAAGATCTTCTTAGAGGAACTGGGGACTATCATCTAGAAATGGGAGAGAAGATAGATGTTTGAAAAACTCTGCACTCAAAAAAGAAGGACAAAAGGACACAGAACAGAATTAGGAACTAGAGAGCAGGGATAGGGATTTTGAAAACCCACGAAGATTCCTATCATAGGTCTTCTTTCATCTCCTCTTATTTACATTCATTACTTTACACATTGCTCGAAAATGAAGATGTATCTTGTGTTTATCTTGATGGATAGCAAATAAGTGGGAGCTGGTAAGCAGGGATCTTATTCATTCATGCAATAAGCCTTAATTGAGCAGTTACTATATTCCAAGCACTGTGCAAATGGTAGTAGTGCAGAAACCAGAAGATTCACCTTGTGCCTTCAGGGAGCTCATAGTCGGAGTGGGTGGAAACTGACAGGTGATAAAGCACTAATGTAGAAAAAGGCACAGAGACTGGGATAGTCGATAAACATAGTACCTGCAAACAATGACAATCTTGTCTCATCTTTTCCAATCCTTGTATTTCTTATATCCTTTCTGTGTTTCATTGCACTGACCAGGACCCCCATATCTTATTGAAGAGCAGTAATTGTGGGCGTCTTTGTCTCTCCCAGACCCTAAAAAGAATGTGTCTCAATTTTCTCTTTTGAGAGTGACATCTTCTCCAGGTGGGTTTTGGTAGATAACCATTTTCAGGATCAGAAACCGCTTCTCTATTTATAAGTGTTTTTAGAAATGTTTGATCTTAAATACAAATTGGACTTCAACAAATGCTTTATTGAATTGCATCTTTTGAAATGCCCATATGATCTTTTTCTTTGATACCAATGATGGAATAAATACATTGATAGATTTATCAAATGTTGTGCCATCCTTATATTCTGGGGTAAAAATCACTTGCCTGTTCTTATTACCATTTTAATCCACTACTGGATTCCATTAATTAATATTTTTTCCAGATTGTGCTTGCGAAAGTAGAGAACATGGGTTTATTATTTTCTTTTCTTTCATTGTTCTTATCTAGCTGGCATCAAGGATCTACTAATGTCATTAAATGAGATGGGCAGCTTTCCTTCTTTTTCTGTACTCAGAAATAACTTATGAAGTGAGGATTATCTGTTCCTTGAACATTTGGTAGAACTTACCCATAAAATCATCTAGGTCTCCTGCTTTTGAGGAGAGAAGTAGGGCCCAGGGAGATTCTTTATTGTTCTATCAGTTTAGTTGTGGTCAGTGGTCTACATAAGTCTTCTGTTTCTTTTGTGTTGGTTTTGGCACCCATTTTGTTTAGATGCTGATGGGAAAAAAAAAAAAAAAAAGATGTCCACTTGGGTGATTCAGGAGGAGAAATAGTGCTCCAAGAGCTATACAAGGACAAAGAGGCATCCTATCTCAGAGCCAGAGGACTATCAGAATACATTGTCTATGAAAAGGGGATTTAAATACCCCTTCTCTGACTAGTGTGTTATGTTTGTTCTAAGAAGGGAGCTTCAAGAGGCAAGATGCTTGGCCCATGTAGGTTGGTGCGGGCTGAGAACTCTCTGACATCTTCATCTGTGACCGGTGTTAATAGTTTTTCATCCTGGCGTTGACCTTTTCTGGATCATTGACTAAGGCCTCAGGCAGCAAAAGGCCAACTAAGGCTGAGAAACCTCTCAAGGAGAGTATGAGCTTACATGTAAACTTGTCACTAGATGAGAAATAGGTTTAACTTTTAGGACACAAATAGCCGATAACTGGCCTTCAGAGGAGCTTGACCAGGGTTGTGAAGGGTCCAGAAACCTTATATGAGGACTGCCTGTTGGAGCTGGACAAGAAAAGGATAGTAAGAGGCATGACAAATGTCTTTCTTATATAAAAAGAATCGCCATGGAGTGGGCCAGGTTACCAGTTCTTACCACTATGTGGTACCAGAAGGCTGGGGAAAACAGATTTGAGTGCAGAGTAAGGAAAGAGGTTTCTGGTGGTGCCTTGAGTCCTCCGTTGTTAGAAAATTTTATGTGAAGGTTTTATCAGAGCATCTTCTGGGGCGAGGCAGGAATTCAATTTTGAAAATGAATTTGAAATTCAAGTGAGGGTTGCTAGCCGACTGTGCATCAAGAAGACATTTTAGAAAGGGTCTCAGGTGGAACATTCCCTGGCCCCTTCCATATTCCAGATTCTGCACTGGATATTTTTATATCCACAACCTCCTTAATGCTTCCTAACAACTCAGTGCATTACTTATCCCCATCCTAAATGGGAAGACACCAGGGATCCGAGAAGTTAAATAACTTGCCTGAGGTTGACCAACGCCCAACTTTGAACCGAGGTGCATCAAGCCTGAGACCATTTGGACAGAGACCAGAGGTGCTTCCACTTTGATGCACATACAGGAGTCTCCTGGAGAACTTGTTAAAATGCAGCTTCTGTTTCAGGAGGTCCGGGGTGGGGCCTGAGGTTCCACATTTTTTTTTTAATTTTTATTTATGATAGTCACACAGAGAGAGAGAGAGAGAGAGAGAGAGAGAGGCAGAGACACAGGCAGAGGGAGAAGCAGGCTCCATGCACTGGGAGCCCGATGTGGGATTCGATCCCAGGTCTCCAGGATCGCGCCCTGGGTCAAAGGCAGGCGCCAAACCGCTGCGCCACCCAGGGATCCCGAGGTTCCACATTTAACCAGCAGAACCCAACAATGCCGACGCCATACTCCAAGGAGACCCTTGGAGTATTGTGGGTATGGATAGTCTTGATAAAGTTGTTCGGGAGTCTGATTACACATGGATTTGATGACTCTATTTTCCAAGTAAGAAAACCAAGAGAAAGAAGGAAGTGTTCCCCAGCGTCTGCCCAAGGAAGTCTCTACCCATGGGGCCGGCAATGACTGAAATAGGGTCGTTCATCTCATCATTTAACCAGTATTTACTGAGTGCCCACAGTGAGCTGGAGACTGTTCTAGGCACTTGAAATGCAAAGATAAACAAGGCCCTTTTATAATCTAGTGGAGTGAGCCTAAACCCAAACAATTATCATGGGGTTTGGTTACGTATCTACCTCACAGTTTTCCTGGCCCAAACCCTTGAAATACCCTGATTTTTCTCACTCTGTCAGCCTCTATGTCCAATCTGTCACCAGGTTGGCTCACTATGAATAAACAATATAGAAGAACTGCCAGAAAACTAATGGAGGCTCTGTCTGCATGAAGAGACGCGTCCTCAACTAGCGCTCTCTGCCCAGTCAGCCCACAGCTGGATGACTGGCTTCAGATCTCTGGGACCTATCTCAGCGGGAACCGTGACAAACTGGCCTTCATCCAGGGGAGCGCAGCCAGACCGGGGAGGAGACCTGAGCCATATTACATCAAGCACTGTTGAAAGAACTGGCAAAGTCGATCTTGCCATCATCTCCAAGATGGAGAGCCTGAGGGCCCCTGAGGGCCTTGGCCAGCTCCCTCTGCCTCCATGCCCCCTCGGATGACTCCTGTCTCTCAGGCCACACTCAGACATCCCCTCCCTCACTAGCTGAGCTAAAACAGCCTCCCCAAGGACTCCTCACATGTCCGTGTTTTCGTTCCTTCCTAGCTCTTATCACCTCTCTCCAGTTGCACCTCCATTTCTTATGTCTTTGTGAGGGCAATTTGAGCAGCTCAGCTCTAGAGGATATGATACACTAGAAGATGCTCAGGACTTCCCTTTGGAACATTCACCCTTAGGTTGCCTTTTCCTCATCCGGCAGCCCTGCACTACCTCACATCCCACACCTACACTGTTGTGTCAGCCTCTCCATAAGTTTCTCTTTGTTTACTTACCACCACCACTCCCCTACCCCTGTCCCCATCCCCAAGCAACTCCATCCTGTGTGTAGCTACTAGAACCGTCATTCTGTCTCATTAGGGGGATTTTGATGACATTTTCAGCTCCCAGGGCCCTGTTTTCTCGGGCTACCTTGCCCGTGGGACAGGTGATGCCTTGTTCTGGGACCCCCCCTTGGCTCCTTGGCCATCCCAAGCCGACATGGTCATGCCCCCGGTGTGCTCAGAGAAGGGCCTTCCTCCCCCTGCAGCCGGGGTGACTGTCCTCCTCCCGCCTTAAGTTGGAATCTCTCAATAAAAGTGGGGACACTTCCCAAGCATAAAATTTGTGTCTCCCTCTCTTTGTGTGCTGGTTCCCAATCACTTTCTTACTTTCCTGAAAATGTGTTGCTATCTAACCACATTTTAGAGTTCCCCCAATTAAAAAAAATAAAAGAGAGAGGATAAACAGACAAAACAAAACAAAAATCCTCCTTTAATCAATGCTTGCTGAACTGGTGCTTCAGACAAGCACTTCTGAGGCAAATGGATGACCACATGGATATTTCCAGGGAGGGGCAGGGGATGTGGAATTGGCACAGCGTTCTGCTCTGCCTGTCACGGCCCTGTCTTTGATCTTTAATTAGAGCCATTCTAGGCAGGGCTCAGTACACTCTGAAAACACACTTTGTGATTAAAAAATGTGCAGTACATCAGCCAAAACATTTGTTTATATTTTACCCCCAATTTCAGGGTTCTTGTTTCTTGTCATGCTTTCCTTGAGAACTTTCTTTATGTAATTAAAGAGGTGCAAGCGCTCTAGCATGACTCTGTGCAGTGGAAACACAAAGCATTTTTCCCTCCCCTGAGACAGAGAAAGGTTTCTTCCCACCTTCCAGGGACAAAGTCCGTAAGGAGCGGCAACACACCCAAGATTGCTGCAACGTTTCCAGAACAGTAATAATAATCAGGCTGTCCAAGAAAGAAGGAACTTCATAAAGAAATGAGACCTTCCAAACAGGGCCTCTTGCAGGGTTGGGGATCCCCTCCGAGGAGTGAGGAATGTACTAGTGTGTGTCTCCAGTTCTGGTGCAACAGGGTTTTTCTCGACAGTGTCACTGTTCATATTTTGGACCAACCATTTTGGCCGGAGGGCTGTCCCATGTTTCATAGGATGTTTAGCAGCATCCCTGGCTTCTACCTGCCAGACGTCTGTGGTGCTCTCCCTCTGCCTCCACCAATTACACAATCAAAAATGTCTCCAGACATCTCCAAATGTCCCCAGGGGAGAGCACTATCTGTCCCCAGAGACAGACACCACCGCATGAGACAGACTTGGAATGAGATCCTTCTAAGAGGTGGGCTCTGAGGGACCCAGAGCAGCTGGTGCACAGTAACATTACCCGAGAGGCACTCACCAACTTGCAATGGCCAGGCCCATGCCAGACCAAGTCAGTTAGAGTCTTGCAGGGTTAGGCCAGGAATCAGTAGTATTTAAAGGCCTCCACCCACCCAGGGACTCTAATAGGGTTATTAGAGAGAGAGAACTCTCTCAGGGTTAAGAGAGAGAGAACTTTGGAAGAAGGGATAGTTTCATGACCTCCATCAGAGGCGTGAAAGGAGCAGTGACCCTGGGACATCTCAATGTCATAACAGGAGAGTCGGATGAGAAATGCCAAGATGGACAACCAACTATCCTAAGTCTGCGATTGCTCCTTCTGTCTTCCTTAGTGGCTGGGAGAGCTCTCAGATGTCCTGGGAAGGGCTGGGGAGGCTGGTAACGTCCCACAGCCAGCTGTGAGGGGAGGAAACCTAAGTAGTCGAAGGGTCCTGGAGATTTTAAAAAGGAAAAGGAGGCCGAGACTTTGAGGCCTATGGGAGGAGGGAAGGAGGGAAAGAAAGACTAAGAGAGGAAGCAGCCCTGAGGCTCAGAAGTCCATCTTGGCCACTTGGCTCCAGTTCACCAAAGGCAGGGTAATGGTTTCAGCAGTACAGGCTTGAGGGTCTCATGAGGTCCCCCATTTTCCTCTGTGGTACGTAAGTCCTCTGCTAAAGGGACAAGAAAAACAGTGGGCTGCTTGAATGTCAGACTTGAAGGTTCAGGACACTATCATCCCACCTAACATCCCAAACTAGGAAGTCTCCAGTCATTTTGCATTCTGATTCGTACTACAGCAGGGAGGTAAAGGGCATGAGCTTTAGGAGTCACTAGGTTTGTCTTCAGTTCTTGATTCCAGGTCTTACAAGTCAAGAGCTCTTTGAGAAATAACTTGTTTTACCTCCCTGGGCCTCAGTGTTCCTATCTATAAAATGGGGATAATCAGCATTACAGTTTCATAGAGCTGGCACAAGAACTGAATGAAACAATGCACTGAAAAGCACTGAGTGCAGTGCTCACTAAATATTTGCCACTGTCATTGTTTATTCTGTGGCCCCAATATCTAGTGGTCAAGATGTCCTGTTTCGTGTTCCTTGGAAGTGTCTTTGAAAGTATGGCCCCCTCATTCCCATCTCTTTTGGTCTTGCCTGAGTTCTGTGCCACTGGTCACCCCTTCTGGCAAGTCCACCTTGCTCTGCCACCCAGCTAACCTCTCTCAGGAGGCACTAGGCTTGTGTGACTCCTGATTACAATTTCCAGAAGTTCTTTGCAAACCAACAGGGTGAATTCCAAAAGCCATATGGCCAGACCCTACTTCGTGGGCCACCCTGTGGTTTCCCAGTGCTTCGGAATTGTTAATTTGGGTTCCCACGACCAGAGACTATTGACTGGCTTCCCTTGCTGGTGTTTGAAATGTCTGCATGTTTTCAAGCCTCTCTAAGTATTAGTTGAATGAACTCCTCTGTCCACAGTTTATATATCTTGGACTGAAGTGTTGCACATTTTTTTCCTGTTATGTTTTAAATATAAAGTTGTGTTTTCCCAGCAAGTACTGTAAGTGATTTGGAAAAATTGCCTGGTCCTGATTAATTTCTTTTTTGTATCTCATGTAGGGTCTTGTTTATTTATATTAATAAGAAGACTATACAAACAGCTTACATGTGAAATTTTTCTCCTGAGGACACAGAGGCTGATGATAAAAGGCTAGTTCACGAGTGAGGGAAGGTTGAAATCTGGGTTCTTTCAGCTCTTCTCCTAGCCTAGTGCTGCATCAAGTCTCCCCATTACTATGACACCCCCAGGTCTCCCCAGTTTGGCAGCTTACCTGACACCTTGCCCTTTTCTCTGGGGATCAAGATAGGACAGGAAAGGAAAGAGAGCTTAAGGAAGGAAAGCAACTGAAAGACCAAAATCAAACTCTTTGGAACCCCTGGGCACTTGTTGACTCTCAACAGGAAATTGCTTCCAGGAATATTCTGTTGCATTGCCCACAGAGTTGGACTCTTTGGGTTCCTGTTCTAAGTCAGGCGTACAAATGACCAGCTCCACCTGTGACAGCGATTCCACGGAGGGTGAAGACAGGTGTAGCTGGAGAAACGTGGTGGCTTGAAATCAAGAACAGTATTTCTCTTGAAGGGACAAATTTTGATTCCTTGAACGTACAGCTCACCTAGGTACTGGTATAGATTTTGAATAGCTGTCTTCCTATTAGTTTGGTTTCCTCCTATTACAATTATCAATAATTGTGAACTTCTTTGTTTCCCTCCATAGACTGGGAGGCAGATGATGAGAGAGGAAAGTCAGCACAGCATAATGGATAAGGACAGGGGACTTAGCAACAGATAAGCCTGATTTTAGTTCTCCCTCTGTGCTTACTAGCTCCCTAACTGGAGGAAAGTTGTCTGATTGCACTCTTACTCAAAATTCGGTCTTATCATCTGTCAAATGAAAGAATAATAGTAGCCACGTCACTAGGTTGTTCTGAGGACTAAGTGGGATCACAAAAGTAGAGCACTTAGCAGAGTGCTTGGCCTACCCAAGCCAGCACAGCCAGCAACAACAGGGATGGCTTCTATAAGTTCCTTGAGAACATGGAGTCATCTGTTGACATCGCCAACTTCTAGATCAGTATCTAGAAAGGAGAGTGTCTGAAATGAATCAATGAATGTCATGCCCATGCGTTCAGGTCTTTGCCATCTTCAATGTAAGTATTTAGGTAAATGAGAGCATATCTGTGGCCCATGGGCACATTGGGTACTTTGGCCACAACCAGGTAGTTGATGGTCTTAAATTTCTATGCAATTCGAAAGAAAGAGTCTCCACTGGGGGGATAAATCACATGGTAAATGTGAGCAGAGAAGGGCAATGACTTAGGGCACTGAGAGGATGGGAAGAACACGTTGAGGAAAGATGGATCAGAACTGAGAGGAAAACACTAGCCTCAGAGGTGAAGGGCAGAGTTTCTTGAAGAATCTGATGCTCCTGTGTGGCCAGGGTAGCAGCACATTCAAGGGGAAGACCTCTCTAGGTAAACTGTACAAACACTATGTGGAGGCCACTCCTTTGAGCACCTAAGTTTGTGACAATTACATCACGCCATAGTTCATTTTCCTCCATTCTGATTAGCGGTGATTTAAGAGCCTTCACACACCACCACAAATGAGAATTCCATCCTAATGGCTGTCAGCTGGGCTGTGGTTTGCTCGCCATTGTTTGCACACAAAAGCCTGATCCCATTAAGATGGTCAGAGATTTCCTGCCATCGCATGGCCTCGTGCTCACAAACATTTGATGCTATTTAAAGCCTGTTCTCTGCAAATATGCTTTGGTCACATTTGTGCAGTGCCCATTAATTAAGGCCAGATTTGAAGCTCTCACAGCTGTCACTTCTATTAACTGAGTGCAGGGAATATAGGACTTTATTTTTCCAGGAGATAATTTGGACATCAGAGAAAAGCCAAGAGATCCTCGAATCCCTGTGGCACTTACCTTGACTTCCAGGCTTCTAATGAAAAAGCTTCTTAGACAAAAAGGGACACAAAGACCCTTTCACAGAAACCATCAACACTCTCTGCCAAACAGGAGATTTATAGGGTGGGAACACACGCGCGCGCGCACACACACACACACACACACACACACGCTTTATTTGAGGCACCCTGGAAAATGAAAAGCTATCTGGGAAAAGTAATCATGTGAGAAGATGGTCTGACGATAGCAGCCTGGTTTCCTGAGAAGCCAAAAATGGACCAATTTACAACCGTGACTTTGCTAGAAGGCTGAAAGACTTGTCTATTTTCTTTTATATCTACCTTTTTGTAAAGGAAACACATCATGGATTGGTTGGAACACATGATCTTCTGGTTCCCAAATGCTTGAATCAGCAGAGAATCAAAAACATACTCTACAGAGAGATTGCCAGTTATCAGAGAAATGAACTCCTGATTGTTCCCCAGCAGAGTGGAGCAGGAGCACGGGGGTGGAGGCGATACCGAAAATCATCACAACCAGAATATTAACGGAGTGAATGTTTATTAGGTGCTTTACTATGTGGCACTTTGAGTGTATGCATTTTCACGTCTGATCCCATGTGACTCTTAAAAGACTATGAGGTAGTTGCTGCTATATGCCCATTTTATAGACCAGGTAACTGAGGCTTCCCCAGGGTAAGCAGTTTGCCTGAGGCCACCCAGCTGGGAAGTGGCAGGGTCAGAATTCCGGTCTCAGTGAGGGCCGCCTGCCCTGAGGCCCCTACCCATCACCTTCTGCTATCCTAGCACCTGAGCTTTGCACACAGACCAGGGTTTCATCTGGATCTGTCACATGACCGCCAGCAAATCACTTACCTTTTTTGAACCTCAGTTCTTCCACGGAAGTAAAATGGGAAACAAATAATAGCTGCCTCATGGCTAGTATAGTGACTAAATGAAATACAGATAATAAATAAAATGCAGATGTGCTCAACAAATGTCTGTTCCTACTCCTCCCGCATTGCATTTCATTCCAGTTATTTCTTCTTCCCATCACTGGACTGAAGCTCCCACCATCTTCTGCTACAATTGTCCCCGAATTCTTGGCTTTTTCCTGGCTCTTTGTCATGGAGCCCAGCACAGAGAAATCTTTATTTGCTTAGCTCTTGCTAGCTGTCCAGCAGCTGTGCCTTCCATCCCCCGACCCCAGCTGGTCCCCCGGGAATCGGGAGGCTCCTGTGACATCACTGAGCAGAGGACTTGTCAGGAAGAAACCTGCAGGCTTGACTGCTGGCCCCAGCTCTCCCTTCTACTCAGGGATTTCTCACCTGTAAGCAGCTTCCTAAGAGAAGCCCTCTGAACGACAGCGAGCCTCTCCCTCAGAACTGCTTTCCAGATTTAGGTTTTATTCCTTGAGAAACATGGGCATTCCTGCCTTGGCATCTTTTCTGACTTTCCTAGAGGATGAGTAAAAAAGAAAAAAGACAATAATTAACAGGATGCTTTTCAAATACAACCTGGGACTTTAGCTGGAAGACACAAACACTCAAAGGATGCCCTAAGATAGCGATCCTTTGAATTAGGAGTTCAGGTGAGGAGAGGTAAGGACTAGACAGATTTACCGATGGCAACAGAATGAACAGAAGAGTCTGAGTGTGAACGGTTCTCTTATAAGAGCACCCACCATTAGCAAGATAGAAGGGAGTCAGTGGAGTCACTGAGACTTTCAGGTCCGATTAGTCTTTTTAACCATTGTTTACAGATCTTTGAATTCCTCATTTACTTTCAAAACGCATTGGAAATTTTACACAAAAGCTAAAACACCTTTTCCCACAAATTCTTAAAAAGTTTGGCTCTCAGAAAACCTCTTGAGCTGTATACACTGAGAAAGTGCAGCCATGAACTGAGCCTTTGGAAGCCCACGGTGAGGAGACCAGTTAAGGAAAGGAAGGAAAAAGAACGTGGAGGGCCAGGGTGGCCACTGTCGTGCAGCGCAGAGGCATAGGCAATGCTCTTGTGAACGAGTAAGACCAGATTCGATACAGGGAAGATGAAGTCTTTGAGGGAGGAAATCTCTGTAACCTGATGAGAGTGAAAGTCCATGGCCAATTAAGGAGACATGATTGTGCAAAAATTGGTGAGATATTTGGTAGTGGGAGGATAACGGCCAAAAGTAGAGGCAGCATCAAGTTTGGGACTGCGGTGCAGGTCAGATTGCCCATGATCCCACATGAAAATTCCACTTTTTGCAAGATATGGTTACTTTTGTGTAGCGTCATGTAAGCAGTGTGGACAAGTGAATGCAGGATTCTCCAGGTTGTATTTTCAGGAGATTGAAGGCCATTTAGATACTTGTGAGCCTCTGTTTCACTCTGGCTTTGTACAATACATCGAAGTTGTGATAAAAGTCCTGTAGATGCCCCACAGGGTCTTTCACGGGGCTTTCCAAACTATTTGTCATAACCCAGGAGCTTCGGGTTAGAGGTAAATATTGGACCCTTGAAGACTAACACTATCCGTGAAAATCATAAACTGCATGTGGGATTGGCAAGTGTTCTGTATTTATTAGCAGTTTGCCTTTTCTATACGATAAAGAAATAAGGTTTTTAAGGAATTCCAGCTACTCAATCTAAAGCTTTATTATCCTCATAGTCACAGTGCCTTAAAGATGTATCACTGCAATAGTGCACTTTTATTCAGGCATTGCAAAGAAAGAATACGGAACATCGTTTGCATCAGTGCTAGAACTAGTATGATCTAGACTCCATCGCCTAGCATGAAACTCTACATAATGTTTTGGCCGTAGGTTTAAGAAAGCGTCCAGAAGTTCTGTATCGATCGGACTAGTCTGTGTTCTACTTGACCGACAATAACCAAGTATCAGGGGCTTCAAACAGAGATTTGTCTTTCGCCCTAGTACTTGCAGGGCCAGAAGGGTTTCTGTTGGCAGCTGCCATCTAATCGAAATGCTTCAACCTGCAAGGGACATGGGCCCACGCCCACTCACGTCCCATTGAAACTGTGAACCTCCACTTAGAAGTGCAGAGACTGAGACAGGTCAGTAATGCTGAGCAGAGCTTTATCCTACCTTTCTCTTTGCCTAAGAAGAAAAGATGAACATTTTCATTACTTTTGTGAACTGTAATCTTGAAGTGAATCCCGGTGGCTTCTCTTAGGGGTAGGAGGGAGTCTCAATAGTTTGACATAAGTCAGGAGTGACATTCACTTAAGCTAACAGAGTGTCTCTTGGGTTTAAACACTCCGTTTACAGTACAGATCCAAAAAGCGCTAAAGCACAGAGTTCCACTCCACGAGGCTCTAATCTCTCCATTCTAAATATGAGACATTCTCCGAACTGGAATGGAAGCCCCGCCATAACCATAGAATTTTCCCTAATTCAAGAATTCTTATCACTTAATGTGTGCTAGTTCTGAAAGGAAAGCAGAGTTGAATTTTGTACGTTCTTGATCCACGTGCATAGACGTAACTTTGATACAAGGCCAATGGTGTGAGGACTTAAATATTTTAAAACTTGCTGTTACGTTAAATTGCTAATCAACAAAGAACTATGATCTTTACTTTGTGGCTTTGTGTCGCCCTGACCCATTGCCCATGCATCTCTCAGGATTGTCATCTGCTAATTCTTATAGGATGGTCTGAGTCAACTATGAGTAACCTATTTAGTGAAAAGACCAAGCCAGAAAAGCATCCTCAGCCAACTCTATCTGTTAATGCTGAGCGTAGCTGAGATTTATGGAGTGTCTACAGTGTTCCAGGCACAGTGCCAAGCCCTTTACACAGATTGTGATGTTCAGCCCTAACATCGATCTGATGAGACAGGCATTCGATGAGGTTCCATTTGGGGATCAGTAAATGAGATAGGTCCTCCGTACAATCCCCCTATTTGTCCCAACCCATTCTCTTGGGACCACAGATAGGAAATATTTCTTCCATGTGACAAAGCCTCCAATATTTGGTGCCATCAAGCATGTCTGTCTGCTTTTCTGCCTATTAAACACCTCAAGTCTTTATACTATCATTAACAACAATCACAAACTCTTTTTGAGGACTGTGATAAATGTTTGCCTTTTGTGGCTTTCATTGCTGTAATTTTTCTTATTTGAGCATCTTGCCTAACGTCACACAGCCAGCGAGTGGCCAACAGGATTGCAGTCCCAGGAGAACGTGATTTCAAAGACAGAGTTTATAATTATTACTCAGTATTATTACTACTTAATGGTGATTTTATCTTTTTCAACAGTATAGAACTCCTTATGACACCTTTTTTTTTAAGATTTTATTTATTTATATGAGAGAGAGGGTGCAAGAACTGGGGGAGGGGCAGAAAGAGAGGGAGAAGCAGACTTCCTGCTGAGCAGGAAGCCCAATGTGGGACTCGATCCCAGGACCCTGAGATCATGACCTGAGCCAAAAGCAGATGCTCAACCAACTAAGCCATCCAGGCACCCCCCAATTCATTTCTGAATGTTGTTTCAGTTTATAACTCTTGAGAGGAGTTCTTGATTAAGGCAGACAACAAATTGCAAATTTTAGACAGGTAATCTCTTTGATTTCAATAAAAATGGGAGCAGTTTGTCCTGTCCTGTTAATACAGCAGCATCCAGTACATTTGGTGTGTACTACAGTTGAGGATGGTGTGTCTCAATCTCTTCCTGTTTTAAAAATATGACTTAAAGATTATGAAAACCTTAAAACCTTAGAATAGTTTGAAAATTATTGACCTATCTAGCAGACACATTTTATAAATTAAATTAGTCCTGTGACCTATCCAGAGTCTTGGCAGGAAACAGCAGTTCTTAGGCTGACTCTGGTATGGAAACTGACCCGTACAGCCCTTCTTCTGACCTTGGTTAGACCACATGCTTTCTGTGATTTTTTTCTACTCCCATGATTCTGTGGCTCCAGCATTCTGTGTTTAGTGGAAATACTTGCTAAGAAGCCTGATTCTACTATGATAAGCCTCCTTCTTATCTTGTTGGTTGGACCATTTTATTCTTCTCTGTATTTAAAAAATCTGTTACAAAATGAAATTTCAAAGTTATACTTTCTGAAAAGGATAGATGTTTTTATAAAATAAGGAACTCTGATCTACAGCAAGGACAGTGAGTGGTTGTGGCTAACATGCATTGGTACCTGTAAGGTCCAAATTTATAAAGAAATCCAAATTTGATTTTCATGGCCAGCTAGATCAGCGCCCTACACCACCCTTGTATGTGTTCAGTTCCCTTACATTTAAGCTTATATCATAAAAACCTGGTTAAATTTGTTGATGACTCGGAGCCACACCAGAGAGGAAGACAGATGTCCTCACCTCTGCTAATGACAGATTCCTAGCCATCCCCAGAAGCCAATAAGTCATTTTGCTAGTTACTATCTCAATAGCTTTTGTCAACCATGTCACCATTGCCAACTTACTCGAGGCAGGGATTTTCCAGTGTTCAGGTAGACATTTTTCTCTAGCAGTCCAATTCACTCCTTATCTCAGGGTTAATGCCTTGGCTAACTCACAGAACCCACAGGAGGCATTAACAACTCAAAATCAATGTTTTGCTGCAATGCCTATTAAGCTGTAGGTTTGTAGCCTTCCTGTGCTCAAGATTTCCAGAAGTCTCTTTATCTTAAAGGGAATAGGCTGTTTCCTATCATTATTTAAAAACACAAGTTGAAGAAATTGAAATTATACAGTGATTTCTTTGCAGCCCTCAAACATATGTAGGATGACCTTAGATTTCAAGAGGGATTGAAAATCCGCAGGATAGCTACAATAAACTCAAAGGAAAGGTGGCCTTGGGGAAACCCTGACCCATCAGCTCATGGCTCCCTTTCTGCTCATCAAAGAACATTCTGAAGCCTCATAAGAAACAGAAGCTATCTAAAGGATTTAATGTCCCAGACCCCTGGGTCTGCACTGGAGAGAAAGTCTCCATCAAACCCTTTTGGGACAACAGGAAAAGGTGATTGGGAGAGCTTTTAGTGCTAGGGCTTCCAGCAGCATGAGGGGACAGTGGATAAGAGAGGACTCAAAGCTTCTGGGAAATTGGAGCTGGCCCATGAGTGTGAAGGGGAAGTCCAAGATAATATTAATATGACTCCTTTCCATGAAAGGTCAGGGAAGAGCAGGCACTCAGAAGTCACCTTTCCATCTACCACCTGTTAACCCCAGGCTTCATGTCCTCACTCCGTGGACATTTGTTTGGTGGCCTCTGTGTTCCCCTACTTCCAGAGCTATTCCTGTTACTTGCTCTCACAGCTCCTGCTCCTCACCTGTCAGCATGTGCTGTTCCCCACCATGATCCCTGTATCATCACTATGTTCACCCCACCTGTTTGGCCTGCACTTTATCACCCTGCTTCTGAGTTCTTGAGCTTGATAGACATGGGCTTATATCCTGATGCCTCGCTGTGTGACCTTGGGTGAGTCACTGAACTTCCTTCTTCCTTCGTCCCTCCTCTGTTAAAATGGTAGTAAATATTTTCACCCAAAAAAAATCATCAACAAACACGGGTTTCCTTTCTTTCTATTGCTTTTCTTGGTGCTGATGAGAACTCCTGTAGACCTCTCTGAGTAATGAGGGCATGCCTGTCTCGTGGGGCCCAGGGAGTCCATCAACTGTCAAAAGAGAATTTTTGACTTTTTGACTTTGGCTCTGGCTTTCTTTTAACAAGGGTTTATCTTGCTCTGCCAGAAAAATGCTTTTCTTTTTACTTCGATATTTGGGGCCATTTCACATTCTTTAAAAGTACACGCAGGCCATTCTCTTACTAAATAACATTCCAAGGCGGCTATTGTTTTTAGCTAGGAACGAGTATCATTTGTTTGTATTTCTTTGAATGTGCCCTCTATGTTATCTTTAACTTGACTTTGGATAAAACATAATATGTATTGGGTTCCTTCCATGTGTCAGATGCTTTTTGCAAACCATCTGCCTTTAGCATCACAAAGCCAGCCCAATCAATTACAATAATTAATAATTAGAGTTGCTAATTAACATGGGACCATCATTTAATAAAGTACTTTTGGTGTCGAAGCATAAGGAGGCTGGATCCTTCTCAAAATTCCTACTTTTACTCAGTTTTCCACACCTGAGCTAGAGTTTTTTCTTGAGCTGGTACAGCTTCAGGCTCTCCTTTCCACCTGGAATCAGGGACTCAAATATAAGCATAATGCCTGGGAGGAAATAATCAGCTTGTTTAAGTGACAGCTGACATCAGGAAACCTTTTGAGCTAGAAGAATGACATGATGACAGCAGTACCTGCGGAAGATAAATTTCACAGCCACATGCAGGATAGATTACCTGAAACCACAGCATTAGCCTTTCTTATGTGGACACATCTGGGGGGCATGATTTAAAAGCTCATAAATATGATCTGCTTAAAGAAGGGGCTGGTGAAAATTAAGAATTTCAGGGTTCCACCAAAGAAGGTGAAGGATCAATGTTTATCCAAATGGTTTGCATGTCCTAAATATTTGTGTACACAAGTGCATATTGTTAATGGGATCACTTGGAAGCCATGTGTCGTATCAGCCATTGCCCTACCTTTTGGTTTAAACTTGCAAGAGTAGGGAAATTCTCTGCAAGCATGAGAATTATTCATCTGGCTGCCACCTGAATTATTGTTATGGAACACATTGAGTTTGACAGATAACCGTGTTCCTAGCCATCCTTCAAAAGAAGCATGAAGGAGCCCTCATGTTTAAATATTTCAGCCAAATTTCTTCCTGCTGAGCATGCGTGGAACACACAATGCCTTTATTTCTTAATGAAATGAATATTCATATTGGATGCATCTATGGTTAGAAGAGAGAAAAAGAAGAAATTATGCTTATTTGATATCTTGGTCATTCCGGCACCATAGAACAAGCTCTTGGGTTGACTAATCTTATCTCCCGTGGAACAGGATGCTTTTCCTTAAGTCATAAATATTTCCCAGCTTGGTAAACCAGCAGTTTCCATTCCCAGGAAGACAAATGAGAAAGATAGTTACTATTTCAGTGAATAATTTTGGACCTAGGACCTTGCTAGGAAATAAAGGGTAGTGTTGTAGATGTTACTTCCCTTGGGTGAACATGGAAAGAGACAACCTGAGAGAGCAGGAGCATGAAGAGAAGCTATAGGAGATGCCAACTCAATTTTAGTCCTCGTGAGAGAGGAGGCAACAGACTACAGGTAGAGCCCACATGGAAGGGTGTTGGGGAAAGCCAGAGGGCAGCCCCCAGAGATATGAACAATAAGGAGGAATTATCCCTATTTGATTTCTTGGCCATTCTAGCCCTTGGTATACGTGGTCTTTGGCCACAGGCCCTGTTCTTACAAGAAGGGTTTCCTCTAGACTAGGGGGCATGCAACTAGAGAGAGGAGAAAGCCTTTTGTTCAAACTCTCTATCACACCTCTGTGTGACCTTTCCTTCTCTGAGCTTTAATAAAATAGGGAGGTCAATATTATTAAACAGGCTGACATATATTAGATGCTTAGCCCATGGTGAGTGCTCTCCCCATGATAGCTGTCACTTATACACATGGGTCTTCCTACTGCCTGGAGTCCCGCAAACTGCTTGCATCCCTTCTTGCATCTGGTTTCCACCCACAAATCCTCTAAGACTGTGCTCCAATATGCCCAGGCTATCAGCTCCATCCATGGCCTCCCTTGCTGTGTTTCTAAAATGAACATACCCCTTTGTAATTTGGGGGGGGGTTTCATAGCTGGTCTCTAACACAAGCCAGGAAAGACTAACAAAAGAAAACACATTTTTAAAACAATAAAGCAGAGAGGGATAATAAATTTATAAGAAAATCTCTGAAAATCTTGATCACCATTGTCCCAGAACATCATGGAAATGCAAATGATCACAGCTGTTTGGTTGTTAAAACTCTGGCTTCAAACACCACCTGAGAATCATATGTAAATGGAGATGAGATTTCACTGGATGGTGCTAACAGACCAGGCTCCTCTGCAGGCATAGAAATTTATGTGCCTTGGGTAAGAAAAAGGATACCTGTGTATGCCCAGGGACGGGGCACTTAAAGCAGGACAGACAAACCCTCAAGAAGGAAAGCACCTCAACATTTTTCCAGCCCTTATTCCATGCCAGTTCTGAACTAGATGTCTTTATCTGCATGTTCTCATTTAATCCCCACAAAGGATTTGAGAGTTACACCTAAATAGCTTTGCTTAAGACTCAGAATGATGATGTCACCTGAAGGTGTAGAGCACATTATGGATGCTCTTAGCCATGTATGTGTCTAGAAGAAAAGACTTCTGGAGATGGGGGAGCATAGAAGAGAAATTTCGGATGATGGAAATGGAAAGAAGGAGGGGCTTCAAGGAGTCTAAGCCAGGAATCCTAAAGACAGAAACATAGGCATAATACAGGTGTAGAACAATAAAGACATGGGAGGGCCAGGAACAGAGAAAGGTTTAAATCTCAGCAAGTGAGCTTCAGATGCAAGGTCAGTTATCAGCTGCTCTCCCATCCACTTGGGGCTTCTGGTTGGCCCTTCACCATCTCTTAGCTTCTCTCCTGCCTTGTCCCTTTCTGCTCTCTCCAGCCCTGGAAGCAAAACCAGACTCCTTCTATTAAGCCATATCTCAGTTTGGCCATTATTTCTTGTTGCCTTGGTTTCTACTGACCCTAGGCCTCAGGATGCCACCCCCTATACCCAAAGCAGTGTATCCAAGTATTTTCACAAAGACCACTTGTTAAAAGGAGTTGCTATTCTCGCTGGTAGATAAAAGCATTCTCACATGGTTATGGGGACATAATAAGCACAAAGGAAAGAAAGATGGACCATTTGAGGTGAGCATACAGTAAAACCCTGTCTCAGAAGGAGCTGGAAGACATCAGAGTGTCATGGAAAAGAGTCCCTAGCAGGAAGCCCTCTTTCTACCACCCTGGAGAAATCACTTCCCCTCCCAGGTCTTGCTTCTTCATCGGTGAAGCAAGCTGCTGGGGGTCCCAGAACCTCTGCTTCTGTCCAGCACTGGAATTCTTAGGAGGCTACCTACGTATGCATGTGTGTCTTACCTCCACCCAGTTCCCCTTCCCTTAAAAATCTCATAGGGAAAAGTCCTCCAAAGGCATTATTTCTTTCCAGTTTGCAATCAAAAAGGTAGTTGTGTCATACTATCTTTGTTTTGCCCAAATGGGAGTGTTGCTGTCACTTAGGGGCTAGTATGCAACTTGAAAAAAATAGAAAGAACATGAAGTAAATAAAGTGACCCAAGAAGCCAAATAATCCAAATGTTCAGGAATTACCTACGGGTGCTACTCAAACACAGATTTCAATTCAGTAAGCCTGGAATGGGGGCCAGGATTTCTAACAAGCTCTCAGATGATGCCTATGCTTGCTGGGCCATGGACCACACATTTTTTTTTATTTTTATTTTTTAATAAATTAATTTTTATTGGTGTTCAATTTACCAACATACAGAATAACACCCAGTGCTCATCCCGTCAAGTGTCCCCCTCCGTGCCCGTCACCCATTCACCCCCACCCCCCACTCTCCTCCCCTTCCACCACCCCTAGTTCATTTCCCAGAGTTAGGAGTCTTTATGTTCTGTCTCCCTTTCTGATATCTCCCACACATTTCTTCTCCCTTCCCTTATATTCCCTTTCACTATTATTCATATTCCCCAAATGAATGAGAACATACACTGTTTGTCCTTCTCCAATTGACTTACTTCACTCAGCATAATACCCTCCAGTTCCATCCGCGTTGAAGCAAATGGTGGGTATTTGTCGTTTCTAATGGCTGAGTAATATTCCATTGTATACATAAACCACATCTTCTTTATCCATTCATCTTTCGATGGGCACCGAGGCTCCTTCCACAATTTGGCTATTGTGGACATGGCTGCTAGAAACATCGGGGTGCAGGTGTCCCGGCGTTTCATTGCATCTGAATCTTTGGGGTAAATCCCTAACAGTGCAATTGCTGGGTCGTAGGGCAGGTCTATTTTTAATTCTTTGAGGAACCTCCACACAGTTTTCCAGAGTGGCTGCACCAGTTCACATTCCCACCAACAGTGTAAGAGGGTTCCCTTTTGTCCGCATCCTCTCCAACATTTGTGGTTTCCTGCCTTGTTAATTTTCCCCATTCTCACTGGTGTGAGGTGGGATCTCATTGTGGTTTTGATTTGTATTTCCCTGATAGCAAGTGATGCGGAGCATTTTCTCATGTGCATGTTGGCCATGTCTATGTCTTCCTCTGTGAGATTTCTCTTCATGTCTTTTGCCCATTTCATGATTGGATTGTTTGTTTCTTTGGTGTTGAGTTTAATAAGTTCTTTATAGATTTTGGAAACTAGCCCTTTATCTGATATGTTATTTGCAAATATCTTCTCCCATTCTGTAGGTTGTCTTTGAGTCTTGTTCACTGTATCCTTTGCTGTGCAAAAGCTTCTTATCTTGATGAAGTCCCAATAGTTCATTTTTGCTTTTGTTTCTTTTGCCTTCGTGGATGTATCTTGCAAGAAGTTACTGTGGCCAAGTTCAAAAAGGGTGTTGCCTGTGTTCTCCTCTAGGATTTTGATGGAGTCTTGTCTCACATTTAAATCTTTCATCCATTTTGAGTTTATCTTTGTGCATGGTGCAAGAGAGTGGTCTAGTTTCATTCTTCTGCATGTGGATGACCAATTTTCCCAGCACCATTTATTGAAGAGACTGTCTTTCTTCCAGTGGATCGTCTTTCCTCCTTTGTCGAATATTAGTTGACCATAAAGTTCAGGGTCCATTTCTGGGTTCTCTATTCTGTTCCATTGGTCTATGTGTCTGTTTTTGTGCCAGTACCACACTGTCTTGATGACCACAGCTTTGTAGTACAACCTGAAATCTGGCATTGTGATGCCCCCAGATATGGTTTTCCTTTTTAAAATTCCCCTGGCTATTCGGGGTCTTTTCTGATTCCACACAAATCTTAAAATAATTTGTTCTAAGTCTCTGAAGAAAGTCCATGGTATTTTGATAGGGATTGCATTGAACGTGTAAATTGCCCTGGGTAACATTGACATTTTCACAATATTAATTCTGCCAATCCAGGAGCATGGAATATTTTTCCATCTCTTTGTGTCTTCCTCAATTTCTTTCAGAAGTGTTCTATAGTTTTTAGGGTATAGATCCTTTACCTCTTTGGTTAGGTTCATTCCTAGGTATCTTATGCTTTTGGGTGCAATTGTAAATGGGATTGACTCCTTAATTTCTCTTTCTTCAGTCTCCTTGTTAGTGTATAGGAATGCCATTGATTTCTGGGCATTGATTTTGTATCCTGCCACGCTACCAAATTGCTGTATGAGTTCTAGTAATCTTGGGGTGGAGGCTTTTGGGTTTTCTATGTAGAGTATCATGTCATCGGCGAAGAGGGAGAGTTTGACTTCTTCTTTGCCAATTTGAATGCCTTTAATGTCTTTTTGTTGTCTGATTGCTGAGGCTAGGACTTCCAATACTATGTTGAATAGCAGTGGTGAGAGTGGACATCCCTGTCTGGTTCCTGATCTTAGGGGAAAGGCTCCCAGTGCTTCCCCATTGAGAATGATATTTGCTGTGGGCTTTTCGTAGATGGCTTTTAAGATATCGAGGAAAGTTCCCTCTATCCCTACACTCTGAAGAGTTTTGATCAGGAATGGATGCAGTATTTTGTCAAATGCTTTCTCTGCATCTAATGAGAGGATCATATGGTTCTTGGTTTTTCTCTTGCTGATATGATGAATCACATTGATTGTTTTACGAGTGTTGAACCAGCCTTGTGTCCCGGGGATAAATCCTACTTGGTCATGGTGAATAATTTTCTTAATGTGTTGTTGGATCCTATTGGCTAGTATCTTGTTGAGAATTTTTGCATCCATGTTCATCAGGGATATTGGTCTGTAATTCTCCTTTTTGGTGGGGTCTTTGTCTGGTTTTGGAATTAAGGTGATGCTGGCCTCATAGAATGAATTTGGACCACACATTTTGAATAACGAGGGTTTAGAAAACATCAAATAATGTTTATTATTCTTGATTTAAAAAAAAACTAAGACATAACAGAAAAAATATATACTTTGGAAGGATTTCCATCCAAAAAGCTAAAATGAAAATGTTTAGGGTGTTAGAGAAAAGCTCCACTGAAAGAGAGAGAATGAATATGACCAAATCCAACGAATGAATTAATGATCACCAAGATCTTTACTACAATCCTGGCTCTAAGATGACACCATCACAGGCCTGTGCCCCCATCTTCCACCACCACCACCCACACACATACCCACAGCATCTGTAAGGCTTCTGCCTGAAACAGGCCACATTGCTGTTCTTGCAGGGGTCCACCCCACCAGCCAGGAAGTCATCCCTACTTTGCCTTCAATAGGACATCCTTCTTCGTTCCTTCAGAGTAACCTTATCAGTGTGCTTTTGCCCTCCATTCTCATTCCTTCTCTCCACCCAGGCCCCCTTCCCTTGCGCCCATCCAAATGTAGCTGTCTTGGTACATCTCAGCCTCCAGTCTCTCCATCTCCTCTCCATGCCTTTGTCTCCCAAAAACAGCATTTCAATGTGCTGTTCTCAACTCCACAGCCTTGGAGTTGAGTTCACTTAAACCCCCCAACTTTAATAGCCTGCCTTTTCCCTCTTCATCTCCCCAGCCAGCCAGCCAGCCTTCTCAGCCATCCCTGGAGATCACCCAGTGACATCCAAAAAGCACATTAACTCCCAAAGTTAATGCAGATGTCTAAGTATTGTCGTGAACAATCTGAACATAAAAGGCCTGCATAACTCACCTACATTTTTAAATGTTCCACAAAAATATTTTGAGAAGGGAAAGTCTATCTTAACAACAAAAAAGCTCATTGCTGAACCTAGCCCTCTGGTGTTTCTCAATAGTCATCCTTTAAATGTTCAACCACTATTTCCCGTTTCCCATCCCTAAACTAGTTGCTTAGGTGAGTACCCTTTTATTTACCAAGGCTTATAGGTGCCATCTTGTGGAAAGAAATGCAAACAGACATATTTGGAGAGATGCTGTGTGTCAAGGAAATGACAAGGATGCAAGCAAGAGTCTCCCTCACTGCCTTCTGGTTGGCACTGGATTCACCCACAGTTCTCTGAGGGCCTTCTGGTTAGACCCATGCTTGCAGACTCAGGCTACCTGAGCCCAGGAGGCCATAGAAATGAGGCCAGGATACAGGCAGCCTCTATCCTGGGGCACATTCATCAACCCAACTCATCATTGCCTTTTTGCTAATACTTGCTTACAGAACTTCACGTTATAGAATGTAGACAGTGTCTCTCTGCTCCTTTATGCAGGAAACTTCCTAGTCCTGACCCCTTGGCTGCCTAAGCCATAGCACTTGACAGACCTGCCCCACATGGTATGGGCCCTATAGAGTTTCCATACAACCTGACCAAGTATTTTAAACAGAATTCCCTTTAAACAGAGAATTTGCCATACAACTTTATATTTTAAAAGTAAAGTGGAAGTCTAGAGGTTTCTGCTATTCTATACAAAAATATATATAACTTATTTTTATAATAAAGCAGTTGTCATTGTCATAACTTATTCATCCCTCCTCCCCCATTTTTTAAAGATTTTATTTACTTATTCATGAGAGACACAGAGAGAGAGGCAGAGACAGGCAGAGGAAGAAGCAAGCTCCCTGCGAGGAGCCTGATGCAGGACTTGATTCCAGGACCCCAGGATCACAACCTAAGCCAAAGGCAGATGCTCAACCACTGAGCCATCCAGGTAGCTTCCCTCCATTTTAAGCCACTGGGAGGAAGACCATGTAAGTGAAGCATTGGCACTTTACAGTTTGGAGCACCCCCACTGTCCACAGGAAGACGGCCCTCATGGCAAGGAGAGTGGTAATTCTCTTAGAGCATGTAAAATGTTTCCCTCTTGGGGCTTCTTTCATCAGATTTGTAAACACTGATTCTCACCCAATTTGATCCAGCGAGAGTGCCAACATTTTCTTCCAGTTAAGTCACTGGGTAAAGGTGCTATTCTCTAATGAAACACGATGAGCAACTGAAAAGTAACAACCATAAGCTTGATTAAAACCAGATCACTAATTTCACAATTGCCTTCATTAGGGAAGCCAAAATACCTTTCATCCCATGGACCATTTCTTCTCTTCAAATGAATGACAATGTCAGTTTGTTTCCCATGGATTCCTGGTTCCAATTTAATTCTGTCTGCGTAGAGCAAATTCCTCTGACTTTAGACATGGCAAGATTCCTCACATCAGGGTGTATCTCTCTTTTTCAGAAATAGTTTAGCACCAAAAGATACCTTAGAGATGATCCAGTTGAGGGAGAAAATTGGTTCTATAACTTTGATCTCTTGATGCCTCAACCAGCTGCTCTTCTATTCAGTATAGTTACGAAGTACCTACTGTATACTAGGCGCCGTGCTCTTTCCAGTACATTGTCCTGCTCACACTGAAGTTAAGCCAAATGGCAAGCTTAAAGAGCCCTAGGATACTGATGGCAGTGTGGAAATGGATTGGTTTTGGGTTTGTTTTTGTTTGTTTGTTTGTTTTTAACTAGGTAACTAAGCATTCTTTGCTCATTAGCTTCTGACATTGACAGAGTGCTGTTTGGGTGCTTCTTTGGAACTTCCATTGTTCTAATGGTTCTGGGGATCTATCATGTTCTTCTGTGGTGTCCCATGATCTATGGATTATACTAGAACAGTAATTCTCAATTGGAGGTGATTTTGTTACAATGGGGACATTTGGCAATGTCTAGATACATTTTCATCTGTCACACTGAGGGGAGGGATGCTACTGGCATCCAGTGGACAGAAGCCAGGGGTGCCGCCAGCCATCCTATAATGCAGAAGATAGCCCCCACAACCAGGAACTATCTGGCCTAAAATGTCCCTAGAGTCATGGTTGAGAAACCCTGGCCACAAGGAAAAAGGTAGGAAGGTGACATGCTGAAATTCAGAAGCCTGTCTCATTTTGTATGTTGGAGTTCTGCATTTCTGCATGAGGTTTTGTTTGGAAAGTATGTTTTTTCTGCTTAAGAAAAAACACTTGAAGACTATTGAGGTAGAAGATGACAACTCTTTGCCTTCTGTTTTAAGGTTGAAACAGATTGGGACAAGTCATGTGGGTGGTATATAGGAAACAGGTGAGGGCGACCAGGGGTGATCAGCCTGAACCACAGTCTTGGCCACAGAGGGCTCTGCACATCTCCCTCCCACCTTTATGTACTACACTGAATCATGGGATCATGTCTGCCAGTTTAGTTCAGAGGTTGACATTTTTTCTATAAAGCACCAGATCATAAATATCTTAGGCGCCATGGGCCATTGTCTCTCTGTCGCAAGCATTCAACCCTGCTGCTACAGCATAAAATCATCCCTAGACAATAACAAATGAGTTATTGTGTTCCAATAAATCTTTATTTACAAAAACAGGTTGTGGGCCAGATTTGGCCTGTGTGCTGTCATCTGTCAACCCCTGTTTTAGACCATAAGTAAGAATCATGTCTGTTTTACCTTCATGTCTCCCTGCCTACACCTTATTGGCACATTGTAGGGGCGGCCTCAGAAAATATTTCCTGAACTGTATTGAGGGTCAACCCTGCAGGCACAAGCACTAGCAGATTTTAATGAGAAAAATAACAGGGGAAAGACTCAGCCAGCATTTCCCGGAGAATTTCTATGTATTATTTAACTGCTTTCCTATGTTGGACACTTAGGATATTTCTTTTTTTTTTATTAATAATAACAACTGTGATGAGCTGCCTCATACAGAAATCGCTGGTCTAATTTCTTATCATTTCCTTAGCATAAATTCCTAGAAGAAGAATTAGGGTCAAACAGTATATATTGCTAAATTGCCTTCCAGGAAGGTGGTATTGACATACATTCCTAACAGTAACAAGAGGGAGATATTTATCATTATGCAAAGGATTTCTTTCAACAGAATGTCATGAGTAAAAGTTTTGGCATCCATTTGTATTTCCATGAGTTAGCTTGCTGCAAATCAAGTAAGTTGGTGTTAGCTACTAATCATTTTAAGAATAACATTCTCCCACACTGTTGTGACAGCATGATTGTTAAGGCACGTTGTGTTACCTGTTGGTATCATCTAGCCAACCAGTTGAGGTTACCCTATCTGCTGTGCTTATTGAGTGAGCACACACAGAAACATCTGCTTCCCATTAGGGAATCAGAAGCTCCGCTATCTGCATGCCTGGCACCAGCCTACTCTGCCGTGATGTACAGAGGCTTCCTCTCTGTGATACCCACCACCAGAGATGTCAGGCGGATTGCTCATTTCCCTCAGGAAATTCCATTTAGGTTAATTTTGGCACACAATTGGGGGCAATTCGTGAGCAATTTCTCTTGTGATGGCTTGCAACGTGTAAAATTTTCCTACAACATGTTGCAGAAATCACTGGAAGAATAGTAAGGATACCTGATAGTTGTCCAGCTGCCTTTGCAACAGCAAGAAATGTCTCTTCTGAGCCACAGTGCATGGTAAAAAAAAAAAAAAAATGGAATAAAGGTAGATGGCGGAGCAGATATTCATCCTGTCTTTTTTCACAAGGTGCTGTTGGGGACAATAAGTATGAAAGGGCCACGCAGTGTGCCTTCCCTTTATGGCAAATGTTGGCTTTTTCTTAGCTCTTTGGATTTTTCTGACTTTCTCCTGATGATGGAATCTACTTAAAAATGGATAGATTCCAGATGAAACCTGGTCTGTGAAGACCATAATTAACAAAACCCCATGTTTTCTGAGAAGCCAACCTATTGCAGCTTTCTGCTAGGTACCTTCTATGTTTGCCTCAGTATGTCCTCCCAACATTGCTGTGAGACGATAGACACTGTACCATCCCAAGCCACAGATGAAGGACCCGAGGCTCAGGATGGCTAATTAACTTATTCAGAGATTAGCCCTCCTGAGGGGCAGAGCCAGCGCAAAACCCAGCAGTCCCTAAGGGCCCACTGGATGCACCCACTGATGGCACTTGGGTGGCACCACCGAGTTTGGAGACATAACTCGGCATTATTAAGTCATCCCCATCAGAGACCAACTGACCAGCTTCCTAATATGCAAGCCAGAATTCAGGACCCATACATTTCTGGTCATTGACCCCTGAAAGATCTGGATGGTAGTGGAGATGTTTTCAGCGTGACCCCAGAAGGAAGTGACCATCCAGCCCTGAGGAAAGAGGATGTCACCTTTTGTTCTTGGCAGCACTTGTTAGGCTACATGCTTCACTGAAGCCAGTCACCAGGCCATTTGGACGTCTGTCAGGAAAAACTGCTCCCCCCCCCCCCGCCCCGCCATGTCTAGATTCCTCCAGAGTGGCCATGCTATGCAGAAAATCTGGTGTGTAAGGGTGGCATTTGTGGAACTATGCAGAGCATTTTAATATACTATCTGTTTCACAAGATAAAATGACATTTAGTCTGGCTGTGGTTGTCTAAAGCCAACCTTGTGATCATCCCATTCTCATTGGGCTGGGGGCTGAGGATTCATGTGATGTCTGCCCTTGTCTTCGATGGCTCTCATTTATCCTTGAAATATTCCCTACACCCTGTTTAGAAGAGAGAGACTCACTAGACTGTCTCCCCACTCTGAGACCCTCTCCACACCTGCCAAAGTCATCATCCAGAACACAAATCCGAGTGTGGCCCTCTCTTTCTTTAGACATCCAGCAATTGCTGCTGCCATCAGATAAAATCTAATTCTTCATCCTGGCTACCAAGATTCTTTTTTTTTTTTTTTTATGATAGTCACAGAGAGAGAGAGAGAGAGGCGCAAAGACATAGGCAGAGGGAGAAGCAGGCTCCATGCACCAGGAGCCCGATGTGGGATTCAATCCTGGGTCTCCAGGATCGCGCCCCGGGCCAAAGGCAGGCGCCAAACCGCTGCGCCACCCAGGGATCCCCTGGCTACCAAGATTCTTAAACACTGCAGCTGAATTCTCCAGCCTGAGTTCATCCCTCCCAGCAACCGACCCTACACTTGAGCCAGGTCATTCCATGAGCATGCTTTCCTACTTCCTACGTGTTCTTTTTTTACCTGCATGCTTTGTGACAGTGTTTCCTTTACTGGATTGCCCCATGAGGAGGAGCACAGTCTGGGACAAACCAAGTCCGGGAAGAGCAGGAATGGAAAGGGAGGAGGGTGAGATTTTGCTAGAAGGCACAGGGACTGTGTGCTGACTCACTTTTCTGTCCATCTTCGCCATCAGTGACAATCAGAGGCATGTCCTTAATGTGGTTAGAATCTTGCTTTGGCAATTTGCGAGTTGGTTTCTTTCTTTCAAAGCGACGGAGAACCCAAGGGGTCAGAGATGGAAATCACGCATGGAAAACATTTTCCTTATTTTTCTACTAAAGTGCACATGGGGCAGGGGCAAGAAATATTTGAGGGAGGAGAAATACATAGCAAACATGGCATTTTGAAAGGTTAATTGGATGTGGATGAACACGCTGAGATGATGTTCTGTTATTGTCAGAAATAATGTTTTACAGAGAAGCTATTTGTGAAGAAAGACCAGTTGTTATTGATGGACTAATGTACACTCTGAAATATGGAAGTAATAACGCAGAGGTACAGGGGTACAGTGCCTTCAGAAAGATGTCAGTCAAGTGTGAGGTTGGAGGGAAAATCCTGAACACCTGATTTGACTCTGCATATAGAATTTGACGTGTAGGGCCCATAGGCACAGACCCAGGGTGATTTCACAAAATCCAGAGTGGATTTTGAGTGGTTTGTTGACCACTTTGCCCCCTGAGATATGGTCTGATGATTCCTCTTAGAATCAAGGACAAGGGGCACCTGGGTGGCTCATTGGTTGAGCATCTGCCTTTGGCTCAGGTCATGATCCCAGGGTCCTGGGATCGAGTCCTGCCTATGTCTCTGTCTCTCTCTCTCTCTTTCATAAGTAAATAAATAAAATATTTAAAAAATAATAAATTTTTTAAAAAAAGAATCCAAGGACCAACTCAAGCCTGTGATTCAGCAAACATGTGTCTCAAGTTTTATAATCCCACTCTGATTTCAAGTGTCATTCTCTATCCTCATGATCCACTGAACTGATCTGTCATTCGAGGACTTCATCGTGCAGACTCTAATCTGCGCCCTTCTATCAGCCCATAGAAATGTGACAGACTTCTTTCCTGACACCACACGTCCAAATTTTGGATTCAGGAAGCATGATCATGAGCCCTGGGGAATCAGCTCCAGAAGTGGGAAAGAATGGCATAAAGATAATCATCTTGCGCTTTGTTCCAAGGTTTAGTTTTTTTATTCAAAATAAAATTCCCCCAACAGAAAACATGAACAGAGAGGGGAAAGATAAAACTAAAAAGGTCTTATAATGAGTAATGGGAAGATTATTTTTTTGAGGGAATCCAGGAAGGTCAGTGGAGGTCTTTTAAAAGCTGATAAGGCTGCCTGAATGAGGAGCACCCCATTATTTAGATGCAGATCATCCAGTTTGTTGATGTTTCTGGCTGTTTTCTCCCTTCACCCTTCTATCCTGGGAAAAATACTTTGTGGGAGCCAAGCAAAATCCTGCTGCTCCACTCTTCAGAGCTACCATGACTAGTGAAGACCCAGATCTCAACCAATTTGATGTCATTTCCTAAGACACTGGGTCTCTGAGTACTGCTTCTGAGGATATTTTGTTAAGTGTTTATACAGTCTGTCCTTTAGAACACAGGACCTGGGGACAAACCCCAATTTTAGGTACAGTACTTATCATGGTCCTGAAGAACCTTATATAAAAATCCCAGATGGTGGGGTGGGGGGGTTGCGCCTGGGTGGCATTAAGCATCTGCCTTTGGCTCAGGTCATGATCCTGGGGTCCTGGGTTCTTGCTCTGTGGGAGTCTGCTTCTCCCTCTGCCCCTCCCCCTGCTCATGCTCGCTCTCTCTCTCTCTCTCTCTCTCTCTCTCCCTCTCATTCTCTCTCTCTCAGATAAATAAATAAAATCTTTTTAAAAAATCCCAGATGGTCTCTCCTCTCTGAGTCCATTAGGGAGATGGATTTGCTGGACAACTTCACTGTCCAACCAGTGTAAACAAGTGACCAGTCCTCACACCCTCTCTATTCCTTCTCTCTGCATTATTTTTCTCCTTATCATTCACCACCACCAAGCATACTGTTTGATTTACTTGTCATGTTTACTGTCTGTGGCCTGCACCCCACCCCTAGAGTGTGTACTTCACGCATATCTTAAAGAGAAGTTCCATACCCAGAGTAGCTGCCTTCGGCTCAGGTCATGATCTCAGGATCCTGGGATTGAGCCCCGTGTTGGGCTCCCTGCTCAGTGAGGAGTCTGCTTCTCCCTCTCCTTCTGCTCCCTCTGCTCATTCTCTCTCTCTCTCTGCCAAATAAATAAAATCTTTTAAAAAAGAAGAAAGACCCACCAATAGATCCTTCATCGCCCTCCCCCCCATCTCCCCCCATGCTCCTGTTCTGTGCTACAAGAGTCTTTTGTTTTCCACCTCTTTGCAGAGCATTGGCTGTGACGACTACCTAGGCTCGGACAAAGTGGTGGACAAATGCGGGGTGTGCGGAGGCGACAACACAGGCTGTCAGGTTGTGTCTGGTGTGTTCAAGCATGCCCTCACCAGCCTGGGCTATCACCGAGTGGTCGAGATTCCCCAAGGAGCCACCAAAATCAACATCACCGAGATGTACAAGAGCAATAACTATTTGGGTAAGCTTGGTCTTTTTCCAGAGGAAACCATCTGTCACTATTGGATGATTCACTTCTTCCCAGGATCGTGACACAGCAGTGTCCAGAGGTCCTTGGACACGGAAAGGTGCCACTGGGGAATGCCAAAGCACTGCTTGGCCTCCTCCTTGAAATGAGAAGTGTGGGTGGAGAAGAGTTTAAAGGTCCTTGCAAATAAATATTTAACATCTACACATTTAAGCCAGCCTGTGTTCCTTCCAAGAGAAACATGGTTATGCAATAGGTAATGGGCTAAATTGTTTCTCTGGAATGGGGGAGGCTCTTTGGAAAGCCAAGGTACGTGCCAGTCTTTGTTCTGTTGGATTTCAAGGTGGCCAGGGGCCATTGGTGATCCTGTCTGGAGCTTCATTCCCTATAGATCTGAAGTGAAAACCGTGTTTCCCTTCTATCCGCTTCATCAGCCTGGGGCAATGGGATGTGGATAGTATGTGTATATCTTCTGAACAGTTGTGGTTATTTTGGGCAATATCATCAATATCAAGAGGCCATTTTTACGTATTTTCCCACAAAAGGTTTGACCTCTGTTGATACTTCATTCTGGGTTGCTGGCCGATTGCATTTTATGCAAAGCAAATCGGGCCAGACAAATTAATTTCGACCAATTTCTAATTCATGTGAGCATGCACAGATTAGTTAACAAAGTAATATAAGGAAAGCAATTTCTTAAAATCATTTAGTGAACAGCCATATTCATTTTCATTTTTTAATTACTTCTTTAACAGGAACTAAAATAGCACAGACACTACATGCCAGGCACTATGCTCAGTGTTTTTCATGTACTAAGTTATTGAACCCTCTCAACAACCCTAGGGGATAGGACCTGTTCCCATTCCCATTTTATAGATAAGGAAACAGACACAGAGAGTTTATGTAACTTGCTAATGTCATACAGCGAGAAAGAGGTGGAGGTGGGATTTGAACCTAGGCATCTCCAAGCGGGGGAGTCTACCGAGATATAATACCCATGAGCAACTCTCAGAACTCGAGTTCTTCTGGTACACCATTGGCCTTGAAGCAGTCAAGGGATGATTAATGTCACAAATTTCAAGTACTAGGAACACTCCAGGAGATAACTCCAGATGCTGCAGCTCTTTTTTTCTGCACCCAGGGGAATGAAACCAAAATTTGCTTCACCTAGATTTATTGGCAGGAGGAAGAAAGGATGGCAAACGAGTCTCTGACAGAAGGCCAGTTAAAGTGGAGAGCCATTGTATTCACTCTAGCACCCTCAGGAGCCGCCAAAGTGGCAATAAGCCTAGTTTTCCCGAGTGATTTGTGTGTCATCTTCAGTTATGAGGAAATATTCTTTGTGTTTTTTTTCCTCTTTTTGGGATATTAGAAAATCCTATCTCCATAAACATCTTGTCTTCTAGAATGGAAAGTGTTCTTCAGGAGATTATTTGAAATGCCCTTGTGTTCAAATGCAGCAGCAAACAATGGCACTTTTTTTAATGAATTTTGTGTTGTTTTTAGTAAAATTTTCCCTTGCTCAGTTCAGAAAGCTGGTTTTAAGCTGCGCCCTCTGAAGATAAAAGCCTGGATGATTATCCACTGGATGTCTGAGTATGGGAAAGATAAACAGTCTTTCCCTTTCTTTTGTCTCAGAGCACATCAGTACATCAAAGCTTCATGGAGTCAAAAAGCCCTCTCCCCCTAAAAGAGACTCAATGGGAGAGTGACTCAGAAGGTCACATTCACCCTTGTGTGCCCAGAGACCAGTGGGGTACCTGAGAAATCTGGAGTCCATCGGCAATATTATGTGATGCCCTGTGGGCATAGGTGGGAGAATGGAAAGAGCAGGCTGTAGTGAAAAGAGGTCCCAGGGGAGATGATCGGGAGCTTCTGTCTGCAGAACTTAAATCACTTAAAGCACTTGGAATGCCCTTTTTTCCCTCCTTTCTTCCTTTTGTTATTGAGATATAATTCACTTATCATAAAATTTAGCCTTTTAAAGTGTATAATAGTTCAGATGGTCTTTTTCTTAAGATTTATTTGTTTGAGAGAGACAGAGCATGCACATGTGAGAGTGAGGGGAGGGAGGGGCAGAGGGAGAAGGAGAGAGAGAGAATCTCCAGCAGACTCCTTGCTGAGTGTGAGGCCCTACGTGGGGCTTGATCCCACAACTCTGAGATCATGATCTGAGCCAAAACCAAGAGTCAGACGGCCCACTCACTGGCCCCCCAGACACCCCAGATGGTCTTTTTCTCATCACAGGTATTCTCTTTACTTATTCCACCTATCCTGCTAAATTGTCTATTCTGTGAAGTCTGTATATTCTAAAAGTTAAATTGCATGGGATTGCATGAGATTATGGATAACCATTTAGAGTGTGGGTCTCTAGCTATCTTTGAACTGTTCAAGGACTATTTTTTACATTACACATTTTCAGGCACATAAACGTTTTTCAAAGAGACATGTGGTGGGTTTCTCTACAATTTTCCAGGTAATGCTGAGGGTTTCACTTGCCTGACCTTGTATTCCTGGCTAGGAAAACTATTTTGTATAAAAATGTGACTTAATCCAGAAAATCGATTTGGCTATTTGTTCCATAGAATAGGCAATAGAGAGGAAATGAATATTCAAATTTGTATCATTGCTTTCAAAAAAATCCAAAAATGTTTAAACGTTTTCTCAGTTGCCCTATTGTTTCCCAGAATTAGCTTTAATTATTTGTAATACAAATCAAGCCTTTTCTTATTAAACACTTGGTATCTTTTAATGACTAACTCTTCAAACTTCATAGAAATAGAAAGTAGGGGAACCTTGGTGGCTCAGTGATTGAACATCTGCCTTCGGCTCAGGGCATGATCCTGGGGTCCTGGGTTCAAGTCCCGCATGGGGCTCCCTGCAAGGAGCCTGCTTCTCCCTCTACCTATGTCTCTTCTGAATAAATAAGTAAAATCTTAAAGAAAACAAGAAATAGAAAGTAGATTTCAATGAAAACAGAAGGACTTGTATTATTAGTGCTGGAAAAGATGGTCCTATCACCTCATTTTAAAAGATTTTTTAAAACCCTCAATATGTGAGTGCTTCTCTCAACATGCCAGTCACTAGTTACTAATAGTAGTCATGCTTTATGTATAGTAAGCATTTCAGTCTCCAAGTATTTTGACGTACGTGGTCTTCTGATATTTCAAACTGGACTTTCTTTACTTTGCATGCTTCAAGAAAGATCTAGACTTCCTAAAGATGCAATTATAGAGTGAGGATATGAAAACCAACATTTAAAAATCAGAAACTGGGCACCTGGGTGGCTTAGTCCATTAAGCGTCTGCCTTTGGCTTGAGTCATGATCCCGCAGCATGGGGTTGAGTATCACCTTGGGTTCCCTGCTCAGCGGGGAGTCTGCTTCTCCCTCTGCCCTTCCACCTGTTTGTGTGCACGTTCTCTCTCTCTCTCTCTCTCTCTCTCCCAAAAATAAATAAAAATATTTTTTAAAAAATAAAAATCAGAAACTACATATGTAGAAGAAGGAGGCATACAACCCCCAAATTTTGTCTGATATGTAAATAGTGGTGGTGCATTCAACCTGACTCTGAGTTTATGGCTTAATTTGGTTTGACCATCACACCAAAGAGACCCATGTGGACCCGGGGCAGCAGGCCAACTCTGCACTTTACGATGTTCACTATTCTCTGAGCAAAGCTGCAGAAACCGTGACCTTTTATGGTGCATAGACTTTAGGAGATGGAATCTTTGTCTCATTTTAGGTTGGAAACCAATGAAATTCTGCAGACTTGAGTTCTGCTTTTCAGTGTTTATTTGAATTTGTTCACATGGTCTGAAATATAGGCTGGTTGGTGGATTATAGATTCCTAGATATACATCTTTTTAATGGAAAAGACTTTCAAACCCATGTATCTGCTAAAGCCTATGTATTCTCCTTTTGCATGTAAGCTGTTCTGAACCTTGTTCTTTGGAAACAGAAAGTTAAACCTAATTTTATTAACATGATTGGCATTTTATATTCCTTACCTCTTCCTTAATAACGAGATGTTGTAAAATTATTCTAGCTGAAATATCAAAGTTGGCATAGTTCAGCTAGCTCAGTTTACTAATGTCAATATGTAACAGTTAAGAAATCAGACATAAAAGCATACCAAGCAAAATTGATTCTACAGGACATGTTCTACCGCCAACATGTTACATTGTCACAGAACCTTAGACTTGGGAGGAATTTTTAAAAGATCTATACCTTTTAAAAATAAACTGGCAATACTTTTACTGTTAATCATGTTTTCTTAAACGTTTGAAATAATCATAATAATGGTCATACAAATGTAAGACAGCCTATTTTTTAAATACTCCAATCTTTCCCATAAAGAGCTGCTCAACTAATAAATTAAAGGTTTGCAAATGATAGATGATCCATGACACATGACAATCAATCCCCAAGATTTTTCATACATGTTATAAAAATTCTGAACAATACAAATGATATAGAGCGAAAAGATGAGATTCCTTCTTTGTGCCAAACCCACACCTGGTCCACTGCCTTCAAGTGTTAAGACAGAAAAATGTCCACTCTTCACGGTTCTGTGTGGAAGTACAAATAAAAAAAGTAGTGGTGCTATACATACTCTTTGCAATTTGCTCTTTTATTTTAATATTATATCATACCTTTTCATATTACTGCATAAAGCTAATTCATTATTTTCTGAGTACAGAGTATTCTATACATCAGATTTAAATAGTTTCCTATTGAGGGATGTTTAAATTGTCTCATTCTCTAATATTGCAAATAATACGTTTGATTTGTGGTTCAAGAAGGCAGGCTGAGTACATGAGTTGGTTTTTTTCTCCTTCCTCCCAAGATTTCATCAAAATCAGCCTAAAGGAATAAGACAGGATATAACCTACAACCACCAAGAAAACAAGAGAACGGGTGTCTGTGAAATGATTTTAACAAATTTCTGGAACAAGTTTCTGAAAGCATATGGAAGAATGTTCACTAATAGAGCAGAGGAAATCACAGCTGAGGAAGCAGAGAGGGATGGTGATGAGGAGGGGCCAGCCTGCACACAGAGCCCAAGAGCCTCTGAGTCTGGGGACAGCAGATAAAATGGACAGTGTGAGGAAAGATGGAAGTGAAAAATAGTGAAGTATATGAACACACTTCCCTCCACACATATTCGGAATGCTGGCACCACCATCCTTATCCAAAAGCTGATGAGAACTAGGGCATGGTTGTGAGAATTGGTACCCAAGACATCAGTTTGTGGAGTTGGGGAAAGAAGTGGCTCAGTAACTGGCGCTCCGTTCTCTCACCCTCTAAAAGTTGGCCAGTATGTACCAAGCTCTCAGGCAGCCTTCCCATTGCTTTCATCTTAAACATCAATGGATATAACATAAGTGGACAATCAGGGGTCAGTAGGCATTTTTCTGAAGCCTATAGCATGAAAGAGAAAACCCAAGATAAATAACTGGAAAAGCTGTTTCTAGAGGAAACAGAGCAAATTCTTGGAGTAGAAAACCTAAATAAAGGTCCTCTTACAAGTAATGCTGCCATGAATATCCTAATAGGTATATCCTTTCATGCTTACATAAATATTTCTGTAGGATAGATTCCTAGAAATAGAATTTGTAGGTCAAATGGAATGAACACTTGTAATTCGGAGAGATGAAGCAAGATTCCTCTTCAAAGTAGCGTACCGGTTGATGCCGACACCAACACAAAATATTATGAATGTAGTTAACTTTTACTGTATCTTCTTTGTTTGCATTTTCCTGACCACTCATTTTTATTGTGGTTTGCACTCCATGAATTTGCTATTTTTAAATTGTGTTTGTGGTTTTCTTACAGATTTTAAGAACTCATATAAGTTAGGAATAATAACCATCTTCTCATATATATAATAGTTTATCTTGTGTTTCAACTATGCTTATGATATCGGTTTCTCTGTGGAGAGAAACTTTAATCATTTTTTGTCGAATCTGTCAATCATTTTTTTATAGCTAGTGGATTTTGTTTTACTTAAGAAGACCTACCCACCTCCAACATTATAAAATTATTCTAATATTTTCTTCTATTATTTTTATATTCATGTGTATATTTAAATATTGATTTATCTGAAATTAATTTTTGTGTGTGGCATGAGGTAGCGATCTTTTTCTAAATAAACAGTTGTTACAACACTGCTCATTAAATTTCCCCCACTAATTTGAAATGCCACCTCTACCACATATTAAATTCAAATATATGTAGATATACTTGTGGATTCTTGATTCAAGTCCATTGATCTATTTGTTTCTTCCTGCTTTGGTACCATATTGTTTCCAGTATTGTAGTTTTATGTTTTCTTTTCTAGATCAACTTTCTGTTCCCTCCCCAATTTCCTACCCAAACACTTTGTTCTTCTCCTAAATTTCCTTGAGTCTTCTTGTATGTTTGTTCTGCATACACTTTACTTTTCTAAAAAGATTCTATTTGTTTGAGAGAGAGGAAGAGAGAGAGCACAAGTGGGAGGTGGGCAGAGGGTGAGGAAGAAGCAGACTCCCCACTGAGCAGGGAGCCCAGCATGCAGGCTTGATCCCAAGACCCTGAGATGGCCTGAGCTGAAGGCAGACTCTTACTGACTGAGCCACCCAGGCACCCCCATTCTACATACACTTTAAAAACAGCTTGTAAAAGCCCATAAAACTTCTGTTGAAATTTTAATTTAAATTGCAATGAATTTATGGATTAATTTGAAGAGCAAAAGAAACCTCTTCATAACATTGACTCTTGATTCAGGAGTATAGGGCATCTTCCCATTTTGTGTTCTTCAGTAAAATTTCTTTATCAAGACTTTCCATATATGTCTATTAGGTTTATTCGTTGGTATTTTAGGTACCTTATATTTTTTGCTAATATGGTATCTTTCTTTCCACTATATTTCCAATTAGTCATTCAAGTATGTGTTAAACCAGTTTATTTTAGATTTATTTTCTACCTGAACATCTTGCTAGAATCATTTAACAATTCAAATAGTTTTTCAGTTATTTGACATGGATTTTTCTAGATGGAAAAATCTTGATATCTATAGATAATAATAATGTTATCTTCCTATGATGTATTCTACTTCTTTTTTTTTCTTAAGGATTTTATTTATTTATTCATGAGAGACAGAGAGAGGCAGAGACCTAGGCAGAGGGAAGAGAAGCAGGCTCTATTCAGGAGCCCAACATGGGACTCGATTGTGGAACCCAGGGATCACATCCTGAGCCGAAGGCAGAGGCTCAACTGCTGAGCCCCCCAGGCATCCCTATATTCTACTTCTTATTTCTCTCTTGGCTTGTGGCACTTACAGGCTCAGACCTCTAAAAAATTTTGGAATAATCCAGAAGTTTGGGATAATAATGTTAGTGGGCTTTTTTATTTTGTTCCTGACATTCAGAATACTTCTAATAGATGTTTGCTGAGTTTTCTGATATTTAAGTTTTATCAAAGTAAGGAACTTTTGGGCAGCCTGGGTGGCTCAGCGGTTTAGTGCTGCCTTCAGCCCAGGGCATGATCCTGGAGACCCGGGATCGAGTCCCACGTCGGGCTCCCTGCATGGAGCCTGCTTCTCCCTCTGCCTGTGTCTCTGCCTCTCTCTCTCTCATAAATAAATAAAATCTTTAAAAAAAAAAAAGTGAGGAACTTTCTTTCTATAACCAGCTTTTAACAATCTTTATTTGAACTTGCTCTTGCTTCTTTTTTCTCCCAGTTTCTGATTTTCCTAATTTCTCAATTTGCATTTATAAAACTAGTGAATATTTGCTTATTATAGATATATTAAGTGGGTTTCCTCCAGTTGCTGCAATGGCCTGAATGTTTATGTCTCCCTCAAATTCATGTATTGAAATCCTAGCCCCTAAGGTGGTAGTTTTAGGAAATGAGGCCTTGGGAGGTAATTAGGTCATGAAAGCAAAGCCCTCAGGAATTGGAATTAGTGTCCTTCTAAAAGAGGTCCTGGAGAGATGCCTGACCCCTTCTGCTGTGAGAGGTTATAGGGAAAAGACAACCATCTAGGAAGCAGATCTCTATCTTACACTTCCCAGCCACCAGAACAATGAGAACTCAACATCTGTTGTTTACAAGCCACCCAGTCTGTGGTATTTTGTTATAGCAGCTTGACTGGACTATGTGACCTACATCTGTTTCTGTAACAGGCCTTTCCTTCAGATGGAGCAGACCCACAATGGTGTCAGTGTGCTGACAGGTCTCCTCTGAGTGTATATGGGCAAGGAATAGATACACACGCACTGTCTCTTAGAGCTATGCAAGGATTCAGTAGGATAATGAACGTGAAGCATCTAGCATGCCAGACCATATTTTCCCTACCTTGTACCAAGACTCTGGTTTTCCTTGAGTATAAAATTTGCTACCTTTCTTCTTAGACATCAAAAGCCTTACTTAATTATTCTAGCTGTATCCTTATGGCTTCTGCACCCACTGTCTTTCTGAGAGTAGTTCCTTTCCCCCCATAGGACAAAGAGAGATACAAAAGTGGATATGTATGTTCAGCCTCTCCCCTGTGCTGACCTCATTCTAATCAGAAAATGGCTTCTGTAAGATACACAGTTGTAATTATGGGTTCACCCCTTCCATCTCAGACTTCACCTTGGGCTTTGAGTGCCTTTTGCTGCTCTACTCCTATCTACCCTTCAGTCCTTGGCTCTGTCTTCCATTTATAGTCTAATGCTGGCCACTGAAACTGCCCTTTGCAGAGCTACCATTCCTGGCTGGAATGCTCTGGGACAAGTCCTTTCCACATAAATGAATTAAGAAAATAACTATGTTTTGTGGAGCTGTTGACTTTAAGTGAGATGTTGAAATATACGTAAAATACCTACCATCTTAGAGGTACTCAATAACTATTCCCTTATCTTTCTAGACGAGTAGATCTCACTCTGGCTGCATGTTGGAGTCACAGGAAGTATGATATTTGAGGCCTATTTGAAATATACCAATGGCTGGCTCCCACCTCCCAGTTGAATTGCCCTGGGCCACAGTTTGGGTATCAGATTTTTTAAGTTCCCTAGAGGATTTCAAAGTCCTTTCAGGCCAAAAGACCATTTCCATATTACAATGAGTCTCAGCTAGGAGCTCTTTTGCCCCTCAACCCAAAGATAGGCCAGGGATGCTGCTAAACATCCTACAATACACAGGATGGCCCCTAAACAAAGAATTGTCCAGCCCCAAATGTCAATGGTGCTAGATGAGAAACCCTGTCCTGTGTGCTGACTTCAATCCCTTTAGTACTAAAGTTTCATGGGTCACTTACTTAAGAATGGTGTCTAAAATAGAATAATAAATGTCAAGGTGCTATTGGAACAACTATTCTACCTGCCATTAAGTTTGCATTTATCAACTCACTATGAATTCTTAATTTGCAATCCAAGCTCCCTCCTTCCATTTCCCTTCAATATTTCACTCAACCTGTTGGCCATGGGCCCAAGTTGCAACCCCAACAACAGAAGTTCCAGCTTAGATCACCTTCCTGTAGCCTGCCTTCCTAGCATTCAGAGTCCTTGCTTGCTTTCTTAATACATGGCAGAAGAATAAAAGACCCAGAAAAAGAACAGCAAATAATGGGATTTTTCCTTCGGAGTTCCATAAGACTTTGATCATATATCCAGTTTGGTACTACCATATTTTACTGTAATTTATCTATTCACATACCTGTGCTCTTCCCAGTTGGGCTGTGTACTCCTTGAAGGCAGACAGTCCAGCCTTAGATATTCCTTCTCTCAAGTACCCTTTGTGTGCTAGCAACCGCACTGAGTAGTGGGATACAGAAATCAAGGCTCTCCTGAGGCTACACTGTGCTGTGCAGCCCATTTTGGGGGCCTGTGCTCAGACACCTTTAACTCACCTTGATCATGAGAATCACAGACCTCACTCATGATACTTGAGTCCCATGTTACTTCTAGGCTGTTGGAATCCTGGATCCTCCTCCTTCGTGTAACATGGCACTCACGCGACTAGGGAAAGGGGGTGGGGTATTATATCAGCACCTGCATTTATAGCTGAGGACACTGAGCCCAGCATGGTTGAGGACCTGTTGAGGTGAACAGTTTATAAATGGTTGAATCAAGGACTCAAATCTAGGCACTGTCCTTGACCTATATTCTACGTATAGGCCTAAGGCCATTGACAAGAAAAACATGGCTGAGGCATAGGAGGTAAGGGAGAAATTGTGCCTTATCCCTCCTCCCAGCAGTAGAAGGATGTATTCTAATTCCTCCTGCCTCCACACTGTTTCATCCCTCCCCCCACTCCTGCCTCCAACTTGATAAGAGCCATCGACCTGCCTACACACCAAGAGCCCTTAGGCTACGTTGCCATGGTTCTATCTTAGTCACTAGACATTCACCATCTGCCTTAGCAGAGCTCTTCTGAAACCAGCATCTAAAGGAACATCCAGCTTTTAAAAAAAGTGGAATAGTTTGGAGACATGAAACATCATGTGTTTCTTTTTTTTTTTAATTGTAGCAATATATTTATAATTATATATATATAATTTATCACTTTAATGGTTTTAAGCACATAATTGAGTGATATTAAATACATTCATGATGTTGTGCAACTGTCACCACTGTCCATTTCCAGAACTGTTTCATCATCCCCAAAGCTGTACATAATAAATGATAATTCCCCATTTCCCCCATCCTAAATCCCTGGTAACCTCTGTTCTACTTTTCCATCTCATGAATCTGCCTATTGTAGGTACCTCATACAAGTGGAATCATAATAGTATTTGGCCTTCTGTGTCTGGAATATTTCTCTTAATTTAATGTTTTCAGGGCCCATCGATGTTGTAGCATGTGTCAGAAATTTGTTCCTTTTGGTGTATGATACCACATTTTCTTTATTCACTCATCTACTGATGGCCGGTTGGGTTGTTTCCACCTTTTGGTTACTGTGTACAAGTAACTGTTCAAGTCCTGGCTTTCAGTTCTTTGGGGTATGTACCCAGGGGTAGAATTGCTGGGTCATGTGGTAAGTCTGTGTTTAATTTTTGAGGAACTGCCAAACTGTTTCCCACAACGGCTGTACCATTTTCTGTTCCCACCAGCAACACATGAAGGGTTCCAACCTCTCCACATCCTCGCCAACACCACAAGCGTGTTTTTAAGAGTATTTACGCTGATGATAAGACATGCTTCCATGGTCTGCTTTTGGGCATCAGAACGGAATGCTGAGATGGGCTTTGTGACCCTCCTTGGTTACCTGGGCAGGTAGTGGCACTCCCAGGAGATGGTCCAACAGCAAACACCTCATGGCTGGTGTTCCTCGTCAATGCTGGCATGTGAGAAAAGATGATCACTGAGTATTTGATTTTTTTTGTTTGGACTCAGCTCTCACCTTTCCTTCATCAACAGGCTTTTATGATTCCTGTCCAAAACCAAATTTTTGCAAAGAAAGATCCTGTGGCCAGAGAGACTGTGCCGTCTTGTTGTGATTTGGGAAAATGCTGTTGTTTGTGTTAGCACTCCTGGACTTAATTTTGCATTACATACTTTCCACCTGGTTTCTGACAGAGCACATGCCTTTGATTTCACAAAGCTCTGCTGTCCTTGCATCTGTTTATGCAGACCTTCTTTTCACTTCTGCAGCCATTCTGCCTTGAAAAGCTTTCAGATACACTGGAACAAAATGAAATCAATGCTGCCCCACTCCCTTATGTTCATTTGTTACCCATTTTCTGCCTTTTAGTTAGCACCTAGTTGCCTGGAAGTAGAAGACTGAGTTAGCCTGGGTTTGCCTTTTGCTTTATGGGAAAGAGTTAAGCTGTGAGTTGTGGTTTTTTTTTTTTTTTCTTTTAATTGCATCATTTGTCACAGACGTATGCAGAGCGCCCACACCTGCTTTTCTGTACCTAATGGGATGCTTTCCTGAAATGCAGGAAACAGCTGCTGAGTGGGCTGGGTCTTGGATTTTTATGGAAGTGATTTGACAGCTCCGTCCCTGCAGGCAGAGTAGGATTCTCCCCCAGCCCACTCGGGGCAACAGCACCTCCGGAGAACATCTTTAGCAGGGCTGCTAATCGCTCCCAGGTCTCCTACCTGGATTGGGGCAATAACTCAGAACCCCTTTTCTAGGAGTCTGGCATGGATAATGGCTTCCCAAATCTCCCCATTCACTTTCCCACTTGGAAGTGCTGCTAAGCTTTCCCTCTTTGAATCAAAGTCTGGCTTTTTGCAATGTGTTAAATCAGTGAGCCTCCACATTAGGGATTTAATACAAGATAACGAAGAAATATCTAAGGTTTTAAACAACATTTATGAAATATAGTTGACTTCATGAAAGAGAAGTGACAACCAAGAAAAATAGTAACTTCAAGGCTTTCTTACCAGCAGTTGGAGCTACCCATCCTTGGCTGCTTCAGGGTCATGCCGTCGTTTGGGATGTCCCTTACTTTCTCTCAAGGGTTAGAGCTTTGGAAATGGGAAATCTGCCTTCTAGGACTGTCCCCCAGCTCTCTCAATTAGGAGAAATTGACCATCCTTTTCCCTTCTGTCGTTAAGCAGAATTCCAGTCTTCTGAATTCCAGGATTCTGCTCTTCTTCTCGCTAATAAATCCCTGAAGGGGTGAGCTTGGAAGATAAGCCTCTATTCCTCCCACTATGGGTTGCCTCTATTAGCTCTTCTCTGGCTGTGTTAGCCAGGCATCACCAGCTCTCAGAAGAACTTTCCGCATCTCCTAATTCTGCCCTTTCCCCAAGCCAGACACTTGACTTAGAAATTCCTTGAATTAGAAATCATATAAATCTCAGTTTGGGAACAGTCTACTGATTCTGAGTTCTAAGTCAATATTCATGTCCTTCCTTGGAAAACAGCCTTTCCCTCTCCCACCTTCCACTGTGGCCTGACAGTCATGCCTATATTTATTATGTTTTGGAAGCATAATTTGTCTCTTCGATCAGTATTTACTTCTCCCTTGATCTAGTAGCCATATAATCTGATTAGGTAAAACATTGCTCTTTATCTGATTTGATAGTCATAAAAAATAGTTAAACGTTTCAGTGAATGTCTATAAACAACTACTGTGTGCAATGCACTGCAGAGTCCTGAAGCTGAACAATGCATGGCCTCTGCCCTGCAGGCATTTACACTCCAGTTGAGACTCCTCTGATGACTTTGGGAAGAGACCCAGCACTATGGGAGTGCAAAGTGCAGAGAAATTACTTCTAACGGCATAATCTGAAGAGAAGCATGAGGAGGTGGTTTTTAAATTGGGCTTTTAGAGCAGGGATTAGCAACCTGGTTTTAGAAAGGGCCTCTGAGTAAATATTCTAGGCTTTGCAGGCCATTTGGTCATTGCTGCATCTACTCTGCCGTCATAGTGAGAGAGCACCATGGACAATAAGTGGGTGAACAGGTACTTCCATGTTCCAGTGAAACTTGATTTACAAAAAAGGCAGTTGCCAAATTTGACCCCCATGCTGTAGTTTGACAGCCCTTATTTTATAGGATGGATAAGCTTTTATCAGAAAAAAATAGGGGAAAGAACATTCCAGTCCAAAGGAGGAATATGAGCTACAGAGGAGGAAGGGGGAGGCATGTCTGGGCACGACATATTATAAATAAGCGAGGGCAGCCTGGACTTGTGAGGCTACAACTGTAAGATGAGGCCAACTGTGGAAGACCTTTCATTCCAAACTCCATCCTTTGGATTAGTTTTTGGCCAGTGGTCAGCCACTGAAGATGCTAGACAGAAGGAAATTTGCAACAGAATCATACCTCTGCTCTAAAGACATTTTTTTGGCAGCTGTAGGGAAGGGTAGGAACCAGTGAGCAACTGTTTCAGAAAGGCCAGGTCTATACCAAGAGTCTGAAGACGGGAAATGACTGATAAACAAAGATTTTGGCATATCAGTGGGCTCAGTGATTCCAAACTATAAACTGAACCTTAATTGAAAACTCTAGTTTAAGCACATTTCTTTAATCCATGACTGTAGGCTAAACCTCATGTTATACAAAAACATAATACACATCAAAGTATCGCTAGATCATAGAATGATAAAGTGCATTTGGCATTTTGAGATGATCTGAAGCCAATGAAAGTAGAAGGGACAGATGAGTAATTTTAAGAGTTGGAAATGGAAGTGATCCATCCTACTTTAAAAGACAAAGAGGGGGAGATAATATGCAAAGGAAAATCTGAGTTGTGTTTGAGAGAAGCTAAATTTCTTCCCTCTTCTCTGATACAGCATTCTGGAAACCTAACTCAGTCTCATCTCCCTTGTTGGTGAGCTAGGTGGTCATCTTGACCCTCACCCTGGCAATGACCTAATGCTTGCAGCAAGCTCTCATCAGGCAGCAGCAGAGAGCCTGTCCCCATCCTTCGTCAATGCTTTGTTTAAATTGATTTTCTCTATTTTCAACTATCCCAAAAACATTATATGTCTGATAAGTTCCCAGAATTGCTGCAAGAAGACCAATATCAGCCCTTAAAATAACTTTTTATTAGTCTAGTAGAAATTTGTACTTCAAAGAATCTAATCGACTGATTTAAGTTCCCTTCTGAATGAACAGTCCACATTGTGGTTAGTTTCTTCGTTACTTATAAAAATGTGAATGGCTAAAACTAACTTGGACTTTTAAGTAAAATCAGCAGTCACCAGTTTTGCTGGCAAAAGTACCCAGAGTACATTCTCAAAGTCTCAAACATACAAAGATACAACATCTTAAACGTTGCTATACAAGCCAGATCATGCAGGTTGTACCAACATAACTTTCTGGCTCTGCGGCCTTCAGCCAATTACTTGGCCTCTCCATATATTATTTGCTTTCTGTATAAAACAAACTGACAATAATATTGATGGGTTATTGGGAGAATTAAGTACTACTGGTAAAGCACTTAGCACAGGGACTAGAAAGAAATATTTACTCAACAAGGATCAGATATGTGATGATCACTATTTTTATATATGAAGCAGCCCAGGATTGAATGCTTATAGAGCTGCATATTTGTGCATTGAGATTTTATCTGGACAATAAATACCTTTCCAAAAGCAAAAGACCTTTCTTCTAACCATATCAAGCCAATAGGAAAAGCAGTTTTATGGCCTCTGCTCTTTTAACTGATAGTGAACTAGGTCAAGAGGTGTTTGGGCTCTATCCAGCCACTGTGGTGTCCCCTGACTCAGCTCACCGTCTTGAGATACTACCAAGGTATTCATAGACACAGTCAGGTGATCCACGCTCATTTTTCAGGTATGGGCGAGGAACAAGGAATGGGCTTTTAGACATTCTAGCTTTTAATGCGAATACTGACTTTATGTAATGCATTAGGCCTTTAAAATATCCAGCTGCATCTCAAAGACCCACAGGACAATGAGATTTCTACTGTGAGCTTGGAAGAGCTGAGGGCATGGACCCTCAGGGTTGCCCAGCATGGGGACTCCCAGAGGCCCCGTGACACAGACCCCTCCTGCAAGGGTGTCAACCTGAAGTCTTTATGGGCCTCCTGAATTGATTACAATTAATTAAGTTTAACTTTTCTTCACAGAGCTTTATCTCCCCTTCTCAAAGCCCAAGTGAGAAAGAAATGCATGTTTAAGTGCAGAAAACCTAGCCTCTGGCCAGAGCCATCAACTGGCCTAACACTTATTCATTTGTTAAATAAGCTTTTTGTTGAAGTATTAAATAATAATACATAGAACTAGTCCTCAGTTCAAAATCCTACAGTTTTGATGAATTTTCACAAAGTGAACACACTACAGTAACTAGTACCCAGATTAAGATATAGAAGTGTATTGACATTCCAGGGGCCCCTTAGAGTACTCCCCTCTCTGCCACTAATCTGTCCCACCCCCAAAAGGAACCACAAACCCTGGTAGCACCATAGGTTGGTTTTACCTATTTTGAAAAAAACTTAGAGATGGGGATACTTGGGTGGCTCAGTTGGTTAAGCATCTGCCATTGGTGCAGGTCATGATCTCCCGGTCCTGGGATCAAGCCTGGCGTCAGGCTCCCCCAAGCAGGAGTCTTTTCTCTTTCTCTCTCTCTCTCACCCCCACCTCTGCCCCTCTTCCCCTCTCATTCTCTCTTTCTCAAATAAATAAATAAATAAATAAATAAATAAATATCTCTTTTAAAACACTTAATTAAATGGTATGACACTGCATGTACTCTTTTGTATCTGGCTTTACTCAGAGTGGGGTGGGGGATGGTTGTCGCTAAACATTTTTACATTTAACTTGGAGTGTAGCATAAAATGAGAATAAAGATTCATCCCAAATATTTAGCCAACTTTCCACCCCAATTTGTTGAATACTTTGTTTATTTAACACTGGAAAGTTAGAATGTGCTAGGTCCTCTTCTTTATCCTAGATCTGTTTTGTAAGCGTTCTGTTCCAGTCACCTGTCACGTAATTTCTGTACCACGTTTTGCCTATTGCAGCTTTAAAACGTGCTTTTGAATTTAGCATGGCAAGCAGCTACCCCCTTGTGCTCTTTTTAAATCATTTTTCAGATCTAGCATGTTTCTATTCCAGGTGAACTTTGGAACCATTTTACCACATTCAAAAAAAATCCTATTGTTGTTTTCATGTGATTGCATTAAATCCACTGGATAAACACATGCTGAGCATTTGCTCTGTGCCAGGCTCTGCTCTAAGCACTGGCCACCTTGGTGATTTACATTCTAGCCAGGGAGAGCAGAGACAAGGGAACAGAAAGATCATTTCAGATGGTGATTGCGCTATCACAAAAATAATAACAGAGAAAGAGGAGAACAGGTGGCAGGCTGGAGAAGCAGGGAGTTGCTTGCATTAGGTGGTCAGAGAAGGTCTCTCACACTAGAACGGACACCTGCATCCCACCAGGACATCTATAAATCTATAGATTTTAGATATATCAACCAATTTGGGAGGAATAGACATAGTTAATACATCCAGGCCAAGAACATAGTATTTATTTCCACTTATTCAAACACTTTTTTATATCTGCCGTAGAATTGTGAGATTTTTCATGTTGTGTTTCTATATTAGTCATGAAGATTGATCTGAAGTATTGTATTTTGTTGTGGGATGATGATGGTGGAGAATGAAATCTGTTGCTATATTATTTTCAAAATTGATATTACTACACAAAAAAGTTAACAGATTTCCATGGGGAGCCTGGGTGGCTCAGTCAGTTGAGCATCTGATTCTTGATTTCAGCTCAGGTCTTGATCCCGGGGTTGTGAGTTCAAGCCCTGTGTTGGGCTCCACTCTGTGGGCAGAGCCCACTAAGAAAAAGAAAAACAGTAACAGACTTCTTACATTTATTGCAATGTGGCCATTTTGTTGAACTTTTATTAATTCTGAGTATTACCCATGGATTTTCATGATTTCCTAATGACGTCGTTATTTCATGTAGAAATAATAGTAATGTTGCCCCTTCTTTTCAGATAGTCATACCTTCGATTTTTTTTTGGTGATATATTGCCAAAAGTTTACCCAAACTTCTAAATGAGTGAGAGCAGACATCCTTAAGCTATTTCTGATTTTAATGTGAATGCCTCTAATTTTCACTATCAAGAAAGAAAGATGTATGCCCAATAAATATTTTAAATTAATGTATGATTACATGCTTATTATCAGATGGAGAAAGTCTGTTTCTAATTTTGCAAATGTTTTTAGCAGGATGAGTTTTAAATGTCATTTTGGCATCTATTTTAAATTATTTTTTCCTAAAAATTTCCTATATTAAATCATCCTTGCATTCCTGGAATACAACCTGCTTCATCTAGCTCAGTGCTTCTTTTAATGTTCTTTTGAATTCAGTGTGCTGGTACCTTAGTTGGGATTTTGAAAACTGTTATTCATCAGTGAGGCTGGCCTGTTGCTTTCTTTCTTACTACTTCTCTGAAGCTTCGGTTAGGTTAGCTTTCCAATTTTTATATGCTCTGGGAAAGTTTATATCATTACCTGGTCCTTTAGATTTTGTTGGAAACTCACCAATAAAAAACAGCTGGCCCTAGAATCTTTTTGGAAGAAATGATTTTGGTAACTTCGAAAAATTCGTCTGTAGTACTAATCTATCATATTTTCTTGTTCATTTTAAGTCACTTTGGTAATTATTTTTAGTGTATCTTTTTCATGGAGAGTTTCAAATGTCATAGAAGTATGTGTAAAATTCACTTATAATTTACATGTCCTCTGATGCATTATTTTTTAATGTTAATATTGTCTATTTGGGCTTTATTGCTTTTTTCTTTACTAAAGTTGCTTATTAAAAAGGTACAGACTTCCAATTATAAAATAAATAAGTCATAGGGATGGAATGTACAGCATGGCAACTATAGTTAATAATACTGTATTGCATATTTGAAAGTTGCAGAGAATAAATCTTAAAAGCTCTTATCACAAGAAAAATTCTGTAACCTTGCATGGTGATGGATATTAAATAGACTTATTGTGGTGATCATTTCGTTATATATACAAATATTTAATCATTATGTTGTACCTGTGAAACTAACATAATGCCCTTTATACCTTGATTTTAAAAATCGGTCCAGTCATAATCTTCAATTCAAAAAACTTTTTTTTTGAGGAAACAGCTATTAGTTTCTAGGTCAAGTTTTTTTTTTAATTCATAAACTAAGATTTCCACATTGGTGTCTTTTAAGAAATACAAGTATTGATGACCATATCTCAAAAATTCAGTATGTATCCATTTTATTTTTATTTTCTTAGTCTGTGATTCTCAAATGTTTTGATCTTGGGACCCCTTTACACACTCAAAGTTATTGGAGACCCCAAAGAACCATTGTTTATGTTGGTTATACATATTGATATTTACAGTATTCAAAAACTTAAACCGAAATTTGAAATTTTTTTATTGATTCATTTTTAAATAACAATCATAAACTCATTATGTAATAAAAGCTTTTTGAAAGAATTTCCCAAGACAAAAGATAAATTTGAGAGGAGAGGCATTATTTTACAATTTTGCAAATCTCTTTTAATATCTGGCTGAATAGAAGACTGCTGGATTCTCATATCTGCTTCTGTACACAGTCCTTTGTGGTACCTTGTTTTGGCTGAAGCATATGAATAAAATCTGGCTTCATGTAGATACATAGTTGGAAAATGAAGAATGAAGTTTAGTAGTCTTTAGATAATTGTGGATCTTTTCCTTTGGTGCTCCACCAAACTAGAAAAGTGATAGTTTCTTAAAGATTAATAGCAATGTGGAAACCATATCAATAATCTCTTTTCTTAAAAAAAATAATAGTGTCTTTTCTTGATATTCATGAGAGAATGAGAGGGGATAAAAAGACAAATAACATCTTAGCATTATTATGAAACAAACGTGATATCACAGATCCCCTGGAAGGGTCTCAAACATTCCCACTTTAGAAACACTGTTCTAAGTAAATGGAGTATGTATAATTTTTTAAAGCTTTTTTATTGTGAAATAATGTTATATTTACAGAGGAATTGCAAAAGACAGTAGAGTTCCTATATGCCCTTTACTTTGCCTCCCTAATGTTAAAAAAAAGTTATTTTTTTAAAAAGGTGGTAAAGTATATATGATGTAAAATTTATCATTATAACCATTTTAAGTGTACAGTTCAGTGGCATTACATGTAATCACACTGTTATGCAACCATCACCACCACCCAGTCCCAGAGCTTCTGTCTTCCAAAACTGAAACTCCCTATCCATTAGGTATAATTTTGATTTACTTTTTATTTTTTATTTTTTTTTTTTAAACTTTTTTTTTTTAATTTTTTTTTTTTATTTATTTATGATAGGCACACAGTGAGAGAGAGAGAGGCAGAGACACAGGCAGAGGGAGAAGCAGGCTCCATGCACCGGGAGCCCGACGTGGGATTCGATCCCGGGTCTCCAGGATCGCGCCCTGGGCCAAAGGCAGGCGCCAAACCACTGCGCCACCCAGGGATCCCTGATTTACTTTTTAGCCCAAATTATTTAAGGTGTTTATTTACATGGATTATATTTGTGCTGTTAATTTCTGATTTTATTGCTTTGGAGAATGTGACCTTCAGGATTTCAGGAGTTGGAGTGAGCAAGAAAAGTAGGAAAATTGTTCTCCTACTCTGCACTGATTGAATCAGAGCTGTAGGCTTTATACCAAACAAAAAAAGGTGACAGCTGTCCCTCTACATAAGGCTATCTTTGTCTTGAAATGGCCAAAGGACTCTTCTTTCTTCACTTCAGTACTTGTCTTTCTGTATAAACTGTGAAACCAGAACACATTGGGGACAGAGAAAGTGATGTGGCCTTTTGCCCACAAACACCATATAACTAAGTTTAGGTTGGAAGGACAGAAAAAGGAAAAATCCCTGGAGCCATGCTTGCTAGAAAGTAAAGTTGTATTATTGGTGATGGTGGTGGTGGTTGTAGTGGTGGTGATGGTGTTGTGATGGTGGTAGTGGTAGCAGTGGTGGTGGCAGTGATTCATGTGGTGATACCAACGGTAGTGATGTTGGTGTGGGTGGTGGTGATGGTGATGGTGGTATGTGGTGGTGATGATGGAGGTGACAGTGGTGGTGGTGGTGGTGGTGGTGATGGTTGTAATGGTAGCAGTGGTGATGGTGGTGGTGATTGATGGTGGTGGTGGTGATAATGATGATGTTGGTGCGGGTGGTAGTGATAGTGATGATGAATTCCATTGTTTCACTCTTTGGGGGGAAAAGTGGCATTAGGGTAAAGGGAAGATTTCCAGCACTACTATGCTAGATTTTTTTTTCTATAAAGGCCAGAGAGTAAATATTTTAAAGCTTTGTGCACAATATGTTCTCCACCAGACTCAACTCTGCTATTTAGTATGAGAGCAGTGACTGGTTTCCCATAAAACATTATTTACAAAACATTATTTACAAAAACAGACAACAAGCCAGATTTGGCCCATGGGCTACCATTTGCCAACTTGCACTAAATGAATGCCTCAGAGAGCTGAAAACTAGCTGCGAGTTATACCTTCTCTATTCTTCTCTGTTCTATAGTATCTAACTTCTATCCTCTATAACTTCTGTATTCTTCACCTGAAGTTGATCATCTTAGAGGAGAATGCAGATGACCCAGGACAAGGGACAGTCATATACCCTGCCTGTTAACAAGTACCACAATTGGGCTCATTCCTCGTTCCAACATTTAGCTGAGAAATGTTTCATAGTCGATTCTAAGCATAAGGGTAGATAGTGGCAAAAAACCACTGGGGAATAAAAATTAAGCTGCCAGTGTCTTCCTGAGTGTTCATTTTCTTTAATTGCTTGTTCTATAGGATTATTCAGTTTACCTCTTAATGTTGTTATGCCCTGCTGTTTTCTTTTTTTTTTTTTTAAGATTTTATTCATTTATTCATGAGAGACAGAGAGAGAGAGAGAGAGAGAGACTGGCAGAGGGAGAAGCAGGCTCCATGCAGGGAGCCTGACGTGGGACTCGATCCCGGGACTCCAGGATCACACCCTGGGCTGAAGGCAGCACTAAACCGCTGAGCCACCCGGGCTGCCCTGTCCTGCTGTTTTCAAGAAGAATTGATTTTATATGAAAAATTATGCTAATCGACTTTAATTTTTCAAAATTGTGGGGTCTTGGCTGTTTGAATCAGGAGGCCATAATCAGGGCATCATTGCTTCTCCTGATGGCACTCAGGGAGGATAATGAGCCACCACTTAAATGACAGAGCTCACAAACCAACCTTAACAAATAACATCTCAGAAATTCATCTGTATCAGTGTCCCTGAATGGCTCAGTCAGTTAAGCATCTGCCTTCAGCTCAGGTCATGATCCCAGAGTCCTGGGTTCAAGCCTCAGGTCAGGTTTCCTGCTCAATGGAGAGTCTGCTTCTCCCTCTTCCTCTGTGCTCTCTCTCTCAAATAAAATATTTTTTAAAAACTCATCTGTATCAACCATCAATCAGTCAGAAATATCTGAGTGCCTATATGCAGATTATACTCATTCATTCATTCATTCATTCAACAGACGTTCATTGAGTGATAGGAACTAGGTCTATTTAGGCTATAGTCATGACCTCAGTTACAGCTTCCTGTAAAGATTCATTCTATTCACACATGTTTGTACATATCCTATGTAATAATTTCTTCTATGTTCCCTTTTAATAATGAAAGCTCCTTGAGTGAAAGTCTGTATTTCCCCTTTTCTTCCTGATGCTCCACAGTGCCCAGCTGGATGCTCTGCATGCAATAAGCCACTTAGCATGTGACTTTGATTTACTGACTGGTGGGAAGCCTTTAGAATCCAGCCTTCTATCTTAAGCCACATCCAGAATTCTTCCCTTAATTTCTCTATAGTTCCCAAAGGTTGCAAAGAACATTTTCCTCTCTGCCTGTAAGGGTTTGTGTAGAATTATCAGGACCCAGACTTCACCCTAAAGATGCATGTATCTACTACATGCTCAAATGAAGTAATCCTGAAATAATATCTGAATTGTGTCCTTTTAGAACCTCCATATTGCATTTGATTCATAAAACCAAAAGTAAAATGCTAATGTGTAAAAAATGTGATTCCAGGTAATAAAATCTGTTCCCAGCCTTTCATAATCAGTTCCAGCCCCGTCGACAAGCTTATTAGCAGAAATAATGGGGGGAAAGAGGAGAATTAAAACCTTTATAATTAAAAAGAATAACGCTTTTCTATTAAGTTACCTATTTAATACTCTCAGTTGTTTTTTCTTTCTTTTCGTGAATTTTTAAAAACCTACTTTTGAGGGCAAAATGTTAACATCTTGGAATAATCACCCCCTGTCCATTACTTATTTCTTTTTAGTCATTCACTTTGACATTTCCATTTCCAGTTGTGACAGATGTTCCAGAATCACATGCATCTGGCTTTTCTGGAGAGCAGGTCATTTAACTGCCTCCTCTCCATGCCAGCCGGTCCATGAGATAATGCACATGAAAGTCTTCTGTCCATCAACGGGTGCCAGGCAAGTGCCAGGGATCCTACACCCTGAATCTCTTCACATAAGGACATGCAGAGACCTTCAGTTCAATTCCTCCTCACTGAGATCCTGATACACAAACAGTGCCTAAAGTGACCCAAAAGAGTAATAATCCTCCTAGTGGAAATTTCTACGAAAGTGCCTTTAACTTCCAAAAGTACTTATCCTTTTAGTGTCCTCAAGTGGATGTGTACAGTCAGACCAAGGATGGATTTTGGAGCTGGTGTAGACTTCCTGCTCTGAAAGCCATCAACTGGCTTCCTCAAGGTGTTTGGGAGCACTGGGAAGCAGCATCCAGGACGGGAAAGCAGAGAGAGCCCTGGACTTGGAGGCTCGTCAGTCTTTGAATTCTGTATCCACCCCTCGGGCATGTTTTTCAAATTCTTTGAATCTCCTTCTTCTCACAAGGGAATGATAGAAGTGGTAAGAGGTTTAGACGAAATGTTATAGAAAGCTGCCTCCACCCTCATGCTATCATAAAATCAGCAAGCCAAGAAGGAGAGCCAAGAGCATCCAGGCTTCACTCCCAGCCAGAAAGGCGTGTGGGGCCTAAGTGCCAGGAGACTGGGCTGTCCTCCTAGTGCTGAGTACCTGGGGCCAAGTCTCCTCTCGGTTCCCTTATCCATAAGGTGGATGAAATCCTTATCATGTTCATTGAGGTCATGGGAACTAAGAGTAGGGTACATGTAAGAATGCTAGTTCCTCATCTAGGGACGATTCTCCAGGTGCTGCTTCTCTCCATTTCGGTTGAGTCTAGAATCCTGTCTGGAGCTCTGTTTAAACCCAATCCACTAACACGACCTTCCCTGAACACAGGGGCACAGGGCTGACTTCCTCATGAGGCAGCCTCTTCAACCATGAACAGCTCTGATTGTTCAAAAGTCTTTTCTACTCAGCCAAAATCTGCCTCTTTGACCTTCCCACTGGTGATCCATAAAATGGGATAAATGCCCAAGCCTTTCTCCAATTAAGGTTTTTTTTTTTTTTATGCCAGTTGAATCAGATTCAACTAACCACTGAAGTCAATGTTAAAGGAAAAAATAAAGAGAAAAGTAAATCAAAAGACCAGGCATAGGGATATTTGCAGAAAGGCTCTCTCCTCACCCTTTGTCTCTTGGCCCTGGTGGTATAAATGAGGTTTTATGATGGATGGATAATTACATATGTGTCTCCAAGCCTCCCTTTTTTTTTATCTTAAGTATTTTTTAATTTAAGTATAAAAAAACATAATGTTATGTTACTTTCAGGTACACAACATATAGTGCTTTTAGGAAGTCTCTCCATTATGCTGTGTTCACCGCAGGTCTTGCTACTTATCCGTCACCCTGCAGCACTATTACAAAACCATTAGCTGCATTCCCTATGCTGTACCTTTCATCCCCGTGACTTTTTCGTTCCATAACTAGAGGCCTGTATCTCCCACTCCTCTTCAGCCACTTTGCGCAGCCCCCAGCCCCCAGCCCCACAACCATCAGTTTGTTCTCTGTATTTATGGATCTGTTTCCACTTGGTTCATTTGTTTTATTTTGTTTTGTTTTTCAGATGCCACAAATAAGTGAAATCATATGGTCTTGTCTTTCTTTGTCTGATTTATTTCACTACCCTCTAGGTCCATCCATGTTGTTACAAATGGCCAAGATCTTGTTCTTTTTTTGGTTAATATTCCATTGTCAATGTGTGTGTGTGTGTGTGTGTGTGTGTGTGTGTGTGTGTGTGTGCGCGCGCGCATGCGCACTACATCTTTATCCATTCATCTATCGATGGACCCTCAGGTTGCTTTCGTATCTTGGCTATTGTAAATAGTGCTGCAGTAAACTTAAAGGTGCATATATCTTCAAATTAGTGTTTTCATTTTCTCTGGATTAACTACCCAGTAGTGGAATTACTGGATCATATGGTATTTTTACGTTTAATATTTGAGGAACCTCCATACTGTTTCCGCAGTAGCTATGGCAATTTATATTCCCACCAACACTGCACAAGGGTTCCTTTTTCTCCATATCCTTCCTTACCAGCACTTGTTCTTTCTTGTCTTTTTTTATTCTAGCTTATTCTGACTGGTGTGAGGTGGTAACTCATTTTGCTTTTGATTTGCATTTCCCTGATGATGAGTGATATTGAGCATCTTTTCATGTGTCTTCTTTGGAAAAATGCCTATTTGAGTCCTCTGCCCGTTTCTTAACTGGATTATTTGTTTTTTGCGTGTTGAGTTTATTTCTTTACAGATTTTGGATATTAAGCCTTTATCAGATATGTCATTTGCAAATATCTTCTCCCATTTCATAGGTTGCCTTTTGGTTCTGTTGATTGTTTCCTTCACTGTGCAGAAGCTTTTTAGTTGGTGTGGTCCCAATAAATTATTTTTGCTTTTGTTTCCCTTGCCTCATGAGACATATCTAGAAAAATGCTGCTAAGGCTTATATCAAAGGTATTACTATTTATGTTTTCTTCTAGGATTTTTATAGTTTCACGTCTCACATCTAGATCTTTAATACATTTTGAGTTAATTTTTGTGTATGGTGTAAGAAAGTGGTCCAGTTTCATTCTTTTGCCTGTAGCTGTTCAGTTTTCCCAGCACCATTTCTTGAATGTGGTGCACCCATTGTATATTCTTGCCTCCTTTGTCATAGATAAATTGATCGCATTCATGTGGGTTTATTTCTGGGCTCTCTATTCTATTCCATTGATCTATGTGCCTATTTTCATGCCAGTACCATACTGTTTTGATTGCTGTAGTTTTGTAGTATATCTTGAAATCTGGAATTGTGAAACCTCTGGCCTTGTTCTTCTTTCTCAAGATTGCTTTGGTTATTTGGGGTTTAAACCTCCCATTTTTAAAACCACCTGGTGGAACTGTCTTCTTTAGCATCACTGGCTCCCTCTCTGGGATGACTGTGCATCAACTCAGAATCCTTGCTGAAGAGCCAGGTCCCTACAGAGCTGCAGCTCCTGCTCCTCCCTGCTGGGATGATGCCGGAATCTATATTTATAGGCTTTCACAAAGTAATTGTTTAGCACAGTGGAGCAGTCGGTCAATACACATGCCAGAGATGGACTTGGGGACCCGAGTGCCACCATCACCCAACCTCAAGTAAAATTGGGAGGAGGCAGAGCCATATTGATAGACCTCCCAAAGATGCCCATATCCTATTCCCTGGAACCCATATATACGTTAGGTTACTTGGCAAATGGGTATGTAAGTTGCAGATGGAATTAAAATTTTTAATCAAGGTCTATGACAAGACTATCCAGGTGGATCTGATGTAATCATAAGAAAGAAGAGGGAAGCAGACAAGTTGGAGTCAGAGATTTGAAGGTGCTTCACTGCTGGTTTTGGTGATGGAGGAAGGGGCCCCAAGCCAAGAATGCAAGGAATGTAGCTGTAGAACCCGGCTGTAGTTCCCGGATCATTCCCTGGAACTTCCATAAAGAAGCACCTTCCAACACCTTGATTTTAATCCAGTGAGACGCATTTCAGACTTCTGATCCCCCAGAACTACAAGATCATAAATGTGTGATGCTTTAAGCCACTAAGTTTATAGTAGTTTGTTATAGCAGCAGTAGGAAACTTAGACATTCTCCTTCCTTGATTATCAGCCCATCCTTCCCCACTGTGGGTGTGTCATTCTTTACTCACCTGGCTAAAGACTGGGACTGCCAAGGTGTTAACTCATCATTAAGAGGCAGCTTGTCTGGAGAGAAAAGAACAGAGACATTGAACCCAGGCAGAGTTGGCTGAGTTCCAGTGTCATCACTCCCTGGCTGCCCAGCCTCATTCAGATTGTTTCATCTCCCTGGCCTTTATTGTCCTCATCTATAAAATGGGGATCCTGAAAAGATTAGACTGTATATGATACTCATAGATGAGTAGCTGGCACCTCATGGGCTCTCAACCCATGACCCCTTTCACTAGTGGGGGCTTGAAGTGTGCCTCTCTTTCTCCTTCTCTCCCCTGGAAAGAGTTTCTCTTTTTTTTTAGGGTGTGGGAGATTAACATTCTGTCCTGTGCCTGGCACTGGGTAGCCTTGCTCTGGGGATTCCTGGTGACAGCCAGTGTGGGTTATTGGACCACCAGTTGGACTCAGGGCAGCTGGACAGTCTCTTTTTCAAGGGCAATAACTACATGAAGTCTTAGCACTGCACATCCACCAAAAGGTCAAATCCAAACAAAGATCAAGATTCCCAAAGACCATGTTGTCCAGGTGAAAGCCTGAGTAACCCGAAGTGGCAGGATGGCTGGGCTGGAATGTTTAACCTCCCCCCAAGGGGTAACAAAATTCCGGCTGGGTCATTCACCAAAAAGTAACACACGTGTGTTCTTTTCTTCAAGTGACCAGAGCCTCAATAAAGTCAGTTTCCCATATAATTAGTTTAAAGGCAACAAAATAACAGGACATTAATATATACAAATGAATGTTCCAGAATATCCAGGCACAAACTGATAAATGACACGTGGGTGTATGTACGCATATAAGAGAACGTTTGAGTCTAATTTTGATTTTTCCATTATTCGAAGTGGAATTGCTGCTTTGGGTTTTGAGAATTATAGAGATTATGAGGTCATCTTACTGGAATTATGCTCCCAGGCCATCCTTCAGAACACTTCAGAACTTTTTTTGCCCTTTTTACTTTGCTGGATGCCAAGGAGATTTAGGTAGACAAAAGCTGCTTTACGGCAGGACACATTTTTTTCCACTGGATTTTTTTTTTTCCATTCACCGTGTTGTAAGATTTAGCTCTGCAGGATGTGAGGAGCTACCAGTGAGCTGGAGGTCAGGAGCTGGCTGTGGTGAGCTCAGCTCGGCAGTCAGAGCCAGTCTCTCCAGGTGCCCGCCCCCCTCCATCTCCTCTGTGCCTGGCGGATTGTACCTGGAGAGCTCTGGGTAGCTCTGGCATCTGAGGGTTTCTTAGAGATGCAGCAGGAGATACTGTGGAGAAGAGAAGTGACACTCGGTGGCTGCAGACCAGGTTCACTGGCTCTGCTTCTGGCAGGAAGATACCTTCTGCATCCTGGTGTCTGGAGGGATGTACATTCCAGGGAAGACAATTTGGAAACACTAACGTGGGTGACATTTCATATTCAAATCTACCTTTTAAGTAGTTAGTTGGATAGACCCTTTTTTTACAACTCACTATCCTGGAATTATAATTCCATAAAACCTCCAATTGAGGGGACGCCTAGGTGACTCAGCAGTTGAGCATCTGCCTTTGGCTTAAGTCGTGATCCTGGGGTCCTGTGATTGAATCCCTGATTAGGCTCCTCGCAGGGAACCTGCTTCTCCCTCTGCCTATTTCTGCCTCTCTCTTTGTGCTTCTCATGAATAAATTAATAAAATCTTAAAAAAAAAAACTTAAAGAAGAGAGGACAGTTTCCTCAACCAATAATGAGAGTGGATTAAAAAATGTCTCAAATTTCTTGCTGTGGTTCTAGGTGTTTAGTCACAGGTTCATGTAAAGACCGAATCGATCCTGATGTTAACCATGATTGATTTCAGGATTTGGGGATGCTGGAGGAAAATAGAGCCTATGGGAGAGGAAAAGCAAGAACCCTCCCCCCCCATACACACACACACACACACACACACACACACTCAGTAGCTAGGCAGTTCTCATCACCATCAAAGATGTGGAAGGCCAGAAGAATTCGTTGGCAGGAAGTATTGTGCAGTGATCCATATATCCACACATGCCGTCTGGTGGGGCAGCAGGGCAAGGAGCACCAAGTCCCACCATCTGTCTCCTTGGGTCCACTGGCAACAGAAGACTTTGAATTGGAGGGAGAAGGGGAGGAGCACTGCCGGTGTCAAGCATGGGGCTCTGAGCGGAGACACGTGCAGAGATCTTCACATGAAGGCTGACCCTTTGGTGAGACCAGCTGGGAAAGGCTGTCCCTCGGCTGCTCTGTTCAGAAAAGCCATCAGCCATTGAGTGGCTTTTCATTTATGTTCTAGCAAATTTATCTTTCTTGTACTTCCACAGCAATTCACCTAGTTCTGGATGGTTCCATCTCTCCTCCTGCACTTTTCTCTTTACATTATACTTTACCCTACAGATTTACAGACTTCTATCTGGTGGGCTTTTCATCAGTTGCTCCCAGAACACGGCTTCTGATGACTTTTAACAAAGGCTTGCCACCCTCTAAGCATGACTTTAGGTCATCATATTTTCTTTTAACATGGCTAAGCTTTTCCAGAATTATACCTCTTCCTTCAACTTATTCAACACATTTCCCCATGACTTCTTTTTCCCTTTCTCTGTGTAGCTCAATCGAAATTTTGATTGAAATAATTGTGGATTCGCATCCAGTTGTGAGAAATAATACAAATATTATTTCAGTTTTTAATGGAGTGAAAACTTTGGCTCCCAAACAAAAGAGCCATTAAAAACAAACAGACGAACAAACAGAAGAGTGTAACGATAGCTACCAGTGTTACTGTGTCCCAAGGAAACGTGCATGTGTCCTGGACTTGTGTTTTCAGAACATGCTGTGATCACTATGTATTGTCAGGACCATGCTCTGTCAGGAGAAGCCCGACTTGGAGCAGTACATAATAGACCCTACAGGGCCAGAACAAACCACACAGAACACCCCGTGGCATCCACGTAGAACCTGAGTGCACCTGGCTGCGGGGATGGCCCGTAGGTGGAGCAGGTCAGGGGAAGCAGAGGGGTTCATGAAGAGCTGGTGTGTGTGTGTGGACACACCCGTGTCTTAGTTTAAACTTTTCCTTCTATACCTCTTGAGCTCACATGCCATTCTGTATCCTCATAGCTCCCTTCCGCCTGCCCACCTCCAAATCCCACAAAACAAGTGTATAACTTAGTGAGTTAAAAAAATAAATAAATAAAATAAATAAAAAATAAAAATAAATAAAAATTTAAAAAACTTAGTGAGTTATTATGGGGTAAAGAATTACAGGCCCTGTCGAAATCTCCGCCCCCTCGCTTTCTCTCCTGACTTGTAGAGAAATCACTTCCTTACATTTGTTTATGATGCTGTTGCCTAGGTGTACACCCAGGACCTTATGGTTTAGTCTTATTTAGGTCCTTTAAGCATCTCTTCATCTACAGATTCTCTCTTCTATATCATTTACCTGCCTGGGACCCAGGTGTTTGATTGTCACGAGTCCTGTAGTGGTAGGTTTGCTGATAGCACAGTCATGGTGCATTTTAATATGTTCCTCTGTACTCTATATTGTGCCACTGGGCTGCTGGATCAGAAGCTAGGTCAGAGTCAGGTTCGATCCCCTGAGTGAGATCCTGGTCCTATATTGCTATCTCTGTAGCTTATCAAGCCCAGTCAAGAGGCTGGCAGACTATAACCTCTCCTCTCCAGAAATCCCTGCAAGTCCCCCTCCTGTGTCCATTCCCCACCCTTGCCAGAGAGGGACCCACCTGGACATGCCCCAAAAGAAGGCAGACTGTAGCTCTGTAAAAGCAAGGCACGATCTCACAGTGGAAAGGAGGACTCTGGAGAGACCCCCACCTCGGTTATCTCTACCGCTGTACCTGAGCCCCTCATGAAGGGAGACATGGCAGAGACCACGGCAGAGGGTGGCCTGACTCCCACCCTGGCTAGAGAGTCACCATCCCCACGTCTAAGAACAGCTTCTGCACTACACACCCAGGATCCAGCACACATGCTCCTTTCTTCTTCCTTCACAAGTGGAGAGAATGGCTTTGGAACCAAGTTCAAATCCCAGCTTTGTGTCTTAGGCTCTGTGACCTCGAGCAAGTTACTTTGCCTATCTGAGCCTGCATTTCTTCGTCTATAAGATAAGGTAATGATGCCTACCTGGAGACTTTGTGAAGATTATATATGCTAATATATGATGCTGGGCAAGTAACTCAGTTTCTCTGTAAAGTGTGAATACTAGAGCTATCTACCTGATATGGTGGTTGGATAAGGACACAAGCTAATACAGGAAAAGCATTTAGGATGTGCCTGGCACATAGTAAGTCCTCAATAAATATTAACTAGTTTTAGTATTATTATATAAGTATCTAGTCTATTGAAACAGTTCTTCTATGGTGGCTATTATCATTTAAAAGAATAACACAGGGGGGTGCCTGAATGGCTCAGTGGTTGAGCGCCTGCCTTCGGCCCAGGCCCTGATCCTGGAGTCCTGGGATCGAGTCCCGCGTCGGGCTCCCTGCATGGAGCCTGCTTCTCCCTCTGCCTGTGTCTCTGCCTCTCTCTGTGTGTGTCTCTCATGAATAAATAAGTAAAATCTTAAAAAAGAAAAAAAAAAGAATAACATGAGGGTGCCTGGGTAGCTCAGTTGTTTAAACCTCTGACTCCTGGTTTCAACTCAGGTCATGATCTCAGGGTTGTGGGATCGAGCCCTGCACGCCTTGGCTTCTGAGCTCAGTGTGGAGTCTGCTCGAGATTCTCTCTCCCTTTCCATCTGCACCTCCTCTGACTCGTGTCCTATCTCTCTCCCTCTCAAATAAATAAATGAAACCTCAGAAAAAAAAAAAAAAAAGAACATGGGCACCTCCAGGTAGCTGAATATAGTGGAGGCAGCTAGGTGGCCACCTCCCAGTATTTCCTCCACAAACAATATAGACCCAAAAAAGGGGAAAACGAAACTACCCAAAAATCACACCCTCTGTATAGCTTGAGGACAGAAAATAACCAAACATTAATACAAGCGTAACTAGAAGGAGAAATAACACCAAATCCTACCAGACTAGAAGCCATGCTTCCTCCCACCCCGCCACACCACACTGCCTTGTGGCAAGCAGAGACACGCAGAATCTGCAGGGAGGTGAGAAGGGAAGTGGCAGAGAGGCCTCAGGTTGGTCCGAAACCACTCCCAGAGAACTAAGTCCACTGAAGCAAGTGTCTGGGCAGATCAGAGCACAGATTCCAGGGGAATCAGAAATACATGTGCGTTGAGGGGCAATCTTCAGAATGCAGAGCTTCTGGGGCAGCAGAACAGGAAAGAAAGGGAGGAGTGTTCTTTGATCATCCGGTGTTAAAGGGGCAAGGAAGCCAAAGGAGAAATTAGGGTAGCCACTGTGAAAAGCACAGCCACAAGCTATTAGGTGCAAAGGGCAAATATGAAGAGAGGTACACCAGTGAGAATCCCAGAGGGATATTAAATTGGAGAGCTTCAAAAGAAACACATGGGAAAACTAGGTGGCACAGCTGTCCCAGAGGCGTTGAGATGGGAGCACAGAAGAAGAGGATGGAGAACAGTGATGGGAGGGACATCTGTGAGGGCGCATGAAGAAGAGATCTAGGAAGCAGCCAGTGGGAGGGGGAGCGTGCTGGGACACAGGCTTCAGCAGGCACACTCACATTCATTTCAGGAAAATGAAGGGAAGCACCTGCTTGGGGAAATTGGATGCATGAAGCCTAGACATAAACACACTATTCTCTGAGCAGACTTCTGCCAGAGGATCCCAGGGCCAACCTGCTGAGGAAGGGGGGCGGGCAGTAAGAGGTGGAGAGAGGCTTTGCTGTAAAGAAAGAGTATGCATTTAGGACTTAGATGAAAAGAGGAAAAAATGGTGATTACAGACACTGCAGGTAGGAATGATGTAGAATCCAGGTCACTGGGATCCAAAATGCACCATACGGAATGAGAGGAAGAAGACAGAGCAACCTTGATACTACTGATGAATACATGGGATTTTGCAAATTATGATGTTTGCAAAGCCTGCATTTGAGTTACATATTTGAGGGGGAGATATTATTGGGTATTTATGAACCATCACATCTTTCTGGTGACAAGATATGAATTCATTCTGAGGCATCAGGGAGGGGGATCTCCTCTCTGAAGTTTTTAAAAAGCTAGATAGCTAGTGTTTTCTCTAGAATATCGTACTAGAAAGAACACGTAGTGGAAGGGAGAACGTCTCGTACCAGATATCAAAAGTTTAGAAGCCTATGGCAATTAAAACAGTATGGGGCCAACCCAGGGATGCCAAGGAGATTGCAAAGAAATGAAGTAGTCTGGAAATCGACTGTAAAGGCAAGATCCTAGCATATGATAAAAGGTATATTTTAAGTAATTGGAGGAAGGTTGGATGACTCAATAATCAGCCTTAGGATAATTATGATTATGAAAGGAAAAGGAAAATTAGATTTCTGTGTCACAATCTCTACCACTATAAAAACTACAAATACACCAGAAGTAAACATAGGATAATGAAATATATAAAAAGACCTGAGTTGAATATTTTTAAATCATGTGGGGAGGAGAGACTTTCTAATGAGATTCAAAACCCTTTTGGTCTCTGTAAGCATTAATAAGATATACAAGTTTGACTTAATAAAAAAAAATAGAGGATTCTCTAGGTCTAAAGACTCTATTAAAGACAATAGACCAAACGATGATATTTTTGATATATAACAGGCAAAGGGCTCATGACTAATACCCTTAATATTGGGGAAAGCTCCTACAATTCACTAAGAAAAGGTAAAAGAACCCAGTGTAAAACAGACAAATGATATAAGCAAGTGCTCCATAGAGGGAAAAATGCCAGTGATCTAAAACCATGTGAAAAGATATCTAATCCCATCAGTGGTCAGAAAACTGCAAAGTGTCGCAGTACAATTTTTGCAGATTGCAGAAATTTTAAATGCAGGTGAAAATGTGGTGTGGGAGAGGACACACAACTAGTTGGTAGATCTCAAGTGTGTAATACCATGGTGTGCAAAGCCTTCCACTGCTGGAAACCCTGTAAATTAAACTAGTCCTTTAGGATCACAAAGAAAGACCTGGGCAAGAATGTCCATTGTAACCAGTTTTATAAGCAGAACAAAAATTAAATGCATACTAACCACACAATAATAGGAAAGCGATCTTATGTTGTATTCCCATCCTATGAAACACGCTTCAGCCACGGGACTCCAAATAATGGAGACCCTCTATGTTCCACGACATGGAATGAAGATCCTTGAAAGGAACTAGGCTTTTAAAAAAAAAAGTTATCCTAGGGTCCCCTTTTTGTACTAAACGTGTACTGTATGAAATGATACGTAACTGTGTATAGGTCTATGTCTGCACATGCACAGAAAGGTCTGGAAGAGTATGTACCAATTGTGAAAAGTGGTGGTCTTTGCGGACAGGAGTGAGGTTGAGGCTGATGGGAGAAGTGAGAACATTGATTTCTTGCTTTTTTTTTAAAGATTTTATTTTATTTTATTTTATTTTATTTTAATTTTATTTATTGAGATAGAGAGGAAGAGCTCACATGTGTACAGGGGTGGGGAGGGGCAGAGGGAGAGAGAATCTCAAGCAGACTCCCTGCTGAGCATAGAGCCCAATGCAGGGCTCGATCTCACAACCCCGAGATCACAACCTGAGCCGAAATCAAGAGTCGGACTCAGGTGCCCGGATTTTTACTTTTAGAATGCTTAATGTTTTGTTTAATGAATTACTTCCGTGATTTAAAAAAAAAATTGTTCTGATGAAAAACACATGGAAAATAAAGCTACCAGAGGTAACACTCGGGTACAGCTAATAAATCAAATCTGACAAGTGTCTTCAGACCAAGTGGACCCCACTAGGCCTCCTGCCCGGCTGAGGTCTTCTGAGCTGAAGGTCTTCCAACCTTGGCTGGCTGTGCCTTTCCTCCCCCCCCGCCCCCAGAGTCAGGCTTTCCCATGGGTTGCTCCGCTCGCTCGCTGTCCGGGGGTTCTTCCCTGAGGGCACTACCTCATAGGTGGCCTCCCAGCACCGGTCACTGCAGCCTGGAGTGCTGTCCCAGGCCCAAGGAGAAGGCAGGAGGAGGAGGCAACCATGGTGTGTCTGGAGTGCATCGCCGTATTTAAGCTCTTAAGTTAATTGATTCATGTCATCGTGTCAAATTCATTATTTTAACTAAATTTCATTGTTTAAGAGAAATTTTCACTCAAAGGGATGCTGGAGACCTTTCAGTTCAAGCCTAACATTTTATGTGTGGGGAATCAGAGGGCCAGGGAAGGAACATTCATAAATTGTATTAGATTTAATAATACAGTAAATAAATAATATTGTATATTATTTATAAATATTGTATATTTATTTATAAATTGTATTAGATCTAATAATACAATAAATAATTTATTAGATTTAATAATACAATTTATGAATTTGGGGACTCAGCCTTATAAGTTTCCTGATTCTTATGAGAGCCAGCTCTGCTAGCACTTGAGAATGTTATTGCCACCTCCTGCCTGCCCACCTCCAAAAGGGTAGCCATAGTCACCTCTTTTCATGAGAACAAAAGCCATCAACCAGCCCTCTTGGCATTTCTTCAGACCAAGTTCTTCTGAGCTTGGGGCCTTTGCACAGCCTAGTCCCTTTTTATGGGATGCAGTTCTCTGCTTTTCGCAAGGCTGGCTCCTTCCCCACATTCAGGCACCTCCTGAGAGGTTGTTGTCTTTGTTGACCACTGCATATAAATGAGACCCTCACTTTCAAAAACCTTTACCTCAAAGAAAGCAAACTCCGCGTCTCCCTTGCTGTGTTCTTACTGGCTGTCAAAGCACAGGGCACATAGTAGGTGTCAGAAAGGTTTAAGTGAATGAATGAGCAAATCTGATACCCATTTTTTTTTTTTAAAGGCTTATGGCCGCTGCTCTTATGTGATTGTCTCCTCAGGTAGCCCAAGTAACTAACATGTATTATGATTTCATTTTTTTGGAAGTCAAAAATGATGCAGCATTATTATTTCAATTTGTAACCCAAGGGAGACTGAACATACTCCATTAGCTGTCGTCTTTTGCTCAGCTGTCCATAGACATCTGAATGTTTTACTCGGTGTGTCCTGGGTAGTGGCCTGAGCCAGCAAGAAGTGTAGAGTGGTTGTCACCTGAGGCACCAGGCAAAGAGGTGGGATAATTTCAAGGAGGTCTTGAAATTTCAAGGAGGCTCTCAATTTTTTTTTCAAGGAGGTCTCTCAAATTTCAAGGAGGCTACTTGACATCAGGGACAGGCCCCCAGGGCTTGTGCTCTGACAGATGCCTAAAGCCACCCCTGCCCTTTGACCTCTTGCTGGTCTTTCCACAGAAGATGGCTCATCTGGCCTGCAGTGTAGAAGGGATGGCACAAGAGAAATGCATCCTCAGTGGGTCTGAAGTGAGGGCAGGTCTTCAGCACAAGCGTGGGGCTCCCCTGCAGGTCAAGATTCCACCTCCTGGGAGAGTTGCAGGGAGAAACCCTAATTCTCAGGACCCTCCTCCATTTCTACCCCATCAGAGCCATCTTCTGCCTCTCTGGTGACGGGCAAGGATTTTGGCACATTTTAGCCAATATTTCACGAAAAACTTTTCTTCATTTAATGAAAAAATTTGGGGTTGTTTTAAGATTTTATTTATTTATTCGTGAGAGACACAGACAGAGAGGCAGAGACACAGGCAGAGGGAGAAGCAGGCTCCATACAGGGAGCCTGACGTGTGGGACTTGATCCTGGGTCTCCAGGATCACGCCCTGGGCTGAAGGCAGCGCTAAACACCGAGCTACCCGGGCTGCCCTGAAAAAGTTTTTAACATAACTTAGAGTGATTTCACCCTAAAGAAACAGTTTTCGTACAAACTGCCAAGTGACAAGATGAAGGTAGCGCATAAGGTGAAACTAAATTATTGAGAGCTAAGTATTTCTTCAGTTATTATGTATGCATTCATCCAGCAACCACTGTGAGCCAGGCACTGGACCCTGGAGATCCAAAGGCTACTTTGATACAGCCCCAGCCTACGGTGACTTACATGAGTAGTGAAAGCCACAAGAGCCCTGGGCCCCAAACCCAGCTTTGAATCCAGACCGTAAGGCCTGCTAGCTGTGCAGATGTGCAAAAAGAGCCTTTGGCTCTTGGAGTGAGAAGTAGATAGCGAAGCCATCTTTGTGGGCTCTTAATAAAGAGCTTGGCCTGGGGAAGGTAGAAGAAGTCCTCCTTGGGTCTTCAACACTGAAGGAAAGCAGTGACACAGAGTAATCGAGGGCCAGAGAGACATGGAGGATCATGAGCCAAGCCTTGAAGAAAGGGTAGAGCCTGGAAGGGAAAGGCAGAAACCAAAGGACATGGATAATCCCAAGCCATGAAAGGGCAGTCAAGGAGCAGGTAGGACAGGAGTGAAGGGTCCTGCTGGGAAGAAGCAGGGCCGGAAGGGTGGGCACCCGGGATCAGCCAATGGCCAGCTGTCCCTCACCCTGAGTCTTCAAATACTCCATTTTCATTTCAAGGAGAGGTGAGCCCTGCATGAAAGAAAGGAGGCCGGGCAGCCTGGGTGGCTCGGCGGTTTAGCGCCGCCTTCGGTCCAGGGCCTGATCCTGGAGACCTGGGATGGAGTCCTGCATCAGGCTCCCTACATGGAGCCTGTTTCTCCCTCTGACTGTGTCTCTACCAGCCTCTCTCTCTCTCTATCTCTCTGTGTGTCTCATGAATAAATAAAATAATAAAAAAAAAAGAGAGAGAGAAGGGAGGCCGATGGTGGTGGCGCCTCAATTTCCATACTCCAAACCAGCAAAACTAAAACCCCGCACGTAACCAGCCCCATTCTCTGTGGAAGACATCTGAGTGGCCTCCATTGCTAATGAAGCATTGCCCCGTGGTGGAAGAGGGGTCCCTTGTAACCCAAGCAGCCTTTGCAAGGGCTGTCGATCTCCTTGCCATACAGGAGCCCGAGAGGGGTTGTAACTAAAATTTCCTCCGTCTTCACATTCTTGGTAAGATGTTGCTGTCCTGGAGATGTCTGAGAGCTCCTTGCACAGTAACTTCTCCAGCAGCGGCCAGGCCAGCCCGCTCATGATTCCAGCTCTCAGGGCAGTCTGGCTACTCCCACCTTATTTCAGGACAGCTGCCAGGAGAAAATTAGAAGCTATTTTCATCAAGAGAAAGAACTTCACACTCATTCATGTCTTCATTCAACAACTATTTCATGGTTGCCTACTATACACAAGAAGGATTTAAAGAAAAGATTAGACATACATATGCCTTTTCCCTCTAAAAGCATGTGGTCAGTTCATCAAATGGAGCAGATAAAAAGTAATCAGTGAGACTCAGTTGAGTGTCTGCCTTTGGCTTGGGTCATGATCCCAGGATCCTGGGATCGAGCCCCACATCAGACTCTGCTCAGATGCTGGGGGTGGAGGACTGCTTCTCCCTTTCCCTCTACCTGCTGTTCCCCCTGCTTGTGTGCTCTCTCTCTCTCTCTCTTTCTCTCTCTCTCTGTCAAATAAATAAGTGAAATCTTAAAAAAAAAAAAAAAGAGGTACATCAGTGATAAATTCAGTCAAGAAAATATATAGAGTGTTATAGGAATCCAGAGGAGGAGACATGACTTCTAGGTTGGGTGGGGTAGGGAGGGAGTCAGAGAAAGCTTTGGAAGGAGGCTGCAGCTGCCGTGAATCTTGAAAGATAAGTACGTTGTGGACAGGTAGACCTGGTGAGGAGTTTCACCCAGACAGTCAAAGCTTGAAGACTGTCTTTCTAACCCTGACTTTACATGTGAGGATAGCGAGGTCCAGCCTGAAGACGGGGCAGCCTCTGGCCACACGGTGCCTTCCTCACAAGGGGTAGGCCTTCCGGGCAGAGCACAGTGTAGGCAGGGGCCCAGAGGTGTGGAAGTTCTACATACATATGGTTTGCTCAGGAAATAGGATTTGGTAACTGATTAGATGTCGGAGCTAAAGGAAAAGCTGGGGGAAGGTAGATGTGTTCGGCCCAATGACTGGGAGGACACTGGGGCCAGGACAGGAAGGAAGCAGGACTGGGAGAAAAAGTGGTGTGTGGGGTTTGGGACATGCTGAACTGGAGGCCTTTATGAAATGTACCAGGGAAGGTTCTAGCAAGCCATGGGAAACTGGTGCTGGAGTTCAGGAGGTTGATCAGGACCAAAGCTATAAAGTAGGAGTCATCTCTTCTGAGTGTTGAGTTGGGGTTGTCCAAGGGATAGCATGGAGGGGAAAGAGCTGGCCAACGACTGCAGCAACAGCTCCTTCTGGAGAGCAGGAGGCAGAGGAGGACCCGAGGCATGGTCAGAGGTAGGCAGGGGCCAAGGGATGCAAGTCCCCAGAGGTGAGGGATGGGAGAGGTTCCTCCGTCCTAGCAAAAAGGGTTAACCTGCTGCAAACATGACACAGCCAGATCCAGCATCTAGAACATGACTCCTGACCTCTGCTGGTGCAAGGCAGCCAGAGTCAATGTTATTTAGGAAATTTGACAGTGAAGAGGAGGAGAGAGATTAAGGGCTGCCCGGACTGAGGCAAAATGTGGTTTTCTTTCCTTTTTTAAGGCTTGGGTAGACTTAAATATCTTTCTTGGAAGATGGAGAGGAGCTGGCAGAGAGAGGAGGAGATAAGAGAAGGGAGAAGAAATGCTTGGAGGGCAGGGGGTGGAAGGAGGCAGGAGGGAGTAAGGTCGAGAACTTGACCTGTTGACATTTGGAATTGAAGTCTCTGAGCTGAGGTGGGGGGACCAAGCTGGAGAGTCACACAGGGGTGAGCACTGCAGCCCCACCAATCGATTCAGTCACGCAGGAGGAAGAAAACCAAAGAACAGAGGCCGGAGCCTTGGGAGAAACCCAAAGTTCAAGGTCAAATGGGCACCAAGGAGGGGACAGCTGGAAGACATAGTGGGGATGTCCAGAGGCCCAAACAAGTCAGCCGGTGGCACCCAGCCCTGAAGATGGGGCCGAGGGGACACGACTAACAAGGATGTTGTTTGCTTTTGAGACAGGTTAGAATGCTCAAGTTCAAGTCCGTTAGCAGCGTATCAAACGCAGGATTTCTCTGCTTACACTGGGCTTCCACTTCCAAATATTTTAATTAACCAATATGGGAATAGTGAAAACATCAAAAGGACAAGGGCATTATTAATTTGAGAATCAAGGCGACTAATCACTTTATTCCTTTTAGTCATTTCCTCATTTAGCAATACCCTCGGTAACAAACATTCCTGTAGCTCCGAGATAATGTTCCTGGATTTAAAACCACAGCTTTGTTTTTTCCTCCCTCAGGGACTTATTTCTTATCGCTTGGGTCCTTTTGAAATAGGCAGTTATCAGATCAACCTTTAGCTCACTGGCCTTGGGTTGAATAGGTCATCTGCCCTCCCCACCCCCCACTCCCACCTTTTTCCCCCAAATCACAGGCTCGGAAGAATTCAAGCCAAAATTCCAGGCTGGCTTTTAGCAATAAATACTGTAATTAACTTCTAACCAGGCGAGCTAACATTTTGCTTGGAGAAAGCATCGTTTTCTCAAACAAATGCCTTTCAAATAAAAACAATTTCATGCCCTCTTCTTGCAGCGTGATACTTTCCAGTGCTTGGAAATAACCAGTGTCATCTAAGAGTATGTTCTCAGAGATGTTTAAAATCCCTTTTTCTCCGGTTTCCAAGCTCTGCCATAGAAGCTGCACTCTCTTCTAGGGGTATGTGGTGTCCAACAGAGTTAACGGAGCTCCCTTTCAATTAACTGTGCGGGAAGTTCTGTAGAAGCCCTCCTGAGCCTGTTAGATGTGACTTGGGTCCTGCCCCCCAGGAGACGAGGGGCAGTGGGAGTATTTCCTCACGGCCATAATAAACAGCACCAACGCCTAGATGCTCTCATGACCGCTTTTAAATCCTCCACAGACAGGGCATGTCCTTCTTGGCTGCACCTGGGACAGACCACCGCCCAGCCGGCAGGTGCCACACTGCCTTTAGCCCAATCAGTGCGGTGGGTGACACGAAGACCCATAGGAGGGTCAGCAGAGGGAGTCTGAAAGGAGAAAGTCCTGAGAATATTCAAGAGCGTCCACAAAGCCCAAGTCCAGGGTCAGAGCTGAGCTGGGAACTACAAGGGCCTACAGTGAACCACTGGCGGCTGGTAGAGATTTGGTTAGGCCCCAGGGCAAAGGAAAGGCAGGAACCCAACGAAGAAGGCGTGGATGGAGCCCATCCTGAGATAGATTGTGAATGATGTCTGCCACACAGATTGCCACCCTCTGGCCTGCTCTGTTTCTTGGGGTTTTGATTTTTTTGTTCTTATGGATTGGGTTTTGATTTTGGTTCAGCCATGCACATGGCAGTCTTGCTCCAAGGAGGTTTCTCGGCCACCACATAATTTCTGTCAGCATTTGGAGGGAGGGGTAGGGTAGTGCTGCCTGAAACCTGGCCTTATTTTCTCAACACTGCAGAACCCCCCCGTCCTGCGGTTAGGCCGCTGCTCGCTCACCGCACGCAGAGCCTGGGTGGCCCTGGAGCCCTGCCACGCCAAGCAGCAGCAGCGCCGGAGGGTAGCATTCCGTGAGGTCCCCCTGGCCCCGAGGGCTGCACGGGAGCTGGTGAGGCCTGCTGCACAGATCGCTGACCCTGGAAGCAGGAGCCTTGCATGCCACCTCCCTGCTCTGATTCTGCGGCTTGCTAACCTCGGGGTTGGGGGCATCTCTCTCTCTCTCTCTCTTTTTTTTTTTTTTTTTTTTTGCTGGAAAGAAACAACTTCCCCCACCTGAACCATAGAATTGGAATCAGGACAGTTGAGAGGGAGGAGTGATTGAGAGAAGGTGTGTGAATTTACTTTGTGAACTGCAAAAGGCTGAGAGATGGAAGGGTGAATTGTCTACAGGCTCTGCTTGTTTGGTTTTCTGGCCATGACCAGTAATTAGTTATTCATACCCAAGTGCAAGGTGTGGGAAGGTTGCTTAGCAGCAGCACTTTTCTATAAGAGGCTCTTTATCGAATCCCCCATGTGCTGGGGCTACGTGGGAAATGCAGGAAGCCGAGCAGAGTACGGGGAAGGAGGGATACCGAGTTTTACTCCGGTGTGATGACCAAATCCATCCTAGCGTATTGTGTTCTGGGGAGGCACCTCACTAAGAGAAATATAGACCAGCGAGATAACATGTTGTAGCAGGAGACATCTGGGGAGCTCTGGGAGTTTATCCAGGAGGGGAGAACTCTGGGAGGAAAATGAAAGCTGTCTTGAGGTTTTGCAAATGTTCTTAGGGAAGATGGATTTGGCTGGTGACCTGTGTCTTCCAGAGGAGGGTGGGCACTTCACAGGTGCAGGTCTCAGCTCTTCTAAAGCAATGTTTCCCAAACTCTGCTGCAAATTAGAATCACCTAGGAAACTTTTAAATCTCCCATTCCCAAGACTACACCCCAAACCAGTTGAATCAGAGCCTCTGGGAGTGGGGCCGAGGCATCAGTATTTTTAAAAACTCTGGGTGATTGCAATGGGCAGGCAAGTTCACCTAGCAGTGATCTACAGAAGGATGGAGAGCGTTGGAACTAAACACAGAACGGAAGCGGGTGGCGGGGGGTGGGGGTGGGTGGTGTTGGACGGGAGCTGCTAGAGATGAGATTCCCTGCCATTGAAGCTGCTCAGACCCAGGCTGCATCTCACTTGGTGGCGATGAGCTCAAGCATCCCATGATGGCTAAAGTAGACAAACTTCAAGTTCCCTCCCATCCTAAAAGCCTGAGTCAAGGCTCTGAGGTGAAGGTTTTCAAATTCCTGTTATAGTTCCAAGGAACTGTGTGTTCAAGTGAAATAAAATATTCAAAACAAAGGAGGAAGGAAGTGGATTCCCCACAACCACACCCACCCACCCAAGACCATTCGACTCGTGGGGAGACCTCATGGAAATCTGGGAACTTAATGAAAGTCTCTAGGACTCCAGGGAACACAGTTTTTAAAAACCACCAATTTAAGGGAAGGGAAATAGGACTTCCACAGAAATGAAATTTGCATTCAGCCATCTGTAGCTGGAATCATTTTGATGACCAGAAGTAGCAAATTCCAAATGGAGGAGCGCCAACGTAAATGACCATGGACCTGAACTATTCGTTCGTTGGAAACATGAGGAGCATCAGCCGGCATGTGGTTAACCCAGCGCCTTGGAAACTAGACCGAGATCTTTCTGCTTATTATCTTGGTGCCACACGTAGGATGTAAGAGCCACCTCCTCCTGTTCACCAAGGTATTTCCAAAAGGAAGAATGCTTGCATATTATTTATTGCAAGTTCCCAGGCTTTGAATTACACAGACTCTAGTTTCTGTACCAGAGCTATAACTTACATGTGAAGAACAAAAGGCAGCCTGGTAGAAGGGAAAGGAATAGGAAGTGAGGACAAATAGGTGGAACCCTGGTTCTATTATCCAACTGTAGGAATGCAAACAAATCACCCAACTTCTCCATTTCCTCCTCTCTAAAATGGAACTCGTAATACCTGCTGCCTATTGTGGATTGTGAAGTTAAAGAAAAAAGCCAGGGTCATATCCTTCTAAGTTATATCAAATATGAATGATTATTGAAAGCAAAAACTATAACATTGGAAGGATCTCCATGGATGCAGATAGAATATATGTGGCAAATATAAATAAGGGAGGGTAAAAGGACTTATGTAATTTCAACCCTACATTTTACTTGATGTGGTAAATATTAACTTTAAGTAAACTGTGGCAAATGAGGCTTGTTATTATCCCTAGACAATAACCAAAAAATAAACACAAGAGAGGAACACCTGGGTGGTGTAGCCAGTTAAGCATCTGACTCTTGATTTCAGCTCAGGTCATGATCTCAGGGTCATGAGATAGAGCCCTGTGCCCATGTTCACATGGAGTCTCCTTAAGATTCTCTCTCCCTCTACCTCTGTCCCTCCCACTCATGCTATCTCTCTTTCTCTCTTGAATAAATAATTTTTTAAAAAGTAATACAAGAGATGTGAACAGTCAACAGGTAAATTATTTCAAAAATCTAAAAATTAACTCCCAAAGAAGGGAGGAAAAGGGTGAACAAAAGAACAAAGGGAAAAAAAAAACAAAAACAAAAACAAAATCCCAGAAGAAATAAACAACACTGAAAAATAGTAGAACTAAGTCCAATCAATAATTATGTCAAATGTAGATAGTCTAAAACACAAATAAGGATAAATATTGTCTGATTGGATTTTTAGCAAAAAGCCAAATGCTATCTACGGAAACCCACTCTAAATGTAATGATATAAGTAGACTAAAAGCAAAAAGTTAAAAAAGAGATATGCCATGGAAATATTAATCAAAGAAAGCAGAGTGGCAATATCAATATTACACAAAGTAGACTGCAGCACCAGAAAAAATTTCCAGAGATAAAGTGGGAAAGTGCATAATAGTAAAGGGGAAAATAGAAGTTAAATGAAGTTTAAAAACATAACAATGATAAATGCATATGTACCTAAACAAAAGCCCAGAACTCAAAAAGCAAAAACAGGTAGTGCTGAAAGGAGAAAAAGACAAACCAACAATTATACTCAGGGACTTCGACATCCCTCTCAAGATAATTAATAGAACAAGTAGACAACCGGGGCTGATTGGCCTTTATACCACACTTCATCTAACAGCAGCAGAAATACACTCTCTTTCCAAGTACACATGGAACAGTCACCAAGATAAACCATATTCTGGGCCACAAAACAGACCTTAACAAATTTAATAAAATTGTAATCATATAAAATGTACTTTTTTTGACCACGATAGAATTTAACTAGAAATTAGTCACAAAGAGATCTGGCAATTTCCCAAATACCTGAAGTAAACGACACATGGAAATGAAACACCACAAGTTTCACATGAACTTAGAAAATACTGTGAATGGAATTAAAGTGAAAATACAACCTGTCAAAATTTGGAACATCACATATGTCTATTGCACATAACTTACAATAAAATGTGAAAGCAGAATTAATAAGATTAAGTAAAGGCAGCCCGGATGGCTCAGCGGTTTAGCACCACCTTCAGCCCAGGGCCTGATCCTGGAGACCCAAGATCAAGTCCCATGTCAGGCTCCCTGCATGGAGCCTGCTTCTCCCTCTGCCTGTGTCTCTGCCTCTCTCTGTGTGTCTCTCACGAATAAATAAAATCTTCTTAAAAAATAAGATTAAGTATAGCAACAAGGATGCTTAAATTTTGCCTAGGGTTTTTCATCAGTTTGTATCATATTGTCTATATCAAGCTTGTATCCCATTTTTCATGTAGAAATCAATTTTTAGGCTATTTTAAATAAGAATATCCTTACATGCAGGTGTGTGTGTGTGTGTGTGAGTACACTCACTCACACACACACACACACACACACACACACAGAGGTATTCAGAGAACCTAGATTAGATATCACATCCCTGATTCTTGCGGTTGCCTATGTCTCCAGTTAGCCTAACTTCTAGAGCCACACTTATCAAACTTGAGTGTGCAATAGAATCACCAGGAGACTCCACTTCCAGAGATTCTAGTTCAGGAGATCTGTGGTGGGTCTGAGAGTTTTGATTCCTAACAAATGCTAAGATGTTGCTGCTGCTGCTGCTGCTGCTGCTACCGGCCTAGGGATCATGCTTTGGGAACCATGGCTCTAGACCTATGCCACCATAACCGGACTCTATCGTCGCTTGGTGCTCAAAACCCCAGGCTCAGGGACACATAACCAAGTGGGGTTAATTCCATTCTGCGCCCCGCCGCCCTGCATTCCTTAACCCAATTTGGAAATGGAATTAAAACAGAGAAGTTAAAAAAAAAATCAACTATGTTCTTGGAGCCTGAACTGAGTGAATACTTCCAGGAAGAACAAAACTACACCCCCTTTTCCTCTCTCTCCCCCAGCTCTGAAAGAAGTTTCGAAAAGTAAAAAAGATAAAGAAGCAATTAGAGAGATACAGGTGAAGAACGGCAGAATGTTGATAATTCCTGATGGTTGGTGGTGGCTGCATGAGATTTTATTTTACTGCTTTGTTTTTAATATATTTGACATTTCCTTTTTTTTATTTTTATTTTTTTTATTTTCTCCAAAGAGCCCTGACATTTCCATTTTTTTTTATTTTTATTTATTTATGATAGTCACAGAGAGAGAAAGAGAGAGAGGCAGAGACATAGGCAGAGGGAGAAGCAGGCTTCATGCACCGGGAGCCCGATGTGGGATTCGATCCCGGGTCTCCAGGATCGCGCCCTGGGCCAAAGGCAGGCGCCAAACCGCTGCACCACCCAGGGATCCCTCCATTTTTTTTTTTAAATGAAGTGTTTTTTAGGAGAGTAAACTGAGGATATAAAGTAGACGAGCCTAACAGAAGATGCAGGAAGAGGAAAATGTAAATGCTATTTTAAAATTCTCAAGATGGCTAGAAGCCATTTCATCAGGGCTCCTTAGACTCTCCTTTTAAGCCCATACTAGCCCAAGAAAGTTAATACTTTCTAGAGACTAAGGATCTAGACCAGCATTGCTCTACTGTAAGTCAAAATTTCTTTGAAATCTTGTCTTCTCTTCCAAATGTGATTTTGCATTTTCGTTAGTATCCATTTTCATCTAAAGATCACGTTTTTTTTTTTAATTTTTATTTATTTATGATAGTTACACACAGAGAGAGAGAGAGAGAGAAGCAGAGACATAGGCAGAGGGAGAAGCAGGCTCCATGCACCGGGAGCCCGATGTGGGATTCGATCCAGGGTCTCCAGGATCGCGCCCTGGGCCAAAGGCAGGCGCCAAACTGCTGCGCCACCCAGGGATCCCTAAAGATCACGTTTTAAATTATTATCGTCCTGGGAAAGTATTTCCTACTTGCTCAACTAGGGGGTGGACAAGCTACCATTATTAGATATATAACCCTTATAACTCCAAAGACTAAGTGGCTCAGTCTTAGAGGGGTATCACATGCAAGACTCCTGCTCAACAGTCAAAATAATTAAGCAGCAATTTCTTTCTGTAAGTTTGTTCTCCAAGGACATTAAAATTGATATGCAATTATTGCTCAGAGTTCTCATACTCAAAAAAATACCAAGGTTTAGGTTGCATTGTATCCATACAATAAAACTCTTATACTAAATTAGCATCTAAATACATCCTATGTTTTTTTTTAGATTAACTGCTTTTGCCTTTCACCAGTTAGGGATGAATTAGTGCTGTCATCTTGGAACGGCCAGCAACGATGCCATTAGATTAGTTGCTGGGAATTCCCCTCACATGCTTGAATCTTTTCATTGGATTCAAGTTATGCTTCAGGCTTCCTATTTTTAGTCACAGATTTTTTTTTTTATTGAGGTATAATTAACATACAGTGTTATATTAGTTTCAGGTGTTGTAATGATGCGACATTTCTCTACATTACTCAGCACTCAGCATAAGCGTAATCACCGTTTGTCACCATACAGAATTATTACAATATTATTTATATTTCCTGTGCTGTACTTTTCATCTCCCCGACATTTTTAAAAAATTTTAAGAGGTTTATTTCTTTATTTTAGAGAGAGAGAGGGAGTGAGAATATTAAGCAGACTCCACATTGAGCATGGAGCCCCATGCAGGGCTCGATCCCAGGAACCTGAGATCATGACCTGAGAAACCAAGAGTCAGAAGCTTAACTGAGCCACCCAAGCACCCCCTTATTTTTCTTTAATAATTAGAAGTTTAAACCTCTTATTTTTTTAAGATTTTATTTCTTTTTTTTTTAATAAATTAATTTTTATTGGTGTTCAATTTACCAACGTACACAATAACACCCAGTGCTCATCCCGTCAAGTGTCCCCCTCCGTGCCCGTCACCCATTCCCCCCCACCCCCCACCCTCCTCCCCTTCCACCACCCCTAGTTCATTTCCCAGAGTTAGAAGTCTTTATGTTCTGTCTCCCTTTCTGATATCTCCCACACATTTTATTTGTTTCTTTGAGATAGAAAGAGAGAGCATGAGCAGGGGGCAGAGTGAGAGAGAAAATAAGGCTCTCCACTGAGCAGGGAGCCCAACACAGGGCTTCATCCCAGGACCCTGGGATCATGACCTGAGATGAAGCCAGATATTTAACTGACTGAGCCACCCAGGCACCCCAAAGTTCATATCTCTTAATTATTATCTATTTATCATTATCTATTTCAGTCATCCCCGACACCCCCTCTGGTGACCACCAGTTTGTTCTCTATATTTAAGAATCTATTTTTACGTTTGTTCATTTGTTTTGTTTAATAGGTTCCACAAAGAATTGGAATCATATGGTATTTGTCTTTATTTGACTTATTTCACTTATTTGCAATACCTTCTAGGTCCATCCATGGAGTTGCAAATCTCATTCTTTTTATGGCTGAATAAAATTCTATTTTATATATATATAAATTTGTAATTATAATTAAAAATAATGTAATTATATTCATATATAAATACAATTAAAATTATATAATAATATAATATAATTATATAATAATTATAATATATGATGATATTTAATTATTATAAATATATGTTATGATATGATATATAATAATATTTAATTATTATATAATTATAATGATATATAATCATATAAAATATTATATGATAAATTATATGATTATATTTATATATAAGTATATATTATATATTTATTATATATTATATTGTAATATAATATATATAAATAATTACTATATTATATATAAATATAATTATATGTATAATATATATTTTTTTAAGTTTAGTAGTGTATTTTATTGAATTCAACATGGTGAAAAATATTGTTTCAACATATAATCAACATAAATTACTGAGATATTTTACATTCTTTTTTCATGCTAACTTCTTCAAAATTCAGTGTGTATTTTACATGTACATCTCAATTTATATGTCAGATGTTCATCAGAATTACTCAATTTGTAGAGTAATTCTTCATGAGTAGATTCTTACACCCAAGTTGTGTCCAAATGTATTTAGAGGTTTTCCAATCATTGAATTGAGTCTCAGTCTCAGTTCTCAAATTTAAGTTAAAATTGAATAAATTGTGATGTGTATATATATATATATCACATCTCCTTTATTCGTTTGTCTGTTGATGGACACTCAGGTTGCTTCCATCTCCTGGCTATTGTAAATAATGGTGCAATAAACATAGGGGTACACACATCTTTTGAATTAGTGTTTTTGTTTTCTTTGGGTAAATACCCAGTAGTGGAATTACTATTACTATAGATCTTATGGTATTTTATCTTCAATTCTGTAAAGACCCTATTTCTAAATAAGATCACACTCACAGGTTCTGGATGGATATACATTTTGGGGAGACACGGTTCAACCCAGCAGTGTGTCTGTGGCTATGCACACATGAACCATGCACAACAGCCCAGTAGTATTCATTACATGCTTCTTTTTGTTCATAGGGCACTTTCTGTTTTATAGAGAATGTGTGTGGGGAATGTGTGTGTGTGTGTGTGTGTGTGTGTGTGTGTGTTTTTGGTTGTGTTTCTTTGTTGTGGTTGTTTGGGGGTTTTTTGCAGTCCAGTGACCAGTGCTGTAAATCTTTGTCGCCTGCTTTTGGGGTGGTTCCAGGCCAGCGAGTGGGCTAGCATCCTGCATACACCTGACTGCTGTGAACTTCCTCCTTAAACCAAGGAGGTTATACCTCCTAGGGTTTCACCTCTTACTGTATATACAGGATGCTCCTTTTTTATGTGTTCTGATCACCCACATGGAATCCTCTAAAGTGGGATCCTAATACACTTCTGTGAGTTCACCACAGATGTTTCTTAGAGAGAATGCTTGAGGCAGAGCTGACCAGAGGGATGAGGAGGCAGGAAGAGCTGAATTCCTATCTCACCTCTGACATATTTTTTTCTGACATGTTACCTTTTTTTAAGAATTTATTTATTTATTTGACAAAGAGCAAGACAGCTCAAGCAAGCACAAGCAGGGCGAGCGGCAGAGGGAGAGGGAGAAGCAGACCCCCACTGAGCAGGGAGCCCAACACAGGGCTCCATCCCAAGCCCAATGCGGGTTTGGATCATGACCCAAGCCAAAGGCAGATGCTTAGCCAACTGAGCCACCCAGGCGCCCCCTCTAATGTGTTATTTTTTAGATAGCTCCGATTTTCCCTGTCCATGCCCGGGGAGGATGCATTCTTGCAAACATGCTGCTGCCCTTTACCTACATACATGGGCCCTCATAAAATACTTCTCTTCTTACTACTGATAGGGTAGCTGTTTTTAAAAATGGACCTTCCTGGGTTTGTCAACAAATAGTGAGTTTTTTCTAACTACTAGCTCTTTGCTGACACTGCAGACCATGAAAAGAAAACCAGTCCCCCCAGGACTAGAGGATTGGATAAGTAAACTGAGGCAGATGTATGCCATGGAATATTATGCAGCAGTTAGGAAATACTGAGTCTTTACAGAAACAAAAATAGACTTTAAAAGCACAGGGTTGTTGGAAACACGGCAAACTTTTGTGACTTCTGCATACACGTGTATATCACATTAGTGTAGGTGCTTGCTGGAGTGGGCAGGGGGGATGGCAGTGGGAATCCAGTGTGAGGGGGAAAATAAGGCAAGAGAGGTCTTTCATAGCAAAAGTGTCATGAGCTGAAGAATCTGATTAATTCAACTCTCTTCCCCTGAAGTTAAAAAAATCTTGCAGAGTTTAGAATCAGCATTTAGGATAGTAAAACAGTGAAGACAGCAATGGATTAAGTGTCAGAAAACAGGGCATAGATACTAAAAGTCGAGTTAAGAGGTTGGAAGCAGGAAATAGCTTTGTAATAGGACTTTCAGGATGAGCAGGGGAAGCTAGCTATACTCAGCACCACCAGAGTGTCTTTTTGTCCGGTGTAAATAAGACAGGGAAATGAGAAATCACAACTGAATTTAAAAAAAAAAAAAAAAACAGACATACAAGTTGCTGACATTTTCCACACTTGATTGAATGCTGACAATGGGCCGGGTGAAGTAGCTGAAGTTAGGGGCGAATCACAAAAGATCATAACTGTGAATCAGGAGAGGATGGGCTTTATCCCAAAGCTTGGAAGTTTGGAGGGGAAAGGCAGGAGGCAAGGTGCACTTCAGAAGGTTCATCTGGAGTGGCACGCAGAGAGAGCCACAGTTCTCTGTCAGTCCAGCTGTGAGGCAGAGAATGGAGATAGGAGGCCACTGGGCAGGAGAGGGAAGGACGGGAGCACAGTGGCAGCAAAGGGGATGATACACCTGACAAGCAATCGGCTGGCAGGGGAAAAAGATATAAAAAGAAGAAGATGGTGGCCAAAACTTGAATCTGAGCAATGGGAGAACAGTGTTTTAAATGGAGGGGCTGGGGGCACCTGGGTGGCTCAGTGGTTGAGCGTCTGCCTTTGGCTCAGGTCATGATCCCAGGGTCCCGGGATCAAGTCCCACATGGGGCTCCCCACAGGGAGCCTGCTTCTCCCTCTGCCTCTGTCTCTGCCTCTCTCTCTCTCTCTCTCTCTCTCTGTGTGTGTCTCTCATGAATAAATAATAAAATCTTTAAAAATATAAATAAATAAATAAATAAATAATAGATAGATAGATGATAGATAGATGATAGATAGATAGATAGATAGATAGATAGATAGATAGATGATAGATAGATAGATGGAGGGGTTAGGAAGCAGGCTCATTTAGAGTGAGAAAACTATTAAGGTTATGCCTAGATGAACAGAGCTCTAGTGAGGCCCTTCGCAGGAGCTACACTTCTGCAACCTCTGAAGCAAAGTCCTAAACATGGTCCTGCCCTGCTTCCTGGGAGTAGACAGTGGAGCCAGGAGCAGGAGGGTGGCCCTGAGACCCCCCGGGCCACAATGGCAGGCCTACTGCCCCTCAGCATGGGAAGAAGTGTGGTGGGTGCTCAGGAACTGTGGTGTGATGAGCTTCGGGACTTCTTATTCAGCAGCCACCGTTAGCTCCAAACAGATCTCAGCTGTCACTACCCCAATCAAAATCTTTTCACGGCTCTGCAGTGCTGCAGCCCAGCCCCACAGTCAGCCCAGGGTCTCCCCATCCCACCTCACGTCCAAGGGTGCTCCCTGCACACTCTCACTGCACCCAGCACCCAGGATGCCCTGCTCTAGCACCCCACAGTGTCGCCTACCCCTCCAAGGTCAGGCCCTCCTCAGTCCCCAAATGCCCTCCCCGTCCCCCGCCTGGTGAACTCCTCACCCTGCCAATTCCTGCCCAAATGCCATCTCCTCTCCAAAATCCTCTACGCGCCCAAGGAATTTTGACAGCCTCTCTGTTCACCTGTGTTAATATGTGTCTGAGCTCAGAAAGTTGTGGGCGGTCTGATCTTTGTAGCCCCTCGCCCCCACCAGTGCTGTACCCAGCTTATTTTCTTACTTAAACCATAGATGGTATCTATGTCATACAATGTTATTTGGGGCTTGAAAACACACAGAGTTCCTTTATAGTTAATAAGTATTCAAGGAAAATTTGGAGTCAGAATAAATCAAATGTGAATATTTTAAAGAATGAGAATTAGCCGTACTTAGCCATAATTTAGCAATGAAATAAGAACAAAGACTTGGCATTTCCCTTTATTCAACCTGTGATCATAGCGTGCCAAAGGGAGAGCCAGCCTTCTTTCTCTGATACTCTGATTTTCAGTCCAACTGTGTTACATCATGTTTTAGAAAATCACACAAGCTCAGTTCTTTCCAAACCCAAAATGCCAAAGCAAATCTGAACTGAACAATTACTGTTCATATGTACATAAATTTATTTAACAGAAACCATAATTTTGATACTTTATCAAACTGAACCTGGATCTCCCTGAAGAGAAATACGTGTGTGTGTGTGTGTGTGTGTGTGTGTGTGTGTTAATAGCTTTTTTGTGCATCACTGAACACACTTACCATTGGGGTCAGAAGGTATGGAGGACATTTTTGAGATTGGAATTCTTAAACAGGAATATTCAGATACAAGTGGGACTTGAAGGAGTTTCTAAGAATCTCTTATCTCAACTCCAGGGTTAAAATACAATAGATTAGAACAATACAGCTCATAATTTATTTCTATTCAACAAGCATTAAGTGCCAACCAAGTGCCAAATAGTGAGCAAAAACATATATGTCCAGCAAAAAACGTGCACAAATGGTTATAGCAGCTTTACCCATAAGAGCCAAAAACTAGAAACAACCCAAAAGCCAATCATTAATTAAAAAGCAAATAAATGGTGGCATATTCATATAATACTAAGTTGCTATGAAAAAAGAATGAACTACTGATAAATGCAGCAATTTGGATGAATCTTATGGGCATAAAGTGAAGTAAAAGATGCCCAGCACAAAAGAGTATATATGATATTATTCCATTTATTTGAAATATAAAAATGAGCAAAACTATAGTGTTAATGGCAGAGTAGTGGTAAACCTTGGGTCTTGCAGGGACAGAGTAATGACTTTGAGGGGGTGAGGGGTTACCTTCAGGGGGTCTGGGGTGGTCTTTATTTGTGTAATAGTAACACAAGTGTAATAAAAATATAAAAAATCATCAGGTGGGGCACCTGGATGGCTCAGTTGGTTAAGCCTTTGGCTCAGGTTGTGATCTCAGGGTCCTAGGATCGAGCCCTACACAGCGGGCTCTCTGCTCAGCAGGGATTCTGCTTCCCCCCTCCTTAAGCCCTCTCCCCACTCATGCTCTCGCTCTCTCTCCCTGTCTCTCACTTTCAAGTGAATAAATAAAAAATCTTTTTAAAAATATCACCAGGCTATAAACTTATAATTTAAATACTTTGCCATACGCCCTATATTCCTAATTCTTTTTTAAAAAATTAATACAGAGGGGCTCCTGGGTGACTCAGTCAGTTGAGCAACCAGTTGAGTACTCTTGGTTTCATCTCAGGTCATGATCTCAGGTTTGGGAGATGGAGCCCCATGTGGGGCTCTGCCCTCTTCAGCGAGTCTGCTTGAGATTCTCTCTCTCTCTCCCTCTGCCTCTCCCCTTGCTCACATTCAGCCTCTCTTTCTCTCTCTCAAATAAATAAATAAATCTTTTTAAAAAATTAATATGGCTGCAGATTGGGCTGCTAGAAATTCACTCAACTGAAATGACTTAAACAAATCTCACACGTGTTCAGGAAGTGACAACTACATCAGAACTTAGTTCTCTGCCTGACAACCGTAGATTTCCTGTCGTAAGACACATGCTGTGTCCGTAATGTGAGAAGGGGGAGCAGTGTGCATCCTCACACTTAACAGTACGATGTGTGGGCTCATCCAGTGTCTTGAGATAGTTTTTTATTATTGAGCTCAACTGGACTCTCTTTTACACCCCCCCCCAAGAGTTAGTCACAATCCAAACCCTTAGTGGCATATACATTGTGTATAAAGTCACATGAGTCTAGGTGCCTCCTAGGGTTGATTACTGATAATGAAACCCCTGGGAAAGTTGGCTCTGGGAATCCTAATGCCCACAGACTGGGATGTGGGCATAGTGGTGAGATGGCAGGGTGGTAGGGTGGAAGGAAGGCCACAACCCCCAGAACTGGCCCTCTGTCTTCTCCCCTTTCAGTGTTTGCTCTGTTGTCCAGGCAAAGCCAGATACGAGAAGTAAAACTGAGACACCTGGATGGCTCAGTGATTGAGCATCTGCCTTCAGCTCAGGTCATGAATCCGGGGTCCTGGGATCCACTCCCAAATCGGGTTCCCCACAGAGAGCCTCCTTCTCCCTCTGCCTGTGTCTCTGTCTCCCTCTGTGTGTCTCTCATGAATAAATAAATAAAATCTTAAAAAAAAAAATTCCTCCCTTGATTGTGAAGCTTTTGCCTTTGACCAGGACTCAAAAAAAAATGGTTATAATAAAAATTAAAATATAACAAAATAAGAGTGATTTTCTAACTTTCAATGCATCACAGCCAGCTGGAGGGCTTGCTAAACCCCGATGCTGGATCCCACCCCAGAGTCTCTGGTTCAGCCAGCCTGAAGCTACCTCCAACCAGCTTCCAGGGGATGCTGATGCCACTGGTCCGAGGACCACACTTTGAGAACTACTGGTGTAATGGAAAGAATAGGAAATCAGAGCATCAAAGTTCAAATCCTAAACTCTACTAATAATTTGTGACCTTGAGCAAGCAACTTAATCTATTTGGGCCTATTTCCTCTTCTGTATAATAAAGATAATATGTGTCCTGCTTGCCTTACAGAACTGGCTTTCGTATTTCATGAGTCCATTTCTGTTTTGAAAACCAGAAATCATTAGACCAGAATTTCTTCACTTTTTTGTGTCACAGACCCCTTTGGAAGTCTGTGGATACCTTCTCAGACTACTGTTTTTAAACCCACAAAATAAGATACAGAAGAGTACAAAGGAAACCAATTATATTGGAATATAATTATCACAATATTTCTAGAAAACAAATTTGCTTCTTAGTAAATTTTAGTCACATGCACTTCTTTAACATTAAAATAGGAGATCTCAGGGAGGGGCCAATAATTATTGCCATTGCAAGATAGTGATGAGGTTTTTAAATAACATTTCAAAATATCTGTATCACTTCTAATGTCATATGAATACATGTGATTTCTATTGGTGACAAAGTCACCATACTGCCAATATTATTATGGTTGGCTGCCTAATTTATAAAAGAAGGAATGCTAGAGACACTTCGGTGACTCCGTGGTTGGGCATCTGCTTTTGGCTGAGGTCATGATGCCAGGGTCCTGGGACCGAATCCCGCATTGGACTTCTCAAGGGAGGGCCTGCTTCTCCCTCTGCCTATGTCTATTTCATGAATAACTAAATAAAATCTTAAAAAAAAATAAAAGGAATGCTACAATAAGGATGTAACTGACAGACCCCTCCAAGATGGTAGTATGAAGTAAGTAGGTATGTTCCATTTTCAAGATACCGGATTAGCCAACATATTCTGAGACTCGCTTGGGTTTGTGCCCACATGTGAGCTTTTTTAAAACTCATAGACTAGAGCAAAAATGGCACAGCTGCAGACCTCCAGCTGGCATTGTGATGGCGGCCAGTGACATCTGACCCCTTTCACCCTTGAGCTTATTGGGCTGCTTCCCAGATAGCTTCTAAGAACTGCTGAAACTCAGAATTTTGTTAGTAAGAAGAACTCAATTTTCATTTTCCAAAGGAAAAAACCAGTATCTAGATCCCAGTGATCTGTTGGCTATAAAGAAAACATCTTTTTTGTCTAGACCCAAGGGTTGGGTCAGCAACTGCGGGCATTAAGATTATGGGATCAAGTGTCTGAGAAGCAGGGCTTGGATCAGTAAGTGATACCTGTATGAATCTGGGAGAAAGGCATTGTTGGTGCAGGTGGTTTAGGCCAAATATATATGCCCAGCGTTGACAGCTAAAATGGATAAAATCCATATGTCAAACAAGAGTGGAGATTTCCTCATATCGACGTAGCCATGACAAGCTTCGCCAAAGCTTGACCTTCCATGAACACACCCACTAGCAAGAGCCATGAGTCACCTGCACCTTTTTGTGGGGTAGCTCTGGACACCATTACGTAGCCCTGGAACTGCTTACAGGCACATAAACTGGAGGTGCAGCTGCTTTCAATCTGCAAGCCCAGGTGGGGGCTAGTTCTGGAGCTCTTCCAGAAGCTAACCTGTGGGCATAGGGAACCAGGCCCGTGTCTGCTAAAAATCTCATACGGCTTTCTTTACACTTTGCTATTATATGATGAAAGATTTGTCTAAACCCTGAGAGTGGGTGCATGGGTAACAGTAGTAGATGGTAAAAAGATTTGGGGTCCTCGAGTCTTATTTCCTTGGAAGCCAACGCAGTTCTCTCCTGTGCCGTATTTCAGGAGGTTTTTTAATGGACTTTTTGGTTTCCAGATAACAACCTCTTCTATAATATTGACATTAAGAGTAATAAAACGTTAGCCAGAACCTACCTCAGTTCTGAGCTTGAGATGCTCTGAATGGGATTTTTAAGAAGAACCAATAAAAAAGAGAAAATAGGTATATCCCTCGAGAGTATTTCTGCTTGTACCATGTCCTTTATATGAACTAAGAAAGATTTAAGCTTTAAAGAAGGTAATATACATGTATGGTAAAAATAAATTTTATATGGCAATAAAAAGGTATAAGATGGGAAATAAATGTTCCCTTCTCATCTCCCATCCCAATCTAAACCCTAATTTCTGTCCTCAACTGTTAACAGTTTTATAACTTTCTCTGAAAAGTTTTATGCGTGTGCATACATGTTTTATGTATATGCTTTTGCTTAAAAGTATACGCAAGTGAGATCATACCAAAACACTGTCTGTAGGGAATATCCTTGTTACAAACCTTTTGTGTACTTATAAAAGTATATCCCTCCAGTACTTTCCTACAATTAGAATTCTTGGGTCACATGTACAGGCGCTTAAAGTTTTAGCAGTATAACCAAATTGCCCTCCAATGTGATCGAATTGGTTTACCTTCCCACCAACAATGTAATAGATGCTTGCTGGCTCATACACCTGCCAACTCTGGCAATATTAAATGTTTTCAAACATTTGTCAATCTGGTGAGTCAAGAGTATCCCATTGCAGTTTTGACTTGCATTTCTTAAACTATAAGTGAGGCAGAGCATCTTTCCATTCACTTACGGAGTGTGTATTCTTGGTGTTCTTTGAATTGCTTGTTCATCATTCTTTACCTATCTTTCCTTTGAGCTGGTGTCTTTTCTGCTGTGGATTTTTGTATTCAGCAAATATGAATTCTTACTCTATGGTAAGCACTGTGTGCTGGTCACTAGACCTGCAACAGGGAGGAAACACTTTTTGGAACTCGCGGTGTTCTGGGAGACCAACATTAGTTCAATCATGCTCTGAATGGATGTATGTAACAGACTGAGTTAAACACCTTGGAAAAGAGGCTTTTGCATCTCTTAGAGTATGTGAAAGAAGAGACAGGCCTGAACTGAGGGTTGGGGAAGGCTCCCCTAAGGAACTGACCTCTAAAGAACAAATACGATTTGGGGTTCAGAGAAACACTTCTGGAAGAAGGAACAGATTGTTCAGGGAACCTGTATTAGGTGGGCTAAAAGAAGGCCAGAGAGCAGGGCACAGGGAGCAGAATAAAAGTGATTCATGATGAGGCTGCACCACATCACCACGGGCCCCAACCCATTAAGGTTTTTTTTGTTTTGTTTTGTTTTTGTTTTTTACTTTTTCAGATTTATTTAAAAAAAAAAAAAAACCAGAATGATAAAAAAAAAAAAGCCATCAACAAGGAAGCCAGACACAGGCCAGAAGGCCAGAAGGTAGCTAGAAAAATATGCCTTAGGAAAGTTAGGGAGCCCTATTACCTTTAAAAATATAAAGCTGTACATAACAGCTATTTTTCTGTTGATCTAGCTACTCCTGCCCTACCCTCCAACATGGCACTGCTGGCTTGCCTTGTAAGACCTCAGTTTCATAAAGAATCCCATGTACACATAGGCTGGTAGTAGTTCTTAATTCACTAGAAGATCTCATCCCCATATGGTCTCATTCCAGGTATGTGGCCGACTACCTTCATCATTCTTAGAGATGGTTTCACCTCTTGAAAATACAGCTACTAAAGCACAAAACATTGTTTTTATAATGATCAACAAATCTCCCCCTCCATTTACAAGCAGGTGGTAAATGACTACAGAGTTTCTTCTCTTACAGAAATAGAAGGGTGTGGAGTCATAGTTGATGGTCAAACCTGTATTCCGAGGAGAATATTCTGGCTGAAAAAGAGGGGAAATAGGTAGATCAATTGGAAGGTTTTCCAATTCGACCAGATGAGATCTAGTGGTGGTCTTGCCCTGCATTATGGCCATGGACATGGAGGGAAGTTGATGAATTTAAGATATATCCAAGAGGTCAAGTAAAATTTAAACACTGGATTGGATATAGGAGATAAGGAAGAGGGAAAGGTCCAGGATAATTCCTCCTTGTCTAGTGAAGTGGATGGTAATACCACTTAACATAGCAAACACTGGAAGAGGTCTAGGGTGAGATGGGGCCTACATATCTAAGTGAAGCAGTCCAGTAAGCAATCAGATAAAGAAATATGGGACCAGAGGAGAAATCTGGAATGGAAAAAGAAATTTGGAAGTCAGCAGAATACAGTAATTAAAGCCATGGCATAAAAAAATAAGAAGAAAAAAAATAAATAAATAAATAAATAAATAAATAAATAAATAAATAAATAAATAGATAGATAAATAAAGCAAGCCATGGCATAAATGAAATTGCCCAAGAAATACACCACCCAAATTGGGTCTACTCTTAATCCTCAAGGAACACTAATCTTCAGTAGCCAAGTACAGATAGATGACATGGGAAAGAAAGAACAGATGAGTAGCTTGAGAGGAGGAGGACAGCAAGCTGACTGTGTTGTGCCAGAAACCAGAGCTAGAATATTTCAGTTAGGATGGCACGGTCTGTAGCGCCAAATATTGCTGAGACACACCTAGCAAGGGAAGGCCTGGAAGAGGCCTGGTGGATGTAGCAACATGGAGGTCCCAGGGACCATTCATCTCAGTCGTTCCAGTGGAGTAATGGTGGCAGGAGTCAAGTTGGAGATGGTTGAAAAATGAATGGGAAGTGGGGAATTGGAGAGACTATATGGACCACTCTCAAGTGTGGTTTCTGAGAGAAAACACCTGCAAACCAATTCGTCCTCAGTCTCTCGTCTGGACCTTCTTTGCCACTCATTAAATTGAATTGATTTTATAATTCAGTATTCGGTATTCCACAGCTGGGGGGGGGGTCTCCCAGTAGTCATGGCAACCAGCCAGCCAGGGATGGAGTCTGCAGGGGCCCTGCCTGTAAATAGGAAGCTCTTGCACCCTTGAAGCAGCTCTGACTCTGCTGGCCTCCAGAGACCCACTGTAGAAACACTGCTAAAAATGGATTTAAGGAACAGAGTCCTTATATTTTAAGATACCTCCTGAAAAAAAACGGAAGGATAAATGGGGTCTAGGATTTGGAGAGTGAAACAGGATAAACCATGAGTTGATAATTAGTGAAGCTGGGTGATATATACACGGAGGTTTATTTTACTGTTCTTACTGCTTTTCTTTGTATATAAATGTTTCCGTAATATATAATACATGGCACACAATTAAATTTAGTAACTCTGTGAAAGTGAAGTTTGCAAAGAGCCAGTGACCATCACAGGCCCACTGTGTATATGACACTTGATACCAAATCTCTTGGGCACCTGGGTGTCTCAGTGGTTGAGCGTCTACCTTTGGCTCAGGTCGTGACCCCGGGGTCCCGGGATCGAGTCCCACATCAGGCTCCCTGCATGGAGCCTGCTTCTCCCTCTGCCTGTGTCTCTACCTCTCTATCTCTGTGTGTGTGTGTGTGTGTGTGTGTCTCATGAATAAATAAATAAAATCTTTTTTTAAAGCATCCCAGATCTCTTTTAAAGCCAATACACCATTCGCTTAGGGGTTTCAAGGTGCTGAAGGCCTAATGGAAGAAAGTCAGCTCTCATGTGCTATCCTTTCTTCTCAAACTGAACACTTCGTTCCTTACCCCCTTCTCCTTTCTTACCTCCCTCCTGATTGTGGACACATTTCAGTCACTTCTCATCTTCATGAACTTGAACAAGTTTCCTCTAATCCCTGGGCTGGGGACGCGCACCCGCCTAGCAGTGTCACTAGGGCTCATTCTGACAGGGTATGTGGGAGCAGCTAGCATGGCTCAGAGCCTCAGGAGCGCACAGAAGTCAGACAGGTCATACAAATGAATGAAGGGATCAAGTAGCAGAAGATCATGGGACCCTCTTGTCCTAGCTTTAGCTTTGTCACTTTTAGTAGACATACAAGTAGAAAGAATTATGAGAAAGTTGCTATTCTGTGAGACAAATAACAATGCAAGCATGCTCATAAATGGAATAAATAATCCATAGTCATAAACAAATGGGCAGGAAACCAAACTTTAGCCTCAGTGTCGGGGGGTCCTAGGGAGCGGTGGGGTTGGGGCCAACCAGAGCGCACAGGCCCCATCTAACGGGGCGGTCCTCCTCAGCTCCAGCTGGTTGCCGCTGTAAGGAAATGTGGAGCCAATGCTAACATGTCTTCTTGTTTTACAAGAGAAGCTAGAAGCTAGAGAACCCAAATGGAGTTTGGGTTCAATTATATAAAAACAAAACAAAACACGATGAAGGCCAAACTAAGCTTATCTGTGGGCCAAAATCAGCTCACAGGCTGCCAGCGTGCAACCTCTCCCCTAGATGATGGGATATAATGCAGTTTGCCTTCCTCTCCTTTTCTCTTCTTCCTTTTTCTCCTTCACCTCTCTATTTCCACATCCTTCTCTCCTAACCATTCCCACATCTCCTTTCTCTACTAAATCTGAGAGGTGGAAGGGATTGAATGGGTTGAATGGTTCATGCCCTAGATGCCTCACCTCTGTCTCAGCCTCATTCAGTGCCAGGCACATAGCAGATCCTCATCAAACACTTGATGAATTAATAATCCAGCAACTAGGGGAAGGGGGCAGGGGGCAGTTCACTTTCTTGTGCACACCCTCGGCTTACACGAGGAATTGTCTCCTTGTTCTTGACAGCTCTGCGAAGTCGCTCTGGCCGCTCCATCATCAATGGGAACTGGGCAATTGACCGGCCAGGAAAATATGAAGGTGGAGGGACCATGTTCACCTACAAGCGTCCGAATGAGATTTCAAGCACCGCGGGAGAATCCTTTTTGGCTGAAGGCCCCACTAATGAGATCTTGGATGTCTATGTGAGTGTGGATGTTTCTGGACTGTTGGGATTTTGCATCTTGTTTCTTCTAAGGACCACGCTTAGCACAAATAAACAACGAATCATTGCCCGGGCCCAAAAAAACCATTCGAGCTGAGCCTTTGGAGGTGCCTAAATGCTTGACGTTCACCTTTGCCATTCACCTCTGAATGTACCTAGTTCATAGAAACCTTAACCTCTACCAGATGCTTATTACTCTCAGAGTTTATTGACCCCCTAAAACCATTTTCACTTGTTGAACCAAATCAGAGGCAAAACATATCCTTTATTTCATGAGCATTGGCTCCCCTCCAGGCACTTTTCTCCTAATGCTAATTTGGCATGTTTTCTTTTTATGGCAAAAGAAAGCAAATGCTTAGAGCAAGACAAGACTGCTCAAGTTCCCAGCCCTCTTCAAATTCTATTAAAGCGAATGAAGAAACAAGAACTCCAGAGTACTCCAGATGATACAATAAAGCTTGGAGTAACAATGTAGAGGTTTACTACAAGTTCCTTGCCTTGCAGAAGACACAATTTGGGATTTATTTTACAAGAAACTAAATTATTAAGCCTCTCAAGAGTTTGAAACAGACCTTCTTTTTAAAAGAAAGCACTAAAATCCATCCTTCTTAAAAAGATCAGGAAATTTCTTAAAGTGACAAGAAATGAAAGCTTGAAATGAGCTTTTATAAAGACGAGCTCACCCATGTATCTGCATTCTCTTACTATCTCCAAAACTATGCTAATCTATATGCTATCTGCTGTGTTTGAATTCTATAAATACCAGTTCTCAGTTCTCCAGCTATATAGTTACATGTTTGTTCCTGTTGGGCCTGGTGGCTCATAGACTAGAAACTATAAAAGAAGCCTTATTATGGTTAATTTTGAATATGTTTTTAAGACTGTCCAGTTGGTTGTTGGACTCTGGGTAAGTCTCAAATGGGATTAGGGGTAAAGGACCCACTGTGGGTGGTCTAGGATGTAGTGGCCAACAATAATTTCATAAATGGGACAAGGTTTGCACTGGCAGGATGCTCATGCAGAAGAGGCATAGGAGAGGCAGGGATGGTGTCCAGCCTCAGACCCACTGTCAGATTATGCAAAAAGAGAAACAAGGAAGTTAGGAGTAGAGGATGGGAAGCAGAGGCCACACCACAGCATCCCTTGGGGTCCTGTGTTCACCACCATGGTTCTTGGGTGTAAGGATCTCGGTGGTCCTCATGTCTGCCTTCCCTCGGGTGATCTGTAGAAAGGCCCGATTTCACATGCAGAGAGCAAGTAAGGGATGATGGCAGAGAGAATGGACACTTTCATGAACCAAACAGCACCCACTGTGCCGGGGTGACTGGGAGATGCTTGTGGCTTTAAAGGATCTAAGAGACAGCTGTGATTCTGATCTCCTTCTCCAGTTGAAGAAATCGAAAGCGATGAGACCATGGGATGTGCTCTAGGTTACACAGCTGGTCAAGAGGAGAGCCCCTTTATGAAGTGGTAGAGACAGAAACATCTGAACAGGACAGTGTCTCCTTGCCTGGCTCATATTCACACTGCAGATTCCCATTCTGGCACTCTCTTTAGTCCAGCACCCTACTTCTCACCAGGAAGGCACAAGGGCCTTCGTGTTCCAAAGCCAATAGGGAGGGATTCATTCTGCAAAGCCATGATGATTTATTTTGTGGGTTTTTTTGTCCCAGACCATGTTTAATTCCTGACTTCCACGTCCTCCTGCAGCTCCCTGCTTGATTCCTTGCTTTTGTCATTGGGTCCTAGGAGAGTAGAAACCAGGGAGACTGACTTCCTTTACACCGGTCTTCCTGACCATGTCTTCTTGTGGTTCTGGAGCTTTCCACGGATGAGAGGGGATGAAACGCAGAAAGCAAATGAGGGAGAGGGTGGGGCAGACCTTTCCTTAGCCAGCCTCAAAGCCAGGTAGGGTTCAGGAGCATGAAGGATCCCAGGCTGGCTCTGCCCAAGACGGCTGGCTCTTCTTTGTGTGACTCTATCTCGCCACCTGGTGTTCGAGTGCGTTCCCCTGGAGCATAAACCTGGCTTGGCCATTTTGAGAGCGCTGAGCAAAATCTAAACCATAGGATACGATGGTTGAGAGCCAACAGAAAACCTCTGCAGCCAGTGTTCCCCTCTTCCTATTTGGAATAGGAATAAAACTTTGACTTTCAGCCTAGTTGTCTTCTAAGTTCTTCATTCTTCAAAAGCAAATTAACAAAAAAACATCTGGAAAGAGCTTTCATTTAATCTGCCACAGGTTCACTTATATGCTTAGATCTGAATCAACCCACTTGTTTATAGACAGTGCCATTTACACCAGGGAACCCTGGGCCAGCGGGAGGGGGATGTGCGTGTGTCGCAGGGCAGTGATATCGACCTCTGTGTTGTCAGATGATACACCAGCAGCCTAACCCGGGAGTCCACTATGAGTACGTCATCATGGGGACCAACATCATCAGCCCACAAGTGCCTCCTCACAGGAGACCAGGTAAAACCTCTTGTTTTACTGCCAAGCATGCCCATCATTTCCTTTTGAAGTCCTCTGTATCTCTTCTTGTGCATCTTCCTTGTGTCTCTCAGTCAACGCAGAGAAAACCCATGGACATGGCTTGAGATCAGAGGATGCTTCACCATTTGTCTGAGCCTTTGCTGATAAGAAGGTCTCATTCCCTTGATTCAAAAATGAGGTGAACATCCCCAGTCTGTCTTTCCAGTTCAACATTTTGAGATACCTTATATTAGCTTCCTAAGGCTGTAGAACAAATTACTTCAACCTTAGTGATTTAAACAACATAAATTTCCTACCGTTCAGAAGGTCAGAAATCCAAAATGGGTTTTGCTGGGCTGGAATCAAGGTGTCAGCAGGCTGTGTTCCCCTCGAAGGCCCCAGAAGGTTCTATCGTCCTGCACTTTTCACTTTGATAAGCCTTCTGCACTCCTTGCTGCTTGGCCTCTTCCTGCATCGTCAATGCTGGTTGAGTGGCACCTTCAGATCTCAGGCTCCGACCCTCTTCTTCCCTCATCACGTCTCTGGGCCCAACCAGACAATCCAGGACAGTTCTCTATCCCCTAATCTTTAACTACATCACATCTGCAAAGTCCCTTTTGCCATATAAGGTACCATACTCCTTTCCAGGTATTAGGATGCAGACACCTTCAGAGGGCTATCACTCTGTCCAACTTGTGCCTTTTTTTTCTTGGTCCCCTTTTGCTTCTGTTGACACTACTTTGACTTAAAAGAAAAGATTAATGAGTTCACACCTAATTGTCCTGATTATCTGCCTCTTTCCTGTGGGCTCTGCTGAATGACACAACAGGCAGAGAAATATCTACAGATATTTCTTTACCAAATGACAATGGAACCCACCACCCAAATGGAGACCGTCTTTTCCATCTTTGGAACAGGAAGTTCTGCATAAATATTAATGATAATATCACTCACATGCACTGAGTCCTTGCTGTGTGCCAGACACTGCTAAGCCCTTCACATAGATTAACTCATCAAATTATCACAACAGTGCTCAGAGGAAGGTGCCTCATTTTAAAAAGAAAGAAATGGAAGCTCAGACAGATGGACTTATTTGTCTGGGTCCCACAGTGACCTCAGTCTCCTGTGCCTGTCATACCGTCCAGGGTTACCTGGTCTGACACCTGTCCTAGGAAGTGAGGACACAGATGTGAGGCCTCATCCGAGCTCCTTCTCTGGCCCACCAAATGGGTAACCGGATTATCCGATTATCACAGGTCAGGGAGGAATCACTTGGCTCCTGGAGACAACAGGGCGGGAGCTGGGCACATTGGCTGCCCGTGTTGTCCACACCGCAAGTCAGCAAAATTCAAGCCATTTGCAGAAACCATACGCAGTCTGAAAAACCATTTGCAGAAACCATACGCAGTCTGAAAACCAAGCTCAGACAGCATAATGTTAGGGTTGCTGAGATCTGATGCTGATTCAATAGGAACCATTGGACAGACTGTTTGAAACCCTACAGGATGATGATGATGGATAACAAGCCTGATGGGTAGCATGGAATTGGCTACCTGGGACAGGGCAGGTCCATTGTAAAAAGTTGGTGAGGAGAGGCATTCTGGACCAGGCTTTATCCTCCATGAACTCAGGCTTCACCATCCATCCGTGAACTCAAAATTTGCTGTGCACCTCAGTCAAGTCAGAAACTTCTCTGAGTACATTCCCAGTCTACAGAATAGTGATGGGAAAAACCTTACATTCAAAAGGGGAACTGGAGGGTATTATGCTGAGTGAAGTAAGTCAATCGGAGAAGGACAAACAGTGTATGTTCTCATTCATTTGGGGAATATAAATAATAGTGAAAGGGAATATAAGGGAAGGGAGAAGAAATGTGTGGGAAATATCAGAAAGGGAGACAGAACATAAAGACTTCTAACTCTGGGAAATGAACTAGGGGTGGTGGAGGGGGAGGAGGGCGGGGGGTGGGGGTGAATGGGTGACGGGCACTGAGGGGGGCACTTGACGGGATGAGCACTGGGTGTTATTCTGTATGTTGGTAAATTGAACACCAATAAAAAATTAATTTATTTAAAAAAAAAGAAATAGGAAGAAAAAAAATAAAAAAAATAAATCTTCAAAAAAAAAAAAACAAAAGGGGTTTTTTTTGGAGGGGGCAGACAGTGGAAGAGATTGAGTATCAGGTGTCCATCCCAACATAGTGCCCAGTGCATGCAAGATGTACAAAAGATTTTAAAATGTTTTTGCCTGGTAATATTTTAGTCTCACTTATATCAGTATGCCTAGTCTTGATTCTGTTGATTTAAATCATCTTTAGTATTTTAAGCCATGAAGTATTGTAAGTGGTGAAGGGTGGAGAAAGCCCTAAGTTTTAACTAGATTCTACTGTAACTCTGGAATTTGCCTCCTTGTTTTGTATCAAACTAGCATATACTTAAACAATAGTCAATCAAAATAGAATACGTAAAGTAAGATGCAAGTGCTCCATAATTGCCCAAACTTGGAAGCAACCAAGATGCCCTTGTTAGGTGAATGGATGGATAAACTGGGGTACATCCAGCTAGTGGAATATTATTCAGCACAAAAAGAAGTGAGCCACCTACCCATGAAAAGACATGGAGGAAACTTAAATGTGCATTATTAAGTGAAAGAAGATAATCTGAAATGATTCCAACTATATATTATGGGGAGATACTAAACACATCAGAGGTTGCCAGGGGCTAAGGGGGAGGGACGGATGAATAGGCAAACAGGATTTTTAGGGTACTGAAACTATTCTCAATGACACTGTAATGATGGATACATGGCATTATACATGTGTCCGGATCCATCGAATGTACACCACCAAGGACTCCTGGGTGGCTCAGTCGGTTGAGCATCTGCCTTCGGCTCAGGTCAGGATCCCAGGGTCCTGGGATGATCCCCACAGCCAGCTCCCTGCTCAGTGGGGAGTCTGCTTCTTCCTCTGTCCTTCACCCTGCTCATGCTCGCTCGCTCTCTCCCCAAATAAATAAATAAAATGTTAATAAAAAAAAGAATGTGCACCACCAAAATTAATTCTAATGAAGACTGTGGGCTTTGGGTGATAACGATGTGTCAGTGCAGATCCATGGATGGTAACAGCGGTACCACTGTGATGCGGGACATCGATGGGGGAGGCAGCACATGATGTGGGACCAGGGGAGGTATGGGAACTCTGTAGTTGCCACTTAATTGTGCTGGGTACCTGAAACAGCTCTAAAGAAGGAGGAGGAGGAGGAGGAAGGGAAGGAGGAGAAGGGGAAGAAGAAGAAAGAAGAAAGAAGAAAGAAGAAAGGAAGAAGAAGAAGAAGAAGAAGAAGAAGAAGAAGAAGAAGAAAGAAGAAGAAAGTCTATTTAAAGAAAATAAAAAGCAATATGCCCCAACTTCATCCCCTGACCCCATTCCAAGAGGGAATATCTCGTAATGATTTGGAGGGACTCCACCCAGCCCTTTCCTGTGCACATAGAAACAGCTTATTACCAATTTGAACTTTTGTCTGCAGTCTAAGTGTACAGGGAACATCCCATGCCAGTCGTTTCCAGAAGTCTAACTTACATCTCGCCTCTACTTCAGACTTCCTCAAAACTTGCAGAGAACTCAATCTCGGTCAATCGGGGGCCTACACACACACACACACACACACCCCAGTTTGAGTACAGATCCCTGCCGGGCACAGGAAGAGATCCCTAGTACTCAGGGAACCCTGGCTTTCTGACTCCAGCCTCTCCTTGCCTTGAAAACATCTCTGTCTGTCTGTCTCTCTCTCTCTGTCTTTCAAAAAATGCCCTCTACTTTCCCCTTCTCTCTCCTCCTCCTTCCCCTCTGCAGGCTCTGGTATCTGGGCCTCATTACCCTTACTGAGAACTCAGGCTTTCACTGTAGGAAGGAGGAGCTGTTGACTTCCAGCAGCTTCTACTTCTCTGCAAGAGTCCAAGCCCAGAAAACCTAAGAGCTTGGCCACTGGGGCCGGGAGAGGAGGAGAAACAGACATAAAGGGCAGAGCGTATCTCCATGTCACACTGTATATTTACTTCATTATTCAAAACAAAAATAGCATAGCATCCATCTGTAGTTGTAGCACAATGTATTTTAACCACCACCCCAGCGGACATTTAATTTCACTTTACTATTTGGCTTTTTCAAAACACACTTTAGTAACCAGGCTTGTACATACAGCTTTATGTAAAAGAATGAATAGTTGTATGATAAATATCCTAAAGACTGAACCACTAGGTCAAGAGGTATGTGCATTTAAAAGTTGGGTAGAGGGACACCTGGGTGGCTCAGTGGTTGAGCATCTGCCTTCAGCCCAGGATGTGATGCTGGGGTCCCAGGATCGAGCCCCACATCCGGGCTCCCTGCATGGAGCCTGCTTCTCCCTCTACCTGTGCCCCTGCCTCTCTCTGTGTCTCTCATGAATAATTAAATAAAATCTTAAAAAAAAATAAAACGTGGGTAGCGTGTTGCTGGAGGGGAGGTGGGAGATGGGGTAACTAGGTGATGGGCATTTAGGAGGGCATGTGATGTAATGAGCACAGGGCAACTGTGAATGCAACCGATGAATCCCTGAACTCTACCTCTGAAACTAATAACACACTATATGTTAATTAACTGAATTTAAGTAAAATAAATTTTAAATAAATAAGTAAAAATTGGGTAGATACGGGCAAATTGCCCTCTAAAAATTTGTGTCTGTTTTCAGACTACCCCCTCCCCAGGTTTTCCTGTGCGGGTTTTAAGGATTTAAAGGTCTCCAAAGTTTTTCATCTTTATTGCTCAGCTAATAAAGTTGTGGTGGTTATTTTTGTTTCCACATGTAGTTCTTTAATTATGAGTGAAGTTGAGTGCTTTTGTATGGCTTTCGGCTGTTTATATTTCTTTTTATGTGACTTGCATCTTCCTGGCCCTTGCCTGCCTTTCCTACTGAGACATTCGTCTTTCCCTTACTCATTTTTAATTATGTTTTGAATATTAGGGAAATTAGTATCTGCATGTTTAAAATACATGTGCTAGGAATTGGAAATGATCTCATGCTACATAATTTCTAATGTCAAAGGGATCCCTCTGTAGGCCTCAGTGTCCGGGACAGTCTTACATCTATGTGTGTGCACCTGCTTGTCCTAGGGGAGCCCTTCAACGGCCAACTGGTAACAGATGGGAGGAGCCAGGAGGAAAGAGAAGACAAAGAGGAGACCGAGGAGACGGAAGATGTGCGCGGTGGAGCACCTGAAGTGTTCACCTCAGAATCAGCGCAGACCTTCCCAGTCAGGCATCCAGATGGGTTTTCTTCCCATCGACCAGACAATTTGGTGCCGGCGGTGCCACAGCCCCCACGGCGAGGCCGAGACCACAACTGGAAGCAGCTGGGGACAACGGAATGCTCGACAACCTGTGGGAAAGGTGAGCTAGAGTGTGGGCAAGGACGGTCTGCAGATCCCCAGGTGAGGAATGTGTGGCTGGGCTCGGGGGACATGGCAAATCCTCCCTTCCTTGAGCTTGGCTAAGAGATGGGTCATTGGTGTGATATGGGGCTGAGGGTCCCCAAGACCACTCTCAAGCTTGATGGTCCATAAAGAGAATGTGCAAGACTCAGAAGAACTGCTGCGCTTGTGGTTACAACTTATTACAGTGAAAGGATACAGATGAGTATCCTCAGGGCAAAATGCACATGTGGCCAAGCTCAAGAGGAAGCAGGGGCCAGCTGCCAGGTGTCCCACCCCAAGATTGTGGCACGCGGATGCTCAGAATTCTCCCGGCGATGATGGGTGACAGCAGGACCCAACATGGCCAACCAGATAAGCATCTCAAGGTTTGATGACCAGGGGCTCATGTGGCTCAGCTACACAGGCATGTAGCCCCCACATGACTGACATTAGCTACTCAGCCTTTAGCACCCAGAAGTCAAAATGAGAGAGAGAGCCTGGCCCAAGATCTCAGGCACACAGAAACAGGCACACAGCCAAATCATATTATTGGCATGAATTGTCTTGTCAAACGGACACAGTGTGGTCCAAACATAGAAAAACACTCCTATCAGCAGAATATTCCATGGGCTCCAAGGTGGTCTCCAGCCCTGCTCAAGGGCCAGTCCTGAAGAAGGCCTTTCTTTGGAGTGTGCAGGGTTTGAGTACCCAGGGCCTGCTGAGTTAACTCTCTCCTGCACCTTGTTCACCAAGTTTACGATCTAGAAGTTGATGTGTACTTACACAAATACCAGGTAAAGCTCGTTCTCAAATCTATGATTCCAGAAAAGAAAAGCACACTCACTGGGCTTGAGGTGTGAGCTGGCTTTTACAGTCACCAACACTCACAGCTGCCCACCATGCTCCCTGTAAAATCTTCACCCCATATCGTCCCATTTTCCTAACCCATCAGCTAAGACCCCAGGGATAAGCCTGCAGCCCAGCCAGGCCAGCTCTATGGACTCCTTGCAGGAAGGGAGACCACACACCAGAGGGAAGAGATGGTGTCTCTCCGAACAAAAGAAAAAGAGTTGCAGGATTTGGGAGAAGATGAATGGAGTTCAGGTGAAATTTAAAGAAAGCCAGGTGTTGATAGGCTCAAAGCAAAGCATGGCTGCGTGCAAAGGGGTCAATATCAATATCATCCTGAACTGTGAAGTGGATGCAGGGCCCTATTTCCTTGAAAACTCCAAAGTTAAGGTGGGCGTGGGATGAGGTGTTCCAGAAGCCCCTTAACGAACATCTGGCACCTGGGTTCGAAATTGATGCTGAGAAGGTGGGCTAGATCCGCAGCTCAAGGATATGCCTGTGACCACCTAGAAACTCCGATGCAAGATGCGTGTGGTAACAGCCTCCTGTTTGTAAGGAAGTCCTATTTGCAACCCTATAACCGCTGTCCTTGGAGGTGAGGGGACCACAGAAATGGGAAGGCTGTATCCCAAGAAGTTCCTGCTGCCGGGAAACTGTGTGATACCAACACTATCGGTTTGGGGATTTTTTTTTTTCTTTCTTTCTTTCTTTCTTTCTTTCTTTCTTTCTTTCTTTCTTTCTTTTTTTATGAAACTTGTACCCAATGGCACAAAATTCAGGAACTTTGAAATAATTTACACCTGGGAAGTTTTCACAACCGCCTCTAAAGCCTTTATCTTTTTCCCAAGAGCACTGGCTTAGCGGCTTTTGAGAACAGAATTTAGGTGTTGGGTTTTTCATGAGGGCTGGAGCATCTCCTGCCCGGAAGCCCTGCCAGTTCCATGATGGCTGAGAACTGGTGCGCTGACTTATGGAGCTGATCCTGTGCAGATATTATTGTGCTTTTACTGAATACGTGTGCCATGAATGTGGAATGGAGATTCATTGGACTGATCTCTTTTTTAAGCTTTAGAAGGGAAAATTAAATGGCTGTAGGATGTGTCTTACCAGAGGCTTAAGGTAATTACACATTAAGGCCAAAACCATTTTAGTAAGGATCCATCCCTGGGAATATAGAGGTAAGCAGTGTGAAACGCAGTTGACATAGGAACCCAGGATCCAAGTGCGTTATTACTGAATTTTCCGCCACGTAGTTAGTGGTGCGACACCCACCAGAGGAAGCGCATACATTGTGCTAGGTACACACAAGGGAAAGTCATAGAAAGAAGAAAAATTGCCATCATGTAGTTTTATATCAAGGATGACATGTGTAGAAGATTCTCTTCCCTTTCATGTCTGTAAAGATCACCTGGCCCGGCCTTTCCAGTAGGATGAGATGTCGCCATGATCAGAAACCATCAGGCATTGCCTTGTGGACTGAATAAGATAAAGAGCAAAGCGTATGCCGTTGCACGCTCACCCTTCATGCTGCTCACACGGTCCTGTATTCACCGAATAGATGCCACATACCCCGATGGTCATTCAGCGGGTCTCTATCTGTTCTGTATGAGGCATGATGCAGGGACCCTATTTCCAAAGATTCTGGTTATATTTCCCCAGTCTGTGTGATCCACACTGACCTAAAACATCTGCCTCCCTTACTATACCCTCTGGTGTGGGACCAGCAAACTGCTTACACCACGCGGTCTAGCTCAGATACACCTCCTCTGTGAAGCCCTTCCTGATTCTGCAAGGCACAGGTGGGCACTTATTCCATAGGACCTCACAGTGATTTGGGCACAGTTTTGTCCCAGCTCTGCTTGGCTTAGCTGTCTCCATGCGTGGACCCTTTGCACCGCCTGCGCCTGGGGTTGTAGCCAGCACACAAGGAGTCGCTCCTCAGGTGTTTCTTGAATTAATGAATGTATTGTCAAGTGGGGCACATAGAGCTATTGGAAAAGGTTTAAGAGTAGTTTTCACATCACTGCATCCTGGATATGCAAGGCTGTTATTGCCTTACTGTGTTTTATCCATAGCTTAAAGAATGTGGATGGATGTATTCAAAACTGAAGAATCTTTTCTCTAGATTTCCATATTATTTTGTTTAATGTTCTTAATATAGTCTTTCTCCTTTGCATTGTGGACACCATACACACACACACACACACGGCATCTGCCACCCAGATGGGTGCATCTGGATACGTGCATCCTCTTCTTTACCCAAAAAAAACAGCACAGTTTCTCCAGTCCAAGAGGTGCCTTGGAAATAAAACAAGGGCAGAGCTGTATTTTCCCCCTGGCCCTCCCTTCTCTCATACTCCTGGCCCTTTTGCTCTTCCACTTGACAAATGGCAGCAGCCCATGGATGCCCCTCCTTTGCTCTCTGTGAGATTTGCTCCCAGCAGTGATGGCTGAAACTGCAGTGCAGATGAGACAACGTGGGTGCACCAGGTTTAGCTCAGCAGTAGTGACAAACATGCCAGGGCCAAGACCTTCTGAGCCTACTAGGTGCCATCTTGCTCCTTTATGCACAACCCAAACCCATGCCCTCTGTGACCTCACCATTTGTCCCTACATTTGTCCCAGTCCTTCCTGGTGGGGCTCACCAGACCACATGCTTCCATGTTCTTCAACAGCCCGCTCGCAGTATCACCAGAAAGGGGTCCTGCCACTGGCAGCCCAGAGTGGCTCATAGTCCATCTGGCCATTGCCCAGACCTCTGTCGAGTCAAACTTTTGCTTTGGCTCAGTTGATTCCTGGAGTTCCAAGACGAGGATGACTTCATTTTCTTCTTGTCCCATATTTTGTTCCTCTCTCCACAATGCCTCACCAGCCTCTACGCTGTCCTCTGAATTCACTGACTTGCCTCATTTAATATCTGCAGATTACCTGTGGTACAGTTCCCTCCTCCGGTATAACATTCCTCTGTTCTGATCAACCCATGCAACATAAAACCCAACCAAAATGATCCCAGATTTTTTCCTGCTGCCTGAAGCCCAGCCAGCACCTCACCTCATGGCCTCATTCTTGCTTGCCAGCAATTAGAGGCGTAATTGAATGGCATGCTGTACAATGAAGAGATGGCCAGGTGCCATTTCGAGTGACAGTCTCCCTCTCTGCAGAAATCAAAACTGATTGAAAGAAAGAGACCATTGTGGTCACTGGAGTCAAGAATTATATTTCGGGTGTTTTCTCACCATCAGAGAGAGAGCCTCTGAATTTATGTCCTTGGCTGAACACTGGACCTGGACCATGGACAAGTGTGCCGTAACGGCAGTAAGAGGGTGGGGAAAGGAAGTGGCCATGTGCAAACAGCCCTAAGCAGGACCCATCTCTCCAAGGCACAGAGCATTCCTATGGTAACCTGTATCCTTTTAGCCAAGGACATTCAATTGCTCCCTCATTTGAGTGCCATGTGGTTGGGGTAGTAACTTTTGCTTTCCAGTCCACAAACTTGCCAGCAGAAAAGCTAAACCCACAGGGTCTGAAAGGACAAATAATAAGATTTTTACTTAATCCCTTAATAGCTGGGTCCCAGCTGGGTACCCTGCAAGGCGTGAACGGAATCTTACTCGTCTTTGTGAGCGAGCACAATGTGCTTAATGTTTGTTGAATTTAATTAAAAATCTCTTCTTAAGTGGAAGCAGATATGTCACTGGACAAAATTTAATTCCACAGAAGTTTTTGCTTCCTATTAATTTTACAGTCTGGACCACTTTTTACTCCACTAATGATTATACTTAATTGAAACATTATTTTAAACAGTGGTCTCCAGTTATAGCTACATTATAAATTTTTGCGGCCAGAGTAGTTTTGAGACAAATGATCATTTCAGATTCCAAACTTGTCGGACCAACTGTCAAGCTTCCTACAAGAGCTACCCTCTGGCTCAGGAGTCACACGAGATCCGCTTAAGCGAGCATTGACAGCATTGACACGCTTTTCATGGCTGAGGAAATATTAAGACAATTTATGTTCAAAGTTATCCCTCCGGTTACAAATTAAATTGTATTAAGTTGGAAATTCGGAAACTCCAAATGCCTGGCCCATTAGCAACAGAGCTAAGAGAAAACTGTAGGATAAGTGATGGTGTTTTGCCCCACAGCAATCGTGTAGTGGCCTAGACGGGAGGGTGGCGAGGGGACAGTGTGTTATTTGTGTAGAAACATCTTTTCAGACAGTTGCATGGCCTGTTGCCCGGTTACCTTTCTCACCCCTTACACAGCCGTTGGTAATACTTCCGTGCTGCCACCAAGGGGCAGCAGAGAGACAGGAAGGCCGAATTTGGGGCGTTTTGTTTTTTGAAAGCTAAAGATTCCACTGAGGGGGGGGGGGCACTTGATGGGATGAGCACTGGGTGTTATGCTATACGTTGGCAAATTGAAATACAATAAAAAAAATTAATCAATTAAAAAAAATAAAGATTCCCCTTAACCGATTCTGACTTTTTCTCCAAAATAGATTTACCCACCTTAAACCAGTGAAATTTATCCGTTTTTTTTTAATTTATCCATTTTAAACCGTGTATTTCAAACAAAACGACAACAGAAACTCTGAGGCATTTAGTATGATTTTTTTTTTTTTAGCAAAGTAATAAAAACAAATATTAGGCCTCTGATGAATATCCGTTCGGCATTTTTATTGAGCAGCTGTCACTCTGCTAGGTACTGGGATCGCAGTGATGAACAAGAATTAGTTCTGTCCCTGAGAAGCTCACTGTCCTCTGGGAAGCAGATCTACACAAATAATGAAAGGTGTCATTGGATCAGTGTTCTGTTAGGGGGATGTGTAAAATGCTTTACAGGGTAGGGCGAAGCCAGCTGCTCTTCCAGCCCGCCTTCAGTCTCATCACTTCTCTGCTTCAGCCTGTCTCTTACACACACCAGGCACATGCAGGCTGGGGTGGGGGCACTTTTGCTCCAGTCCAGCTGCCTGGACAGCCCCCTCCCTCCGAGACACACATGCACACAGCTGCCCAAACCCAGCCTTTCTCTAGGATCCAGCTGGACCCTCTGGGAGCCTTTCTCTGTGATGTCTCCGGAAAACCTCCAAACAGTTATCATTTGCACTCATTTTTTTTGTTAAAAATTTTATTTATTTATTCATGAGAGACACACACAGAGAGAGAGAGGCAGAGGGAGAAGCAGGCTCCATGTAGGGAGCCCAACGATGGACTCGATCCTGGGTCCCCAGGATCAGGCTCTGGGCCAAAGGCGGTGCTAAACCGCTGAGCCCCCTGGGCTGCCCTGTGCTCATTTTATAGTCACTCTCCTGCCTAGTGATATCTGGACCTATTAGGAAAATTGTTTTTATCTGCCTTCAGCCCTTTCCAACCATGTGACAAATGGCAGCAGCCCGTGGAATTCAAGAAACACCTGAGGAGTGTCTCCTGTGGCTACGACCCCAGGTGCAGCCAATGCAAAGTGTCCACAGAGATTATAAGCTCTTCGAGGGCAGTAACCATTCCCACTCCTCTTTGCATTCACAGTACCTGGCCTAGCCCTTGTGGGGGAGGTGCGTGTAAGTGTGTGTGTGCACGCGTGCCTTGTTCTAATCCTGTGGCCTCTCTTCATCAGCACATGGATCTCTGTACATCTGCACCCAGAGCCCAACATTCAAGTGGGTGGGGCCGTTCTTCAGAAGTTCTCCTTGTCCTTGCAGGATCGCAGTTCCCTATTTTCCGCTGTGTGCACAGAAACACCCACGAGGAGGTTCCTGAGAGCTACTGTGACTCCAGCATGAAGCCCACCCCCGAGGAGGAGCCCTGTAACATCTTCCCCTGCCCGGCCTTGTAAGATAGCCTCCCTGGGGAGGCCACCTGTTATCGGGTCACTTCTGGCTTCTTGTGCATAGGACCTTTTTTTATTAAAGATTTTATTTATTTATTCATGAGAGACACAGCGAGAGAGGCAGAGACACAGGCAGAGGGAGAAGCAGGCTCCCTGAGGGGAGCCCGATGCAGGACTCAATCCTAGGACCCCGGGGTCATGACCTGAGCCAAAGGCAGATGCTCAACCGCTGAGCCCCCAGGTGGCCCTACATAGGACCTTAGTAGCAGATATAAAATCTGTCTGCATCTGATTTAGAACATGAGACTCGGTCTGGGCATGAACTGCAGTCTGTTGAGCAAGCGCACCAGTCTCTGGGGATGCATGGGGAAGCCTGTAGCCTTTAGCAGTGAGCACACACCTTTGGTGATTGGGAGCAATTATGTGTTAGCCTGGTGAGGGAAGCGGAGAATCACAATCCAGCGTGGCTGGTGTTGTGGGTGAGCTGTGACCAGAGAGAATGTGGGTCACAGATACATGGGCCAGGAGAAGTCAGGAGAAGTGTCTGAGGGGAGGTCTTGGGCTGGTTATTGAATGATAAAGAGGACACGTCCAGGAAAACAGAGGGAAGGGGCCCCCAAGAGGGTCCTGACATAAGTTTCAATGTAAGAGAAACATTCTCCTACGTATTGTGTGTGCTGATGCCTTATTTAACTAAGTGACAAAGCAGGACATCAGGGGAGGACCGTGAAACTGATTAAGTAGCTCGTGAAAAATAAAGAACGTTGGGTCAAGGCTCCTAAGTCCCAACATGAGTTAATGTTCTACAGGGTGGAAAACTAACGTTCGGAGTTGGGGGGGTAGGGGGGTCTTTTACTAGATAAAAATCACCTGCACCTTCTCAGTTTTCTTTCATTTTCTAAAACTGGACCCTCAAAAAATAAAAAATAAAAACTGGGCCCTCGTCACTGGTAGCTTCCATGTCAACCAAGTGACACTCCTTCACAGAGTCCAATGGTCCTGAGCACACCGTTAAGCAGTGCTCCAGGGTGAGGACCACCCAGAAGGACCCTGATAGTCCTGTGTAGCCGGTGGGGGTCAGGCTGTCTTCTTGCTGACTGAAGGTGACATGTCCCTGTCGCGCTCTCTCGTTCCTGAGCTAGCTGGGACATCGGAGAGTGGTCTGAGTGCAGCAAAACCTGCGGCCTGGGCATGCAGCATCGCCAAGTTCTGTGCCGCCAGGTGTACGCCAACCGCAGCCTGACCGTGCAGCCCTACCGCTGCCAACACCTGGAGAAGCCTGAGACCACCAGCACCTGCCAGCTCAAGATCTGCAGTGAGTGGCAGATCCGGACAGACTGGACCTCGGTACGTGGGGCTCCCCCTCCCAAGACTCACTGCTGTCCCCCACACACAAGCCCACCACCAAGACCTCGCTCAGGACAGCCCTGAAGTCTCCTAGAAGGACCCCATCCCAGGGGGCTCTTGGGGGGACTGTTTTGCAAACCATAGGATCTACCAATAGCACGATGGAGTTAAGGCTGGTGTGTATCAGTCACCCACAGCCGAATTTAAGGATGAGCCCCTGGGAGCCGTGTGTACACGGCTCTGTCCCGTGTGTAATGAGAAGCCCACTCCTTCCAAGCTTGCACCCCTGTTTTGTAGATGACAGAGCTGAGGCCCAGAGCAACAGGTAGGACATCCAAGGTCTTAGAGAAAAGGTGGTGAAGTGTTCAGGGCTGGGATCCTCCCCACGTAGCATGGCATTGTGGGGGTCTCACCACAGCCGTCCACTCAGGTGGCAGGTGGCAAGGATGAGGGCACCAGAGCTCAAGAGCCCCCTCCCCCCGGAGGTAATGCTGCCCGTCCCGCTGACGTGTTCCTCCTGTTTTAGTGCTCAGTGCCCTGTGGAGTGGGACAGAGGACCCGAGACGTGAAGTGTGTGAGCAACATTGGGGACGTGGTTGATGATGAGGAATGCAACATGAAGCTCCGGCCGAATGACATTGAGAACTGCGACATGGGACCCTGTGCCAAGAGCTGGTTCCTCACTGAGTGGAGTGAAAGGGTGAGCATGACAGTGGGCAGAATGGGTTTTCTGCAGCCGGGACCACCGTACGCCCAGCTGACGGGCAGCAAGTGTCTGTTGCAGGCACCCCAACACCACGGAGGTGAATCACTAGCTTAAGAATCCCAAGGGGAATTTCTGACTTTGGGGAAATTCCTTCTGTCCTTATACAAAGACCCAGGGGCTCCAGGGGTGAGCAGTGGATGTGAAAGAATTAGTTCTCCTTCATGCTCCATGTGAATATTAAATACTGAAATACTAAATCAAGTGAACAATTACATCACGCCTCTCACGTGTTTGGTGAGTGCCTGGCATCTAAAAGGCACCCAGCAAGTGGCAGGCCCCTTCCTCCTTCCTAACTCAGCACAGTTCACAGACCGTTCCCCTCCCCAGTAGACTGGCCTCCTTGGGGTCCTTGGATCAGCTGTCAGTGATGACGTCTGAAGCGTATTAGTTATATGTGTGCACCAGTTACCTGTGTGCAAGGAAACCAGCAAGAGCTAGAGTTCATCTATCAAAGACAAAACTAGGGGCAACTGGGTGGCTCAGTTGATTAAGCATCCAACTCTTGGATTTCGGCTCTGGTCATGATCTCAGGGTTGAGACTGAGGCCCATGTGGGGCTATGCTGGCCATGGAGCCTGCTTGGGAGTCTCTCTCTCTCTCTCTCCCCCCCCCACCCCTCCCCTCCTTGCTCCCATGCATCATGTGCATGCTGTCCCTAAAAAAAAAAAAAAAAAGATTTATAAGGATTCTGGAGTTGGGTCATGGTGATAGTTGCACACAGTGTAGATATAATTTATGCCACTGAAATGTACACTTAAAATGATTAAAACGGTAAATTTTATTGTATGTATTTTGCCACAATGAGAAAAAAGGTGCAGGGAAAAGTACTAAGCAAAATTCAGAGCGTATCTTGGGGTCAGGAAGAGAGAGCCAGGAGGAGATAAGGAGCTTCATTCCTTTTCTTATGGAAGCTCCTGACTGGCTGGCAGTGGGAGAGGCCACCAGGAGATTGCTCTCGGGGCAGCAGACTGGCCCCCACGCCCACAGTTTGGTGGTTTGGGTGTCAGGATTCTCTAGAGCCCTTGGAAACTTGAGCTGTCAACAGGACTGGCTGGCTCTGTCTTCAGTACCTTTCTCTCGGTTGGGCCCGGTGTGCACCTTAGAATCCCTCACTGTGCTCCCAAACTGTAGTGTGCCTTCAGATCACCTGAAAACCCACCCACGGTGCCTAGCCTGGGTCAGCGCCAGGAGGTGCCTTCCTCATGGGCTCCCAGGGGGGCACAGAGGCCACTGGTCCAAGGGGAAGAGAGGACTAGGTGAGTTCACAGAACCTTAGGAAACAGCTCAGGAGCCTCCTCTCCCCCCAGCATCGTGTGAACAACGGGGCGACATGTCAAGTTCAGAGGAGTAAATCTCCATGGGTCACCATCCCGCCACGTGGGTGGATTCCTCGGCCAGCATCCTTTCTGACTGCTTCTCCCTCTCACTCTGCTGTCCCTCTGCTTGTGCTTTCGCTCTCTCGCTCTCTGTCAAATAAATGGATAAAATCTTGGGGAAAAAAAAGGTTGGGCAAAAATTATTTTTATCACATATACAAAAAAACCTTACATTAAAATGGCTGTATCCTATAATATAAAAGTTTGTGATACAAACACAGAATTTATCATACCAATTGTCATGAATCAAAAGGTACAAGATCACTTGAAGTCTAGAGCACTTAAGTCCTTTTAATCCTTAATACATTATGGGACACCTCATAAAGAATATGCAGGGCCTAAGGTAATTTCATCTACAAATGTTCAATGACTCATACTTCCAAATAGACTGAAGCTTGGAAATTTTTCTAAAGGTTCACATTCACTAGAGGAAATGCAAGGTTTAGAATGCTCATGTGAAGATTAAAATAGCTGAATTTATTTTCTCAGTAAATGCTTCCTCATCTTCATCAATCATTTTTCTAAAATATAAAGAGAATTGTTTATATTAACACAAACAGTATAATCAAAAGAAGACAAAGATAGTGCAGGACAACTGAGTTTATAATACATCTCAAATATTTCATCTAAAATATTTAATTAGGGGATCCATGCGGGGCTCAGCGGTTTAGCACTGCCTTCGGCCCAGGGTGTGATCCTAGAGACCCGGGATCGAGTCCCACGTCGGGCTCCTCACATGGAGCCTGCTTCTCCCTCTGCCTGTGTCTCTGCCTCTCCCTCTCTCTCTCTCTCTCTGTCTCTCTCTCTCTCATGAATAAATAAATAAAACCTTTTAAAAAATAAGAAATAAATAAAATAAAATATTTAATTATAGTTTTTATGAGACTACAGATTTAATAACTTATCTCTACTTAACAAATAGTAAATAGCCATTTTCTACTTTTTTAATGTGTATTTGCAAACATGTTCTCTCAAAAGAATTTTTCACTTGAATAATATGCACTTCCAATTAAAGACCTAATGTAGTTATGGATAAAAAAATGTTCACTTTTCCCGGTCATAAAGTAACATATAGCATCATAAAAAATATTTAAAAATCAGAAGAGCATACCTATAATCTTTTCATTAGCAGATAGTAAGTTAAGATTTTTAAACTATATTGTCAACCTTTTTTCTACTCATACATACTTTACATACATAGTGTTTTTGTATTCATACATATTTAAAGGACACAAATCATAATACTATGTCTATCATTTTGTAACCTTTTTTCACATATGTATTTATTATAAGCATGTTAATGACATTGAAAACTTTTAAATCATGAACTTTTTAAAGGTTTTATTTATTTATTTATTTATTTATTTATTTATTTATTTATTCATGAGAGGTACAGAGAGAGGCAAAGACACAGGCAGAGGGAGAAGCAGGCTCCCTGCGGGGTGCCCGATGTGGGACTCAATCCCAGGACCCTGGGATCAGGACAGGAGCCAAAGGCAGATCCTCAACTGCTGAGCCACCCAGGTGCCCCTAAAGCATGACTTTTAAGTAGACTAAGCTATTGTTTGCCTCCTATAACTGAATCAACCCCTATTTTTATTTCCTCTCCAACAAACACTTGTAAATTTCCCTTTCATGTAAATTTGTTCCGCATCGTAACCTAAGTACTTGCTGGATCTAACACTTGTCTTAAAATTCCAAATAAAGGAAAGAATGAGCACTTTATTCTTCTGTTTAGGGAACTTCTTTGTTCTTTTTCGGAAAGATATCTTAAACCATATCAATTTAATACAATGATGTAAATAAGTAGGTAATTTTGCTTTATTGACCCCCAGAACATAACATTATTCCCGAATGTTCCCACTTGGAGTAGATGAGTGGGAAGGGGGTGTGGGTGGTTTTCAGGAAGGTGCACTGGCTTCGGCAGCACTTCCCCCAGGATTTATGTCTTATTATACCTCGAGCAAGCTGCTCTCTGACCCTCTGTTTCCTCATTGGTAACTGCTGAATGAGCATTAAAGGGATGACATATTTGAAACCATGACCTCCATGAGATTGGTTACCATGGAATGAGCCTCTGAATCACCAGTTAGCTTCACAAAAGGGTCAGTCCCCAGAAATGACCAGCTGGTGGCAGTCTTTCATATGTGACTCGTGGTCTGTATAAAAGTCAACCTTGTTAAGCTTTAGGCTGAGCTATCCCATTTTTTTGCCATTGGAATAAACATGTATTGAGCACCTAATAATGCCAGGCGTGAATGAGATACAGCCTCCATGTAAAGAGGTGAAGGGGGAGAGATTAAAGAAAATGTGATAGAAGTGTACAAATACTTAAGGATCCAGAAGACATCCTGTTGCCCAATTTAAAATAAAAGAAAAAATAAAAAATAAAAAAATAAAAATAAAATAAAATCAGTTGTGGCCCCTGGGTGGCTCGGTTTGTTAAGTGTCTGACTTCGGCTCAGGTCATGATCCCAGCGTCCTGGGGGCTCAGCAGGGAGCCTGCTTCTCCCTCTCCCTCTACCTGCTGCTCCACTTGGTTGTGCTCTCTCTCTCTCATTCTCTGTCAAATGAGCCAATGAAAGCATTGAAATTAAACTAAATTAAATTAAACTCTACCTAATTGAGTTGAGCTTGTGAACTCAAACCTGATTCTTCTCTTAAACTTCCAGGGCTATGTAGTCTTTCTGACTCAATGACTCATCGTAAACACGTCTTTGCAGTACCTTTAACTGAGGGTGGGCCTTAATCAGACAGAGGCATCATTTACTTCTTAGTTCTGTAAATCAATGGACAGGTTTAAACACATGGGCAACATTTAGTCACAAGAGAGAAAAAAAAAAACTTTTAGAAAATCCACCAGCCTCAATTTTGTAACACCTAGTATCTAAGGATGTTTTCCAGAAGAAATAAGATGTTGTGCTTTCTGTTACTTAATTACGGAAGATGATGCGTGAACCTGAAGTTCAGGAATAGCCATGAGAGCCTTGTAGTCAGTCCTGAGAGGGCCGATTGGGCCAAGTTTAGCATTCAGCGGTCTGTGGAGTGAGAAGACAATCCACACCACACAGTTGCTTGGAAATTTCATGCATATCTGTGTTTGGTCAGCCCAGAAGTTCACCGAGGAGCCAGGTCCTTTTACCAAGAGGATTTGGTCCCTCTTGCAAGCACATCCTTCAGGGGCGGTGAGTGGGAGTGTTTCAAGGCCTGGCTTTGAAAGGTGGTCCCTGCTGCCTGGTAGAGGCCCATCGTTCCCCTCATTCCTGCTGAGAGGCTTCCCACACCTGGGCCAGTGTGGATAACTACTTCCAAGTTGAAATGCCTTTGTGCTGTTGTTGTGTAATAAGGAGAAATCCCTTACAGGCTCATCCTTCTAAGGCTCTCTCATTGGCACTTGGTCTGGGCACCTTAACATTCTTTTAGGGACACCTGGGTGGCTCAGTGGTTGAGCATCTGCCTTTAGCTCAGGGCATGATCCCCGGGTCCTGGAATCGAGTCCCAGATGGGGCTCCTCTCAGGGAACCTGCTTCTCCCTCTGCCTGTCTCTGCCTCTCTCTCTATGACTCTCATGAATAAATAAATAAAATCTTAAAAAACAAAATAACCCTACATTCTTCTTTTAAATGAAGCACATGAAGGTATGTGGAAATATTCCCAGATGTGAGTATGTTACTTGGTTTGGAAAGCAGAAATTAAGTTAGGTAAATGAAAATTACTTGGGAAGAAATATTCTTAATGTTCAAAACAGGAAGATGACTTAATTTGCCTTACATTCTTCGGGAGGATTTAAATATCTTGAGTGTTTAAAGCTAGGAAAGAGACCAGATAATATACAGCTGAAACAAAAAGCCCTTTAGCCTAGAACATTCCAATTATTGTAGCAAAGGATTTTGTTGTTGTTGTTGTTGTTGGCTCAGATTCCAAATAAGAAGGCAGATAGAGTGCAAGTCATGCAAAGGGTTTGTGAGCCTATAGGGAAGGAAAAAAAAAAAAAACTTTCCCTCTACCCTAAGTTCTGCAACTGAAGCCTGCATATTCAACTGACAAAAGCCAGATTAACAGGAGAAAAGCCAACACATTTTATCTAATGTTATTTTTTGTACATGGCACAGAGAGCCTCATAAGACAGAAGTAAAAAATCCCAAAGACACAATTAGACTTTAGGGCTTCTATACCATTTTAACAAAGATTGATAAATTTTGAAGAAGTGACTAAGCAAAGGAAAGGGGTTGGGGCTTCTAGAGGAAATAAAATACAAGAAAGTGGCTTAGAAATATATGGGGAAACTAATTGAAGATAAGGATTATTTGGGTAAAGTTTGTTAGTTTAGACTCATCCTGGCATCAGCTCCCCAACACTGATTATAAAAACGTTCTCTTCTTCCTGATACTAGGTGGAAATTTCCCACAGGAAGTTCATGCTCTACTTTTAGGCAGGGATAGGGAGGGCAGAGAGCCCTTCCTGGATCTGATGTTTCTCAAGTGCCTTCCGTTCAAAATAGGTCAATGTAGTATAATTTCGGGTGACATGTTCTCATCCCCTTCAGGCGCTTTGCTCTGGAGAGTTTCCTCCTTGAGGAGGCAGGCCCAGCCCAGCAGTGGTCATGTAAATGTTTGGTTATTCATCCAGGCTGTGACTTTACAAGACTAGATAGCCGGGACCCCTGGGTGGCTCAGCGGTTGAGCGTCAGCCTTTGACTTGGGTGTGATCCTGGTTCAAGGATCAGGCCCCACATCAGGCTTCCTGTGGGTAGCCTGCTTTTCCCTCTGCCTGTGTCTCTGCTTCTGTGTGTGTGTGTGTGTGTGTGTGTGTGTGTGTGTGTGTGTGTGTCTCATGGATAAATAAATAAAATCTAAAAAAAAAAAAAAGACTAGATAGCAATGTACAAAAATGAAAATGGCAATTTTGGTAAGGAAACAAAGCGGTATGTTTTTCTTTTCTCAAATTTCATTTAAACGATGTCACTTTTATTTTTTTTTAATAATCATGTTGGTAAAACAAACATTTTTAAGGGAATACCCAGCAGAAACCCTTAAGATGGGCTTTGGTTGTACTCTAAAGGGTCACTTTCAGAGTTGGAATGTGCTGGTGACAGAAGAGAAACGAGCAAGGAAGGACCCAAGTCTGTGTTCATTTATTCAACTGATATTCATGGATTTGCCCATGGGTAAGGTGCTGACCTGAGAAGGAAGTAAAGATGCTGCAATAGTCCCTGCCTTCACTGAAACTGCTTCTATAAAGGAAAAAGTACAGTAGGACATAAGTCACTTTAATACAAAGGAAGACAGTAGGGTGCACAGTACCTTGAGAATCCTGAGACTGGGAAGAATATATTTATCAGTGAAAGGAGTTTTCACAGAGGAGATGGCATTGGAGCTGAGCCTTAATGGATTTTGATGTGTCCTGGTGAAAGGGAAGACCCCTCTAGGCAGATGGAAGGAACAGTATGGACAAGGAACAGTGAAGGCTTCATGAGATTGGGAAATGGAGGACCCTGGCTCTGTCCAGCATGAGCTGTGTGGGAAAGAATAATGGGAAGTTAGCTTAGAAGACTGAGGTTGACTGAGGTGGTCTTATAGGAAAGCTTGAATGCAGGTGGGGAAGTCCATGTTGGAATGGGATGGCATCAGAGGGATTTTCAGCACAGCATTCCCAGCTCCTGATAGCCCAGCAAATTAAAAAAGGTGGTGAAGCTAAGCAACAAGCTGTGACCACAGTCCAGGGGAAGAATATTAGTGGTGCTGGGAACCACGGGCAGAAATAAACAAGACAGGAAAAATGTGGTGAAACCAGAATCTGTGAGACTGGACATTTGGCTAGATGTTGGAAACAAAAACTCAAAAGTAACAGTCAACTTTTGAATCCTTCTAGAGATTTGAGCACAAATTGGAAAACCAAGAGTATCAGTGGTGATGGTGGTGAAGGTGGTGTTCCATTGTTTCACGTGTTGGACGTGAGGTGTCTGGGAAGGCCTCAGACAAAGAGGTCCAGAAATGTCTGAACATACAGAATGAGAAGCAAAATTAGACAGCATTCCAAAGTATTTCAAGACAGATGAAAAATGCTCCTCAAGCTTTGGGGTATGACAGGAATGAGTTTTAGTAGGCCTTACAGGAGGGCAGAGTGTGACTGTAGGACAGAAATCACTGGTGGTTATGTGGCTTTAAGTGAGGACCTTAACTCTACCTTAGAGTGGGAATACAGAACTTGGCCCTTTAAAGCCCCTCATACCATGTATTGAGCACTTGCTATATGGAAAGCACATTATTCATTACCTGTAATGTGTTCCTATGCCAACCATCCAGATAAGCATGCCAGAGGTGGAAGGGGCTGGGTCCCTTGCCCCAGGCCACCCAGCCAGGAGAGATATTAACACTGATGTGTTTGGTTCCCAGGCCAAGTTCTCCCTCTATGGGGAGCTGTCTCCTAATACTATCACAGCTGTGGCCTTCAGGGACTAAGACCACCCTGCCTTAATATCAGGCAGCCATGTTGAGGTGATGGATTTCACTTCCCCAGCTTCCCCAGAACAGCCCAGACTCCCCAGAACATGCCCACATGTTCATGCTCTCATTCCTCTGCTGCTGGATATATTTTCAAAAGCAAAAGTCGAGACAGATCGTCTGACAAGTCTATCAGTTGCAACAGTGGGACAAGATATTTGGAATGAAGACTCTCCCAGAAAATCTAAAATGGGGGTTTGACCTACTGATAGCCTACAATGGATGGAGTAAGCTGTGTGTGAAAGTAGTCAGAGACTCCTGGGTGAAAGAGTTGGTAGGGAAAGAGATGTTCAGTCCTCCTCCACATCAATAGAACCTGCGGGGGCCTCCCCTCTAATGTGCCCTTCTCCTGTCTTGCAGTGCTCAGCGGAGTGTGGGGCTGGGGTGCGGACACGCTCAGTGGTGTGCATGACCAACCACATCAGCAGCCTGCCCCTGGAGGGCTGTGGGAACAACCGGCCAGCGGAAGCCACCCCATGTGACAACGGGCCCTGCACGGGCAAGGTGGAGTGGTTTGCAGGGAGCTGGAGCCAGGTGAGTGGCTGGAGCTGGCTGTGTTTGTCTATCCCTGGTAAGAGATGGCATACATAGCAGAGGGGTCAGGAAACAGGACTTGGTGTATCCCAGGTGTCCTGGGTTTGAATCCCAGCAGTGCTACTCGTGGCCCTGGAGAAGCTGCTTATGCTCTTGAAGCCTTGTTCAGGCAACAGTATTTCTTGAGCACTTACTACGCACTTCTGAGTGCTTGAAATATATCAATGCGCAAAGCAAATATCCCTGCCCTCAGGTAGCTTATGATCTAGCATGGTTTCTCTGTCTATAAAACGTTGTTAACAACCACACTGTGAGGTTATTTTTAGAAGTAATGTATATGAAGAATGTAGTACAGTGCCTGACATACAGCAAATACACAATAAATCATAACTGCTGCTGCAATTATTGTTGTTAATAAAGCCCATTTTGTCTATATTTGAGTGTCAGATGCACAAACAGATAGGATCCATATCCAAAGGAAGTAAAACCACGATCTCAAAGAGATACCTGCACTCCCGTGTTCATAGCAGCATTATTCACAGTAGCCAAGTTCTGGAAGTAACATAAGTGTCTGTTGACAGATGGATAAGGAAGATGTGAGATAGATATGTGTGTGTGTGTGTGTGTGTGTGTGTGTGCGTGTGTACATACATTATGGATGTCTTATGTGTATAGACACACACACATTACAGTATATGTATTGTGTGTATGCACATATTATATACATACAGAATGGAGTATTATTCAACCATAAAAAAGAAGGAAATCTTGCCCTTTGTGACAACATGGGTAGACCTGAAGGGCATTGTGCTAAGTTAAATAGGCCAGACAAAGACAAATAGTGCATGGTATCACTTATATGTGGAATCTGGGGAAATTAAAAAAAGAAGCAGAACTCAGGGAAACAGCAGAATGGTAGTTGCCAGGGTCGGGGGGGTGGTGGGGACATGGGGAGAGGTGGGTTAGAGTGTGCAAACTTTCTAAGATGAAGGAGTTCTGAGATTCTAGTATATAACATGGTGACTGTAACTGGTAATACTGTATCACTGAAATCTGCTAAGAGAGTAGAAGGGAAGCGATCTCACATGGTACAAAACAGGCAACTCTGTGAGGTGGTGGATGTGTTCATTAACTTGATTGTGAGAATCCTTTCATAGCACACATGTACATCAACTCATCATTTGTACATCTTAAATATATTGCAATTTTATTCATCGGTTATACCTCAGTAAGACTGAGGGGAAAATAGAAGCAGATAAAGGAAAAGTTGAGGTTGTTCCTTATAAAGAACGATAATACCAAATATTTTAATAAAGTAATTTCATGGATCAATTGTTTTTTTTCTCAGTATTCCAAAATTGAACACAGAAATGTGGAAAAGGTCATTCCTTCTTACTGCCCCATTATGATTGCCATTAGTATTTTGAGTTCTAGGACCACTTAGCACTGGCTCTTGGGGCTGGCTGGTTCTCCAAGGACTTTTTGGCTGATGATCATGAATCATACATTATCAGGGTCTCTGGCTCCATCTAGAATTTGATTTCTTTTAAGTAGCTTTAAAAACAGACCCTGAAAAAAAATTGCCCCATCCTTGTAAGCTGATATAACCCCCTTGGAAAGCAATTTGGCAATAAAATAAACCAACCATAAAAATGTTCATTTGCCTTAACCAGTCACTTCACTTCTGGGGATTCATTTTAAGGAAATAATTAACAGAAGGGGGAAAAAAGGCTTTTTTAAACAGAAGTGTTCATGACAGCGGGGCACGTAGGGATATTATGGTGTATCATAACTCATTAAAATATTATATAACAACAACAGTGATAATTAGGGAGACGTAGAAAGTACACATGATATAGTGACAAGGGAGAACCAGAATATGAAAATACAGGAACTTTATCTCAGCCGCTGCAAAGAATGGATTTTTATATGAACAACATGGGAAATGTTTTCTTCTCAAATATCCTTTAATGTTTTTATAATACAAACTGTCAAACATAGAAAATTCAAAAAGGAAGGGAATTCAAGTACCTGCAGCACTACCCGAGTGGCTGTCGGAGTCAGGCATAGCTGATAGCTGGTCCTGGCCCTGTTTCTCTGTGGTTCTTCTGACTTGAGACAACAACGTCTCAGAGCCTCTCTCCCCATCCAAACATAAGGATGAGAATATCTACTAATATATATCAGTTCATTTTCCCCATGTTCATTATTTTGTCTGCCAGCTGTTTCTATGTCATTATTGGTAGCAAAACACCTAGGACTCGAATCCCAAAGATAATACGGAGTAGGCCATATTGCACCAAATATCCACAGAAATGAGGCAAAGGGAAGAGCCCTGTGGGAAATTGTGACAGTGTCTACACAGTGAAGATAGGCAGAGCAATTCAACTTGAATGTCTACCAATCTCAAAACCAATCCTACCTCCCCAGAGGGGAGCAGGATTCAGGTTCTTTTTTGCTTGAGGGCCTCCTGTGGATTCCAGACCTAACTCAGAGAACTGAGAATGATGTGAATTTGGGTGAAGGCAGTGTTTGTTTCTGCTAAGATTAGAAACATGGTATTTATTACCTGGTTGTTCAAAAGGGTCAGACTGTGATTGAATGTGACGTGGTTTTAGTCCTGGATTTATAAGGGTGTTGGAGCCTGCTGTCACCTCCCTACCCTGGGAATCTGATGTTATCCCCAAAGAAAATGAAGTAGCGCGTGCTTATTTCTTGACACTAGAATGAGGATAAATGTTCCTTCCATCCATGTGGTTTGAGTGGTAGTTGGCATCCAGAACACCCCACTAGCCTGGTCACAAGTGACCTATCCAGGGTGGACATGTAACCCAGGCCAAGCCTATGAGAGTCCTTCCCTGGGACTTGAATGTAGACTTAAGGGAAGAGACTCTCTGGGAAGTTGTGAGCACAGGTGTTTCCAGTGGCCTTGTTGAGAGCTTGTGGAGATAACCAGCCCAAGAGAATAAGACCTATCAAGCTTAGGGAGTCTTTTTTCTATCTAGAGCCAAGTAGCCCAATTCCCACTCTTTAGGTATTCCACCAATATCTAGATTCATGCCTCGATGGATGCACAGATGTTTCTTTTCTTCCCTGCCAATTCTAGGTTTACTTCACCTGTAATTGTCTTTGTTCTGGGGGTCTTTCACAGTCTCTAGCCACTGGGAGCGGCCCTCTTGTCTGTGTGTCTGTCAAGATTTATCTTCATTGGCATCTAAGCAGACATTTCCACTCTCACCTTGGATCAGTGATCCACTAAAGTACACCTGCAAAAAAAAATAAAAATAAAGTACAACTGCAGGGATTATTCAGGTGTAGAAACACAGGTAATCACTACCCCTGCTCAGTGTATGTAGTTATCCCTATTAAAATGCCACCTCTGGCATCTATGCTTTTCTCCATGAATTATATCTTATCTGATATTTGCATTATTCTGATTTCTCATTGTTGATTTTCACCTGGTGTATCTTTGTCAACTTCTTATGTATTTTTTAAGATATGTCTTTTGTATGCAGGACTAGTTTTGTCTATTTTTATCCAACCTGCAAGTCTGTTTTTTTAAGAGTTAAATTTTAATCATTCACGTTTATTATAATCACCTGCATGTTTGGACTTTTCCCTGCCATCTTAATTTGTGTTTCTTATTTAGGTTATTGCCATGTTTTCTTGGTCTGTTTCTTCTTTCCTTTCTGCACATTTGTACAAATCAGGTTTCCTAATTCCATTTTTCCCCCTCTAACATTTTGGAAGTTATAAATCCTATTTTTATTCACTTAACAAATAACACTCAAGTTTTTAGCATGGAGTTTTAAACTGTCATGTTTCTATCTGTGTCATCAGTAATCACATCCTCCCCGCAAGGAAGACAGAAGTCATAAGTCCCCACTTATCTACCTCCACTTCCTCAATCCATAATATCTCCAAAAAGATGTTGAGATCATCTGGATCTTAACTCCATATTAATGTTAATGAATTTTATAGAAAATACTGATTTAGGTTTAAAAATAGCTTTCTCCCCTCCAAAGTTTATCTTTTTTATTGACATATAATTCACATACCATTAAATTCACCCTCTTAAAAGTATACAATTCAGTGGTGTTTAGTATATTCACAAAGCTGTACAACTATCACCACTGTCTAATTCCAAAACATTTTCATCATTCCCCAAAATCTCTGTCTCCATTATTAACAACAGCTTTTGCCCACTGTGGTTTGTATCTGTCCTGGCTGTGTCTTCTTCCTGGTTCTTTTTCATTTGATTAGAGACCATGACCCAGTAAGTCTTTCAAATAGAATCATGAGTAATTAAGTTTCTGAACCCTCAAATATCTGAAAACATCTTCCCTTTGACCTTTGATATGGTAGGGGCAGGTGCCTGTGCTTCCCCCTGGGCACAGTCAGGCCAGCCCCTCTCGTCCTGGTCAGCACCTTAGCTGATCACTCTGCCACCATCCTGAGGCCTCCCTCCTGCTCCCCGTATTCTTTCTCGCCTGAAGCACTTGAGCTGTTTCCTCTCTGCTGGGCTGGGCATCCTTCTCTATGTGCCTTGTGAACTGTGATGTGCTCCTTCAATTTAATCCCATCCACCTTTCACCATTCAAATGTTCCCCATAATTTCTGGTCCACCAAGCGTGAGTGCCCTTTCCTGTTTTCAGATATTTCATGCATGTACACATCTCCCGCCACACGCATCCATTCACTTGTCCCTAACACATGTGTTGTGCCCTCTCTGGCCATTTGGGGTAGAAGGCTGAGATATGTGCTCCTTCTCCCTTAATTACCAGTGTCTTCAAGGACTTTGCCAAATAGCAGAAAACAGCTTCAGATTTGGGTCAAGGTTTGTCGCCTGCTTCTCTGCCAAGCACTCAGCACAGACACAGACCCTCAGAGCAGTCAGGGGTCTTTCAGATCAGGTTTCCAAGCCCCCGCCCCCCTCGCTTGGCAAGTGAGACAGTCCACACCTGAGGAAGTGTGATATCTTGGCCAAAGACGCAGCTGTTTAGTGACGATGTCCCGACTAATTTCCATGTCTCCTGTCCTACCCCTGCTGCCCCCTGAGCCCTTGCACACACTCTCACTCCCCGTATAGGGGAGGCCAGACTTTCTCCCCTGGCAGCCGGACACTCCTGTCCTTCCTCTAATGCTGTCATTGTCTGTGGCATTTGAAAGAGAAGAACAGGGATCCCTGGGTGGCGCAGCGGTTTGGCGCCTGCCTTTGGCCCAGGGCGCGATCCTGGAGACCCGGGATCGAATCCCACGTCGGGCTCCCGGTGCATGGAGCCTGCTTCTCCCTCTGCCTGTGTCTCTGCCTCTCTCTCTCTTTCTCTGTGACTATCGTAAATAAATAAATAAAAAAAAAAAAAGAAAGAGAAGAACAAAACCTAGATATACTCCAAATCAGTCATTAACTTACATGGAATAAAATAGGAAAAACAGACCAAGAAGACTTGTTCTCTGGATGTTGTAGGAAGATGTCTCCCCCAAAAGAAGGGCACTAAGTGGAAACTGCTGAGGGTGATGTTTATTATGTCCTGTGTGACTAACAGACCACAGTCTATTGGTTTGGGGTTGCCTTTTTCTTCCGTAGATATGGGTGGGGTTTTCCCTGTTTCTATTTGACTATGTTCCTGCATATAGACAGCAAAGCTAATGTTAAGACTTTCAACTGAAGAAATTGTGAGGGGCTTTCTATAAAGATAGAGTATTTAAAGCCTCTAGAAGTATATGGATCACAGCCTTAAAATTCTGTAATCCAGAAGTATTAAGAGTAAACCACACATGAACAGAAAACACTTTACAAAGTAATAGATACTAAATAAAACAATTTGTGAGCAATTATACATGTCATGTTTCTGTACACTAATGAAACACTCCAACATGTGTAATTCTCGGACCCCCCCCTCTTTGTGTGACTACCTTCTCAAGCAGCTTCCCACCAAGCTGGGAAGTGAGAGGCTTGGATGCCACAGTCAAAGGTTTCCTGCCGGCCACCTGTTGGGTGGGGAGGGCTGACCAACGGGATATTGTCCCCAGTCTGGGATATTCTCAGCTTTGTGTGTCCCAAGGAATTTTAATGTAACCCTTTGTCCACAAGTGTGCAGGAGCTGAAAGACTAAACTCGTTCCCAGTATCCACCCACTGAGGCCCAGCAGATGGAACAGAAGGGTAGTCCATTGTGTTATAGTGAGAAGTGTTGGAATCTACTGGACAGGAACAACCAAACTGACAGGCTGGTGTGCCTTGCTGTGTGTGCCAGGGGAAGGGGCATCTAAGGTGGCCTGAAAGAAACCATTTCAGTCTCACAGAGGGCACCACGATCTCAGTGACCAGCATCCTGGTGCTATAATATAACACAGGGCACCCATTCTCCATTCCCAACACAGAGGTCTTAGGAAAACCAGAATCCACCTGCAGCACCTTATCCAGCAACATTTTCCAGGTGCCCCTGGGCTCATCATGACTGAATTGATGATAGAAAACACTCAGAACTGTCCCTGGATGTTCTCATCCCCTTTTCGTCATGTGACACCCATCCTTCTCTGATTTTTCTCCAGTGTTCCGTCGAGTGTGGGAGTGGGACCCAACAGAGGGAGGTGATTTGTGTTAGGAAGAACACAGACACCTTTGAAGTGCTGGATCCCTATGAATGTTCCTTCCTGGAGAAGCCCCCCAGCCAGCAATCATGCCACCTCAAGCCTTGCGGGGCCAAATGGTTTAACACAGAATGGAGCATGGTAAGTCATGGCGCTCTTGATAGAGATTGCATTAGTACATCATTCTTCTGCCTTCCTCCCATAGACATCCAGACACCTACTGTGTGTCGGGCACTGGGCTCAGCCCTCGAGTAGATTCTCTACAGTGGCCTACTCTACACCGTCACTGTTGGGACACCTCTGGACATAGCCTGCTTGGTGGGAAGAGCCGGAGGCTGGGACCACCTTGACCTCTAAACTGGAGAGGCCATGAATCAGTGACTCTCATTCTCAGTGTGCATAAGAATCAACTGGGATCTTGTTTGAAAAGATGGATTCTGCGTCCACCCTAGCTAGGGAATTTGCATTTTGAACAAGCTCCTTAGTGACTTGAATGCAGGTAACCTTGGTCTGAATTTTGAGAAATGCTGTTGCAGAGGATCAACAGCTGAAGGGATTTGAGGATGCTCTTGAGACTACTACACCGTGCAGCGATCTCATTGCAAAACTCACTGAAGGAATTTCTGTCAGGCCTTGGGAATCTGTGTGTGGGTGTACTTTTTTCTAATCTTGCAGACATTATAGATTGTAGATTATGAGATTCATCTTGTTTTTCTCTTTGAATTGGCCACTTGGAAACTCAGAGCCAAAACTGTGGCCCATCTCTAAGAATTTATGAGACCTTACAAAGTGGATTTTGTATGCTAATGTTCCCCAGCTTTTCTCTCTTTTTCCTACTTTTACTTTTTTTTTTTTTTTGCTCCAGTCTTCTCACCCTTTTTTAAAAAAATAAATCTTGTAATCCACTAAGTATTTCTTAAGACCTCTCAAATCCTTTTTGTGAGAAGAAAGGATAGTGTGTAGGTGAAGATACAGAGAGAGACAGAATTAATACAGAAATAGGTAATGAAGGAACAAAATGGGAAAGGATGAAAATAGGGATATTTTTTTTTTTTTCAAAAACCTTCCTGGGGTACCTGGGTGGCTCAGTGGTTGAGCATCTGCCTTCAGCTCAGGTCATGATCCTGGGGTCCTGGGATCAAGTCCCACATCGGGCTCCCCATAGGGAGCCTGCTTCTCCCTCTGCCTGTGTCTCTGCCTCTCTTTGTGTGTCTCTCACGAATAAATAAAATCTTAAAAAAAAAAAAAAACTTCCTAATACAGAAAACTTTCTAGGGCATCATTTCTGGAGACCATGTCATGGAATGTTAAGGGGAAGCAGAGGTTCATTCTGCCTTTTGTCACTGAAGATCACCAAGCAGAGCCTGTAGGTGAGGCCAGAGAAGAGGCCAGAGCCTTTCTCAGAATCATGCAAAGGAGATAAAAGGGATTTTGCTTATGAAATATATGTATAAAAGCTGAGAATTCTGTTTCCCTTCAGTGTAGGCCTGCTCCTGTGATAATAGCCTTTGGGCACAGGTTAAACTACACCTCAAAGGCAAATGGGAACAAAGGAGGTGTTGAGTTTGAAAGGTGTGTTGTCTGCTTCTGGGATATGGAATTCACCTGTTTTTATGTTGGCCACAGCCTTTGAGAATGCAAGAACAGATCACTATGTTATTTTGCCTTTTGGTTTGGAGGGTCTAGAAAGGGCCAAGCTCACCAGGTCAAGTCAGAGGAGATGACCTCCTAAAACATCTGGCTGGAAATTCAGATGTGCCTCAACTCAACTCAGGTGATAAACAAACTGCAGTACATCCAAGCCACAGAGAGTACTCAACAACAAGAGCAAATGCACTGACATGGCTGAGCTTCAGATGCATTTTGCTAAGTAAGAAAAAGACCCCAAAAGCTACATGTTGTATGATTCCATTTTTATATTCTGAGAAAGAGAAAAACCACAGGAACAGAGACCGCATCAGTGATTGCCAGAGGATGGAGTGAGATGAGTCTCACTATAGCACAAGAGGATCTGCTGTGTCTGATGAAACTTTTGGATCATATTTCCTGCAGGAAATACGCAACTCAAAACTCATAGAACTGTGCACCACCAATAAGTGACTTTTTCTGTATATAAATTCAAAAATAAATAAACTGAAACAAATATGAAATAAATGGCTATGATAATAGCAAAGACAGTAAGATATCTTTTAATATGCCTTGTTTTATAAACTTGAGTTTTGAGCTCAGTAAACTGGTATTTAGATTATTATAAAACAAAATTGAATTTGAAAAAAGCAATCCCTAAAAATGGAAAATATAATGAAACAAATTAACCTAAACACGTATCCAGTTGGCAGCATCGGCACTATCACAAGTGGTTTTAAAACACAGTTATATGGGCCTGCGTGACTCAGTCAGTTGGGCATTCGACTATTGATCTCAGCTGAGGTCTTGATCTCAGGGTCATGAGTTCAAGCTCTGTGTTGGGCTCCACACTGAGTGTGGAGCTGACTGAAACAAACAAACAAACAAACAAAAAAACACCCCAGTACTTTGTCCATCCCTAAGGACCAAGAGAATTATTGGAAAATGTGTATACTGTTTGCAATAATCATATTTTTAGTGAGAGTGTTGTACTGTAATCTGAGATAGTTGGGTGGATAGTGTGTGATAAAGTAAACGAGTAACTTACATTATGATAATATATATGATAATATGGTAGTGTCTTTCTGTTTTCTTTCTAATTTCCTCAGTATCCTTGAGAAACAGGATTCTCAACTTAGGTGAATGAAGATACAGATGAGATAGAAGAGATTTAAGTGAAAATCCTGTTTTCCTGAATTTGAATTAGCAATATCACTGTGAACTCACAAATTATGGGGGGAAAAAATCTTTCCCAGTTTTACCCATTTATCCATTGAAAGAGCCTAGAATCAATGGCCAACCCAGTAGCAAAGGGCATGCCTATCAGCCAAAATGTGATTTCAGAATACCACTCTCTACTAAAAGCAGCCAGGAATTCTTAGATAAATAGCTGATTCCAGGCTTGGGACCATATATGTACGAATTAGATTGGAATATCTTTTTATACCACGTGGCAAGGAAGTTCTCAAAGACAATTGAATTCATGCCCAAAGGATTCATGTACCAAGTTTTAGGGACTCAGATTAGCCACTGAGGAGACATCAGTGAGCATCAGTAAAGATAATCATTGACATAGATTGAATTAAACACATCATATATGTTTGAACCCATCCATTTATAGGAAGTGTCTAATAATAAAAAAAAACTAATTGGAGGATCCACAATTAGAAAACATTAGGGAAACCATCTCATTACTCTAAAGACATAAATAAAGGAAAGTAATCAGGCATTTACTTTGTCTTTCCTAAACAAGCTGAACCAGTGGGTATACCAAAGAGCAAATATATGTAGGGATGGGGACAGGGATTACTTCCATTTCCTAGCTAATAAAAGAAAAAGAGATAATAGAGTTTTACCACCATTCTTCAACAGCAAGTGAATTAATGGATCCGGACATTGCACATCCCTGGCTGCTGACATCCCCAAAACAGAGACAACCACACACATCCAATGAAGCAATCTCACCACAAAAAAACCAAACCAAACCTATTAGGGCCTCTTTTATACCCAACTTCCAATCTACAGGAAATACAGAGGCTAGAGAATGATGATAAACTGTATGATGCATATGCAGTCAGTAAAATCCTGACTATGGGAAACTGTACAAGCCAAATGACTCAATTACTCCAGACAATAGAGTACAAAGTGGGGCTAGGCAATGGGAGTGAACTTATAGATTGTAAAGAGCCCTAAAAGCTCTGTCTACCAACTGTAATGTGCAAATTTGATGTGGATCCTGATTAAAAAAAAAACTGTATTAAAAATTTGAGATTCACAAGAGAAGTGGAAATAGGAACTCTGAATATATTTTTGAAGATAAGCACATATTGTTAATTTCTAGATGTATGACTTTTCTAGATGTATAACTTTTTAAGAGTTTTTGTGTTTTAGAGCTACAAACTGAAATCATATAGAAGAAGTGATGTGATGTCTGGGTTTGCCTCAAAATAGGAGTGGAGTAGACATGAGTGGGGTGTAGATGGGACACAGTTGGCCATGTGTTGATTGTTATTGATGCTGGTTGGTGCATGGGAGTTTGTTTTAGTATTTGGTCTCCTTTTGAAGATGTTTGAAACTTTCCAGTATCTGCTGCTCCAGTGTGCTGAGCAAACGGATGGCCAGAAATCTAACTCTCTTCTTTTGTCGCCATGCAGTGTTCCAAGAGCTGCCAGGGCGGCTTCCGGGTCCGAGAAGTGCGCTGCCTGTCAGATGACATGACCCTGAGTAATCTCTGTGACCCTCAGTTGAAGCCAGAAGAGAAAGAATCATGCAACCCTCAGGACTGTGTCCCTGAAGTTGGTAAGTAGGGATTCCTATCTTGGAGAAAATATACACCCTTCTTAGACCCCAGCAAGTTCCCTGGTATGAAAATGCCAAGCCTGTCCAGGTCTCTGTGTGACCTTGTGCATAGTCGTGGGATTCAGGAGGTCATTCAGTATGGTAAATTTCATAGCTTAAGATGACTGGTCATGGGTGGTGATCCAAGCCACCCTCCCAACTTAAATGTGAATTGATTAAAGTAGTGATTTCAGAGATTTTGTTCCATTATCTTTAAGATCGAAGTAGTGAGATTTCAATTTTTACTATGCAAAACAGTGTAAGGAAGAAAATTAATAAGAAAGGTCTAAACCTATTTAGAAAAAAAGTTGTTAAATAATAGTTAAAAATAAGAAAACCTCAGTATAGAACCTAATAAGAAATGTGAATGAATAGAGAGACTTACTATTCCTGGATGGAAACACTCAGTACTATAAAGAGGGAGGCACCTGACTGGCTCAGTCCATGGAGGATGCAACTTTTGATCTTGGAGTCATGAGTTCAAGCCCCACGTTAGGTGTAAAGATGATTTTAAAAATAAATTTTTAAAAAAATTCTGTCGAGTTTTAAAGGATAAAAGATAATTCATGAGGTTCGATATATGTTCAAATTTATTGCCTTATCGTATATTTCAACACATTATAAAATACAGAAATTCAGGAAGAGACAGGGGTATGGTGTTACAATACAGAATTCTGATGTACAAAGAAAGTGAAGTATGATAACGGCCTAATGTTAAGGAAGCAGGGAAAGGAGAGACTTCCATTGTATTTAGATAATCAAAGATCCATTTGAAAAAACAAAGCAAAACATTTTAAATCTTGCTTTATGCCATATATAAATATTAATGCCTAAAGGATTAAGATTCTTGCATTGGGACACCTGGGTGGCTCAGCAATTGAGCCCTGGGCTCAGGGCGTGATCCCCATTCCAGGATGGAGTCCCACGTCAGGTTCCCTGTGAGGAGCCTGCTTCTCCCGCTGTCTGTGCCTCTGCCTCTCTCTCTGTGACTCTCATAAATAAATAAAATCTAAAAAAAAAAAAAGATCCTTGCATAGAAAACACACTGTAAAAATATCAGAAAAAATATATATCTTGGGGTTGAGTAAGCCTTCATAAGCTAGACACAAAATTCAGAGGCCTTATTGCTTAATGTAAAACCATAACATAATAAACATTTCTCCTACTAAGGACATTGTATTAGTCAAGGTTCTCTAGAGAACCAGAACCAATAGGATGGATAGATGGATGGATAAGTGGGTGGGTAGGTAGATAGAGGATAGATAGATAGATGATATATAGATAGATAGATGATAGATAGATAGATAGATAGATAGATAGATAGATAGATATTCATTATGAGAAATTGGTTCACATGAATGCAGAAGTGGGGAAGTCCCACAATCTAGCAGTCACAAGCTGGAAACTCAGGGAAGTTGCTGGTATAATTCAGTCTTGAGTCTTGAAAGCCTGAGAACCAGGGGAGTTGATGGTGTAAATCTCAGTCCAAGGCAGGAGAAGATGACATGAAATGTCCAGCTCAAGCAGTGAGACAGGAAAGGGGTAAATTCCTCCTTCCTCTGTTTTATGTTCTGTGGAGGCCTTCAGTGGGTGAGTCCCATCTACAGTGGGGAGGGCCACCTGGTTTACTGGGTCCATCAATTCAAGTGCTGATCTCATCCAGAAACACCTTCACAGACACACCCAGAAATAATGTTTCATCTGGGCTCCCCATCACCAGTAAAGTTGACACATAAAATTAACCTCACAGGCATCATAACCCAAGTTGGAAGAAAAGGAGAAAAGAAAAGAGGAAGAATGAGCAATGATTGTGAGGAAAATGTGAAAAATTCCTTATTAGAGTGGGATACAATCAATATAAAAAGAAAATGTTCAGCCAGGAGGAAGCAATAGTGACAGAAGTACCATTGCTGATTCATGCGCACAAACGTATTCCAACTAGATGTCACCTCCATTAACCTTATATTGGCAACACATAATTAAAACTTGCTTTAAATGTGGATCCCAAATTGTTACATAAATTGTTTTTGAAAAGAGTACACTATAATGCAACACTGGAAACACTATATATATATATATATATATATATATATATATATATATATATATATATAGTTGTCTACTCGTCTCTGCCCAGGCCAGGATAATTAAAGACAGTCCAAATTACCAGATCCTTAGAACTGATTGTACAGTTTGCAAAATTAGGAGTGATTGGTATAACCAGTTCATGTGTTCTGAAGAGCTGTCACTCAGCTGGCAAACATCTACAGTGTTCTAACTAATATGACACAATGGAAATTTTTTACCAGTCCGCTTATGTCTTCTTCATTTGTCTATAGTGTCTTTTCAAGGAGAATAAAAAAACTACTTAGCGTCCAATCATAGAAAATCTAACTAAGGAAAAAGGGAAACGATGAGATTAACAAAATACAAAATGTAAGCAAAACCTTGGTATTGTTTGATATGCCTCAGATTTATACCATCAGAACTAAAGTTACTAAAAATGTCTATGCTGTGAGCTGGAATTATTGCAGCACAAAGTATATCCCAGACAGTTGCTCACAGCAAGACTCTGTACAGACTCAGAAAGCAAAGACGGCTCAGGTACACATTTGATTATAATGCTAAAGAAGAAAATCATAAGTGAGTACATGGGCAAGTATATGCGATTGTCAGTTTTTTTAAATGAGCATTCATTTTTATAATCTTTCATGTAATTCCAGAGAGCCATTACTAAATCATCTTACAATTGATAGTATCTTAGAATCAAATAAACGCCATTCAGGTAGAATTAAATCCCTAATATACATAGAACTCACTCAAATTAATTGAAAAAGAAAACAAACAGAACCCCTATACCTATGCATCTTTAGTTTTGCTGTGAACCTAAAAAGACAAGTGCTCCAATTTTGTAAAGGATGAAGGATGTGAACAAACATAATGGAAGAGACTGAGCTAGTAATCAGCTTCACTAGTAATCAAAAAGGCAAATTTTAAAAATAAAGGAAGTCTATGTTTTTTCATAAGATTGGAAAACTTTTTTAAAAAAATTGGACAATAGTCATTGTTGGTAAAGTTGTGGGGGAAAAGTCAGGCTCCTACTTGTAACTGAGTGTAATCTTTTTGGAGAACTTTGGCAATATCCCTCAATATGTAAAGCATTTGGTGTCTTTGACTCAGTAACTCCTCTTTTAGAAATGTATACTAGGGATCCCTGGGTGGCGCAGCGGTTTGGTGCCTGCCTTTGGCCCAGGGCGTGATCCTGGAGACCCAGGATTGAATCCCACATCGGGCTCCCGGTGCATGGAGCCTGCTTCTCCCTCTGCCTATGTCTCTGCCTCTCTCTCTTTCTCTATCTGTGACTATCATAAATAAATTTTAAAAAAAAATTAAAAAAAAAGAAATGTATACTAAAGATGTGCTCTCAAAACTGCACAGATATACATATACACGAAGAATGGGGCTCAGTAAATTATGTAGAATTAATAAATGAATTATAGAACTTCTTGTAACTCATAAAAGTTGGAAGCAATTACATTTCTGCCAGTAGAAAGAAATGATTAATTATATTACTGTACACAGTAGAGAATTGACATCTTAAAAAGAATGTGGTAAAGCTGCATGTTATGATACGTAAATATATTAAATGTGTGAGTAATATCAAAAAGCAAGCAGCTGAAATTATGTTAGTTACTTTCCAAGTTAATCTATAAATTCAAGCAGTGTTAATCAAAATCAAGACAGGGCTTTTCATAGAAAAATCGGACAGACCGTGTCTAAAGTTTACACAGAAGAGCAAGAGCAAAGAACTAATAATAGCCAAGGTAATTTTGATAACGAACAATGTTGGGAAATGTATCCTACCATGTATCAGGACATATTGCACAAGGATAGATACATAAACCAATGGAACAGAATAGAGTGCCCAAAAATAAATCCGAGCAAGTTACGGTGTATGATACATGGTCAAGGTTAACAGTATGAATCCCGGGGGGAGACATGAACCTTCAATAAGTGGCGATGAGACAGTCATTTATCCATATAGGAAAAAAACAAATTGAATTCCTCCTTGTCACCACACACACACACACACACACATGAATTTCAGTTGAATTCTAAATGTGAAGGTAAGGGTTTTTTTTAACTTTTAGAAGAGAATAGGGGGAAATATATATATATATGTTATATATATATTAGCATATATAACATATATGTTATATATATTAGCATAGGGAAGGATTTCTTAAATGAAATATAACATATATATTTATATATTAGTGTAGGAAAGGATTTCATAAATGACAAACACAAATACCAAACCACAAAGGGAAATGTTACAACGTCTTTTATATGAAACATAAAATCTATTTACCAAATAACACTGTAAGCAAAATCATAAGAAAACCCAGAGGTGTGGAGAAGATGTTTGCAACACATATAATGAACAAAGGACAGGATTTCCTGTAATTGTAAAGAATTTCCATGAATCATTTGCCTTAAGTTAACTAAATCAGCACGTGGGAAGATGGGGAAAGCATTCATAGAAAAGGAAACTCAAGTGGCAAATATACATATAATGATGGGTTCAACCTCATTGGGAGGTAAGGTCACATCCACCAGATCAGCAAAAAATAAAACACACAGCATAAGCAAAAGAAAATTGTTGCCCCCACTTTGGAGAGCAATCTGATGAGATCCTTAGAGTTGCATGAACCTTATGACCCAGCAAGACCCAGAGAGGGGATGTGTGACAGCTGTTTGAAGGAGCAGTGTTTGCAATCGTAAAAAAAATGAAGACAACTTAACTGTCAGTGGAAAACTGGGTCAAAATAGTACGATGAAATACTACTCAATAATGAAAATGAACTCTCTAGGGCATTCGAACATGAACAAATCACACAAAGTCAGCATTGAGCAAGTTGCCAAGGAATATATACAATCTGCATCATTTTTTTTAAGATGTTATTTATTTATTCATGAGAGACACACACAGAGAGAGAGGCAGAGACACAGGCAGAGGGAGAAGCAGGCTCCATGCAGGGAACCCGACGTGGGACTCGATCCCAGGACCCCAGGATCAGGCCCTGAGCCGAAGGCAGACACTCAACCGCTGAGCAACCCCCCAGGCGTCCCTACATCATTTTTTTTTTTTTTTGAAGTTGAAATGCCACATAGTGATTCGGGTACCATCATTTACAGTCCAGGTGCAAAGAAAGGATTGGGGATAATAAACACCAAATGGGGGGCTTGATTACCTCTGGAGCAGTGAGGAGAAAGTGGGGAGGTGGTCATGGAGTGAGCTCTGGGAATTGTGTCTGTGTTGGTGAGCAGCCGAGAACACAGTCCTTGGAATTATTCTCTCTATCGAATTCTGTGATCATGTTTCAAAGAAAAGAAAAAAAATGTAAGCTCTTGGCCCAGGCTACAAATCCCCGATGTGTTACAGCGGGGGAGCGGGATGGGAAGCCAGGTCCACCACCCCCCCACCTCCCCCTCCCTGGTCTGGGCTGGCCCTGTGCTCAGAGTCCTCCCTTCCGTTCTGTGTTGCTGCAGATGAGAACTGTAAGGACAGATACTACAACTGCAACGTGGTGGTGCAGGCGCGCCTCTGCGTCTACAACTACTACAAGACGGCCTGCTGCGCGTCCTGCACTCGGGTGGCCGCCAGGCACGCAGGCTTCCTGGGGAGCAGATAACCCCGCGCTGCAGCAGGAGGCCGCCGGGCTGCCCACCAGGCTGTCACCACCCCCACCTGCAGCTGAGCGTCCACGTCGCGGCCCGGAGCCAAGCCACGGTTGTCGTGTAGCATCACCACAAACTGATGATCCCTCCCGGGGAGCCCTGGCACCTGGGAAGGTGCTGTCGGAAAGCCGAGGGTGGCTAGGGGTGCAGGTAGCCCTCAATCACCTCCCATGCCAGCACTTTCTAAGCTAGCAGGTGGGCCCTCACGGGGTGCTGCCTGGCGGCCGTGGTGCTACTGGCCTTTCCGCCGTCGGGGCCCTCTGGAGAGTGGGGAGAGGCAGCTCCCGCCCTGGAGCCCCGCTCAGCCCTGCCGAGACACCTGCCTCCCAGCGTCCTCTAAGCCCAGCGGTGCCTACTTTCATTCTCAAAGACATGAGGCTTTTTCCTGCCTTAGGACCCAAATATCTCCTGTCAAGTAGTGCTTTATGAGGTCACAGGTGTATTCACAGCTACCAGATCATTAGCGGCTCACGAAGCCCCCAGAACGGGAGCCAGGGACTGAACCATTATCCCCATTTTACTGACAAGGAAACTGAGGCTCAGTTTAAGTGATTGACCTGCCAGGTATATTCCCCTGTTGGGTGGCAGGGTTGAGTCCGACCACAAAAGTCACCCCGAGGCCTGCCCAGAAGCCCAGAAGTCTGTAGGAATCTGCTTCATTTCAAACCAGGTGACCGAGAAATTTCCCACTCGGTGAACAAAGCCCAGCTTTAGAATTCTTTCCTCTGGCCAAAGGTCAAGACACTATCCTAGGCCCTCAGTTGTTTCTGAACCCTGTTTCTTTCTTCTTTCCCCGACGAGGTCACAGATCCTAGTTATAGGGCTCTGTGCAGGTTTGGTTCAGCCCCATCCTGAATGGAATGGTCCTTGAGACAAGGCCATTGGGGTAGCAAGGTCATGCCTGAAGTCCTGATTTCGCTCCCCAGGGACCTGACCGCCAAGGACCCTGCGGCCACGGAGCCTCTGGTGTCTCTGTACCCTGGGCTCCCCTGCTTCCGCAGCCACCTCCCCAGGCTGTTCACCACGCACCCAGTGGAAAGTCTAACCAAGCTGTCTCCGCATAAAACCTGTGTTTATATTAGAAAGAGTCTTCCTTTGGTTTTTCCACTTTGATTTATGGATTTCTGTTTGTGATTTCTCATCCCTCTCTCCCACTGCCAGTCCCAACCTATATCCCAGCATCCCAGACTTGAGCACTAACATCTGCATTCATGCCACTCGCCAGGGAGAGGGGCCATGGGCTCCCCCAGTGACAACCACCGCAGAAAGGGTCTTCCCCAATGCCCTTCACCTAACTCTGCAGCTCCAGAGGCCTCGGGCTGCAAGGGAGATGCAGTGCGTATCGAAAGGTAAACGATCTGAAAAGTCAATTAAAAGGAAAGAATATATATGTGCGTGTGTATGTGTGTACATGTGTGTATGTATATATATACATACAGTTGACCCTTGAACAATGTAGGGGTTCAGGGTGCCAACCACCCCCTGCACAGCTGAAAACCCATACATAAAATTTGACTCCCCAAAAGCATAGCTACTAATAACCTGCTATTGACTGGAAGCCTTACCAATGACATCATCGATCACCACCTATTGTTATATGTCATATGTATTATATACTGTATTCTTACAATACAGTCAGCTAGGGGAAAGAAGATGTCATTAAGAAAATCACAAGGAAAAGGAATCACACCTACAGGACTATATGGTATTTATCGGGGAAAAAAATCTGTGAATAAGTGGACCTACTGCAGTTCAAACCCATGTTGTTCAAGGGTTACATATATATATTCTCCTACCAATTAAGACAAATACCAGGCTAAACAAATTGTAAGCTTATAGAAAATCTGTCTTATTCAGTACCGTGGTGCTGGGTCTATTTCTCTTTGAAAGCAACTCTGGGTTCTTAGGAATCGAATTTCTCCCTTGAGCCCTTTAACCCAAAAATCTGCTAATTGGATGATCCCCTGAAGCTTTTGGATGTAGTAGCACTAGCCCAATCTGACACGCTGTGTTCGGTTCCCACTGCCCTTGGGCTTTCAGAAATTCTATCTGGCCTTTCCGTGGGGGTTCTTTTCTTGGAGAGCCCAGCCGCCACTTTGCAAAAAAAGCACACCCATCTCTCCCCATGAGCGTGCAGTGTAACTTGCACAATATGCAGCCGGGAAGAGACCCTAATTCCCATGCTCACCAAGCAAAAAGAGACCAGAGAAGCCAAACATATGGATGGTTTCCCGTGCCGTCTCCCTCTCACCGCCTACTTTTGCTTTTTATCACAAGAGAAGCATGGCCTTTACGCAGCTGCTCTCAGATCTTGCCCAAGAAGCCATTAAATTGAGAGATTCCTTGGAGGAGGCTTTTCCATGCTGGAGCAACATCAGTGGGTGGAAGGGAAGAAAGGCTGATTTCAGCTCAAATTGAGGGAAAGCCTTCGAGCCATCCAGCCTGCCCAACAGCAGTCCGGGCCACCCTACATGGGCGAGGCTCCATACTAAAGGGAATTTCTTCGTCAAGCAGGAGGTGAACATCCTGGGTCCTTCCAATTCGGAATTCTCATGACTGGGCTGGCTCAATGCTGGCTTTGACTTCTCTTGGGTGTCCTGTGGCCCCCAAATGCTACCTGACAGTTGTTTAAAAGGACAGTGATCTTCCCATGAGAATGGCCATCCTGCCCATGGCAGAACTGAGTGGCAGCAAATGGGTTAGTGCCATGTCTTTAGGGGGACAAAAGTACCCAAACTAAGTGTCTTTTTTCTCTTCCAACAAATAGTTGGGCTCTTCTTGGAATCCATTCATCTCTGGAAAGACTATGAATTACTAAAACAGGCATTTTAACAACTTCTTGGTCTTTGAAATCCAGTGTTTGTTAAGTTCCTGGTTCCTATGGCAACGTATCAATGCCCCGATAGGGCACACAACACGCCTGATAGGGCCCTCATTGTGTCGGGTGACACAGTTCCTGGAGGTGGTCATAGGACAGCTGATCTGACGACCCTCCCTGCAGATAGGCCTCTTTCTCCCTTCCTTGGCGCCCCCTTATCTCAGCCTTGCTTTTCCACAATCTGTCACCCTCTCCTCAGCACCTCTCCATGACCCCTTAAGCAGCCACTTGCAGAATTGAAAGTTACATTTTAATGCTGTTTTTCTTTTTCCTGTGTCCTGGATGGCCTCATTCCCTGCTCCGGATTTTAAAATTAGATGAACTGAAGGTGTTACATGTTTTTTCACAAAAGTCAACCAAAACAGCTTGCTGTTTTACTTTCGCTTATGGGAAAAGGACAGCTTGTCCCTTGCAGCCCAGGCAGAGGCCACTCAGTGCACTCCAGCCTGCCACCCTCACATGGACTCTCATTTTTCCCCTAGAGGAAAGAAATAGCAGAAGAGACAGGCTAAAGAAAGCTTGCAAACCCAGCCACTGGATGGAGTCAGGAGTCCTCTGAGTTCATTAACAGTGAGTCGGCTACACTCTGGCAGAGAGAGAAATCCAGATATTACTAGTACCTTCCTAAGCCAGTGGCTGTCTCCTTTTTTTTTTTAATACAGCCATTTTAGAATTTGAATATTGGCCCTCTAATGTAAAAGGCATGTAAGTGGTAAAAAGAAATATGGCTTTCCTTAAATCAAACCTGGAAGCACCTATATCAGCCTGGCAGGTGGAGGCCAAGACCTGATGCTTGCCGTTTAAAACATCTTTAATGTGGCTCTGATGGGAAGTTGGACACCTTACTGATGAAATTGGTGGATGACATGAAATTGGTGACAGTGACAGGTCCAAAGAGATCTAGGAGACTAGAACAAAACCTGGATCTTAGGAATTCACCAGGAAGCAACATAAGTCTACCTTTGGAGTTAAAATGAAAACAAAAACAAAATTGTATCAATACGAGGTGGAGACGTAAGAGTTTCAGCTAAGTTCAATGTGAGTCAAGAAAGTGGAATGGGAGCACTCTCTCCAAACCACACACACACACACACACACACACACACACTGAGACACTTAGGCTCTCCTGGAAGAAGACATTTGTCATGCCACATTGTGGTTGTGATTGCTGGAACCACACTTGAGGAGTATTGTTAGTGTGTAGTGTTCAGATGAGCACGCCCAATCCTGATGAGGGGTGCAGACAGAAACAGGGGAGAGGACTTCATGAGAACGTTTATCCTGGAGAAGAAGAGGTGTGGGACAGCACTATGAGAGCAACCCTAAGGCCAGGAGGTAAAGGCTGTAGGGAGACAGATGTTAGCCCCTGAAGAAGAACCAACTTCCCACAGGTGAGAGCCCCCCCCCCACCCCTAAGGTAGAGGGTTCTCCCATCGCTGGAGGTCTCAGCAGAGACCGAAGGGCCACTTGTCAGGGATGCTGGAGAGGGGAATTCAAGCACCCAGCTGGGGCAATATGACTTTTAAGGCCCCTTCTAAGTCTAGGCTTTGGTAACTGTCAGTAGAACAACTTAGGGTGAGCCACCTAGTCTGGGGTACTTCCCATTTCTGTGTTGGCCATTTTGATCCCAGTGTCGCACCTCTCACCTGAGCTGAGTGTGGGCCTCATATCCCAGAACCACTAGAACTTGGTCAGACCGCCCTGTCAGGTCCTGCTTTGTAGATGAGTCACCCAACATCCCGAAGGCTAGTTCCCCGCCCAGGATCACACACTTTAATGGGGCAGGACCTTGATGACACTAAGGCCCTCTAAATACCTTCTCTCTTTCTCAGCTCACCTTTCTTTGCTTCACCTTTACTGGAGCCAAGTAATTCTCTCCACCCCAAACCATCCCATACTCCTGGTTCTATTCCGTGGGTAACAGAGAGTTCCATCGATGTGCTGAGAAAGGTGACCACGAGGGAGGGGGAACTCCCAGCCAGGTTTCCCAGCATCTTCTAGAGGTTGAACGCTTTGCCTCAGTGAGACGAAAGCCATTCTATTACATAAACGAACTTCCGGTTCCTTGACCCCCCCGGTTCAGTTTGTCAGAAGGATATACTTTGTTATAACTTATTATTTTGTTCTTTGTAAATACAAGATGTTTATAGGAAATGTGTATTCTGAACTCTATGGGCAGAATGAGTCACTACACCAAAATAGTTCTATTATTTAGAATATGCTAATTTTAAAGGGACTTAATAGGTATTTATTTACATATACAATCCACATTTGTGTAAAATCATTTGATCCTACTAACCCAGCTTCCTGCAAAGTGGCTACATGATGTCTTATTCTAAGTTCATAGTTACGATTCAGTATCCTGACTAGCCAAATTCTTTGGGTTTTAACATCGAATATAAATTACTCTGCTTTTTGACTCGTTCGGGGGCTTTTATCCCTGGCATCGTACCCAAAACAGGTCTGTTTGCATTGCCACCTTTCCATCTTAAATGTTATGTTTGCTCGTATAATCTGCCCTCGCCTCATCCCCACCCGGAGAAGGGAATTTGAGGGTCTTTTTCATCCCTTCTCTTTGTCTTGCTTCCTTCGTAGCATCACCAACACTAAGTTGCTTGGGAGGCCTGGTCAGAGCAGCATGTGAGGCAGGGTCCGCTGGCAGGGGCTGGGAGGGCTTTACAGGGGTGTTCCCAGCTCTGGCCACACCTCCAGGGTGTCCTCTGGGACTGCTGGGGTGGGGGTTCTGTGTCCTCCTACCACCTGCATAGCCAAGGAGCAAGGAACCTACTAAATACTCCACTGTCTCCATGTCACCCTTATAAAGTATTGTTTAAGGAGGTGGGGTGGGGTAGAAGGTGAATTATATGAGTAAATGCAGTGTGTTTTCTCTCCGGCAAAAATGACAACTATTTTTGTGTATGACTAATTTATTTTTATTATTGTAAAAATACAATAAACTGGTTAAAAGATCAGCTTCATTAACATGTTTGTGCTTTCTTGGGACTTATTCCACTTCTACTCACGTGGCTCCAAACAGCCCCCTCTAGAAAGATCCGAGTCCTTTAGAGGTCCGTTGGCTCGTCAGCCTGGTTCTGAGCGCTCTGCACAACGTGGGGCCACTCAGAGAACATTGGGGCCACTTAGGGGACACCTTCCCTAAGGAGGACGTTAGCCTTTAGGCTGCTTGAGCTTTAGGCTGGTCCTCAACCTCAGCTGTCATTAGAATCACCTGAGGAGCTTCAGACAAAGTGTTCAGGTGTGTGTATCACCCCCAGGATAGCACTTGAACAGGTGCTTCCTTAAACCTCCCCCAGGGGGGCAGGAAAGTTTGGGGTCCACTGTGCAGATTCAGTGTGGCTCCAGACCCTCAACTGAATAAAACTTTTCTCAACTTCCTTTGGGCTGACTTCACCCTGGTCTTGAGTTTAGCAAAGTGTTTGACAAAATCTATAAGGCTATCTTGGTGCCTAATAAGTGAAATAGGACTTAAGTCTTGGTGCCTGTTGAGAGCCATCCTGGACACGAGACAGTCTCAGGTGGCATCTGTCCTTGACTCTGTCCTGCGTTGTTCCATCACTAACTCCCAGAAACTTATCATTGTGCCTAAAATGTGTTCCCCTCCCCTCCCACCCATCTTCTCTGCCTGGAAAATCTCCACTTAGTCGTTTTTCTTTCTGATTGTGGTTAAATTAACGTAACATAAAATTCGCTATTTTAACCATTTTGAAGTGTGCCGTTCAGTGGTATTTAGTAGATTCACGGTGTCACGCAGCCATCACTGGAACATTCTCAGCATCCCCAAATTCCATGTTTGATTCAACACGCCAATCAGAGCCAGACGCTGTGCTGTGTTCTTACTAAATCCTCATAGCAGACCCAGGAGGCTGTAATGTTACCCCTTCTGGAAACCAGAGCATTGAGATGCAGAGTCTCCAGTTAGCCCTGGGTGGCTCTGGGAGTCTACAGTCAGGTACCCATCAGGATGGGCCTGTGTCTCCCCCAGCTGCATCTCTGCGGAGCCTGACATGTTCTAAGGTCCCAGCCTATCTTAGTTCCAGTCTCTTTCTCCACATCAGCTCCGATCAGTGAACGTAACTGTACAAGCGCTGGACGGTGTGCTTAGCTGTTGCTGTGTAGTCACCCAGGCTCGACATGATGGATATAGGCACAGGCTACACAGCTGCCCCCGAGGGAGAGGCAGCAGCCTGCTCTATTCTAGGGGTCAGACCCACGCCGGAACCCTCGGTCGCCCAATTTTAGGCACCACCCGCCATACAAGTTCATTGACCATCGGGAAAGAGTCCAGAGGATGGTGGCCAGGATGGGAGTGGAAGGAATCTGGAGAGGACACTGTCTTCAACCATCTCCACACATCTCAAGGACACTTGAGGACAGACAAGAAACTGGACACCCAGGAGATCAGCAAAGAGAAGGGACAGGGAGTCACACTTGCTTCCCATAATTGAGAGGCTTAACAACGGGAAAAGACATCTCAACAGACATGGAAACCCTCAAAAAAGAATGATCAGGAACATTTGAGCATAGGGAAACGTTAAATATGGACAATATTTAAGATGATGCCACCGAATCCACAGAAAATTTATTAGATGTGATGGTCATGTTTGGTCAAGCAGGAGTGTCTGCTGCAGCATTTAGGGATGACGGCCATGATGTCTGCAATGCACTTGCACGTCGGCCAGTGAAACTGTGTGCGTGCACACGTGTGGAAAGAGAATACATGCAAATAAAGTAAAACACACTTTGGTATTACTGAAAGGTATGTGGTATTCACTATACCAAACTTTTCTGAGGTTTGAAATTTTCTTAGAAAGGGGGTGCAGATAAGGAACAGAAAGAGGATAAGAAGAGCTACCATTTTTGCAATGTTTTCAAATTTGTCTAATGATTGGGTGCCTGGGTGGCTCTGTCTGTTAAGCATCGGACTCTTTTTTTTTTTTTTTAAGATTTTATTTATTTATTTGAGAGAAAGCAAGAGAGCACAACAGGGGGAGGGGGAGAAGGAGAAGCTGGCTCCCTGCTAAGCGGGGCTCAATCCCAGAACCCTGGGATCATGACCGGAGCTAAAGTCAGATGCCAAGCATCATCTAGGTCATTCTTCACATCGCTCTTCACGGCAAGGCTTATGAAGCAAGTACTTCATTTTGTGGCCATTTTATGGATAAATAAAATGGGATTCAAAGAGAAAAAGTAACCTGCCCCAAGGCAGGAGCAGCTCTTCCACAGGCCTAAGACGAGCAGAGGTTGTGGTCCACCACCCTTTATTCACAAGCATTTCTTGGGCATGCACCGAGTACCAAGCACTGCTTGGGCCCTGGGGACACTTAAGTCCCATGAATTTTACAAAATGCTGTGCATCTACAGATAGGGAGAGCCCCCCGCAAGGGGTCAAAGGGAGTGGACGCAGCCAGGCTTCTGACATGAACGGCAAATAAATGGGCATCAAATTTGGCTCTCCACTTTCTAAGAGCTGTAATGGGTGTTGAGGTACAGATCTTATTTGTCACCGGACAGTTAGGGAAGTCACAGAGCCTCCTCTGGGCAGCATTGTTTGATACTTGGAGCCACCTTGACAGCTGGGGACTATTTTCTCCACGTTACAGCTGGGAAAACCAAGTCTGACCGGATTTGGAACTTTCCTCACGATCACACAGCCCATGACGGCTGAGGAATTAGAACGCGGCTCTAAGTTTCATTGTGTTTGCTTGTTCCTCCGCATGGCACTCGCCCCTCCTCAAGACGTGCCTAAATCCATGTGCAAGACAAAATTCCCCTTTAAACTTAGGCCAGAACATATTCCTCGAGCATGTGGTGGTACGCATTACAGATGTTGCTGTTGATCATTGTGACTTCACGAAGATTCTCCGGCTAGAGGTGGGGAGCCCAAGGACAAGGGACAGCCCACTTCTCTGATATTTATGCACAAAGACACACACACGCACGCACCATTGCCTCCAGGGAAGATGCTTCAAGGAACCACCTCTACTTCTCTGCGCTGCTTTCACAAGTGGATTCTAAATATTGGTTCTGGGAAACCAAGAGCCAGTCCTGTCTGGAGGCTGGCCAGGGTGGGAGGAGCAACAGCAGTGAGACACAAAGGATCAAATCAGCCTGAACTTGACACCCTGTCGGCCTCTACTGCCCCCCACCCCGGGCGTCAGAATTCTTGGCTCCTCACCCCACCTGAGTGGGGCCTGCCTGTCTGACTTTTACCATCATCTTTGCCCTGTGGGTCACCTGAGCAATGACCCAGGGCCCTCTCATACCCAACTTACACTCTCAGGTTATGACCCTGTTGGTCTTACCTGTTGCTACATAACAGACTACCCTCAAAATGCAGTGGCTCAAAACAACTATTTTCTTATTTCTTACAATTCCATGGGTCAGGAATTCGATCAGGGCACACCAAGGATGGTTCCCTTCTTCCCCACGTGATGTCCACTGGGGCTGGATCACCCAAGGTGGCTTCTTCACTCATAGCTCTGGTGCCTCTGTCTGTTGGCTGGAGTCACTGCTTCTTACCCATGTATTCTCAGGGCCTCTCCTTCCCCATGTGGCTTCTTCGTGTGGTTTCTCCTTATAGCGTGGGCTTCTCAGGCATGGCAGGTGGAGAAGGAAGAGCAGGCAAGAGGAAGAGAGAGCTGCCAGGTCTCGTAAGGCCTGGGCTTGGAAGTCCCAGACATGGGCTTGGAAGTCTCCTCGTTCTGTTGGTCAAAGCCAATCACAGGCCTACTCAGACTCAAGAGAAAGGAAATAAGCAGATCCCTCAACCTGCTCGTGACCTCAGAACTCAGGCATTCTCCCTTGGAATTCACTTTCTGTCACCCGCCATTATGCCTCCTCAGTCATGACGATCATTCACTCATTCAGCAAAGATTTAGTGAGCACCTAAATCCATGCCTGATACTCGGGTAGGTGCTGAGCATGCCGAGTGGAAGAAGACTGCCCTCAGAGTGCTAAAGGGGGAGACAGAAGATAAAGACAAACAGGTGACTTCTGTGTGGCATGGCGGGTGGTGATACGCATTGTGGGAAATGGCAAAGCTGGGAAGGTGAATGAGGCATGGTGGAGCCGGGCAGGAGGTGATGTAGTTTTGCAATGTTGGTGAGATCCTGGGCCAATGGCCAAGAAAGAAATTCTTGAGACAGCTTTGGTGCAAAAAAAACACATGATTTTGTTAAAGAATGGGGAACCGGACCCATTGGCAGAAAGAGCTGCTGCCCTGGGGTTGGGAGGGGGTGGCTGACTGTATACTCGGGAGTTGGGGGAGGTAAGGAACATGGGTGTCCAAAAGGTGTGTGCAATGCTGAAGAAGACTCACAGGATACTGGGGGCCTAGCTGTTGTCAAGCGAGGGTTGTTTTTCCTTCTAGTGAGGCATTAAGACAGCTGAGAACCCACCGGAGGAATGTTATACTCTGCCCAACTCAGGTCCTTGTCAATGGGCTCAAGGTCATAAAGAAGTTTAACTTTGGGGGCACCCGGGTGGCTCAGTGGGTTGAGCATCTGCCTTCGGCTCAGGTCATGATCCCAGGTCCTGGGATGGAGCCCCACATTGGGCTCCCTGCTCAGCTGGGAGCCTGCTTCTCCCTCTCCCTCTGCCTGCTGCTCGCTCTCTCTCAAATAAATAAATAAATAAATAAATAAATAAATAAATAAATAAATCCTTAAAGAAATTTAACTTTGCATACATTCCCTTCTGCCTGTCTTTCCCACGTCACGAGGGAGGGTGAGGTTAGGACTCCAGGAAATCAGGGCGTTATGGGTCCCTGAAAGCTAGGCTATTGATTAGAATGCTTTTTCCTTGTGAATCACTAAGACGTTGGTAACCCGATGGAGAGTCCTGTCTTGCAGGACTCTGATCTTTAGCGGTTAAATATTTGTTTTTCCCTTCCCTCAGGTTTAGGGCAGCCAGGCGTGCCTGAGGAATGTCACACAGATCCCACCCGGAGGAGCGGAGGGGTGTTGCGGGGTGTCAGCTTCTGCTTTGCCCTCTTCTTGCCTTCTCCGTCATCAAGAGGCGCGATTTTCAAGGAGGGGGTTGGGGGCACAGGCGCAAGCTGGCCACGTGGCTACCTGGATGAGGATGGTCCGGGCAGAGGAATGTGCATGAACTCTGCCTCTATGAGAGCACAGAACATTCAGAAAGTGGGAGAACCAGGGGAGCAGGAGATGGGGTCAGGGGGCCTGAGGAAGACTTTCGCTTCACCATGAGTGAGAGGAGAAGCCAGTTAGGGATTGGCGCGGAGGAGTGTCGGGGCTTGAGTGAGGCCAGCAGCCTGGCATCAGCTGTGATTTGTGCACGGGCATTCACTGTGCCCAAACACCTGTTTTCCTGGGCTAAACCATCAGCATTGGAAGCAAGCTGAGAAATCCCGTTTCGGTGAAAACGTTGATTTAGGAAAGTCCACTTAGCACAATGTAACAAGAGCCATAAAGCTGACCATACACCCTTCCACTTAATAATTCCACGACTGGGAAGTCATCCTGGGGAGAGGACTTAAGGAAATGGTGATGTTTTTTCTTTTTCAGGAGTGTTTTCAATAATCATTTTTTTCATTTTGTGTTTTCACATTAATAATAATCTTTTAAAAGTAGACATGTACATATACTCCATCATCTGGTTGACTTCCTTATGGCCCAGTACCACCATTGCATCCGGCCTGGTAATGTAGAAAAGATGTTGGGGTTTGGAGCGAACTGCCAAGAAAGAATTCTTGGGATGTCTTTGGTGCAAAAAGGTGGTTTTATTAAAGCACAGGGGACAGGACCTGTGGGCAGAAAATGCCACACTGGGGTCATGAGGAGTGGCCTATTATGTACTTTCAGGTTGGGAGGGGGTTAGGGAGAGTGTAAATCTCAAAGGAATTTTGAAGCAAGGTTTCCAGGACCTCGAGGGGGGCTAGCTACCGTTGGGAAAAGTCATTTATTACTAATAAAACCTTAGTCACGAGACCCTTCAGATGTGTATCAGTGGGCCATGCGCTTGGGGGATGATGGCCAACATGTATCATGGGGACTAGAGATAAAGGGAGCTTCCCAAGGCATTTTTATATGTTAAAGTAGAATTATAGGATCCTGGGGGTCAGGCTAATATTACCTTTTGCCCTTAGCAGAGTATTCACCCTGAGGCAGCTGAGTCCCTAGAGGAATGTCACTCTGCGTGTTTCAAGGACTTGTGAGTGGGCTGGGAGTAGTGAGGAAAGTTAATTTTTTTTTTTTTGGCCTTAGTTTCCTACATCACTGGGAGCAGGTGGTATTGATTTAATGGTCACAAGCAGAGCTAAGATGGACTCAGATATAGGATTAAAAGGTGGATGCTCGGGGATCCTTGGGTGGCTCAGTGGTTCAGCGCTGCCTTCGGCCCAGGGCGTGATCCTGGAGTCACAGGATCGAATCCCACGTCAGGCTCCCTGCATGGGGCCTGCTGCTCTCTCTCCTGGTGTCTCTCATGAATGAATGAATGAATGAATGAATAAATAAATAAATAAAACCTTTAAAAAAACGTAGATGCTCACAAAGCAAAAGCCAGATCGTCTCACAGACTAGCTGTTGGAGACAAAGGACCTGCAGTAGAGCGGCGGGGTGCTTGCTCCTGCGCCAGACCTGAAAGCCTCTGCACCCCACACACGGCTCCCGTTCCTAAGGCCGGAGTGGCTGCTGGGTTTCAACAGAGCATCATCTCCCATCAGTGCTGCTGCTTCTCATCCCGTGCGCTTGCGGCAGAGTTTTCACTTCATTTGCCATTTCATTTCGATTATATGGTCCCACCAGGGTTCCAGCCTTCCGCGCAACTCCATTTCTGTGACATCAGTAGAATTAAACATGAAGTCATTTAATTTGACATTGGAGATGAGTGAAACAGCTCTTTTCGTTTACAAGTCTTCTGAACATCACTTGAGCGCCAGCCACGCCGGGGCAGGCCTGAAGCCCTGGAAGATTCCTAATGGCCCTCCGGGTGCCCCGGCCCATCACCCCCAAGCAGGGCTGGTCTTCCCCCGCCCAGCTCCTCCCCAGGGCCCCTCCACGGCCAGGCGCCCGACCCGCTGGCCCTGCGTGGAGTCAGGGATGCTCGGCTCATTCATACCGGTGAGGACCAAACTCTGGGGCCTCTGTCCAAAAAGTTCCCTGGCTCCCAGGCGCAGGGCATCTGCTCTTCGTCATCACGTGGACTCTCTCCTGGGCGACCTGGCTTCTCCTCTGCACAACCTGCCCGGAGCCCCCACTTCCCTGTCTCCAGGGCTGCAAGCTGAAGGCGGCCCCTCCTGTCCACCTGCTAAGGAGGATCCTCTGGGCCTGAGCTGTGATCGCCTGAGCCCGTGGCTTTCACCCCCCCCCCCCCCCCCCCCCGCCAATACCGTGAGATGCGACGAAGCTTCTCGCCCCGTCCTAACACGACAACTGTCCCTGCTCCGTGTCCCGGACCCTGGCAATCTGGCCCTGGAGGCAAGCGCCTCCAAAATACAGAGAAACCAAGTTCCAGCTAATGGATCCATCACATGAGCTCTTCTTTGATGCTTTGGTGGAAAAACAAAGCTATGCCTTCCACACTGGGTGACTGTGCCAGGAGCCATCGCTAAGAGATCTTAAATCCTCTGCCTGCGGTTGAGAGTACAAAAGATCTTTTTTTCTTTCTTTCTCTGTAATTTCAAAGAAATCTCACATCTCTCCTGCTAGAATTTGGAGTGTGAAAGCCTTTCTCGTGGAGTAACACCTACATCTTGTGGCCTTTCTAGTTATTACCAGTAGATTTAGCTGCCTCTCATATTCTGGTGCTAGGATCCCCATCCGGGATCTTAGACCCGGGGGAGAACTTGGGAAGTCCTTTGATTCCGTTTCCTGTCTTCACACAGGTAAGGCTTATATGCGCCACTATTTATTGTAACAGCCCAGAGAGGGCAGGAGGCTTGTCTGAGGTCACACAGCTAATAAGTAGAGTATCTTACCTCACACTCCTGCATTCCTCTGGCCACTTTTTAGGAAGAGGAAACCCTTCTTTAAACGATCCCACCAATTATAAAGCACAAATATGAAGGCATTCTGGCTAAAGTGACAGAAGGGCCCACCCTTGCCAGCCCCTTCACTCAGCACACTTTTTCTTTTTCTTTTTCTTTTTTTTTTTGGGGGGGGGGATCACTCAGCACACCTTGAAGACCATGGTCTAGACCAGGGGCTGTTTCCCTGGTAAATCAATGTAGAAACATTTTTGGAACCCGGGAAAGGTCCCTAGGAAAATGTCATCCCATCCTGAGGCAGTGTGTCTGACCAGTTTTCTGTTCTGGCCAGAGCCTATACCTCCTCCTTTAAAACACATTTTCTTTTTAGCATGATTATTAGCAACTTTTCATTTTTACATCTCTCTTCCCAAGAGAGTCTCTAAGTTGACTTGTTTGCAATTTCAAGTAAATGTTTTAAACCTCCTAGGACAGAATCAAGGGCAACATTGGGGCGACAGCAGCGGGAAGGCACAGAGGTGGGGGGCCTCCTCCATGCCAGGCCCTGGCACATGAGCAGGTGGGTCTGATGCAGTGAGATGATTCCAGCAGAGGCAAGAGCAGAGGGTCAGAGAAAGGAGCAGCTGACTTGGGGGGGGGGGGTGTCGGGGAAGATCCATATGCGCATTTGATCACCTGCTTGGCAGGGAATTATCAGGCGATTCCCTGTGTCGGGGCCCTTAAACAGGATGGGCGAGATCTCTGGTGTCAGGAAGCTTATGTTCTAGTTGGAGAAGACAGACGCTAACAGCAAAAGAGACAGATGAGTGGGATCATTTCTGATTGCCACTGGGATGCGGGGGGGGGGGGGGGCGATGTCAGAGAGTGTGAGGAGGGGCCCTGGAGCTGTGTCTCGAAGTGTAAGAAAGAGTGAGATTGAAGAGGGAAAGGGGAGATGTTGGTCAAACTCTCAGTTATAAGATGAATAAGTCCTGGGGATGGAACGCACAGCGTGGCGACCACAGTTAACCACACTACACGCGTGAAAGTTGCGGAGAGAACGGATCTCAAATGTTCCAATCACAGGAAAGCAGGGGTCGCTAAGTGAGGCAGCGGAAGCGTTGGCTGCGGTTGATCATTTCTCAATACGTAAGTGTATCAAACCGGCACACCTTAAACTTACCTGATGTCATGGGTCCCTTACAACTTAATGAAGCTGGGGGAAAATTAAATAACAAGCAAATAAATAAATCATTGAAATAGCACGGTAATTTAGTCTTTTTTAAACCAGGCACTCTAATACTCTATGTTGGCAAATCGAACTCCAATTAAAAATATGTACAAAAATCAAAAACAAAAACAAAAAACCCCAGGCTCTCTTACTCAGGAAGCTCCAGGGTACTGCAGCCTTTTTCTCCTTCCAGGAGGGGGCGCTGGTGCGCAGAACAGAATTTGTCCCTAGGGCATCACCCTCTGCACCTTGGCTCCTCAAAAACTACATATCAAGAGCAAAATGAGCACTGGGTGTTATTCTGTATGTTGGCAAGTTGAACACCAATAAAAAATAAATTTATTATTTTAAAAAAAGAGCAAAATGGTCAGTGGAAACAGATTTTAGGGTGGGGGTGGTGGACCAAAGGCAGAAAGAGAGCAGATTTAGGCTGGTGATTATATCCACGATCATCGACCACATTTTTTTGTGTATTTTTCATGTTGAAAAATGTGGATATGTGTGAACACCTGGGTGGCTCAGTGGCTGGGCATCTGCCTTCGGCTCAGGTTGTGACCCTGGGGGTCCTGGGATCTAGTCTCACATCTGGCACCCTGCATGGAGCCTGCTTCTCTTCCCTCTGCCTGTGTTTCTACCTCTCTCTCTGTGTCTCTCATAAATAAATACTTAAAATCTTTTTTTAAAAATGGAAAAAAAGTGTAATGTGTCTTTAACATTTTATTCTATAAAACTTCAATCACAAGCAAAATCATAGAGATAATAGTTCAATGAAATACCACGGACCCATCTCCCACACCAGCAACCGCCAACTTCAATTGTTCTGCCTTCATATACCTCCTCCTTCCATTTATTCATTTATCAAACAAAATTTTTGTGCCGTCCTTTTTAAAAAGCGAATCCAAGGCAATGTATCATTTCACCAGTGAATACTTTAGGATCTGTCTCTAACAGACCAGGATTCTTTTTCATTCAGCATAAGCACAACACCATTGTCAGAGCAAGCTAAACCTAAAACCATTCCTTAGCATCTTTGTTTTTTGACATTCTATTTTTGAAAGAAGTTCAGATTTCCAGAAAAGTTATTTGAAATTTCAATGTCTTAGGAATCTCACCTTAAAATCATTGCGAAGAAAATGACAGATCAGAGTTAGAAATTACCTTTTGGGGACCCCTGCGTAGCTCAGCGGTTGGGCACCTGCCTTCGACTCAGGTCGTGATCCCAGAATTGGGGATCAAGTCCCGCGTGGGGCTCCCTGCATGGGGCCTGCTTCTCCCTCTGCCTGTGTCTCTGCCTCTCTCTGTGTGTGTGTGTGTGTGTGTGTGTGTCTGTGTCTCTCTGAATAAGTAAATAAAATCTTTAAAAAAAGAAAAAAAGAAATCCCCTTTTGGAAACAGACGGCCAAATAAATAAATAAAGATGCCGAAGAAACATAGGGCAGCATAAAAGAACAGTAAAATAATGTTAATGTCTATTCGATGGTATGTTACCCTAATGATGATAATAAAGGGAAATATGTTAAATTTGATTTCAACCAGAGTGCCCTTGACTTAGCAAAACTGCTTTGCTTCTGTGCACTAGTGCCACAAGCCTGCAGTATGTTGCACCTTGCTCCTTCATAACAGTTTCCATATAAGCCCTTCCAGAAGGGTAGCCCTCTTGGAAATGAGCCATCATTTATTACGTTAAAATATATGCTGTGATTTCCAGGGCAGGATGGCTGAAGGCAACATGTTGACATATCACAGCGCGGTGTGTCTGGAGGAAAGTCTACAGAGCAGGTGTCTCAAGGCCCCTGGGAGGTAGCCGGGGAGCCAGAGAGCACATGCAAAGGCCCCCTTACTGGGAGGGAGTGTGCTGGGACCCGGATCCAAGACCCTCACAGCCAGTGCAGAGCAGGGAAGGGCAGGGGTGCAGCCCCGCCGACAGCACCAGCCCCCACGGCGCTCCACCTTAGGGAGAATTGCTTGGAGCGCGTGCAGTTTGTAAAAGAACACATCGTCGTTCTAAAGAACACATCCCTCGGCTCTGTAGGGAGGCACTGGATATTTGTTACCTCACTTCAGTATTTTCACCAAATTAGCAAATACAGCTAGTAAGTAAGGTCAGAAAATACAGCTTAGGTCAATATCAAAAGTCAGGAAGGTGGGGATCCCTGGGTGGCGCAGCGGTTTGGCGCCTGCCTTTGGCCCAGGGCGCGATCCTGGAGACCCGGGATCGAGTCCCACGTCGGGCTCCCGGTGCATGGAGCCTGCTTCTCCCTCTGCCTATGTCTCTGCCTCTCTCTCTCTCTCTCTCTCTCTCTCTCTGACTATCATAAATAAATAAAAATTAAAAAAAAAAGTCAGGAAGGCAAATGTGCCAAATTTACTTTCGCACACTGCTCATCTAAATAGTTCTTTTTTAAAAAAAGATTTTATTTATTCCTGAGAGACACAGAGAGAGAGGCAGAGACACAGACAGAGGGGAAGCAGGCTCCCCGATGTGGGACTCGATCCTGGGACCCTGGGATCACGCTCTGGGCCGAAGGCTGATGCTCAATCCCTGAGCCACCCAGGGGCTCATCTAAATAGTTCTTTTGGGGAAATTTCTAGAAGCCTGTGCAGCTGTCATGACATTGTCTGGGACCCAAGATTAAACCACAGGAGACGCAGGCAGAGACAGCATCTTTGTGCCCACACGGTGACTCTCTGCCTATCTTTGTCCAGGACGGCCGGGTTTTGCCTTCTCGCCACACACACACTCACACCTTCACACACACACACACGCACACTCACACCTTCACACACACACACGCACACTCACACCTTCACACGTGCACACACACACACACACACACACACACTACAAGTAATCCCTGAGCCGTACCTGGTGCAGCCCCAGAGCCATCCCATTAAAAGCCAACACAGAAAACAAAGTTTCCTGGAGAATAATCCTTCACTTTGCTCTAAACATTTTATTGCGGTTAGAACCAAAGTATCTGCATCTCATAGAAAAGCTGAGACCAGAAATGCCAGTTCAAAGAGAGTTTCCGTAGCCCAGAATACCTGCTGTCACCTTCCAACTTGCCCAGAGACAAAATGTGTCCAGAGGAGGAGGTTTTCTCTATTAAAGGTATGAAGGTCGTTTTTGTAAATATGATATTCCCATATTTGATTCCGTACCCTTGGGCAGATGCATTCTCCTAAAATAACCACCTTCCCTGCCTGGGTTCAAATCCCAGCTTTGTCCCCCACGAGCTGTGTGACACTGGGGGAGCCGCTAAACCTCTCTGTCGTTCTTGCTTGCACACGGAGGACGGTAGTGATACAGCCTGTCGGATAGTGTTGTGTGGGGATGAAGTAAGTCCTCACATCCCAACCCTTAGGACTGCGGCTGCTACATTACGATTTCTTAATAATTATTTCCCATTGTTATTATTATTAACATAGGTCATATTTATGTCGAATTAGCCAATCCCTTTTAAAAACACAAGAAAGCCTGATCTTGATTACAATGCTGATACATGTCCATTATTGAACATTTAAACAACACAGAAAAATAGTAAGAAAATAAAATAGTAAAATTCTCTTTCAGAAAAATCTCTGTCAACCCTTTGAGCATCCTTCCAGAGAGTTCCTGAGTCTGCATACCGAAGATAAGGTTACATGCCTGCCGGCCTGGGGCTCCTCATGGACGTTTGTCTTGGGCAGTGCTTCCTGCATCTGTAAAAACACTTGGCAAACCGTCTCCCAGAGAACAGGAAATAACATGGATTAGACCAGTGGTTCACAACCAAGAACAATTTTGCCCCTCGGGGGACATTTTTGGCAATGTCTGGAGACATTTCTGGTTGTCACAATTGGAGAGGAGGGGACACCTCTGGCATCCAGTGGGGAGAGGTCAGGGTTGCTGCTAAACATCCTACAAAGCACAGGACAGGCCTCCTCCCTTCCCAACAAAGAATGATCTGGCTCAAAATGTCCAAGGACCCAAGGTGAGACCCCTGCCTGGCGTAGTTTCGTTTCTAGAAGAAGATAAACATTATAACCAGGAGGGTCAGTCGGCTGGAATACGCTGGTATGGTTATAGGTGTTGTTAAGCCTTTTTTTTTTTTTAATTTATTCATGAGACAGAGACACAGGGAGAAGCAGGCCCCATGCAGGGGGGCCCGCCGTGGGACTCGAACCCGGGTCTCCAGGATCAGGCCCTGGGCTGCAGGCGGCGCTAAACCATTCAGCCGCCCAGGCTGCCCTGTTGTCAAACTTTTAAAACACTTCTCTACTAGTTTTCAAAGAGCTCCCAACAACCAGGCGCCCTGCCTGGCCCATCTCCCAGGCTGCGGCTCTGCCCCAGCACAGCATGGAAGGGTCTAGAGCAGGAGAGGACAGAGAAAGGGCGCCTCTGAAGCTCTGCAGGCTGCAACTGGTCTGGTGAGGCAGACACATCAGGCCTGACACTGATGGAGATTCTAGCCCTCCCCTCGGGGAATGAGGGAGCAAAATCGAAGGCACGAGAAGCCTTTCATTCTCACACATAGAAATGCTTCACAATTGCTTCGTAAATATTTCCCACTTTTATTGTTAATAGTAGTAGCAATATTTGTTTCAAATTAGCCCTTATCTCTTTCTTTTAATGAAAACAGCTTTATTTTCTTGCAATATATATATAATTAATATATTATTAATATATTAATATTAATATTAATATTAATTAATTAATATAGTAATATATTAATGCATTATATATAGATTTTATATAATTGATGTATTATATATAATTAATATATAATATAATTATATATATTATATGTATTATTAAACCTCCAAACAAAACAGCAACATTTCTGTTTGTGGTAAGAATCTCTGCCACTGGCATCTTTCGAGTAGCTCTGCTAGATACAGGAGAAGCCCACCTCTCGGGGCACAGGGTGGGGAAGAAGGGGAACAGAGACCCTTTGCTGCCAGCCATGCAGGACAAAGGAGGAAGGGGTCACCCCCGCTTGGAGCTGCAGGTGATGCCTGCGTCCTGGACAGGCTGCCTTTGGCCTCTGCCCAGGACAGAAGAGGGAGCCTCCCCAGGTCAGCTCGGACCTTGAAAATGACCCCGGGGGGAAGGACTTCACCAGCCAAAGGCTGGGAAAGCTACGCAGGGGATATCTGATTATTCCTAAATGTTATCTTAAAGAAAAGAGAGGGGCTTTGTTGAGAAGGTTTCCTGCCCGTCTCTGCCGCTGGGAGACCCGAACCTTCCCCTCACTGCTCTAGAGAAACCAACTATCGATGCATTTAGGTCCCACCAAGGAGAGAGGAGCCGCATGACCTTCGGGCAGCAATTGCCCTGAGATGCACGAAATCGGACCGTGCGAGCTGCTTTGCAGCCGGCCTTCGGGCTGTACACCGTGGGCGCACTGCCACGCGCGTGGATATAGACGCTGCCCATTCGCAATGGGCCGCCTCGCATCCCACCATCGGGCTGGAGCGCGTAGCCAGTTGTCTACGGGCGGCTGTTTTACCAAAATTGCTGCGGGGACCAGCCATATAATTAAATCTTCGTGAAATGTTTCCATGGGATAGTTTCCTAGAAGTGGAAGTGACGCCCTGAGCTCCAGAGCCTGTGCACACGTCACTGGCTATCCCCTCTCTGATGGCCAAGACCATGGGTGCGGAATAAAGAGGGTTTTAAAGAAATCCCAGAAAATATGTTCCCAGGACCGGATGCCAGGAATGAAGCTTGCCCTGAACCGGAAACCAGAAGATCTTGGAACTGTGGAGACCAGCCTGACCTCATCCCGGAAGTCAGTCCTCCTCCCTCTGACAGCACCCAGATCATCTCACAGGCCTGGGACAGGGTGACACAGATATGACAAGTCCTACACGGTCTGGGACAGGGGGCTTTACCTGCCAGAGGCAGGTCAGTTCTGCAGCCTTTTTCGTCCAGCCCCTCCTGGCCGCCCTACCTGCCCCTTCCTCCAGGGAGTCAGGGAAGTTGCTGACCTGTCCCAGGGGGAATAATTGTATTAGTGATAAGGTGGCCTCTGGCGGCTTCGTCAGCAGATTCAAGGCTTTGGGCTGGGTAATCCTTTGGCGTCTGCCCTAGCAGCTGGTGGTCACAAATCGGGGGCGCTGGGGGGGGGGAACCCCTGCCCCAGCCCCGCCCGGCTGTCCTCCTTCCCCACACCTGCCTGGCTGCTGCTGGCTGGGCCCGACCTGCCCCAGAACAGGGAGTTAGGCAAGAGGGGAGCCAGGCTCAAGTCAAAACAGGGCGTGAGGTCAACAGAATCAAGTCCAAACACATTTAAGAACCGGCACGTCAACCCCTGCTCGTGTCTTTCATTCTGATGGATTCCAAGTCACACATTCCCACTAGAGAAGATCAGGGAAATAAAGGTAAGTTTAAAATAGGCTCCTGTCCACCGAGTGCCTTGTTGTGCACATGCTCCGCCCACCTGAAACTCTGAACCCAGGCCCTGGAATCTTCCATTGACTGGGGAGAGAAAGGTGACCTGGAGTGAGGTTCAACCCTGAGAGCAAGACCCAGCCCTGGAGCTTCGGCCTACTCCCCCCCCCCCCGACCCCCGCCTCCCAGGGCGGCCCCCTCTTCCTCTGCTCTCTCACCTCCCACCGGCTACCTTCTGGGGCTCCCATCAAAGAGATGCTCAGTCTTCCTCGGGAGCGCCGTGAGGGAAAGCAGGAGTTGGGGGATCGGACACCAGTTTGAGACACCTGTCCCCACCCCTAAGCTCCTCTGCCTCTGCCGCTGTGCGGCCTGAAGCGATTCGCCTCCCCAGCTGTGGGGTGAGGTTTGCGGGAGCGTCGGTGCGATGCTGGGAGTACTTGTGCAGCCTTCCTCTTGCTCGCCTTCGCCCTCGTGCTCCTGGTGGTGCAAAGGTGCCAGAGGACTCCTGACCACTCACGGCTCCGTCCCGAGCCCTCCCTTGCCCCGCTCCCGTTACCCCCGCCGTCCTGACCTTCCCAGCCTGCGCTCAGCCTGGGTGCTTTCCTCCCTGGGCGGGCACCGTGCTCCGGGGTGGCCCCCGCCCACGGCTTGGGCGACCAGTCGACGGATGAGCTGGGGACGGGCTGGTGGGGCACGTGGGGTTGGTCTCCACACCTGAACCCCAGTGGCTCTGTGGATGGAGCCCCGGCCCAGACCAGGCAGGTGTGCGGGGTTCCCAGAAGCCGTGCGTGTGTGAGATGGCCCAGGGAGGTGCCGAGGAGGCCCTCTGGGGTGACTCTGGGGCTCCCCGAGGTGAGGGTCCAGGGAGACAGCGAAGACACGCCCTGAGGTGGGAAAGACAAGCTGTGGGGAGGAGGGATAGGTCAGTCAAGGTCAAGGAAGATGCCCATGGCCCAGGAGGTCAGGTGGAGCTGGAGACGGGGCGGCGGCTTTGAGGGCCGCCCGTCAGGAGGGGTGCAGGTGAGCAGAGGTGGAGGAGCTGCTGTGTGGGGCCCAGCCTGGCACCCTCGATCTTCTGAGGCCCCAGAAAGCGGATTACCCCGCAAAGCCCCTCGAGCTGACTTCCCAAATCCCCAGTAGTGCTTCTCTGTCCCAGTGAGGGTTAACCCCACCTACATAAGGCCCTCCCTCCCCGTCTCCTTCCCTGCGTGATCCTTCCAGAAACTTCTTACTGTTCCACTCCTCCTTGGGCTCCAAGCCTGAGCAAGCGCTGCCCCCACCCCAGAGGTGAGCAGGTCTGCTGAGAATGAGGAGGGTGGTGCCCCCCACACCAACACAGGGCTCCCCGCTCTGTCCGGGGCAGGGGCGGGGTGCACGGGGGCAGAGGGCCAGGGGAAGGAAAGGCAGTTTCCTGAGGCTTGCTGTGTGACCTTCTCAGAGAAACCATAGTAATAACAGCCCCCCTCATGCATTACGCTCTTACTGAGCACCGGGCAGGGAAACACTTCGTTTCCCCAACTACACCGCAGGACACGTACATTTGAAACCCCTTTTCACAGACATGGAAACTGAGGCTCAGAAAGGCTGAGCACCGGCTCAAGGCTGCGGCTGGCCTAAGCCGGAGCAGGTCTTTAAATTGGGCTCTGGGGGCACCTGGGCGGCTGGGCGGTTGAGTGTCTGCCTTCAGCCCAGGGTGTGACCCCGGGGTCCCGGGATGGAGTCCCGCGTCGGGCTCCCTGCCCAGAGCCTGCCTCTCCCTCGGCCTGTGTCTCTCCCTCTCTGCGCGTCTCAGAAATAAATAAATACGTACATTCATATAAACTGGACTCTTTCTGGGCTCTCTCCACACTCCCCCTGGGCCGGCTGGGTCTGAGGAGGCACAGACTCTGGCCTCGGCCTCCTCACCTCACAGCCACTCTGGGCTTGAGCTGCAAACACGGGGTCTGGGGGCAGCAGAGAGGCCAGCCTGCCTGGGACCCTGAGGCCAGGTCGGGGACAGGAGGTGAGGCCGCCAAGAGCTTGGAGCGGGGCTCAGGGGCTGCGTCCTCACGCCCTCCCCTCCTGCAGGCCCGACCGCTCTTCCTCTGCCCCTCACAGACCTGGAGGGGACTCCACCTTGGGCCACGGGCCTCCCTGCCTCCAGGCTGGCCTCGCACCCTACATTAGACCCATTCCCCTGTGTGACGGGAGCCCCCTCGGTGCTGGATGTGCGGGGAGCCCCCTTCCAGGGTCCCAGGAACCTCGGCCCTAAGCAGCTCCCTATCAAGGGCTCAGGTGGGAACCAGGAGGGTGGAAAGCTGGAGCCACAGGGACTACCACACGCAGGGAGCCTCACAGCACACGGACGCACACACGTCTGCCAGACACACAATTGCTCCCAGACACATGCCCAGCCGCCCAAAGAGATTTACAGTCCTGGGGGGACCTGGAGTCCACATCTCTGCTCAGGCTTCGGCCTTGGATGGCCAGCAGGTGGAGAGCACAGGGCAGAAAGGGGGGGGTGGGGACACCAGGCAGCCTGGGGGGGGGAGGGTCAGGGGGCCGCAGGCTCGGGGGCACCTTGGTATCACCGCAGGTGCGGCGGTTGATCCCCTGCGGAGACAGTAAAGATTAAGAGGCTCACAGGCCGCCCGCCCGGCAGTGCCCTGGGAGCAGCGTCCTGGAGCAGAGCCGCCGCTGCAGGGACAGCTGGGGCAGCTGCTGTGTGACAGACAGACAGACAGGCAGGCAGGCAGGAGGCCAGAGAGGAGAGGCTTGGGGGAAGGAGGGAGACCACCAGGGCCGGGGGAGGGACAAGTGGAAACAGGAGCCCCAGGTGGGGACCGGGAGGCTCCGCAGGCGGCGGGGCTGCCCCCGACATGGCCATCACTGGGCCCAGGAAGGCGTCCCCGGGCCGCTGGGGCCTGGGAGAGGAGCCCGCAGGTAGGCTTTCCGGGGCCCAGGGCAGGGGCCTTGGGCTTTGGGGGCAGAGCTCCTGAGGGGGTGGTCGGAGGGTCTGGGGGGGGCACTCCAGGGTGGCCTGGCCTGGGGCTGCCCCGGCAAGGGGAGGGGGCTCCTTCTGGCCAGGAGATCCAGGGTGCTGCCCTGCGGGGGGGGGGTGGAGGGCCCCAGGAGGGGGGGGCCAGGCTGTGAGCCCGCCGCGCCCCCAGGCCTGGGCCCCCCGCTGCAGTGTCGCGTGTGCGGGGACAGCAGCAGCGGGAAGCACTACGGCATCTACGCCTGCAATGGCTGCAGCGGCTTCTTCAAGAGGAGCGTGAGGCGGAGGCTCATCTACAGGTAAGGGGGGGTGGGAGGATGGGGGGATGGAGGATGGGGGATGGAGGGATGGGGGATGGAGGGAAAGGGAATGGGGGCGGGGAGATGGGGGATGGGGGTGGGGGATGGGGGATGGGGTGGGAGGATGGGGATGAGGGATGGAGGATGGGGGATGGGGGCGGGAGGATGGGGGATGGGGATGAGGGATGGGAGATGGAGTGATGAGGGATGGGGGTGGGAGGATGGGAGATGGGGGCAGGGGAGTGGGGACGGGGGCTCTTGGGGCGCCCCTTCCTGCCCCGCGCCCCCAGGAGGATGACATTCGGGGAGGAGGGACCGGCGCCCTGTCCCGGACCCCATCCAGGGCCTGCGGGGGCGCTGACGCCCGGGGGGGGGGGGGGGGGCCCTGCCGCAGGTGCCAGGTGGGGGCGGGGACGTGCCCGGTGGACAAGGCGCACCGGAACCAGTGCCAGGCCTGCCGGCTGAAGAAGTGCCTGCAGGAGGGCATGAACCAGGACGGTGAGGCGGGGGCCCCCGGGAGGCACCCCCGGCCCGGGGAGGGGCCCCCGCGCCCCGCTGACGGCCGCCGCCCCCGCAGCCGTGCAGAATGAGCGGCAGCCGCGCAGCGCAGCCCAGGTGCGGCCCGGCAGCGGGGCCCCAGGCTCGGAGCCGGCGCTGGAGTCCCTGGGGGCCCCGCCGGCCCCTGCGTCCGCAGCCCCGGGCCACCACCACTTCATGGCCAGCCTCATCACAGCCGAGACCTGCGCTAAGCTGGAGCCGGAGGACGGTAGGTGTGGGCGGCTGATCGGGGGGCCCTGAGCACCCCCTGCCCTGCCCCTGCCCCAGCCTCGGCCTGGGGCCGATGTCACCAGCCCTCCTCCCACAGCCGAGGAGAACATTGATGTCACCAGCAACGACCCCGAGTGCCCCTCGTCCCCGTACTCCTCCTCGCCCCCCTGTGGCCTGGACAGCATCCACGAGACCTCGGCGCGCCTTCTCTTCATGGCTGTCAAGTGGGCCAAGAACCTGCCCGTGTTCTCCAACCTGCCCTTCCGCGATCAGGTGAGGGTGGCCCGGGGCCACACTGAGCCAGCGGCATTGTGCAGGTGATGCCAGGGGCCCCCGAAGCTTGGCGACACCGGCAGCTGGCGTGCGCTTGTCTCAGGGGCAGTGTCAGTCAGGGATACATGTCTCAGGGACGTGACCATTGGGGGTGCTCACCTCTCTGGGCAGAGATGAGAGTGGGAGTGCACCTAGGGCCGCACAGTGCCTATGGCGCCCGAGGTCCCCCCCGCCCCGACAAAGGTCCTACCGTCCCCCTGCACGTGATAGGGCAGTCTGCACACCCTGAAGAGTGCAAGCACGCGACCCCCAGGGGCACTGATGTCTCGGACTCGGGGGCTCAGGGTCAGCCTAACCTCCTCACCTGTGCGACCGCCCTGCGAGCTTCCCAAGGCCAAGCTGACTTAGCAAAGGGAGAAGAGGCACGCTGAGGGCGGCGTGGGCTGTCTGCTGAGCACGCCCAGCCTGGGACGCTCATGGGGACTGACCCTGAGGCTTCCCAACTTCCACGGTCCCAGGCCTTCCTACATGTTCCAGCAGAGGCTCTGGAGGAATGAGGAGGGTGTCTTGGAGCCTGGGCAGCTGGGCCAGATTGTACCGAAGCCCAGAGCACTGGGCCCCTGGCCACTGGCGGGCAGAGGTCAGGACACGGCCCAGGCATCTAGGACCAGGGCCCCGGGGAAGGCAGCAGAGGCTCAGGCTGAGCCAGAGGTGTCGCATGTCACACCCGCTCCTCCCTTGAGCACAGGTGATCCTGCTGGAGGAGGCGTGGAGCGAACTCTTCCTCCTCGGGGCCATACAGTGGTCTCTGCCTCTGGACAGCTGCCCGCTGCTGGCCGCCCCCGAGGGCCCCGCCACCGGCAGCTCGCAGGGCCGCCTGGCCCTGGCCAGCGCCGAGAGTCGCATCCTGCAGGAAACCATCTCACGCTTCCGGGCACTGGCCGTGGACCCCACGGAGTTCGCCTGCATGAAGGCCCTGGTCCTCTTCAAACCAGGTAGCTGAGTCTCCGCCCAAGCCTGGGGCTGAAGAATGGGAATTCCAGGGATCTCCTTCTGCCTCTCCCTGTCTCCATCCACCCCACAGAGACCCAGAAGGGGGCAGACTTCTTCCCTGGGGAGCAGTGGCGAGGCACAGGACTGGGCTCCCCCTGCCAAGGGGTCTGGCTGACTGTGGTGGGGGCGGGCAGGGTGGGCCGGGAGCGGGGCTCACTGCTGATGCTTTTCTCCAGAAACTCGGGGCCTGAAGGATCCTGAGCACGTGGAGGCCTTGCAGGACCAGTCCCAAGTGATGCTGAGCCAGCACAGCAAGGCCCACCATCCCAGCCAGCCTGTGAGGTGACCTGAGCCTAGGCCTGCCTGCCCATCTGTCCCTTCACCTCTCTACCCCTCCCCCTACCCCACCCCCACCTCTTTGACACCACCTCTGGTGTTGCTGATGAGATGGCCTGAAGATATGAGTTCACCCAGCATGAATCCAGCATCTACTGTGTGCCAGGCCCCAGAAGTAGGGACGGAAATGAGCATAAGACACAGTGAGAGCCACCCTCATCAAATAGTGAGGGCTCAGACACCCTACATCTCTATCTACGTATCTATACAGGTGTCTAGGACAGGAGTCCGGGCTGGAAGGTGTAACAGATTGCTGCCAGTGAGAAGGTGGGAGCTTGAGCTAGAACAGCACTCTGGGGCCAGCCTGTCCAGGACTTTGGATGCCAGCCAAAGGCCATAAGTGATTTAGTAGGCAGAGGGGAGCCACTGCAGATTTTGAGCAGGAGGGTGTTGTACACAGAGCTAGAGTACGGGATATATGACCAGGGAGGGAAGCACACACTGCCATCATCCAGGGGAGTCCATAGAGTCCTGCTCTTGGGGAGTAGGAATGAAAGGGAGAGGACAGTTGTAGGAACCTCCAGGAGGCCGAATGCGTCAAACTTGGCACTTGGATGGAGGGATATAAGGAGCAAGAGAAGAGGTGCTATTTGGGAGAAGAGGGGATCAAGAAATAAATAGGAAAGTCAGGAGGAAGAGAGAGTTTTAAGGGAACATGACGAGGTCTGTTGGAGCTGCAGAGGAACATCTCGTAGGAATGCACTTGGCTAAGCCAAATGCCTGGACCAGAGCCCAGCCATGGCTGGGTTTGGGGGCAGTAGCTACAGGCTGAGACCGTGGCTGGGGGGTACGGGGTGGGGGGAGCCAGTGCTCTGAGCTGCCCCAGCGTGGCCCAGCACCAGCAGATGCATTGGAGCCTCGGCAAGGCTGACCCTTGGCCCCTGGGGCATCTGTTGGCTATTTTAGGCCATATTATTTGCATTCTTTGGGGGGCTCTCAGTAGCTCGCTCTGAAGAAGTAAGCAAATGCGAGCATCTTCGAATCACCTCTAATCTGAGAAATTATCTCAAGAGGTCATTTCCCTTTAAAAAGAGTCCAAGTATATAAGGAATATACCGTGTTGTCCAGAAAGATTTCTGTTGCTTGGGAGCACGCGGGAAGGGCTGTCCCTTGACAGAGCATCCTAAGAGCAGTCATCCCAGACACTAACACCAGTAGCCCTCCCAGGCTGTGCTTCTGTTGGGATCAGCTCCCAGAGGCGTCTGGGCATACTGGTTTCCAATTTCCAATTCCAATTCTTGTTAAGATTTCCTATGTTACTTCTACAGCAGCTGAATGCCAACTACATGCAGAACTGAGCAACTGAGCTCTGAGAGAGAGGTTTGGGGTTCCCTAAGTCCATGTGTTTCAGTTTGTAAAAACTGCAATACCCAGGAGGAGATAGTTTTCATCATAACTCAGAACACACACAGACACTGAAACAAAGTTCAGTGAAATAGTATCCTAATAGCCTTATTTTGTAGACAGCAAGTTACTGTTTCTATTTTATTATTTTTAAAAAAGACGTTACGTATTTATTCATGAGAGGCCCGCAGAGAGAGAGACATTGGCAGAGGGAGAGGCAGGCTCCCTGTGGGGAGCCCTGTGTGGGACTTGATCCCAGGACTCCGGGGTCGCGACCTGAGCTGAAGGCAGATGCTCAACCACTGAGTCACCCAGGTGTCCCTATTTATTTTTTTTTTAAAGGCTGGTGGTAACCCAGTAAGTTTAATTTCAGAACCACTGGTGGATGAATTCCTGCAATTTGAAAAACAATTTCTCCACTTAACTTTCTAGTTACTTCTTCCTAAAACTCCCTAGCTCAGAAAAACAAGGAAGGAACAAGCAAGAGATGCACAACTGCTCAGTGCCACCCACTTGGCACTTGGAAGAGAAAGAAAGCTTCCGAGTTGACAAAAACAAGTCCCACAGATAACTAGGAGATGAGGGAAAGCCTCCCACAGGCCTCCATGGGGGGAGTTGAGCATGGAGTTGCCCCACTTTGAAGTGACCTCCTTCATGTTGGGCATTGACCTCTGTTGATCCCTCCCATCTGTCCTTCCCCCCCCCCCCCCATCTGTCTTTTGGCTTCACCATCCATCTTCTCTGCACTGGGGACCCTTGCTTGGCGGATGGTTTGATGACTGATTAACTCATTCATTCATTCATTCATTCATTCATTCATCATTCATTTAATAGGCTCCACACCCACCATGGAGAACAAAGTGGGGCTTGAACTCACGACCCTGAGATCAAAATCTGAGCTGAGATCAAGAGATGCTCCACCAACTGAGCCACTCCAGCAAACTCCCTCTCTTAAAAATTTTTTTTAAATAGTTATTTAAAACTACAATTGTTTTTCTCCTGGATGAGTATCTCACCCACAAAAATCATGCCTCAATTTCAGAACACTTTTACTACTGGCTACTCTATCATCCTAGGCAGTTTACAGAGGGAATTTATAGTCTTATTCAAATATACATAGTATTAATCATTACATAATTATCATAATCATATATATGATTACTACATACTATACAGTATTGATAGAAGTAAATTCTCACTTTACAGTCTTTGCATGTAATAAGCTATTTATTCACTGTTTTTATCCCACTGCCCCCATGACTCATGCTCAGAAGCTGATAATAAAACTGATGGTGTCCTCTCTCCTGTTCAGGTTTGGAAAATTGCTCCTGCTTCTTCCATCTTTGAGGTTTATCACTTCTGAACGAGTTGAGCTCCTCTTTTTCCGCAAGACCATAGGGAATACTCCAATGGAGAAGCTCCTTTGTGATATGTTCAAAAACTGAGGGAGGTGGAAGTAAAATGCATTTAACTACTCTGGAAAACAACCTACCGAAGCCAAACGTTTGCCTGCCCGTGACCTAGCAGTTCCACCTGTAAGTATGTGTACTAAGCAGATGTGTCCACAAAAAAAATATTGTAAGAATATTCACAGTAGCTTTATTCATGATAGCCCCTGACTGTACATTGGCAGTAGGATGGATTAATAAATTGTGGTATATTCATTTAATGGAAAACAGCAATCAAGAATGAACTACCAACACATGTGACAACATGGATGGCTTTCACAGACATAAAAGTAGAACAGAAGAACTTTCCCAGGCACAGGTTCTGCTTATACAAAGTTCAAGAACAGGCAGAACTAACTGGTGGTGGGGCGGAAGCTGGAATAGTGCTTACCTTAGGGGGGTGGGGGGTTGGGAGATGGGGTGGTTGGGAAAGGGCCCAAAGAAGCCCTCTGGTGGCTGGAAATGTTCTTGATTTTGATCTAGGTGGTGGTTTCACCCATCATAAAAATTAGTTGTGCCGCGCACTCAAGATTTGTGCACTTTACTGTATTATGTTAAATCTCAATCAGAACGTGAAAAAATAAAAAAAATAAATAAAACCAAGAAAACAAACGTGTTAAAGGCTCTCTGTTGGAGGACACCGAAGGAGTGAGCACGGGCTCTTGGGTTCCATCTGGCTTCCATGCCAAGGCAGAGTCCAGGTGCAACAAAGCCAAGCCCAGCTCCAAAATCTCCCACAGGAGTCAAAACCCAGCTTTTCTCCAGCTGGGGTCCCGCCAACCCACAGGCTCTCTCAGTATTTCTCTTCCTGTCCTTTCTCGCCCCTCCATAAACAAAGGCGAGCACATCTGACTCAACACCAGGCAGCTACAGGCACTTTTTTAAAAAATAGATTTTATTTATTCATTCATGAGACACAGACAGAGAGGCAGAGACACAGGCAGAGGGGGAAGCGGACTCCCTAAGGGGAGCCCAATGTGGGACTCGATCCCAGGACCCCGGGATCACACCCTGAAAGGAGAGCAGATGCTCAACCGCTGAGCCCCCGGGGGTCCCCAGGCACTGTTTTAGAAGAGGACTCTCTATCACGTCCTAATTCCTTATGGAGAGTTGCTCAAACCTCCTCCTTTGCAAAGACAGACCCGAAAGACCTAGGAAATGATAGTAATGCAAAAAGTTAACATCCGTTGAGCACTTTATGACACACCAGGCAATGAGAAGGGCATTGTTATTCATTTTTTTTAAAATTTTTATTTATGATAGTCACACATAGAGAGAGAGAGGCAGAGACACAGGCAGAGGGAGAAGCAGGCTCCATGCACCGGGAGTCCAACGTGGGACTCGACCCCGGGTCTCCAGGATCGCGCCCTGGGCCAAAGGCAGGCGCTAAACCGCTGCGCCACCCAGGGATCCCCGGGCATTGTTATTCAATCCTCAGATTAGCGCTGGGACAGGGACCAGTCATCCCCAGTGATAAATGGAAAAATTGAGGCTTGGAGAGAACTTAAACCCTGGTGTGACTCTACGTGACTCTGCTTAACTCTGGTTCTGCCGTCCCCCCACAGACCCTCCACTCCCGGAATGGCTGAATGATTCTCTTGCAGTTCCTGTCCTCAAAGAAGAAACTTCTTGCTTGAAGTCAAGGAGATGGTTGTGTGAGAAATCTGTGAAATCCTAGGGGTTTCTTGCCCTTTGGCCAGGGTATGAATTCTCCTAGCTCACAGAGATATCCTGCCTTGATGGAAGGAGGTGGTTTAGGACACTCTGCCCTGGGAATGACAATAGCCAGGCTAGTGCCCAGGGAGGAGAGTATGGCAAATGTTGCCCAGCTTGAGCTCTTCCCATTAGAGCACTTAAACTATTCTTGATCTTCTTTACATATGTATGTAAAGAGAAAGAGAGAAAGTAAGAGCGAGTGGGGATGAGGGGCAGAGGGAGAGAGAGAGAATCCTAAGCAGGCTCCACACCCAGCACATAGCCCAATTCAGGGCTCAATCCCACAACCTTGAGACCATGACCTGAGCTGAAATCAAAAGTTGGATCCTCAACTGACTGTACCACCCAGGCGCCCCATTTTCTTGATCTTCCAAAAGCATCAACCTTGTCTGTTATTCAGGCCATTTAATGTCTATAATGCCGTTACACCATCCAGTTCCCTATCACAGGTTTTATCCATAAGGTTTAAAGACTTGCATATAGAAAGCCTGAGCGAAGGCACTGTGGCATGAAAGGCGGCTGAAACAGGACCAGCTAGGCCCTGGACATCTACCCTACCATCACACGTCTCAGAACATAGGAGCGCAGAAGTGGCCTGTTGGAAGTTTGTAGGCTGGTGTCTGGGATGTGTGAGCACAGCAATTCTACACTGGGAGACTGTTTGGGATCTCCAGGAGGAAGTCTTCGGGAGTTAGAGGAGGTATATAACTGCATTATCTGTGGTAAACCTGGCATCAATACTACCCTCCCTCCTAAGGTCCGGTCCTCACTGCAGAGATGCCAGGAACTACATTTCCCAGGATGCCTTCCCCCCTCTGGCTTGCTAATGGAGACAGGCACTCCTGTGAGGCGTGAGCCATAAAGGATGAAGTCATTCTTCTCTGGAGGCAGTTGCAGCCAGCTGTGTGCGAAGATGGGAGATTTCAGGCAGCCTTCTTTAGGATTGCAGTAGCTTCCAGGCATGCTCTTTAACTTCGATCTTTTGGCTGAGATCTGTGTTGGCTTCCTCAACCTTCTATGAGAGCTTCTCTGATCTTTGTTTTTCCAGTTCTTCCAGTGTTTAGTGTTAAACCCCTAATTCTTGTATTATGTCCTTCTTACCTGAAATATGCTGAATGGCTCTTGTTTTCCTAATACAATACAGAACTCAGTTGATCTCAGGATTAATTCAACATTTTGCCATAAATTGGCGCACTGAAACTCCAACGGATAACAGCTTTCATTGCACTTAGGGGTGTTGCTAGGAGAGGGAATACTGTGAAAGCTTTTTTGCCTTCAAAGCCATTAATGTCTTTGGTTATGAAGCACACAGAGGCAACCTCTGTGGGCCTATCTGGGCCTTTTTTTCAGCTGCAGTTTTCAGATTGTGAGACAGTCATCCTCTTCCACCCTAGGGACTGTTTAATGGTAGGAAAGGCAGAGAGAGACACAAGGATGCCAAGAAATACTGTTCAAATTAATAAATATAACCTGAGAATGGAAGCCAGATATTGGGGATGGCTAGTCCTCATCTGGTGGACATCTGTAGTTTTCCTCCACTAAAATTCAAGCTCCACAGGGTGAGGGAGCTTTGTTTGTAGCAATGCATGCAAACACCTGGGACAGTACCTGTGAGTGTTCAGCATATATTTGTTGGATGAATGGCTAAAAGGCCACCCAGAGCCGGGAAGTGACATACTCAACTAGGAAGCTGAGATGCCCAACAATCAGGTATTATCTGTGTCTTACCTGCTTTCATGCATTTGGGAACCCCCAATCTCATTTAACCTGCTCATCCAATATTTAAGCAAGGACACTTTTTGTTGGGTGCTAGGGTTCTAAGAGTCAGCAAGATAGCACATTTCTTGTCTTGCAAACTTACATGAGTTTTTTGATGCCACAAATACTGGGTGCTGTTGAGAACACAAGACATCTAACCCAGTTCAAGGTGGGGTGGGGGTGGGGATTTCCAGTAAACTGCCCTTTATATGGAGACCTGAGAGTCAGTGGGAGTTATAAGCAGAGTAAACCTGAGGAAGAGAACTCATTTTCAGATGTGAAAACTGACAACCAAAAAGGGCCCAAGTCACATAGTGGCGGAATGAAAATAACAACCTAGGCATGAATTCCTGGGCCCTCTATTAGTAGATGTTGCTACTCCTTCTCTATGAAGAGCTTTTTTGGAGAGGATCCTAAATGTAGACTTACTGTTGTCACTGTCCACCTAGCTCTAGGCTGATTAAATGGAGTCTTAAGAGCTAGCAGCTAGCATCTATTACAGAAAACTAATAGCTTGAATCACCTTCACTCGAATTCAGCTGAGTTCCAAAAACTGCTGCTTCTGCTCTTTGTCAATTTGGGGCTCAATCCTTTTCTTAAGCAAAAATCAGCTTTACAAACAAAAATCACTGCTCTTCCTTGGAGTGGAACTTAAGTTTGGGTGGGGGCCGGGATGGTCAGAAAACAAACCACACGTATCGCTGCTTCTGGAAGCTTTGTTCTTTAATGAGCCATGGAGTCACTTGTTCATCAAGCTGCTTTTGTGTAGCTATACAGTGCATGTTCTGAGTGACACAAACTGCACTTTATACAGGTGATGTCTTGCTCTCCCCCCCAAAAAAAAACAAAACAAAACAAAAAACCATCCCCAAAGGAAATTACAAAGTGCCTGTTGATTGCATCAGGAATGTAATCAGTTCCGTGGGTGAGATAAATCATTCTTTTTATAGAATTATTCTGTTAAACAGTAAAATGATATATTTCACAGGATATGTCCTTTTACAATACATAGTCTTTTAAAAATTTACACTCAGCATACTTATAAATTACTTTAAATCCATTAAAATAATATAATACTAATCTGTAATCCACACCTTTCCCCTAGTAAATACAATTAACTCGGTTCAAAAGGTGCACCTTTTATATGACCTAAGAGGGTTGATAAATAGGTATTAAGTACAGATGAACACCAAGGTGATACGCCCCTTCGTGCAGCTTTCTTGAAGAATTTTAACCAAGAGACCAATAAGATCTAATAGATCCACCTCCATAATCATCATTTTGCTGTTAGCTTTTAACACCAAATCAAATGTGGGAGCAGTTCGAGAGAAAAGTGGGTGGGGGTACAGAAAAACAAGGACTCCCTCAAATACCAAAGACTTCTACTACCAAAGCTAGCATGGTGTCATTGGGGGGCAGTGCTGGAAACTGTCACAAAGTTATGGATAGACATAACACATTTGTCAACACAGAATGATTCAAGCCCCAATGCCTAGCTTCCCCACCAAGGGGGAAAAAAAGAGGAGAGGAGGTTGAGGAAAGCCATCTGGACTGTATTTCTTTTTAAAATTAAAACTCTCTTAACTTTGAACACATCCTGAGAATTTCTTCTCTACTTCACCAAAGTGCTTGTGAAAGGTACATGTTTGTTAGTTATAGTTAAAAAAAAAAAAAAAAAACATGGCCCATAGTCACTGAGGTGGGCCTTCAGAACCTTGCTGGACGACTCCTTCTCTGACAGTGAAAACAACTCTATTGTCATGGAACATAGAAGTCTCCACTAACCTCGCAGCAGTGTAGGAGCTGCAGTTGTTTTCCAAGGCATGAGAAGGTAGGGGCTCTGGTATCCCATCCCCTGACTTCAGGTCCCTCTGTTTCTGCAAGGTCCATATTGGGAACTCCATACCTCCCTTTGTGTTTCCAGAAGCCCAGAGTGGCAAAGGAATTAAAATGGCAGGAAGTACAAAGTGCATTATAAACTAAGCATCCCACCTCCCTGATCCTTGCTGTTAAACAAATTTGTTTCACTTAATGATACACGATGTAACCTTAAAATCATACTTCTCTGCTTCTATTACATTTTCCATTATAAGGGATACCTTGGGTTTAATGGGGAGAAGTGAAAAACCTGGCTTTGTTTGGGGCTGAGAATGTGTGATATGAACAAATTGCTCTGTATTTTGGAGCTTGGGCTCCAAATGTGGGGCTGCCCTGTTGCTGCCACCCAGGGATTCTGTTTGTGGCATTTGAAATCAAAGAAAAGTAAAAGAGAAGCAATAGGAAGCACAATTTTTACATATATTAAGTTAAACATCTTCATCATAAGTGATTGTACTACAGCATCACTCTGTGGTGACATAACTTTAACCGCGGAGAGGACCAGATAAGATCAGATGGAAGAAGACACAGCACTTGGTTCTGACAGTTTTTAAGAGTTATGGCTTCATCTCTTCATCAGGCCACCAATACCTGTTACACTATCAGAAGAAAAGCTTTCTTCCCTTCAAAGGGAAGGTCCCACACTTGCTCTCCATTCTTACAATTGTGTGGATCTCCCCTCCCCACCACCCTCCATTCTGGCAGTTTGTTAAATGACTAGAAATCCACAAATCTAGCAACCGAAAAACAAGTATTTTTTTATTTAATTTTATCCAAATTCAGGTTCAGGTCCCTGAGAAAAATTATAAAGTCTTTTAACATCCATTGCCTAGTTCCTATAAAGTGACCTATATGAGTTTTTTTTTTTAAACTGCCAAAAACTTATTTTGCAAACAAACAAATACAGAAAATCTGCAAAAATTTAGAAGGGAGAACATATGCCAAGATGTGTTCTCCAGGCCGTTCCCTGGGGCCAAAGGAAATTATCCAACAAGGGTAAATCTCTTTTTTGTATGGTATTTAACCAATGTTCTGGAGCAAGTAGAGGGTAGTCAATGCCCAGCAGGACACTACTCTCCCAGGAATATTGAAACAACCTGTGCAGCTTGGCTTGGGGCCCCGGGGCACCAGCAGTCCCAACTGGACATGACCATGCTGAGGGGTTGGGTTTTCCTCTAGGAGAGTCTCCAAAGTTCTGATTTTTAAAAGGCTTTACATTTATTACTCCTCAGCACAAACAAGGCGGCGGATGTTTGTGGGATATAAAATCTAACACTTACTCATAACCATCATCATTCTGGAGATTTAAAAAGATTCCTTTCCCTAGCTCATTTCTGAAACCAAACCAGGGAGAGAGAAGACTCCTGCTACCTTTAGCTGCCACTCAGAATGATGTTCTAAGCCTGACCTCCGGGGCTTGACAATAACCACTGAGGCAGTGACATGAGGTTCAGTGTTGTGTAACAGGAGAGAATCTGTCTTAACAAAAGGCTTAATATTTCCATAACTTCAAATCGCAGAAGTATGAAAAGAAAAAATAACCAAAATTCAGGTTACAGATGGTAAAGACTCTTTTTCAGAACAGTGCATGTGGTAGTTAGACAAGATGCATTTAGTAACTTTAAAAATAAACATTTTCACATACTTATCTCAAGAAAGAGTATCATGTTTCATTTTCCATATATTATAAATAGCAAAAACAGATTTCTAATCCCACAAATGCTAAGAAGCTTAAAATGCTATTGTAGCTCAGGTGTATGGAGACACCCAGTGGTGAAAAAGATGGTTTGATTTTTCCCTCAACCCAGGGATAGTGGCTTTCAACCCTATCCAATGGCTCCTAATCTGTGGGAAGAAATTCCACCAGGAGGAGGGAAGCATAAGGTTAAAAAGAAATATGCATCCTATACATATATATTTACAGTAAACTTCAGTAACCAGAATATTAACAAAAATAGCTTCAAGTAGTTCTTGATTTATTTTTTTCATCTATTTAATACTGATGGTCTGAGGAAAAGAAGATGATAGCTAGATGGTTATATTAAAATTTTTTCTCTTACTTTTTGGCAGCTTTCTGTTCACACTTATTCATGCAGTGTTGTATATGAATGTTTTAGGAGAAGTGATTAAATGGTCATATTATTTGAGTTTGTGGTGGAATTCCACCAGCAGATGAACAAGTTCATATGTGATCTTCAGTTTAATCTATACAAAGAGGAAAGCCTGGGTGGATTAGGTGTTTAGAGATCACCATGTCTCTGAGACACTTAAAAAAAGATCAGAGGAACCTAATCCTAGGACCAGGAAGTATGAAAAGAGGAGGGCAACTGAAACTTCAGCCCATGCAATATATTTGGCAGGAACTAACCAGGAGTGAAACCAGCATTATTATGACACTGAGTATCATCAAAAAACAAAACATGTACTCTCTGCTTCATCATGTAACCAGATGTCTGAGACATGCTCTGATGGCTTCATGGAAACAATTACTTTTTTACTTTCCTCAGAATATAACATGGAGTATTTCTCAAAAATCTTAAAATAGAGGGCTTAGGCTTTTATAAATCCTTGGAAAAAATTATATTCTACCCCAGCTCCTAACTATCCCAAAATAAACCCAAAGGCTCTTTTGCTTTCACGGTTAAGAAAGATTTATATGTTTTCTTCAAATGTCAAAAACCAGTGGTTCTCTCAGGCCCACCATGTCCCTCCTCGCCCCCCCAAGTTCAACACCCATCTCTGGGAAGGAAAAAAGGATGGAGGAGAGACAACTATGAAGACCTCCACAACTGACCCAAATCCCACCCCAGGTGGCTCTGTTTAGTGAAATCTCCAGTCAAGTACAGCAGCCAAGGCACAGCTGGCACCATCCCCAGCAGGCTTCAAAGAGGCCTTTCTGCTTCGGCAGGAGGCCCAAGAAATTAGCACACAAGTTCTCAGTTGTATGCTTGGGCAAGACACAGGACCACAATTAGGATAGACTATTGTGGACGAGGGGATGAGAAGAGGCCCCAAAGATGAGATGTGTTTACCATTCTGTAGCCATGAAGGGACACACAGCTGCCAGTTCAGACCATAAACTCGTTATTTCCAAAGAGAGCTAGCTGTTGGGTGGAGCTGGAGTCTGCGTCCACAGTTTTCCTGCGGCCAGACACGACTGGCCCCTCTGGGGTCTCTTTGGTTTTCTGAGGTGAGTTTTTCACATTCTTTAATTTTTGTTTGCCCTTTTCAGGGTTGAAGGTTCCTCTGCTGATGAACTGAGGTCTGTCTTCCAGGGATTTGGTCTGGCCCAATGGCCCTTCCATTCCCAGGGCCTCCCCAGCTGAGGCAGCTCGGTAGAATGGAGATTTAGAATAAATCTGAAATCGTTTTCTGGTCCCATGAGAAGATGCAGTGTTAGATGAACACAAAGTAGAGACTGAAGAGTCCACTGAATCCAAAGAGTCTTGCTGCTTTTTTAGCTGCTTTCGTAATTTGCTTGAATGTTCAGACTTGCCAGCTGCCTTCAGGGAGCTAAAGGCTAAGCTTCTCTCTAATCCAAAGAAGAGATCAAAGCTATAAATGACACTTTCCAATTCATCATCCCATCATGAATAGGTTTCACTATTCCCATGTGATGGGTGAGCTGAAGTCTGAAGGGTCCAGGCTGACCTACTCTGTGCATAACTTGAGAAGTTACCTATTTCTACATATATCATTTGAGAATCAATCCCAAGAAATCTGGAGTTTGACTACACCATTAGGAGAGGCCTACAACTGTCACTATCATTTAAAATACTGCCAGGATACGTAGTAATTCTATGTCTCCCTGAGACATGCCAGGTAGTTAAATACCTCTTTTGGTATAAGCCTATCTCTCAGCAGGGCATAACTCCTGCCAACCACCCTTAGAACATGCATCATGGGTCAGTAAGACAATATATGTTGTGATGATTGGTTTTTCTCTGTGGTAAACAGAGGAGAAAACATTACACTGACAATAAAACTACGCTGCATTAAAGGCTTGGTCTAATCAACAATATATAATGGAAGCTTCACAAAGATCAGTATATTTTAACTCGTTACGACTTTGTCACCTGACAAAGTAGTCTCATTCTTGAAAGGATTTTGTCTTAGCTTGGGAATCCTTACTCCTTCCTTGCAAAACAAATCTGGAGTCTTTGTTCAAGTATGTTCACTTACCTGATTTCTCAGAGATGACACCTTCAGACTCAATATTCAAATTTTCTGAGCTATCAGCCGTCCCAATGGAGGCCTCAGACTCAAGAGTTTCATCATCAGAGGCCCGGGGTTCCAGTACTAGCATCTCAAACGTTAGCTCCTCCCTGTAAGAGAGAATCAAGAAATCCACTAGCATTTGATAAGAAGTGGAAGGAAGACTAGTAAGAAAAAAGACCTATGATGAAAGCAATTGGAAGTAGCAAGACAGTAACATTTCCTAGTGTTCCCATTCAAGGTGATGATAAAGACCCGCAAATCACAGTAATGATGAAGGCTACAAATAGCAAAGGCTGGGACCTATAATAGAGCCAAGAGTGAGGTGGGAAAAGATGCTGCAGCTGTTAAGATATTTTGGTAAAATGAATTCTGGGCTGGTAATCAGGAGATCACAGTTTTAAACTCATACATAATGTACTAGGAAAGAACTTTCCTCTCCCTGGACTTCAGCTTCCTCATCCACAAAACAAAGAGATTACATGAGATGATCTCTAAGATTCCTTCCAGCTCTTAAACTATTTTCCATGAACCGGCACTAACTGGCTACAGAAGATATCCTCTACCTTAACCACCGAGACCTCTGAAGAAGTAAAACGTTGCATGACCTGTTCTGTCCTTTGCAGCATATGCCACCTCCACTCACAGCATTCTCTCTCTATTCCTCTTCATCAGGCACCCAATACCTCTCACTTGTGCCCTCTTGTGCCCTCGAGTCTTGGTACTTGACTCCTAATCTGGCTTTCTCATGACTACTTGATGTCACTCTGATCTATGTTAATTAATGTCTTTGTAAAAGCTCACTTCAGTAGTCCACACCGAGCTGCCTTTGAGGCGCCTTTGTGTCACCTTTGTGTCGGCTACCTCTAACAACCTTTCCTCCACATTATGTGGGCACTTTCTCCATGGGCAGATCTTAAGAGTTTGTCACTACCTAGAAATATACCAGTCCACAACTGTCCACAACCTCCTTACCCTTCCACTTTTTACTCCCTTCCAGAGCTTTCTTAGCTTTGCTTTCACTCTGCCTAGGTCGAATCATTCATCCTTTAATACTTCCAATACCATTTTCATCAAAACTGAGACCCTCTTTTCAAACCATTCTTACATCAGAGAGAGAGCACCACTCCTGCCTTATCATACTCTGCACAACTGAGGCCCCACTGCTTTTTTAGCTTGCCTAAGTTCTAGAATTAATCCTGGCAGGCAAAAAGTACTTTAACAACTCCTATGTCTCCTAATGCATCAAGCTCTCAGACCTGGGATCCTGGAACTTATAAACAAAGACCCCCTTAAAATTTTGAAGAGTCTTTATTGTCAGTTAAGAATCAGTACACATACCTTCAAAGAGAACCACAGCATGTCCATCGCCAAGATAGGTATTGTTACCTACCCTTGCTTCAGTGATGGCAGAGGGCACAGAGTCGACTATCTGCCTCTCTCCTAAATTGCAACTAATTTCCCTACCTAGTATCCTAGCACCCACTAGATTTGCTGCCCTGACCATCCAAGTTGGTGGCCCCAGGGCCATACTGACCTTCCGATAATAACCTTTAGGGAGTTCTGAGATTTTTTCAATCATTCTTGAGATTTTTTTTTTTTTTGTCTTAGTCTAGGAATCCTTATTCCTCCCTTTAAAGACCAATCTGTTCAATGAGGCTGATGTAGAGCTGTTAGGAATCCTGGCTAAGACTGGCACACCTTGGCCCAGTCAGCCTTCTCCAGAACTGTCAGCTTCAGGTCTCCTGGCTCATGGGGCTTCCTTCGCTAAGGTGACAATTCTTCATCCTGTCACCTGAGTCCAGGCAACATGTCTTTGTCATCTTTGTGTCCCCTGTATCGCAAGATACAGTACCTGACACATAAATGTTTACTAAATCAGGAAAAATCAAGAGAGCACAGAATGAGGGAAATGAAAACAGGTAATAACTGGTTGCTCCCTTTTCTCCTGGAAACTCACTTCTCTTTCTGCAGGTTCTCAATTTGCTCAGTCAGAACCCTCTCCTCCTGCTGCATAGCTGCTTGCTGCTGTTCAGTGATGTCAGTCTCCCCAGCTGCTTCACTAGTCAAGGTCTCTTCTGGGACGTCAGACACAGAGGGCAACCGAACTACAACAGGAGAGGATGGACTTGGATAGTTTCCTCGGCGCAGTCGCCCCTTTCCCTGCAAAGAAAAATACGTGTTAGCAAGCAAATTGAGTGACTGAATTAGTTTTATGTGACCCATTTAGGATAGCAAGTGTACTTCCATTACACCAGGGGCATGATAGGAATAAATGGAAACATTCTGCAAGGCCTCAGATATTTAGAGAGATACTGTCCATTGAACACATTTAAATTAAGTATTTCTTGCAAGAGTACTAGAAAAAGGGTACTTTGGTGGGTGGGACTATAGGAACAAATTATGCACTGAAGGAGATTCTTCATTTAATCTAAGCTTTATCCATTCCAAACGAAGTATCCACAAATGGTTATTTAAATTTAAATTAGTTAAAATTAAATAAAAGTAAAATTTTAGTTCTGTATTCACACTAGCCGCATTTCAAGTGCTCAATAGCCACAAGTGGCTAGTGGCTACCATAGTGAACAGTACAAGATACAGAACATTTCCATCATCCTAGAAAGTTCTCATGGACAACACTGCTCTATAACTTTAACCTTGGAATGCAGAATTTCTCTAGGAAGACTACAGAAACATGTCCTGAAAAGTCAGTTTCATTTAACAAAAGTCATTTATATATCACAGGATGCTAGTGAGAGAGATTCTTTGAGAGTACCTCAAGAAATCTTCTTGAGATCAGAGGGAGAAAAAAACCTTATTGCTTTTAAATTGGTTACCTTGTATATGACTTTAGCTTCTGATAATACCAGCCTAGGTATTTCAGATTAAACCTTCTGCTGGGAGCAACTGGACCAAACATAAAAAGCCCAAAATATTCTTGAAGGCACTAGAGAGCTAGTTAACAAAGCAAAAACCAAAGAGAGGCTAATTCAGTATTCAGGGCTAATCTAAATTTAAGAAGAGGTGGCTGAGAATCTGTGTAGAGCTTTTGACAGACTACAGCAGGGGTTAGCAAACTATGACCCTGGGCCAAGTCTGGCATTGTGCCTGATTTTGTAATTAAAGCTTTACTGAAATACATTCATGCTCATTAATTCACACATTGTCTGTGAGTCTTCCGAAGAACAATGGCAGCACTGATTGTTGCATGAAAGACTGTATGGTCCACAAAGCCTAAAATATTTACTTTCTGGTCCTTTATAGAAAAAGTTTTCCAACCCCTGGGGTAGAGAATAAAAACTGGAGTCCAGACCCACACAAGGATGGACTGCTGCCGGGTAAAACCCCCATGTCTGACACTGGGATCCCTGAGGTTTGCATACTAAACATAAGAGTAAGCTGAAATAATAGTCCTTTTGGACACTGTAGCCTAGCTTTGAGTCATCTGAATGGTCTAGAACATTGTAATTCCTAAAACTGCATTATTAAAGTAATTCAAGATTGGTAATGCCCTAGAGCCTGACAGAAAAAAAAAATGGAAATATGCCTTGGAGGAAAGTCATATCATATCAGGCCACAAAATATTTTTACAAATAGTTTTTCAAATATTATGTATGACACATAAAGTAACCCAGCACAAAAGGAGACAAGACAACGTAAATGAAAACTAGTGAAAACAACAAAACCCAGAAACCTTCAATGACTCCAGATATTGTGGCTATTAGACAGACTTAAAATAACCATGCTAAAGGAGATAGACATAGTTGAAACAGTAGACTGGAAGTCAGAAGAAAATATAAAGAATCAAGCAGAGAAAACAAGAGGGTAAATTATAGAGGACACAATAAAAATATCTACCATATGTAAAAAGAATACCAGAAGAGGAGGGATCCTATAGAATGCTGAAGAGATACTGACAGAGCATTTTTTAAAACCATTAAAGATATCAACCTGCTGGCTGAAGAAAGCCTTCAAACTCTAAGGAAGATGAAGAAAAAGAAGTCCATACATAGATACAAGTGCTAAAAATTAAAGGCAAGAGATAATCTTAAGATTGATTGATTGATTTATAAGAGAGCGAGCAAGTGAGCATGCATGCATGAACAGGGGGAGGAGCAGAGGGACAGGGACAAGCAGACTCCTCACTGAGCACAGAGCCTGATGCAGAGCTCAATCTCATGGTCCCTCAGATCACGACCTGAGCTGAAATCAAGAGTTGGGATGCCTGACTGAGCCACCCAGGTGCCCCAAAGCAAGAAATAATCTTAAAAGTAGTCAGGAAAAAAGGTATACCTGCAACAAGGATACAAAGTTAATATTCAGAAATCAGTTGCATTTCTGTACACTCAAAATGAAGTAGCAGAAAGAGAAACTGAAAGAACAATTCCATTTACAATAGCACCTAAAAGAATAAAGTACTTAGTAATAAACTTAACCAAAGAGGTGAAAGACCTCTACTCCAAAAACTACGTAACACTGATGAAAGAAATTTAAGATGACATAAACAAGTGGAAAATACATTCCATACTCATGGATTAGAAGAATTAATATTGCTGAAGGTCCATACTACCCAAAACAATCTACAGATTCAATGCAATCTCTATCAAAATAGCAACAGTATTTTTCACAGAACTAAAACAAATACTAAAATTTCTATGGAATCATAAGGACCCTGAATAGCCAAAGCTATCTTGAGAAAGAACAACAAAACTGGAGGTATCACAATTCCAGATTTCAAGATATACTACAAAGCTGTAGTAAGCAAAACAGTATGCTACTTGCACAAAAACAGACACATAAATCAATGGAACATAACAGAGTGTCCAGAAACAAACCCTTGCTTAATGGTCAATTAATTTACAACAAAGGAGGTAAGAATATACAATAGGGAAAAGACTGTCTTTTCAACAAATGGTGCTGGGAAAACTGGATAGTTACATGTAAAAGAATGAAACTGGATCGCTTTCTTATACCATACACAAAAATAAACTCAAAATGGATTAAAGACCTAAATATGAGACTGAAACCATAAAACTCTTAGAAGAGAACACAGGCAGTAATTTCTCTGACATCGGCTATAGCAACATTTTTCTAGATATGTCTCTTAAGGTAAGGGAAACAAAAGTAAAAATAAATACTAGGACTACATCAAAATAAAAAGCCTTTGCAGAGTGGAGGAAACCAGCGACAAAACAAAAAAGCAACCTACTGAATGTGAAGATATTTTCAAATCATATATCCAATAAAGGGTTATATCCAAAATATATAAAGAACTCACACAATTCAAAACCAAAAAACCACAAATAATCTAATTAAAAAATGGGTAGAAGGCCTGAAAGAGCATTTTTCTAAAGAAGACATACAGATGACCTACAGATACATGAAAAGATGCTCAACATCACTCATCATCAGGGAAATGTAAATCAAAACCAAAATGAGATACCATCTTGCATTTGTCAGAATGGCTAGAATCAAAAAGACAAGAAATAACAAGTAATAGTGAGGATATGGAAAAAAAGGAACCTTCTTACACTGATGGTGGGAATGTAAATTGGTGCAGCTACTTTAAAAAACAGTATGGAGTTCCTAAAAAATTTAGCAGAACTACCATATGATCTAGTAATTCCACCATTGGATATTCACTCCAAGAAAATGGAAATACTAATTTGAAAAGACATATGCACCCCTATGCTTACTGCAGCATTAATTTACAATAGCCAAATTATATGAGCAGCCCAAATGTCCACTGATTGATAAATGGATAAAGAAGTAATGGAATATTAGTCATAAAAAAGGATGAGATCTTGCCATTTGTGACAACACAGATGGAACGAGAGGGTATCACGCTAAGTGAAAAAGTCAGATAAAGACAAATTCGTGATTTCCTTTATATGAGGAATCTAAAAAAACAAAATGAATAAGCAAAAAAACAGAATCAGACCTATAAATAAATAGAACTGATGGTTGCCAGAAGGAAGGGGGTAGGGAGATAGACTAAGGGAATTTGGAGATCCAGGCTTCCAGTTATGGAATGTATAAATCATGGGAATGGAAGGTACAGCACAGGGAATTTAGTCAGTGGTACTGTAACAGCACTGCATAGTGACAGATGGTAGCTATACCTGTGGTGAGCATATAGCATAACATATATTTGTTGAATTACTATATTGTACACCTGAAACTAACATAACATTGTGTTAACTATACTCAAAAAATTTTTAATTAAGTGATGAAATGGAAAGCTATATATATATATATATATATATATATATATATATATATATACACATGTACAACAAAGAAGAAACTATTAGGTTCAAAGGTTACTTTTCAACAGAAATAATGGGAGGCAAAACACAATAGATGGTATTTTTACAGTGATGAAAGGAAAAAGAAACTGCCAACCTAGAATTCTACATAGAACAAAACCATCTTTAAAAATGAAGTTGAAATAAAGACATTTTCAGGCAGACTTAGATGGAAATCTGTCACCAATACAATTGCACTAAAGGCATATAAAAATGAAGAGAAGTCACAGGAGGGATACATGAAGATTAAGAAAAACAGTAAATATGTGAGTAATGAATATTGACTGAATGAATATTGAGTGCATAAAGCATAAGAATAATGTGTTGGATTTAAAGTATACAGATAATTAAAAATAACAATAGCAACTATACCATATAATAGCCAAAGCATAAGAAAGTTCTCATATTATGTGAAAAAAAAAGATAAAAGTACGAAATTAACAGACTTCGACAGTCATAGATTTATGTTGTAGTCTTTAGGTTAACTACTAAAAAAAAAAAAGAGTAAAAAAGTGTAAAACTAGAGAAGAAAAAATAGAATAGAAAATAAGCAAAACAAAAGGGCAAAACAAAACAAAAACAAAAACAACAAACCCAAAAGGGCAAGAAAGAAAAGGAACATGTATCAGGTAGGAAAAATAAAAAGCACAAAATAAAATAGATTTAAATACCAATATATTAGTGATTACATTAAATGTAAATAGATTATAAGCTCACTTTAAAATCTGAAGACTGCCAGACTATTTTAGTAAAGAAAACCCAAGTGTATAAGGGACACATATAAAACATAAGAATTAAGAAAAGCTGAAGGTAAAAAGATCGGAATAAAAAATATAGCATGTCTAATCAAAAGAAAACTGGTGTAGCTATATAAACTCAAGGCAAAGTAAACTTTAAGGTAAGAAGTGTTACCTGCGATGAAGAAAGATATTTCACAATTTACAAAAACTCAAATTATGAAGCCGACAGAAGACTTCCAAATTTGGAAATACCTAAGAAATGGCTTCTGAAAATTTTAAGTAACATACTGGCAGAAATACTCCAAGAAATGCAAAGCTATAACTGGAACAGAAAAAAACAAATGTGTACACACAGACCAGTAAAGCTACAGAATGGAACAACTTGATAAACATCAGGTGATATAACAGACTATAAAAGATTTAGTATCTAACAATTTCAGAATACTCATTATTTTAAAGCATAGACAGCAAGACACTACATTTCCAAGGGGTTGAAATAATTTATCTGACTTTTAAAGTAATTTAAAATAAATTTCCTGTTAGTCTCATCACAAAGAGAAAACTAAAAATCCCTATGTATTCAGAAATTAAGATAAGACTTCAAAATATTCATGGACAAAGAAGAAACCACAATGGAAATAATAAATTATTTTGAACAACGGTATCAAAATATGTAAGATACACTTTAGCACGCTTACCTTAAAGTTATAGCCTTACATGCATACATTAGAAAAAGAGAAAGGTTAAAAATTAAAGAGATAAGCATCAATTCATGAAACTAGATCAAGAATAACAAAGTAAACCAAAGGAGGAAAAAAGGAAACAAGGATAGGAGTAAATGAACATTAGAAAAAAAAAAAGAGGCTCAAAATCAAAATGTAACTTTTTGAAATGACTGATAAAACGTTTTAGGACCCTGGCAAGACTGACAAATAAAAAACAAGAACTCATAGATAACCAAAGGCAAGAATGAAAAAAGGGACACTACTACAAATCTTGTAGCTATGAAAAGGGTAAGAGGCTACTATGAACAACTGTATGTCAGTAAATCTGGAAGTTTACACAAAGTGGAGAAATTTCCACAAAAATCCAAATAATTAATACTGTCAAAGAAGGTATTAAAAAATATGAAAAATCTTATAAATTGAATCCATAAATTAAAACCTTTCCAGAAAGAAAACCCTGGGCCCAGATGATTTTACTAGGAAACAAGAAGACAAATTCTTCCACAAAAGTTTTTAAAAAAATAACTCTTCCCCAACTCACTTTTAGAGGCCAGAATTTACCTTGATATCAAAACATAACAAGGATATTAAAAGGACTACTATAGGACAATTTTACTCATTACCACAGGTGCAAAAATCCTAAAAACATACTATAAACTGAATCAAGCAATATATAAGAAGGACATTACCTCAAGACTAAGTTGATTTATTGCAATAATATGTAATGGTGTTTAACATAAGAAATTCACTGTGTGTGTATATATATCAATAAAATTAAAAAGTCTCATGCACAACGAAATACAAATAGTAACAGCAATTCATAAAATTCAACATAAAATAGTAACAACTCAGAAAATCAGGAATAAAAGGGAACATACCTAAAGAGCATCTACAAAAATTCTATAACAAACATCTTACTTTGTGATGGAAGATTGAAAGCTTTCCCATTCAGATTGGGAACATGCCAACAATGATCCCTATCAGCATTTCCTTTCAACACTGTACTGGAGGTCTAGCTGATGTGAGAGAAAAAAATAAATGGCATAAAGAACAAATGAAGATATCATTATTCATGGACAATATGATTGTAGAGGTAGAAAATACAAAGAAATTCACAGAAAAATATCAGAATAAGTTCAGCAAAGTCACCAGATAAAAGGTGAAAAATACCAAAATCAATTGTACTTAATGAGCAACAGATACAAATATTTTACATAACATTTATAATTATATTAAAAATATTAAAATCCTTATAATAATTCAAACTAAAGATGTGTAAGATTCCTACACACAAAACTTTAAAACATTTTTGAGAGGAAATGGTCCATATGAGAGAGAAATCATGTTCATGGAAGGGAACAATACTGAAAAAAGGTCAATTCTCTCTAAAGCAATCTGTAAATTCAGTGGAATCTCAGTAAAAATCCCATGACAATTTTTGTGAAGCTGATTCATGAAGTGCCAAGAATAATCAAAGCGCTATCGAAGAAGGTAGGATGACTTGTTCCAGCAGATATTTTTAGAAAGTTAGAGTAATTGAAACGCTGGTATTGGTACAAGGTCAAAAGAAAGAGCCTAGGAACAGATCCATGTACATACAGACTCTTGATTTATAATAAAAGAAGAACTTCATGGCAGTATGAAAAGAATGCTTTTAAAATTTTATTTATTTATTTAATTTTTTTTTTTTTTTTTTAGAGCAAGATAGCAAGCAAGTGGGGGTAGGGGAGGGAGAGGGGGAGGGAGAGAGACAATCTTAAGCAGGTTACTCACCAGGCACAGAGCCAGATGTGGGGCTCAATCTGATGACCCCTGAGATCAGACCTGAGCAGAAATTAAGAGTCTGATGCTTAACTAAGCCACCCAAGTATCCCAAGAATAATTTTTAAATAAATGGTGCTGGAAAAACTGGATATCCATGTGGAAATATAAAGATCACTGCCTTCAATTTATCACATACCAAAAACTGCCTCCAGGTGGACTGGATACCTAAATATCAAAGGCAAAGCAATAAAGTTTTTAAAAGATAATAAAGATGATCTTTATAGCCTCAGGTAGTAAAAAGAATTCTTACACATGACCCTAAAAGTTAAGCCTACATTAAAATTAAGAACCTTTGTTAATCAAAAAGATACCTTTAAAAGTGGAAGAAAAAAGTCTGAAACAGAAGTAACTAGAATTCATTGAGAATTTTTACAGATCAAAGACCAATTAGGAAAACAGGCAAGAGATGTGAACAGCGCCTTCACAAAAGAGAACCAAGTGGCCAATATACTTATGAAGAGGTACTTAAGCACATTAGAGATATAGCACAAAAATGCAAATTAAAGCACTCTGACACATCCATTAAAATGGCTAAAATGAAGGAATCTGGCAATATATGTACTGGGGTAGAACAACTGGGAATCCTTGTGTTAGCATAACACAACCATATTGGAAAAACGTTCGCTATTATGTAATAATGTTGAAGATACATATACCTGTGACCCAGTAATTCCATTCCTATGTATCATCAACAAAATATATGCATATGTCCATCAAAAATACATGTATCAGAATGTTCATAGCAGCATTATTCATAACTCCCCAAAACACAAGCCAAATGTCCCTTAACACTAAAATGGATAAACTGTGGTATACATGTATACTGAGATACTATATGGTTAACAACAATGAGCTACATACATCTAAACACAACAATATGGATAAGTCTTACACACATAACATTGAGTGAAATAAGTCAGATATAAAATACATGTTACATGATTCCATTTTTATAAAGCTCCCAAACAGAACAAATCTAGAGTGTTCAGAAATACGTACAACGACAAATAAAACAGAGTAAGTAACATAAAACTCAGGTTACTGCTTACCTTGGGAGGGAGAGAAGGGCCTGTGTTTGGATAGAGAAAGAGGAGAGTCTCTGGGGGTGCTGGCAATGTTCTATTTCTTGACCTAAGGCGGTATTTGGATAGTCCCTTTATAATTATGTATGTACGCTTCTGTGCTTTTCTATACGTATTATATTTCACAATAAAAAGTATATTTTAAGAGGTCCTTTTCAAAGTTAGCTATTTATGCAAGTATATCGGTATCTTTTAAAAAGCATGGGACAATAAACTGACAGATTTCTGAGTTGATTTTGGGAAGAAAGAAGGAAGATAGGCTGTCTCAGAAACAAACTGCTGTTCTAGCCCATGCGGTGAAGTGGAGGGCGGCTCTCAGAGCATTCAGACTAACTCTTCCAAACTCATGCATTCTAAATCCACAACAGGATGAAAATCAAGAGGATTACAAGATTGCTATTCTACTTTCAGTTCTGAGTTCAAAAAGTAAAGGATATAATAAAAGAAAGGCCCTCAAAACAGAAGATCAGTCTGCAAATTTTACAAAGGATGACTCAGAAGAAGATGGCATTGTGAAACCAGGGCAGAGAACAGAGTTTGGAGTTAATATCAACAGTGTCCATTATGACTGGTCACAATCACATTATAAATTTCAGAAATCTTGATTTTTGATTATTTTAATGAAGTCAAATGAATGACCAAAACATGATGTGATATAAAAGCCTCAGGGAGCTGGAAAAATCTGAACTTATTCCTACTACACACTTACCAGTATTCAATAAATGAGTTGCCTTTGTTGAGCATTCATATCATCTAGCCAATTAAGTAGTTCAACATGGGTTAACTTAGAATTATTTAAGACAGCTGAAGAAAATCAAACAGGCTGTTCAGGCCTAAGTTCTAATCAGTATTTTTTTTTAAGATTTTATTTATTCATAGAGACACACACACACACACACACACAGAGAGAGAGAGAGAAAGAGAGAGAGAGAGAGAGGCAGAGACACAGGCAGAGGGAGAAGCAGGCTCCATGCAGGGAGCCCGACGTGGGACTAGATCCCAGGTCTTCAGGATCAGGCCCTGGGCCACAGGCGACGCTAAACCACTGCGCCACCAGGGCTGCCCTCTAATCAGTATTAAACAAAGATGAAAAAAAGTTGAAATCCCCAAGTTCTCTGACAAGGTCAAAGAGTACTTTTTAAAGTTGATTACATAGAGCTTCTAGAAATATGGAAATGGAAAACTGCTAATATTGTGTTAAAACTGGACATAAATTTGTATACTGTAGGTTTTTTTTTTATAAAATCTGCAAACACCAAATTATTAACACTAGTTTGAGTGGAGTAATATCTTTTATTTTCTATATTTTTCTGTACTTTCAAACTTTCCTATAACGGCATGACTTTTTTTATTATAATTTTTTTTCAGAGCAATGTTCACTTGCATATTCTTTTAGTGCTTTTACCCGTAATTGGTTTTCTACCATCTATGCAAAAGTCAACAAAGTGAAAAGGCAAATATTTTCTTGGCATTATAATAAAAATAGATTTGACTTCATGGACTCTGAAGAGTTAGCAGTTAAGACGCTGAGCAGTGGTTGGTATAATCCTTTGTTCATTTTTCACTAGATAGCTGGTCTTTCTGTATTTATTTATAGGAGCTTCTCCTCATTAATCTAGGGAAAATTAGACCCTGTGATGTGAGTTGTAAATATTTTCTTAGGATGTGTCATTTCCCCTTTGCCTTGCTTACAGTCGTTTCTAGCATACAGTAATACTTTCTATCTATGCTAATAAACCTATCAACTTTTCTTTTAATGGTTTTGTATAATAGAAAAAACTTCTCCAAGATTACAGGATATTTTTCTATCATAATAGGGATTTCATTAGTTTGGATTGATCACATACTTTATGAAAAATTTATACCCAATTCATTGGGCAAATACTGAATATAAAATCATAAGTTCTTTTCTGAGGAACGTATTTCATTGATATTCCAGCTTAAACTTTAGAGATAAATTATTCCTAAAATTAGGATATTGACAATAATTATCTGCTAATGTTGGCAAGTATAGATCTGAAGTCTAATCCAGGTTTCGATATCATACATAATATTCAAATTTCCAATCCAAGTTACTAGGAAAAGCTGGACTACCACTACCAAAGATGTCACAGATAAAACACAAATCTCAAAGATCAGGGAGGAGTTTAAGACAACATGGAGAGTTACCTATTTTCAATTAAAAAAATTTTATGTTTTAAATTTTTTTCCCTGTCTTTATTTAAATTCCAATTAACATACAGTATAATAAAGTTTCCAGTATATAATTTAGTAATTCATCACTTACATACAACACTTGGTGCTCATCACAAATACCCCCCTTAATACCCTATTTAATCTCCCCTTCCTGGGACTCCAACACACTTCTAACCTCCTCTTCAGTAAGCATCAATTTGTTCTCTATAAAGTCTGTTCCTTGGTTTGTTTCTCTTTTCCCCCCATGTTCATTTGTTTTATTTCTTAAACTCCACATATGAGTGAAATCATATGATATTTGTTTTTCTCTGACTGACTTATTTTACTTAGCATAATACTCCCTAGTTCCATCTACGTCATTGCAAATGGCAAGATTTCATTCTTTTTTTATGGCTGAGTAATATTCCATTATGTGTTGTATGTGTATGTATGCACACCACATCTTATTTATCCACCAGTTGATGAACATTTGGGCTCCTTCCATAATTTAGCTATTGTAGATTATGCTGCTATAAACATCAGGGTGTATGTGTCCTTTTGAATCAATTATTTGAATCCTTTGGGTAAATACTTAGTACTACAATTGCTAGATCACTGGGTAGCTCTATTTTTAACTTTTTGAGGAACTTCCATACTTTTTTCCAGAGAGGCTGCACCAGTTTGCATTCCAACCAACAGTATAAAACACTGATGAAAGAAATTGAAGATGACACAAAGAAATGGAAAGACATTCCACGTTCATGAATTGCAAGAAAAAATATTGTTAAAATGTCTGTATTACCCAAAGCAATCTACACATTTAATGCAATCCCTATCAAAATACCAACAGCGTTTTTCACAGAGCTAGAACAAACAATCCTAAAATTTGTATTGAACCACAGAAGATCCCAAGTAGTCAAAGCAATCTTGAAAAAAAAAAAAAAGCAAAGCAGGAAGCATCACAATTCTGTACTTCAAGCTATATCACAAAGCTACAGTAATCAAGACAGTATGATTCTGGCACCAAAACAAACACACAGATCAATGGAACACAGAATAGAAAACCCAGAAGTGGACCCACAACTATATGTCTACTACTAATAAAGCAGGAATGAGTGAGTATCCAATGGAAAAAAAGACAGCCTCAACAAATGTCACTGGGAAAACTGGACAGTAACCTACAAAAGAATGAAAATGAAACTGGATCACTTTCTTACACCATACACAAAAATACATTCAAATGGATTAAAACACCTAGAAGAGAACACAGGCTGCAACCTCTTCAACACTGGCCTTAGCAACTTCCTCCTAGATAAGCTCCTGAGGCAAGGGAAACAAAAGCAAAAATGAACCATAGGATTTCATCAAAATAAAATGCTTCTGCATAGTGAAGGAAACAGCAAAACTACAAGGCAACCTCAGAATAGGAGATGATATTTGCAAATGACATATTTGATAAAGGTTTGGTATCTAAAATCTATAAAGAACTTCTAAAACTTGACATCCTCAAAAAACAAATAATACGGGTAAAACATGGGTAGAAGACATGAAGAGACATTTTTCCAAAGAAGACATACAGATGGCAAATGGACACATGACAAGATGCTCAACATCACCCATCATCAGGGAAATGCAAATCAAAACCACAATGAGATATTGCCTCACACCTGTCAGAATGGCTAAAATTAACAACATAGGAAACAACAGGTGTTAGTGAGGATGTGGAGAAAAGGGAACCCTCCTACACAATATATTTATTTTTGAAGTATAATTGTATACAAAAAGTATACAATTTTATATTAGTTTCAAGTGTTCAACATATTAATTCAACAATTCTATACATTACTCAATGCTCACTATGATTAGTTTGTACAGAAAAAATAAACTAGTACTGGATTTCATGCTTTCAAAATGGAAGGAAGTGGGATTCCTTCTTCTTTTCATAAATCTGCTTTATATATGTTCTTAATAGCTTTTATGTGGATGTATATTTTTCACACCAGTTGGGTAAATGCACTGGGAGGATAGCTGCTATACCATATGGTGACACTATGCTTAACTTCAAAAGAATCTCATAAGATGTCTTCTTAAGAGGTTGTACCATTTGTATTCCCATCAGTAATGAATAATGAGATTTCTTCTTGTCCCACATCCTCACCAGCAACTGTATCATCAGTTTTGGTATTTAGCCATTCTAATGGATGGACAGAGTATGTCACTGGTGTTCTAATTTGCTTTTCTTTAATGTATAATGCATATCATTTTCCAGTAATTCCCCAAGATGAGCAATTTACACATGCTTATTTCCCACTTATATATATTATTTGGTAAGATACCTACTCATATTGCCTTATTTATCCTAATTTAGAGTCTCTTTTCTTACTGTAGAGTTTTCCTAGTTATCTGAATATTTTGCATGCAAATCTTTCTTCAGATTCATGTTCTGAAAATACATTGTCCTAGTCTGGTGCTTGTCTCCTAAAAATTGTATTTTTAAATGAACTCCAAGAAACAGAGTAGATTGACTGGTGGTTGCCAGGGGTTGGGGTATGGGTGTAGGGGATATGGATGATAGTGGTCAAAGTGTAAAATTTTCCAGCTAGAAGATGAATGAATTATGGGGATGTAATGTACAACATGCTAACTATAGTTATTAACATAATACTGTATATTTGAAAGTTGCTAAGAGAGTAAATCTTAAAATGAACTCACCACTACCACCACCACCACCAAAAAAAAAAGTAACTATGTGTGTGGGGTAATGGATATGCTCAGATAACCTTCTCCTGAATTCCTTAACCAACAAAAATAAATGTATGAGATCATAAGTGTTTATTACTGTTTTAAGTCATTAAGTTTTTGGTAATTTGTTACATAACAATAGATGACTAAAACAATAGTAGTCTTTTATAGGTCTCTTAATTTTCAGTTATCCATGACAATCTTTATTTCTTATTTGTAAATTTATGACTATTCCATTTTAATTAGATTAGCTGATGATTTTTTTTTTCAGAGAATCAATTTTATTAGTTTCATCATTTTTTGTTGTTTCTGGTGTATTTCCTGCTTTTACCATCATTTCCTTCTTTCTCCTTTCCTCAAGTTTATTTTGTTGTTCTAACTTCTTGATTTACATGTTTTATTTTTAAGGCAAAAAAAAATTTCCTAGGCAGCCCCGGTGGCGCTGCGGTATAGCGCCGCCTGCAGCCCGGGGTGTGATCCTGGAGACCCAGGATTGAGTCCCACATCGGGCTTCCTGCATGGAGCCTGCTTCTCCCTCTGCCTGTCTCTGCCTCTCTCTCGCTCTCTCTGAATGAATAAATAAATAAATATTTTAAAAAAAATTTCCTTTGAACACTGCTTTAGCTATATATCCCAGGAACTCAAGATAGTGTTTTTATTGTAATTTTTATTTTTTATTTTTTTATCGTAATTTTTAAATTACTCAATAATTTCCTCTTTGCCTTTGAGGTTTTTCTTATGGCCTAATGTTTTCCCATAGATTTATTATTTTAATTAAATTTTATTTAATGAAATATTTTATACTAATAGATAATACAAAATTTACAAGTACAGTTTCAATGACCATAAAATAAATACCTGTGTGGCCCCTAACCAGATATTGATGTGCTATGGCCTCATTTTGAGAATATCCTATGGGTAGCCAAAAAAGTGTACATTTTCTCTTTGTGGATATGTAATTACATGTGTAGTAAGTAGTCCCCCCCATTATCTGTGGAGGATACGCTCCAATGCCAACAGTGGAGGCCTAAAACCATGGAAAATACTGAATCCTGTATATACTGTGTCTTTTTCCCCGTACATACAATAATAAACTTTAATTAATAAATTAGGCACAATAAGTGATCGACAATTATAACAATGTACTGTAATAAAGCTATGTAAATGTGGTATTTCTTTCTCTCAAAATATCTTATAGTGCTGTACTTACCCTTCTTGTGATGATGGGAGATGATAAAATGCCTGTGAGATGGAATTGAATAATGTAGGCACTGTAGCATTAGGCTACTACTGACCTTCTGATACATGTCAGAAGGAGGATTACCTGCTTCTGGAACATGGCTGGAACATGGGTAACAAACCACAGAAAATGCAAATCATAGATAAGCAGGAACTACTGCATATACACATTAGACCAGTCATTAATTATGGTATTTAAGGATATTCACTTTAAACAATCTTTCCTGGTACTAATTATTCCCTAAAAAGGAGGACATTCTGTGGTTAAAAATAAGATTTCCATTCCATCCAACAGAGTGCCTGGAAATCTTAGGGTACTCTTTAGTAACACTTATTAGGATACCTGAAGGAGACCCAGGAGGAAATTTCACTTTTATGGTTGAAAAATAAAACTAACATTAACTCTCATTCCCATAAATATAAAAGTATGATAAAAAGCACCAAAACTTATGTTAAGTACTACTACAATATGAGACTATTGAGAGTCCTAGCTCATTCTCATGGCCCCAAAAGCACCAAAACTTATGTTAAGTTCTATCTACAATATGAGACCTTTGAGAGTCCTAGCTCATTCTCATGGCCCCACGGTGTTAATGTCTCAGTATACTACCAAGCAAAGCCTATTTTGGTTTTAACTGAAGATTTCCCTTCTGTGCAATTACATATCCAAGTTTCTAGCAATTCTTAGTTATATAGCTTTTTCCAGAATTAAACCATGTATGTTTTGTACCAACATGTGTTTCATTTGGTTAGTTCAGACTCCTCCTCTAAGATCTAACTCATGTGTCACATCTTCTACAGGCCTTCTCAGTACACCAAGGCAGCAGTACTATCTGATCCCTCCTCCCTCCCTTCCTTTTAGAACATTTTCCTAATACCTACAAATTCAGTCACCTAATCTTATAAATCTGCCATATTTTATCTGAGAAAGTTTATAGATTCTACAATCTACTTTTTCTAAGAATGATATTCTAAAACAGATTAAGATCCTTAATTATTTGATTTGGGTCAGAATTCTGTGACTCCATATTAGGCTTCCTTATTCTGTGAGGCCAGTCTATAAAAGGCTTCTTACCATAACAAAAATATTGGGAACTAAATATTTTAATGTACAAGACCTAAATAATGTACAAGACCTCTTTGAGGTAATCTTCAGTTGGGCCCTACATTTCCATTTTCTCCTATGGCTTTAAGAGATAACAATATGAGTAGAAGGTATAACAAAGGGCCAAAAGGAATAAGGCCTATGAGAAAGCTTCAATTTCTTCTGAAAATACTTTAAGCTCATGATGCAGGAAGGATGTGAGAGGGAATGGCAAAGCACAATTGATGGGACACAAAGAAATTCAACACTTAAGTCAAAGCCCTAAGAGTTAAAAGACAGATGAAGATGGAGATACATTTGTTTGGTGGTTGTAAAGGACTGGATTACACCACCCCTAAGAAGCCTGATGGCTATGTAATGAAAAACACGTACGACCCTCACCAAGGAGTATGATACTTTATGAAGATCCAAGGAAAGTATACGTAACTGGGTTGAATACATAAGGCGAAGAAAATATGCATCATCTAGACAGGACTGTATATAACTAGCTAAAGCAAAAATTTCAGAATCTTTATGAAGAAATTGTATGCTAAAATAGTACTTTGGGCCAAGATGGAAGATCACTATTCTATCTTTGGTTAAGTCACAAAAAATAGGAAGCAAGGAACTGAATTATTAGACCTCTTCCCGAGGATTCTACTTTCTTGTTAAGAACGGATCCTATATCCGAGGCTTTCTAGAATACTGGTTGTTCTGCATGGTGTTATACTTAGGTTAACCAGGCTTGATAAAAAAATCCCGATGCTTGTAGTTACGGCTCATCAGATAATGAGACTCAGGAAGTACTTTAAACATAGCCAGTATGTGTCTGTGTGTATTTGTCTTGCAGATGAAAAGAAATTATTCACATCAAATATTTCTATACAATGCAGTGAGCCAGCAGTATTATAGTACTATAGAGCAGTGGTTCCCAAAGTGCACTAGTCTGTGGATTCCTGGCAGAGGTTATATGATATCTTCAAGCCCATTTAAAAGGGCCTGTGATGTCAAAATCATGACATCTCCTTCTAGCAGCTCAAATTACATAGGAAGCCAACAGCACTCATTTTTGCCTAGCATTCTGTACTTTTTATTCTCTAAACACAAAAGTCCCCAGGATCATCCTGTTTGTAAACTCTTGCACCTTCTCATTTCTCACATATAATCCTATTATCCCCAAACCACAGAAATCCTTAATATTTTCTCACTTCCTACCTTCTGCTTTTTATTCTTCAAACCTAATTGTTACACTTCCTGAAAAGGGTTAAGTTCCCTTCCCAGATATTACTGTACTTCTTCCATTCCTATGCAATTCTATCTACAAGAATTCCCTATAAAATTTTTCTTATTTGTCCCCATCTCAGAGAATAAGAAGATTCCAAGGCTTTAAAAGAGGTTCTTCTTTCACAAATACACAACTACAATGTTCCGGATTCAACTTATTTCAGTGATTTATGAATCAAGAGCCTCTGATATATGACTGCCAGTCTTTCCTATCTCTAATCTATTCTTCTTCAGAATGCTACCAGTTATCTTCTAAAAGACACACTGATGGTGACACTCCCCTACTTAATCTTTCTAGAGCTCCCAAATTTCCTTTCAAAGCAGCAAATTCAAAATTCTTAATGCTGCACATCTGGTTCCCATCTACTTTTCCAAATTATTCACCCACTTCCCACACTACCTATTCCAACTCTAGCTACATAAGGTAGTTATCATTCACAGATTGTTATTTCATGCTTCCTTCCCTCTGGAATTCTCTTTTCCTTCTTTCTTTTCTCTATTTGTTAAATTACTACTCATCTTTAGACACTAAACTCAAATGACTTTTCACATTGGCAACAATAAAACATATTTCTCATAAATGCAGTTCACTCCTGATTTCAGGAAAGTCACTACTGTATTTAATTATGGAATAGTAATGTTTTTCATCTATGAGTACATGAACACTTGATTTTGATTAGTCTATTTATGAATATGCTAAAAACTCACTGCTACCTCTCATAGATTTAATTCTTAGATTCAATTCCATAGATGCTTACTAAATACTAAATAGTCTTAAGAACAGTCTTGTTTTTAAGACTGGGCCTACAGCCTTTACTACAGCTAAATGGAAAAGCAATAGTATGTTAAGTGGGATTTTTCCTCCTGTTCCAAAATTGTGGCTAAGGCCCAAAGCTGAGAATAGTTACATACTCCCTTTCTTTAAAAAAAAAAAAAAAGATTTATTTATTTATTTATTTATTTATTTATTTATTTATTTATTTATTCATGAGACACACACAGAGAGGAAGAGACATAGGCAGAGGGAGAAGCAGGCTCCATGTAGGGAGCCTGACGTGGGACTTGATCCCAAGACTCCAGGATCACACCCTAAGCCGAAGGCAGATGCTTAACTGCTGAGCTACCTAGGTGTCCCATGTACCCCTTCTTTTAGCTTAAGAAGCCAACCATAGTTGGTATCAACCTATTCTCTCTCAGGGGTTCGTGAGAAGCACTAGTTTATTACTAAACCAGTTCCTATCATAACAATGATCGTAACACTTTTCGTCAATGTGACTCTGAAAAGGCTACTAAGAAAGAGGAAGTTATTGGACTTTAAGGGGAACACAGACTTTATGAAAATAGGATACTCTCTTCCTCTTTGGAGAAAAAAAATTGTAATATCTGAATCCAGGGGGTAAGAAAGTTTGAGGTTATCTAAAAGAAAGACAGACTGGTATTTCATTTTCTATTTGGTTATCTATACAGGCAAAATGACTTACTGATTTGCCTCTCTGTTATATACATAAGGGAAGAGAAATAGGGAGAGCATATGGTGAGGAAGTGTCAGGTAGAAAGATAGGCAAGATTATGGCCTGGTTCCTGGGCCTGGTTCCAAGAGGGATGAAAAATGTATCTTTTCCCTAATGTGCCTGCAGGCCCTAAAATTGGCACTGGGAGGTAGATTTGATTGTAAAGTCTTGAGGGAATAAAAGACATACATATCACAGTCCCATGGTGGGAATGCCACCATCAACAGATTTAGTCCAAAGATGGAACCAAATCTTCCAAGGGATTGCCAAAGCCTATAGAAATGAGATAGGACTGACTTCACTGTTAGTAGGTAAATGGAAATTAGGCTACTGACAATGAGCTAGAACAGCAGTGTTCAACAACCAAGAAAGAGGACTGACACCTCAAGAGTAGGACAGCATGTAGAATTTTGCTTCCACTATCACTCCTCCTAGTTTCAACACCAGAGGAAGAAAAACAGGAAAAAGGGAGGTCAGACATGTGTGACAAAAAGAGGCTACTCATCCACCCCTAAAGTTTTCAGCCCCAGATTAAGGTGTGTTCTGTCCTAGGAAAATGTTAGATAAGAGTACTGATTCAAGTCTGTCAAGTTATAATAGAAAGAGAACTAATTCTTAAATATTGGCATGAAACTGGAGTATTTAAAAATTGCAGAATAGTGACAAGACGCTAAGAAGGAAATTAACATCCAAATGGAAAGGGGAGTCAGACAGAGTTGGCAGGCAGTTACTAGGTAAAAAGCAAAACCGATCTGTGTTTATATCTCAGCAAATTGAGATCCTCAATGAACTGGTTATCCATAGATGGATAGCCTCTGAAATTAGTTTCCATATATATTGGTGTTCTTAGCTTTCCATCTCTCCATTCCTTTTTTGTATATTAAATGAAATCCTGGTATGAGCTCTATTATACTATGATATTTAAGTCTAGAATCAGTATATCAACTTTCTCACTACCTTTTGCTATTCTTTCTGAAAAGTGGTAAGGAGATAAGACCTCTCCTTCTATGCTTGGAAAGTCACCATCAAAATCACAGATATGAATGGACAAATAAGCATTACTAGTGATGGAGGATGCTAAAAGTAGTAACAGGTATTTCAAGTAATAAAGTGAAGGAGATTGATGAGAACAAAGTTCTTGAGCAGAAATTAATTTGATACCTCAATGCTTTCCATGTTCACCTTTTAATGATCCAAACAAAGAAGAAACCCATAAAGAGACTTATCTGACAAAGAGCAAAAATATACTGTAAATGGACACTGTTCAACTGCATGATACAGAGGAAGATAAGTTGAGGTTCCAAAGAAAGAGAGTAAGAGAAAAAGAAGTGAAGACTGGTCAGGAAGTGGGACCTGAACTGGGGCTTTACATGGAGGGTGGAGGGTGGAGGGTGGACAGGCATGGATGATAGACAGAGCGGAACAACTCCTGGATGGATGAGAGACAATAAAGTGGCTGTGACACATTGCAATATTAATACATACCGAGACTGAATTGCGGGTAATGCTCATAAATCTAACTGCAATTAGTACAGGTTTCTGGATTAGGAAGGACATGAAAAGGAAAGCAGAGGGTTAGAATGTACATGTCATTGCCCCATTAAAAGAGGTTTAATCTTTCAATGGACTGAATTTATCCGACTTCTGCAGCATCAGTTAAAAAAAAATTAAAGAAAGCACAGCTTGTCTAGCTGCTTTGAAAAGTAGCTTTCGAGTAAAAGGTCTCTTCCCTTTCTTCTTGGATGGGCACTACCAAGTCGGGCCTTCTAGGACTGAGCTCCTGAAAATTCAGACTGCTAGAAAGGGTTTCACTTTTAAATGGGTTTCTGTTTTCTTTTTCCAGGGGAAAGATTTAAATAGTGTCCTACAATTAATTTTACTTAATACCTGTATCGCCTGGATAAAGTCTATGTTTATGCTTGTTTTAAGAGAAGACCCTTCACTAATTTAATCAAATGACATATTTGTTAGGATTTATTCTGTGCCAGGGAGTTTAAGTACTAAACAAAGAAACAGAGTTATTTTAATGTTAATCTAAGTATAAATCATGAAGATATGAAGTATTGCTGGGTCCCTGGAAAAGCATGCACATGATGACAGGGAAGCCTGCTTCTCTTTAGAGATTTACTGGGGATTTGACTGAGTCTTTATGACTACAATTTTGTTTTACAATTGAGGGAAAGGGCAGCAAATGATTAAACTTCAATGTAGCAGTTTTACAGTTATCCAGACCTTATTGATTGTTGATCAGTAAGAACCAAAGTTGTCTATATGTAGGTCAATGGTTACAAAGGAAGATATTAAACAGAAAAGTGGGCAAATGGAGAAAATAAATGATCATTTTGGTAAGGCTTTTCTCAAAACCTAACAATAAACCCTTGAAAACTCTTTATTTGATAACGATAGACTCATAAGATGGAATTCCATTTCCTTAGGAATCACATTCTTGCATATGATTAAGTTCTCTACATTGCAGTATTGGCAGGAACATCAAAGGTGACATGGTTGAGGGTGAGAACAGATGGTGGAAGGAAGTAGAGAAAAAGTTAGAATGGGTCAAATTTTCATAGAAAGGACAGGAAAAGAAAACAGGACAGATTATTAAGCCACCAACATCTTATCCAAACACTTGATTTAAAAAAAATTCTACACATTTATCGGCATATATTTTGTACATATAACTACAGACGGCTAAAAGATCAAACATGAAGCATCCACAGTACCCTGAGATAAAATGGTTTCTTTTTACTCATTCCATGTGAAAAAGATTTCGAGAATAATCTCTCTTTACACCATAAATGCATACTTAAAGCCTTAGGAAGGCTGCGATTTTCCCCTATGATCCACATCTTGCATCTTACCATTGATCTACGAATCAGCGACAGCCTGGTCTTTGCTTTATTCTCAGCAAATTCCAGGCTACTGATGTCTTTGAGACGAGCCTTGTATTTATTCATCTGTTCCACAACAATCAGCTCCACACAGCTGAAACAGGAAGAAAAAGAAATGAGTCAAATAAAGTATAGCCCCCACAGACTTTTCAGCTAAATGTGGTAGATGGTTGGAGGATGAAAGAAAAATCAACATTCCTTATCTTATGAGCTCCAAGATAAGGTTTATATAACGGTGGCTCACAATTTTGGCTGCACTTTATGATCCATTTGAGAAGCAATTATAAGTTGCAATGCCCAGACCACACCCTAGACCAATTAAATTAGACTCTCTGGGGATAGGACACAAACACCAGGATTTTTTTAAAGCTCCTTTTGCAGCCATGGTTAGGAACCATCACTCTAGATGGAAAACAGAGTTCCGTTAAAAATTAAGGCTAAAGTGAAATATAGGAATACTAAAGTACTAAGGCCAAAAGGATTCAGAGTCAGTTATACTAGATTATAGGAAGATACAAAGTGTATGTATTTTGGTAAATGGAATTTTAAAATACTTTTAGAGACTATAAGCTTTCCTGAAGAAAAGCTAAATTTAAAAAGACCCTTCAAAACAAATGATGAATAGAATTTAAAGAATTTAAAGAAATTTTTTCATTTTCAGCATAAGAAAACCGAAAGGTTGAGGTGGTTGAGCTCAGGGCATGATCCCAGAGTCCTGGGATCGAGTCCCACATCGGGCTCCCCTTGGGGAGCCTGTTTCTCCCTCAGCCTATGTCTCTGTGTCTCTCATGAATAAATAAATAAAATTAAAAAAAAAAAGAAAAGAAAACCCTGTGGTGTCTAGCAAATTTCTTAAAAACATCTGAATTTATGAACTCATTCACTATGTTTGCCATCTGGATAAAAAGGCTACATGGACTCAGAAATCCCTGGGGTCTTGAGGAGGTAATAGTAACCGGCCTTACGTGGTGGTCTTACTGATATCCTGCACGCTTTGTAGTGGGTCAATGGTGTCAGGGCATCGAAGAATGCAGGGGGCAAATACAATGGCCAAAGCATTAGCAGACATTCGATTAGTTTCTTCCTGTAGAGCAATCCTAAGGAATAAAAAAGACAAGTAAAATGGTGATTAAAAGGGAAAATGGTAAGGACTTAAACAAACAAAAGACATGAAAGAAAGAAGATGTATGACATCAACCGCAGTGTACTTGTACGATATTTGTATCAGTTTAAAGGAGACACTTGTAGACTTTTCTGCCTCTAGAAAATGCACTTTCACTCTGCTCCTTACTTGAAGCAATATAGGCCAACAGGTAGCTTATCAAGGGAAATTTCTGACCCACTGCCATACACCTGATGAACATACCTGAAGAATGCAAAGTAGAGACTTCAAGGTATTCTCAGACAGTCGTATTAGAAATTCATCTATCATTTATCTAGTATTTACCAGATATTTATCTAATCAAAATAAAGATGGTATTTATATTCAGAGAAAAGAGATCATTCCTGAAGTCTCTTTGGACAATCAATTCTCGAGGACTATCTAAACCCACCTCCTATGAATTAGGTTATATCAGGATATATATACCTCCTTTCTACCTTCTAGTTCAGGAAGAAGGCAACAGGCTAGACTACACAGTACCACTATGAGACTGAAGTTGTTATATGGCTCAAATAAGGTAGAGAATTCCTTGCCCTGCAGTCCAACTCAGTTGAGGATTTCTGCTCCAAGGAATTATAAAGCACCTGCTTGAGGTACTGACTTTATAAATAGGAAAAAGAAGATCTGTCAGTTTTCCAAATGAAGGAGTTCCTCACTTACTGAAAAGAAAAAAAAAAACAACTATTACACATTGCCTTGCTCCTTGAAATTACCTGACTAAATGAAAGATGAGGCGTTCCAGCGTATTGAGATGAGTTCGGGAGAGCTGGTCAATCACAGAGTATACACCACGGATGGTTTCTTTCCTCTCCTGAAGGCCTAAAAAGGGTAAGGACAGCCAGTAAGACTGAATATTCCCTTATATGCTATATCTTCCTCCTGAACAGATAATAGGTAGCAGGGGAGCCTGGCTCTAAATTTTAAAGTTTTAGGAGAGGCAGTTTTACCTGTATCGCAGGAAAAGAGCAGCTCACAGTTACCACACCAATTTTCCTTTGCTTGAGTTCTAAATTCACTAAACAGTCTCCTGAGTTTTAATCTATATCCTAGAAATCCTTATTAGAGCAAGGGGAAAGAGATGCCCTAATTTTTTTTTTAGGCATTTTGTAGCAGACTGATTCCCTATCAAAATTAATTGCCATGTAATTTATAAATCGGTCTTAGGGGAATCTGAGGAGTCATTTGTCAGGGCCTACACACTTCTAGGCAGGCCTTCAGCAACATCCTACACATCTAAAACTAAACTCCATCACCTGGTAGGCTTGGCATAAAACAGACAGCAGAGTTCTTGCCTGGATTCACAATTTAAATGAATATAAGCCAGCCCTTAAATATATTTAGTCCTTTAATTTATTTATAGTCTTTAGCCTGTGCTTACCCATAGCTCGAAGAAATTCCTCATAGAGTTCAAAGGTCATGAGTGGATTGGGCAAATCGCGAAGCCATTGTTTAAATACACTTGCAATGACATGTATGTTATAGTCATCCAGGTTTACACTCTCAGCATCTATTTAGAGACAAGAGTTAGACAACAAAGCCAAAACGTGCAAAGAGATTCAAATAACTCACTTTAGAAACGATCAGCACCAAAAGAAGGCTTCATGTTTTTAATCAAACCAGTATCTTCTACGATCTAATTCCATGGTTTGGAATAGACTTCTAATTGTGGTAAAGAAACAGCTTTTAGTTTATTTGTTTTCTAAATCTCTTGTAGACTGATAGATACATAAAATAAAAGATCATATGCTTTCATGTTAAAGAACTGTTAAATACAGCTATAAATGTTTCTAAATGTTTGCTCTCAATTTCTGTACTTAAATTGTGGATTGTTCTATCAGCCACACTTTGAGTAGCAATGTTTTAGATGGCAGGTGGGAAAAAAGCCCAGAGGACATTTTCTGAGAGTAAGGCTAATTTTAAGTCATCTTTAAAGGTGAAAGGACATAAGTGAACATAGGAAATGTAAAGAACCCACCCGTACTCTGTTTCACTTATAAACTCCCAATGTTATACAAAAGAAATGACTGGGAGGATATAGGATAAATGATTTTTCACCTGTGCTGACCCAAGGTACAAGGTCGGCAGCTGCCTTTAAACTAACAAAGATGGCGTCTCTGGTAGGCAGAACATCCTGCTTGACTTTTACCAGGCATTTTCTGTTATTATTTCCATACTGACCAATCTCTCCCTGATTTGCTCATTTAAAAACAAAAAAACAAAACAAAAAAACTAGAAAGAAAAAGCACGTGGGTAGGTTCTTGGAGACAGAGACAAGTTTTGTATCAAAGTGTGTTTCAAAACAATCTATTCCTTCTCTAAAGTGGTAAAGAGTAGAAGTTTACAATGAAACCAAAGTCAAACTCCTGTATATGTATTCCAGGGCTGAGGCTATAGCTAGCTCTACACAGGTACATGTTCAATCCACTAATTAACTATGTCATGAATGTAGGAAGGTGAGAACATGCATCAGAAAGACACTTGGGGGACACCTGAGTGGCTCTGCAGTTGAGCATCTGCCTTCGGCTCAGGATATGATCCTGGGATCCCGGGATCAAGTCCTACATCGGGCTCCCTACAGGGAGCCTGTTTCTCTCTCTGCCTATGTCTCTGCCTCTCTCTCTCTCTGTCTCTCATGAATAAATAAAATCTTTTAAAAAACAAAATATCAGCACACTGCTCATCATCATCAACAGACCATCATTTAATTTCCCTGAATCTAAAATTTCTTGTTAATTACAGATATCATGACTTCACTCAATAGTTAAGATTTTAGTTTATTTTTTAAGATTTTATTTACTTGAGAGAGAGAAAGAGAGCATGAGCAGGGGGAAAGGCAGAGAGAGAGGGAGAAGCAGATTCCCCACTGAGCAGGGAGCCCAATGCAGGGCTCAATCCCAGGATCCTGCAATCCTGACTTGAGCCAAAGGCAGACACTTATAAACCCACTGAGCCACCCAGGTGCCCATAAGATTTTAAATGCCAGCTGTGTGAAGTACCTAATAGTGCCTTGTATAAATGACACACTCAGTATGCATTTGCTGAACTGACCACAGAAAAATAAGACTTTTACAAAGCCACAAAATGATTTAACAAGCACCACAGAAAAGACTGCATTCTTCTGGCTGCAAGAAAAAGATCAACATGTAATGAAAAGTTAAAAAGTATGAAATGACCTACTTAAATAAAAGCAGTTGGTCTTGATTTAGAGAGCGCTATCTTACCTGTATCTAGACCTTGTCGAAGCTCCTTAATTTTATTAGTTGAACCAGACTTTCGGTAAATACCTTCTGTGTACAGTCCATGCATTTCAATGTAGTTTATGAGCTTTTCTACCACTAAAGGAACAGTGCGTTCTTCACTGGTCAAACGGGACAATTCAACCCCAAATTGTCGAGATGACAGCTCTGGATCATACTAAATGGAAGATAAATTTTTGTTTACAAACATATTCAAACATCTTTAAACATGTTTAACCAGTTATTTAAGAGGAACTACTTTTCATTTCCCTGAAGTTTCATGAGCATAGCTTTAAGAGTTGGAAGGAAAGGGGAATTAATGGTTAACACTGATGGTATATATCAAGTCAGGTATTTCATATTTGCAATAGAAATATCACTTTTCTACCTCACAGGGTTATTATAAAGATTAAGTAACTGATGAACAAAAATAGTACAGTATCTGATATATGACAAATGCTCAATAAACTGGTAAAGAAATAACGCTCATGGGCAGCCCCAGTGGCGCAGCGGTTTAGTGCCGCCTGCGGCCTGGGGCGTGATCCTGGAGACCGGGGATCGAGTCCCATGTCGGGCTCCCTGCATGGAGCCTGCTTCTCCCTCTGCCTGTGTCTCTGCCTCTATGAATAAATAAATAAATAAATAAATAAATAAATAAATAAATAATAAATAAATAAATAAATAAATAAATAAATAAATAAATAAATACATAAATAAATAAAATCTTAAAAAAAAAAGAAAGAATGCTCGTTGCAATGATTAAAACAAAATAAACTTTAGCCAAACTTCTTGCTCTTACTTTGACACAAACATGTATACATACACACATATATAATTTATTTAAATGGCCATCCCCAAAGCATTAGGAATGTTAATAAAGATCTGTGAAAGCAAAAAAATAAAATACTTCAGGGTATTAAACAAAAACTTTAAAATCATTTGATTTGAAACCAACTAATTTAAAGCAAACATGCTAAAAAAGTCTATTTCTTGAAATTAAGAGAAAAATTAATTTCACTATTTTCAACTAAAAAAATTCTGAGTTTTCTAACTTACTTCACAGTTAGCATTATACCTTCTAGACCCATCCATGTTGTTGCAAGTGGCAAGATTCATTTTTTATGGCTGAGTAACATTCCATTGTGTATATACATCACATATTTACTCATTCATCTATTGATGGACACTTGGCTCGCTTCTATAATTTGGCTATTATAAATACTGCTGCAATAAACATACAAGCGCATATATCTTTTTGAATTACTATTTTCATATTCATTTGGTAAATACAAAGTAGTGAAATACAAGATCATGTGGTAACTTTATTTTTAGCTTTTTGAGGAACCTCCATACTGTTTTCCACAGTGGCTACACCAGTTTGCATTCCAACCAACACTGCATGAGGGTTCCTTCTATCCACGTCCTCGCCAACACTTACTTCTTGTGTTTTTGAGTTTTAGCCACTTTGATAGGAGTGAGATATCTCACTATGTGGTTTAGATTTGCATTTCCCTAATAGTGAGTGGTGCTGAGCATCTTTTTCTATGTCTGATGGCCATCTGCATGTCTTCTTTGAAGAAATATCTGTTTATGTCTTCTGTCCATTTTTAAATTGGATTTTTTTTCGTGTTGAGTTGTGTAAGTTCTGTTTGTATTTTGGATATTAACTCTACTAAATATTTCATTTGCAAATAATCTTCTATTCAGTAGGCTGTCTTTTAGTTTTGTTGACTGTTTTCTTTGTTGTGCAAAAGCTTTTTATTTCATTATTGCTTTTGTTTCCCTTGCTTCAGATGACATATCTAGAAAAATGCTGCTATAGCCAGTATCAGAGACGTTATTGCCAGTGTTCTAGGATTTTAATGGTTTCATGTCTCACATTTAAGTCTTTCATTCCATCAGAGTTTATTTTTGTGTGTGCTGAAAAAGTGATCCACCTTCATTCTTCTGCATACAACTGTCTAGTTTTCCCAACACCAATTCTTAAAGACACTTGTAAATTCTCGCTCTCCTTTGTCATAGATTCATTGAACTACTGTGGATTTATTTCTGGGCTTTTGATCCTATTCCATTGATCTATGTGTCTATTTTTGTGCCAGAACCACAGTATTTTGATTACTAGAGCTGTGTCACATATCTTGAAATCTGGAATTGTGACACTTCCAGTTTTATTTTTCTTTTCAAAACTGCTTGGCTAGTCGAGGTCTTTTGTGGTTCCATACAAATTTTAAAATGATTTGTCCTAGTCCTTTGAAAACTGCTACTGGTATTTTGAGAGAGATTGCAATAAATCTGTAGACTGCTTTGGGTAGAATGGACATTTTAATGATATTCGTTCTTGCAATCCATGAGCGTAGAATATCTTTCCATTTGTTTGTCATCTCCAATTTCTTTTTCATCAGTGTTTTTATAGGTCTACAGAGTATGGGACTTTCACTTCCTTGGTTATTTTATTATTTTTGGTGCAATTGTAAATGGGATTTTTTTTTTCTCCATTTGGCAGTAAAATTATATACTCAGTATTTTTATTTTTATTTCAATTTTTAAAATTATTTTTTATTTTTTAAAAGATTTTATTTATTTATTCATGAGAGACACACAGAGAGAGAAAGAGAGGCAGAGACACAGGCAGAGGGAGAAGCAGGCTGCATGCAAGGAGCCTGATGTGGGACTCGATCCCAGGTCTCCAGGATCACACCCTGAGCTGTAGGCGGCACTAAACCGCTGCGCCACCCGGGCTGCCCTCAATTTTTTAATTTAAATTCTAGTTAGTTAATCTATATGGTAAAATTTTTTTCAGGTGTCGAATTTAGTGATTAATCACTTACATATAATGCCCAGTGCTCACCGCAAGTGTCCTCCTTCATACCCATCACCCATTAGCCCATTCCCTGCTTACCTCCCTAAAGGGATTGTTTTCTTAATTTCCCTTCTGCTACTTCAATCAGTAAATAGAAACACAACAGATTTCTGTATACTGATTTTGTATTCTGCAACTTTATTGAATTCATTTATCAGTTCTAGCACTTTTTTGGTGGAGTTGTTAGATTTTCTATTAATTATATTATCAAGTCGTCTGCAAATAGTGAAAGTTTTACTTCTGCAAATAGTGAAAGTTTTACTTCTCCCTTACCGATTTCAATGCCTTTTATTTCTGTTTTTGTCTGATTGCTGTGGCTAGGACTTCCAATACTATGTTGAATAAAAGTGGTGAGAGTGGACATTCTTGTCTTGTTCCTGACCTTAGAGAAAAAGCTCTGTTTTTTTCCCATTGAGTATAATGTTAGTTATGGGTTTTTCATATACAGTCTTTATTATATTGAGGTATGTACTTCTAAACCTACTTTATTGAAGGCTTTTATCATGAATGGATGGTTTACTTTGTCAAATGCTTTTTTCTGCATCTATTGCAATGATCATATGGTTTTTATACTTTCTCTTGCTGATGTGATATATCACATTGATTTCAAATTTGAACCAACCCTACTTGATCATGGTGAATGATTTTTTTTAATGCATTGCTGAATGAATTCATTTTCCTGATATTTTGTTGAGGATTTCTGCATCTATATTTATCAGAGATATTGTAGTTCCCTTTTTCTATACTGCCTTTATCTGGTTTTGATATCCAGATAATGCTGGCCTCACAGAATGAATGTGAAGGCTTTCCTCCTCCTCCTTGTTGAGAGTAGTTTGAGAAAAATATGTATTAGTTATTCTTTAGATGTTTGGTAGATTTCACCTGTGAAGCTGTCTGGTCCTGGATTTTTGTTTGTTGGAAGTTTTTTTGTTTGTTTGTTTTTGTTTTTTTTTTTTAACTACTGATTCAATTTTATTGCTGGTAATTGGTCTGTTCAAATTTTCTATTTCTTCCTGATTTAGTTTTGGGAGGCCATACATTTCTAGGAATTTATCCATTTCTTCTAGGTTGCCCAATTTTTCATAATACTCTTTTAAAATCCTGTATATTTCTGTGTTGTCAGTGGTTATTTCTTCTCTCTTATTTCTGATTTTGAGTCCTTTTTAATTTTTTTTTTTATGAGTCTGGCTAAACACGTATCATTTTGTTGATCTTTTCAAGGAACCAGCTCCTGGCTTCACTGATGTGTTCTACTGCTTTTTTAGTTTCTATTTCATTTATTTTTGCTATAATCTATCTTCCTTCCTTCCTACTAGTTTAGGGTTTTGTTGTTCTTTTTTAGCTCTTTTAGGTATAAGGGCAGGTTATTTGAGATGTTTCTTGCCTCTTGAAGTAGTCCTGTACTACTCTAAAACTTCCTTCTTAGAACAGCTTTTGCTGATCCTAAAGATTTTGGACTGTTTCATTTTCATTTATCCCCACGTGTTTTTTAAAATTTCTTCTTTGATTTCTTGGTTGACCCATTCTTGGTTGACACATTCATTCTGTGAGGCCAGCATTATCTGGATATCAAAACCAGATAAAGGCAGTATAGAAAAAGGGAACTACAATATCTCTGATAAATATAGATGCAGAAATCCTCAACAAAATATCAGGAAAATGAATTCATTCAGCAATGCATTAAAAAAAAATCATTCACCATGATCAAGTAGGGTTGGTTCAAATTTGAAATCAATGTGATATATCACATCAGCAAGAGAAAGTATAAAAACCATATGATCATTGCAATAGATGCAGAAAAAAGCATTTGACAAAGTATACCATCCGTTCATGATAAAAGCCTTCAATAAAGTAGGTTTAGAAGTACATACCTCAATATAATAAAGACTGTATGAATGACCCATACATGGGTTTAGTAGCATGTTACTGAACCTCCATGTATTATTTGTGGTCTTTCCAGATTTTTTCTTGTTGTTGATTACTAGTTTTATATTGCTGTGGTCAGAAAAGACACACAGTATGACTTCAATCTTTTCTAATTTGTTGAGACTTATTTTGTGATCTAATACGTGATCTAGGGGATCCCTGGGTGGTGCAGCGGTTTGGTGCCTGCCTTTGGCCCAGGGCGCGATCCTGGAAACCCAGGATCGAATCCCACGTTGGGCTCCCGGTGCGTGGAGCCTGCTTCTCCCTCTGCCTGTGTCTCTGCCTCTCTCTCTCTCTCTCTCTCTCCCTGTGTGACTATCATAAATAAATAAAAATTTAAAAAAAAAGAATTTAATATGTGATCTATTCTGCAGAATGTTCCATGTGCAAATGTGCAATGAAAAAAATGTATATCTGTTATTTTGGGATGGACTGTTCTGTACATATCTTTTAGATTCCTCTGGTCCAATGTTTCATTCAAAGTCACAATTTCCATATTGATTTTCTGTTTGTATGACCTATTCATTAATGTAATGGGTTATTAAAGTCCCTTACTATTATTGTATTACTAACAATTACTAATGTTAGTTATTAGCTGCTTTATGTATTTGGGTGCTCCCATGTTGGGTGCATAAATATTTACAATTTTATCTTCTGGCTGGATTGTTCCTTTTATGAGTACATAATATTCTTCTTTGTCTGTTAATAGTCTTTGTTTTATTTTTATGTTTTTACTTATTAATTTTTTTTTTTAGTAATCTCTATATCCAAATGGGGTTTGAACTCATGACCTGAGATCAAGAGTTGCATGCTCCTCTGACAGAGCCAGCCAGATGCCCCTAACAGTATTTGTTTTAAAGTGCATTTTGGGGGATCCTTGGGTGGCTCAGCGGTTTAGCATCACCTTTGGCCCAGGGCGTGATCCTGGAGTCTCGGATGGAGTCTCGGGATCGAGTCCCGCATCAGGCTTCCAGCATGGAGCCTGCTTCTCCCTCTGCCTGTGTCTCTGCCCCCCCGCCCCCGTGTCTCTCATGAATAAATAAAATCTTAAAAAAATAATAAATTCTATTTTGTCCAATATCAACTATTGCTAACCTGGCTTTCTTTTCACTTCCATTTGCATAATAAATGCCTTTCTACCCTTTCACTTTCAATCTGCAGGTGTCTTTAAGTTGGAAATGAGTCTGTTGTAGGGAGCATTCACATGGGACCTTTTTTTTTAATCCATTCTGTCACCGGATGATTTTTGATTGGAGCATTTATAGTCAATTTGCATTCTAAGTTAATATTGATAGGTAGGTATTTGCTGTCATTCTGTTACTTGTTTTATGGTTGTTTTTATAGTTCTTTTCTTCTCTTGCTCTCTTCTCTCAGTTTGCTAGCCTTCTTTAGTGATATACTTGTATTCTTTTCACTTTACTTTTTGCATATTAATTACTGGTTTATAATTTGTGGTTACCATTAGGTTTTATAAATAACATCTTATGCATTTAGCAGTCTATATTAAATTGGTAGTCACTGAAACTTAACCCCATTCTTTACTCATCACTACTCCCCGTGTTTTACGTATATGACCATGTTTTAGGTCACATTTTACATCTTTTATTTTGTCAGTCCCTTGACTGATTTTTATAGGTATGCTAATTTTTACTGCTTTCATGCTATTTTCTTATTCCTCCTACTTATGGTCTTTCCTTTTCAGTGAGAGTCCCCTTTTAAGTAGGGCTACTTTAGTGGTGATGAATTCCTTTAACTTTTGTTTGTCTGGGAAATTCTTTATCTTTCCTTTTATTCCAATTCATAATTGGCTGGATAGAGTATTCTTGGTTGCAGTTTTTTTTTTCTTTCAGTTTTCAATGTATCATATGCCACTCCATTCTGGCCTTCAAAGTTTCTACTGAAAAATCAGCTGTGAGCCATAATGGGTTTCCTTTATTTTTTCCATCTCTTTTCTCTTGCCTTTTTTTTTTTTTTTTAAAGATTTTATTTGACACAGAGAGAGAGAAATGAGAGGAGAGAGCACATAAGCAAGGGAAGTAGCAGGCAGAACAAAAGGGAGAAACAGGCTTCCTGCAGAGCAGGGAGCCCAATGCGGAGTTTGATCCCTGGACCCTGGGATCATGACTTGGGTTGAATATAGATACTTAACTGACTGAGCTACCCAGGCACCCATCACTGACTGCCTTTAATATTATCTCTTTATCAATATTTTTGGCCATTTAAGTTACTGTCTTCATGTGGACCTCCTAAGGTTGATTTTGTTGGGGCGTCTCTGTGCTTCCTGGATCTGGATTTGTTTCCCTCTCCATATTAGGGAAGTTTTCAGCTGTTATTTCTTCAAATAAATTTTCTGCCCCTTTTCTCGCTCTTCTCTTTATGGGGTCCCTATTGTGTGAATGCTATTATACTTGATGGTGTTCTTGAGTTCCCTTAGTCTATTTGCATTTATTATTATTATTATTTTTCTCTCCCCTGTTCAGTTTGATTACTTTCCATGACTGTCCTCCAGGATGCTGATCTGTTCTGTTTCCTCGAATCTACCATTTATTCTATCTAACGTATTTTTAATTTCAGTTACTATGTTCTTAATCTCTGATTGGTTATTTTTCACATTTTCATTTGAGGATCTCAGTGAGGTCTTCCCCTCTTATCTTAAATCCAGTGAGTAGGGATCCCTGGGTGGCACAGTGGTTTAGCGCCTGCCTTTGGCCCAGGGCGCGATCCTGGAGACCCAGGATCGAATCCCACGTCGGGCTCCCGGTGCATGGAGCCTGCTTCTCCATCTGCCTGTGTCTCTGCCTCTCTCTGTCTCTCTGTGACTATCGGAAATAAATAAAAATTAAAAAAAAATCCAGTGGGTATTTTTATGACTTATTACTTCAAATTTTCTATCAGGCATATTACTTATCTCTGTTCTCTTGCTGTGATCTTGTCCTATTCTTTCATTTGGGACATATTCCTCTGTCTCCTAATTTTGCCTAACTCTCTGTGTCTGCTCCTATGTGTTAGGAAAGTCAGCTACATCTCCTGCTCTTGAAAGTGGTAGCTTTATAAAACAGAGGTCCTATAATGGCTTAGAGTGCAATGTCTCCTGTTCACCAGAACCTGGTGCTTCAGGGGTATTATCTCCTATGTGTTTTGCATGCACCCTGCGAACATGATTGAGCCATGTTTGCCTTCAGTCCAGTTATCTACAATGGCTTTCTCTGCCTGTTGAGGGCAGGTTTTGGTCCCTATATTGTTCGTGGGCCAGTCTGGGGCCACCATGGGCTTGAATTGAATCAGACCAGGGGCTTGCCAGAGATGCAGTAGCACTAAATTATAGGATGCTTTCCCTGTGTTGTCCCCCGAGAAGCTTTTGTTTGTGGGGGGCCTGCAATTGTACTGGTGTGCATGGTTATATTTCACTCTCTCTGGAGCAGGAATCACTTTGGAGTGGTGCTGGTTCCTGTCATGGCCACTTGCATACTGTCAGGCTCATGGTACAACTTTTGATGGGCTCTGGCCAACGGTGTATTGGAGGGGGGCATTTCCACAGGAGAACATGGAGGCAGGTACACTGTTAGTAAGCTAGGTGGAAAGAGTTCTTGCAGCACTAGCTCTCGTAGGTGCCCATGTTTCTAGGCTTGGGGACAGGGAAGGAAATGGCACTCACCAACTCTTCTGTTCTTGGAGAAGTCCCCCAAAGAGCCCTGCCTCTCCAGCACATGCTCTGAGATTAGGAAATCTCCTTTCTATATTCCCTGGGCATTTTTCAAACTACTGCTTCTATGCTGTATCTCAGCAGGGCCATTGGTTATTTTGTCTCTTTAAATGTGAGGGCTCCACCTTCCCAGTTCCCCCAAAGCCAAGTCACTGTTTTCTAAATTTCCAGGGTTAAACCCCACTGACTGTTAGGTCCCTCTGGTTTTCAAAACCAAATGCTATGAGGATTGATTTTTCCCATGTGAGTACCCCAAGTCTAGGGTGCCTGGTGTGGCGTCTGATCCTCTCCCCTCTATATGCTGTATAGTCCTTTCCTCCCACACAGTCCTGTGGGTCCATTTAGCTCCCACCACATGTCCTCTCTGTCTATCCTCTTCGATCAGCCTCTTCTCTACATTTAGCTGTGGAGAACCTGTTCTGCCAATCTTTGGGTCATTTTTCTGAGTTATTTACACTGATGAGGGTGTTACCTAGCTGTATTCAGGGTTGTATTCAGGGGACAAGGAGAGTTTAGTATCTTCCTACTCTGCCATCTTCCCAGGAAGTCGTATCACTTGATTTTTGAATGATAAACAACTTGGTATTCATAGAATAAAAGCCAACTTTATCACAAGGTATTTTTCCCCATTTTTTTTCCATTAGCACAGATTCAGTGTACTAAGATTTTAAGACCTATATATCTGAAAATACTGAGAGTACAGTTTTTGACCAGAGTGAAATTAAGTTCTAAATCAACATAAGGATAACTAGACAACTAGACAATATATCTATGCTGTGATGTAGAGTGACCTACAATTTTCTTTTATTGTAATATCCTCCTTCATGTTTGACTTCAAGGTTTCACTATCTTCTTAAGTCAATTTGAGGGGAAAAAAGTTATGACATATTTACTCCTTTACCATTCTTTGGCAGAGTTTATAGAAAATTGACATTGCTTCTTTTTTAATTACTGGGAGGTAGTCAATGATCAAACTATCAGGCCTGAAATTTCTTTGTGGGGAGATTTTCAATTGCTGACTATTTTAATTGATATGATTCTTCAGATTTTCTATTTATTCTTAGTTTAGCTAAATTGCGTTTTGGTGGGAATTTACCTACTAATATAAATCCTCAAATTTGTAAGTATCAGCAGAGTATCCATTAATAGCCTTTAACTACTTTTTAATATATACAGTATCTGCACTGATAAATGAATTTTTTATGATGATAATGTTTTTTTAGAAGTTCTTTTTATTGATCACTCTTGCTAACAGCTTATCTACTGTTTTAGTCTTTTCAATGAGCTAAAATTTGGCTTTCTAGATTTTTATCTTGTAACAAATGCTCTTGATTTCATTTATTTCTCTTTATTATCTTCCTTCTACTGCCCTTTGGATTAAATTTGCTGAGGTTATTTTTCAGAAATAGAAGTTCCATTTCTGTCTTTGTATACTTTCTAATTGCATACATTTAAAATAGCTGTAAGTAGTCTTCTAATCATAACTTTCGATATACCTACACTTTTGTACCTTGTCATATTTTATCATTCAGTTCAAAATATCTTTTAATTATAATTTATAAGAATATTGTTTTATTTCCAAGTACTTGAGTATTGATTATCTAGTTATCTTTATGTTGATTTAGAACTTAATTTCACTCTGGTCAAAAACTGTACTCTCGGTATTTTCAAACCTCTGAAACTTGTAGGGACTTGCTTTATGACCCAACATATGATCAATTTTCTCAAATGTTCCATGTGCACTTTCAAGTGCACAAGACTGTATGCAGGCAGCTGTAGAATGCAGGGTTCAATACATACCAACTAATTCAAGTTTTTTCATCTTGTTTTTCATATCATTTACATTCTTACTAAATTTTATCATGTTAGGTATTGAAGCAATAATATCAAGACTCTTCTGAAGTTAGAATTTTTATATCTCCCTGACAAGTTGACCATTTTATCATTATGAAACACCTTTATATGAAGTAATGTTTCTTGCCCTACAATACACTTTAATATTAGTATAGCAATATCACCTTTCTTTGGTTAGTCTTTGCATGTTATAGCTATCCTTTCGCTTATAACTTTTCTGTAACTTTATAGTTAAGTATGTTGCTTGTTAACAGCATATCATCAAGAATTTTTGGTTGGCTTTAACCTTGTCTTTTAACTGGAAGCACCTTGCCTATTAACAAAGTAATCACCAATATATTTGGACTTGTACCTGCCAATCTACATATTTTCATTTCTGACCTAATTTATGCTTATTTCTCTCATTTCTTGTCTTTGTTTAGAATGATCAAAAATTTTTTTTGTTTTTCCATTCTCCCATCTTTATTAGCTTTTAAAATATATATTCATTTGCTATTCTCTTAGTGGTTAAAGACTATAACAAATACCCGTAACATATTTAAGTCTAACGTATTTTTAACACCTTAGCCACTTCTCTAATAACCCAGGGACTTTAGAATAGTTTAACTCCATTTACCCAACTAACTTTTGTGTTGTTGTTGTTGTTGTCAGGCATTTTAATTCTATATCCAGTCGGCCTTTAAAAAATGTGGGAATTAAGGGCACCAATTCCCTGCACAGTCAAAAATCTGCATGTAACTTTTTAGTCCTCAAAAATATAACTACTAATAGCCTATTGCTGACTGGAAACCTTACTGATAATGATAACATAAACAGTCGATTAACACACTTTTGTATGTTATATGTATTATATACTGTATTCTTACAATGAAGTAAGCTAAAGAAAATGTTATTAAGAAAGTCATAAGGAAAATACATTTACAGAACTGTATTTATCAAAAAAAATCCATGTAAGTAGACTCATGTAATTCAAACCTCAGTAGTTCAAGGGTCAACTCTAAATTTTAAGTGTCACAAGACATTATTATTATGTTTATAGTCAATATTCATTTAGATTTACAAGTATTATTTATTCTTTGCATTTCTCTTCATTCTTTTCTACATTTCTGTTTCCGTCCAAGATCATGTTCCTTCTGCCTAGAGTACCTACTTAGTATTTCTTTTAGTGCAGGTCTGCTGGTGACAGATTTTTGAGTCTCTGTCTGGAAATGTCTTCAAATCATTTTCACTTTTGAAGGCTACTGTCATAGGGTACAGAATTCTGAGTTAGCTTTATTTTCTTATACCACTTAAAATATGCCAGGACACTGTCTTTTGACTTCCATCGTTTCTGTTGAGAAGGCAGTTGTCAGTCTTTCTCACTACTCTGTTAGCAATGTTTCTCCCCACTCTGATTGCTTTTAAGAACTTTCGTTTTTCTTTCATTTAGAGCACTGTGCATCTGTTGTGGCTTTCTTTGTATTTATCCCACTTTAGGTTAAAAAATAGTTTATGAACCTGTGACTTGATGTGTTGGCCATTATCTCTTAAAATGTTGCTTTTCTCTCATTTTCTTTTCTTCCTGGACTCTTTTTTTTTTTTTTAAGATTGTATTTATTCATGAGACACACACACACACACACACACACAGAGAGAGAGAGAGAGAGAGAGAGAGGCAGAGACATAGGCAAAGAGAGAAGCAGGCTCCATGTGGGAAGCCCCATGTGGGACTCAATCCCGGGACCCCAGGATCACGCCGTGGGCCGAAGGCAGACACTCAACCGCTGAGCCACCTAGGTGTCCCTTCCTGGACTCTTATTACACACATTTAAGAACTTTTCATCCCTTCCTGTATGTCTCATGTTTATTTCTGTATTTTCCCATTCACTTTTTGATCTCTGCACTTGAATATTTCTACTGACCTATTTTTCAGTTCACCAATCTTCTCCTCTCTATGACCAATATGCTGCAAAGCCTTTATTTTTTAGAATCTCCATTTGCCCCTGTTTTAAATGTGTATTTTCATTTTCTGATAAAAAAGAATTTTTCTTTTTACCTATTATTTCAACATATTGAAGAATTTTAAGTACATATCTGGTAATTCAGTAACTGAGTCATCCATGAATCTATTGTCTACTTGGTTTTTTTCTCAGTCTCATATCTAATATTATTTAAAATATCTAATATTATATATGAACAAATTAATAAGTGATGTAATCTCTCTTTAAAGAGGGTACATCCTCTGGAGGGTAGCCAAATTAAGGAATGAACCATCTTAATCTAATCATGGACTGCCTCAGAGCTAGTTTTCAGGTTTTATAAAGCCCAGCCTATCAATGATTCACTCCCTTTCCTAGAGTACAGCTCTTCAGAGGTCTCATTTAGAGTGTAGGGTATTCACTAGAGTCTCTCTTTGAAGGTAGATCATTACAACTCCAGTTTTTCTTTCCTTAGCATTGTGAAACTACAGAAAAATCTTTTTTTTATCCAGCTTCTTAGCCTTTTATCCTATGTAGCTTAAGAATTCAGAAAATGCCTTGAAGGAAAAAAACCTCTGAATTTCAGGGTTAAGTCTGGATCATGGTCCCTCAGGTCCTGGCAATCCCAAACTCCACATTTTATCTCCATAGTCCTATTAAATTCATAAAAGTTTTGCTGACTTCCATAACTCTTGAATGTGGCCCTCTACCCTGAACCTTGGTTTCTTGTGCTACAGCTAACATTGACAAATTCCCACTAGGAGAAAAACCTCTCACAGACAGATCCATCACAATTATCTTCTCTCTAGGAGCAACATCCCAAAAGTCCAATCTGATTGGGCAGCTCTCTGATGTGCCAGCAACAATTTTTTCAGATATTCTCAGCATGGATTAGTCTGCCCCAAGCTATTCCATCTTAGCTGGAAGCAAATGTCCCACATTCATTGTATTTTAAGCCTTGAATAAAATTTCACTTTGTACCTTGCCATGATTTGTCAACTAATTTGGAACAGATGCAAATTCTGTACATGGGCTGTATATAATACACACACATACATTTATATTACAGTTCAGATTTGCATAGTATTGTCACAACCATCAATATATGACTAATAAATTTTTTAAATGACTATATATCAATGAAAGCCTGAAATCTTTAAAAAAAATCAATGTTTCCTTGAAGATAAAGTATCATAATACATGTTTAGTATCTTAGATCTCTACATATCCAAGTAGAAATATACAAAAACACCAATGGGCTGCTGGTGGATTTTGCTGTTAATGTTAAAATCTTTAGTTATAGCCGACCACTTTCAAGACAATTCTGAGGAAGACTTATGAGTATTTAATGAAGTAGGCAATCTTTAAAAGCAGTGTTTTAACAAACTATTAGCAGTGAAATCAGTTTAGTAGCTCTTCCAAGTAGTAAAGGTACATATAGTTCCAGGAAAATCCACCCAATTATACAAATATATCTTTCTATATATGTATGCTGGATCACGACACAAAATATATTTCTGTCACTTGTGGTCAAAAAGTTTGAAAACCACTGTTCTATAAAACCATCAAAGAGGACTCGATTTCTTTCACAAGGCAGAGAAGATCAATATATCTGTTACTTATTATTCATAGGTGATAATTTCTTACCTTTTTAGAGCACTTGGCTGTGGTTTTTAGACAGCATTTCTTATGGCAAGCATATTTGCATACTGAAAAACAGGGTAAGAATGCAGCATTTTTAGAAATCTGTACATCAATGACAAGAACTTTAAAATTTTACTTTATTATAAAAACTTTATTTTGGATTAATTTTTTTCTTTAAACATGATACTGCTATAATATCATATACATACTTGGTATGTTGTAAGAATAAAAAAAGGGTTTTAACATATTCTATTTAGAAAAATGAAGTTGAAAAATATGCCTAAAATTTCTAACTTCTGTCTCTGAAAAAGCTTTTGTATGCTCCCACCATATTCCTACAGAATATTTTCTTTCTGGCTTGATTCACAAATTAGTCTTTATGCTCTCCTAATATACTTGCTCCACAATCTGCTCAAATGCCAGAAATACCTATTAAGACTCATTCCAATGGATAAGAAAAGCATCACTGCCAAAGACACTTACTGAAATAAAAACAAGGTACATAGCACATTAAGATAGAAGAGAGGCCTTATAATCTTAGAAAGTTCAGAATAGAGCTCCGAGGAACCAGAACATAAACAGTATCAGTTGTGACTGGGAAGACAAGATAAAGTAAATGTTCAGAAGAGAAATTATTATTCCTTGAGCAGGAGAGAACAAGGTGGCTAGGCAGTTGACAAGTGGGAAGAAGTAGTGAGAGGAGAATATTGAAATATATTTGACCTATGTCATTTTGCTACACCAGCTCTGGCTCCTGGATATAAACACTTATATCCTTGAACTTCTAAAGTACAATGTGGGGTTTTCAAGGCTGAGAGGGAGGCCATATAATTCTGCTGATGAAATCACCAGTATAATCATAGTTAGTTAATTCTATTAAGAAATCAAACCAAGCCCACACAAATCATAAAAAAGCAGATTTCTTACATTTTCAGTTTTTTTAAAGATTTTATTTATTTATTCATGAGAGACCCTAAGAGAGAAGCAGATACATAGGCAGAGGGAAAAGCAGGGTCCGCAGGAAGCCCAATGTGGGACTCAATCCTAGGACCCCGAGATCACACCCTGGGCCAAAGGCAGATGCTCAACTGCTGGGCCACCTAGGTGTCCCACATTTTCAGTTTCAAAACAAAATTGAACCAAACTTACAGGCTTCAGACTAACATTAAACTGTCAAGTTAATAGCAAACTACTTCCTATTTTTCTCTCACTGTTTTTTTTAGACTATTGATAATAAAAAAAAGAAACCACTAATGAATGTCAGAACAAGTGAACATTTCAAGCAATAATGGTGATTTCACTGAGGCAAACATGAGTTTCATTCTTGTCCTACTGCACCAAGCCCTTCCTAACATTTCATTCATTCAATTCTGGTCCACTAGTAAGCAAAACCTCACAGAATTACTGAAAGCACCACAGTAGATGTATGGCATGACAAAAGCATAAGCTAAAGGTCCTCTGTAAGCCAGAACTAAGGTGACCTATAAAAAGTTTCAACTCACATTCTAGGACTTATACATTCTGATAAAAAGATTATAGTAGAAAAAAGCATCTTTTTGGTTATAATCTAATAATTTTTTCATTACTCATCCAACTATCTACCCAGTAAAAACTTACCGAAACTTATAATACCAGCACTGCTAGGCACTAGTGATACAGAAGAAACAATTAAGTTTCTGACCTTACAGAGTATACATTCTAGTGGACAGACTGACAAACAAAACAAACAAATACTTAATATAATTTTGGGTAGTGATAAGCGCTATGACAATTATTAAACTGAGTAAGGGGGACAAAGTGGCATTTTCAACAGCAGAGTAAGGAAAGAGTTCTCTAAGAGGTAACCTTTGAGTCGAGACATAGATTAATTGAAATAGTCAAACATCTGGGAGAAGAGCATTTCAGATAAGGTAAGCCACAAGTACAATGAGCAAACAATATCTAAAATACCTGGTTTGGGTATACAAAGAGTATGGTAAGAGGTGGCTGAAGAATCAAGAAGTGTAAATTACTCCTTTATGTTAAAAGAAGATGTAAGTAAACTTAGAAAACAGAAATATCAAGTGGTTAAAAAAACTCCTCAAAACTTATACTGGGTAATAAACACAGTAACAGTATGATGACAGGGTAGAGGTCTTCCCTCAGAGCAGCTCTTTCTCTGGCTTCAGAGAAACTCAAATTGAGTTCTCAGGTTATTAGATGTGGATAAAAAAACTCTAGAAGAGTGGCTTGGCTGTGAGTTCAGAGAGAGGGGCTTGGACCCTTCTTAGTCACAAGCTTAAAATGGGACCCCTGAAAACCTGGGGAAGTCAGTTCAGGTCTCTGGACTTTATTTTCCGCTTCAAAGAATGGATGTATGGGCATCTAACAAAGTACATGGGTTCTGCCAGATGTGACAAGATTTTAGAGTAAACAGGAGGTTCATGGTGAAATGTCTGGAATTAATGCGATAAAGCTGGATGAAATCCTTTAAAAGAAAAAAAAACATCATTCATACTTACATTTGCAAACAGATGCTCGGTCCATTATCCATATCAAAGAAGAGCAGTACTCACAGTATGTAGGGATGCTATACTGGGTAGCCTTAAAGATGTGACCATTGTGTTCTTCCACCTGAATGAAAAAAATTATAGCTATTTATGTTAAAGCCAATATAGTAAATGCTGCCCTAACATGGTCAGCCAATAGGAAATCCTTCAATCCCTTCCTAAGTATTCTAAGTATTCAATGGACACTTATTCCAGGAATAAACACGATCTTCTGAGAAAATGAATAAAAGCAATACATATGGGTCCTTGTTTTCAAAAACCTAACAATCCGGTAGAGAAACAAGACCAACTTGTATGAATATTAGAAAGCAATGCTACAAACATATGAGAGCGGTCTTATGTGACTCTGAATTTAGCATGTAAAATAATAAAAGCAATGGTTCTCAAATTTTATTTTAGCCTCAAGAGCCTTTTACATTTTTGAAAAGTATTAATGACCTCAAAGAACTTGTTTATGAGTCATACCTATTGATATATACTATATTTGAAATTAAAACTGAAATAAATTTCAAGTATTTATCCAATTCACTTGACATTAACATTAAACATATTACAATGTAACGTGAGTACATTTTCATGAAAAAACAACTATATAGGTTAAATCAAAGTGGTGACAAAAGGATGGGTATTTTACATTTTTGTAAATCTCTTTTATGTCTGGATTAATAAAATAAATTTTCATATCCATTTCTACATTCAGTATGTTGGCACTATGCAGTTTAGTTTGAAATACGTGAAGAAAATCCGCCTTCATACAGATATGAAATTGGAAAATGGACAAGTAATTTAAAAGTCCTTTCAGAAAATAATACAATATCAAAACTCTACAAATGGTAACTTAAAGGTTAACTGAAATATGGAATCTAAAATCACACCAATGAACTCTGCATCATATCTATTGTTCTGGGCTTCATTAAAATGTGCAGTAGCATTAAAAAGATAAAGATAAGCCACAGACTCAAGAGAAAATCTTTGCAAACTGTTTGTCTTCTATCTAGACTTCTATCTGGAATATATGAAGAACTGTTACAACTCAATGAGATGAATACTTGATTTAAAAATGGACAAAAGGGGGGCCTGGGTGGCTCAGTAGGTTAAGCGGCTGCCTTAAGCTCAGGTCATGATTTCAGAGTCCTGGGATGGAGCCCCACATCATAGGGCTCCCTACTCAGCAAGGAGTCTGTTTCTCCCTCTGCCCCTCCCCTGCTCATAGTCTCTCTCTCTCTCTCTCTCTCTTTCTCAAATCTTTTTTTAAAAATTGACAAAACAGTTAACAGTTTATAAAAAAAAAACTACAAATGGCCAATTGACACATGAAAAGATGCTCAAAATTATTAGTCATCTGGGAAACGCATGACGAGATACCACTGCATACCCACTAGAATGGTTATAATTAAAAAGATAACAATATCTGTTGGTAAGGATGCGGAGAGACCAGAACTCTCAGATATTTCAGGTGGAATTGTAAAATGGTGCACTTACTTGGAAAACAGGTAGTTTCTGAAAATGTTAAATACAGAGTTACCATATGACTCAGAAATTCCACTTTTAGGTTTATAATTAGGAGAACTAACTGAAATCTTTGTCTACAGAAAACCTGTATGAGAATGTTCATAGCAGCATTATTCATTATGTCAAAAAAGTAGAAAAGATCCAAATAACCCATCAAATAATAAAAGGATAGATTGACTGTGGTATAGCCATACAATGGGATAGTATTTCAGTACTATAAAAGACCAAACTACTGATATACACAACATCGATAAACCTCAAAAAACCATGTTGAGAAGCCATATGCAAAAACTATACATCGTATGATTCCATTTATAGGATTCCATTCTACAGTAAAACTACAGAAACAGATAATACATTAGCAGTTGTCTACAGCTGGGGATGGTAAAGGGCAATGACTGCAAATAGGCAAAAAAAAATCCTTTATAGTGATGAAATGTTCTAAAATTGGAATGATGGTTTTGACTGTATAAATTTACTAAAAATCATTGAATTATACTCTCAGAAGAGATAAATTACACTAGAAGTACACTTGTCTCAAGCTTTTTGAAAAATTTAGTCTATCCTATACTTCAAATGGACATTTCATCTATATGTGATTTTACAGTGTTATGCATTGGTTACCTAAAAAATACTGGTGCAATGAGTTATGCAGCTCTTGTAAATGTTGACACATTTCATTATACACTCTCAAAAGGTCACATTCCTTCATATTACCACCAATCTCATGAGAAAATTCTTTATAGGAAATTTGTCACACTCTCAATGGCAGATACAAGTTTTCCACAATTCTAATCTTTGCTAGAAAGCTCAAATACCACTGTTAACTAATACTGTTGTGTGTTTTCCTTGAAGTGACAGAGTCACTTAGTTCATCTTCAGAAAAGAGTTGCCAAGTACCAAAGTCTGAATGAATATAGCCTTTCAATAAAGTAAAAGTAAAAAGTGTTTCTATTAACTATGAAAAAAGATGCCAGAAACACATATTGATATAAAAACTTGTACACAGGGGAATCCCCGGGTGGCTCAGCGGTTTAGTGCCTGCCTTTGGCCCAGGGTGCGATTCTGGAGTCCCGGGATCGAGTCCCACGTCAGGCTCCCAGCATGGAGCCTGCTTCTCCCTCCGCCTGTGTCTCTGCCTCTCTCTCTCTCTCTCTCTCTCTCTATGTCTGTCATAAATAAATAAATCTTTAAAAAAAACAAACTTGTACACAAATGTTCATAGTAGCATTACTCCTAATACTAAAAAAGTGGAAAAACCCCAAAGTCAATAAACTAATCAATGGATAAATAAAATGAAGTGTATCTAAACAATGGAATATTACTTGGTTATAAAAAGGAATGATTACCATACATGCTACAACATGAATGAATCTTCAGAACAGTATGCTAAGGGAAAGAAGACAGAAAAGGCCAATATTTTATGATTATTTTTTACCAATATGAAATGTCCATAAAAGGCAAATCCATTGAGACAAAAAGTGACTGGTGGTTTTCAGGACTGGAGGAGAGAGGCACCTGGGTGGCTCAGTTGCTTAAGCATCTGTCTTTGGCTCAGGTCATGATCCCAGGATCCTAGGATCGAGCCCCATTCCCTCTCCCCTCTCCCTCTGCCTGCCACTCCCCTGGCTTGTTTGTTCTCCCTCTCTTAAATAATAAATACAATCTTAAAAAAAAAAAAAAGGACTGAAGGAAAAGAGAATGGGAGTGACTGCTCAGTGAGTACAGACTTTGCTCTGCAGGTGATGACAATATTCTGGAATTATGTAGTGGTGGTAGTTGCCTAATATAGTCAATATACTAAAATTCATTGAAGTATATACTTTAAATGGTTAAAATGGTGAAGGTCATATGAATTTTGTCACAGTCTTTAAAAAAAATTTTTTTAAAGATTGATTGATTTATGAGAGAGAGAGAGAGAGAGAGAGAGAGAGAGAGAGGCAGAGACACAGGAGGAGGGAGAAGCAGGCTCCATGCTGGGAGCCCGACGTGAGACTCAATCCTGGGACTCCAGGATTGTGCCCTGGGCCAAAGGCAGGAGCTAAACTGCTAAGCCACCCAGGGATCCCGTGTCACAGTTTTTTAAAAGGCTAAATCAGTTTACAGTTCAATTGTGCAAGTGATTTTTTTGGAGACAAAAACCATATGCAGCTACTAGAGCCTATTTCCCATTCTCATTTGGAGAAACTGCCTTGTTTTGTGCTAAGCTGTCAGTAGTTCACTTATGATTCCTCTTGTTCAACTTAGTGAAAAAAAGGAAAATAACATTATTATGAAAATAGCTTTAATTTTGCAAAATCTCTGAAATTATCTCAGAAACTCCAGCATATTACTTTGAAAACTATTAAAGAGTTTATATAAGTATAGAAAAAGCATAGAAGAATATACACCATACTGTTAACTATAGTGATAATCTCTGCTGAGATAAAATACCCAGTAATAAATACAGCAGAAATAATTTTAAAAACTATATATGAAAACCTTTAAAACGTTTTTAATGGACACAAAAATAGACTTGCACAGATGAAAAGATATAAAATCATAAAGATGTAAGTTTTCTGTATGTTAATTTATAAATATAAGGTAATCTTTTTTTTCAAAGATTTTATTTATTTAAACTGCTGAGCCAACCAGGCTGCCCAATATAAAGTAATCTAAGTAAAAGTACTCCTAGATTTCTTCCCCTCAAGTCAGATGACAGAATTCAAAGTCAATATGGAAAAGTAAGTAAAAATAGTTAGAAAAGATCTGAAAAAGAAAATTAGGGGGGCACCTGAGTGACTCAGTCAGTTAAGCATCTACCTTTGGCTCAAGTCATGGTCTTGGGGTCCTGGGATGGAGTCCTGCATGAGACTCCATGCTCAGAGAGAAGTCTGCTTCTCCCTCCCCCTCTGCCCTTTCCCCTAGTTTGTGTGTCCTCTCTTTCCCCTCTCAAATAAATAAATAAAATCTTAAAAAAAGAAAAAGAAAAAGAAAATTAGGGAGAACTCACTAAAAGCTCACTAGTTCAAGTAGTGTGGAACTTGGCTAATGAATATTCAGATCAATTAGTGGAACAGGATAAAAAGATCCAAGATAAAGGGGAAATTAGCGTGCAAAACGGTTGACAGGTACAGCCAGACTTTTAAATAAATGATGATGGGTTTGGTAAGAGGTAAAATTAGATTTGTAATTCATACAATATACCAGGATAACTCCATGAAGATCAGAATTTAAATGTAAAAAATGTGACCATTAAAGTATTAGAAGAAAATAACTGAAAATTTCTTTATAACCTTTAGGTGGGGGGAAAGTCTGTGACTCAAAATTCAGAAGGCATGAAAGAAAAGAACTGGTCAAATTTCATAAAAGTAAAAATTTTCTACATGGCAAGTAATATTAAAAGGCATTATTGAGAGATAACTGACAAACTGGGGAAACATATTTACAACTCACATCACAGACAAAAAGTAATTTCCCTCATATAGGAAGTTCCTAGAAATTGAGAAAGAAGACCAAACTCCAATAGAAAAGCAGGCAATGAACATAAATATACATGCTACAGGAAAAAAAATGTAAATGGTACTGAAGCATAAGTGATACTCAAGCTCACTGACAAAAGAATAGCAAACTAAAATTACAGGGAGATAAAATACTCCTTATATACCAGACTGGCAAAATCTAAAAATTTAACAACTCGATTTCATAGCTAAAACTGAGAAATGCGATTACTCCTTCAGGTAATATAGGCAGGACCCTATATTATGGAATTCCAATCCTAGGAATCCCTGTCCATTCTCTCTCACATACACATGGTTATCCATTGTGCCATTATTATATATTTGTAACAGAAGAAAAAGAAATAACCCAATGGTCCAGAAAGGAATATCAGACAGATTTCTTTTTTTCTTTTTTTTATTATTATTATTTATGATAGTCACAGAGAGAGAGAGAGAGGCAGAGACACAGGCAGATAGAGAAGCAGGCTCCATGCACCGGGAGCCCGATGTGGGATTCGATCCCGGGTCTCCAGGATCGCGCCCTGGGCCAAAGGCAGGCGCCAAACCGCTGCGCCACCCAGGGATCCCCTCAGACAGATTTCTATGAACAACTACTATATTAGTTTTCTATTGCTGTTTTAACAAATTACCATAAACTTAGCAGTTTAAAACAATTGAACAATTGTACCCATTCATAACCTCCCAGGGTTTTATAGGCTAGAAGTCAGATACAAGTCTCACCAAGCCAAAATGCCTTTCAGGAAGCTCTGAAGAAGCTCTGAAGAATAATCTATTTCCAATCTCATTCATACGGTTGACACATTTCAATTCCATGCAGTTTTAGGATGGAAATCCTGTTCCCGTACTAGCCAGTTAACTCAGCTTCTATGGCTATTGGATGCCCTTTCTCCATCTTCAAAGCTACCAAAAGCAGACTCCATCCTTCTCATGCTTCTTTCTCTGACTTCTTCTACCCATCTTCTGCATCCTTCTTCAACTACATCTCTCTGACTGACTCTTCTGACTTCCTCTTCTGATTATATTGGGCTCATCTGCACAATCCAGGATAAACTTTTTATGTTAAAAACAGTGAGGTGGGAAGCCTACGTGGCTCAGGCGTTAAGTGCCTGCTTTCGGCCCAGGACATGATCCTGGAGTCCCAGGATGAGTCCCACATAGGGCTCCCTGCATGGAGCCTGCTTCTCCCTCTGCCTGTGTCTCTGCCTCTCTCTGTGTGTCTTGCATGAATAAATAAAATCCTTAAAAAAATAAATAAAAATAGTGGGATGATTTGGCAACCTTATTCCAACTGTAGTGCCTAGAGTGGAGTTTGATCGAATAACCAGGGGACAAAAACTTAAGCAGACTTCTTTAGCCTTCTGTCTACCAGAGACACAGAGTGATTTCCTAAATATATTATTCAATGATAAAAGCAAGACACAAAAGAACATTATGATATTATTATATAATATGCTACATTTTGTGTGAGAAAGGATAGAAAATAAGCATGTGTCTTATTTCTTATATTGAATAAAGAAACATTGGGAAGATAAAGAGGTAACTAAAAGGACAATGGACGAAGAGGGGAAAGGGGCAGTTAGACTTCCCAGTATACACACTTTTAAAAGATGTTTTAACAATATAAATTTATTATCTATTAGAAAAAGAAATACTCTTCAAAAAGAAATTATATAAATATAGATTCACAGATTCTTATTTTATTCAATGAATTATTATCATCTTTTCCTGTCACTTATTTCAATGTCAAACTGTCACAAATTTGTTCAGTGGGAGCCCCTTCAGGCTATAAATTAGAAGGAAAAACTCACCTTCTTGGCAAAAATTCAACTAATGAATATAGAACATTTACCTATAATGAATATAGAACAAATGGAATTTAAATAAACACCATTTGGCAACCATCATAGTAATAACTCATTTTGTCAATAATCATCAAGGATATTAAAACTAGCGGGTAAGAGTTTGAAGGAATATGAGGATATTTACACAGTCTCAAGTATCTTCCCACAAGATACTCATCAATTACAAAGAAAAATAATAATAAATCTGCTGGTTTTTTCTTTTTTGAAATACCCTTACTGACATCAAATGTAATGCAACAGATAGATATGCTATCTCCTGATATCAAACACTGAAAAATCACAGCATCTCTTCCGTGGTATGCCATGCCCAAAGTGCATAGCCTGGATTTAATCATGAAGAAATATAAGACCAACTCAAACTGAGGAACCATTTTAAAAAATAACTGGCATACGTTGTTCAACAATGTCAACGCAATGAAACCTAAGACTGAGGAATTGTTCCAGATTAAAATAGCCTAAAAAGGCATGACAACTGAATACAACAAAGACCCTTTGTTATAAAGAGAAAACATTGGGACAACTGGTAAAACGTGAATAAATCTAGGTGAAGAAACACAGTGTTTTTTTATTTCTCCTGCAAATTTTCTGTAACTCTACAATTATGTCAAAATGAAAAGGGGGCAGGGTAGAGGAGAAGGATGGGAAGGGCATAGAGAAGAGAGGGGAAGGAAAATGGAAAAAAACAAAAATGAAATAAGAAGAACTGGTCAGATCAGTGAGAAGATTATGATGGCTAGATCAAGTAAAGAATAGTGAGAAATAAGGCTGGACAAGAGTACAGGGGAGACCCTGCAGCCCTTTGAAATCACTCATGCATTCACTCATCCAATTAAATATTTATAGACGCTTACCATGTGTCAGGAACTGGAATAATGTTGCTAGGCACATGACTGTCTAAAATGTACATATTCCAGCCTCTTTTGCATCTGTGAACAGCCCCATGAGTGGTTCTGAACAATGAAATGTAATTGTAAGTTGTGTGTGCCACTTGTAAGTTCATGCCTAGAGTTATGGGATCCGTCGCCTTTTCCCTACCCCTGTTGGCTGAGATGCAGACCAAGACACTGAGACCTGAAGCAGTGACTTTGAAAACAGGCATTGACAGCAGATGGTAAAAGTTCCACAGCGTACAATGGAAGCAGAAAGAAATAAGTAGCTGTTTCTATAGATGAAAAGGTATCATGGAGGCAGGAGGAGGTAACGATTGAATTGAATACACAAAATGAGCAGGGGCATAAAAAGGAATAGTATGTATGCTTAAGGAAAAATAAGTACTTCTATTTAAACTGGGAAATACACAAAAATAGCCTTCAAAAAATTGCAAAATAAATAACCAGCATTAGAAATTATGCAAGAAATTGTTCTGTGATCATTCAAAATCCAACTAATAAAACTTAGGGAAGCACAACTGAATTATAGCTTAATTCAGAAACCACGTGTATATTAGTAACTACATTTATTCTAGCTCAAGAAGTGATGTTAATAGGATAAAGTTAATCTGCATGAAGTCTATAAAAGGATAACTTGGCTAGAACTGAGCTCTATGTTTGTCTAACATTGTCTAGAGGCAAATGACAGCCAGTTCACAAGAATGAATCTCTGATTTCTTTTGACATTACTATGTACCAACATAAATCAGAGAAAAAAGTTGAAAGGGAACAAGATTTTAAAAGTGACTATTTCTGTCAATGACTGTGTTTTATTCCTTATTATTTTCTCTATATTTCCAATGTTTCTTAATAAATACGTATTGATTTAAAAAATGCAAATGTAGGAGGACTCAGCTCATCCTGTCCCACATTTACAAGTAGGTATCACCTGTATCCAAGTCAATAAACCAGAGAGTGAGTTAACTGAAGATAGGCAGAGGAAACTCCACAACTAAATACAGAGAAGAAGCTCATCTGAAAGGTTAGGAAAATCAGAAAAGTAGAGGAAGGCTTCCCATAGGAGGGAAGGAGCTACATGTGCAGAGAAGGCAAAGAAACGGATCCTTGACCCAGGTAGCTCACACGAGGAAGAATAATACCCTTAAGGTTTGGCTTTAAAACTCAAAGGAACTGGGTGGCTCAATTGGTTAAGTGCCTACCTTCGGCTCAGGTCATGATCTCAGGGTTCTGGAATCGAGCCCTGCACTGGCCTTCCTGCTCAGTGGAAGGGCCTGCTTTTCCCTCTCCCTCTGCCTGCAACTCTCCCTGCTTGTGCTCTGTCAAATAAATAAATAAAATCTTTAAAAAAACAAAAACAAAAGAGCTGAATTCAGTGAGTTTGGAAAACCAACGGGACTTGGAGTCTGGAGCTTTAAAAGTCTGCTGATGCAGCACTGGATGAGTTGGGAGGGCAAGTGACAGATGGGTTGTTGCTCTTAGACAACCAGTGTGGAGAGGCAACATAAAAATGGCAGTTTACACAGTGCTGGGGGCAAAGAGGAGACCAATATATTAATGCTGATTTTGGAGCCTGTTGGGGGACTTCTTTAAAAACCATTTTTCTCCCCTGCACCCCACCCCCAGCAAAAACACAGAGCCACCTGGGGGAGATGGGGCTGCACAGACACTTATAGCCTTGGCCCAGGATCAAGGAAAAAAAAATTAAGATTTTTTATTTATTTACTTGAGAGAGACAGCATGAGCAGGGGAAGGGGCAGAGGGAGAGGTGCAAGCAAACTCTCCACTGAGTAGGGAACCTGATGCAGGGCTCAATTCCAGGACCCTGGGATCATGACCTGAGCTGAAGGCAGACGCTTAGCCCACTGAGCCACCTATGCAACCCTTAAGGAAAATTCTGTTAAAGCTGCATTTATCCTGCCCAGTCACTGGGTACACTGCTGCTGCCATTCACAACAAGCAGCAGTGCCTAGCCACACACTCCTAGCCACTGTGATGCACCAGGCTCAGTAAAACCCAGCCATTATTGCACTGCCACACCCAGCCTCATGCTCCCAGCCATTGCAGCACTTTACGGATCCATGACAAAACTAGTGGCCCAATGCTAATTTTGCTAACAATATGCCCTGTTCCCAAGTTCCCTGGTGGACACATCCTGTCAGAGCTGGCCTGTCTGGGTCCCACTAACACTACAGAAAGTAAGCATAGCCCACAACAGGCAGAGAGTCTGCAGATCATGGCACTGAAAGGAAAAGTGACTTACACACAACAGCAAGGTGTAAGACACACACATAGGATGCTCTCTAGAAGTGATAGGTCTGGTAAAGAGGGGACACTGTACTAGCAGGACACTCTGATACCTCCTCTTCAATACTTTCAAGAGCAGAAAACATAAGTGACATTCTTGACATAAAAAATTGGACACAGAGAGGCAGACATAATGAGGAGACAGAGAAATTTATCCCAAATGAAAGAAAAGGACAAGGCCATGGCCAGAGATCTAAGCAAAACAGATATAAGTAACACATCTGATAGAGAAATTAAAACAATGACCACAAGGATACTCATTAGACTTGAGAAAAGAGTGGAAGACATCAATGAGGCCCTTACCACAAAGATAAGGAATAACATATCAGAAGTAAAGGGTTCATTAAACAAAATGAGAAATACACCTGATGGAATGAACAGCAGACTGGAAGAAGCAGAGGACCAAATTAATACCCTAGAAGACAGAGTAAAGTAACAAAGCTAAACAAAAGAGAGAAAAAAGAATGCAAAACAAGAATAAACTTATTCTAGGAAAATGAGTGACTCCATAAAACATAGTAACATTCATATTCTAGGAGTCCCAGAAGAATATGAGAGAGAAAAGAGGGCAGAAAATTTAGGCAAAGAAATAACAGCTGAAAATTGTACTACTCTGGGGAAGGAAACAGATATCAAGATCCAGAGGAAGTACATAGAACTCCCATCAAAATCAACAAAAGCAGACTCACACCAAACCATATTGTTATTAAATATACAAAATACAGTGATATATAAAAATCTTAAAAGCATCAAGACAAAAGAAGTCAGTAACTTACAAGGGAAAATCCATAAGTATAGCTAGCAGAAGATTTTCTTAACAGGGACTTTGCAAGCCAGAAGGGAGTGGCATGATATATCCAAAGTACTGCATGGGAAAGATCTTCAGCCAAGAATACTCCATCCAGCAAGGCTTATCATTCAGAATAGAAGGAGAGATAAAGAGTTTCCCAGACAAACAAAAACTGAAGGAGTTTGTGACCATTAAACCAGCCCTACCAGAAATATTAAAGGGGACACTTTGAGTGAAAAGGAGAGACCAAAAGTGACAGCATAATGCTAAGAAACACGAAAGCAGTAAAAATGAATATTTCTGTAAAAAATCAGTCAAGAACTAACCAAAAAAAGGACACAAAATACTTAAAACATGAGGGAGAAGAGGAGAAAAAAAGAGGGTGAAACTTAAATGACCATCTACTTAATATGGACTGCTATATGCAAAACAAAAGATGTTACATACAAACCTAATACTAACCATTTATCAAAAACAATTAATAGGGATCCCTGGGTGGCCCAGCGGTTTGGCGCCTGCCTTTGGCCCAGGGCGCGATCCTGGAGACCCAGGATCGAATCCCACATTGGGCTCCCGGTGCATGGAGCCTGCTTCTCCCTCTGCCTGTGTCTCTGCCTCTCTCTCTCTCTCTCTCTCTCTCTCTCTCTCTCTCTGTGACTATCATAAATAAATAAAAATTAAAAAAAATTAAAAAAAAAACAAAAACAACTAATAAACATGCAAAGAATAAAGAGAAAGAAATCCAAATAAATCACTAAAGAAAATCAGCAAACCATGAAAGAGAGAAAGACAAGAAAGGATCAGGGAAAATCTTCAAAAATAAGCACAAAACAAGTAATAAAATGGCAATAAGTACATATCTATCAATAATTACTCTGTATATAAGTGGACTAAAAGCTCCAATCAAAAGACACAGGGTGTCAGAATGGATTAAAAAACAAGACCCATCTAAAACACTGTGTACAACAGACTCATTTTAGACCTAAGACACCTACAGATTGAAAGTGAGGAGATGGACCTAAAGCAGCAGAATACACATTCATATTGAGTGCACATGGAGCATTCTCCAGAAGAGATCACATACTGGGTCAGTCAGGCCTCAACCAGCAAAAAAGACAGAGATCATACCATACATATTTTCTGACCACAATGCTATGAAACTTGAAGTCAACCACAAGAAAAAATTTAGAAAGACCACAAATACATGGAGGTTAAAGAGCATCCTACTAAACAATGGAGTAACCAGGAAATTAAAGAAGAAATTAAAAAAAAAAAACATGGAAGCAAATGAAAATGAAAACACAACAGTCCAATACCTTTGGGACACAGCAAAGGTGGTCATAAGAGGAAAGTGTGTATTAAGTAATATAAGCCTTCCTCAAGAAGCAAGAAAAGTCTCAAATACAAAACCTAACCTAACACCTGAAGGAGCTGGAAAAAGAATAGCTAATAAAGCCTAAAATCAGGAGAAAGGAAATAATTAAGATTAGAGCAGAAATAAGTGATATAGAAATTAAAAAAAAAACAACAGATCAACAAAAGTAGGAGCTAATTCTTTGAAAATATTAACAAAATTGATAAACCCCTAGTCAGACTTATCAAAAAGAAAAAAGAAAGGACCCAAATAAATAAAATCACGAATGAAAGAGGAAAGATAACTACCCACACCACAGAAATATGAACAATTAGAAGAGAATGTTATGGGGGTGCCTGGGTGGCTAGGTTGGTTGAGCTAGATCTCAGCTCAGGTCTTGATCTCAAGGTTGTAAGTACGAGATCCATGCTGGACTCTACTTTAAAAAAAAAGAAAAAGAAAAAGAAAGAAAAGACTATTATGAGCAATTAAATGTCAACAAATTGGGCAATCTGTAATAAATGGACAAACTCCTAGAAACATATAAACTACCAAAACTGAAAAAGAAATAGAAAACCTGAACAGACCTGGTTTGTTCAAACCAGTTGAACAAAGAAATTGAATCAGTAATCAAAAATCTCCCAACAAACAAGAGTCCAGGGCCAGATGGCTTCCCATGGGAATTCTACCAAACACTTTTTTTAAAAGAAGAATTAATACCTATATTTCTGAAGTTGTTTCAAAAAACTGAAATGGAAAGAAAATTTCCAAACTTATTCTATGAGGTCATCACTACCTTGATTCCAAACCCAGACAAAGACCCCACTAAAAAAGAACTACTGACCAATATCCTTGATGAACATGAATGCAAAAATTCTCAACAAGATACTAGCTAACTGAATCTAATAGTACATTAAAAGGATTATTCACCATGATCAAGTGGGATTTATTCCTGGGCTATAGGGGTGGTTCAATATCCACAAATCAGTCAACATTAATTTAAAAAAAGGATAAGAACCATAGGATACTCTCGATACACAAAAGCATTTGACAAAATACAGCATCCTTTCTTGATAAAAACCCTCAAGAAAATAGGGATAGAAGGAACATACCTCAACATCATAAAGACTATATATATATATATATATAGTCTTTATATATATATATATATATATATATATATATATATATATATATATATATATATAACCTACAGCTAATATTACCCTCAGTGGGGAAAAACTGAGCTTTTCACCTAAGGCCAGGAACACAACAAGGATGCCTACTCTCACCTCCGTTGTTCAACATAGTACTGGAAATCCTAGCCTCAGCACTCAGATAAAAACAACAACAAAAATAAAAGGCATCCAAATTGGCAAGGAAGAAGTCAAACTTTCACTATTCACAGAAGACATGATACTCCATGAAAAAAACCCGAAGGCTCCACCCCAAAAATTGCGAGAACTGATATATGAATTTAGCAAAGTCATAGGATATAAAATCAACATACAGATATGTTGCATTTCTATACACCAATAATGAAGCAACAGAAAGAGAAATCAAGGATTCAATCTCATTTACAATTGCATCAAAAACCATAAGATACCTAGGAATAAACCTAACCAAAGAGATAAAAGACCTGTGCACTGAAAACTACTGAACACTTAGGAAAGAAACTGAAAACACAAAGAAATGGAAAACAATTTCATGCTAATGGACTGGAAGAACAAATATTGTTATAATTTCTATGCTACTTAGAGCAACCTATAAGTTCAATGCAATCCTTATCAAAATACCATCAGCTTTTTTCACAGAGCTAGAACAAATATCCTAAAATTTGTAATGGAACCAGAAAAGATCCTCAATAGCCAAAAGCCAATAGCCAAAATCCTGAAAAAGCAAAAGCAAAACCAGAGGCATCACAATTCTGGACTTCAGGTTATTTTACAGAACTGTAGTAATCAAAACAGTATATGGCACTGGCACAAAAACAGACACAGATATCAACAGAACAGAACAGAAAATTCAGGGGGAAAAGTCCACAAATATATTGTAAATTAATTTCCACAAAGGCAGGAAAGAATATCCAATAGGAAAAGGACAGTTTCTTCAACAAATAGTGTCAGGAAAACTGGACAGCTACATGAAAAAGAAAGAAATGGAATCACTTTCTTACACCACACATAAAAACAAATTCAAAATGGATTAAAAAACCTAAGTATCAGACCTGACACCATTAAAAAACACACAAAAGAGCAGCCCGGGTGGCTCAGCGGTTTAGCACTGCCTTCAGCCCCGGGCCTGATCCTGGAGACTCAGGATCCAGTCCCACGTCAGGCTCACTGCATAGAGCCTGCTTCTCCCTCTGCCTGTATCTCTCTCTGCCTCTCTCTCTCATGAATAAATATTTTTTTAAAAAATAAATAAATAAAATAAAAAATACACAAGAGAGCACAAAGGCAGTAATTTCTCTGACATCAGCTTTAGTAACATTTTTCTAGATATGTCTCCTTAAGCAAGGGAAACAAATGCAAAAATACTAGGACTACATCAAAATAAAAAGCTTCTGCATAGTAAGGGAAACAATGAACCAAACTAAAAGGCAACCTATGGAAAAAGAGAAGATATTTGCAAATGATACATCCAATAAAAGATTAGTGTCCAAAATATATAAAGAATTTATAAAACTCAATACCCAAAAAAACAAATAATCCAGTTAAAAAATGGACAGAAGACATGAATAGACACTTTTCCAAAGAAGACATACACAGATGGCTAACAGACATAGAGATGTTCAACATCATTCACCATCAGGGAAATAGAAGTCAAAACTACAATAAGATACTACCTCACACCTGTCAGAATGGCTAAATTTCACAGCACAGATGTTGGCAAGGATGTGAAGAAAGGGGAACCCTGTTGCACCGTTGGTGGGAATGCAAACTGGTGCAGTTACTCTAGAAAACAGTATGCAGGTTCCTCAAAAAGTTAAAAATAGAACTATCCTATGATCCAGCAGTTGCACTATTAGGCATTTACCCAAAGGATACAAAAATACTAATTCACAGGGATACATGCACACTGAGCATTATCAACCAATAGCCAAATCATTGAAAGAGCCCAAATGTCCATCCACTGATGAACGGGTAAAGATGTGGTTTTTACTCAGCCATAGAAAAGAATGAAATGTTGCCATTTGCAACAACATAGATGGAGCTGGGGGGTATTATGCTAAGCAAAATAAGTCAATCAGAGAAAGACAAGTGACATATGATTTCACTCATATGTCGAATTTAAGACACAAAACAAATGAACAAAGGAAAAACAAAGAGATAAAGGTAAACTAAGAAACAGACTCTTAACTACAGAGAACAAACTGATGGTTTATTGGAGGAGATGGTGGTGGCAGTTAGATTAAATTGGTGACAGGGTTTAAAAAGTACTTGTAATGAGCACAGCGCATTGTATGGAAGTCACTACATTATACACCTGAAACTAATGTAACACTATGTTAATTAATTGGAACTAACATAAAAACTTAAACACAAAAAAATAGCCTTCAAGACTTTTTAGAGTCATGTGTATATGGAGGTATACATGTACATATACTTGATAAAATAAAAAGTAATTTAAGTATACATGGAGGTATACATGTACATATACTTGATAAAATAAAAAGTAATTTAAGAGTAATTTTGATACATGCATAAACAGATCAATGAATAAGAGTATTCAAAAAATCCAAATACATTGAGAATCAAGTATATTATAAATGTGATAAGTGAAAAATAAATGTATCATTCCACAGTGTCCAGACAATTGACATGTTTTTAAAAATAAATCAAACTTTGATCCCTATCTTACTCAAGACGAAAACAAATTCCAGATGATTCATTTTTAAGGAAATTTTTAAAGGAAACAAATCAAACAATAAATATATGAGTGAAAGGCATGGGGAAAGTAAAAAAAAATTATTGTAATAATCATTATTTATCTAAGAAAGATAAAAGCGTCAAACATAAAGAAAACGATGGACAAACTTACATTTCTATAACAAATCAAACAAACAAAACAAAATAAAAAACAATTCCACTGGGAATATCCTGAAAAAGAAAGGGGGATATATATATACATTTAAACACTTTAAAAAGGCACAGAGTATTTCTGGAATTAAAAAAAGAAAACTGGTTACAGTGATTACTTCTAGGAAGAAGGGCTGGGAAAACAGTTTTACTTTATAATAAATATCTTTTTTTTAAAATATTTTTATTAAAAAAAAAAATATTTTTATTTATTTATTCATGAAAGACACAGCAAGAGAGAGGCAGAGACATAGGCTGAGGGAGAAGCAGGCTCCCTGCAAGAAGCCTGATGTGGGACTTGATCCTGGATCCCGGGATCACGCCCTGGGCCAAAGGCCAGACACTCAACCACTGATCCACCCAGGTGTCCCTATAATGAATATCATTTTAAATTATGTTTATATGAATTTGAGTTAAAAATAAAATCTAGTTAAAAATTTAAGAGATCATGCTCAACATAACTAGACCAAGAATATCATTGGTGATAACTGGTAACACTGCCTGTTATCAAAATACATTGTAGGAAAGGTTGCACAGAATTTCATTTTTTTTTTAATTAATGAGAGACACACACAGAGAGAGAGAGATAGGCAGAGACACAGGCAGAGGGAGAAGCAGGCTCCATGCAGGGAGCCCGACGTGGGACTCGATCCCACGTGTCCGGGATCACACCCTGGGCTGAAGGTGGCGCTAAACCACCAAGCCACCCAGGCTGCCCAGAATTTCAGTTTTAAAATAATTAAGTCATGAGGATGTCATGTAGAATGTTTAATTATACTGTATCACATATATGAAAGTTGCCAAAAGATCTTAAAAGTCCCTATCAAAAGAAAAAATTATTTTGTTTTTTTTTGGTTTTTTTTGAAAAAATTATTTTGTAACTATCTACAGTGACAGATGTTAACTGAATTTATTGTGACCATTTCACAACATATACAAATACTAAATGATCATGTTGTACATGTGAAACTGTTTTATGTCAATTATGCCTCAATTTTTAAAAGTTAAAATAAATAGGAGCACCTGGGTGGCTCAGTAGATTAAGCATCTGACTCTTGGTTTTGGCTCAGGTCATGATCTCAGGATTTTGAGATCAACCCCATACTGTGCTCTACGCTCACTATGAAGTCTGCTTGAAATTCTGACTCTCCTTCTTTCTCAGCCCTTCCCCACTCTCTGATGCATACGTACAGTCTCTCTCTCTGTTTTTAAAATTAAAAAATTTTTTAAATGTAACTTTTAAAAGAAAAAGTTATATAAAGCACCTGGTAGTGGAGTGTTAGCAGTCAATTGTCTTAATAAATTAATCAAATAACCAACTAAGTAAAAAAGACTCAACTCACAGATCATCTCAGTTTCATAACATAACCTTGTTCTGTGATGTCTCAAATATTCCCAGATACTAACATTTTATCTCACAAATATTCCTCTATTCAGAAAAACTGTAAATCACACACATGTATGTTTTTCTCTTCTACTGGAGCTCTAATATTAAAGTTGTTTTTACTAAAAGTCACTTTACTCTGAATAGATCAAAGGGTACAAACAGAATCGACGAAAGAAAAGTCTTTCTTCACCTCTGTATTCTGTCCAGTTCCTCTTTACAGAAATCATCACAGGATATTAGTTTCCTGTGTCTAATTTCAGATATTTAGTATGTATGTATGAGTACCAATATAAACATGTTTTTTGTTTTTTAAAAATATTCAAATAATAGCTTTCTATCTAGTATTTAGCTCCTTCATAAAAACAGCCTGGAGAAGGGCTTCTTTTACTTTCGTGTTATAGCAGCATTCTATTCCAGAAGTGTATCTAGCTTATTTAACCATTTCCTTACAAATTTAGATTGTTTTCAGTCTCACTATTATTACAAACTACTCTTCAATAAAAAGCCTTGTACATCACAACATGACCAGTGTGGGTCAACATTTTTTGGTTTTCTTTTTAGATATTTGTAGAACTTTATATATACAATTGTTTTTTTGTTAATTTTATAAATCAATTTTTATTGGTGTTCAATTTACCAACATACAGAATAACACCCAGTGCTCATCCCGTCAAGTGTACCCCAGTGCCCGTCACCCATTCACCCCCACCCTCCGCCCTCCTCCCCCTCCACCACCCCTAGTTCATTTCCCAGAGTTAGAAGTCTTTATGTTCTGTCTCCCTTTCTGATATTTCTCACACATTTCTTCTCCCTTCCCTTATATTCCCTTTCACTATTATTCATATTCCCCAAATGAATGAGAACATACACTGTTTGTCCTTCTCCGGTTACTGTGGCCAAGTTCAAAAAGGGTGTTGCCTGAGTTCTCCTCTGGGATTTTGATGGAATCTTGTCTCACATTTAGATCTTTCATCTATTTTGAGTTTATCTTTGTGTATGGTGCAAGAGAGTGGTCCAGTTTCATTCTTCTGCATGTGGATGTCCAATTTTCCCAGCACCATTTATTGAAGAGACTGTCTTTCTTCTAGTGGATCGTCTTTCCTCCTTTATCGTATATTAGTTGACCATAAAGTTCAGGGTCCAGTTCTGGGTTCTCTGTTCTGTTCCATTGATCTATATGTCTGTTTTTGTGCCAGTACCACACTGTCTTGATGAACACAGCTTTGTAGTACAACCTGAAATCTGGCATTGTGATGCCCCCAGATATGGTTTTCTTTTTTAAAATTCCCCTGGCTGTTTGGGGTCTTTTCTGATTCCACACAAATCTTAAAATAATTTGTTCTAAGTCTCTGAAGAAAGTCCATGGTATTTTGATAGGGATTGCATTATACGTGTAAATTGCCCTGGGTAACATTGACATTTTCACAATATTAATTCTGCCAATCCATGAGCATGGAATATTTTTCCATCTCTTTGTGTCTTCCTCAATTTCTTTCAGAAGTGTTCTATAGTTTTTAGGGTATATTTTGAGAACCATTTGAATGGTAAATGGTTCTCCAACCTTTTATTTTCAGGTTGTAGGTGTCCTTCTGTCTAAAATGAGTCTCTTGTAGACAGCAAATAGATGGGTCCTGCTTTTTTATCCAGTCTGAAACCCTGCGCCTTTTGATGGGGTCATTAAGCCCGTTCACGTTCAGAGTTACTATTGACAGATATGAGTTTAGTGTCATCATGATATCTATTCAGTCTTTGTTTTTGTGGATTGTTCCACTGAACTTCTTCTTAAAGGGGAGTTTTAAGAGTCCGCCTTAAAATTTCTTGCAGAGCTGGTTTGGAGGTCACATATTCTTTCAGTTCCTGCCTGTCTTGGAAGCTCTTTATCTCTCCTTCTATTTTGAATGAGAGCCTTGCTGGATAGAGTATTCTTGGTTGCATGTTCTTCTCATTTAGGACCCTTCTCATTTAGGACCCAGCCCTTTCTGGCCTGCCACGTATCTGTGGAGAGGTCTGCTGTTACCCTAATATTCCTCCCCATGAAAGTCAGGGACTTCTTGTCTCTTGCTGCTTTAAGGATCTTCTCTTTATCTTTGGAATTTGCAAGCTTCACTATTAAATGTCGAGGTGTTGAACGGTTTTTATTGATTTTAGGGGGGGATCTCTCTATTTCCTGGATCTGAATGCCTGTTTCCCTTCCCAGATTGGGAAAGTTTTCAGCTAGGATTTGTTCAAATACATATTCTGGCCCTCTGTCCCTTTCGGTGCCCTCGGGAACCCCAATTAAGCGTAGGTTTTTCTTCCTTAGGTTGTCATTTATTTCCCTTAATCTGTCTTCATGGTCCCTTAATTGATTGTCTCTTTTTTCCTCAGTTTCCCTCTTTGCCATTAACTTGTCTTCTATGTCACTCACTCGTTCTTCCACCTCGTTAACCCTCGTCGTTAGGACTTCTAGTTTGGATTGCATCTCATTCAATTGATTTTTAATTTCTGCCTGATTGGATCTAAATTCTGCAGTCATGAAGTCTCGTGAGTCCTTAATGCTTTTTTCTAGAGCCACCAGTAGCTGTAGAATAGTGCTTCTGAATTGGCTTTCTGACATTGAATTGTAATCCAGATTTTGTAACTCTGTGGGAGAGAGGGCTGTTTCTGATTCTTTCTTTTGAGGTGAGGTTTTCCTTCTAGTCATTTTGCTCAGTGCAGAGTGGCCAAAAACAAGTTGTATTGGAACACGGGGGAGTATCACTGGTCCGTCTAGCTGGTCTTCTGGGGGAGGGGCCTGCTGTGCTGATTTTCAAGTGTTAGCACTTGGGGGAGCTGCTCTGTCCCTGCCTGCTGCCGGGCTCAGCGGGGGTTGTTTACCCCGTGGGGCCCCAGGAGGAACGGCCGCAGTTGCTATGGCAACTCTGGAAGCCTGGATTTAGCCTCCGCAGGAACTACGGGGCTCCAGGAACTACGGGGCTCGGGGCTCTCGGTTCTCCGTCTGCAGGGCCTGGAGGCTCCGGGGCGGGGCCGCTGATCTGCTCAGCTCGGGGCAGGAGCGGCCTTGCTGTCCTGGGCCCTCCCGGCCTCTGCCTGTCCCAGGGGGAGGCCGGATCCTGGGCTGTGTCCCGGCGCCCTGTGCTTCGGGGCCTGCACTGTTGAATTCGCGCTCCCGCCCTGCAGCTCCCTCCCTGGAGCCGCTCCCGAGCCCCTCCGAGCTGCTCCGGTCCCGCCGTGCGCGCTGCAGACCGGCGCACTCTCCTGCGCTCGCAGGTGTCTGTTAGTGTCCCAGGGAGCCTGAGGGCATCCCCACTCTCCTGGGTCCTGCTCTAACTCCCTGCGAGCCCCTTTCCGCCCGCCGGGGAAGGTTGGTGCAGCTCCTGCTTCTCCGGGACGGGGCTCTCCCGTCCTGGGGACACTCGCCCCGGCCCTAGCCCGGCTCCTCGCGGGGCCCCTCCCCCTCGGAGGCCTTTTGTTTCTTTATTTCTTTTTCCCCGTCTTCCTACCTTGATAGAAGCGCGAACTCTTCTCACTGTAGCATTCCAGCTGGTCTCTCTTTACATCTCAGGCCGAATTCGTAAATTTTCAGGATGATTTGAAGGTTATCTAGGTAATTTGGTGGGGACAGGTGATTTGGGGACCCTGCTCTTCCGCCATCTTGCCCCTCCTCTATATATACAATTGTTAAAGCACCTTCTCCAAAAAGGTTATGCAAATGATCCCCCAATTCACAGTACTGAGAAAAATCTCTATTTATATATCCTTCCAAAATAGGTAACTAATTTATTTTTAGTTTTTCCCATTGATGAACAAAATAGGAATTTACCATTCTTTCATTTTGACTAACAAGTATAAACATTTATTTGTATATTTAACACTTCTATGATTTATCATAGTCCCTGAAATAAAACAGCTGTTGAATAAATGAGTTGTCCTTATTGTACTTTTTTTGAATGTCATAAGCTTTGCTCATTTTTATATTGAGGTATTATTCTCTTCTGTATAGACATGAAAAAGACGATTGATTCTTGCAAGACAAAGTATATCAAGTGCCTAAACACTACCTGTTAATAACAGGCCCTCTACTTCTCTACCCTTTCCTTAGTATATAATTTCATTTAACCTTCACAAAAATCCTCAGTGGTGAGTGGTATATTATTCCTATCTTATACACGAGTACATTGAAACTCAGAGACTAAGCTAAGGTTACTTAATTGGAAAATCCTCCTTCAGAGAACAAAAGTAAGCCAGGCTAAGATACAGGCATGTGTCCTTTTGTTTAGATACAGGTAGGTATATGTCCTTTTGTTGCTCTGTGCTTTACTGCACTTCACAGATTAAAGATGTGTGGCAACTCTAAATTGAGCAAGTCAGTACCATTTTTTCAACAACATTTGCTCAGTTTGTGTCTCTGCATCACACTTAAGTAACTCTCACAATATTTCAAGGTTTTTATCATTATTATATGTTAGGCTGATGTTACTATTGTAAATATTTTGGGGCACCACAAACTCACCCATCTAAGGGAGGAAAGTTAATCAATAAACCGGTATGTCCCGCCTGCTCCACTGCCCAGTCATTCTCCTGTTTCTCTCCCATTCCTCAGGCCTCTCTATTCCTTGAGGCACAATAATATTAAAATTAGTCTAATTAATAGCCCTAAGTGTTCAAGTGAAAGGAAGATTCACACACCTCTCACTTTATTATTTTTTAACATGTTTCTCACTTTAAATCAAAAGCCAGAAATGATAATTAAGCTTAGTGAGAAAGGCATGTCAAAAGCTGAGACAGGCTGAATGCTAAGCTCCTGTGCCAAACACTTAGCTAAGTTGTGAATGCAAAGGAAAAGCTCTTGAAGGAAACTAAAAGCGCTATTCCAGTGAACACATGAATGACAAGAAAGGAAAACAGCTTTATTGTTGTTACGGAAGAAGTTTCAGTGGTCTGGAGAGAAGATCCCTTAACATTCCCTTAAGCCAAAACCTAATCCAGAACATGGCCTTAAGTCTCTTCAATTCTATGAAGGGAGAAAGATGAGAAAGCTGCAGAAGGAAAGTCTCACACTTAACAGAGGTTGATTCATGAGGTTTAAGGAAAGAAGCCATCTGTATAACACAAAGGTGCAAAGTGAAGCAGAAAGGGCTGATTGTAGAAAGAGGAACATTTGCTTCAGGATTGACTGCAGGTAAATAAGACTACAGGTAAATGAAACAGTGGAGAAGGGGGACTACTATACTCTCTCCCCTTGGCTAGATACTGTCTAAACTACTACTATTTTATCAAGAATGAGCAAATCTCTTATTTTGTAAAGCTTTCCTTCATTTCCCTTTCCATAATTCAACAGACTTGGTACTATTTTCTACTAATGATTTTTTATTAAATTTTTTATTATTTTTTTTAATGATTTTTTAAATACCTGCCTTCACTGGTAGATTATGAGCTCCTGTTGGGCTTAATTCATGCTTGCAATTACAGACATTATCGTAAAGTAAACCACAGGGATACGTAATACAATAGATAAGAACATATAAACAATGGTAAAATATGCTGGAATGTCTTGGGAATGTCTTTTGAATTAGAAGTAGTTATATTTGTAAAATCCTAAATAGTCCTCATTCCTCATTTTTTTTTTTTTAGAAAGAAGAGAAGGTTAAAAAAAAACCTATGTCTCAAAAGAGATCATGGGTAAATATTGTCACATTTCTGCTATTTTAGAAAGCCATCAGATAAGTCACAGAATCTGAGATATGTCTGCCATTGTAAATTTTTATGAAGACATACATGATAATCCCTTAAGCATTTGATAAATATTCCTTAAGAATATCCACAGAATACTGTAGAATATACCTCAGACTGCTAAAAATTACTCCTCACCAACATAAGAAATAGATTATAACTTACTAAATCAGTTTCTTTTTTCCTTCTTTTCTTTCTTTCTGTTTTTGGTACCTGATGGGAGAGAAATCCAAAAACTGTTATAACAAAGATGAGCATATTTTCTTACTTCCTTGCAAATGTTGAGATTTTTGCTCAATAGGTAATAATGTAAGCAGCTCTTTATTATTCAAAAGAAAATGTATAGTGCTAGCAAACAAATATAAGACAATTTTTAAATTCAGTAAAACACAGTGCCCATAAAAGCAATAGAATAAAAAGGACAATTTAGGGAGGATTTTTATCGTTTTAAACATCATTTCTGTCCAGGAGCCACTCCAACCTAATTTAAATGATTATTTTAGTCATTAACTGAATGATTACTAACTTTTAAGATTACACTTTCCATATTTTGGCTCTAAAAAATTCTCCATCCCAGAGCTAAATATAAAAAGGTATCATCACATGAGACACAAAAGGCTCTTTTATACATGACATTTCCTAATAACCACAGTATAGAACAATATAAACCTAACCTTTAAGATTATAAACAAAGGCACTATATGCCTACTAAAAATCTTCTTCTGAAAAAAAATAAATAAATAAAAATAAAAATCTTCTCCTGTATAACACGAAGTCCTTAACCTAGACCTAGAACAGAAGAACTTTCAAGGATTAATTTATATCTGACTACTTCCAAAAGTAAGTTAAAATAACTGAAAATAAAATAGGACCCAATTAATAAAAAAGATTAATAGTATTCCTGATACCTAATAATTAGATACCTAATTATTTCAGCTGAAGTACTGAAAGGAAAAACATAATACAAAACTTTCACTAAACCTGCTATCTCTTCTGTAATATGATTTCATAATAGTTATTATTATGAAATATATATTATTATTATGAATATATATTATTATATATATGTTATTATTATGAATATATATAGTTATTATTTAAAGGATTGAAGTTATATATTTAAATATATAGTTATTATTTAAAAGGATTGAAGTAAGAATTAAATAAAATATGCAACACTGTACAATTCCTGCCACTTAATAAATTAATGTTATTATGGTTATATAGATCTCCAGAAACACATTTTCCTAAACCTAATTCAAGAAGAAATACAATTTGTGGTTACTTATAAAAAGGCCATCAAATGATACAATGAATTACATCTTTTTTGGGAAAAAAAAGAAAAGGAAATTCATGCAGTGACCTCTATCAAAGTGGAGGATATAATGTTGAGAACACAAAATCATATTTAACTCAGCAAAGAATATATTAATTGCAGAAAGTTTAGATAATATGATCTGATAAACTTATAAGACAGAATTAAGTTTGCTGAATCTAAAGTAGTGCTAAGTGGACCTATTCCGTGTAACGTTTTTCTCAAATATCAAACACTGTCTCAGACTCTTAAGAATTCTTAACTGAATCCTTTTAGAAATCAAACATAACATATTTACCTTTGTGGGTATACAATCCAAAGTCTTGAATTCATTCATATATTCATCTAAAAACACTTTAAAAGTGTTGACCCAAACTCTGACTGGAGATTCACTCCAATCACGCTGCTCAAGCCTCATGGTCTTTTCCAGAATCTGTTCAAACAGTGCGTAGAGGTCTTTATACCTTATGCTTTTCCCATCATCTATCTAATAAGCAATAAGAGATGAAATGTTAGGTTTTATTTTAAAAAATTATCTAAACACAGAAGATATTCAACTTGTATCGGGTAGTGTTTAGAATAAAGATTAGGGTCCTTCCTAAAGGGCATGCCCATGATGTCATGTGGTATTTGTAAATGCCCCTCTACTGTGGAATGTCTGCAGAATAAAACCTATTAAATTTTGGTAAAACACCTAACAGTTTAAACAATGTAACAATTTTAGAAAGTCCTGGGAACTTTTCTGTAAGTCTGGCTTTTAAACTATATTTAGCTATAAAGATTATTTGATCCCTCTTAATTACTATTGTCTCAGAAATGAACCTTGTTTAGATAGTTCCACACTAAAATTGAAAGAATGAATACTTGAATCCTTGCCTAATGATATATTAGGTAACCTTTATTTTATTTTTCCAAAGAAGAGCTGCATGTCCTGAATAACACTGTATTATTTGCAAACGAATCTATATGAGATTACTTTTAACTTATTTAAATAAGGCCTGGAAAAATAAGGCTTTAAAACATCAAAAAGTGTTACATATATTTAGAATTTGTTTCTCCTTCACTTCCTCAAAATAAATTGAACATTTTTGATCGAGGGTTAGAAAACCACTATTAAGCTCCACTTCATAATTTTGGCTCTTCTGGGCAGCCCAGGTGGCTCAGCGGTTTATCACCGCCTTCGGCCCAGGGCGTGATCCTGGAGACCTGGGATCTAGTCCCATGTCCAGCTCCCCACATGGAGTCTGCTTCTCCCTCTGCCTGTGTCTCTGCCTCTCTCTCTCTCTCTCTTTCTCTCTCTTTCTGTGTCTCTCATGAATAAATAAATAAAATCTTTAAAAAATAATAATAATAATTTTGGCTCTTCCTATGTAATTTAAATATATTGGTGCACCCAACAACCCTGAGTCCCTAATCTAGGAAATATAGGTATGAAGCAGAGAAACACAGATGAGCATAATAAGCAAGCAGTTGAGCAGGATTAGAAAAATATGGCCAACATTGTCTCAATGCAGACCTAGTGATTTGCTATAGCCTGATTACTACTCTTGCTATGGTCTTGAAACTCCTATTCTCTCAGACTGTATGGTTCATGTTTTTAAAAAAGCAAAAAGTCTTCTGAGAAAAAAAAAAGTAGAAGGTACACAAGAAAGTTCTCCTGATTTCTCTTTTCATAATGAATTACAGATTGAATATAAAAATGATTAAATAGAAGTTATTATTTTATAGAATATGAAAATTCATAGATTCTAGAAATCAAAGCATAAATTATTATATACTGTAGTATTAAAAGAAACTTTCTAAAACATGACCCCTGTCATATAAAATTATGAGGTAAATCTGAAGTGAACTAAACTGATAAATTATATAAATTAGTGAACATAAACTGCTTTAATACCACTGGGGGGAAAATGTGTAATTCCACACATATGAATATTAGAAGCTAAAGCCTAGGCCTAAAAGGATTTTGAGAAGTCAAAATAGTAGAGAGTCATAGAATCACTTCTATAATATGTGAATTCATCATCTTATAAAATTCAACATCTTAAGGTGGTGGGGGTGGGGGGAACTACTCAAGGAAATTGAAGGAAGGTATTAATCTAAGACCAGTCAGTATGCTTTTCGCTACCTATTCCTAAAACAAAAACAAGGAATTTGAGAACTCTCATTGAACACAGTCTCCGTATTATGTTATCTTCCATAGCATTGTCAAATTTTTCATAAGTTAACTACTGAATATCCTAACACAGTCCAACTTACCGCCAAGGCAGATGAATAAAAGCTGAAGATATTCTGCCGAAATTCTTTCAGGGCTTTTTTAAATACAACATCCACTAATGTGTCTTTCTTGCTGTCTTCATTATCTAGGTCATTCATCTGAAGGCCACAGAAAGAGTTTTTGTACACAATCAACTAATTAAAAAGAATACTAACAGCAATATTGATTGGTTCTTCAACCATGATGGTTCTGATGGTCCTGCAAGCCCCTGCTATCACTGGACCCAGGTAAATGTATGACTAGAGAGGCAAAGTTTTATTACTACCAGATGATTTCTAAGGTCCTTCTAACACTGTATTATTCTACTGTTCTGTTACCAGAAAAAAAAAATTCCAAGTATACAATGACAAGCCTCTCCTTAACACATGGAATATAATGTGACAATTATGGTAAAATATTAAGTCCGCAAAACCCTAACTCCTGTCCACCCAGTCTGAGTAACGTATATCCTTTTAGTTACAACTTTTTCATAAAGAACAGAACACCTAACTTAAGAAGCATATGTAAACTTGATCTACAGGGGCCATATTCTGATAAAAACAAGTATCCCACAGTCAAAGCCACTTATGGACCTAACTCAGCACTCAGTGTACCTTTTTCAGAAGAAATTCATCCATACTTTTTAAATCACTGACACTTGCTATGATCTGGACAGAGTCATTTTGCCAGTGCACAGATTCCAAAGCCACATTGCTGATCTTCACACTTCGCTTCCGCTTTGCCTTTGGAGAAGGTTCTTTGTTCTCTTTGAACTCCTTCCGGCAACTACCAGGCAATTCTGGGCTCAAAGGAGGTGTCGGGTGATACTGAACTAATTCTATAATTTAAGATAAAGTACCCAAAAAACAATTTTAGTGAAAATACTGAAATCTCCACATTCTTCCTTTTAGGTTTAACTTCCTTTAGTAAGTCATCAATGAAAAACAAAGTAACAATGTTTGTAGTCAGGCAGTTAGACAAATACAGACTGTGCATTTGTACAGAAAAAAAATTTTCTTTACATTTTTAAAAATCTAAATTCAATTTGGCAACGTATAGTATAACACCCAGTACTCATCCCATCAAGTGCCCTCCTCAGTGCCCATCAAGAAAATGTATTTTTAAATTACCACTTTTCAATGGAAAATGCCATCAAGTCTCCCAAGGGGTTACAGTCTGATACTGAATACCTGGATGGGGGTGTCTTGTAGAACTGAAGCATGGATCCCAAACACCTCAGTCCCAAAGGAAAAAAAGAAGAGTACATATAACCACCCCTAGCACTGACTATTAAACCAGTCACAGCTTTACTATATTGTTTGAAAGAATATTCAGCTATATACAAATTCAGCAAACCAGTGAAGTTTGATTATTATTATTATTTCATTGCTATGGTCAAAGCCATATATGCTTCAGTGATATTATCTGTTGTTATCCTGGCAACCTGCCTAGGAAGCCACATAAGTCGACCAGATCACTTCTCCTTGGTCTCTTTAGTATTAGGATTTTCTTATACATCTCCCAAATAACTGTCTGAACTTCTCAGAGAATTCCTGGAATGCATTAACTTTGTATATAATATTGGAAAGCACAACGAATCTTCTCTGATTATACCGGGGAAATGGATTCCATATAGGTTTATCATAATCCAGAACTACATTGGGTTTGCCAAAGCCCTACCTGGGGCCTGATAAACCTGCTGGGCCCTTCTCACTTCATGAGGAATGTTCTCATTCCTTTTAAAAGCTAATTCTGATAATGAAGGAGAAAAGTAGCCTCCTACATGCTAAATGCCACCTCAGGCAGAAAGGAAGACAACTCTAATCTCAGATATGGCAGCAGAATAAAAATGATAAACATACAGAATACACGTATGTGCAAATTAGTTATCAATTAGAAGATATAAGTATCTAATCATTTCATTTAGCAAAGTCATTATCTTTCCTAAAATAAAAAAATAATAATTACTAAAGAAATTGTAATACTATTTCAGTACCAAAAACAAGTGATACCTTAATAAATTACTACCCAAAGATAAATTAAAAGCTACAATCTTAATAAATATACACATATATACATATATCCTTACGAAGCAATGAAGTCTGCTAATAATATATGTTTCAACTAAAGAGCTACAATTATAAAGTCAGTATAGATAATATAGTATAGCAGATCCTTAATATATAGTAGGTACTTAATACACAGCACAGTGGTTAAGAATGTGGCCTCTGGAGCTAGGCTACGTAAATTCAAATATCAACTCTATCAACTATTACATGTGCATAAGGAAATAACTTCTCTGTGGTCAGCTTTCTCATCTATAAACTGGGAATAATAATACCAACCCCCCAAAATTGTGAGGATCAATTGAGTTAATACATACAACATGCTTAACACAGTGCCTTGCACATGGAAAGCACTCAAATATTAGCTGCTATTATCTTAATTTTTACTAATAATACATATTTGTTAAGTGAATGAATGACAGCTAAACTTTTACACTTTAGAAAACCAACGCTAACTGAAGATTCACCATCATTCTTAAAGTTGTTGTTGCTTCACCATTTTGTACCATACCTCCTTGGAACTTCTGTACAATGTAATTTTATAATTATCTTTTACTTAAGGAAAGATTTAACAATTCTGGTCCTATTTCATTAGACTATCTGGCCAACAGGATTGCCGTTACAAATACTAGAGGAATAATGAACTCTCAGAAAGACTGAATAAACTAGAAAGATAATCTCCACCCTCTGTCCCTTTTTACCATCTGGAAACTGATGAGCTGGAATCATATCTGAGCCAGCAAAGAATGCCGAAACCTCTGACTGGGTGGCAGCTTTCACTCGGGTAGTCTTCTTCTCCCCTTGTTTCCCTTTGGCCCAGAATCTCATCTTAGCTCTCTGAGGTCTATTTTTAAAAATAAAGGTAAAAATGAAAATTAGTATGTAGCAGTGACAATATAAACTATTTAAAGACCTTTCACATGTATTGCTTCATCTAACCTTCACACTTTTTTTTTTAAACTTCTTTTTTTAAATTTTTTTTATTTATGATAGTCACACAGAGAGAGAGAGAGAGAGGCAGAGACATAGGCAGAGGGAGAAGCAGGCTCCATGCACCGGGAGCCCAACGTGGGATTCGATCCCGGGTCTCTAGGATCGCGCCCTGGGCCAAAGGCAGGCGCCAAACCGCTGCGCCACCCAGGGATCCCTAACCTTCACACTTAAGTTTAATCATACTTAATCTTCAATTTCACATTTAAAATTCAATCTGGAAGGGAGATGGTTTTCTCATCTTGAATACAAGATATAATAGGTCCTAGAGATGGGAAATAATTCCCTAAAATGACATGGCTAAAAAGTGGTGAAACTAAAATTCCACCTCAGCTTTTCTGATTCCTAAACTGCTATCTTCTCATAAGGAAGTTTCTAGCTTGGGCTTAGAATATAAACAAACAACAAAGGAAATACTTTTTAAAACATCATTGATAACCCATCACTCTAAATAGATTAGTTCACTTTTTTGGGGGGGGAGGAGTGTGCTAATTTCCTTCCATTCTTTACCCATATGATTGCCCATTTTTACATCACTGTAATTATGGTGAAGATACAATTTTAAACCTTTCCACTTACCATTATATAAAATAAAGGTTTTAATGTGACTCTTTTATATTCAGAAGTTATCAGTATTATTAACAAAAGCCACCATTTACTTGAGTTGTTATTTTGCTCCAGGCACAAGTGCTTACACTGGCTTATCTTTATTTATAAAAACAAGTTTACTTTCAAACTACTGTAATCATTTTATAAGTGAAAACCTAGAGACTTAAACATGAGGTAACTCTCCCAAAATTATACAACCAGTGACAAAGCTGAAAATGTCTAACTACTCTGCTATACAGCCTCATTCTTAGTGTTTATATACTCCCTTCACACCTTAAGATAATGATAGCTCACATCTACTGCCCATATATCATGTATCCTAACCCTATACTAGGAGCTTATTTCTGCATTTGTTTTTTTCCTTTGTATATTCACTCAGTCAATAAAAAAAACAGGAGCATCTACCAGGACCCAGGCACTATGCCTTTATGATACGCCTAATTTTCACACCTACTATAATAAATAGCTCTTATTATCCTTACTTTTTATACATGAGCAAATTCAAGCTCAAAAGGGTGATGAAGCTGAAAGTTTAATTTAAATTCCAATTAACATACAGTGTAATATTAGGTTCGGGTGTACAATATAGTGATTCAACATTTCCATACAACACCTGTTGCTCATCACAAATGCAGTCCTTTATTCCCATCACCTATTTCACCTGTCCTCTATCCATCCCATGTTTGTTTGTTCTCTGTAATTAATAGTTTAGTTTGTCTTTCTTTTTCTCCTCTTTTCTTTCTTAAATTGAGTTTGTTTGTTCTCTATAATGAAGTTTCTTCTCTATAATTAAGAGTCTGTCTCTTCACCAGATATGTCACTTGCAAATATCTTCTCTCATTCCATAGATTGCCTTTTAATTTTGTTCATGTTTCCTTCACTATGGAGAAGCTTCTTATTTTGATATGTTCCCAACAGTTTACATTTGCTTTGTTTCCCTTGCTCAGGAGACATATCTAGAAAGAATCTCCTACGGCCAATGTGAAAGAGGTTACTTCCTGTGTTCTCCTCTAGAATTTTTATGATTTCAGGTGTCACATTTAGATTTTTAATCCATTTTGAATTTTTTTTGTGTCTGGTGTAAGAAAGTGATAGTTTCATTCTTTTCATGTTGCTGTCCGGTTATCCCAGCACCACTTGTTAAAGAGATAGAACAAACAAATTCAGTAAAGTCAAAGGATAGAACAAACAAATTCAGTATCAAAGGATACCAACCTACAGCCATTTCTATACACCTGTAATGATGCAGCAGAAAGAGAAATTAAGGAGTCAATCTCATTTACAACTGCATCAAAGCAGTAAGATACTTATGAATAAATCTAATCAAAGAGGTGAAAGACCTGTATTCTAAAACTACAACAAAACTTATGAAAGAAACTGAAGATGATACAAAGAAACGGAAAGACATTCCATGCTTGTGGACTGAAAGAACAAATACTATTAAAATTTCTATACTACACCTAAATCAGTTTTCCTCTTTTCTTGTCTCTTTCATCTGTCTCTCTGCTCAACCTTCTAAGATACATCCTCAACTTTCTTTCCAACTATTCTAGTCATTTCTTTATGCTATAACATTTTTAATTTTCAAAAGTTCTTTTTATGATGAATGTTTCTCTTTCATGCACTCTGTTTGGTCCATGTATGCAGTTATACTTATTTATACAGAAGGTCTGTTGATTAATTTCATGTGTCTGTCTTGAAGTTTTCTTTCCCTTGCATAGTTTATTTCTTCCAAGCTGTATTATATCAATTAGTTTTCGTTTCTGTGATATAAGGTGTTTCTTCAAGTGTGGTGGTAAAAAGTAAAAAAACAAGATACTGTCTGGAAGTTCTAGTGTGTATTGGTGGAGCTTCCAAACTGGTTTTCCTTGTATGATTATCTGGCTAGTCCATTTAGTAGGGAAAGCCCCTGATACCAATATCTCTATCTAGATCTTTCCTTGAGGGTTGTACAAAGGTCCCAAAGACTTTTTGAATTGTCTGCTTAGGGGATATGTGAAATGTGGGAACTGAGTGGAAGAAAAAGCTAGGGGAATCTTAACATTCAGTATGTAAACATTCATTAAATCTCCTTATTTCAAGTATTTACCCAAGTCTTCAAATGTATCTGAGAACCTCCAAGTACAGAGATCTTCTATTTTATCCTCTCCAGAGAATAAATCTCCAGGTTCTGCTAGGATTGGGGAAGATAATTCAACCAAATGCTTCTTTCGCAGGTTTATCCAGTTGGTTTAGGATTCAGCTTCCTTCTATTTATTAAGACATTTAAAATTTGTCTATTTACTTTTTGGATTCCACAGCTTTATTATTATAGTTGTCTCCAGTTGTTTTATTGTTTGTTGTTGTTTGTCCTGCATAGGTTTTGTCATTTTAGCAATTTTGGAGGAGGAAGTAGAAATTAAATTTATATATTTAATCTGCTATGCCCAGCCATATGTTGTTCTACTATGGTATATCTTTTTCCCAAAAGTTGATCTATAGCATAATCTGGTCTGGATTTGCATTATCATGGATTATACCTCTACAGACATTGAAGAAATGGTCTTTAACAGGATTAAGAACCAAAAAGATTTCAACATAATCTTCAAGTTTTCAGTGAGGGTTTAATTGCCTGATGTAACATAGTAAGAGAGAAAGATATTTACTTGACAAATAATAATTCCATATACTCTTCTGAAAGGAACAGAATTATTTCATGAAAGTCTTTTCCAGTTCCATTTATAAAAACACTTAACTCAGAACAGAATCCAAATCCAAAGCTGGAAAATATTTTCAGTCTCATGTGATTTAATCTTTCTCTCAACAACAAAAACCACAGGTGGTATAATGATTTAAAGACTTTACCCAAATCACACTGCTAAACATATAAAAGATAAAGCTCATCATGTAAATCTGAATTATCATATGCCTGTCACATAGTAGGTACTTAATTTTGTTGAAAACGAGATAAATTTCAAAACTAGCTGCTCTCTCAATTATGCTTTTAAAAAGAGGCTGAGTATAAACTATAGTCAATTAGTAAATAAAATTATATTACCCCTATTAACTCTGTATATACTTTATACCTTATATCCGAATCTGAATCCTTCTGCCTCACTGCCAATTTTGTAATCTCTCCTTGAGACATAGTCTTATGTAGTTTTGCTTCTTCATCAACTGAAGAAAATCGCTGTGATGTCTGTAACAATTACATACACAAAAGACTTTAAAACCAAGTAACTATATCATAGCACTGTAATTAAAACTCAAGTTACAGAATTGAGAATTACATCCATTAAAAATATATAAAAACACATTCATATTGTTCAGCCATTCATTGAAATAAAAGAACCTACTAAAAATTCTATTAAGTTCCTAGAATAATCTGAAATAAGAGAACTTGGGTCAATGAAATGCTGAACAGGACCTACCAGCTCATGTTTTCAGATAACTTAAAATCAAGTGGAAAGGTAAGAAAAAAGTCAAAGCCAACTACAGATACAGACAAAAGATCCAGGATCTGATAAATCTAGAATACTAAATATAGTCTATCATGCCTCCCTTTATTTGTCCCTGCAATAATTATTTTTATGGCCTAACTTCTATTGTAGATTCTTATTATAACCAACCAAGGATTTAAGAAAGCTAGAACACAGGAAAAAAGAAAAAAAAAAACCCACAAAAACAAAAACAAAGCACCAAACAATTAAAGATCATTATCACCACCAATGGTCTAAACTATAAACATCTTACATGGCTTTATCAAACTGGGACCTGAATTTCAACCTGCAATTCTTGTGCCATTTGTTTACTATGTACCCTTTTAAAGAAAATCCCATTCAGAAGATAAAATTTCTTGTTACTTATTCAAATACTTCCCTAATATTTCATTTTTCTACAATTAAAATACCAATTACAATTGGTATTTTTCTTTAGCCTTTTAGTCTGCTAAAACAAGGACCTGTTTTATCTTCTTACCTGAAGCAATCAAAACAAAACCAAAATCCCAGACAAAATAGTTAAGAACCAGCAGTTATCCTTGAGAGATGGGAAACAAAGGAAGGGAGTCCTTCATCTGTCCCAGCTTAGTGCTGTGAGACGGTTTCCAGGCTGTGACACAGAAAGGGGGAATCTAGGGGAACCCTAGCAGATTCTCTGAATTGAATACACGAAGCTGAAAGTCCAAGGGACTAGAGACCAAAAGAGACAGTACTGAAGAAGAAAAAGATGTACAAATAAAGAACTCTAAAAAATAAATAAATAAATAAATAAATAAATAAATAAATAAATAAATAAATAAATAAATAAAATAAAATAAAATAAAGAACTCTAGAGATCTTCAGAGGGTATTTAGTTGAGTACTCATTCACACTTCTATGTCAGACAACGACCCAAGACCAAGCAAAGGACCATCTGAAAGGATTAATAGTAATAGTGCTGAGCATTTAAAAAAGCCAGTAATACTGCCTGTGCCCAAGAGTCAGAATACATAACTTTATGATTCCCAGGACACTGGGTGAAGTACACGGCAGGACCTTGCCTCAATAGTCAAGAACAAGTAATAGTCCAGAATAAGCCTCAGGTGAACTACTGCTCTGTTTGGGCCTAACAAGCCTTAGTTTTATTTAATAAAAATTGTATATAAAGTGTACAACATGATTTGATTTACATATAAGTAGTAAAATGATTACTGCAGTCAGACTAAACATATCATATCTTCCCATTGTTTGTTTCTTCTTCTTCTTCTTCTTTTTTTTTTTTTTTTTTTGGTGGTGAGAGCACCTGAAATCAATTCTCTTAGATTTCCAGTATTCAATATGAGGATACTAACAAATCTTAAAAGGAAGACCTAATTGCTTAGGAATAAATTGCTTCCAGAACCAAGCACTGATATATTACTGGGATATAACAGTCTCAAGAATATTAATCAAATACAAAAGTATCCAGCACCGGGGAATCCCTGGGTGGCTCAGCGGTTTAGTGCCTGCCTTTGGGCCAGGGCATGATCCTGGAGTCCTGGGATCGAGTCCCACGTCGGACTCCCTCCATGGAGCCTGCTTCTCCCTCTGCCTGTGTCTCTGCCTCTCTCTGTGTGTGTGTGTGTGTGTGTGTCTCATGAATAAATAAATGAAATCTTAAAAAAAAAAGTATCCAGCACCTAACAAGACAAAATTCACAAATAACAAGGCATGCAAAGAAGTAACCATATGACTGACAAGGAGGAAAAAAAGTCCATCCATCTCTAGTGACTCAAAACTGACACAAACATTGAGCACTAGGAGATCAAAGCATTGACTAAAGGGAAAGGACTTAAAATTGCATGGGATTCAAGGTGACATATTTTTAAAGGCACTGCTTCTAAGGAATATGAAGGTAAAAAAGGAATGAATGACTGCTTTTGGAGATTGAGTAGTGAAGAGAAAAAGCAGCAGAAGGGGAAAATTTAGAATCTAGCAAAGCAAAACAGAACAGGAAAAAAAAATAGATATTCCACCCCAATAAAAACGAGGAAGCAATGAAGGGAGTTGAATGAACTCAGGAAAGAAAAAACAAGATGGTGAAGAATAACTTAGAAGATGCCCAAAGGGAGAAAAAAAAATACAAGGGCGGATTTAAAAGGGCTGAACAAATGCAGGAAGATAATAAAGAACAGAAAGTGGTACAAAGAAAGGAGTAAAAAAAGTCAGAGAGAAGGTGGTTGAGATTGAAGACAGGAAAAAAAAGAAAAAACTTATTTATAATTGGAGTCCCTGAACAAGAAAAACAAAACAGTGGGACCCAATATTTAAAACTATAATCCATTAAAGTGTTTCAGAAATAAAGCAAAACTAGAATTTATATAAACACACACACACACACACACACACACACGAGTCCTGTAGGTATATTAGATAATTCATCTGTGATGATGAACTTAAAGACATATCAGATATAAAGAAAAAAATTCTGAAGGTCTCCAAGTAAAAGGATCAGATAACTCTTTTATAAGGACAAGAGAATTAGACTGGTAACAGACTTACTGAAGATAAAAAATACAGTGACACAAAATAGCATTTTCAAAAAACTCAGGTATGAATCAAGTATGAATTAAAGTATAAATCAACAATTTTAAACACAGCTAAGATGTCCCTTCAAATATCAAGACTACAGAAAGAAATTAGGGAATTCCATATGTATGAGCCTTCCTGATTAATGTATTAGAAGCAGAGCTATATCCAATCAAGAGATAAATATGGAAAACTCAGCAAAATATTTGATGTGATCATTTAATATATTTAATAGATGTAAGATAAGATAAAAAGCAAAGCTGGGGACTACAGTGAAGAATATGTAAAATTAAATATTCTGACAAATAGAAATAAAAGCCTAAAAAACAAAAGGTAGGGGAAGAGTAGAGACAAGAATAATTCACCAATAGTTGTGTCAAAATAGGTGAGAATTTAAAAAATATTGTTATAAATAACTAACTTGAGAGTAATTACTTAAATTAATATATACTAAATTAAGGATTTTTAAAAGTCATATACAAATCAACAGGAAAAGAAACTCCCCTATATCAAAGAAATTTTAAAAAGTAAAAAAGAGGGAAAAAAAGTAATATAAACACAGCAAACTTAACATAGCACAATAATAACATAAAACTATGAAAAAGATAAATGAGATTGCATCTATCAGCTATATCAGTAAACAGGAATAGATTTAACCCATCTATAAAGCAAAAAAAATTTGACTTATAAAATAGGAATCAACTACATTGCATACAAAACACACATCTAAAACTAAAGGATCCAGAAAGGCTAAAAAGAAAAGGATGAGAAAAAGTATTCCAGGCAAATGGAAATATAATTAAGAAAACAGAGGCTGTGATATAATGGTTTAAGTACAATTAAACCAAAAGCACCGAATGTAACAAAGGATACTTTTCATTCCAAAGGCCACAACTCAGAATAAATAAGAGGGAACTTTAACACAGCATTCTCTGTATAATGCAGATCAAATGTACAAAAAATAGTAAGGATACAGAAGACCAACAACATAATCAATAAGGAAGAGATTATGGTTACATACTGAAATTTTCAGAATACAGAATATACCTACTTAAAAAATGCACATGGTACATTAATAAAAACTGACCACGTATTAACTAACAAAGAAAATGAAAACAGTAAATTTGATCCAACAGAAGCATTACAGATACTCTAATCACAGCACAGTAAAACTAGAAATATAAAAATGTTCTTCCTCTGAAAACAAAGATTTTTATTAAACAAATTTTAGGTAAAAAATAAACTGAAATTACAGATGTTCTAAAAAAATAATTAAAAACTTAATACACAGTATAATAAGATACATCTAGAGTAGTAAACAGAAGAAAACTCATAGCTTTAATAACCTGTATCAATAAAAATAAATGAATTAAATTCCCCACTTAAAAGGTAAAAAAATAAGACAGTAAATTTAAGAAAAGGAAATAAATAATAAAGGTAAAGGCAGAAATCAGTGGAGAATGGAGGTGGAGGGAAATTAGGCATAATGAAGAAATCAAAATCCTGTTATTTTGGAAAAGAGTTTAACAACAAAGACAAATGACTAGCTAACTTAAAGAAAAAAAGGAAAAACATAAGTCTACAAAATATGAAATGATAAAAGAGAAATAACCACTGAAACAGAATTTTTAAACATCATGAGACTAATTTCCAGATTTCTATACAAATAAATCTGAAAAGTTAGACGAAATTAATAATTTCATATGAAAAAATTATTTACCAAAATTGACTACATTAGATAGAAAGATTACAAGGCTAATTTCTCTAGAAGAAATATAGTTATCAAGGAATTATGCCACAAAAAAGTACGAATCCCAGATGGTTTCACAGGGAAATTCTACTAAATCTTTAAAGAGTAAAGAGTTGTGATGCTATGAACCATCCCTAACTTTTTGGGGAGAATAAAATACACATATAAAAACTAAGTCCATTCAATAGTATAGCTGCTGCACTGGGACTGCCAATCTGGTTCAATATCAACCAGATTTTCAATTTGCAAGAAACATCTCAAAATTATCGGCTCAGGTTCTAAAATTCTATAAACATCCTCATCCTGGATTCCCCTTTATGAGAAATTATTAAGACCTAGTCAAGGTAGATTTTCCTTCATTGTAAAATAAGCTAAGCAACTTAGCCTTGCTCAATCAACAAGTTTTCCTAGCTGTTTTTTATGGAGTGAGCAGTGCAGAAAAGGAAAATTCAACACAGGTAAGGACTGGGGAACATTTCAGATAATAACAAAGAGTAATAGGAATATAAGAAATGACAGAAATTTAGGGGTTAAAATGAGGACTTTATCTTACCAGAGATAAGACAAATTTGGGGGAGCTACTTGGGAGCCATGCCCATAGAGATGACTGCTTTCTGTCTAGGGATGACAGAGGAAACTGCAATGTTACCTCTACCAATCCTACTAATAAGGAAAAGAAATGATGTGACTAACATCATCTAGAATACTGAGAGACCAAAAAACTATATGAAAACCACCTTAAAAATATTACATGACAGAACGTGTCATTCTTCCTGGGTAAAAGGCAACCGAGTGGATAGAAGAACTTAGTGAAAGGAGTGTCTGGAGATGAAGTTACTCAAATGGCAGAATTAAAGGCAGAAAGTTAAAAAACAAAACAAAACAAAACAGAAGCCATAAGGAGGGAAACTCCTACTCTTGTCTCTACTCTTCCTACCAGGTAACAACTAATTAATGACTGATGAATTCAGGGGGTAAATGCTCATCAAATCCTCTTCTAGTGATTCATTTATAATTGTCTTTATCTCATTAGATCAGTTATTTCACAAATAGAAAGGTCAGATGGCTTCTTCCAAGATTAATGATTCTCTTTAGCAAATGTCAGAGTGATAGGATCATTTTGTCCAGGAAAAAAAAATCCAGTTTTTAAAAATTCATGTGCCTAGAAAATCAAGCCTATTTAAAATCCTGGAGATATGTGAATTTTTTAGAATTCAGTAGATCCCATTTACAATTAGTCTACATATTCACATTATCAGATAACATTAGAACATAGCATATTTTCAAGATAAACACATAGAAACATTTTAAACTGTCCTACCCTTCCCACCCCCATCCCCCATAAGTATCAATCAGCATATTCTAGAAAGCAAAGCTTCTTCATGCAAGTGTCCACGAGAAACAAACACCACCACCTGTTCCTAAGATAGCTAGTGATGAAACAGAAAGACAGCGAGAAAGCTAGAGAGGGGACTATATACACTGTGCGGGGAGGCAGAGTGCTCTACAACTACTGGCATGCAGTGACCGTCAAGCAGGTGAACAGAATCACAGGCAGAGGCTACCCGCTAGGACCCATACAGGGGCTGAATGCTCCAAGCAGAAAGCCCAACTTCTGGTTCATCTCAGTAAGAGTTTTCAGCGAGGAAGAATTCTACCACCAAAAAGACTAATAAGGTTTGTAACAAAGAAAACTCTCAGGAACAAAACAGCAATTACAAATGCTAACTTTTTCCACAAATGAAAAATCTATGTATACTTTAGAAAATAATTTAAGTATGCTCCCTATTTACACTAAAAAAATTAAGCAATATTTTTCATTAAAATTAGTTGCTCCATAACATAATTTCATCTTTAGCTACTAATCACGCGATAGAGTATGTTTCATTATTTAGAACTCAAAAACGGTACCTCCAAAATGGAGTTATTTTACCCTACACTGAAGAGAGGGCTTTGGCTCTAATTACATATACTAATGTATAAACATAAGATTATTTCCAACTTTTACAATCCTACAGTTTAGCTCATTTATCTAATTAAGGGTAATGACTCATTTATCTAATTAAGAGAATTGGCCATACAGTTTTCTGTTTTTATTTTTTCTTTCTTAGACTATTAAGGAATATTATTGAGTTCCTGTCTCAGTGGGGAACCTACTTCTTCCTCTTCCTCTGCCTGCTGCTCCCCTTGCTTGTGTACTCTCTCTGTGTCAAATAAAATCTTAAAAAAAAAATTAAAACTGGGCATTTGTAACAGAAGATAAAGACAACGAGGATATTCTAGAAGTTAGCAAAAAATATAATTCTTTGGCACAAACTGTTTCAAACAGTTCAAAGATAAAATATTTAATATTAGAAATCCAACTTAAGGATATGCATGGAAATAAAATGCATGTTATCACTCCACTTAATCAATAATAATGTTTTTAGTACATATTACACATACAGACCCCTTATATTGTGTATTTTCCAGGGCAATTCCAAAATCAAAAATTTTATATCCATAAATACATTCATACTCGTCAAACTATATATTCCTAATTTTGGCTGAAATATGATGATAAAGTTCTATTCTTAGTCAAATATTTTGACTAAGCACAGCTTTATTCAAACATAACATTCAAATATGTTATAATTTGTGATTATACAAATTTACATTACATACAGCCTTCTACCTGGCTAGGTTGGTCCAGGAAAACATGTTTGGCATTGCTCATTAATTTTTTTAAAAATTCATGTTTATTTTCTATTATTAAAAAATGGGGGAGGGGAAGCAAGTTTAAAGGCCAAAAATAAAATAAATAACATAAAATAAAATAAAATAAAATAAAGACACAGAGTACCATTATTTCAGTTAAAATCAACTGGATTATTTAACATATACCCTATTCACTAGACCAAATGTCAATCAGCAAACTATGCCCAGAACATCAAATACAACCCACTGCCCACTTCTGTAAATAGTTTTACTGGAACAAAGCCCTGCCCCATCGTTTACTTATTGCCCAAAGCTGTTTTCACTCCACAGCAGAAGCAGAGTTAAATAGTTCCAAGAGAAAACAACATCCTTCCTTTCTCTGTAGGGGAAGGACACAACATCTAAAATACTTACTATCTGGCCCTTCACAGAAAAAAAACATGAGGACTTCTGCTCCAGACCTCTTAAGACAGAACAGAAAATCTCTACATTAGTGCTAAATTAAATAATCTTATTTTCCTAACTTATGATTTGACACACACTGTTGAAGTGTCTTTTATCTGAGTCCTATCAAATGAAGGTCTGGCTTTGTTGCTGTGTTCACTGAGGTTTCCCATGTACAAACCATTTTACGAGGAAGAAGCTGTGAAGGTTAGCTTTAGATTAGCAAAGGCTATTCGCTATTCCCATCAGATTTGCTTGTGGCCTATTTTTCTTATATTGCTGTAAAATTACCATTTCGGAGTCACTGTGAGAGGCCTGACCCAGGCTGGGTGCAGGCCCTAGCTCAGAGTGAGAAGCTTGGTCAAGGGAGAGAAGGGGCTCAATAATGTCATCGTAATCATCTTCCTCTGTATCCCCCTCCCCATCGGCAAAAGTACCTCTAGTCAAGAAATCGGAGCGCGTCCGCGCCATTCGAGCTTTCTTTTTATGGGCCGGTCTGGCAACCTGCTTGACCAAATGATAAAACAAATAACACAACAATTTTTGGTTTTGGTTTGGTTTTTTTTTGGAGATGATGCCAATGAAAGACAGAGAGCTCATGAATTTCTTGAAACATCCCTCCACCCCGCTAGTAGTGTCCTTTCTACTAGAAGTGACAGAGATAACCAAAAGCAATCCATATATATTACTCCAGACAAAGGACAAAAATGGAAGCTAAGTCTACACTGTTCTCCATAGCCAAGGAAATCATCTTTCACCGCCATTATATGACACCAAAGCCACTTGCATAAATTGCCTTCTTTTTTTATGCAATATCTTTTTTGTAGACATAATCTGAAATTTTAGTCAACATTCTCTCCCTAAGTATGACAAACTTAAATCATGGCTTCTTTTGTATAAACACTTGGGAGTAAATGCATAAATGAGATGCTCTACCTATAAGAATAATAATTTCCAAAATAGGTGAATCTATTTTACATAAAAGATAGATAAAATTTAATACTTACCTCTCCTTGGCCCAGCCCAGTTAACTTCACAGGTTTCCAAGTTAGTTCATCTTGTTTACAGAGTTGAGGATTTCCACTGTTTAAGGCTTCCTTGTTAGCACTTAGGGTAAAACAAAAGGATTACAATTCAATTCCTAGCAGACATCCCACGGTGGAAGTCTTAAAATACAGCATGAAATACAGCCTAACAAACCACGTCAAAGAATTCTAGCAAATTACATAAATACTTGCAGATCTTATTCAATTCCCAAAACAATATACCATTTTTTTCTGCTTACCTAATTAATAGTATCAAGAACTGACATATGTGACTGCATTACTAGAGGCCTGTCCCTGATAATCACTTGGTATGTTCCACTCTGACATACATTTAAGAATAATAGCAGCAGAATTAACTCAAGAAAACTAATGTATTTGATGATAAGGGAAAATGTCACATATCCCCAAATCTTTAGAATTAGTCTTAGAAGGGACCTTTTATTCTAATCATGATAAAATACCTGATAAGTAGCTACCAAGTGATATAGATTCCATTACTTTGTTTTATACTAAGATGGCTCCTATTGATTAGCAAATTTTTTTTAAAGATTTTATTTATTTATTCATGAGAGAGAGAGAGAGAGAGAGGCAGAGACACAGGCAGAGGGAGAAGCAGGCTCCATGCAGGGAGCCCAATGTGGGACTTGATCCCGGGACTCCAGGATCACACCCTGGGCCAAAGGCAGGCGCTAAACCACTGAGCCACCCAGGGATCCCCCAGTTTCTTTCTGAAATCTCTCTGCAGCTTTCATCTATTACCTAAGTTTTAAAACTTTGTTATACAGAACAAAATCAACACTAGCAGGATAACAAATTGTTATCAAATTAAAGGAGGTATGCTATACAGATGGTATAGAGTTACCTTGTGAAAATTTAATTTTGCTTGAATAACCACACAATGTGACTACTTTATCATTAAATTCTGTGTTGAAATGGATATCTGATGAAAATCTGAAAAGAGTCCAGAACTTTCATGGCCCTAATTACCTATATTAACCCAGTACCATGAGTCTTAAAATTTATCAACAACATGTTGCTAATCTGTCCTTCGCAGAACTATAGTTCACAAGAATCATACCTTACATTTGAGCTTAGCACGGGGTTTAGACACTAACTTATAATACAAGTTGGCAGACTAATTGTTCTATCTTTCAAAATCTTCCAATCTTCAATCTTAATTTTTACAAATGAAGACCTAGAGGCTTTAAGAGGTTTTTCTTGTCCTTTGCCCTATGCAATAAGTCCTTAAACAAACCTCAATAGATGGCAATCTTTGCTAGCTAAAGGCTTCTCAGAGATCTCCCTTTTTGACCAATGTATGATCAACCCCAGCAATCCTAGGCTATCCTAAAAGATTCCTTTTTATTAAAATCTCTCTTGCCACAGTTAAGCCTATTGGCCTTTGATTTGTTCACAAAAGAGGGAAACAATTAACAGGATCTTTGACAGCACCTGACAACCCTAGCCAACTTTTAAATTCATAGCATTTTCTTTAGATTTTCCCATGATTTCTTTTTTGTCTTCCTTCATTAACCAGATGAAGACCACTATGCATTTATCTATGGCATAGAAAGAACACTAAAGTTACTTCCTAATCATGAAACTCAATAGTGATTCCTAATCATGAAACTCAAGTTCTAGTCCCAGCTATCTCTCAGTGTGTGACCTTGAACAAGTCATTTCACCTTTACAGGCCCCAGTGATCCAATCTATAACATATGGGAACTGAACAAAATAAATTGAGAAACAACACTTATGATTCTATAAAATGCAACAAGAGAAGATCTGAAGTATGAATGCTAATTAAGCTTTCACATAAAAAAAACGTAATACATAATTATTTTAAAGAAAAGCAGGTCATAATGAGGTAAAAAGTAAACTAGATCAAGTAGCCTTAAGATTGTTTATCTTGGAGAATGATAAAAGGAGTTTACAAGAATTCATAAGAATGATTAATGTTTTTGAAATCTACAAGTAAACTTTCTACAGAACACATCCATGGATCCAACAGTTACACACACACATACAACACATACACACATCACTAAACTTAATCAGAATGACAGGAAATAATGTTTTTAACACTCTGATGAGCTTATATATACTACATAAAGTCTTTGAACTTTGGGGCAATCTCAAGGTTAATGGGCAAGTACAGGACCTCAAGCTGTCCTTTAGTCCAGCAGCATTTCATAATAGCACACAAAAATCCCTGATGGAAAAATATCAATAATCCCTTGCTTATATTTACAAAGTGTTTCTACAAAATCTGTACATAATTTTAAAGACTGAAAGATTAAAAGCTCAAGCTATGGGGTGCTTGGGTGGCCCAGTGGTTGAGTATCTGCCTTTGGCTCAGGTCATGATCCCAGGGTCCTGGGATGGAGTCCTACACTGGGCTCCCCACAGAGAGCCTGCTTCTCCCTCTGGCTATGTCTCTGTCTCTCTTTGTGTCTTTCATGAATGAATAAAATCTTAAAAAATCAAAAAAAAATTTTAAAAGATCATGCTATGATGAGAGAAAAGGTTATTTTTCACAGTAAATGTGAAATTTAATTTTTTTTAGTCCTAAGATATAAAAACCTCCTTTTACTTAAACACTGACATTCTCCCACAAGAACTGAAAAAATCCACAGTATACAAAGACTTAATATAAATTTCTTAAATTTTATCATGTTTGTTGTTATGTTCTACCTAAAAAGTGCTTTTCTCATGGTGACCACTAGTTAAGAAAACTTAAAAGCATAAAGAACTTTCACTTATATGAGGCATCTACTTAAGTAGTCAAACTCTTAGAAAGTAGAATGGTGGTTGTCAGGAGCTTGGAGTAAGGGAAAGGGGAGGAGCTGTTTGATGGGTAATAAGAGTTTCTTTTGCAAGATGAGAAAGTTCACTGTCCTATACAATTAAGATTGGTTAGGATGGTAAATTATATTCTTTTTGTGTTTGTTTGTTTTTCTTACCACACAAAAAAAGTATACTTACTGAAGACCATAAATAGGCTAATCGCTGAGACAAAGTACATTAACTTTAGGTTTAAAGCCTGACACTATCAAGCTTGGACTTGCCACACCTGAGAGATATAGGGCTACCAGCGTTTGCTGAATCCTACTATGTTTACAGGTGCTGTACTGCCCTTCACAAATGCTTTCTCACCTAATGAGGAGGAACCCAAAAACTCTATCTGTGCTTAGTCAAAGATTCCTATGGTATAATTATATCCAATTTCAGGTAGCAGGTAGAGTCAACAATTAGGGAATTTTTTTTTACACAGAGAAAATGGCTAATTTCAGTAGCACCCATACACACAGTTGAGGTAGATTAAGGCACCTTAATAAAATCCTCCAAAGTTTCCTATTTATACATCAAATGTTTACTTCACTTACAGGGAAATATTCATATTGTCCTTTGGCGTGAAGAAAATAACACTAGTAGTTCCATCTCTGGAAGGGTCATCAGATTTGTGGCCATAAGACTGAGTTGGTCTATGGTGTTCTCTTTTTGAAATACGATTTTTAGAAAGTTTACAGGCTACATTCAGTTGGGTGCACATTCTGTCTGTCTTGGAAAATTCCTTGTTAGTAGCAGATTGGTATGGGCCTCCTTTCCTTTCAAAGAACAAGGTGACAGGTCGGTCTTTCTGGGATAGGTGAGCAGAAGGACTATCTTTTGAAAGAAGAGCTGCATCTTTTACAGTTACTGATGGAGGCCCTAGAACACTGGGTTCTTCCTTATTTGGGGTATTCAGAATGAGGAGAGAGGATGACCTCTCTACTCTTTGCTTTGATGGATGGAAAGATGGTGCCAGGAGGGACTCCTCAGTTCTTGGCTTTTCAATGGTCTTGAAGGCTTTACGCTCCTTCTCTAAAATATCTGTTTGCTTACGAATCTGTTCCATCATCTCTTTTTCATTCTGTTGCTGCAACTGCTTTTGCCTTTCTTCCTTTTCAATGTTTAGCTTTTCTAACTTCTTCAGCACAGTATTAGAAGAATCTGTATTCAAAGATGTAACAACTTGATTTTCTCCTGAGAAGTGGTACTTTCTGGCTTCTCTGTTGATATCCAAAGTAAGAGATGAAAGGGTTTCTTTACCTTCTAATAGCTTGTTTCTCTGGATACTTGTATCTGGTTGGGAACTTGTTTTCAGTGGGTCTTGTTGGGGAATATAAAAAAATGTAGGCAAACTATTTGAAATAAAAGGGTCTCTCAGCTGTGGCTTACAGGTAATAGATTCAGAACTACAAACCAGTTTTTCCTTCATAGTCCCATTCTTCAAATGCACTGAGTCAGAGGGTGTCCCCTTTTCAATCAATGTATAGTTAGTCTCACTTGAGGCACTGAGGGCATTGTCCTGTGAATCAAATTTTGGACTGCTAGGTATTTTAGGTGATAGAAACTGCAAGTCTCCTTCATCTAAAATTATGGACTCTAGTTTGCTCTTTTGGCTTTCCTCACAACTCAGAAGTTCCAAGCTTCCTTGAGAGCTTTCACTGTCAGGTGTACCCTGTAGAGACTGAAGGCCTTCAGTGAGTTCTGCAGACCATCTACGTTCCTCTGAAGGAGACACACCACCAAGAGAACGAACTTTCAACAATTCTAAACTAAATATAGCTTGCTCTAGTTCTCTCATTCTCCGACTCTCTCTTTTGGCCCGACCTACTTTTTTCTGGTGGAGATCCTCCAAGGACTTAGGTCTCTCTCTTACAATCACTTCTTCCTGTAAGTCCACACCACTTTGACTTCTGGCTCTTTCCTGTCGCTTGTTTGGGGACTCTTTCAAGCAGTCCGTTGAACTTTCTTGGCTAATTCGATTACTTTCTATCACAGATTTACATTCCTCTATAGCTTTTACTCTGTTGTCAAAGGTACAATCCTCCCATTTTGAAGGGTCTGATCCCTGAATTTCCAGAGCTCCATATGGCTCAATATTTGCCAATCCAAGTTCTAGTTTTGTTTCTTTCAGTCTTTGTTCTTTCAAAACTTTAAATCTATATAAAAACAGGAAAAAATGGGTTAGCGACAGCTTTTAGTTACTACTGGAGAGAATACATTTTACTGAGAATTTAAGAAATAAATGGAAAGTTCCAGAATTTTCTTTGTAAGCTAACATGGACAAATATTTCATAATTCTATTTCTATGAGTGAGACGATATTTTATCAAATGCATTATTTCTAATAGGGCATTCTAGTCAAAACATAAATTAACTCAGAAGTTCTCATTTAAAAAATCTTTATTTTAAGATAAACCTTAAGTTTCTAAAGGTAAACACAACTGAATACTGACAATTTTTAAAGACTCAACTGAATGTAAAAGTTAATTCTTAGCAGTTAAAACCACAGACAATCTTCAATCAAATTTAATTAAGTAAACATCTATTTAGCTTCTATTATAGACCATATAATGTGGGTTAAAACTGCTAAGAGTATCACAGCCTACTGGAGAAGACAAAATTGTACATAACCAATACTAATACAAGTCAGACAAGTGTTAGAGCAGAGATACAAACAAAATACTTGCAAAGAGAGAAAGGAGTAATTATCACAGACACAAAGATTACCTTTGTCTTGCTCTGAATCCTCTACATACTGATTGCAAAAGGATAATTTTGTTCCTTTGTTCTTGATACCTCTTACTTTCCCTGTAGCCTTTCCATCTTGTCTGAATACAGACAGCAGCCATGTGTCTCCGCCTGTAGTGCTCCTTCCATCTCTGCTGGATGATGATGGCTGCAGTCCGGAGCTCCAAATACCGCTGCCTCTCCAAGTGAGCACGCCAGGAAGCCTGGAGAAGAGTGGCTGCACTAGTCATGACTAAAGCATCCTTCTGCACAGCTACATTTCTGACTTGCTTCTGATTTAGGTAATTCCTCCAGAATCGCTGTGTGGGAAAAACAATAGAAACTGCTGTCATAAATTCTTATACCGTATTTTTTTCACAAAAAAAAAAAGAATAAATTTATTTTGTCAAAAATAAAGGTTACGTGGCTTAACAGTTAAATTGTACACAACTGAAGGGGAAAAAAGGGGTTTTTTTTTCCAGATACGCTTGGTTAAAACAACTCTTTTACTTACATACTATAACTTCAATGAGGTTAATTATGAACTTAATCTAAAAATCTAAAAATTTTGATGCTTTAACAGATTACAGTATCTTCTCATGCTATAGTTTGCCAATAATAATGGGATTAAAAAACATTTCAAAGATTAAGATTCTAAAAATTTTCTTGATAAGCAGTAAAGGGCCTATGGAGAAAAATGGTCATCATATAAATCAATGAGGAAGAATATAAAACAGATAAATATGAATAAGATACCTATCATCCAAAATGAGTATAGAGCAACAACAATGTATATATATAACTCTCAAGTATCAATCAGGATACTATCAAATAAAAATAACTATGTCAATAAAAATTAAGGCACATAATTCTGTTGCCCTAATAATATAAGACACTGTAACTATAATTTAATTTAAATTCAATTCCATCAGTATTTATCAATAGTCTATTATTATATGCCAGGTAATCTGCTGGGTGCTATGAACATTTCAAAAATGAGTAAGAGGGGTGCCTGGATGGCTCAGTCAGTTAAGTGTCTGACTCCTGGTTTCAGCTCATGATCTCATGGTCATGACATCAAGCACTGTGTCAGGCTCTGTGATCAGCAGGGAGTCTGCTTGAGATTCTCTTCTCTCCCTCTGCCCCTCGCCCTCTGCATTCTCTCTCTCAAATAATAAATATTTAAAAAAGATGAATAAGGGCAGCCTGGGTGGCTCAGCGGTTTAGCGCCGCCTTCAGCCCAGGGCATGATCCTGGAGACCTGGGATCAAGTCCCGCGTTGGGCTACCTGCGTGGAGTCTGCTGCTCCCTCTGCCTGTGTCTCTGCCTCTCTCTCTGTGTGTCTCTCATGAATAAATAAAAATTTTAAAAAATATATTTAAAATAAATAAAAATAAAAAAGATGAATAAGACACATTCTCATCTCTGAAGTTTATATTCTTACTCAAATGTTTCACAATAAAATTCTAGTTATTAAAATAAAGGCCAAATAAACTAACAAACATCATGTGAGGAATCCTTTGCTTCCAACCTGGATAATGATGGATGCCTGTCTCAGGTGGAGGAAATGCTGCCTACACAGCAGAACCCTGAACCATCGCTGCAACAATATGATTCTGCGGAGCACCTCTTGGTGAAGCAGATCTTGTAGGTGTTGTCGTTCCTGCTCCTTTAGGAATACCTACCAAATGGACAAAAGATGAGGAATACAGCTTAAGAAGAAATAAGAAATTTATTTCATGAATCATCCTTTCCATGGTAAGCTTCTTTAGAGAAGAACAAATACAACAGTAGACATGAAAAGCAGTAATGATAAATATTTCTATCCATTTATCCAAAGAATCATTCTCAAAATGAGAATGGGGGCACTTGACAGGATGAGCACTGGGTGTTATTCTGTATGTTGGCAAATTGAACACCAATAAAAAATAAATTTATTATTAAAAAAAAGGAGACATTAGAATACAGAATGGGAAATGGAAAAATGAACATGAATATAAAATTCCCAGTCTTAGATATTGTGATATATTACTCCCTTAGGACACTGACCCACCATCATGAGCCAATTACCACTGGTAACATGTCATTCATTTTTCATATTTTCAAGGATGTTAGCGGAGCGGGGGGGGGGGGGGGGTGTTGAGAACCATAGATAGATCCTGAAGTTTGATGATGATATGAATAAACCAAAAAGTCTTTTTGAAACCCAGTATGCATCAAAGATTTCTTGCTACTCAAGGCTATTAATCCGTCGTTTATATACTCTTTCATTCCACTAGGGATATAGGGGAAAACAAATACAACTTATGACACAGACCCTCTGGAAATAGGATTTGCACTTTACCCTTAAGAGCAGGTAGATATAAACAACTATATATATTTAAGTTGTACAATGTGATATTTTGGTATATGTATTCACTGTGAAGTAATTACCACAAACTAATTAATAAATCCATCACCGCCCACATCTGTCAAAAATTTTAAACTATTTTTTTTTAAAAAGAATAGAGATTAGATACACAAAAAGGAAAACAGTAAACTATAAGGCAAAAGACAGAGGCCTCTACCTGAGCAAAACAAGGAGTTGGGAATAATAATAAATGACCATGGAGGGCAGCCCGGGTGGCTCAGCAGTTTAGTGCCGCCTTCAGCCCAGGGCCTAATCCTGGAGACCCGGGATCAAGTCCCACGTCAGGCTCCCTGCATGGAGCCTGCTTCTCCCTCTGCCTGTGTCTCTGCCTCTCTCTCTCTGTGTATCTCTCATGAGTAAATAAATAAAATCATTAAAAAAAGAAAAAAAAAAGAAAAGAACATGGATATGGTAGCATATACAGGGGCCAACAGAACAATTAATCTTCATAAAGAAGACATTAAATGGTGTGAAGTCACAATATGGAGGTTCTTGAAGGAGAGAAAGATGTTTGAATTTAATGAGGAGGTTATCACAGGACTATTATTAAGCAGGAAATCAACATGAAAGAAAGAGGTATATTAAGATGATGATTTTCATACTATGGATAGAGTGAGTTAAATGGAATGATAAATAGGCTGAAATCAGATAAGGGATCTGTTACTACAAGAAAAATATAAGTGAGAGCTTAAAACAGTAAAATGCAAGCAGTAGGAATGAAAAAAGGGAGAGATGTGAGAATCATTTGCAAGGAAAAAAAGAAATAGAACTTTGTAAAAGGACTAAAGTGAAGGGTAGGCCAAATCTCATTACAGATTTTAGCCTAAGAACCTAGATGGATGACAGAGAAAAAGAGTAGTTGATAAAATAAGGACAATAGGGGAATCTCGATAAGGTCACTTTGAGCAAGCTGAGTTGAAGATTACAGTAGAATACCTGGGGAGAGATTGTTTTTAGGCAATTAAAACTAAAGGCAGAACTAGAGCATTTGCCAGAACTCTTTGGTTAATACTGACTATATTAAGTAAAAATCCTGGCCTAATCAATTTCCTTATGGTATCTGGTACACTTTTTCATGAATGTTCTCATGAGCAAAGATTGCTATTATTATTTAAATATAAAAATGCACTCAAATTTGACAAGGACCATATATATTATATTTACCATGGATTTTCCAACTTGGTAATTATCTGAATTAAGACTTATTTTCCTGAAGAAATCCTGAATGTTAAATTTGGATGGAATAATATTTCGGGGAAGAAGTACGTGGAAGTGGCTCACAAAATCCTGAAAAATGAAAAGAAAAATATTGTAAAATCACAAGAATATTATATGTCAACAAGGTCCTAAACTAGCTAATTATTCTTTTATCGATCCTGCCCTCACCTTGAAACAGACTTAAACCAAGAAATTATTTAATTTAAAAAATTACAAAATAATTAATTGGTAAAATGGGGGTAGGGAGTAGAGAGAAGATAATTTGTTATCAAAGGGGAATGGAAGAAGAAAAAGGCAGAAACTAATTATCCCTTTGAGAAAGCTGTATTAAAGACAAAAGAAAAAGTTATTTAATAAGAATTGAAATTTTTAGCAGAAAAATATGCAAAGGTATCAGCTATTACATGGTATAACTGAGAACGAAGCTTTCCCTCCCAGAAACAGCAAAGAACTTGGTCAGCTGCTAAAAAGTTTCAATATATTTTCTATACCTATAGCAGCAATAGCTGATAAGAATAACTGTAAGCCTGTTGACAGCTTACTATGAAAGAAAATCTTGCTGGGATAACTTTACAGAAAAGGGAATGGAATCTTGTGAACTAGATAGTTTTATTGAATTATTTCAATTACTGGAATAATCAGTAGGAAGAACTACTGTATTATGAGTAAACTTAGTACTAGCAAACATTCAGATCAAATGAGAATAGCCAGGAACTAGATTCTATCATAACACAAATTTAGTAAGACTGCTGCCATTCAATAGAAGTGAGTATTCTCTACCCTTTTTCAATTCTGTATACAAAAGATGGAATGGAAATGAGTAAGAGAAATAAATAGGTGAATCCCAAATAAAAAATAAGCAAGACACAGGAATAATTTACTTAAGTGTATATACACTTAAATATCACCATAAAAGCATAACCTGGAAAGAGTATTTGCAGCTGTAGCCAGATTGGCGAATTCGAACCGTCTCTAGCATCCCAGTGTACCGAAGCTGTCGAAGTACCAAGGCATCATTGAATCTTAATGGCAGCTGTAACAAAGGAAATGGAAAAAATGATTAACCTGGACTAAGAGATCTCCCAATTAATATTTCTCTTATAAGTATGGTTAACTTCTGAATATCTAAAAATTGACTGGAGGTCGTCTGGTTAAGACATAGCAGAGGGATGGGAAAACCTTACCTCCCCATCTGGCAGCTTCAAAAAAGTTCTAACTGCCTGACCCTCGGGAAAAAGGAGAAACCAAGCTTCCAGGCTTTTCTAGTTGCAGAGAGGGAGAGGACCTTCAAAGCTAAAGAGAAATGTAGTTGCCCACAGGAGGAGGCCACATAATCTAGCCACTATAAAAATCTATAACCTACTTGTATACAGTCAAGAGTAACTGTATTTTTGTTTATATTTAAGATTTTCCCTATAATCTCACTCAGAAACCACTTACCCCCCTCTACAAGTGACCTTAGTTAACTAAGAGCTGACAAATTCTTCTTTCAGTAACTAGTACGAGGTTAGGAGTAGCTTATTTCCTGGGGCACCTGGGTAGCTCAGGTAAGCATCCAACTCTTGGTTTTGGCTAAGGTCATGATCGTAGCATCATGAGATCAAGCCCCGAGTTGAGCCCTACATCAGGCTCCTCACTCAGTGGGAGTTTGCTTGAGATTCTCTCTCCTTTTTCCTCTGCCTCTTACCCCACACCTCCCCCACTCTCAAATAAATAACATCTTAAAAAAAAAAAAAAACCAAAAACACAAAAGAGTAGCTTATTTCCCTAAACACTTTTTACTGATGATACTCGTAGGACACACTGAAAAGCAAAAAAATTCCTAAAATCCCCAAGAACTGATCTCCTCACTGCCTAGGCATTGATAAGGAAGAAGCTAAAGGAAATCACTCATCACCAGTCACAACATCATGTGACTTGTAGGTATCTCAGTAGGCATGATTTTAGATATTCAAAAGATATTGTTTTTAGATATTCAAAAGATATATTTGGAGCTTTTGGTATTTCTCCCTATTCTCTAAATACTATTTTCAATGACTCCCTAAGGCAATCCTGAACATTTTCCTGCAGAGATGGGACGTACCAGCTACCAAGGAAAAGAAATCAAACAAGCAACTTATGTTAAATAATAAGTCAATGTTTATTTAGTACTTATTCTATGCCTTGAAATACTTCATTAATTGAACTCTCTGTATAACAAGGTAGCAATTAACAGTAGGAACTCAAACTTCTATCTAACTGTAAATAAAAGGTTTCCTTTTTTGTTACTAAAGAATAGTTAACATTTACTAAACAATTAGTATGGGCCAGGAACATTCTAAGTACTTTGTACGTACTGACCCATCTAAACTATCAAAACACTATTAGGCTGGTCCTATAATTATAGTATATTCCTACAAAGATGAAAACACAAAAGCAACAGAAAGGGTAAGTTCACAAAGCTTGTAAACTATAGAGTTGAAGACTGCTTCCTAAAAATTAGGAAAGCTGAACATAATTCATACTATGCATTTATAGTATTACAGAACTATACATTTTAGCTGTTCAGGGTGGGAACTATTTTTTCCTATAATGAATATAAACATGATAGATGTTTACACTTATTAGATATATTTTGCAAAGCTCTAATTAGGAGACCTGTCATAGAAAACAGGAAGGAATCAAGAATGTCCACATTACTTATTTAACAGAGGCAAAAAGCTCTAAGCATAAAAAAATGCTAATAAAATTCTAAGAATGATAGCTTATATGTAATCAAGATTAAATCTCAAGGTAACAAAAGCTGCATAAAACTCTTTTTTATGATGGAATTTCATTAACATATTTGCTTCTCAGATTCTAGGAAACACTAAATCAAGCCCATATACATATCAAACAGGCAGGTAAGTACAGAAATTAGAAGAGTATCTTCAGAAAATATAGAATAATGTTTTCCTTTAAGAGATTATTTGCTATAATCTCTTCCCCTCCACTTCTTAAAAAAATGTAAAGCCTGATTTGAAGCAAACTGAGCTAGAAGCTCTCAATTTACAGGACATTGTTACCTTTTCGGCATTAGAGCGAATGCATTTTACAAAATAGGGTTCTGCTTGACCAAGTGTCTCCATCAGCTTGCTTAATGAGGCCTGCAATACAAAACAATATAATTAGCATTTTCTCCCATTCCAAACTGGCAGGAAATGATTTATAAATACAAACAACAATGTTGGCAAATTATGCTGAAACAAGTGGTATTATACACAGAAAAAGCTTTTTTTCTGAAAAGCAAATTGTGGGTATCCGCATACTGATTAAATTAAGGATAATTAAGGAGAAGGATGTTAATCTTAAAACTGATGGTTTGACAACAGTAAATATTGCAGATATATTACAAAATAACCTAAGTCTAGAACAAACTTTTCACTTTTTATCACTTTTCATGAAACAATTTATTCAAACTCATGTGTTCTTAGAGCAACTTTGAAAATCATCCAGTAGGGTATCCACTAGCTGGTATTTCCCCCAATTTCAGTGTTCATATTAGTGAACACTTTCATCCCTGATACTGATAGTTTATACTTTACTTCTTTTTCTCCTGATTAGTCTAGCTAGAGGTTTATAATTCTTTTATCTTTTCAAAGAACTAGCTCTTTGGTTTTATTTTTTCCTATTTTTTTTTTTAATTTTTTATTTTTATTTTATGATAGTCACAGAGAGAGAGAGAGAGAGAGGCAGAGACATAGGCAGAGGGAGAAGCAGGCTCCATGCACCGGGAGCCCGATGTGGGATTCGATCCCGGGTCTCCAGGATCGCGCCCTGGGCCAAAGGCAGGCGCCAAACCGCTGCGCCACCCAGGGATCCCTTATTTTTTCCTATTATTTTTGTTTTCAATTTCATTGATTTCTGTTTTCATCCTTATCATTTCATTCCATCTGCTTGCTTTGAGATTAGTATGTTTTTCTTTTGATAGTTTCCTAAGATAGAAACTTACATTATTGAGACCTTTTCCCTTTCATTAAAAGCATTTAGTGTTATTAATGAATCTTGGAGCACTGCTTTGGCTACACTGCACAAACTTTGATATTTTACTTTTACTCACAATATTTTTAAAATCTTTCTTTCCTCTTTGACTCATATATCATTTAGATTCCCCCCCCCCCAAATACCTGGGGATGGTTCTTTCATTTACTGATTTCCGGTTTAATTCCATTTTAAGGTCAGATAACATATTTTGTTTTTTAGTATTCTATTTATCTATTGGGTTCTCTGTAAAATTCCTTCGTAGCATTTTTTAGTGGCTGCTCTAGGGATTATGATATATAAACCTGTCACAGTCCACTCAGAGTTAATATTTTATAACTTCAAGTAAAACTCAGAAGCCTTACAACCATATAAATTCCTATTATTATGGTCATACATATTAGCAACATACAACTTTTTTTATTTAAGTGCTCTTTTTTTGTCATAAATGTATATATTGTAGTATAAGATGCTTAAATCATAAGTATATCTGATGAATTTTCACAAAGGGAGCATACTCTTGTAACCAAAGTCCAACTCAATAAACAAAATAGTACCAGAACCTCAGAAAGCCCTCTTTACCCCATCCCATTGAATTTTAGCAAGATCACTGTACATAAGTTACCTACCTCCACATCTGAATCAAGCATAACTATTACCCTGACTTCTAAAATGATAAGTTAGTTTTGCCTGCTCTATGACTTCATATAAAAACCAAAGATACACTATGTACTAGTTTGTATTTGTTGCATATAATATTTTGGACATTTTCAGTGCTATCGTGAATGACCCATTATATGACGATATCATAATTAAACAATCCATTTAAGATGGATATTTATTTGTTCCAGGTTGGGCTATTATAAATAAAATTGCTATGGACATTTTTTTACATATCTTTTAACTATTTTCCAAATACCTGAATCAGTTTATATTTCAATAGCAGTATATAAAAGTTCTGGTTGCTCCATATCCCTGTAAATACTTTCTATAATCAGTCTTTTTCATTTCAGCCAGGCAGGCAAGAGTATACTTAATCTGCATTTCTCTGATGATTAATAATGTTGGGCAGGTATTTAATAGGCTCAGCAGCCTCCTGGATTACATCTTTAGATATCAGACAAAATTTGGCTGTTCAAGACTTCTGCCCATTTAATTAGGGTATCTGTCTTTTTAAAAACTGATTTGTGGTTTTTCTTTTTTCTTTCTTTCTTTTTTTTTTTTTGTTTTTCATATACCCATATACAAGGTCCTTTCCAGATATATTGTTAATATATCTTAATACCTTGCAACTTGCCCTTTCATTCTCTTAATAGTCACTATTAAAATTTTTTAAAAACATTTTATTGAGATACAATTTAAATAATGTAAAAATGTACCCAATATAGTGTACACATCATTGATTTTTTAGTAAGTTTATATAATTGTGCAAACACCACTGAAAGTGAGATGTAGGAATTTTCCATCACCCCAGAAATTTCCCTCCTGCCCATATATATGCAAGTAATAACTGCTCCAAAAAAAAAAAAAAGGAAAAAGAAATAACTGCTCCTGCTCACAGTCCCAGAAAACCACCAATCTGCTTCCTGCTGCTATATACAAACTATCTTTGAAAAAAAATAATCCTTTTTAGACATCTTTTCCTCTGACTACAAAACCAATATGCAGGTATTGTAGAAAACTTAAGACACAGATATATGTTCAGAGATAAAAAGTCAGCTAGACAGTTATGTAATTGTTATTTAATGTATTACGATTGTATTTATTGCCATATGCCCAGTCAGAATAAAAGGAAATGGATTTCTATGTATAAAACTAAAATAAAACCAGAAAATACCTATAATCCCATTTTAGTTAAATACAGATGGCAGCAGAATGAAGTTTAAAATACATAATATATATAGAAAAAAACCATACATATTATCAGTGACTATATCTGGGCAGTAGGGTTTAAATGTTGGTTTTGTTTACAGCATCAATTTTCTGCTGCCTGTCTCCTCACACTGAAAACAATGAATTACTTTTTGGGATATCCACTACCACAGATACAAGGATGAAAAAGAAAAGGCAGTTGACTTTTTCCACCCCTTTACTTCTCTCCAAAATGACCATTATAATATGGCTTTTAAGTAATATGAATCATCTTTCCATTCAGGTATCTTGCAGATCATTTTGACCTTTCAATGCTAATCTGAATGAAACAGGTTCCTTTTTTCTAAAAACAAAAAAAAAAAAAAAAATTTATAAAAAGGTAAAATAAGAAATAACCTGAAACTGGGCACTGATGCTGGGAGGTTTTTTCTTCTTGTGCAAATGAAGAAGAGACTTGGTAATGCGATCCTGTAGCGTCAGTCTCGTCAGGTGCTTTAAAGAATTTACCTCTAGTAAATGCTGAAAAGAAGGGAGAAAAATAAAATTCTTCATATAAATTAATCGAAGAACAGGATAAACAAAATTGTAGACCAGTTTTCATTACTACCTATGTATAATGACTGTGGTGAATATGAGAGATTGGATATTCAACATCCATCTCACCCTTCTTTTCTGCAGAAGCTTCCTAGCTAAAAAGAAAACTGCACTTCTCTGTCTTGCATCTGTGTTCTGGATGTGATATAAGTTTATCATTTAGGTTCCCACATGTGAAACTGGGAAGGTATACTGGAGTAGAGACTCTGACTACTAGTTCTGTTTCTTCTGACCAGCATATACACCAAAGTGCCTTAGCTTTCTGTGATCCCCAGTGTCCAGTACTACCTTTATGAGTTGAGAGGCAGAACATAGGGAATCTGTGTTGTCACTGCAACTCTGTAAATGCACCCTAAGCCCTGGAGCCAGTCGTCATAGCAGCTTCTTCCTGATTCCTGGATCACACCACAGGTAGTATGTGCATACAAGCAGCAGTAGAATGGCACTTTCCTGCTTCCTAGCTGATTAACAGCTGGGGTCAGTTCTAAACTGCTGTTTTAATATTCTGAAACTCTAAGACTTCTAATGATTTTGTAAGTACCTCTTTGAATTAAGTCCTTTTCTACTTAAAAATATCCACAGTTATTATTGTTATCTGTAACTGAATCCTGACTCAGAGAGAAAATAAGTTAAATTCAATCTTAGGGCTATAGAAGGTAGGCCAGAAATATACACAAAAACCAAAACATCAACCCTATCAACCATGATCCTGATATACTAATTACTAATCTTAATAAGACAGGAGTTATACATAAATCAACTAAAGAATACAAAATAGGATATTTAAATAAAGTATTTGAGAGCTTTTATAGCCAATCCCAATTTTAAAAAAATATTTTATTCGTATATTTGACAGAGAGAAAGACAGCATACAAGCAGGGAGAGGGGCAGGCAGAGGGAGAGGGAGAAGCAGGCTCCCTGTTGAGCAGGGAAACTGATGAAGGCTGTATCCCAGGACTCTGGAGTCATGACCTGAGCGAAGGCAGATGCTTAACCAACTGAGCCACCCGGGCACCCCACCAATTACAATTTTTCAAACCATACCATATTTGCGGCAGTGAGTTTGTCCATGGAAAAAAATACATCTATACATATGTACAACCATATGCTATTATTCAAAAAGTACTAAAATTTTTATTGTATGAGAAGAACAGAACTGAATTAAAAACATGACAAATTTAAAAGTTTAAAGAAATATTAATTTTGACAATATAAACACTTAAAAATATAAACCTTCAAGTGGCAACAAGTACAATACATATTTTAACAAATGCAACTAAATAAAAATTTTCCAGCAATGACAAAGATTTATTATCTGTACATAAGAACTAAAACTCATTCCACAATTACAAATGAACAAAAAATCTGAAACAGGCAATCCTCAAAGTATAAATGACAAATAGTAAATGACAATCCTTCAATCTGACTTATGATCAAAGAAAAGTACATTTCTTTTGAAGAGATTTTCTGGGGCACCTGGGTGGCTCAGTCAGTTAAACATCTGCCTTCAGCTCAGGTCCTTATCTCAGGGTCATGGGATCAATGCCTGCCACTGGGGCTTCCTACTCCATGGAGAGTATGCATATCCCTCTCCCTGCCTCTCCCCCCCAGCTTATTTTCTCTTTCTCTCTAAAATAAAAAAAAATATTTAAAAAATAAAGAGATTTTCTGCATATCAAATTGGCAAACAAAGGACTAACAAAACCCAGTCTTCACGAGACTGCAAAGAAACAAATATTTATGTACTGTTCTCAGAAATGCAAATCAGTATAACTTTCCTGATAAACAATTCACTTATAGGTATTTACTTAAGGAGATTATCAAAGAAGATCTGAAAGTTATTTCTGACAACATACTTCAAAAAATAGTGAAAAATAACAGAGATATGCTTATATGGAATTATTTTCGTAAGTATGATTTAGCCACACAACTAAATACTATACAGTTCATAAATATACTGTAACCTGTATTTACTGACATGGAAAAATATTTGCAACTACAACTAACAAAATACCCCATATAATCAAGAACAAGACAAGGATGTCCACTGCGTCCTCTTGTCACTTTTATTCAACGTAGTACTAAAAGTCCTAGCCCCAGCAATCAGACAACAAAATATAAGAGGCATCCACATTGGTAAAGAAGAAGTTAAACTGATACTATTTGCAGATAATATAATATTATACACAGAAAACTCTAAAGACTCTAATAAAAAACTACTAGAACTAATAAATGAATTCAGTAGTAATAGAATACAAAATTAATATACAGAAATCAGTTGTTTCTATACGAATAGAAAAAAGAGAAATTAAGAGAACAAGTCCATTTAACTGCACCAAACAGAATAAAATACCTTCGAATAAACTTAACCAAGAAGGTGAAAGACCCATTCTCTGAAGACTAAAATACACTGATGAAAGAAACTGAAAATGACACAAATGAATGTAAAGAGATTCCATGTTCATGAATTGGAAGAATTAATACTGTTAAAATGCCCATACTACCCAAAGCAATCTACAGATTCAATGCAATCCCTATCAAAATATCAATAGTATTTTTCACAGAAGTAGAACAAATAATCTTAAAATTTGTATGGGACCACGAAAGACCACAAATAGCCAAAGCAATCTTGAAAAATGAAGAACAAAATTGGAGTTATCATAATCCCAGATTTCAAGATACACTACCAAGCTGCACTAATCAAAACTATGGTGCTGGCACAAAAATAGACACAAGTCAATGGAACAGAATAGAGAGTCCAGAAATAAACTCACACCTACATGGTCAATCTGTGACAAAGGAGACAAGAATATAAAATAGGGAAAAGACCATCTCTTCAATAAATGGTATGGGAAAGCTGAACAGCTACATGTAAAAGAATAAAACTGGACCACTTTCTCACACCATACTCAAAAATAAACTCAAACTGGATTAAAGACTTAAATATAAGACCTGAAACCATAAAAATCCTAGAAGAAAAAAACATAAGCAGTAGTCCCTCTGAACATCAGCCTTAGCAACATTTTTCTAGGCAAGGGAAACAAAAGCAAAAATAAACTATTGGGACTACATCAAAATAAAAAGCTTCTGCACAGCAAAGGAAACCTTCAACAAAATGAAAAGGCAACAAAGTAAATGGGAGAAGATATCTGCAAATGACATATCCAATAAGGGGTTAATAAAAAAGATCCAATTAAAAAATTGGTAGAGAACCAAAGAGATATTTTCCAAAGAAGACATACAGATGTTCAACAGACATATGAAAAGATGCTCAACATCACTCATCATCAGGAAAATACAAATCAAAAGCATGACGAAATACTACCTTATACCTATCAGAATGGCTAACATCAGAAAGACAAGAAATAACAAGTGTTGGTGAGGATATGAAGAAAAAGGAACCCTCATGCACTGTTGGAGGGAATCTAAATTGGTACAGCCACCATGAAAAACAGTATGGAGGTTCCTCAAAAAATTAAAAATAGAAATACCATTACAATCCAATAATCCACTACTGGTTATTTAGCCAAAGAAAACAAAAACAATAATTCAGAGAGATATATGTACCCCTATGTTTACTGCAACATTATTTACAATAGCCAAGATATGGGAGCAATTCCAGTGTCCATCAACAGTTGAATGGAAGATGTGGGGTGTATACATTCAAACACACACACATACACAATGGAACTAATACATAGCCATAAAAAAGAATGGGATCTTACCATTTGTGACATGGATAGATCTAAAGGGTATTATGCTAAGCAAAGTAAGACAAAGACAAATACCATATGATTTTGCTTATATGTGGAATACAGGAAACAAAACAAAGCAAAAGAATGAACAAACGGACTCATACAGAAAAAGAGTGATAGCCGCCAGAGGGGAGGGGTGAAACAGTTGAAGGGGATTAAGAAATACAAACTTCCAGTTATAAAATTAAAAAGTTACACAGATGAAAAGTACAGCAAAGGGAATACAGTCAATAATACTGTAATGAAGTAGTTGGTGACAGGTGGTGAGCACTGAGTAATGTATAAAAGCAATAAATCAACATGTTGTACACCTGAAACTAATACAACACTGTGTATTAACTATAAATCAATAAAAAGAAATAAACAGAGAAATAGATGGGATTCCTGTGACTGATAATTGAATGGAATTTTTTACTTCAGGCCAATATGAGTATTTTTAAACCATATGAAGTTTATAGAGAAGTTATTCACTTGAAGAGACTAGAAAAGAATGTTGCAAATAGCTAGACCCAGTGGTGGCATTCAAAATACTAAAAGGCTAATTATGGAAAGAGCCTAAACATCCATCAACTGATGAATGGCTCAAAAAGATGTGATACGTGTGTGTATATGTATACACACACACACACACACACACACACACACAATGATATTACTTGGCCATGAAAGAGAACGAAATCTTGCCATTTGCAACAACATGGATAGAGCAAGAGTGTATTACACTAGGCAAAATAAGACAAATACCACAGGATTTCATTCATATGTGTAATTTAAGAAATAAAACAGATAAATAAAGGGGAAAAAGAAAAAAGAGGGAGGAGAGGGAAACCATAAGAGACTATTAACTACAGAGAATAAGTTGAGGGTTGATGGAGGGAGATGGGTGTGGTATGGGCTGAATGGATTATGGGTATTAAGGAGGGCACTTGTGATGAGCACTGGGTGTTCTGTGTAAGTGATGAATCACTAATTTCTACTCCTGAAATCAATATTACACGATACGTTAGCTAACCAAAATTTAAATAAAAGCTTGAAACAAAAACCCAAACCTATAAGACTAAAGAGACAGTGAAGGAAAAAAGAAAATAGAAATGAAAAGATAAGATGTTTGATAATGAAAGTGGTATCCCTTTTCTCTACATAAAAATCTTTCATGATAATAATGTAATTACAAACCACTTAACATAAATTTTCTTTGTGCTTTGTGGTTTAAAACAATATTTACCACTACCAGAAACCACATATGCTGTGCATTACATTTTCTTAGGTAGCAGAAATAATAACCTCGTATTTTGTTTTGTTTTGTTTTGTGAACTAGAGAATTATGAGAATAAACAGCTCTTTCTCAGTTTTTTAAATTCTGGAATTCATCAAGAAGGTTACAAATGATAGGATTCCTTCTTTGGAAGGGTAAAAGAGAAAGGAACAGTAATATTTTTCTTCTTTTAGTAAATTCAATAAATATTTTTGGAATGCCATCTTAGTATATATAAACTACATAGATCAGAGCAGGCAAATTAGAGCATGGGCCAAATCCTATCCACTGTTTTCATATGGTTTATACAGTTGAAAAAATTAAAAGTGTTCAATGACATGTGAAAAATAATATGAAATTGAAATTTCAGCATCTAAAAATACAATTTTAACTGAAATATAGTCATACTTATTCAATTACATATCGTCTATAGCAGCATTTATGCTACAATAGCACAGCTAAGTAGTTAACAGAGACTAGAGGCCTGCAAGCCTATCTGGACCTTTACAGAAAAACTTGGCTAACTAGTGCTAATGATAATAAGTTAGATAAGCACTAAATAGAAATTATTTAAATTCAAGTAAAAATCAAAATTTGACCTTAATCTGGCTTAAGGATAAATGAAAAGATCTTATGTAAAGATACAATTACTCAATGAAAATTAACATTTATAACTCAGAAGCTTTTCAAAAACTAGAATATGAGATGTATCACAAATATTTACCAGAACCATTAAACCTGCTTAACATCCAGTTTATTTCTAAAATGGATTTAACTGATTACACAAAATTAATCTTATTTATATAGACTGTTTGCATGAGTAATAAAGAAAAAATAATTATGGTATAGGGCACCAATAGAAAAAGGTTTTCAGAATACTCACCTTTGGAAGGCCAGGCTTGGACTTGAAATTTTTGTTTCTCCTATAGAGACATATTACATTTGAAAAATGAGAAATTATTAGAAAAAACTACTGTACAAGTGAATGATTTTAAGAGCTCTACTAAAACACAGATTATATAACCATTTCCAAGATATAGGTCTTCTATATGAAAACACTGACTGATTCAAGTAAGCAGGCACCTTTGGAAATGAAAAATAAGCAAGGAAAAGAGAACAAGAAAAGAGATGTTTGCTCTTTAATATTGGTATAAATAGATTTAAGCCTGGTAATCCGTAATGCAATGCTATATACATTCAAACCTAAAATTTCATTTTCTTTTGGACATTAAAAGGGTTCCACTTTCTTATACCTATAGAAATTTTGTACTTCTTAAAAACTTTATGACTTTCTCCTTTTTGGAAATTAAAAATTGTCTTGTGTTCTTTTTTTTTCTTCCTTATATTTATATCAAACTTTTTTTTAATGGATAAAGAAAGAAAGAAATAATGTCCAAAGTTTATAAACATAAGCTGGGGGGTCAGAAAGATCTGACTGAGCTTGAATCTAAACTCTACCAAAATCTAAATCCTACTAGGGTAGGATTTCTAACTTCTCTAAGTCTTGGTTTCATTAATATGATAATATAAAATAATGTAGAATGTAAAATAATGTAAAATGAGGATGATAATAGCACCAACCTCTTAAAGTTGTTATGAGGGTTAGATGCGTTAATTTGCAATTACTAATTACTAATACTAAGACTTATGTATATTGAACCTATTAGCACTGTTAAGCACAGACTTAAACAGGAATTAAAAAATCCATTTCAGTCATACATTTAGCTAGTGGCCCAAACATATGCTTTGAAATAGTGTCTGAAATATGTGGATACAGGGAGCTAAGAACTTTTTACTAGTCCACCATGCATAGTTCCATCTATGCCTTCACACCAATCCTATAATCAGGAAATGAGGAATGGCAGGCTGGATAAAGTTTATATATCACCATATACAGTCCCAGGAGACTTTACCGCCCAATTTGTTAGGACTGACAAAATTAAAATCCTTCAATTTTAATTAAACTGAGGTTCAAGACTGGGAATCAAAAACGAGCTAACAGTTTTTTCTCTATTTGGATGTAGGGTCTGTCAAAGAGTAATAATAATCTCCAACATCCAACCATGATTCTCCTGGTGAGATGAAAACCAACAAACAAACCACCTGCTTCTTAATCCATTAGATCCACAACTCTGAATACTACTTTTGATTCACTTATTTCATTCAAAATTCCACTCATAAAAATAATGATTCACCATCACCCCTCTTCTTTCTCAGCCAGAAATCTTAAACCAGTCTTAAATAGCAATCCATATTTTTTATCAATACTAACATAAGAATTCCATGGGCTCTCTCCAACAGTTTGCTACTAGCTGAATTAGCAAATATCCCGTCTTTATCAAGCAAGGAGGTGCCACTTGAAAGTCTGCTCTGACGAATCCCAGTTCTTCCATTCCATCCAATATCAAATGTATCTCTGTAAAATTTAAATACAGTATAATTTGCTTTAGTTAACTGAGACATATCTAACATTCTCCAAATTGCTTAAATAAGTAAAATTTAAAACTTTAAAGTCAAAATTTAGGAAAAAAGCAGAAAATGATTTTTATCAGAGATTACCAATCAATCTAGACTAACCTTTTCCTTGATCAGAACAAAGAATTTCAATGGATTCTGGCACATTCAAATACAATGTGCACACAGATGAGCACATAATACAGCTAGTATCTTTAAATCCGTTAAACTATTTACAATCAGTATATAATATTATGCATTATACGTAATGTGATGGTTTTTGTCTTTGTTAGATTTTAGAACTTCCAAATACTCCTGAAAGAATTTACAATCCTAATAGACTGTCCCATTCTATGGACTATTTAATTTCTTCCTCGGAGGTCTTATTCACACACTCACTTACTACACACATATTCACCAACTTACTAAGCATCTTCTATAGGCTGAGCACTATTCTAGCCACTGGAGATAGAGGAGTGAACAAAACAGATAAAATTATCAGTGATCACAATATGAAGAGTTAATAGGGGGCTTTCCAGGTAAAGATAGCAAATTGGCCACATATTTGGATTCCTTCAGAAACCTGCAAAAATGTTAATAAACTAATTTTTTGAAGTAATAAGCACAAGCAAAATATACTAAGAGATAATAGTAACAGTTTTGAAATATGGAAAGCAGATGAATATAGAAAGCAAATTGGCTGTGGGGAAGACTGAGAAGCATCCGTATTTAAAAAACTCCAAAATTGGTGGTACCAAGTATCCTTGAAAATGGTGGCAAAGATGGGTTATGAACAAGAGCATTAGTTTAAAGTCAGTTAAACACAGTTAGAACTCCATGCAGCCAGCTGACCATCCCTCCTCTATCTGTCAGTTCTCTTACTCCACTGGTTCTAAAATGCTGGCAGCTGGGACTATATCCTCCAGGAAGAAAAGTAGAATAAACTTTGTGTGGAATATGAGCATTCCAAAAGGAAAGACCCAAGGATACTGATATATCCTAGACATTGACAATACACCCAATTAATCAGGTTCCAGTTAGCCTTTCAGTATTTCAATAGTGAATATGAACAGTTGATCAAGGTTCAGCAGACATCTGAGGAAAGGCTCTAGCATGAAACAGAGACCAAAACAATCATGACATAAACAACTTTAAGTAAAAAAAGATTTTTTAAAGCTATCAGTAATATTTTTACAGAAAATAGAAAATATTACAACCATAGAATAAGATGCTATGAAAATTTAAAAACTGAGAAACCAGTCACAAAAAGATCCTAAAAATTAAAAATGTAACACCAATGAAAATGCAGTAGGATATATTCATTCATTTAAAATAGTGAACATCAACTAGTGCCAATGTTTTTCTAGCATCTTCACATTACTTAAATTCAAATGGAAGAAAACAAACAATAAACACATAAGAAATACATTGTATGTAAGATAATAGGTGATAAGGAGAAATTTTAAACATAGAAGAAAAATAATGCCAGGATGCTAGTCTCTTTAATAGGGAAGTCAGGAGAGGCCTCATGAGAGGCCTCCATTTAAATAGTGATGTAAAGGAAATAAAAAAACAAATCAAACAGTTATCTGGAAGAAGAACATTCTACTCAGAAGAGTTTAGGACGCAGGAATTTTGTTGAGGAGTCTGAGATATATTAAATAAACCAGCAAGGCTGGAGTGAACAGGAAAAAACGGTAGACCAAGTCAGAGAGGGAAGAGGAAGCCATGTTACATATACCCTCTAAGGAATGTAAGAATTTTTGGCTTTTATGGGAATGAGAATGACAAAGAAGACTTTCAGCAAAACACTGACATGACTCAGCTTTTTATTATGAAAATAATCTCAAAAAAAAAGAAAATAATCTCAAACCATTTTCACACTATATTAAAATAACAATCTGGAAAACTGAGGACTCAAGGACAAAAGGGGGGGGAGATTATTTTAGGAGGCTATTACAGTAATCCATACCAGGGCAACAGCAGTGGAAGGAGTAAGAAATAGTGAGATTCTGGGTATCATTTTACAATACTGCCAATGGAACTTGCTGATGGACTGAATGGAGAATGCATGAGAAATTAAGAAATGGAAATTAAGGATGACTTCAAGATTTTTCACTAGTAACAGATTTAGAGATGAAGTAGGAGATATGATTTCTTATAAAGTAAAACAAAACAAGATGAAAAATCATAACAAAGTAGGTCAAGTAGACTCAAGACCCAACAGAAGAGTTTCTAGATAGATCCTACAAGATTCTGGTACTTAGAAAAGATATCACATACAAAGGCTCAAGAATTAGGAAAAGGGTATCTATAAAAAAACAAACCTATGGTTAATATCACAAAACCATGCTTAATGATAAAAAAAAAAACTTGGAAGATTTCCCATTAATAGCAGGAATAGGACAAGGATGTGAGCTCTAGCCACTCTTATTCAACCCTGTACCGAAACTTCTAGCCAGGGCAATAAGGGAGAAAAAAAAAAAAAAAGGATATCCAAATCGGAAAGAAAAAAGTGAATTTATATTTATTCATGTATGACATGATCTTACAGATAGAAAATTTTAAGGAATCTATTAAAAACTATTAGAACTAGTGAATTAAATAAAGCTTAAAAATTCAATTATTTCTCTATATAATAGCAAAGAACTGATTATGAAAGCAAAAAAAATCATAATAGCATGAAAAATATTTATGAATAAATTTAACAAAAGAAGTATAAGATTTATACACTAAATCTAAAAAAATATTGTTAGAAGAATGAAAGCTATTCCATGACAGTATTCCCCAAATTCATAGATTCAACACAAACTCTAGCAAAACAATAGCTTCATTTTTTGCAGAAAATAACAAGATAATTCTAAAATGCATATGGAAATGCAAAGAACCCAGAATAGCCAAAACGATGTTAAAAGAACAAAGTTGAAAGAATCACAGCTTCTGATTTGTAAACCTGCTACAAAGACAATACGGTACCAGAGTAAAGAAAGACATATATGTCAACAGAATAAAGTTGAGAATCCAGAAATAAACACTTCTTCAATTGACACTTCTGGTCAATTTAGTTCTGATCTAAAGGTATCAAGACAATTCAACAGGGAAAAAACAGTATTTTCAATAAATGATGTGGAGGTGACTGGATATCCACATGCAAAAGAAGGAAGTTGGATCTCTCTCTCAGCACATACAAAATCAACTCAAAATCAATCATAGATAAAAACTTAAAAGCTAAAACCATAAAACCCTTAAAAGAAGAAAACACAGGGAATAAGCCATTGTGACATAGGCTTGGGTAATGATTTCTTAAATACAACAAAAGTATAACAAAAATGAAAAATAGGTAAGTTAGACTTCTTCAAAATTAAAAACTTCACACTTCAAACACCACCATAAGAAAAGTGAAAAGAGGGCAGCCCTGGTGGCTCAGCAGTTTAGCGCCGCCTTCAGCCCAGGGTGTGATCCTGGAGTCCCGGGATCGAGTCCCACATCGGGCTCCCTGCATGGAGCCTGCTTCTCCCTCTGCCTGTGTCTCTGCCTCTCTCTCTCTCTCTGTGTGTCTCTCATGAATAAATAAATAAAATCTTAAAAAAAAAAAAAAGTGAAAAGAGGGATGCCTGAGTGGCTTAGTGGTAGAGCATCTGTCTTTGACTCAGGGCGTGATCTCGGCGTCCTGGAATTGAGTCCCATATCAGGCTCCTCGCAGGGATATAGATATCTATATATAGATATCTATAGATAGATATAGATTAATTAATTCTAAAAAAAAGGAAAGGAAAGTGAAAAGGCAATTCCCAGACTAAAGTAAAATATTTTCAAGTCATATATCTGCTAAGGGACCCAGATCTAGAATATATAAGTAACTCTTAGCAATTCAATAATAAGACAACCCAACTAAAAATACATTACTCAGAAATAAAAGGAAATGAACTACTGATATATTTTTTTCTGATATATTTAATAACCTAATGAATTAAGTACCATGTTTAGTGAAAAGAACTAATCTCAAAGTTAGGAAGGGGATTAGGACATGTCACCCCTAATTATGCTACTTTCACATACGAGAACTAAGAATCAACAGATATAGGAAGAGTCAGTTCTCTCCCTTCTCCGTAAACCGCTAAAAGCAGGGCATAAATTTCCCTTTGTGAAAGTGCCCACCTCTCCCCCACATTAGGAAAAGGACAGCATCTTTTATCACCTGAGATAACAGAGTACGAACTGAGATGAGTTTGCTTAAATAAACCTTACTAAAATAACCCTGATCTTCCATTAGTTTCCCCACATATTCCCTAGTCACTTCCCCACATTTTACCATCCCTTAAAGCCCAAACAAACCCTCTTTCCTTTATAAAAAAGGGTATATAAGCCCCAAGTGTGACACCACTTCTTTGAGTTTCACTTCTCTTCTGTGAATACTCATGCACATAAAATATTAATAAAAATTATGTGTTTTTACTCCTGTTAAGCTTTCGTAAGTTTAAGCCACAGGCCCCCAGCTACTGAACATAAGAAGAGGAAAATATTTTTTTCCGAACAGTTCCATCCTACATGATTCTATTTATATGACATTATCAAAATAACAAAACTAAAAAAATGAAGAACATAGTGGTTGCTACAGGATAGGATAGGGACAGGGGATGAGAGGGATAAATACAAATAGGTAGCATGAATGAATTCTTTTGTGATGATGAAAGAGTTCTGCATCTTGACTGTGGCATTTATGTTACACAAATGTATACATGGGGTACAGCTGCAAAAATCTATACGTAGAAACACTTGCAGACTTCTAAAAATGGTGAAAACTGCAGTCTAGTTAATATTAATGTGACAATGTAAATTTCCTGGGTTTGATGATGTACTATCACTATATAAGATGTCACTTAGGGAAACTAAGTGAAAAGTAGGTACACAGGACTTTATAAACTATTTTCCTTTGTACTATTTTTGAAACTTCCTGCTTTTGAAAAATGGAATGTAACCTTAAAATATTTTTCCATTCATTCTTTTTTAAACTATAATACTTTTTCGATAGCCTGGACAGTATCTTTATAATTTTATAGTAACTTTCTTCTGTCTTTCTGGTCAAGCTTTTAATTAAGAAGTACAGAAGAGGGAACCCTGGGTGGCGCAGCGGTTTAGCGCCTGCCTTTGGCCCGGGGCGCGGTCCTGGAGACTCGGGATCGAGTCCCGCGTCGGGTTCCCGGTGCATGGAGCCTGCTTCTCCCTCTGCCTATGTCTCTGCCTCTCTCTCTCTCTGTGTGACTATCATAAATAAATAAAAATTAAAAAAAAAAAAGAAGTACAGAAGATAAAAAATAAACATGCAAAAACTTAACTACAAAAATTTTCAGCAATATAAAAAAGTTAGAAGACAACCTAAATAACTAGTAATTGGAAATAGGTGAAATAAATTATGTTACAATCATCCACTGAAAGTCTATGAGGTTTAAAAAAAAAAAAAACGTCTATGAGGTCATAAAAATGTTGTAGAGGCACCTGGCTAGCTCAGCTGACTGAGCATCTGACTCTTGATTTTGGCTCAGGGTCAAGAGATGGGAGTTCTATGTTGGGCTCTGTGCTGAGTGGAGAGTCTGCTTGAGATTCTTTCCCTCTCCCCTTCCCCCTGCTCTTTCTCTCTCTCCCTCAAATAAATGAATCTTTAAAAAAATCATATTGTAGGATATTTAGTTGCAAAAAATATGTTAACATATTATTAAATTTAAATACAATATTGTTTATGGTTTTAAGACAATATTTATATACATACATGGAAAGAAGAATACATGCCCCCCTAAATGTTTCATGAGCAAAGGAAATCCTTATTCAAAGAAGATATATAAATCACCAAAGGTATGTGAATCACCAAAGAAGTGCAAATAATCAATAAGCACATGAAAAGATGCAGCACATCTGTAGGTACTGGGGAAATCCATATCAAAACCACAACGGAAAAAAAAAACAAAAACACAAAAACCACAAGGTACTACTTCACATCCATTATTAATGTAACTAAAATCAAAAGGATAGTCAATAACAGATATTGGCAAAAGAGAAAATGGAACCCTTATCTTCTATCAGTGGGAATGTAAAATGTCACAGCCACTTTGAAAAATTGTTTGGAAATTTCTCAAAATGCTAAACAAAACACAGAGATTTGACCCAGGAATTTCATTCCTAAATACAGTCAAAAGAATCAAAAACAGGTCCACACCAACACTTGTATGTGAATGTTCAGAGCAGATTATTTTTAATAGCCAAAAGGGGAAAACTTGAGTCTTCGTCAACTGATAATGCATAAAAAAAATGGACATACAATGGAATGTCCTTCAGCTACAAAAAAGAATTAAGTACTGGTAAATGCTACAATGTGGATTACCCTTGAAAACATTATGCTCGGGGATCCCTGGGTGGCTCAGCGGTTTAGCTTCTGCCTTGGGCTCAGGGCATGTGAGTCCCGCACTGGGCTCCCTGCATGGAACCTGCTTCTCCCTCTGCCTGTGTCTCTGCCTCTCTCTCTCTCTATCTCTCATGAGTGAATAAATAAAATCTTAAAAAAAGAAAAAAAGAAAGAAAAGAAAACATTATGCTCAGGGAAAGAAGTATCACACAAAAGGCCACATATTATAAGACTTTATTAATACTAAATTCCAGAATAGGTACATCTATAGAGATAAAAATTGGCAAGAATATGAGAAATGGAGAGAAAATAATAAGTAGGAAGTTTCTTTTTGGAGTGATTAAAATGCTATTCGATTTTGGGATGATTAGCCAACTCTTAAATACACCAAACCTCACTAAACTATGTATTTTAAATGACTGAAACTCTGTGGGATGTAAATTGTTATCTCAATAAAGCTATTTAAAACAAGGGCTCAGGGCAGCCTGGGTGGCTCAGCAGTTTAGCGCAGCCTTCAGCCCAGGGTGTGATCCTGGAGAAGGGATCGAGTCCCATGTCAGGCTCCTTGCATGGAGCCTGCTTCTCCCTCTGCCTGTGTCTCTGCCTCTCTCTCTCTCTCTCTCTCTCTCTCTCTCTCTCATGAATAAATAAAATCTTTTTTAAAAATAAATAAAACAAGGCCTAGAAATCAGCAAGCTAGAACTAAAATGCAATGTAGCAATGTCAAAATTCTGAAGAAAAATTTTTCTGACCAAGAGTTCTATACACAGGCAAATTATCAATGTGTGAGGTCAGAACAAAAACCATGTTTAGTTATGGAGGAACCAAAATATTTTCCTCTCATACATATTTTCTCATGGAGCTATAGAGGATATGCTCCATAACAGTTTACAAAGTAGACATAAAAGAAGAAATGGTAGAAAAAAGTTGATGCAAAAAGAATGACAAAAACCATATCTAATACAAAGGTAAAGGAAGGTATCAATGTAACAAACCCAGGCTAGTACAGATCAAAAAATGCTAGGAGAGATTTGTACGGGAAAATAAAACTAATTCAAGGGGCATTTGTTTAAATCAGAGGAAATTTAGTCAACTGACAAAAAAGCTTGTGGTTGAAATGGTGATAAACATCAGAAAATCTCAGAGGAAAATCTGGCTGCATGATCTGGGACTACGGAACGATTTTTAAAATAAGCTGTGAAATGGACAAATCAGAGACAAAACTATGTTTACGTTCAATTTAAGAGTTTTTTGTTCACCAAAGGGCACCAAGAAACAAAGTATAATGATAAGCTACAAACTGGGAGAACATATTTGAAACACAACTGAAATAGAACCAGTACATAAAATTTATAAAGAATACTTTTTAAAAAGAAATATGGACAAACAAACATTTCAAAATATAAATAATAAGATACCATTTTGTAACCACCAGATTATCCAGAGTTGAGAAGTCTGATAATCAGTTGTGCTGGCAAGGAATGAAACAAAGGGAACTTTGAGCTGCCATCGTTACTGTACATTAATACAACTACCTTGGAAAACAATTTGAGATTATCTTATAAAACTAACATGCAGGGACACGTGGGTGGCTCAGCAGTTAACCGTCTGCCTTCAGCTCAGGGCATGATCCTGGGGTCCCGGGATCGAATCCCACATCGGGTTCCCTGCATGGAGCCTGCTTCTCCCTCTGCCTGTTTCTCTGCCTCCTCTCTCTGTGTCTCTCATGAATAAATAAATAAGATCTTTAAAAAAAAATGCACATATCCTACTGAACTAACAGCTCTACTACTAAGTACATATCCCAGAGATGTAATAATAGGTGAACCAGAAGATTGGTATGAACATGTTTAAAATAGCAGCATTTGGGCAGCCCGAGTGGCTCAGGGGTTTAGCGCCTCCTTTGGCCCAGGGCCCGATTCTAGACAACCCGGGATCGAATCCTGTGTCGGGCTCCCTGCACGGGGCCTGCTTCTCCCTCTGCCTGTGTCTCTGCCTCTCTATCTCCCTCTGTGTCTCTCATGAATAAATAAATAAAATCTTTAAAAAAATAAAAATAAAGTAGCACCATTTATAATAGTAAAAGAACCACCCATATATCCACTGATGGACAAATCAATTATAGTATATTAATGCCATACAATCATTTTATTGTGATAAAAAAAATACATAATGGGGCACCTGGGTGGCCCTGTTGGTTAAGTATCTGACTTTGGCTCAGGTCAGGATCTCCGGGTCCTGGAATTGAGCTCTGAGTTGGCTCCGCGCTTAGCAGGAGTCTGCTTGTCCCTCTGTCCCTTCCCCTGCTTGTGCTCCCTCTCTCTCTCAAATAAATAAAATCTAAAAAAGAAAAAACTGTAACATAAAACTTACCATTTTTTCTTCTTTACTGAGAAATAACTGACACATAACATTTGATCAATTTCAGGTATGCAATATAACAACTGAATATTTATATATACAGCAAAATGAGTATCAGAATAAGTATAGTTAATATTTATCACCACACCCAGTTACAAATATTTTTCTGTGATGAGAACTTTTAAGATCTACTCTCATAGCAACTTTCAAATATACAATTCAGTATCATTTAACTGTGGTCACTATACTACCCATTATTTTCCCAGAACTTATTTATAACTGGGAATTTGCATCTTTGACCACTGTCACCTATTTTGCCCACATCTTATCCTAGCCTTGAGCAACCACCAATCCGTTCTCTGTCCATTTTAATATTTTCAATGTATACTGAGTAAACTGGTATTGAGTACATTCACATTGCTCTGTACCCAGCACCAGTATCCATCTCCAGTTTTAACCCAATTGAAAATTCGTATCTATTAAACCATAATTCCCCACCCCCCATAACATGTAATATTATACAGCAACTAAAAAGAATAAACTACAATGCAAGAAGTTGGATAAATCTTAAGTGAATAGTTGAAGAGAAAAGAAGTCATAGAAGACAGCATACGATGTACCATGTACCAGTATTTCTGTAAAATTCAAAAACTAGCAAAGCCAAACAAATTATTGCTTAGAAAACATACATTTACTGTAAAACATTTTTAAGAGCACAGTAACGATAAACAGAAAATTCTGGATAGTAGTCACCTGAGGGAAGAGGGAAAGGGAGTGATTAGAAAGTAATATAAAGGTGATTGCAGTAATACTAATAATCTTCTGGTTCTGAACTTGGGTGGTAGGTTCATTTTGTTGGTATGCTTCCTAATGTACATAGGTATTTTTATATTCTATCAAATGCTACATAAATGTATAAAGACTGAAAAGGAGCTTCCCATTAAATATGTATATTAAACTTATTATGTACCATTTCACATTCCTCAGTCTTACCTCTTACTATAGGTTAATGCTGCTGCAAACAGTGTGACTGTGACTAGTTACATGCACATTTAGTCCAATTTCAAACTTTGTTACAGTATTTATAAGAGCTTCAAGAAACAAAAAAATTTAGGCCTGATTTTCTTCATATTTTTAAGCCACAAAAGTATAAGAATTATTTCTTCTATACTTCCTTGAAAACATAAACCAAAATTACTTACTGTTGGTTTTTTTCATTTAGAGTATTCATGCCCTGGAGATCAGAAAGAGGTGTTCTGGGATTTTTCCGGGCTATACCTAATATATAAAAAGCAGACATTTTCAAATCAATGCTAAAAGAAACTAAACATGAAACAATTTTTCTAAGGACAAATAGAATTAATGTATTTCAACAGTAAATATTTTCTAAGCATATCAAAAATACCTAAATAATATGAACCAAGTGACATGATTATTACTTACTAATTTGACTTAGGCAACAATGAACCCAACTAGGGAATTAAATAATAAATTATATTTCTTCTCTCATTTATTTTTTTTTCTAGAAAATAGAAAGTGTTGGGATCTTCTCTCATTTAATTTTTTTTAAATTTTTATTTATTTATGATAGTCACAGAGAGAGAGAGAGAGAGAGGCAGAGACACAGGCAGTGGGAGAAGCAGGCTCCATGCACCGGGAGCCCGATGTGGGATTCGATCCCGGGTCTCCAGGATCGCGCCCTGGGCCAAAGGCAGGCGCCAAACCGCTGCGCCACCCAGGGATCCCCTCTTCTCTCATTTAAATATTAACAGAAAATGAAGGATAACTAGGGTGAAGGTCTAGAAATGTATAAGCTCATTATTTTAAATAATGATTCAAAGAATTCCTAATGATTCCTTTGCATCATTTTTCAGTAATAGTTATACTGCTGACATGAGCTATAGATTTCAGAGGTCAATTAATATTACATATAGACACTGAGAATCAAAAACAACAAATTATGTCCTATTAAGCATTACCAGTATTTTTTAAGTTATAATTTACTTTAAATCGTATGATAAACACTGAAGCTCTCTATACACATAAGGCCATGAATTTTCATAACACACACATAAAAACGTTTAATATAGGTAAGACACACTGGAAAGGAAGTGAAAGTATTCAAGATAACAATATTGTAGGTAGGAAATCCTAAGTTACCCATAAAAAAACTAGTAGGACTAATAAAAGAGTTCAGTACAATTATAAGATATAAGATCAATATTTAAAAACCAATTGTATTTCTATTCAATAGTAATAATCAGAAAAGAAAATCAGAAACAATTCCATTAATAACATCAAAATAATACAAAAAGAATAAACTTTAAAAAGTATAAAATGTTTACACTGAAAATTACAAAACATCATTAAAAGAAACCTAAATAAATGGAATGACATCCATACTTATGAATTGGAAAACTTAATTACTGTTAAGATAGTGATGCTCTCTAAATTTATCTATATATCCATGCAACCTCTATTAAAATTCCAGCATTGATTTTTTACAGAAATGAATAAACTCATCCTAAAATTAATATGGCAATGCAGAGAACCCAGAATAGCCCTAACAGTATTGAAAAAGAACACGTTGGAGGACTCACGCTTCCTGAATTTGAAACATTCCTGAATTTGAAACATATTACAAAGATAGAGTAATTGAGACAGTATGGTACTCTCATAAAGAAAGACAAATCAATGGAAAGGAATTCAGAATACTGAATAGACCTTTACATTTATGATCTAATGAATTTTGACAAAGATGTCAAGACAATGCAATGAACAATGGAACAGAACAGAGAATCCAGAAGTGGACTCTCAACTTTATGGTCAACTAATATTCGACAAAGGAGGAAAGACTATCCACTGGAAAAAGAACAGTCTCTTCAATAAATGGTGCTGGGAAAATTGGACAGCCACATGCAGAAGAATGAAACTAGACCATTCTCTTACACCATACACAAAGATAAACTCAAAATGGATGAAAGATCTAAATGTGAGACAAAATTCCATCAGACCTAGAGAAGAACACAGGCAACATCCTTTTTAAACTTGGCCACAGCAACTTCTTGCAAGATACATTAATGAAGGCAAGAGAAACAAAAACAAAAATGAACTATTGGGACTTCATCAAGATAAGAAGCTTTTGTACAGCAAAAGAAACAGTCAACAAAACTAAAAAACAACCTACAGAATGGGAGAAGATATTTGCAAATGACATATCAGATAAAGGGCTAGTATCCAAGATCTATAAAGAACTTATTCAACTCAACAGCAAAGAAACAAACAATCCAATCATGAAATGAGCAAAAGACATGAACAGAAATCTCAGAGAGGAAGACATAGACATGGCCAACAAGCACATGAGAAAATGCTCCGCATCACTTGCCATCAGGGAAATACAAATCAAAACCACAATGAGATCCCACCTCACACCAGTGAGAATGGGGAAAATTAACAAGGCAGAAAACAACGAATGTTGGAGAGGATGTGGAGAAAGGGGAACCCTCTTGCACTGTTGGTGGGAATGTGAACTGGTGCAGACACTCTGGAAAACTGTGCAGAGTTTCCTCAAAGAGTTAAAAATAGATCTGCCCTACGACCCAGCAATTGCACTGCTGGGGATTTACCCCAAAGATACGGATCCAATGAAACGCCAGGACACCTGCACCCCGATGTTTAGAGCAGCAATGTCCGTCCACAATAGCCAAACTGTGGAAGGAGCCTCGGTGTCCATCGAAAGATGAATGGATAAAGAAGATGTGGTTTATGTATACAATGGAATACTACTCAGCCATTAGAAACGACAAATACCCACCATTTGCTTCGACATGGATGGAACTGGAGGGTATTATGCTGAGTGAAATAAGTCAATTGGAGAAGGACAAACATTATATGGTCTCATTCATTTGGGGAATATAAAAAATAGTGAAAGGGAATAAAGGGGAAAGGAGAAAAACGAGTGGGAAATATCAGAAAAGGAGACAGAACATGAGAGACTCCTAACTCTGGGAAACGAACTAGGGGGTGGTGGAAGGGGAGGTGGGCGGGGGCTGGGGGGTGACTGGGTGACGGGCACTGAGGGGGGCACTTGATGGGATGAGCACTGGGTGATATGCTATATGTTGGCAAATTGAACTCCAATAAAAAAAAAAGACAATGCAATGAGAAAAGAATAATCTTTTCAACTAATGGTGCTGGAAAAACTAGATATATCCCCATTTAAAAGAATGAAATTGGACCAAAAATCAAAGTAAGTGCTGAATTTATAAAATTCTCAAAAGAAAATATAGGAGTAAATCTTTATGACATTGAATTAGGCAATAAAATTACTTAGATATGTTACCAAAAGCATAAGCAACCAAAAAAAATGTATAAAGTGGACATTCTCAAAATTTAAAACTACTGTGCTTCAAAGGACAACAGATCAAGAAAGTAAAAAGACAACCCACAGAATGATAAAAAAAGGTTTGTTACTCACTATCTGATAAGAAACTTGAATCCAGACAATAAAAAGAACTCTTATAACTGAATAATAAAGACAACCCAATTTAAAAATGAACAAAGGATATGAATAGATATTTTTCCAAAGAAGATATGCAAATCGTTAGTAAGTTTATGAAATGATGCTTAACATAATTAGTCATCAAAGGAATGAAAATCAAAGCTATAATAAGATACCACTTTATCCCCACCAGGATGGCTATAATCAGAAAGACAGATAAAAGTGTTGCCACAGACAAGAAAAAAAATTGAAACCTTTTGTACACTGCTGCAATGTGAAGCAATACAGTCATTTTGGAAAGTACTCTGGCATATTATCAAAAAAGTAAACCCAGTAATTCCACTCCTAATTAAATTCCCAGGAGAATTTCCAGTAAACTGTTACTGAAAATATCTTATGATCAACTAATTCAGTTAGAACTTTATTTTCTTATATACTGAATTCATTGTTTTTGTTTTATTTAATCAGTTCCTTAGTTATGAGCACCAATTATCCCTATGACAAATTATCATTTTCTATCCTTCATATCTATTCTTTTCTTCTGTGTATTGAAACAAAATCATCTCAGACCTCTCATCAATATTAGCAATTCAATTTTCAGCTATTTTCCACTATATTTTGAGGTCATACAAAATGTAGTTTTATGCTTCTATAGTTCTATACCTCTTTTCAAAATCATTCTAATATTTTATTGTCTTGAATTTGTGCTCCTGCTATACTGGATTCAAATTCTTAAATTCTTCTATACTATAAAGTACTCACGGGAAATTTTCTTCTCCTTGGGAGTATTTTCCCTGCAAGCACAACAGGGTGTTTCTTTGAGGGTGGTTCTTTTATGCATATTATCTGACCTCCTTATTTCCTTCTGTGTGATTTTCAACATCAATTATTAAATATTTTAAATATTCAGAGGACATAAGGAATAATAAATATGCTGAATGTTAGCAACTGATCACTCAGAAAATGAAGGCCTGAGCACTTTCTCCTGATCTCATTCCAACAGCTTCAAATTCCATCATGCCCCACTTGCTAGGATGAGCATTTAAAAACCTTTTAACTAAATACATACATACATACATACCTTTAAAATAGTCATCATAATGTTCAATGACTTAAAGTAGAAGATGGTCTTACGAGTTAACAACAAAACTTAAAGGAAAACAGGAACTGTAAAAAGGAACCAAATGGATATTCTGGAACTAAAACTGAAATAGAATTCATTCTACGGACGCCTGGGTGGCTCAGTGGTTGAGCTTCTGCCTTCAGCTCAGGGTGTGATCACAGAGTCCGGGATCGAGTCCCACCATCAGGCTCCCTGAGAGGAGCCTGCTTCTCCCTCTGCCTAGGTCTCTGCCTTCTCTCTGTCCCTCATGAATAAATAAGTAAAATCTTTAAAAAAATTCATTCTATATTCATTCTATGGATTTAAAAGAAGACTTTGAACAGCACAATGAACTTGAAATCAATAAATAAAAATTATCTAATCTGAAGAATGAAAGAACAAAAATAAGAGAAAAATGAGCAGAGTATGAGGAATCTGAGACAGATCAAATATTCTAAAAACATTTAACTGACATCTAGAAATAAAAGAAACTGCAACAGAAAAAGTTTCTGAAACAATGTCAGCCAAAAATTTCCTAAATTTGATGAAAGACAACTGAAGCACGGGTCAAAAGGTACAGCAAATCCCAAAAAGGATAAATATAAATCATATCTAGGATCATAAATTACTGAAAACCAAAAAACAACGAGAAAATGTCTAGCAGCCAGAGGAAAAAAGGTACACTAGATATGAAAGAAGTATAATGGGATTACATCTGAGTTTATCATCACAAATAATGTAAGTCAAAAGAAAATAAAATATCTGTAAAGTACCAAAATTTGATAGTTCCTAATGACATTAAACATGTCTACTTTATGACATTATAACCAACCATAAGTTTTACCTGAGGAATGAAAACATATGTACACAAAATGACATGAACAAAAACGTTTATAGCGGGGCTTCTCGCAATAGCTGAAAGCAGTACATTTAACCCTTATATCCATCAAGAAACAAATGATAAACACAAAGTTGTACACACAACTGTTTTTATATACATAATAACTCAGCAACAAACTAATTGTATATGAAACAACATAACATGGGTGTATTTATCATATTGCCTAAGAGAATCAGAACACAAAAGAATACATACTGTATGATTCCATTTCTGTAAAATTTTTAGAAAAGGCAAAACTAATTTATAGTAATAGAAATCTTAAGAGTTGCCTATAGGAAGTGGAAAAACATTTAAGAGAACAAGAATCAATTTTCTGATACAGCTGTATTTTAATATTTTATTTTGAATCTTTTGTGTTCATATGATTTAGGATTTTCTCTTATAAACATCTTACAACTAAGTTTTCTTTTTCTTAATTGCATAACTTGTTATTTAACTATTTCATTTGGTTCATTTTAATTTACTGGTATTACTGTTGTTCTTCGTTTTTCTTATTTTATGCCTTGTATCTCCCTAATTATTATATGCTTTTATCCAGACCTCTACTGAATTATTTCCTTTATATTTTGGTTTCTTTTGTTTTGGAAGTCATATATACTCTCTTCTTTGATTATCCTTGAATTTTTAACATATCCACGAATTCTAAATGGAATTCTCTTCCGTTTTGCTAAAGAGTACAAGAACCTCTGAATGCTTCGATTCTAGTTTTCCCCTTCCCATCTCAAATGTCGTTACCCAGTACTTATATTCACCTTTTTTTCCCCTATTAATCAAGCAAATTAAGTTTTACTACTAAGCTTTACAAAGTAATTGTTTATTTAGATACATAGAACATATTTATCATTCTTTATCAGATCTCAACACTTTCCAGTGAGTTCAGGTTTTGTCTTTCTCAACTCTTTTAATAAGTTCTATCAGTGTAGATCTGTTTAGATTACTACCTAACTCTATTTATTTTCACCTTTGCCTGGTATAACTTTGTCCATCCTTTTACTTTCATCATTTTGAGAATCTTGTAGATATGGGATGCCTGGGTGGCTCAGAGAAATGTTTTCTCCCTCGGCCCATGTCAGGATAGAGCCTGATGGTGGGTTCCCTGCTCAGCAGGGAGCTGCTTCTTCCTCTCTTCCCCACTCCTGCTCTCTATCTATCTCTTTCTGAAATAAAGTCTTCTAAAAAAAATCATGTAGATACTACTTAACTGAACTTCTTGAAAAATTCATTTGGAGAATTTAATTGATGAGGTTAATCTATTTTTATTAATTTTAAATAGCAGTACTTATTTCTTATATTTTCATATTTTTCATTTATTTTAGTCTTAAACTCATTTTTTCCTTTCTTAGTTTTCATTTGTTAAAGGCTTCCTAAGCCACTTTAAAAGATAAAAGTGATTATATTTTTGTTATTATTATGGTTGTCTATCAGACACACACAATCATATTTATTTACCCAAATTGATTGACTTTGACAAATATCTATATTCTACCAATTCAAGAGAAATATAGCTCCCTGCCTTTCCTGTAGGCCTCACCAAAATAACATTCTATTTATTTCTCCCATTTGTTTCTCCCATTTTCAAACATGAATTCTGATCATATACCATTTTATTTTTATTTTTGATAGTCTTAATTCCATGCAAAATAGTCTCTTCTATATATATTTGTCTGTGACTTTTGTCAGGCTTCATGATATGTAATTATTTTTACTGTGGTAAACCTTACATATAGAATACATGCATTTGAAGTATACAGTTGCGTAAGTTTTGATAATACTACTACCAAAAGAAGATACAGAATATTTGCATCATCTCCCAAGAGTTCCCTTGTGCCTTTTCTTTGAAAACCCACCACACACCCTCCTGGATCATGGCAACCACTAATCTGATACCCACATAGAGTGGTTTGCATTTTCTAGAATTTGATATAAATGGGAAATAAAACAGTATGTCCTCTTTTATGTAAGGTTTCATTCAGCATATTATTTTAACAATTGATCTATAAAAGTATCTGTGTGAACATATGTTTTCATTTCTCTCAGGTAAATATCTGGGATTGGTATTAATGGAACTGGAAAGTATATGCTTACCTTTATTTTAAAAAACCTGACAAACTCTTTCCCACAATAATTGTACTGTTTTACATTGCAGTAGAGTATATAAGCATTCTAGTTGCTCCACATCCTCATCATGAGTTAGTACTGTCAATACTCTTTAAGTATTGTCAACTTGTTAAAATCCAGCTGTGATAGAGGTTGTTACTTTGGCCTCATTGTGATATTTTGCACTTCCCTAATGACTAATGAAACTGATCATCTGTCACAAACCTATGGATCATTCCTATATCTTATTTTTGAAGCACATGTTCAAGTCTTTAGACTATTTTTAACTGAACTGCTTAATTTTATTAACTACAGGGTTCTTAAAATATTGTTTTCAAGTCCATTATCAGTCATCAGTATTATAAATTATTACACAAATATTGTTTCCCAGGGTGTGGTATGCTTTTAGTTTTCTGAGCAAGATCTTTTTTAAAGTAGAAATTTTCAATTTTGGTGAACTCCATTTTACCCTTTTTCTTTTTTTAAATAGTTTATGCTCTTAAGTCCCATCTAAGAAATTTTTGCAAAGATTTTCTCTCAGGTTTTCTTCTACAAACTTAATATTTTACTCTTTATGATGAGCTATATGACCCACTTCAAGTTCAATCTTACTCAGAATATAGGGTAAAGGTCAAAGTTCTCTTTTTCTTTTTAGATTTTTTAATTTATTTATGAGAGAGAGAGAGCGAGAGCATGTGCACGTACATGTGCACAAGCAAGGAGAACAGCAGGCAGAGAGAGAAATGGGTTCCCTGCCAAGCAAGAAGCCCAATGCAGGAGTCAATCCCAGGACCCTGGGATCATGACCTGAGCCTAAGACAGATGTTTAACCAACTGTGCCACCCAGGCATCCTAAGTCCTCTTGTTATATAAGGCTACCTAACTGTCCCAATGTCACTTGTTTAAAAGACCATGCTCAACCCTACTCGATTATCTCAGTACTTATGTAGAAAGTCAACTGACCTATATGTGTAGATCTTTTCCTGCATTTTTATTTGGTTTTATTGATCTCTTGATCTTTACACTAACAGAGCAATGTCATGATTATTTTAGTCTTGAAATCATATAGAATAAGTTCTCCAGCTTTGTCATTCTTTTTCAAAATTGTTTTGTCATCCTAGGTATTCTATATTTCTATATAAATCTTAGTTATTAGCTTGTGAATTTCTACTAAAAATCTGCTGTGATATTCACTGGAATTGCACTCAATCTATAGATCTAATTGGAGGAGAACATCTCAGCAATACAAAAACATGTATTGGAAAAAAAGAAAAAGAAAACATGTATCTCTCTTCATTTATTTAGGTATTTTTCAATTCCTTGTAGTTGTGTACAGGTCTAACACATATTTCATAAAGTTATCCCTAAGTGAGGTGCTTGGGTGGCTCAGTTGGTTAAGTATGTGACTTCTGATTTCAGCTCAGGTCATGATCACAGAGTTGTGAAATGGAGCCTCTCACTGGGCTCTGTGCTGGGTGTGGAGCCTGCTTAAGATGCTCTATCTTTCAATTAATTAATTAATTAATTAATTAAACTCATCCTTTAGTAGTTCATGTTTTAGTATGTTACATTATTACCCATTGCATATTAAAGCACTTCAAAACCTAGCACTTAAAAATAACAGTTATAATCAGAGTTTCTAACAAAACCGGTTTCAAGAACTGCTTAGCTGGGTGGTTCAGATAGGGTATCTTCATGAAGTTATAGTCAATCTGTTAGCCAAAGCTGTGGTCACCTGAAGACTGAAATGGAATTGAAAGATTTGCTTCCAAGGTCACTCACATAATTAGTGGCAAGGATCAGTTCCTAACTGTAGACTGCAGGCTTCAGGGAGCTTTCTCACAGGGCTACTCACAAATGGCAGCTTGCTTCTCCCTGAAACAGTGATCTGAGAGCTAGCAAGTGAGAAATTACTTAAGGTGGAAACTGTAGTCTTTCATAACTTAATTTTGGAACTGACATACTATCACTTCTGTCTTATACACAGACCAAGATGGGTAAAATGCAAGAGATTACACAAAGTTGTGAATATCAAAATATGAGGTTAACTGGAGACTATCGAGGAGGCTGACTGCCAAAGATGTATAAATGAAATTCATAGATTTCATTTTCCACATGTCCATGGCTAAAATATAGTTTTTGTGAATTTACCTGGTATCCTGTGAGATTGTTGAAATTTATTTTCTATATCAAAGAGCATATTTTAAACTCCTTAGCACTTTCTATATAGATGAACATTTGTCTACATCTTCCTTTTCAATCTATGTACCTTTTATTTCTTTTTGTTGCCTTATACCACTGTGTATGACTTTCAGTAGAGTGTTAAATCTGAGTGGCAAAAGCAGGTATCTTTGCCTTGTCTCAATGTCAGAGAAGCAGTATTCAATCTTTCATCATTGAGTATGAAGAATGCTATAGGATTTTCATGCATATTCTTTATAAAACGGAGATTGCCTTCTATCTCTAGGCTCCTATAAGTTTTTAAATAGGAATGAAGAATTATGACGAAATCTTTTTATCAACTGAGATGTCATATGCTTTTTCTTTTTTAGATGGATAATAGAGTGAGTTATATTGATTGATTTTCTATTATCAAACCAATCTTTCCTGGAATAAACTCCACTGGATTTCATGTCTTCTCCTTTAATATATTGGTGAATTTAGTTAGCCCTTATTTTGTTAAGGCTTTTTATGTCTATTATTGTGAGGTATGTTGGTCTTTAGTTTTTTTGTAATGTTTTTGTCTGACTCTGGTATTAAGAGTATACTGGCCTCAAGATATGATTTGCATAGGGTACCTTGCTCCTATATTTTCTGAAGGAGTTGAAGAGAACTGGCATTATTCTTTCCTTAAATGCTCCTTAAATAAAATTTACTTTTAAAGCTATCTGGGTCTGGGCATTTCTTGTATGGGGTAAGACTTTACTTTTGAATCTGTTATTGTTAATAGATATAGGAGTGACCAAATTTTCTATTTTTCCTTGGGCCAACTTAGTTTGAAATTCAAGGAATTTGTCCATTTCATCTAAGCTTTTAATTTACTGACACAAGTGTTCATAATCTTTTGATGTCTATCTTGTTCATTCCAGTTAACAGTATTTGTGCCTTCTCTCATATTTCTTGATCAGAAGGACAGGACTACACTAATACAGCAGCCACTAGCCACATGTGGCTCTCAATTTGATCTGACTGAATCAGATTAAAACTTCAGTTTTCAAATTTTCAGTAACTTTCAGGTGCTTAACAGCCATATGTTGCTAATGGCTACAGTTTTAGAGAGCATAGCTGGAGAACATTTTTATCTTCACAGAAGGCTCTATTGGACAGAACTAGAGCTTTATCAATTTCATTGCTCTTTTGAAAAATCAGGTTTTTGTTTTCACTGGTCTCTACTGTTAATCTGCTTTGTATTTGCATATTGTAGCTCCTCATTTCTCTTTACTTATTTTGGGTCTAAAATGCTCTTCTTACAGTTTCATAAGGTAAAAGCAATCATTTTGACTTCTTCTAATATAAGGATTTAAAGCCATCAATCTTCAGGCAGCCCGGGTGGCTCAGCGGTTTAGCGCCGCCTTCAGCCCAGGGCCTGATCCTGGAGATCCAGGATCAAGTCCCACGTCAGGCTTCCTGCATGGAGCCTGCTTCTCCCTCTGCCTGTGTCTGTCTCTCTCTCTCTCTCTCTCTCTGTTTCTCATGAATAAATAAATAAAATCTTAAAAAAATAAAGCTATCAATTTTCTTCTAAACACTACTTTAGTTGCATTATTCAAATTATGGTATTTCCATTCTCATTCAGATCAAAATTGTTTTAAGTTGCCCTTATGAATTCTTTAACTCATAAGTGGCTTATTTTCAAAATATTTGAGTATTTCTCGAGAGGTGCCTGGCTGGCTCAGTCAGAAGAGCAAGCGACTCAATCTCATGGTTGTGAGTTCAAGCCCATGTTGGATGTAGAGATTACTTTAAAAAAAAAAAACTGGAGGACTTCTCAGGTATCTTTCTGTCACTAATTTCTATTTTACTTCCATTTGGGTCAGACTTAAATTCCATTTGGAATCTCATAGTGGAATTCCATTAATTGCATTTGGTCAGGTTAAATTTTCAATCACTTGTGGGACCATACTGAGGCCTGAGGTTAGGAACATTAAGGCAGGCGTTGTCAGCATGGTGAGAGTAAGTTATATCGAGCCCACAGCACTTCTCTGACAATTGCTGATCTTTCATCTTCTTCATAAACATGGCCTGAGGATAGACTGAATGTCAAAAGCATGGGTTCAAATTCAAATGAGATTCTTCTCTTCTACCCTTTCCCTCTCTTCCTCCTACCATCTTATTCCTTCTCCTTACCAGAGCAGGTAAGGATCTTTGCAGAAGTGGAGCTGCAGTTCATGCTTCCAAGAACTCCAATTTCTCCCCACTCCTCTAATTTCCTCCCCGCCAAGTAACAGAGAACAGTCACTAGAGAGAGAAGGTGGGAGCAAAAGAAAAACCACACTAATTTTGTCTTAATTGTGAAGGTCACACACTGTCACTTCTGTCCATTCCATTTGTTAGAAGTGAGTCATTAAGTCCAGCACATGTCTTTTGAAAGGAAGACTATCAAAGAATTTGTGGACATATTTTAAACCACCAGAACAATGCCTTAATTTTTACTTTAAATAGTCATGTATCTTTTTAAAAGAAATTAAAAGGAAATATGTATAGTCATTTATTTTTATACATGGTTATTATTTCTGTTTATTTCTTCCAATAATTCATGGATCAGCAAACTAAAAGAGTCCTTGGGCCAAATCAAACCCGCTGTCTGTTTTTTTGTATGGTCTGCATGGTAGGAATGGCTTTTACATTTTTAAATTGTTGAGGGAAAAAAAAAATAAATGGAAGAGTATCTTTGTGACATGCAAAAATCATATGAAATTTAAATTTCAGTGTCCATAATAAAATTTTATTGGAATACAGTCATGCTCATTTATGTATTGTCTATGGCTCCTTTCACAGTGCAGCTAAGATATTTCAACAGAGACCATAAGATCCCCAAAGCCTAAAACATTTACTATTTGATCCTTTGCAGAAAAGTGTACCAACACTTAGTATTCACCCAAGTTACCATCTGATGCCATTTCCCTTTAGCCTAAATAAACTTCCATTATTAGGGTGCCCGGATGATTCAGTCGATTAAAAAAGTCAGATGACTTTTGATTTCAGCTCAGGTCATGATCTCAGGGTCATGAGATTGAGCCCCATGTCAGGCTTAGTGCTGAGCGTGGAGCTCCCCTCACTGCGCACTTTCTCTAAAAATTTTTTTTTTTAATTTTTATTTATTTATGATAGTCACACACACACACAGAGAGAGGCAGAGACACAAGCAGAGGGAGAAGCAGGCTCCATGCACAGGGAGTCCGACGTGGGATTCGATCCTGGGTCTCCAGGATCGCGCCCTGGGCCAAAGGCAGGCGCCAAACCACTGCGCCACCCAGGGATCCCTAAAAAATTTAATAAAAAAATAAAGTTGAGTTTTCTGATTAAAAATAAGAAATTCAATAATCATTTTTCATAGAATATGTATTATGATGACAAATTCCCTCAGATCGCTTTTATCTGAAAACATCTTTATTTTAGGTTCATTTTTTTAAAGGATTTTATTTATTTATTCATGAGAGACACAGAAAAAGAGAGAGAGAGAGAGAGAGAGAGAGAGAGAGAGAGGCAGAGACACAGGCAGAGGGGGAAGCAGGCTCCATGCAGGGTGCCCAATGTAGGACTCGGTCCCCGGACTCCAGGATCAGGCCCCGGGCCAAAGGCAGGTGCTAAACTGCTGAGCCACCCAAGGATACCTTAGGCTCATTTTTTAAGAATATTTTTGCTAACTGATAAACATTGTGGATAATACATTGTAGCAACACTAAATTCTGTTATGTTTTTCTGAAAACTGTTGATTTTTCTCCTAACAGATGGTTAACTTGTCAGACCCAAACTAAAAATATAGGAATTTTGCCTGAAAGTTGGATTTTGTTTAGAGGTTGGGGGAGGCCAGCAGTGTTTTGGTTTATTTTAAGAGAGGGCAAGATTTGATTTGATTTGATTTGATTTGATTATTTTATTTTATTTTATTTTTTGAGGGCAAGATTTTAATTATGCTTTTTGGGTATCTTTCTGTCTCCCCTGCTTTAATAAAATAGATGTTAATCATATCATTATTCTCTTTATTTAATATGCCATATTTTCTCTTGCTTGCTTTCAAGATTTTCTCTTTATTTTTGGTATTTAGCAGTTTGCCTACAATGTTCCTAATAATGGCTTTCTTTTTTATTTATTCTACTTGGAAGTCACTAATCTTCTTGGATCTCTAAGCCAGTTGTTTTTTTTTTGTTTGTTTGTTTGTTTGTTTTGTTTTTTAACCAAACAGGAAATGTTTTTGACCACGATTTCTTCAAATATTTCTTTGCCTCTTTCTCTCTCCCCTCTACCTGTGGGATTCCAACTAAGGCAGGAGCTATGCAGAGATACAAAAAGCCTTCTGTCAAAAAAGTAGCAAACTTGCAAATTTCACCCACTGCAGTTTTTATCTTTCAAAGGTTGTCTCCCATTTGGTTTGCATGGCTTTGCTGACCAGCTTCCCTGCGCACTCACATCTGTCAGCCAGGTATGGCTGGCACAATTCATACTCTAACTTTGGGTTTTAGCTCTTGGGCAGCTTACTCAGTTCCAGGATTTTCCTCCTAAAGTCCAAGTTGTTTCCCAATCCTCAACTTTGTTCTCTGATACCTCAAGCCAGTATGGTGGTGATTTTTCTATCGCTGGGGTAATCCGAGTTGAGAAGCACCTTGTTCAGAAAGCCACAGATTCACAATTCTTATCCACTACTTTACTTACTTCAAAGAATAAACTCTCCTGATTTCTGCTTCTTTTTTGGTCTTAGTGTTTAGTCTTTTTCCAGTGCTTTCAAATCATTTTGGTTTTTTAAAATTTCCTTCAAGTTTTATCATTATCTGTGGAAAGGTTCATTCACCTTGCCAATTATCCATTACCTAAAATAGTAGTCCCCTGGTTTTTAAAAAAAGTCTCCCAGACTTGAATTTGTAATTTTATACATTATAAAATGTTAATTATTTGTAGCACTATAATAGAAAATGGAATAAACTACCTAAAATAATGGAAAAGTTCCAAATTCTATAGATTTGCATATAAACACAGATAAATGTATAATATTTCCTCATGCAGCCTATGTTGTACTTGGGTGCCTTCCTATTCTTTACAAAACTGGAATGCCAAAAAAAAAAAAATTGAATGCCTTCAGGCCTAGTATTGTCAGACTGAAGGTCACGAAAATCAACGAAACAAATAAATGACTTGCCAACTATTTAGAAGTTGAAAATAATTAATTTGAACTCCCAAAAAAGATTTGTAGGTGGTTTTAAATAATGTCTCATGGATTAAAAGATTTAGAAAAGGCAGATAAGTAATTGAAATGAAGACTTTGTATACCTTTTAGAAACAACAACAATAATTAATGTTAACACTTCAGGATGATCTTTTTAAAATGAAATACTTACCTTTGTTGTTTCTAAAATGAGAGAACATTTTAATTGTATTTTTCAAAACGCATCACACATTTTCTTATACCCAAACAGCAAAAATAAGAACTGAAGAAAGAATCCACAACATTTGCTTTCAGAAATTCTATTTAACATTCTTTCACTTATAATTGAATACTAAAATTTCATGGAATTTTAATCACAAAACTGTGAAATTAACAAAGTAAATGTATGGTGATTTGTAAAAAAGCTCAAAATGTAAGTAATTTAGGTCCATTATATGCAAATGCTGAGTTGGGCTTTGAGTATTCTGAAAGATCTATTTTCACTATAGCAAAGGCCAAATAAGTAGCAGTAGCCAAATAACTATAATAGCAGTAGCAGTAGCCAAATAACTATAATCCCACAATAGGCAAAAGAATCATTTTCATTCAGAATGAGTATAACAAATAGAAAAGAGGAAATGGAAACCAAGGGCATCTTTTCACACTAATTTTATTTTAAAAAAAAGAATATCCACTATGATTCTCATTCTTCCTTAAGCCAAAACATTAATGTGGTGGCTTTGCTCCAAATCAGACAGTAAAGTCTGATAGAACTGCAATCAAACTAAGTGGATTAAGCAATGTTACACAAAAGCAACACTGCTGATGTTGAAATTCAAGCATAAGCAAGCATAAAAATCAGCCAAAATTAGAAAAGGGCAGAGGAAACTTTTGGCAGTATTGGATATGGTAATTAGCTAGATTGTGTTAATGATTTCACAAATGAATATATATGTCAAAACTTACTCTATGCTTTTACAAGCAATTTTACCTCAATTAGATTTCAATAAAGCTTTTTAAAAAAATTAGGAAAAAAATCATAACTCGTTTTTAACCATCACTCAGCTACTTTAAAGACAAAACTGGAAACTAATTCAGAACCTAAAACCAAGTATAATTAACAACCTAAGGATCACAGGCAAATACTCATCCAAGTTCAAAGAAGAGGTATATCAACTTTTTCAAAAAAAAAATATAGTTTCAATGGAAATATCCTAAGACTGATCATAGGATTATGTCGGTCACATTGCCTATGCAATTTATGTCCCACCCTGGTGCAGAATGCTCCTGGTTTCCATTTCCAAACAGATATGTGATGACACAGAGTTTATCAGGATTTGCAGCCTTACTGTACTTCTCTTCCTTGCACCTCTGCAGAATCTCTAAGCTCCTCTGGTGGACTGGGTGTTGGAGAAAGCTAAAACTATCCATACTTTTCAAAATTGCACATGGCGCTGTATCATCATGTCCTTAGGAAGCAAATGAAAAACAAAAAATGGAGAAAAGAAAAAGATATTATATAAGCCCAAACCAATAGATAATCAAGGACAATGCTGCCAACTATCTTAAGAATATGTAAAAATGTATCAAGTAATATGGGTTAAATGTGAATAACTTTTTAAAATTGACTTGAGGAAATTACACAAAAATAAAAGGAAAACATAGAGGACTTTTTTAGGTATTCAAAGTACCTCATTCAGTACTGAAAGTGTGAGTTAATATTAAAAATTTCTGATTTAAAATACTAGGGAAATTTCAAAACAATTTGTACGGTTATTCTTTTGTAACAGACCCATTTTTATCAGGTCTGAAATATAATTAGCATATAGTTGGCAACAATGCAAGGAACAATGATGGAACACCAAAGAGAAATATACCCAAATCAATTTACCAAAAGTTAAATAATTCTTTCACAAATCTTGCAATTTACCACACTTGTAGGAATTCCAACAAGTGTGTCAATGTTTAAAGGGCAAGAAGAAAAGCACCACAGAGCAGGAAAACCCAGCAGCACTTTGGTATTTATAAATCTGGAAAGAAAGTTGGAAAATGTACCTCACCACCACTTAGTCAAGTGAGAAAGAATCAACTATGGTGGGAAAGGGAAAGAGAGCATGTTTAAGTAAGAATCAAAGCCCCAGATAAGTGCTACTGAAACAGTGAGTCACTCTAGCAATAAAGAGGATTGGGGGTCGGTCAGTACCATTAATATTAGCAACACATGGATGTAAAAGAGAATAGGCATCTCCAGGATTGGGGGTAGGTGGATATTAAGTATCATTTACTCAAAGAATATCTCTGGAATTAGGACATTTAATTCAAATTTGTGTAGGTTTGCCTTAAAAAAAACAGGGGGCGGGGGGGGGGGAATTTAACAACAGGCAGAGATAAAGGAAGCAACAATGAATAAAGTTTCATTAGTGCATTTTACTGTGTAATTAGAAATGAGATACTCTCTATGAATAGTTCTCAATGCAGAATTATTTAAAAAGTTAAATAGAGGCAGACAGTTCAGTGAGGTTTGCAAAGCATGGTTTAGTCTAACTATAATTCCTTAAACTAGATGACTGGATCCAGAGACTAAGCACATACATTTTAGCTAAGAAAATGGAATCTTATGATATATCGATAATAATGTAAATAGTAGGTTTTTAAAATAAAATAGATTTGAAAATTATTCTCATATCGAATATTTTTAAAGTAGTCTAATAAACATGATCTCATTCATCCAATGTGGAGAGCTCACAGCTACAAATTTTCAATGTTTCAAAAAGACACAAATATTATCAAGTTACCCATCATTTCTTAGTCAAATATCTCAGTAAAAATATTCTGTGCTGGGACATCTGTGTGGCTCAGTGGTTGAGCATCTGTCTTTGGCTCAGGTTGTGATCCCAGAGTCCTGGGATAGAGTCCTCCATCAGGCTCCCTGCAGGCTGCCTGTTTCTCCCTCTGCCTATGTCTCTGCCTCTCTGTGTGTGTGTGTCTCTCATGAATAAATGAATGAAATTAAAAAAAAATTCTGTGTCCATTATCAGTAATCCTGATGGGCCGCTTGATGAAAGAATGCATAGACTCAGATTAGCCTATACTTGGTTAGTTGGTGGTGCTAGTAGAAGGGGACCATTGGAGGAAAAAAAAAAAAAAGACACTGGTAAGTTCTATTTATACTCTATCCAAATTGTTATTTTATTTTATTTTATTTTAATTTTTTTATTTATTTATGAGAGAGAGAGAGAGAGAGAGAGAGAGAGAGAGGCAGAGACACAGGCAGAGGGAGAAGCAGGCTCCATGCACTGGGAGCCCGACGTGGGATTCGATCCCGGGTCTCCAGGATCGCGCCCTGGGCCAAAGGCAGGCGCCAAACCGCTGCGCCACCCAGGGATCCCCAAATTGTAATTTTAAAGAGTTATCACCAGACTTTTAGGCTATCTTGATAATCTGCCAATCAGAAATAATTTTAAGGAGATTATAGTATTAAAATGTTTTATGTAAAAGTTCAGGATATTCAATATACTAAATTAGTAAGCAGTTTGAAGAAATCACTTGACATTACTACAGCCACTGCACTCTTTTATTTAACAAATTGTAGTAATGCCATTTGGATATGTGTAATTTTGTATTTGTGACTATTTTATCTATCATCATCATACCTACCTTATTTTTTTTTAACTTCTGTTCTTTCATTCTGCTTTCTATGCCTTCTTTTAACTCATTATTTTAGACTATAATATTATTTCCAAACCTTAAACTGCTCTTCCTCTCGTTTGCTGTAACAACTCCCTATTAAGGTGGTTAGGTTTCCTAGGATGGTTTATAAGCACATTTTCAGTGAGGGTTATTGTGTAAGGAGTCTCATAAACTCTTAAAAGACATAATAGTGTTGGTTTATGCTAGTTCCTGGTCTAGTTTTGTTACATTCTTAGCCTGGGATTATGCACCAAAAAGATAGCATAAATTCATACCCCATAGCTATGCATGATAGAGATTAACAGGGCACACTGATTTTTTTTTTTTTAAAGGTTACTTAAGAAACATCTATCTGAGGTCTAATACAGATTGCTAAGGTCCTTCCTGTTTCTCTGCTCAAGGCCAATGGCAGAAATTTTCAATTATCTTTTCAGTGACAGAAAAGTCCAAGCTCTTTAAAGATATGTCACCACATAACAGAATTCAATCCTAGTTGCTCATTCAAATCTTAAGGCATGTTTCTGATCCTAAAGCAGTTTCTGTAATGCCAACTCCCAGCCCTTAATGGCCATTAAGGATATATCTCACACATGGTAACATCCACCAATTTCACATGTGATGAGCTTAAACAAGTATTTACATCCATGTAATCTTCAATCAAGACGTAAAACATTTCCATTATCTCAGTAAGTTATTTCATCTCCTTCATAGCCTTTGCAGAAGCAATCAAGTTATGGTTTCTATCACTATATATTATTTTGTCTGCTCTTAAACTACATGAAATCATATACTATGCATCCTTTCATATCTGGCTTTTTTTGCTCAATATTTTTATAACTCATTATGATACACATTATGAAAATCAGTAGTTTTGTTCTTTTTTACTGCAGAATAATGTTACACAGTAGGAATGTATCACAACTTGGTTACCCTTTCTTCCTGGTGGATTTTTGGGTGTTTCCAACAGGGGGCTATTAAGAATAAAGACACTATGGAGCATTCTTTTTTGGGTTTGTGTATAACTGTTCCATTGAAATATAAACAACAAAAAAGAAATATAAACCACATACTATACAATTCACCTATTTAAAGTGTACAATTCAATTTTTAGTATAATTCCCAAAGACTGCTGAACCATCACCACAATCAATTTTAGAATACCTTCAACATACCAAAAAGAAAACCCATCCTTTTTAACTATCCTTTCCCTCATTATCTCCCAGCTTGCCTACTCCAGCCCAAGGCAAACAGTAATCTACATTCTCCCTCTACAGATTTGCCTATTCTAGACATTTCACATAAATGCAATCAGACATTTGTGATTTGTAATACATGCAATATGTGGCTTTTTGTGTCTGACTTCTTTCAGTTAACAAAATGCTTTCAAGTTTCATTCATGTTATAGAATGTACTAATACTTCATTCCTTTATATGGCAAAATTTACTCCACAGTATGAGTATAACCACATTTTGTTTATCCATCCAACAGCTGATGGACATTTAGGTTGTTTCCAGCTTTTGGCTTTCAGGAATAATGTTGCTAGGAATACTGTGTACAAGTTTTGGTTTGAACACCCATTTTCAATTTTGAGGGGCATCTACCTAAGAGTGGAATTGCAGGGTATTATGTAACTATGATGGAGTTTAACAAAGAGGTTGCAGTATTTTACATGTCCACCCACAGCATACAAAGTTTCCAATTTCTCCACAGATTTATCAATATCTGTTATTACTTATCTTTTCTTACTGTAGCCATCCTAGTAAAAGTGATGTGGTATTCACAATGGTTTCCATGTGCATTTCCCTGATGACAAATGGTGTTGAGCGTCTTTTCATGTGTTTGACTATGCATATCTTTTTTGAAGAAATATCTTTTAAGAATCTTTGCTTGTTTTTGGACTGGGCTATTAGTTTTATATTATTAAGTTATGTGAGTCTGTATATATTCTACATACCAGTTCTTGATCATGACTTACAAACATTTTCTCTTATTCTGTAAGTTGTCATTTCACTTAATATGTCCTTTGGGGACAACATTCATCCATTTCTGCTTTGGTTGCTTATGCTTTAGGTGTCATATTAAAGAATCTATTGATATAATATATATAATGTAATAACATTTCTGGATTCCTTTATATGGGTTTTAGAATTAGCTTGTCAATTTCTGTATAAAAGTACCTGAGGTTTTTCACAGAGACTATGTTGAACCTGTAGATCAAGTATTAACATCTTAAGGCTTCTAATGCATGGACACAGGATATCTTCCCATTCATTTAGGTATTTTTCAAGTTTCTTTCAACAGTGTTTTACAGTTTTCAGTGAACAAGTCTTATACTTATTTTGTTAAATTCATTAATAAATATTTTATATTTGTGGTGCTCCTGGAGCACTAACTTAATTTTGTTTTCAGGTTCTTTGCTAGTATGTAAAAACACAACTCATTCTGCATACCCATCTTGTGTCCTGCAACCTTAATGACCTCATTTATTACGTCTAATAGATTTTTGTCTGGATCCTTAGGATATCATATACATAATACATCGTCTGCAAAGAAAATGGTTTCTTCTTTTCCAATATAAATAGATGTCTTTTCTTTTTCTTGACTAATTGCTCTTACCAGAACTTCCAAGGAATGTTAAAAAGGCAAAAGCAGATATCCTTTTCTTATTTCTGATCTTGGGGGAAAAGCATTCAGTCATTCACCACCAAGTATGACACAAGCTTTTGGTTTTTCACAGATACTCTTATTAAGATGAGGAAGTCCCCTTGTATTCCATTTGTTCATTGTTTTTATAATTTAAAAAATGAGAAAGTGTTAGCTTTAAATACTTCATTTATGAGGTGATGATGTGATTTTTGTATTACACTGATTTGTCTTTTTTTAAGTTAAAATAATCTTCATTCCTGGGTAAATTCTACTAGATTGTGGTACATAATTCTTTTTACATATTGCTGGATTTGGCTTGCTAGAATTTTGCCACAGGTTTTTGTTGGGGGATACTGGTTTACTATTTTCATTTTTGTGAAGTCTTGTCTGGTATTCCAAGTAATACAGACCTCACAGGATGAGAGTATTCCTTTATCTTCCATACTTTGGAAAAGTTTATGAAGTTTTGGTGTTAATTCTTCTTGAAGTTTTTGTTAGGATTCATCTGTGAATTCACTGTTCCCTGGCTTTGCTTTGTAGAAGCTTTTTGTTGTTGCTGTTATTGTTACTAATTCAGTCTCTCTTGTTATAGGAGCTGGAGTTGGTTGCTTGCACCTTTCTAGGAATTTGTCCATTTCAACTAGCTTCTAATTTGCTGCCATTATGAGTAGTGTAATCCTTTCCAAAAATTAGTAATTTGAGTCTTCTCCTTTTCTTGATCTACCTCAAGGTTTCTCAATTTATCTTTTCAAAGAACCTACCTTTGGTTTTATTTGTTTTCTTTACTGATTTCTATTCTCTATTTCAGATCCACTCTTTACTATATTCTTCTTAGTCCTTGCTTTGGGTTTATTTCTCTCTTTTTCTAAAATCTTAAGGTAGAGCATTAGGTTATTGAGTTGAGATCTTCCTCCTTTTTACTAGAGCTATTTTGAAGCTATAAATTTCCCTCTAAGCATTGTTTCAAGCTGTATCCCATTAAGTTTTAGTGTATATTTTTTTCCATTCATCTCAACCTGTTTTCTAATTTCCATTGTCATTGCTTCCTTGACCCACTGGTAATTAAGAAATGTGTTGTTGAGTTTCCATATATGTCTAATTCATGGTATTTTTGTTCCTCTATTCTTTCATTACTTTCTTCTTCTATATTAAACAGACATTTTCTAGTATATTCTTACTTTTTTTGTCATTTATTTCACCATATTATTTTTTAGTTATTTTCTTAACAAACACCAAAGGAATTATACTTAGCATCTTATAACAATTGAGTCTGGATTTAAAATTACTTAATTCCAACAGCACATAAAAATGTTTCTCTTATATAGCTCCATTCTCTTCCTCCTCCTTTATGTTGCTGCTGTCATACAAATTACACCCTTAAAACGTCACGCCCATCAACAGAGTTTTACAATTACTGCTTTGTATGGTTGTCTTTTAAATCGGATTGGAGAAAAAAGTTACAAAATATAAAAAATATATTCATACAATACTTTATATTTAATATTATAGTTGCCTTCAATGACACTTTATTATTTCATGTGCTTTCAAGTACTGTCTAGTTTCCTTTCATTTCAACCAGAAAAACTCACTGTGGTAATTCTTATAGGGCTGATCAGATAGTAATAGTTGCTCAGGGTTTGTTTATCCATGAATGTCTTAATTACACCATCACTTTGAAGGGAAGTTTTGTTGAATAAAGAATTCTTTTATTTATTTAAGTTCAATTAATATATGTAGTATTAGTTTCAGAGGTAGTCAGTGATTCATCAGTTTTATATAATACCCAGTGCTCATTACAGCATGTGCCCTCTTTAATGTTCATCACCCAGTTAACCCTCCCAAGCCCCTCCCCTCCAGCAACCCTGTTTGTTTCCTATGATTAAGCATTTCTTATGGTTTGTCTACCTCTCTGATTTCCTCTTATTTTTCTCTCCTTTCCCCTATGATCCTCTGTTTTAATTCTACGTATGAGTAAGATCATATAATAACTGTCTTTCTCTGATGGACTTATCTTGCTTAGCATAACATCCTCTAGCTCCATCCATGTTGTTGCAAAGGGCAAGATTTCATTTTTGATGGCTGTGTAGTATTCCATTGTGTATATATAACAAATCTTCTTTATCTATCTATTGAAGGATATCTGGGCTTTTTCCATAGTTTGGCTATTGTGGACACTGCTGCTATAAACATTGGAGCGCAGATGTACCTTTGGATCACTACATTTGTATCTTTGGGGTAAATACCTTGTAGTGCAATTGATGAGTTGTAGAGTAGCTCTATTTTCAACTTTTTGAGGAACCTCCATACTGTGTTCCAGAGTGGCTGCACCAGCATACATTCCCACCAACAGTGTAACAGGATTCCCCTTTTTCTGCATCCTTGCCAACAAGTCAGTTTCCTGACTTGTTATTTTTAGCCATTCTGACTGGTATAAAATGGTATCTCAGTGGTTTTGATTTGTGAATACAGAATTCTGATTGACTCTCCTTTATCTTTCTGCACTTTAAATATGTCAAGTATTGCCCTCTAGCCTCAATGGTTCCTGATGAATCAACTGTCAATCTTGTTGAGATTACTTTATATATGAATTACTTCTCTCCTCCTGCTTTCAACATTTTCTATATCAGGATAATTTAATTATGATGCATCTAAGTTTGGATCCCTTGTAGTTTGAACTTCTTAGATATATAGATTTGTCTTCTCCTCAAATGTCAAGAGTTTTTGGCCATTATTTCTTCAAATATTCTTACTACCCTTTTTTCTGTCTTTCTGGATTGCCAAAAATTGGGGTGCTTTATGGTGTCCCACAGGTCTAAAAGCTCTGTTCATTCTTTCTTTTTTAAGATCTTATTTATTTGACAGAGAAAGAGAAAGTACAAGTAGGCAGAGTGGTAGGCATAGGGAGAGGGAGAAGTAGGCTTTCCATTGAGCAGAGAGCCCAACGTGGGGCTCAATCCTAGGACCCTGGGATCATGCCCTGATCCAAAGGCAGACACTTAACTGACTGAGCCACCCAGGATCCCCTCTGCTCATTCTTACTCATTCTTTTTTCTCTCTGTTCCTTAAAATGGATAATTTCAACTGATCTGTCTTCAAGTTCATGGATCCTGGCCTCTGCCTCTTCAAGTCTGTTGCTGATCTCTTCTAGTGAATTTCTCATATATATACATATATATACATAAATTAATATTCTGTATTTGGTGAGACATTGTTCTCGTATTTTCCTTTAGTTCTTTAGATATGGTTGCCTTTGAACATATTTAAAATAGCTTAAAAGATTATGTCTAATAAGTTAAAGGTCTGGCTTTCCTCAGCAATAGTTTCTATTGATTCCTTTTTTTTTTTCACATATATGGGCTTTACCTTTTTCTTTTTTGCATGTCTCATAATTCTGTGTAGACAAACAGGTATTTAAATATTGTAACGGACAGCAACTCTGGAAATCAGATTCTTTCTTGTCCCTAGGATTTGCTGTTTGATGTTATTGTTGCTATTGTTTAGGACTTTCCTGAACTAATTCTGTAAAGTTTGCTAGCTGACCAGACAAATCATTACTATTTCTTATTTTACCTCCCAGCAGGGCCACTATGTAGCTCACTCAGACTGCCAATTATACAACTCCACTAAGAACATTTTAAAGTTTTCTGATTACCATAATATACATTATGTAATTGTAACAAATTTATTCTTGAAAAGAATAGTTAAAAGCCTTAAATGGGGATGCCTTGGTGGCTCAGCGGTTGAGCATCTGCCTTTGGCTCAGGGTATGATCCTGGGATCCAGGATCAAGTTCCACATCGGGCTCCCTGCATGGAGTCTGCTTCTCTCTCTGCCTATGTCTCTGCCTCTCTCTCTCTCTCTCTCTCTCTCTGTCTCTCTCTCTCTCTGTGTCTCCCATGACTAAATAAAATCTTTTAAAAAATAAAAATAAACTTACATGGCACTGAGTCCCTTAATTTGGAAGGCTATAAAAAAAAGTCAGAAACTAGGTTTGCTTGGTATAAATTGTGCTTGTGTGGCTTGATGAAGAAAAGGAATGTCAAGCAATTCCATAAGAAAATCCAAAATTTTTTAAATTTACTACCAGGGTATTTATTAGCAATTTAGCCAGCAAATTTAAACTTTTTTTTATAAATTTACATTTAAAAAATAAATTTAACATTGAGTGGTATATCTTGGCAAACTAAGTTTAAACAAAAAATTCTTTAAAATTTTGAAGTATTTTATAAAGATACTCTCAAAGGAAGTGAAAATATATTGTATGTCTGCAGTCTACATCTTCTTTCTTCATTAAAGTATTATCTCTGACTTTCTATTCTCATTCAAAATGTGACCTTGACTACCTTCTGCCTTCCATATATTCTACTTCTACTTAAATAATCTCTAATTCCTATTTCATTTTCATGCCTGCATACTATTTATGGTCATTTTAAACATTCTGAATCTACTATTTATCCATTTTCACAATTATTGTTAGGTTTTATTTTGCAATGCTACAATTTTCTTATTTTATGGCATCCTTATATCCTAAATCCATCAGAGAACAGTAGGTGGTGAGAGATATAGATGAAGCAAAAATGCTAAATACTGGCACTGACAGCAATATACTAAAATACAATTATTTCCTGTAACAAATCTGTTCATCACTGCCTCAAAATACAAATGAATTATTGGGTTTTTTTTTTCTTGACAAAAAGTGAAATTTAAAGTTTATCCAATGAGACTTCTGGGTTGTTGGTAACATTCTACTTCTAAATCTAGGTGGTAGTTCCAGGATGTTTCCACTTTGTGGTAATTTTACTGAACTATATATTTTTGGGGGCACACTTTTCTATATGTATGTTATATCAAACATATTCAAAAAGTCTATTATATGGATGCTGTATGCTGGCCAGAAAGAAAACCTAGATTACAAAACAAGAAGAATCTAGAAATGGTCAAAGTAGAAATAACACAGTATCATTCTATTGATCATTAATAACATTGTATCTTTGTATCAACTGATAATAATAAACATACAACTATCTTTCACATATAATATTTTAAATGTAAAAGGAACACACAAACAATGTGAATAATCTTTACAGAAAGCAGTGTTTTCAATAGTAAATACAAGAAAAGTTTCTTCTCTTAGTTATATCTTAACAGGATACTTAGCAATCTTCAAAGTTTTCAAAATTGATAAATTCATTGTAATAAACAAAAATGTGTCTTAAATTAAAACTTTTCCTTAAAGCTTTTTACAAAGAGAGTCTCTCAGAAATAATTCTGTAAAGGCAAAGCAGGTTTAATTAATAAATAAATAAAAATTAAATATTCCTTTGATTTAAAAAAAAAACTGCATTTCTCCCTATCTACAAAAGCCCAGTTAATACATATTATAATCTGAAAAACAGAAGCAAAGTTCCATTAGCTTTTTCCTCTCATTTTAGAAATACAATCTCCCAAATATATGTATTCGTTTGAAATATGTAAAAGCTAAACTTAAAAGTTTTACTGCTCATACACATGCCAAAAAGCCAGAGAATTAAATCTGGGAGTCCTGAAAGCACAGATGTGTGTCCTAGTGCAGTTCTACTGAAGTTTCTCCAGACAGAACAATTTATTTTAAATGGCTACATATATATTAGAAAATCCTTACTAATGGCAATGGTCTAAGGCTAGAACTACAGAAAGCAACAGTGTGATTTCCATTAGGTAACAAGTGCTTATGAAGAGGCCTTCCCACAGCCTATAAACTACGATATTTTACGATTTAAGGGGATAGAGACACAGGAAAAGTATCCTGCCCCATTCCTTTCCAAATTTCAAAGTAAAATTTAATGAACTGAGTTAAGAATAGAAGGAAAAGAAAATTAATAGTCATAAATAGATACATGCATTATTATCTGGCTTTGCCCATAGTTTGAAAAAAACCACTAATAGTCACAAAATCAGTCAAGGAAAGAAGTGAAACTTGATTGATTACTGAAATTAGGCTATCTCCACTAGACAATCCTACCTCCATCCCAATTTTTCTATTTCCTGATTTATGTTGTCACATTAAATTATGTTTCATCTGTATAAAACCTATTACATAAAAAGAAAATAAAGAAAGGTGTCAATATTTAAGTCTATATAAGTAAATGGTAAAGTATTATTTCATTCTTTGTTTAAAAAATTTACCAATGTCTTACTAAGTGCCTATTAAACATCAGGTGCTTTATATACATTACTCCTCTCAGTATTTATTAATAAAAATGTACCAACACATATATACACACAATTCACTTAACTCGATCATATGACATATACTAGAACTAATCAGACCTCAAAATGATGTTAGGATATGGTTAAGAAGACAGAAGAGAACAAAATTATTATGTCTCTACTCCTTAAGAGGGGTAAATAATTAAAAGATGAAGTATGGGAGAAAACTAATATCTACTGCTTACCAGTTTTTCTCTGAATGTGTCTTTTCCCAGCTTCCCTGAAAGCAATCACGGCTCTGAAAAAAGCTCTGAGAACTGCCCATCGGAAAACAGCTACGGGATCAATTCCAATCATCCCAGAGATAAATGCATTCTTGCTACTTCTTAGAAGAGCTACAATGTCAGGGCGCATATGATCTGTATTTTTTTCCCGGAAATCCTACATGAAAAAAGTACCAGTGTTATTTTTGAAAAAATTATTAAACCAAGAAGATAATGGGTGACATCTTTGAAAAGTAGCTAAAATAAGGACTTAGAAGTGTTTTCTGTTCTAGGTAGCTAACTGGACCAGTTATCTTCTATAAAATCCCATCCAACCCTAAAACTATTAAATTTTATAACACATTTAAATGACAGTGAATATTCTACAATTTTATTGCAACTTGTTAAATAGAGAGCCTCTCTGAAGGGGTATCACATAAAATGACCAGACAGCTGAATAACAAAAAGGAGCTGGACATAAGACAAGAAAAGAGTTCCACAGAGAACACGACACCTATTACCTATATAGGTGGCGATGAGTTGGACAAGTTAGGAGACAAGCAGTAAGACCAGGGTTTGAAACATTCTGGGCAAGGATGAGAGTGATGGAAGATTTGGCAAATAAATAGGTTATGTAAGCCTAAGTAAGGAGTTTTTGGATTTTACTCAAGTATAAAGGAAAGCCAATGGAAGCTACATGATTTTTTTTTTTTTATAAACACCACTGGATGCTGCAGAGGGAATGAATTTATTTTTTTTCTTATTTTTTTAAAATTTTTAAAATTTATTTATGATAGTCACAGAGGGAGAGAGAGAGAGGCAGAGACACAGGCAGAGGGAGAAGCAGGCTCCATGCACCGGGAGCCCGATGTGGGATTCGATCCTGGGTCTCCAGGATCACGCCCTGGGCCAAAGGCAGGCGCCAAACCGCTGCGCCACCCAGGGTTCCCGAAGGAATGAATTTAGACAAAGAATTGAAAAAGGGAGACCAGCTATTGCAATATTCCAAATAAAAGCTAATGGTGACTTAGACTACATTAGTGGTAATAGATAAAGGGAAAATAGTTATTATATTTGGGATATGTTTTGGAAGTCAGGCAAAGAATTTGCTGGTGTGTTAGGGCATGGTGAGAGAATAAGGGTATAACAAGATTAACACCTATATTTTGGGTTTAAGTAACTAAGTGGAGGTGCCATACTGATATGGAGAAATCTAGAAAAACAGAGGTTTAGAGATAGGAAATGAGATCAAGAGATCAGTTTTGTGCAAGTGAAGATTAAGATGGTGAGGATAACAACAGTAGCAAGTAACATTTATTCAAAGGTTACTGTGACACTCTTCTAAGCATTTTATATGTGTTGTCTCATTTAAGCTCATTTCATCCACCTAACAACTCCTTGAGATGGATATTATTCCTATTTTATACATGAAGAAACTCAGTCATGGAGAGGTTAAGTATCTTGGCCCCTGTCACACAGTAAGCAGAACAGGGGATCAAAGAGGGCCACTCATAACCACTATATCTGCATACAGACATCAAGTAGGCAGATGAATATATGTGTCCATGAGTCCTACACATACTTCAGAAAATACATATATTACCTAAGGACTATAAATAAGCAGAACAAACCATCTGCCACTGAGGGATGGAGGGAATAAAATAGAAGAAAATGGGTTAAAATACCCCATAAAAAGACAAAGAGAACAAAAAGCTTACACTCATGGATGAAGATTCCAGACTGATATATACAGTCTAGGCATTTGGCTATAACCACACCCAGATGAAAGGATTAAAAGTTGGTAAGTAAAATCACTCAGATTTGGTACCACTTCACAGAACAGCTCTAACTCAGAAGTCTATGAGAAGCATGCCTAGTAGGATGTTTTCCAGAAGGCAGTTTGGACTCTTTTAGGGGTTTCCTTTCTTATTCTTTGTTCTCCTGGGAACAAGGGAAAAGGGGAAACAAGCCAAAAATCTTGGTCTTTGGCTTGTCCCTAAACACCCTTTGAGCAAAAGTATGTATCATAAAAGTTAGTAACTGATTAAGAATTTCTAAATCCAAATCACCACCACCAATATCAGCAGCTAATACACACCAAGGGAAAATGTCAGGCACTAATTAAGCAATATACATAACTTGTTCAATTCTAACAATTACTTAATAAAGCAGAATAATTATAAACCATACTTTACTGATAAGTAAATAGAAAGTAGAGAAGCTTGCCAAACAAAAGTCAAGCATAAGAAAGCACTACAGGAACTGAAACATGTGTCTGTTCTACACCAAAGACCATCCCATCCTATTAATAACTATACCGTACGAAAGTAAAATTCTAGAATTCTTTCCCATGATGACTGTCAAATGTTGATGGAGACCTTTTCCAAATGTACTGGTCTCATCTGTCTTCACATTTTCAGATTTCTAAGTATATTTCATAAACTAATCATACTCTTCTTGAAAATTTTCTCTTGGTTTCTATTAACAATATATTTTTGGGATTTACTACTTTACTTACCTTTTATGCTGCCCATTCTTAGTCCCTAATGCTGGTTCCATATTTGAAATTCTTAGGGTCTTAGGGTGTGGTCTTACATACTCTTATAACTCAGTCATCTTACATCAGGTAATCTCAAAAACAATAATGGCTTTAGGGGGGGAGGGGCAAGATGGCGGAAGAGCAAGGTCCCCAAATCGCCTGTCCCCACCAAGTTACCTAGATAACCTTCAAACCATCCTGAAAATCTACGAATTCAGCCTGAGATGTAAAGAGAGACCAGCTGGAATGCTACAGTGAGAAGAGTCCGCGCTTCTATCAAGGTAGGAAGACGGGGGGAAAAGAAATAAAGGAACAAAAGGCCTCCGAGGGGGAGGGGCCCCGCGAGGAGCCGGGCTGAGGCCGGGGCGAGTGTCCCCAGGACAGGAGAGCCCCGTCCCGGAGGAGCAGGAGCTGCACCAACCTTCCCGGGGGAAAGGGGCCCGCAGGGAGTTGGAGCAGGACCCAGGAGAGCGGGGATGCCCTCGGGCTCCCGGGGACACTAACAGACACCTGCGAGCGCAGGAGAGTGCTCCGAGCTCCCTAAGGGCTGCAGCGCGCACAGCGGGACCCGGAGCAGCTCGGAGGGGCTCGGGAGCAGCTCCGGGGAGGGAGCTGCAGGGCGGGAGCGCGAATCCCACAGCGCAGGCCCCGGAGCACAGGGCGCCGGGACACAGCCCAGGATCCGGCCTCCCCCGGGACAGGCAGAGGCCGGGAGGGCCCAGGACAGCAAGGACGCTCCTGCCCCGAGCTGAGCAGATCAGCGGCCCCGCCCCGGAGCCTCCAGGCCCTGCGGACGGAGAGCCGAGAGCCCCGAGCCCCGTAGTTCCTGCGGAGGCTGAATCCAGGCTTCCAGAGTTGCCACAGCAACTACTGCTGTTCCTCCCTGGGTCCCACGGGGTAAACAACCCCCGCTGAGCCCTGCAGCAGGCAGGGGCAGAGCAGCTCCCCCAAGTGCTGACACCTGAAAATCAGCACAGCAGGCCCCTCCCCCAGAAGACCAGCTAGACGGACCAGAGATACTCCCCCGTGTTCCAATACAACTTGTTTTTGGCCACTCTGCACTGAGCAAAATGACTAGAAGGAAAACCTCACTTCAAAAGAAAGAATCAGAAACAGCCCTCTTTCCCACAGAGTTACAAAATCTGGATTACACTTCAATGTCAGAAAGCCAATTCAGAAGCACTATTCTACAGCTACTGGTGGCTCTAGAAAAAAGCATTAAGGACTCACGAGACTTCATGACTGCAGAATTTAGATCCAATCAGGCAGAAATTAAAAATCAATTGAATGAGATGCAATCCAAACTAGAAGTCCTAACGACGAGGGTTAACGAGGTGGAAGAACGAGTGAGTGACATAGAAGACAAGTTAATGGCAAAGAGGGAAACTGAGGAAAAAAGAGATAAACAATTAAAGAACCATGAAGACAGATTAAGGGAAATGAACGACACTCTAAGGAAGAAAAACCTACATTTAATTGGGGTTCCCGAGGGCGCCGAAAGGGACAGAGGGCCAGAATATGTATTTGAACAAATCCTAGCTGAAAACTTTCCCAATCTGGGAAGGGAAACAGGCATTCAGATCCAGGAAATAGAGAGATCCCCCCCTAAAATCAATAAAAACCGTTCAACACCTCGACATCTAATAGTGAAGCTTGCAAATTCCAAAGATAAAGAGAAGATCCTTAAAGCAGCAAGAGACAAGAAGTCCCTGACTTTCATGGGGAGGAATATTAGGGTAACAGCAGACCTCTCCACAGAGACCTGGCAGGCCAGAAAGGGCTGGCAGGATATATTCAGGGTCCTAAATGAGAAGAACATGCAACCAAGAATACTCTATCCAGCAAGGCTCTCATTCAAAATGGAAGGAGAGATAAAGAGCTTCCAAGACAGGCAGGAACTGAAAGAATATGTGACCTCCAAACCAGCTCTGCAAGAAATTTTAAGGGGGACTCTTAAAACTCCCCTTTAAGAAGAAGTTCAAGTAACTCTGAACGTGAATGGGCTTAATGACCCCATCAAAAGGCGCAGAGTTTCAGACTGGATAAAAAAACAGGACCCATCTATTTGCTGTCTACAAGAGACTCATTTTAGACAGAAGGACACCTACAACCTGAAAATAAAAGGTTGGAGAACCATTTACCATTCAAATGGTTCTCAAAATATACCCTAAAAACTACAGAACACTTCTGAAAGAAATTGAGGAAGACACAAAGAGATGGAAAAATATTCCATGCTCATGGATTGGCAGAATTAATATTGTGAAAATGTCAATGTTACCCAGGGCAATTTACACGTATAATGCAATCCCTATCAAAATACCATGGACTTTCTTCAGAGACTTAGAACAAATTATTTTAAGATTTGTGTGGAATCAGAAAAGACCCCAAACAGCCAGGGGAATTTAAAAAAAAAGAAAACCATATCTGGGGGCATCACAATGCCAGATTTCAGGTTGTACTACAAAGCTGTGTTCATCAAGACAGTGTGGTACTGGCACAAAAACAGACATATAGATCAATGGAACAGAACAGAGAACCCAGAAGTGGACCCTGAACTTTATGCTCAACTAATATACAATAAAGGAGGAAAGACGATCCACTAGAAGAAAGACAGTCTCTTCAATAAATGGTGCTGGGAAAATTGGACATCCACATGCAGAAGAATGAAACTGGACCACTCTCATGCACCATACACAAAGATAAACTCAAAATGGATGAAAGATCTAAATGTGAGACAAGATTCCATCAAAATCCCAGAGAAGAACTCAGGCAACACCCTTTTTGAACTTGGCCACAGTAACCGGAGAAGGACAAACAGTGTATGTTCTCATTCATTTGGGGAATATGAATGATAGCGAAAGGGAATATAAGGGAAGGGAGAAGAAATGTGTGAGAAATATCAGAAAGGGAGACAGAACATAAAGACTTCTAATTCTGGGAAATGAACTAGGGGTGGTGGAGGGGGAGGAGGGTGGGGGGTGGGGGTGAATGGGTGACGGGCACTGAGGGGTACACTTGACGGGATGAGCACTGGGTGTTATTCTGTATGTTGGTAAATTGAACACCAATAAAAATTAATTTATAAAAAAAAAAAACAATAATGGCTTTAAACATTATCTATATGATGAGGTCCAAATTTCTATTTCTAGCTGAGATCCATTTGTGCATCTTAAAGCTATCTCAAACTTAGAATGTATAAGATTAGTATTACTTAAAATGTTTAGAAGCATTCGCCAGTGAAACCATGTGGGCCTGGAATTTCCTTTGTGAGAAAGTTTCAACTGCTGATTCAAACTATTTAACAGAAATAGGAGTCTCAGGTTTTCCTGTAATTCTGGTATCAGTTTTGATGATGTGTATTTTCCATGGAATTTTCCATTTAATCTATGTTTTCAAATTTCCATTTAATCTATGTTGGCAAAATATATTCAGATCCTTCTAATACCTGTTGAGCATGTAGTTAAGTCTCCTTTTTCGGGGCACCTGGGTGGCTCAGTGGATGAACATCTGCCTTTGGTTCAGGTTGTGATCCCAGGGGTCTTGGGATTGAGTCCTGCATCAGGCTCCCTGCAGGGAGCCTGTTTCTCATTTTGCCTATGGCTCTGCCTCTCTCTGTGTGTCTCTCATTAATAAATAAGTAAAATCTTTAGGAAAAAAAAGTCCCCTTTTTCTTTTCTGATTATCTGTATTTTTAAGTTTTTTTTTTCTATTTTAGATTATTCTCTATCATCTTTTATTATTTTCTGTTAGCTTTTCAAGGAACTAATTTTTGGTTTCGTTAATTTCTCTCTATATGTCTGCTTTCTATTGCATTAATTTCTAGTCTTCCCTTTATTATTTCCTTTTAATTTGGGGGAGGGTAATTTGCTGTTCTTTTTTCAGCTTCTTGAAATGGAAGCTTAATCACTTTCAACCATTCTTCCTAATATATGCATTTAAACTCATAAATCATTGCTTTAAATGCATCCTACAATTGCTACAGATTCTGCAAATTTTGGTATGTTGTATTTTCATTAATGCTCAGTTTAATATTAGCATTGTGGGCAGCCCGGGTGGCTCAGCGGTTTAGTGCCACCTCCAGCCCAGGGAGTGATCCTGGAGACTCTGGATCGAGTCCCATGTCAGGCTCCCTACATGGAACCTGCTTCTCCCTCTGCCTATGTCTCTGCCTGCCTCTCTCTCTCTCTCTCTCTGTCTCTCATGAATAAATAAAATCTTTTTAAAAATTAAATAAAATTAGCATTATAATTGTGATTTCTTTTTTGATTCATGGTTTACACAGAAGAATTATTTTTAATTTCTAAACACTCAAAGACTGTCTACCTATCCTTATGACATGCCAAGTTGGTCAGTTTTCCATAATGCTGTTCAATTACTGATTTTGTGTCTTATTCAGTTAGTTACTAATTTTATAATATTATAAAATCTAAAATATTATAGATTTTAAATTTCTTTTTTTTTATTCATGATAGTCACAGAGAGAGAGAGGCAGAGAGGCAGAGACACAGGCAGAGGGATTTTAATATATAAAATTTTAATATATAATCTACAACTAGATGGATTTTTCTAGTTCTACTTTTGTTCTCTCTTTGGTTTTTATATATTGAATCAAATCATTAAGTACATACAAGTTTTTTTTTAAGATGTTATTTATTTATTCATGAGAAACAGAGAGAGAGGCAGAGACACAGGAAGAGGGAGAAGCAAGCTCCATGCAGGAGCCTGATGCGGAACTCAATCCCGGGACTCCAGGATCATGTCCTGGGCAGAAGGCAGGTGCTAAACCACTGAGCCACCCAGGGATCCCCATAGGTAATACAACTTTTGAGGATTGTGTCTTCCTATCAAACTGGCCCCTTTTATTTTTATGAAATGTGCCTCTTTAATAATATTTCTTGACTTAAAGTTTACTTTGTGTGATAATAATTTATTTTAGTTTGGGTTTGCATAACATATATTTTTCTATCCTTTTACTTTCTATATATATATATTTTCCATCCTTTTACTTTCAACCTATCTGATAATAAGCATGAATAATCACAGGCCCAAGTGTATATACTGTATGATTCCATTTCTCTGAAATGTAATAACAAGTAAACTAAGGATAAATGAGGATAGTGGTTACCTCTAAATGACGGAGAATGAGCTGGGAAGGGGCATAACAGAAATCTGTACACTTTAGATTTATGCACTCATTGTATGATTTTAAAACTCAAGTTTTCTTGTTTTTATTTTAAACTGCATTTTTAAAATCTTTTTTTGAGATATAACTGACATGTAATGTATAAGGTGTACAATGTGTTGATTTAATACATTTTTATACTGCAATATGATTACCATTATAGCATTGGCTAATACCTCCATTGGGTCATATAATTATCATTTCTTTTCTGTGGTGAAAATATGCAAAATCTGTTATCGTGGAGACAAACCATAAGACACTCCTAAAATCATAAGGAACAAACTGAGAGTCCCTGGAAAGGACAGATGTGAGGCGATGGGTAACTAGGTGATGGACAATAAGGAGGGCATGTGATATAAACACTGGGTATTATGTGACTGCTCAATCACTGACTTCTATCTCTGAAACCAATAATACATTATGTGTTAATTAAATGAATTTAAATAAAGAATTAAAATTTAGGGATGCTTTGCTCAGCAGCTGAGTGTCTGCCTTTGGCTCAGGACATGATCCTGGAGTCCCAGGATTAAGTCCTGCATTGGGCTTCCTGCATGGAGCCTGCTTTTCCCTCTACCTATGTCTCTGCCTCTGTGTGTGTGTGTGTCTTTCATGAATTAATAAATAAAATATTTTTTAAAAATTAAACTAAGAAAAATACAAAATCTATAATATAATCATATAAGCTAATTAGACTGAAAAATCATCATGTATATACATATGGCAATGATTTTTTAATATGGTAGTATTTCATAATGAAAAATATATGTTGGGATGACTAGAAATATGTAAACAAATAAATGTTTATATATAATATATAAATAAGTATGGTAAAATAAAATATTATGAAACCATTTCAGAGAAAATTATATGTACAATATACATCAACAAGCTTAAGGAATATATAAAAATAAATATTATACTAAAATTAATATGGTATGCCTGGGTGACTCAGTGGGTAAGCATCTGCCTTTGGCTCAGGTCATATTCCAGGGTCCTGGATTGAGTCCCACATCAGGCTCCCCATGGGGAATAAATAAAATCTTTAAAAATAAAATAAAATTAATATAAAACTATTTCCCAGAGGGACACCTGGGTGGCTCAGTGGTTTAGTGCCTGCCTTTGGCCCAGGGCATGATCCTGGGGTCCCAGCATCGAGTCCCACAGCAGGCTCCCTGCGTGGAGACTGCTCCTCCCTCTGCCTGAGTCTCTGCCTCTCTCTCTCTCTCTCTCTCTCTCTCTCTCTCTCTCAGTCTCTGCCTCTCTCTCTCTCTCTCTCTCTCTCTCTCTTTCTCTCATGAATAAATAAATAAAATATTTAAAAAATATTTCCCAGGAAACATAATCAAAACTGAATGGTTTTTATAAACATTTTACTATTTTTGAAAATAAAATCATATTTTAATATAAAAATATCTATACAAAAAAGAAAAAATTACCCAGGAGTCCACAGTTTCCCATTTTTCTATTGATTTATCTGTTTCTTAATAATCTGTGAGAGTTCTTCATAAATTCTAAATACAATTCTTTCACATTGGGAGTGTCTCCAACTCTGTGGTTTGTACTTTCATTCTCTTAATGTAGTGGTTTGCTTAATGAACTGTTCCCAAATTGATTAAATCCAATTTATCAATGGTGTTTGGATGCTTTTGGCCCCCTGTTTAAGAAAAATTTCCCTACTCTACCCAATGTATTTTTCTAGAATAGATGCTGTCCACTACTCACATGTGAGTATTGAGCCCTTGAAATACAGCTAGTACAAACTGAGACATGTACTAAGTGTAAAGTATGCACTGGATGTTGAGGACTTAGCACAAAATAAGTTAATATCTCTAAGTTAAATATCTCAAAAATTTTATATTAATCCTTACATGTTAAAATAATATTTTGATTACTTTGGGTTAAATATATTGTTAAAACTGAAAAAATTAAATTCAAAAATAAAATCTAGCTTCTTAAGAAGTTTGAGGACAATGCTATTATCACAATGTTAATTATAATTGCAATCCTGTGCATTAGATCTCCAGAACTTATTCATCTTCTAACTTTGCCCAAAATTTCCTCTACTCTCCCACACCCCCCAAGCCCTAGGAATCATCATTCTACTCTTTTATTCTTAATGTTTGTTCTAAAATCTGTGACTTTCTGTTTTTTCCATCTCGGGAAATAACATCTCAAATTCACTCATCAGCTATAGTCAGAAATCAGTTACTCAATTAGGTTCTACTGATTATAACTCCAAAATATATCTCATAATCAGCTACATTTCCCCCATCTCCACTGCCACCCCTGTAGTTCAGTTTACCTTAATATTTCACCTCAACTATTTAAAAAAGCTCCTAATTGATCTCCTAGCTTCCTCTCTCATCCTCTGCTGCTGCTTCTCCTCAAAGTAATCAAAGCAATTTTTTAAAAACACAAAAACTTGTTTAAAATCTTTTCATGGTTCCCATAATAATTTCAACAAAAATCAAACTCCTTTAACTTGCCTAAAAGCCATGAAGAATTAACTTGCTATCCATTCTCTAAAATCATTTCATGCCACTATCTCCCTTGCTTACCATAATCTAGTTACACTGGCCTATTTTCAATTATTTTAACATATTAATTCTTTCCTATCTCATGGCCTCTAGAATATTCATCATCTCAACTCCTCACCAAAGTTAACACTTGCTTTGGGTTAACTCTCAAAATTTAAGTTCTCAGAGAAATATTCATGGATCTCCAAATTCAAAATCCACCATTTCACTACCTTCTCTCCTAGAATCCATTCATTTATCTATAGCAAAAGCCCACTCATCTATATTTTATACACACACGCACACACACACACACACACACACACACAATCAAATCATTTATCACCAAATCATTCCAAACAGCAAGCACAGGGTCTAACACATAGTCTGTACTTACCAGACACTTCCAAAATAAGTCAATCAGTAACGACTGAATGAGTAAGTGATTTTAGTTATGACTCTCACCTCAAGACCCAAAGAAAAACATTGCTCTACCAGTCTCCACACCATCTATCACTGCCTTGCCTGGGAAATTATCTTAAAACACATGCTTAAACATCAAGTGGTTGAAGGATAACAGGTTCACTAGTTGTAATAAAAAAAATGGACATAATTATGAAGATTCCCCTACACAGGAGTCAAAAGTTTCAATATACTCATTATGAGTGCAAGCTCACAAATACCTAATGATGCATAAAGACATGAAGCCACTATCAAGCCTCATGGATGTAAAGAAGAGAAAAAGTCAACAAACTATATAATGAAATACTGGGTTTAAGATATACTGATGGTATCTATTCTTCAGATTTAAAAAAATACTATTAGAAGGGACTGATATTGACTTTAGCTGTAGGAGGGAACCAACAAAAATATCACATCAGACAGTAAGTAATATGTTGCAAGGAAGGATCTGAATGTTAGTAATATCTTTATAAAATGTCTCCATCTCCAACTGTTACTGATCAAGAGCCTCCATAAACTACAGAAAAGGCAGTGTGACAGGGAGGATAATACAGTAAAGAACACATTTTTACCCTGAAGGCATATAAATGAGAAATCTACTGACCTTTACCCCATATTTTACTTTCCCAGCATAATGCTTTATGATGAAAGCAGGCTCCATCACGGCTGGAAATTCAATGTAAGAATTCTCTTCATGTTGATGCTTAAATTTATCTAGCAATGTTTGATTTGTAGCCTGTGGAAAGCTGAATTAAAAACAAAAACAACAACACTAAAGAAATATGCAGCTGTTAATATAGTCTTTAATGCATTATAATCAATTGCCATCTAACACATTTATAGCAAATTACAAAGACTTTTCACTTATCTGATTCTCTAAAAAGCTAAAAAGGGAGTGTAACAAGGATTGGTGTTTTACAGATGAGGGATCAAAAGTCACAATTTGCCCAAACTCACACTTTGCAAGTAGCAGGACTGAGAAATTAACTCCGGTCTTTAGATATTCAGCTCAGGTTGCACCATGTGGCACTTCTGTAACCCATGGGATAATACGACTCAACTGATACATTATTTGGGGATAAGAACTTCCAGAAAGAAAATGATCTCTCAATTTAGACAGGTCCTTTAAGTCCACAGTCATTTTCTGTTTTCCTATTTCTCCATGTATAAATTAAGTAGCAATTTTCTTACCTCTACCAGTAACTACATAATTTTATACTGTATCTATTATTATTTCAAATATGCCTCAATGGGTTTATACTCACTGATGAACATTTTATTTCTAGGGATCATTCAAATCATACTTATTAAGAAACAATTATATGATAGCAAATATAGGGATAAAAAGTTAAGAGGGCGCCTGGGTGGCTCAGTTGGTTAAGCATGTTGATGTTCTCCATGTTGATGCTTAAATTTATCTAGCAATGTTTGATTTGTAGCCTATGGAAAGTGGAATTAAAAACAAAAACACTAAAGAAAGATGCATCTGTTAATACATAATCTTTTTTAATAGATTATCATTACATTGCCATCTCACACATTTATAGCAAATTACAAAGAGCTTTCACTTATATTATCTAATTTGATTCTCCTAACAAACTAAAAAATAAGTGTAAATCCTGCTCATCCTAACATCCTGCTTATACCTAACTATTCTTATTCTACTCCTTCTTTCTAAATTTCCAACTCTTGATTTTGCCTCGGGTCATGATCTTGAGGTCCTGGGATTGAGGCCCACGCCAGCCTCTATGCTCAGCACAGTCTGCTTGTCCCTCTCCCTCTCCTCTCTTTCTCTCAATCTCTCTCAAATAATAAACATATTTAAAAAAAAGGTTCAGAAAAGAAAAATCACTAATGGTTGGGAATAATGGAAAGGTTCAAAGAAGATACAGAAGGCAATTATGAGCTAAATGTCAAAGGCTGAGTAGGAGTTTCATATATAGAAGAAATATCACTGACAGAAAAAGGAAAAAGCAAGTATCCTTCAGAGAATAGTTTCATTTCATTATAATTGAAATAATGATAAATAACATGACATGAGGTTGCAAAAATGTTGAATACAAAATCTAATGTGTAAAAATGATGTGTAAAATAGTTAATTATGTCGTACGTATTAGAATCAGGAAGGAGAATGGGTGTTGGTGTCAGATAGTCATAAGTTCAGATTTTCAGTTCTGTATGTGACCTTTGGCATGCTTTAAGAATGAGTTCCATAAATGAGTAAAATGAGGTATCATAGTGTTAGTAGAATTAAATAACACTAGTAAAAGCATCTAACAATAGCAAGCTGGCATTCTATAGGGAGGACATAAATGTTACCTACTTTCTTACATTGCCAACATTGCCATGTTCTCCTAGTCACCTAGACCTGCTTTTACATTCAAATACTATCGCTTCCTCAAAACATCTTTACCATCCAGCTCTCCTGTCCATTCCAGAACTCTATAGCCATTCTAGAATGGATTATAACTCTTGCAATTTGAAATAGCGAGTACAACAGCCTCTACAGTAGTGTCAGTGACTCTAATCTTACCTAATCAAAATCAAATATCAAAATTTTCCTATAACATTGCTTTAATCATGTATCTCCTACACTTTTACTGAGGAAAATTTATGGATCATAACAGCAAAAAGACCAAAACCAAGCTTCCAAGACTAGACCCAACTCAACCTCTGCAAACTTTTGCCTCACTACTTCACAGCAGGGTGCTTCTCTTCAGGAAGGATATTCACCTCATTGTCTCTAAGTAATCCACTGGATAATCAAAAAGCTTATGATTTATTTTTTCTTACTTCCAAATGGAGAAAAGAAATTTTTAAAGGAAGACATATATGAGAACAGTTTTTATTCCAAACAAGAGAGGATGCAAAAGGTTGCAGAAGGGAAAGTGGGTGGGGGGATGGGGTAATTGGGTGACAGGCACTGAAGAGGGCACTTGATGGGATAAGTACTGGGTGTTATATGTTGGCAAATTGAATTTAAATTTTAAAATATGTAAAAAAGAAGAATGTCAGATAATATAATATCACAAGCACATTTAAAAAATTAAAGGCATGTGCTTTGGAAAGGAAGGGATCATTGCTGTTATTTGCAGATGACACTATGCACCTATCAAAATGGCTAATATACCAAAGAGAGACAAAATAGGAGGTTACTGCCTGATTTCTTTTGCTAATATGCTGTTTATAATTATTAAATCTGTTTTCATGGGAAAAAAGGATGCAAAGGAAAGCTCTCCATATGTCCTATATTCATACATACTACGTACAACATACTACAATATCAAGCAAAAGAGCTTGGAACAGAGGCAAATCAGACATTATTGTGCATTTCAAAGCTCTTCCAACCAGTGTTTCCCAAAGGCTATCTGCCAGGATAGCCTTAGTGCTCCCATGCTTCTGTGTTTCTTTAGCTTTCAAACATACCAATGCTTTGACCCATTCCTGTGATTCTACTGAACTGATGCTACGGTGATGATGTTCCAAGTTTCCCAGCTAATTCTTATGAGCAGGGAAGACTGACAAAATCCTGTTCTAAATGAAAGCTCCGATCTTCATTTTGTTAAAAGAAGTCTGGGGTGGAAGTCTGAGATTCTGCATTTCTAACAAGCTTCAAGGTGCTGCCAGTCCTGCTGTCAGCAGATCACACTTTGAATACAGAAGGAAAGACTGGTAACACTCCTAATATCCTGCTCATACCTAACTTTGCCCATGTCTACTCCTTTCTAAACTCATACTGTATCCTTTACAGTCGAGCTTAATACCTTGCCTGAGGTCAAACAGCCAACAGATAACAGAGACAAGATTAAACAAAACTTTCTGACCTCAGACCACGTACCTGAAACACTATAAACAATACTGAATGAGGTAGGAACACTGCTAAGGATATATTTCATGTTATATATTCCCTAGAGAACAAACAGTTTTTAGAGGGAAACTACTCTAAGTGGTTCTCAAAATAGCTCTTCCTAAATGTGACTAATTTATTTTCAACCCATCTCTGGCAGAGAGAAAACATTTCATGCCTTTGCATCTTCTGGGATATTAAAGCACAGAGCAAAGTGGTCCATTTACAAGAGATAAAAGCAACAGGGATGACACATAAAGTGAAAAAAACTAATAGGATTTATAAAAAAAATTTATGGAGGACTGAATACAGAAGCATAACTGAAGGAACAATTAAGAGGTTATTCAGTCCAGGGACGCTTGGGTGGCTCAGGGGTTGAGTGTCTGCCTTTGGCTCAGGTCATGATCCTGAGGTCCTGGGACTGAGTCTGCCTGTCTCTCTCTCTCTCTCTCTCTCTCTGGGTCTCTCATGAATAAATAAATAAAATGTAAAAAAAAAAAAAAAAAAAGTTTATTCAGTCCAGAAGCTCTGGGGTGGCTCAGTCAGTTAAGCATCTGCCTTTGGCTCAGGTTGTGATCCCAGGGTCCTGAGAGAGACTACTGCATCAGAGTCCCTGCTCACTGGAGAGCCTGCTTCTCCCTCTCCCTCTGTCCCTCCACACCATTCATGCTCTTGCACTCTCTCTCTCTCTAATAAATAAAATCTTTAAAAAAAAATTATTCAGTCCAATCTCCTACCTACAACAAGACACTGACAGAAAATGCAAAACAATTACTATAATGGGAAATTTTATTACTTTATAAAGCAGCCGCTAATCAACTCTAATGATTACACAGTTCTTTTTTATACTGAGCCAAAATCTGTCTCTGTTATTTCTGGCCATGTGGCTTACCCCCAGTAACTTTCAGGTAATGGCAAAAGTTGATATTCTCTTACTGGGCAATGTTTATATCTGTGTGAGGTAGCAACTGATCAGGGAAATAAAGTCTTTGTATAATAAGATATGAACTCAAAATATTTGACATAAAGAATGACAAGCCAGAAAAGAACCCTTTCCTCTATTCATGTTTTCATTATATACTCAACTACCTCAACTGTTGCTCAAAACCACTGAAAGATATATAGCAGACAGCATTATCATTTCTCACCATCAATTCCTTTTTACATCCAAAAAATTAAGAACCAAGAATATTCAGAGATTTGCCAAAGGTAATAGAGATGAAATGCAACCCTAAACTTCTCATTCTACAGTCCAAGTGTTACAGAGAAACATTATAGGACAATACTTAAAAGCACAAGCTAATTAGAAATACATGGAGTGTCTGAATCTCAAGTCCCTAATTCACTACCTATCTGATCTTTTTCTAGACTTGCTTAAACTCTGTTTTTTTTGTTATCATAAAATACCTCAGACAAATAGAACTGCTTAATATTTTAACATCAATCACAATAGTGCTCAACAATGAATATCAAAATCATCTATGAAGCTTTCCAAAATAAAATACACCAGGGTAAGGTATGTAAGCACAGTTAAGAACCACTAATCTTACAATTTTATAAAAAATAATATATGTTTTGGGGCATATAAAGCAATACAAAAAACACTTATACACAACTTGGTACATAAAATATTTTTGTGCTAATTACATTTTAATTCATTTAGATTAATGGAAATAGACTAGTGGTAGACGTAACTGTTAGCATTCTCGTTTTCAATATATTTTGCATTCTACCATATTATTTCATATTTCTACCGAACAATTTCTACATGTTTATGGCATATTAATAGAGTGACATACAACTTTCCATACAAACCAGGATATTTGAGAGTAAAAGTAGGCACTTTTAATAACTAAACTGGACAAGCATAAACTTTAGACTGTCCCATTCAAACCTGATGATGGTCATCCCACCTATGACAGTTAATCTCCAATATTTTCTATACTACTTCAATGGATATAATATTTGTAGACAGAAATCAAGTGAGCTAATTCAGCTACTAAATATTTTTTAGTAAAAAGTGACAGAAAAAAAAAGTGACAGAAAACGTATTCTCCACTACTTCAGTTTCTCCAGTTCTAGATTTGCCATCTTATAATTTAACTATAAATAATACTTTATTGGACACTGAAAACACCCTGGAGGATGCCATATGAAGTTTTATTTCTGAAGCTTATACGTAAATCTGGTATACTACACAGTGCTGACAAAAGATGTCAAATACTTGGCATATGCTGCTACTGCCTGCACAGTAGTGGCAGACATTACTAATCTATCACGATGTTCTTTTCTGCTAAACATGAAAACTACAAACACATCTCACATAGAACTCAATTCAAGAAGAGAGCAACATGTAATAAAAAAAAATGCCAACAAATTTAACATCAAAGTAACTGCAGAAGAAATCTGGAAAAAATCAAGGAAAAAAATGCATTCAATATTAAAGTTCATCCAATTTTCCAAGAAACATACACACACAATGAAATTAACAAAAGGGAAAGTTTGGCTCCTTATTTAATCATGTAAGAAGAAAATTTAAAACTTAAAAGGACATGAGCCCAAATGGCCAATAACAAAATTGAAATAATCTTACTCACTTGCTTTCTTCATCCAAAAGATGGAGCAGACCTGTTGGTTTCTTGCTAATAAGATTTATGCAACAGGTATTATCAATATAATCTATATTGTGCCAGCTGATACCTTCAGTTCTATATTCCTCCTAGGAAATAACAAATTCACAATTTATTCATCTTGCAAAAAAATAGTAAGTATATGATAACGAAGACTGAAAAGCTTTTGCCAGGCTTAAAAGAACTGTCTAAACTTTTCCCTTTTAAATCTCTAATCTACATAATGGAAGAATGTAGGATTTCAGTTACACAAAACCTTCATACAGTATGTCTATTTTCATTAAAAAGTAGACAACCATATTTTTTGCTACAATGCTATTTGTATGCCACTCAGGTGAAAATTTAGGGCTGGAATCATTTTAGTCACACTATGAGGACTTCACTAAATAAAAATATAAAATGAAGAAGCCTATTTTCTCCCACAAGACTCTAAACCATCAAAAGAGTTTTTGTTGATTATCAACAATGAATTTAAAGAAACAATGCCTAGGAAAGGTAGAAAACCATCGTCTCCAGTGATCACTGATATCATATGGAGTTCATATATACTTCACTTGGTAAAATAAAACCCTTGGTGGGGGGGGGGAACAGCCCTTATTTTTTTATTTTTTGATAATAAATTTATTTTTTATTGGTGTTCAATTTGCCAACATACAGAATAACACCCAGTGCTCATCCCTTTAAGTGCCCCCCCCAGTGCCTGTCACCCATTCACCCCCACCCCTGCCATCCTCCTCTTCCACCACCCCTAGTTCATTTCCCAGAGTTAGGAGTCTTCATGCTCTGTCTCCCTTTCTGATATTTCCCACACATTTCTTCTCCCTTCCCTTCTATTCCCCTTCACTATTATTTATATTCCCCAAATGAATGGGACCATATAATGTTTGTCCTTCTCCGATTGACTTATTTCACTCAGCATAATACCCTCCAGTTCCATCCATGTTGAAGCAAACGGTGGGTATTTGTCATTTCTAATGGCTGAGTAATATTCCATTGTATACATAAACCACATCTTCTTTATCCATTCATCTTTCGATGGACACCGAGGCTCCTTCCACATATTGGCTATTGTGGACGGACACTGCTGCTCTAAACATCGGGGTGCAGGTGTCCCGGCGTTTCAATAGATCTGTATCTTTGGGGTAAATCCCCAGCAGTGCAATTGCTGGGTCATAGGGCAGGTCTATTCCCTCTTTGAGGAGGGAACAGCCCTTAGAATGTTTTTTAAAAAATTCAAATTCCAAGATTTAAAAAAGTCAAACCTCAGGCCTTGAGCAACTATTCAACTACTAAGCCCCTATTGTTTACTTTTCCTCTGTACTGGGAAATAATCTTATAATCCTTGTGATGCTTTTGAACTGTTTTTCAGAATAAGGCTCCTGAAAATCTAAAGAAGTTTCTATACTGCAGTAATATTTAGGCACCAAGTAAATACCCCAGCCACCTGATGGCTTTAGTATGCACTGATAACATTCATACACTTCTCTACTAACACGGTGGTTTTACAAATTAGCAATTTTGTGATTTTTATCATTCTTTGGGTATTATTAGTATCCTGTAAATAAGAATGGTATAATATAAACCATAGTTACTCTAACTGGGAAAGGTAAATGCCTGCACTCACTTCAGCAGCACATACACTAAAACTGGAATAATACACAGATTAGCATGGTACCTGTTCAAGGATACCATGCAAATTTGGGAAAGGTAAATGCTTAATTCTTTCCTTTTATTTAATAATTTCACAAGAAAGTAATTGCTATATGAAGGTCACCCCAGCTCAGTAATTAAAAAAGGTTTTTTTCCGTTTCTTCTTGTTTGTAGCATGGATAACAAGCATATGGATGCTTGTAAAGATGTTAATAGCAGTCCAAAATCCTTCCTCATCTCCTTAATGACAATTCAGAGCTCCTTGCTAAAGTTAACTATTATCCTAAATTCCAATACCACTGATAAGATTTACTTATTTATAAATCTAATATAAAGAAAATCATACTGTACTCTTTTCACGTTTTTTTCAACTCAACATCAGTTTCAGAGACACATCCAGGTTGTAGAATGCATCTAAAGTTCATCCATTTTTTAAAATTCTTTATCTGAATTCAAATTAGTTAACACATAGTGTATTACTAATTTCAGGGATAGAATTTAGTGATGCATCAGTTGCATATAACACCCAGTGCTCATTATATCAAATGCCCTTCTTAATGCCCATCATCCAGTTACCCCATACCCCTACCACCTCCCCTCCAGCAACCCCTATGTTGTTTCCTAGAATTAAGCATCTCATGGTTTGCCTCCCTCTTCATTTTAATCTTATTTTTTCTTCCCTTCCTCTATGTTCATCTATTTTGTTTCTGAAATTCCACATGAGTGAATACATATGGTATTTGTCTTTCTCTGACTTATTTTGCTTAGCATCCATTTTAATTGCTGTAGGAACATCATATTCACTCACTTATGCTTTATCTATGGCTTCTTTCTCAATGTAATAGCCGCATTGAGACTATATGTTATTAAAATATGTGTGGTTTCAATCCTTGAAATTTGGCCCTTGTATTATGGTACAGTCTATGAATAAATTTTTATATTTTGTAAATTTGTAGTTATCTATGTATGTCAAATAAGTATTTGCTTTAAAAATCTATATCCACAGGAAAAAGAAAATTCTTCTTATATCCTTATTTGATACAGGCCTTGGGCCTATGGAAACTGACATTCTAACCTAAAGGCAGGCAGGATTGAGCACCCATAAACGCACCTGCTCCATCCTCTGGGTGCTTTAAATAGTCTATAACCAGACTGATTTTTTCTTTTGTCTGCTTATTCTGTTCTCTATTCAGCAAGGTTTGTTAAAACATTCCACTACAGTTCCACTAGAATTACATGTTTCTTTTCTAGTTTTATTAATTTTTGTTTTATATACTTTGAGTCTAAATCAGGAACCTATAAATTTGGAATTGCACACTTCCTGATGAACTGACCCCATCATATTATCAAATATTCTTTTTGATTTCTGGCAATGCTGAGATTAATATAGCAATATCAGCTCTACTTTTGTTCAGATTTACTAAAGCTTCTTCCATCCTTTTAACTTTTTAATATGCTTATATTTAAAGTATCTTTCTTATAAGTAGTAATTTACTTTTGTTTTATATCGAGTCTGATAATATATCACTTCAACTTGGAGTAATAAATCCATGTATATTTAGCACAATCACTGATATTTTGTGGGATTAAATCAACCATCTATTATTTGCTATTTGTCCTGCTTTCCTGATACTGCTTTTTTTTCTTCTTTCTTGCTTCTTTTTCGACTACTGGAGTTTTTATTTTACTTGTTCCCTATATTAACTTGACAAATTTATATCCATTTACTATTTAGTGGCTATCCTAAAATTGTAACACATATCTTTAACTTATCAATGTCTAACAGAAAAAACATCTACTAGCACTCGGCGTTTAATACAAAGATCTTAGAATATCTTAAATTCCATACTATCTTCCTGATTTCAATGCTATTGTATTCATTTTTTTTAGTTCTACATAAATATTAAACCATAATAGATATTTTTATCTTTGCCTAATTTAGTTAATATTCATTTAGATTAACCACCCTCCCCCCCCTTTTTTATAATGTTCATTGCTCTTTATTCCTTCCTGCATCTCTGAGCTGCAATGCCAATAATTTAGCTACTGCCCAAATAACATACTTTAGTTTTAAGGAAGATATCCAGTTGTCTTTTGTCATTCACTGCTTGCCCTAAAAGCCTGAGTTCCAGTCTTATGGTTGCTTCTTTAACAGTACTTGCTCCCTACTGCCCAGTCTCCAAACCCCAGATGCTTCTCAGTTTACTATGATTGTCCTTGTACTTACAATGCTTTGAATTCATAGAACTTTGCAAATGTGTGCTTGTTGGATTTTTTTGTTTTCTGTTTTAAGTTCTGGAAAAATTCCCAACCATTATATTTTCAAAGATAGCATTTTCTCTTTCCTCACATATATCTTTCCAGAATTTCTCTTACATCTATTTTAGACCTTTTCACAATGCCCCATATGTCTCTTATACTATTTGAATTTTCCTTTTTTCATCAGGCTGGGTATTTTCTTCTGGCCTATCTTCCTAATCACTAATCCTCTCTTAAGTTATATCTAACTGTTTTAAACTATCATCATGTTCTTAACTTCACTCTACCTTTTAGTTCTAGATTTTCCTAAACTTACAATTTCTTTGTAATTCTTTTATAAAAATATTGTTTTTTAAAAAATTTCTTGACGTCATTATTACTTTATTAAAGTTCATTTCTGTTAACATCATTTCCTGGATTTCCGATTGTACAGTCTATTGTCTTACTTCTCTTGGTTTCTATTCATGTTGGGTTTCATTCCATGTGTGTCTTTAAAACAAAATTCTCAGTTAAAAAACTGAATGTTAGATCCTGTATATGAAAAATCATACTGATAATGTTAGTACTAAGATGATCTCTTCCTCCACTGGAGAATAAATTTGCTCCTGGCAAGTGGCTAAAAACATTAGGAATTCTATAGTCTTTTAACCCAATTGGAACTTAAGATTTTAAACTGGGCTTCAGTCCCTTAGATGCCTAATCTATTTCTAGTTTATCTTTATTTCTAAGATGTAACCCTTTAAGGTCTCAAGCAGAAAGCCTATAGGAGTTGCCAGCAGGTTCTTCCTTCTTCTTGAATCTCAAGAAAACCTGTTCAGCTTCTCAGATTCGGCTCTTTCAAAATCAGCACCCCTCTACCAGAATAAAGGAATGTCTTTAGCAACAAAGGAGTCCAAACATGCTGTGTTTGTCAACCTGGGTTTCCTTTTTGCAGATATAAACTCTATAGAACCTCACTTATTTATATATACTCCAATGCCTTCAAATATATTTTGCTCATTCTTTATGGGTATTCTGCAAAGCAATTTGGTCAAAATTTCCTAGTTTGACATCCCCAGAAGTGATAGAGACCCCCCCAAAAAACTCACTAGATTATACACTCAGGTAAGATCCCTGGCACTATGAATTTTCTATCTTCAATGCCTACCACATAACTGTTACTAAATTTACTGATAAGCCAATGGCTTGAAGGATAATTCTAAACAAGTAAAGGAAATAAGAGAGCAATATTATTAATGATAGCAGCAAATATATTTTCAAATCACAGAAACGTCTGGTCTGTATCTTACTCCACATTATCTTTATAAATACCTTAATTTAGGACTCAGAATCACACACTCCCACTACCTCAACTGGCTTATGTATTATGTCTTTCCCTTCAGTTATTTTTACCTCTCTTCGGTCCATCTTCCACAGTTCAAATCCTCTGCTAAATACACTTCAAATTGCTCCTCCTTTTTTAAAATTCCAATCTTCTCTACATGACATAGAAAGCCCACAATTATATTACCCTAGGATATTTCATAAATTTATCTCCCTTCCTGTCTCCATTCTTTAAAAAAAAAAAAAAGATTTTATTTATTTATTTATTTACTTATTTATTTATTTATTTATGAGAGATGCAGAGAGAGAGGCAGAGACATAGGCAGAGCGAGAAGCAGGCTCGCTGTGGGTAACCTGATGCAGGACTCAATCCCAGGACTCTGGGATCACACCCTGAGCCTAAGGCAGATGCTCAACCACTGAGCCACCCAGGCACCTCCATCTCCATTTTTATATCATGTATTTTGGCTATACTATTTCAGTTTCTCAAAAGTACCATGTTGTTTTATGCTCCACAATTTTAAGAATATTGTTACCTTTGTTTAAAATATCTTTTCCCCATTGACAATCTGGTAAACTCAATCTTCTATTCAAAACTATATTCCAGAATCACCCCTGAGAAACTTTTGTAGACTTTCAGGAAGTTCTTATCAACTTCATCCTTTCTATCACTACTTTAACATTCTATTTGATTTTGGCACTTATTATCCAGCAGGACAATTATTATACCTCTCTCCCATCTTGTGGGGAAATTTTGTGTCTATATACAATTTTTTGACAAAATTTACTTCAGTATTCAAAATTTTCAAGATGTTTCCTCCCAAAGCATATTTGATACCTTTTTATTTCTATCTTTTGTTTTTCAAAAAGTGTTATCTACTTACTGATTTTGTATTCCATTGGTAGTTAACAAATACTCATTGCATACCCATCTCACTTTAGGTACCAGAGATACACAAATAAATAAAACAGTTAATATTTAAGCTGCCTTAAATCTCTTATTCACAGGAAATCCATTTTCAGTGGAAAAACACAAGAGACAGGAAGAATAAAACAGATGAGATGGCAGAGGTCTAAGGTCTCCAAACTTTCTATAAATTATAGCAAAAGAATACCCATTACATTAAATTACAGAAGAGAATACTGAAACTTGAAAGGAAAAAAAAAAGATATATCTTGGAATCTAAGTCTTCTGACCCATAATTCCACCACACTGCCCAAGATTATAAAATTAAGGGTAGCAAATAAAGATCATCCATGCCTTAGTAGTTCCAAACACATTTTCCATAAACGTAAGGTTTTATTTTCTATACATGTTTTTAGGCAAAGTATTTCTTATGGCTCCTCAATGTCTAATCTACACTTCTAGAAAAGGTTAAAAAAAATTCAGTAATAGTCAATACCTTTTCCTTCAAAAGCAATTTACTTACTCTTCTGTTTAATGATCCAAAGAGCAAATGACACCTCGCTTCGTAAAACACAGCACTCAACAAAATGCATTTCTCCACCCCTCCAATACATATATCCATTTGCAAAAGATAAAAAATACTTGTTTAGCATGATCTAGCTAAAAGGACAGTATACTGAGTCAAGTAGACCAATCCCAGCGAAGTTTTGGTTAAAAGCAAGAATCATAGAACCAAAGTGCTAAGGTTTGAATGGATACTGGTTTTAGGTATCATCTGTAAAACCAGAATAAAAATAGTACCTTGCCTAATAAATAGTAAGTGCTATGCAAATGTTAGTTAACACTGTAACAAATAATACTGCATTACCTTTTAATAGCTCCATCAGAGAGTCTAGCTAAAAGGTGTTTTTTTCGGTTTGGGGGAGGGTTTTAAGATTTTACTTATTTATTCATGAGAGACACATAGAGAGAGAGGCAAAGACATAGGCAGAGAAGCAGGCTCCATGCAGGGAGCCCGATGTGGGACTCGATCCAGAGATCAGGCCCTGAGCCGAAGGCAGAGGCTCAACTGCTGAGCCACCCAGGCATCCCTAAAAGGTTATGTGTTTAAAATTTCAAGCATCATCAAGATGGCCAGAACTAGTGCTGCTTGTGCTACTGTTAATCAGTCCTCATAACCCTTTAAGCAAGACAGATGCACTTGAAGCTAGGACAGACAGCAAAAAACCCCAAGGATAAGAAAGATCTTTTTTTTTTTTCTGTTTCGTAAATGTGTTTTGGTCCTCCTGTTCATTTCACTTCTTCACCATTTCCTTGAGATAAATGTGAACCCTGCTTCTACTTATATCCTCCTATACAAATTGAAATTGTGGGCTACAATCTCAACTTGTTGCTAAGTTAAAACTTGGCTTTCAGAAAGAGCTCACGTTTTCTTTGACCCTGCATTTACCATAAGCATTCTCATGGAAACCGATGGCTCACTCAACTCTAAATCAATTTAAACTTCTCCCCCAAAATATCTAATTACTCATTTTGGTCTCTCTATACTATCCTATTTCCCTATATCCATACTCTAAATTAACTCAAAATTCTATTAATAAGCTCCTCTACCCCATGGATAAAGAAATCAGACACTAATCAACTGGATTGAAACTAAAAGACCAAAGCTATCACACAAGCATATTTAGTATTACACACAGTGACCAAGCACATGGCAGCAATTAAAAATCACCAACAGAAACTCAAAGCAAACCCATTCATCTTTTGATTCAAAGGTGTACTCAAGCAAACACATATTTTTTAATCTACTTGAGGGCTACTAAAAAGAAAAGGAAATCCTGTATCATATGGCTCAAAAACTATGCTGATTTTTCATTTGCTAACACAGACATAAAGACTATAGTATCTGAGCTACCCCTGGGTAGCTCAGCAGTTTGGCGTCTGCCTTCGGCCCAGGGCGTGATCATGGAGACCCGGGATCAAGTCCCACATCAGGCTCCCTGCATGGAGCCTGCTTCTCCCTCTGCCTGTGTCTCTGCCTCTCTCTCTCTCTCTCTCTCTATCATGAGTAAATAAATAAAATCTTTAAAAAAAAAAAAAAAGACTATAGTATCTGCATGGAAGTATAAGATTTAAAATGCTTGTAACTATGACTCAAAAATTTATATATGTATATACATGTGTGAAGATAAGTGGGTGAGACAATGGGAGGGGGCAAGCATATATGCATTTAGGTACTCACTTGCTCCAATTTAAAAATATGCTGATTGAAGTAGTGTTGTAAACGTTCATTAGCAAAATTTATACAGAACTGTTCAAAGCTGTTATTTTCATAATCTTCAAACCCAAAAATATCAAGAACACCAATGGACAAAGTCTGTAAAACAGGAAAAAAATTAGTTAAAAAAACATGTTCAAATTTATTTCATGAATAAATACAGTATCGGTAAGAAAATGCTCTAAGTTCTCTTATAGTAGTGGAGAGGCAATTTTGGGGGGCCAGTCTTCTACCAAAATATTCCACAAAAGTATTTTAGTTTTATCTTCAACTTCTTCTTTTTATCCCAATTATAAAAATACATCCAAAATTTTAATACATGTAATACACTGTTTACAGGAATGTTTGAAGAAGGGTTAGTAACCTGTTCTCAATCTCAGAAATCCCTAAATTCTAAGAGATAAGAAAGTAAAAAGTACTTCACCTATAGGGAAGTAAAAAATAATCTAAAGCTAGGTTTTTTCCTGGGTCTCCCAGATTATACAAAGAACATCATGCAAGTTTTCCTAATTCCACTTCTATAGCCCAACAGAATTCTGCTTTACAAACCAAGCTAACTAGTATGTTTAATCAGCCTTGTGCAAGCTAAGAGTGTAATTGGACATCAGAATATGTGGTTTCTTCAATTTTAAAAAGGTCTTTTTAAAGATTTATTTATTTATTTTAGAGAAAGAGGGAGTAGGGGGAGTGGATGAAGGGAGAAGCCTCAAGCAGATTTCCTGTTGAGTGTGAAGCCTGACACTGGTTCAATTCCACAACCCATGAGATCATGACCTGAGCTGAAACCAAGAGTCAGATGCTCAACCAACAAAGCCATCCAAGTGCCCCAAATTTTTAAAAAATTTTTATTTAAAAAAAAAAACCTAAGTTTACAATGTTAAATAGTTATAAAATATTATAATCCCTTCTTCATTATCAATTTCTACTCCCTAAAGTTAACAAAACTCAAATCTTTTATCTATTTGGTATAAAATAGTACAGTATAGTATATAAATGCTTATTCTTCTATGTCTTGGTAGTTTGCTTCTACAAATTATACTCTAATTATAGATAATATGGATTCAGCTCTAATACCTCTAAACCAGCATTCTTCTCACCACCTCACCTCATTCTTAAAATACAGTTGCATGACAACTGTATGTAGATGCTTCTACCATATTAAAAAATAAATTCTGGGGTGCCAGGGTGGCTCAGTCAGTTAAGCATCTGCCTCAGGTCAGGTCATGATCCCAGGGTCCTGCTCAGTGGGTAGCTTACTTCTCCCTCTCCCTCTACTGCCACTCCCCCTGCTTGTACTGTCTCCATCTGTCAAATAAATAAATAAATAAAATCTTTAAAAAAATTAAATTAAATTAATTCAAGGGCACCTGGCTGACTCCATCACTGGAACATGTGACTCTTGATCTTGGATTTGTGAATGCAAGCCCCAAATTGGGTGCAGAGATTAAAAATTTTAAATCTTGGAAATACATCACAATACAAACCTCCCTCAAAAAAATGGAAAAAAAACCCTCAAATACACAAGCTAACCTCACATCTAAAGGAGTTGGAGGAAGAACAGCAAGTAGAAGAGAGAGATAATAAAGATTCAAGCAGAACTCAATGAAATAGAGACCAGAAGAACTGTAGAACTGATCCACAAAACCAGGAGCTGGGGTATCCCTGGGTGGCGCAGCGGTTTGGCGCCTGCCTTTGGCCCAGGGCGCGATTCTGGAGACCCCAGATCGAATCCCACATCGGGCTCCCGGTACATGGAGCCTGCTTCTCCCTCTGCCTATGTCTCTGCCTCTTTCTCTCTCTCTGTGTGACTATCATAAAAAATAAATAAAAATTAAAAAAAAAAACAGGAGCTGGTTCTTTGGAAGAATTAGTAAGATAGATAAATCCCTAGCCAGCCTTATTAAAAAAAAAAAAAAGAAAAGACTCAAATTAATAAAATCACGAAAAGAAAGAGATCACAACCAATACCAAGGAAATACAAACGATTTTAAAAACGTATTATGAGCAGCTATATGCCAACAAATCAGGCAATCTAGAGGAAATGGATGCATTTCTGGAAAACCACAAATTACTAAAACTGGAACAGGAAGAAATAGAAAACCTGAACAGGCCAATAACCAGCAAGGAAATTGAAGCAGTCATCAAAAACCTCTCAAGACATAAAAGTCCAGGGCCAGATGGCTTCCCAGGGGAATTCTATCAAACGTTTAAAGAGGAAAGAATACCTATTCTACTAAAGCTGTTTCGAAGGATAGAAAGGGAGGGATATTTTCAAACTCATTTTATGAGGCCAGCATTACCTTGATTCCACAACCAGACAAAGACCCCACCAAAAAGAATTATAAATCAATATCCCTGATGAACATGGGTACAAAAATTCTCACCAAGGTATTAGCCAACAGGATCCAACAGTACATTAAGAGTATTATCCACCATGACCAAGTGGAATTTATCCCCGGGATGCAAGGGTGGTCCAACACTTGTAAAACAATCAATGTGATAGCTCATATCAACAAGAGAAAAAACAAGAACCATATGATCTTTTCCACAGATGCAGAGAAAGCATTTGACAAAATACAGCATCCATTCTTGATAAAACTCTTTGAAGTGTAGGGATAAAGGGAACATCCCTCAATATCTTAAAAGCCATTTATGAAAAGTCCACAGTGAGTATCATTCTCAAGGGGGAAAAAACCGAGAGCCTTTCCCCCAAGATCAGGAACGTGACAGGGATGTCCACTCTCACCACTATTAATTCAACATAGTACTAGAAGCCCTAGCCTCAGCAATCAGACACAAAAAGAAATAAAAGGCATTCAAATTGTCAAAGAAGTCAAACTCTCCCTCTTCGCAGATGACATGATACTGTATACAGAAAACTCAAAAGACTCCACCCCAAAAGTGCCAGAACTCAAACAGCAATTCAGTAATGTGGCAGAATACAAAATCAATGCACAGAAATTGGCTGCATTTCTATACACTGAGACTGAAGACAAATTAAGGAATCAATCCCATTTACAATTGCACCCAAAAGCATAAGACACCTAGGAATAAACCTAACCAAAGAGGTAAAGGATCTATACCCTAAAAACTACACAACACTTCTGAAAGAAATTGAGGAGGACACAAAGAGATGGAAAAACAATCCATGCTCATGAATTGGAAGAATAAATATTGTGAAAATGTCCGTGCTACCCAGGGCAATTTACACGTTCAATGCAATCCCTATCAAAATACCATGGACTTCTTCAGAGTTGGAACAAATAATCTTAAGATTTGTATGGAATCAGAAAAGACCCCGAATAGCCAAAGGAATACTGAAAAAGAAAACCAATGCCGGGGGCATCACAATGTCGGATTTCAAGCTATATTACAAAGCTGTGACCATCAAGACAGTATGGTACCAGCACAAAACCAGACACATAGATCAATGGAACAGAATACAAAACGCAGAAATGAGCACCCAACTCTATGGTCAACTAATATTCAACAAAGCTGGAAAGAATATCCACTGGAAAAAGGATAGTCTCTTCAATAAATGGTGCTGGGGAAACTGGACAGCCACGTGCTGAAGAATGAAACTGGACCATTCTCCTACACCATACACAAAGATAAACTCAAAATGGTTGAAAGATCTCAATGTGAGACAAGAATTCATCAAAATCGTAGAGCAGAAAACAGGCAACAACCTTTCTGAACTTGGCCACAGTAACTTCTTGCAAGATACATCTACAAAGGCAAGGGAAACAAAAGCAAAAATGAACTACTGGGATTTAATCAAGATAAAAAGCTTCTGCACAGCAAAAGAAACAGTCAACAAAATTAAAGACAACCTACAGAATGGGAGAAAATATTTGTAAATGACATTAGATAAGGCGCTAGTATCCAAGATCTATAAAGAGCTTATCATATTCAAACACCCAAGAAACAAAAAAAATCCAATCATGAAATGGGCAGAAGACATGAACAGAAATTTCTCCAAAGAAGACATACACACGGCCAACAAGCACATAAGAAAATGCTCTGCATCACATGCTATCAGGGAAATAAAACAAAACCACAACGAGATACCACCTCACACCAGTGAGAATAGTGAAAATTAACAAGACAGGAAACACCAAATGTTGGAGAGGATGTGGAGAAGGGGGAACTCTCTTGCACTATTGGTGGGAATGCAAACTGGTGCAGCCACTCTGGAAAACAGTGTGGAGGTTCCTCAAGAAGTTAAAAATAGAGCTACCCTATGACCCAGCAATTGCACTACTGGGTTTTTACCCCAAAGATACAGATATAGTAAAAGACCAGGACACCTGCACTCCAATGTTCATAGCAGCAATGTCCACAATAGCCAAACTGTGGAAGAAGCCATGTTGTCCTTCAACAGATGAATGGATAAAGATGTGGTATATATGTACAATGGAATATTACTCAGCCATCAGAAAGGACAAATACTCGCCATTTCCTTCAACATGGATGGAACTGGAGGGTATTATCCTGAGTGAAGTAAGTCAATTGGAGGACAATCATCATATGGTTTTACTCATATGTGGCATATAAGAAACAATGAAAGAGATTGCAAAGGAAAGGAGGGGAACTGAATGGTAAAAATTAGAGAGGGAGACAAACCATGAGAGACTTCTAACTCTGGGAAACGAACAAAGGGTTGTGGAAGGGGAGGTGGGCGGAGGGATGGAGTAACTGGGTGACGGGCACTGAGGAGGGCACTTGATGGGATAAGCACTGGGTGTTATACCATATGATAGCAAATCAAACTTAAATAAAAACAAATGTAAAAAAAGTTTTAAATCTTAAATAAATTCCAATTAGATAAAAATCTAAATATAAAAATTAAATTCTAAAAGTACAAGAATAAATATTTTTATAATCTTGGGATAAAAGAGGCCTTCCTACATAAGAAAAATCAATAAATAAAACCCAGGAAAATCAAGGAAAAATATGACAGAATTAACTGCCCCAAAATTTAAAACATATGGGCCCTAAAACACAACATAAACAAATATTAAAAGTCAAGAAAAAATATATGCAATATATTTCAAACTATGAGTCTGCCACCATGACCCCGAAAAAAAGAAAAAGACAAAACAAACAACATAAAAATAGCAAAATATATAATGAAGTGATGAAAAACCTAAGATACTTGACTTTCATCTACCATTGAAATAACACAATAAAATGGGATAGTCCTCCTAATCAGATTAATAGATGAAAAGACTGATAATATCCAATGTGAGTAAAGGTGTGAGGAAATAGGCATTTTCATACACTACCAGTGAAAGTGTAGTCTATTTTGAAAAGCAATTTAAGTAGCTACCAAAATTCTAAAATGTATATATTCTTAAATCCAGCAATTCATCTTGAGGATTTTATCTTGGAGAAACATACACAAAGAATATTTTTTGTACTAAAAAAAAAAAAAAAAGAATATTTTTTGTATCATCATTTATAACAATAAAATAAATGTAATATATTTTATGGGGAAATTTATGGTATATAGGTATATTATATAATATTACCAAGTTATTAAAAATAATGAGGTTCCAGATATATTTCAAGACATTTCAGGTAAAAAAAAATAAATAAAAGAAACATACAGATAACATAATTCTATTTTTATGTTTAAAAGCAACTATGTGTGTGTATATATACACAGTTGCTTTTAAACATAAAAATATAATTATATATATGATATATAATTTTATTTTTATTATATTATATATATTATATATATTTATATATATATTTATATTATATATATACACACACACATAGACATGTACATAAGGAAAAGGTCTGAAAAGATACATAAAATGGTAGTTTCCCTGAATAAGGTAATAAAAACACACGTAAGGAGGGAAACAGCAAGGAATATAGATAAAAGGTGATTCTTATTTATTACTCTACATTATTCTGTGTTTTTAAATTTCATGTATTATTATTATTTTATTAAAATCATTTTCCAGGAAAAATATATAATAACCCAATGTATACCTTTGTATTTTGCTCCAAATCTTTACTATTCAGAAGTGCGTGATTAATCCGAAAAACTATCCAGTCAAATAGGGCACTATATAAAGACTTAGCCATGGAGTTCCTCACAGTCACAGCCTGAAAAAAAAAGAAAAAGGTTAGAGAACAAAGGAAGATGGCAATAATCTAAGGCACTATAACAAAGTCTATTTTGGTCTCAATTAATAAAGAAAGCTGGGCAGACCTGGTGGCCCAGTGGTTTGGCGCCGCCTGTAGCCCAGGGCCTGATCCTGGAGACCCGGAATTGAGTCCCACATCAGATTCCCTGCATGGAGCCTGCTTCTCCCTCTGCCTGTGTCTCTGCCTCTCTCTCTCTCTCTCTCTCTCTCTCTCTCTCATGAATAAATAAAATCTTTTTTTAAAAATTTTTAAAAAAATATAGCTCACTATCTTGAATTAGAAAGTTAATGTTCTCTCAATTTAAATAGCCTATAACTGAAGTTTTACAAATACATATACTCACTAATCTACTCCCAACTCTAATCTAGGCTAAAAGGTAAGAAACAAAATGTAGGTCACTCACTTCAAAACAGTTTGACTGAAAATTGGGGTATACATTTTACCTAGTAAAGAAGGTATAATAGGAAGTTTATAAATAAATCAAACTTGCCAGCAAAAGGACTATTCCAAGCAGAGGAATAAACCTATTGGCAAACAGGCATCACTTATCTGTGGAATCCTCATCAGACTCTTAAAAAATAATCATAGGGGCACCTGGGTGGCTCAGTTGGTTAGGCATCTGCCTTCGGCTCAGGTCATGATCCTAGGGTCCTGGGTTTGAGCCCCACATCAGCCTTCCTGCTTGGTGGGGAGCCTGCTTCTCCCTCTCCCTCTGCTGCTCCCCCTGCTTATGCTCTCTATCAAGTAAATAAATAAAATCTTAAAAAAAAAAAACCATAGTATCACTGCAATTCCAATCCTTGTTGTCTTCAACTTGTCATCCATTGTAATTTCAAGGATTTCTCCATCCCTAGTAATAATTCTTTTATTATGGAGGGATACAATTTATTTTCTTCCCCTCATTTCAAGCTTTCCCCCATTTATGGAAATTCTCTGTACTATCTGCTCAATTTTTCTGTAAATATGAAATTATTCTAAAAAAATCTATTATTTTAAAAAATCAACATTTAAAAAGTACTATAACTTAAAAGAGGAGCACATATTTTAGGGAATGGAGTCCTAGCATGTAGAAGAATATAAGTCCTAATAACTTATACATTTATATTTACTATCGAGGGACTTATTTTGAAGCTTTATACTCCCGTACATATTTGTAAATCTGTCCTACAGTTTAGAGGAAATAGAAAATAATGATTAAAAGCTAGAGCTAAAAAAATAAAAATAAAAATAAAATAAAAATAAAAGCTAGAGCTATCGGGGATCCCTGGGTGGCTCAGCAGTTTAGTGCCTGCCTTCGGTCCAGGGTCTGATCCTGGAGTCCCGGGATCGAGTCCCACATCGGGCTCCCTGCATGGAGCCTGCTTCTCCCTTCTCCCTCTGCCTGTGTCTCTGCCTCTCTCTCTCAGTCTGTGTCTCTCATGAATAAATAAATTAAATATTAAAAAAAAAAAGCTAGGCTATCTTCCAATCCCAGTTTCTCTACTTATTCAAGGTATGTATCCCTGGCCAAGATACTTAAACTCTTAAACTATATACATTTATACATTTGCAAAGTGTTGATAATACTACAATCTACAACATGAATGATGAATTAACTTCTGAACTTCTGTGAATAAAAAAATGAAAGCTTCAAGTTTCTAGACCAAAAAATAACTACCTAAACCATTTACTGCCACAGGAAAGAGAAGATAGCTATCAAATTCTCTATCTTCAACATCAGAAACTTGAAAATAATTGGAAAATGGTCACAAGTTCTGAGAGAAAACGGAATGTGACCCTAGAACTCTACACTTAAGCAAGTTATCAACAAAGTATCTTTAAAGTTCAAAAAAATCAATAATAGATTATATGATGGGAACCACCGTTCTATTTTTTTCAGAGGGAAGAATGAAGGCAATCTGATCTAATTCAGCAAAAAATTTTAAAACTAAATAAAAACTCAAGCGTAAGACACAAAAGCACAGAAAAAGAAAATATATTAGCATAAAAAATACAAATGGGTTGAATTTTTTTCATGAAAAGACAGATCTTCACATTAAACTAAAAACTATAGGGCAGCCCTGGTGGCGCAGCAGTTTGGCGCCGCCTGCAGTCTGGGGTGTGATCCTGGAGACCTGGAATCGAGTCCCACATCGGGCTCCCAGCATGGAGCCTGCTTCTCCCTCTCCCTCTGCCTGTGTCTCTGCCTCTCTCTCTGTGTCTATGAATAAATAAATAAAATCTTTAAAAAATAAAATAAAAACTATAACCCACCTACTTATGGTTTACATTAACCACTATTTGCATAAAGTAGCAGTCAGAAAGAATCCAAATATACCAATATAATACTTATTTACTCCATAACTCCCAATATTATACTTTTGGCCTCTCTTCTCTGAAATGTGGTCCTATCAAAGTTTAATCTCAATAAACCCAAATACCAATTAATATTTTCCCACCCAAATAAGATCTCACTGAGTGTTTCTTATCTCAATGAATGGTACCAATACTCTTACAGTTGTGTGAACCAGAAAATTAGAATTTATCCTTAATATTTCCTTCTTTCTCCTTGCTTCCCATTAAGCAAATCATTGCTGGCTTCTGTTGATTTTATTGTCTAAATTTCTTTCTTTTCAAATATACACATTTCTCCCTATCAGTATATCACTATTTTAGACAAAGCAGCAAGCCTCTTTCTCCCCAGTACTACTACTACAGCCTCCAAACTCATCATTCCACATTCATTCTTGCCCTCTATGTTAGACAAAACTCTAAGATGGTTGTCAAGATTCCCATTCCATATACCTCCCTCCTGTTAATTATGGGCAGGACAGTAAATATGATGAATTTCACTCCAGTAACTATCTTATCTTATATGACAAAAGGATTTAAAAGACAACTATGACCCAAAATCAGCTGATTTTTTTTTTAATTAATCAAAGGAGGATTACCCTGGGTAGCTGACAATCAGAGAAGTCTCTTAAAAGAGACTGAGCCTTTCCATCAGAGCCTTTGAAGAAGCAAACTGCCATACTGTGTAAAGGACCACAAGCAAACTCTGCTGAGCATGACTCTTAATCCTGTAACTGCAAGGAACTGAATCCTTGTCAACAACCTGTGAACTAGGAAGAGGGGCCATGCTCCGCAGAGTGGAATTGAGCCTCACATCAAGCTCCTCCAGTGAGGAGCTTGCTTCTCCTTGCCCTCTGTGTGTGTGTGCACTCTCTCATTCTCTCTCTCTCTCTGTCAAACCAATCAATCAATCTTCAGGAAAAAAATCTAAGATACCTTTTTGCTAAAACATTTTAAGACCTTTCCATCGCTCTTCAGATAAAATATTAAAATCATTAAGGATTGCTCCTTATTTTATTCCTAATGCCTAGTACATTTCTGGACACAAAGATTTTCAAATATTTACTAGACAAATAAATAAATACACCAAACAGATGCAAACGAAAATAAAGCAGGGTCTACAAAAATCATCTCAGAAAGTTGAATTTAAAGTTAAAAATGTAAATAAACATAAGAAAAATTTTAAGAGAGCGAGGGAGAGGGAAGGGGCAAAAGGACAGAATCTCAAGCAGGCTCCTTGCTGCCCAGCACAGAGTCTGATGGGGGCTTGATCTCACAACCCTGAGATCATGACCTGAACTGAAGCCAAGAGTCAGATACTTAACTGCCTGAGCACTCCAGGAAATATTTTACATTGACAAAAGTTATAAGAGAAATTACAAAAGTACTGAACCCTTATAAAGTAAAGGAAGGGCAAAACTCTTAAAAAGGTTTGGCTTTTTCTGTTTAGAAAGCAGCTTTCAATGTTGGGGACTATGAAGTAAGGCACATGATATAATGAAGAAATGTAGATTTCATGGCACAGTTATAGGAAGAACCCCAAAAATAGGATAAATGGACCAGTGTCAGCCTAGAAACCATTCTCCACAGTTCTTTTTGTTCTTTTAAGATTTTATTTATTTTTTCATGAGAAACACAGAGAGAGAGACAGAGACCTAGGCAGAGGGAGAAGCAGGCTCCCTGTGGGGAGCCCGATGGGGGACTTGACTGGAGCTGAAGCCAGACACTGAACCACAGAGCCACCCAGGCACCCCTCACTAATCTCCACCTCTGTCTTCTAATCTCACATTCCTGTCCTATTTTAATAACTGTCATAGTTTGTGATTTCCCATCACTGTCATTAAATTACACTACAGAACAGTAGGCTTTCAATAATTTTCCCATTCAAATACATCTGAATAATATATTATAATTAAAATGACAATGACAGCAATAAATCTCATCTATAAGCTTCAGGATACAGATGATACTCTTCATGGGACTAGGTGAAATCACCTGGATAAGGATTATAGAGAAGAAAAGACAAAGACTGTGTACTAGAGCACTACATTTTTTAGAGGTTAAGTGGAAAAGAGCAAACAAAAGGAATTACAAAAGAGTGGTCAACAATAAAAAAGTGAACCAGAAGAGAATGATGTTCTGAAAGATAAGAAACTGCCTGAAGAATAAATAATCAATTGGATCAAATACTGCTCATTTGTAAATCTATCTACTACCTATTCACCTCATATTAATAATATAAAACTTAAGAATGGTGAACAGATAAAGATCTCTGGAGAAAAATGTATGCCTACTGCTTAAAATCACATTCAATTTTAAGTTTTCAAGTTGATGGAATGTTCACAACCGAATTTCAAGGGCTCGAAAAATACTTCAATCAATACTTTGTTATTTTCATTCTGTTAAGAGAACAAAAATTCAAACTTCTAAAACTGCTCCGAGTACTCTGATCTTAAGAAAATCCATTCAGGGGGCAGCCCCAGTGGCTCAGTGGTTTAGCGCCACCTTCAGCCCAGGGTGTGATCCTGGAGACGCAGGATCAAGTCCCACGTCAGGCTCCCTGCATGGAGCCTGCTTCTCCCTCTGCCTGTGTCTCTGCCTCTCTCTCTGCCTCTCATGAATAAATAAATAAAATCTTTTACAAAAAAAAAAAAAAAAAGAAAGAAAGAAAGAAAATCCATTCATACCTCTGCGAGCTTATATGGCAAAATAAGCTTTTCTCCCACTGTCACGGTCTTCCTTGTAACTAATGCCTCAAATAGCATCTCTTCTTTAACCTAGAGAAGACAAAACTAAATTTAGTGTATAAGATTTATGACAATGAGTGGAATTATTTATTGAAAATCCAAATAGAGAAAACAATGTTTAATGAGATTAGCAAATATACAATAGAAAAAGCAAAGACAATACATTTAGCAATTTAAATACTGGCCAAGGTGAAAGTTAAATGTTCCACTCACATCACTTCCCATACCCCAACCCAAAACAGAGAGGGTAAGACAGATGAGTCTTTTTAAAGTTTTCTTTCTGATCACAATGGAGACACATATTTCTTTGTGCCAAATATGGAAAATGCAGAATAGTGAAAAAAATTTTAAGATGATCAACCATAATCCCACAACTTGCATTCAAGGACTAAAAAGTGACAATACTTCTTGAATCCCAGGAACATTACAATGAGTACTTATTTATGTTTCCAGAGGTTTTATATTTATTTGTGTTAATCTTTAAAATAAAGTTGATGCTTCCTTTTTTTTCATTCTCTCTAGAGGTAAATACTATCATGAATTTGACACATTATTACTTCAGTTCAGGTATATGTGTGTGTGTGTGTGTGTGTATATATATATATATATATATATATAGTATATTTAGTAGATGTATTTGCAAATACATTATACTGCCAAGTATATTTAACTCTTATCTTTATGAAATCATACTGCCCATATGTTTTTGAGATCCAACTACATTGATAATTTAGATCAAGCTTATTCATTTTAACTGCTATACAGCTTCCCAGTATATAAATTACTAGTGTTTAATCCATTCTTCTACATGTAGGCATTTACAGTAATTACCATTTTGCACTATTAGAAAGTAAACTGAAGTGAATATTCTTGCATATGAGTTCAAGAGTTTCTCCAAAGTATAAATCTAAAAGTGGAATTACTATATAATAGCATATACATTTTCATCTTTAATAGCATACACATCACATCTTTCATCTTTCCTATTGCCATACTACTGTATTTAGTTCTCACCAATCTGCTGTCTCATCAGCCCTGAGCATTCCTATTTCTTCAAACCTTCACTATACTTGATATTACCAGACTACTGACTTTTGCCACACTGAGGGGCATGAAATGGTAAAACAAGGGTATTTTATAAAAATATTTACACAAATAAAGATATAGCACTCATAAAATTTTAAGTACATGATATAATGTATATCAAGCAAAAAAGATTCAATTATAAGGAGAAAATGAGTTACAAAACAATAGAGTGAAGCATGATCCTGCCACCACCAATTTATGACAGATCAATCTTTTTTCTTTTTGAAGATTTATTTATTCACAAGAGACACACAAAGAGAGAGGCAGAGACACAGGCAGAGGGAGAAGCAGGCTCCTCGCAAAGAGCCCAATGTGGGACCCAATGCCAGATCTCGGGAAAACACCCTGAGCCAAAGGCAGACGATCAAAATCTGAGCCACCCAGGCATCATGAGATCAATCATTTTTTAAAATGTGATGTCATAAAGGAAATATACCTTCTTTTGGAGCATTCACTGCCCAGTCTTCAAATTCAAAACAAACTGGAAAAAGAATCTGAGGAGCATTACCTTTACAAACAGCAGTAAAACTAAAAATAAATAGCCAAAGTTTAAATATAAGACCTCAAGCTTTCATATATACTTAAAATGTTTTGAAAAAAAAAATATTACCAGATTACACAAGTAGGACAAAACTAATAAAACTAAGAAAAAACTGGGACACCTGGGTGGCTCAACGGTTGAGCGTCACCTTCAGCTCAGGTCATGATCCCGGGGTCCTGGGAACTGAGTCCCACATCAGGCTCCCTGCAAGATGTCTGCTTCTCCCTCTGCCTATGCCTCTGCTTTTCTCTCTGTGTCTCTCATGAATAAATAAATAAAATCTTAAAAAAAAAAAAACTAAGAAAAAACTTATGTGATTAAAAAAACCACTGTTTTATTGTGAGGTTAAGCAATTATTACTAAAAGTGAATATTTAAAAATAAATATCTATGCAGTACAAACTCAAGAAATTTTTTTAAGCAACAATGTGGAGCAAAAGTTACTTCCATACACTTATATAAACTGGTACAATCACTATAGACAGTAATCTGTCAATATCAGTCAACTATTTATGTGTATGTATACCACAACCTAAAAACTATACTCCTTGGACTATATTCTAAAATAATTCTCACACATGCCAGCAAGGAGACATGTGCAAAAATGCCTATCACAGTACTACCAATAAATGAAAAATTACAAATGACTTCAATTGGGCAGTCCGGGTGGCTCAGCAGTTTAGTGCTGCCTTCAGCCCAGGGCCTGATCCTGGAGACCCGGGATCAAGTCCTGCATTGGGCTCCCTGCATGGAGCCTGCTTCTCCCTCTGCCTCTCTCTCTCTCCTCTCTGTGTATTCTCATGAATAAATAAATAAAATCTTTTTAAAAATAAAGGACCTCAATCCCCATTAAAAAAAAAATAGTTTTACTCATATAATGAAATTTTACAAAGCAACCATGAATCATCATCTAGAATATTTAAATCAGTACTAAAAATGTCAAAAACATAATATGGAATGAAAAAGTTTTAGAATGACATAATAAAACATTTACATAAAATATGAAAATATATTTAAAAACTATATATTCTTTATGCAAACATCTATTATGAAAATAAAACAAGAATGAGAATGATAAACACCAAACTTATATGAGTGTTTACTTCTGGCATGGCAGAGTATAAAGTGAGCTACAATTTTGTGTAATATTTTATTACATGGGTGGGGCTATGAGTACACAGGTGTTTATTATATTGCTTTCTATATTGCTTTCTATATATATTGTGTACTGAGAACAATTAATAATTTATCAGAGGAAGGAGTGTGCCTGGGTGGCTCAGCTGGTTAAGTGTCTGCTTTCAACTCAAGTCAGGATCTCAGGGTCCTGGGATTGAGCCCCCACATCAGGAGCCTGCTTCTCCCTCTCTGCCTGCCATTCCCCCCTACTTGTGTGCACGGGCTTCTCTCTGTCAAATGAAAATGAAGAAGAAAATATGTTTAAAAAGAAATTAATACATATTAAGCAAAATGGTAGGACTGATATATCTAAAGGCCAATTATCTGAAAATAAGACAACTCTCACTAAATTTACAAAATTAAGAAATACAAACATAAAGCTAACACCACAGAGAAAAAGTTTTTAAACATACAGAATACTTAGAAAGAATGAAAAACAATAAATTTTAAACATTTAATCAACACATGATTTCCTAGATAAACACAAATCATCAAAATGAACTCAAGCCAGATTTGAAAATCCTAAAAAAAACTGGTTAATACAAAACAAATGGGAAGGACATCAAATACAGTTAGTTGATCATAAGGTTGTTATCTCTCAAATCTTTAAGGAATATATATTATTCTTTGCTAATGATTCTTCTCTTAAATGCAGAAAAAATTTAAAAGGATAAATAACTACCCAATTCATTTTAGAGAGCTGGCTTAATGCTGGCACTAAAACCTAAAAATGATTGTACACAGATCTACCCTCATATGTACAACTGCACAAAACACACTAATCTTGTTTATCTTTGATAAGCTTCCTGAAGAAAATATTACTGAATTCATATTTTAATCAACTTCCTCTGTAATTTCCCAAATGTCCTTAGTTGTACATACATGACTTTTAAAATTAATAAACTTTATTAATACAAAATAACTAAGACTGAGCTCAATATTTGGTCTACAGTGTTTCTCATCTTCACTTAATTGAGAAACAGATACGTGTTAAAAATCTATTCTTTATATTGTTTCAACAGATGTTAAAATATATTCAAAATACATAAATCTGTTAAAAACTGAAGTTTTTGATAATGAGGATGGTTCTAATATGCTCCAAAATATGCAACAAAAATATGCTCCACAATTACCCACAATTAATCTACAGGAGCTTGTTTACCTTTCAATAATTTCACAAGTATGATATCCCAAACAGAATTCAGTAAACAGAATATTCAAAATATTAAAAAAAATTCACTGCTGCCTGAGGTAACTACAATATTACAAAAATAATTGAAAAAAATAATTTCAGAAACATTTGTTCTTAAAAGCTAAATCTATATCAATGAACTGAATCACTTTGAGAAGGAGAGGAATTAAATTAAATCTTAACTAGAGTTTACATTTTAATTAAACCAGTTATTACTCCTAATCTTTGAATTCTAGCTCAACAAAAGCCTTAAAGTTGCAATTATTATTATTATTACCAATTTTAACCAATTACAGGAAATCATTCTATTTTATTTTCTTATTTTATTTTTTAATTTAAATTCAATTAACATATATTATTAATTTCAGCAGTGATTCATCAGTTTTATATACTACCCAGTGCTCATTATATCACATGCCCTCCTTAATGTCCATCATTCAGTTACCCCACCACCCTGCCTCATCCCCTCCAGCAACCCTCCGTTGATTAAGAAATTATCTTTAAAAATAATTTCTAAGAACTGAATACAAGCAGGATACTTATTATATATAGATCCTGTCAGTACTTGTCTAGCTTCTCAACTATGAAGATAACTTCTTCCTACTTATTACCAAATCTCCATTCCTAGAACCAGTCCCAACTAAACACAACAAGAAGGATGTTAAGGGGCACCTGTTGGCTCAATCGGTTTAGCGTGCTACTCTTGATTTCAGCTCAGGTCATGATCTCAAGGTTGTGGGACTGAGCCGTTTGATGGGCTCTTCACTCAGCAGGGAGTCTGCTTGGGATTCTCCCTCTCTCCCTCTGCCCACCTCCCACTCACATGTTCTTTGTCTCAAATAAATAAATAAAATGTCTAAAAAAATAAAGAAGTTAAGAAGCTTGGGTTCAAAAGTAAGATTTGCTATCAAATCATTTTTGCAATTAGTCTAACTTTGACACTGGTAAGCCTGATTCTCAGAAGTGGATTTCTCCTTTTTCACCAACACCTTGGCTCCTTTTAGAATTACCTGAATTGCTCTTACCAGTCTCTAACCAAAGAAGGAATACTGCAGGAGGACCAGAAGCCTTTGTACTTGCTGAATGCTTGAACATGTAAAATAAAACCACTAGCTACAATGTACTATTATTATGACAATACCAAGTGTTTCTGTTGACCAAATGTTGACTAAAATATCACCTAAAATGCCTGACTGAAATATAGTCTGTTCTCTGATCCCCATGACCTTCAAAATTACCACCTTCAGATACCACACTCCACATCCTGGTAGAACTTCTTTCCAAAGAGTGAGCCTAGTTTCAATTCAATGTGTTTCTTTCTCCAGCCCCTGTCTGCCAGACTAACTAACCCATTTTGTTAAAGTTAATAAGCAACATTCAGGCATGTGCAAAATAATAAGCACTCTAAGATCAGATAAATAAGAAAGAGGCATCCATTGCTCTCAAAGAGCACTGCCACCTTATAACGGGCACAAACTAGTAAACAATTAACTTTCTGCTACAAAACCAAAATTAAATCATGCTAAGAAGATGCAAATATTCTATCCTAATGTAGTCAGTTTAGACCATTTAAAATAAGGTTAAAACCCTAAAAAGAGACACAAGAACCAAGATTTGAAAGATAGTAATATTTTAACAGAAAAAAAGCAGGCTATTCATAACTGCAAAAAAATGGGAAGAACCAAGATGTCCTTCAATAGGTGAACGAACAAACTATGGTGCGTCTACACATGGCATTTTACCCAGCAATACAGAGAAATGAGCTATCAAGCCACAAAGACAAGTGAATGAATCTTAAATACATACTGCTAAATAAAACGTGTCTGTCTGAAAAGGCTGCATACTATATAATTTCAATTATGCTACATTCTGAAGAAGGCAAATTTATAGAGGTAGTAAAAAATCAGTGGTTGCCAGGGGTTTGAGGAGAGGTACTGAACAGGTGAAGCAGAGGAGATTTTTAGGAATGAAACTATTCTACATGATACTGTAATAGAGAAACGAGACATTATGCACTTGCCATAACCCATATAGCACAAAGAACAAATCTTTTCAGACACTGGAGGATCCTAGGAAAGAATGCAGACCATGACAAGAGAATCTAACTATATGACAAATATATGAAACAACCTCAATTAGAGATCCCTGGGTGGTGCAACGGTTTAGCGCCTGCCTTTGGGCCAGGACACGATCCTGGGGACCCGGGATCGAATCCCACGTCGGACTCCCGGTGCATGGAGCCTGCTTCTCTCTCTGCCTGTGTCTCTGCCTGCCTCTCTCTCTCTCTCTCTCTCTCTCTCTCTCTCTCTCTCTCTCTCTGTCTATCATAAATAAAATAAATAAAATAAAAAAAAACAACCTCAATTAAAGGAGGAAAAGGTGCTAACCTAAGTAACTGGAAATTAATGGAGTATGAAAAACTAAAACAGGCAAAAGGAATACTACACTTTATACTCTAGCTGATAAAGTCATTTCCAATAGCAGTGCACACATACATAAATACATATACACTCCGATACATGCACAGCTGATCCTTGAACACCACCAATTTTAACTATACAAGTCCATTTACATTTGAGGGTTTTTTTTAATAAATACAGTACTATAAATGTATTTTCTCTTCCTTATGAATTTCTTAACATTTTCTTTTCCCTAGCTTACTTTATTGTAAGAATACAGTATATAATGCATCTAACATATAAAACGTGTGTCAATCAACTGTTTATGTTATCAGTAAGGCTTCTGGTCAACAGTAGGCCAGTAAGTTTTGGGGGAATCAAAAGTTATAAACAGATTTCTGACTGCCGGGTGGGGGGGGGGTTGTCTCCCCTAACCCCTACATAGTTTAAGGGTCAACTGAATAGTAAAATTGAATAATTAAGTAAATGAACAGCAGAAGGTAGGATATAGCTTCCTCACTGTGAAAATGGGAGTTTATAGATCAGAAGGCTAGAATGACACATGTGATAAAGTATTAGTTAGGAACTTCAGTACGAACTCATGTTTATCTTTATATAGCTATAGCCGGATATATAAAAACATCTGTAGTATGAATACACACAGGTTCGTAAACAAACACGTATTTCCTTGTTCAGTCAGAGGAGAAGGCCTATAAAAAATGATGCTCCTTTCAAGATGAATGAGAAGTCATCACTCCAGGAAGAAAGAATGAGGTAATAAAGACCTTAGTTATAGGAAGAAGTATGGTAGGAGATGAAGATCTCTGGCTCCTATTTAGACATGAAGAAGAAAATTTAATTTACTTTTCTCTCCACTCATCCAGATATGCCATCTTCAGATACTCTAACCACAATCTTAGTATGAAAAGAAATCTCAAATACAGAAAAACTATCAACGGCTCAGAATATGATAAAGTCTAGAGTAAAATATTGATCCTATCCAGCAAATTGAAGGATTATGGATATCTAGGCCAGAGAGGCAGATAAGAAAACTCAAGCCTTCCAAAGATTCTGGCAAGATCAATAGCAAAAATTCCATCTTTTGGAGAAATATTATTAATAAAAAAGCATTAACCCATTTAAACTTAACCAAATAATTACACAAAATTAAAAGTGAGAAGTTACCCAGTATTTGAGAAATGACAACTGAAATACAATTACTTACTTCTAATAATTCTGAGACAATAGGCAGAACTTCAGGATTACAGATATCTATGGAGTCATCCCGATATGTCTTCTTTTTATAACAGATATTACCCAAATGGAGTATGGCTGAGAGAAGAGAGAAAATCCTGTGAAAACAAAACCATAAATTATAGCTTGCTTATGTGCAGTCTCTAAACTCATTTTATTGCAAAATTCTAATCAAGCAAATTAACCAGGACAAGTACGATGTAGTCTCCATAAAAATAAAAAATGTGGAAATAATAACTGTAATAAATAAGATCTATGTATACTATGTCAGGTATGATGCAAAATGCTTTACATAACCTTACTTTCAGCACTGTACCACTGGACACAGTTGTTTGAAGAGGATTTGCTATTGCCTGATTCTGTGTAGTGTTTCAAAGTCCATACCTTTCTAAAAGCTTTTCATCTTGCCTAAAATGCCCTTCCCTACATTGTCTATTTCAGAACAACTGAATCAGAATCTTTAAAGGCAAGGTCTTAGAATCTGTATTTTTTAACCAAATAGACTAAGTGATTTTTTTATTCTTAGTTCCATTTAAGAAATAGTTTCGTACGTCATACTGCGCTGCCCTTGATAAATGCTTTTAAAACAAACAGTATGAAGCCATTGGGGTATATTACCTAATATCAGGCTTCTCCTGTAAAACATCTACAACTGAACCCTCCCTTCTATTCATTCTTCCCTTCTGTCTCAGAGGAACACATACATGACCCTCTTCCAGTCAACAACAACTAAATCTCTACTTGTGCTCTCTATCTCATGAACTCCAGTTTACTCCAGAACTTATTATAACTATTTCCTATCTCTTACCTGAATCGACAAGAAGTTTCTATCAAAATAATCTCATCTTCAGTTTTCTGTACTTTAAAAAACCCATCCTAGATCCCACATCTCCTTACCTTCACAAACAATCTTATTAAACTGTTAACTCATACTCCTTTTCTTCACTTTGTCATTTTAGTATCATATCCTGACATCTGACCCCATTAAAATATCTCAGAGAAGTAACCAAGGATATCCATGTAACTAAAAAAATATATATTATATCCTAACTTACCTCACCTCTCAAAGGCATTTAACACAGCTGAACATTCCATCTAAAAGCTCTTCCTGAAAATTCATATATATACACATCTTTGTGTCTTGTCCAATTATTCTCTTATTATAAATCTGTTCTACCTGCAAAATTTTAACTATGTGTTTTCTGAAAATTAGGATGTATTCTAAATAAAGACACTGCTTTAGGAACCAAATAGCCACACTTTCAAAGGTCCTGAATCAACATCTAATTGACAGATCTAATTTTTCAAATAATTTAAAACTGTAAATGTTTCAATCATTAACATGACTCAAGCAAAATACAAATCAATTATAAAGGAATAATTTATAAACATACTATGGTAAATTAGAGAGGAAACTCAGTATCAAATGATACTATTATAAAGACTAATGGAAGCCCAAAGACATAAAAACACAAATTCATGGGCCACTTACTAAAAAGTCATTTTTAGTAGGAGTTTATATGGCTGCTAATTACATCGTTTTAGAATCTGGGGTTCAACAATCAGCATATTAACATTTTCTCACACCCAAATATGTGATGCAGAGTCTCCAATAATAATAAATGTTATATAAACAATCTAATATACCATAATAATTCAGTATTTAAAAATTTACAAAAATGAATTTTTAAAAATCCCTGTTCTCAAAAAGCTTAAAATTTTGCATTAGGAGATAAAACAACAAAAACCCTGTAATATAAGGCAAGGCATCTTAAAATACTAAGGGTAGAAACAATGCATAGTTAAGAAAAATTTCATTAAAAAGGGAGAACAGGAGGCACATGGCTGGCTCAGTAGAAAGAGTGTGTAACTCTTGATTTCAGGGTCATGAGTTCAAGCCCCAGAGAAAGTGCAGAAATTACTTAAATAAATAAATATATAAACTTAAAAAAATTAAAATGAAGGACATGAACAGTACTCTAAAGCAAACAGGTTTCGATTTACATACCAAATTTTAGGATGCCTGCAAAGTTATGTTAAAAGGAATGCTGGGTTAGATCTGAGTGCAGTTGAAAATAATGTTGTAATTTATTAGCACAGTCATTCATGAGCAAAAGAGAAGGGAATCATGGTACATGATATGCTATCAAAAAAAAAAAACCTGAAAGTATTTCAATGATTAAAAAAAGAGATAAGATGGGTCCGTCAAGAAATGAGGACAATACTGGACATTCAGAACACAACATAGTGTTTTAGAGGACACTATCAGTCTAGTTAAAATGCAAAACTTGGGATCCCTGGGTGGCGCAGCGGTTTGGCGCCTGCCTTTGGCCCAGAGCGTGATCCTGGAGACCTGGGATCGAATCCCACATCGGGCTCCCGGTGCATGGAGCCTGCTTCTCCCTCTGCCTGTGTCTCTGCTTCTCTCTCTCTCTCTCTCTCTCTCTCTCTCTCTCTATCATAAGTAAATAAAAATTTTAAAAAATTAAAAAAAAATAAATAAAATGAAAAACTAGTGTTAGGGAATATCTGAAGACAATATCTAAAGATAGAGAAAGGTCAAATTATAGGCCAGGCTACTAAGAACATATATTTACCAGTGGTTTCCAATATGGGATACAGTGATATCAGAAAGTATAAAAGACATACAATCCCTTGGTGCATGAGACATATATATATAATTTTCAACTTATGTTATCTAAAAAAAATGAAATTAAGTTTCACCATCATTTAATATACAGATTGACACTTAGATCCATATATGTCAATCAGTCAAGCATCACATGAAGTAAAGGGGATATGCTGAGGAAAGACTATAAGTAATAAGGCATGGAGGAACTAACTGTAGGGTTACTCTCATTTACTAAATAACTTTCAGTGTATTGCAGTTTAGGTGATCAATTAAATGGGCTTGCATATTTACATATTATATTATTTAATTTTAATTTATCTTTCAAAAAAAGATTTTGGCAAATAATCTGCTAGCTCAAGATTCATAGTAATCACAAGCAAACAAGCAAACAGGAGAGCTGTCGTTCTTCTACATTTAGTGTGACTTTAAAAACTGACAATAGAGGGAGGGGCAAGATGGCGGAAGAGCAGGGTCCCCAAATCACCTGTCCCCACCAAATTACCTAGATAACCTTCAAACCATCCTGAAAATTTACGAATTCGGCCTGAGATGTAAAGAGAGACCAGCTGGAACGCTACAGTGAGAAGAGTCCGCGCTTCTATCAAGGTAGGAAGACGGGGAAAAAGAGATAAAGAAACAAAAGGCCTCCGAGGGGGAGGGGCCCCGCGAGGAGCCGGGCTGAGGCCGGGGCGAGTGTCCCCAGGACAGGAGAGCCCCGTCCTGGAGGAGCAGGAGCTGCACCAACCTTCCCGGGCGGGCGGAAAGGGGCTCGCAGGGAGTTGGAGCAGGACCCAGGAGAGCGGGGATGCCCTCGGGCTCCCGGGGACACTAACAGACACCTGCGAGCGCAGGAGAGTGCTCCGAGCTCCCTAAGGGCTGCAGCGCGCACAGCGGGACCCGGAGCAGCTCGGAGGGGCTCGGGAGCAGCTCCGGGGAGGGAGCTGCAGGGCGGGAGCGCGAATCCCACAGCGCAGGCCCCGGAGCACAGGGCGCCGGGACACAGCCCAGGATCCGGCCTCCCCCGGGACAGGCAGAGGCCGGGAGGGCCCAGGACAGCAAGGACGCTCCTGCCCCGAGCTGAGCAGATCAGCGGCCCCGCCCCGGAGCCTCCAGGCCCTGCGGACGGAGAGCCGAGAGCCCCGAGCCCCGTAGTTCCTGCGGAGGCTGAATCCAGGCTTCCAGAGTTGCCACAGCAACTACTGCTGTTCCTCCCTGGGTCCCACGGGGTAAACAACCCCCGCTGAGCCCTGCAGCAGGCAGGGGCAGAGCAGCTCCCCCAAGTGCTGACACCTGAAAATCAGCACAGCAGGCCCCTCCCCCAGAAGACCAGCTAGACGGACCAGAGATACTCCCCCGTGTTCCAATACAACTTGTTTTTGGCCACTCTGCACTGAGCAAAATGACTAGAAGGAAAACCTCACTTCAAAAGAAAGAATCAGAAACAGCCCTCTTTCCCACAGAGTTACAAAATCTGGATTACACTTCAATGTCAGAAAGCCAATTCAGAAGCACCATTATACAGCTACTGGTGGCTCTAGAAAAAAGCATTAAGGACTCACGAGACTTCATGACTGCAGAATTTAGATCCAATCAGGCAGAAATTAAAAATCAATTGAATGAGATGCAATCCAAACTAGAAGTCCTAACGACGAGGGTTAACGAGGTGGAAGAACGAGTGAGTGACATAGAAGACAAGTTGATGGCAAAGAGGGAAACTGAGGAAAAAAGAGACAATCAATTAAGGGACCATGAAGACAGATTAAGGGAAATAAATGACAGTCTAAGGAAGAAAAACCTACGTTTAATTGGGGTTCCCGAGGGCGCCGAAAGGGACAGAGGGCCAGAATATGTATTTGAACAAATCCTAGCTGAAAACTTTCCCAATCTGGGAAGGGAAACAGGCATTCAGATCCAGGAAATAGAGAGATCCCCCCCTAAAATCAATAAAAACCGTTCAACACCTCGACATCTAATAGTGAAGCTTGCAAATTCCAAAGATAAAGAGAAGATCCTTAAAGCAGCAAGAGACAAGAAGTCCCTGACTTTCATGGGGAGGAATATTAGGGTAACAGCAGACCTCTCCACAGAGACCTGGCAGGCCAGAAAGGGCTGGCAGGATATATTCAGGGTCCTAAATGAGAAGAACATGCAACCAAGAATACTCTATCCAGCAAGGCTCTCATTCAAAATGGAAGGAGAGATAAAGAGCTTCCAAGACAGGCAGGAACTGAAAGAATATGTGACCTCCAAACCAGCTCTGCAAGAAATTTTAAGGGGGACTCTTAAAACTCCCCTTTAAGAAGAAGTTCAAGTAACTCTGAACGTGAATGGGCTTAATGACCCCATCAAAAGGCGCAGAGTTTCAGACTGGATAAAAAAACAGGACCCATCTATTTGCTGTCTACAAGAGACTCATTTTAGACAGAAGGACACCTACAACCTGAAAATAAAAGGTTGGAGAACCATTTACCATTCAAATGGTTCTCAAAATATACCCTAAAAACTACAGAACACTTCTGAAAGAAATTGAGGAAGACACAAAGAGATGGAAAAATATTCCATGCTCATGGATTGGCAGAATTAATATTGTGAAAATGTCAATGTTACCCAGGGCAATTTACACGTTTAATGCAATCCCTATCAAAATACCATGGACTTTCTTCAGAGACTTAGAACAAATTATTTTAAGATTTGCGTGGAATCAGAAAAGACCCCGAACAGCCAGGGGAATTTTAAAAAAAGAAAACCATATCTGGGGGCATCACAATGCCAGATTTCAGGTTGTACTACAAAGCTGTGGTCATCAAGACAGTGTGGTACTGGCACAAAAACAGACATATAGATCAATGGAACAGAACAGAGAACCCAGAGTGGACCCTGAACTTTATGCTCAACTAATATACGATAAAGGAGGAAAGACGATCCACTAGAAGAAAGACAGTCTCTTCAATAAATGGTGCTGGGAAAATTGGACATCCACATGCAGAAGAATGAAACTGGACCACTCTCTTGCACCATACACAAAGATAAACTCAAAATAGATGAAAGATCTAAATGTGAGACAAGATTCCATCAAAATCCCAGAGGAGAACTCAGGCAACACCCTTTTTGAACTTGGCCACAGTAACCGGAGAAGGACAAACAGTGTATGTTCTCATTCATTTGGGGAATATGAATAATAGCGAAAGGGAATATAAGGGAAGGGAGAAGAAATGTGTGAGAAATATCAGAAAGGGAGACAGAACATAAAGACTTCTAACTCTGGGAAATGAACTAGGGGTGGTGGAGGGGGAGGAGGGTGGGGGGTGGGGGTGAATGGGTGACGGGCACTGAGGGGTACACTTGACGGGATGAGCACTGGGTGTTATTCTGTATGTTGGTAAATTGAACACAAATAAAAATTAATTTATAAAAAAAATAAAAATAAAAATAAAAAAAATAAAAAAATAAAAACTGACAATATAATCAGATCTGACATAATTAATTCCCTTTCCCAAAAAATAGTTCTATTGGGGCACCAGGGTGGCTCAGTCTGTTCAGCATCTGCCTTCAGTTCAGGTCATGATCCCAAGGTCCTGCGATCAAGCCCCTCATCGGGCTCCTGCTCAGCAGTAGCCAGCTTCTCCCTCTCTCTCCCTCCCATTACCCCTGCTTGTGCTCTATCAGATTAAAAAAAAAAAAAAAATCTTAAAAAAAAAAGTTCTGTTACTATGTTACTATTTTTTTTTTTCTGGTGAGGGTCAAGGTTATTTGTTTCTTTAATTTTAAATAGATTTATTTTAAATATAATTTGCTTCATCTCTATCTCAACATGTTAACATTTCTATTTTGTTTATAATAAAATATGTACAATACTACAGACATAAATTTACAGAGGAAATAAGGGAAAATTATGTTTTACTGATAGGTATGCATGCCTTAATAAGATTCGAGGGCAGCCCTGTTGGCTCAGCGGTTTAGTGCTGCCTTTGGCCCAGGGCCTGATCCTGGAGACCTGGGATCGAGTCCCACATCAGGCTCCCTGCATGGAGCCTGCTTCTCCCTCTGCCTGTGTCTCTGCCTCTCTCCCGCTGTCTCTCATGAATAAATAAATAAAATATTTAAAAAAAAATAAGATTCGAGATCAATGACACAGAAAAGAAGAAGCAATAAAAATAGTATTATCAGGCAAATTTTTAAATAAGGTCTATGGACAGACTTCAGGAACACCAGGAACTCCCTCACTTGTATACAAATATTTATGGATGTACATTTTTACAGGAAGAAGAGCTCCAACTTTCAAGAGAACCTCAAAGAATTTATAATAAAAAAAAAGGCAATTCAAAGCAAGTCTGCTAGAAAAGTAAATGTTCAGAGAAATGTTTAACAAGGTAGGAGGATGCACTAGATCAGGAATATCTGTTAGAAAATTCTTTCAAAGGACCAAGGAAGGTGAACTTTTGAAAAACACATGATGATTTGTTCTCTACCAAGGGTATAAGAATACAATAAACAAACTCACTGTCTTCGTGTCTTGGGAAGAAATCCTACCATTTCCATGGCCAGCTGTAAGCGTTCAAAGTCATGCCTCAAATCTTCCCCCTCCACCGAGAAGCAATCCTGCTTATTTAAAAAAAAGGGGGGAAGAAATCAAGATTATCTATTGAAAAGTAAGATAAGCCTCTTCAGAAATACAGTAATTCTAGTTAAGTATTCCTGTGTATAAAAACTAGAACTGGTGAAATATTTAGAGAATTCTTATTACAAGTATGCAAATTAAACACATTAACTACCAAAATACCAGTAAGCTACCTTTTTTTCTCCCTTTTACAATTACCAAAGCAAGTTATCTCAAAATAACTTAAGATACAGAGCTAGCAATATTATAAAATGTTTTTTTTAATAAAATGTTCTGATGCTAAGTTTGATTTTGAGTGGTACTGAAGAGTTCTGAAGATCCAAAGCATTTCAGAGAGCTCAATTCCACAAACAAACGTTATTTATTCGACAGATATTTAATAAATGCCTATCCTTATGCAAGGTGGTGAACTAGATCCTGAGACACAAAAATAAATTTTAAAAAGATGGTAATTTAAGTTGATAAATGGAGCCTAGATTTATATAAAGATGTTTATAATAATATTAGATATAGTAAAAATAGTTCCTAATAAAATTATATAAATATGATTCTCAATCGGCAAAAGAATGTATATATGAAAACCAAAAATCTGCAAAAACCACACATTAGTAAAGATAGCTGTGAACTACCAAATACAAAAATATTTTGAGTAATCCTTGCATTTCAGCTCCCAAAAAAGTCAAATACATATGTAATCTTTATCTTTATAAAATAACTTTTTAATGCCCTTTCCTATATATTCTCAGTCCCTTACACTTACATTTTCAAAACCCTCCTCACATGTATTTACTTTTTAAATATCTACCTAACTGTGGAATGTTGTTGTATAAATTACTCAATAAATGCATTAACTGTTATCTATTTTATTCACTGCTGATCTCCAGCAACAAGTCAGTGCCAAGAAGAAAGCATGTAATCACTAAAATATATAATCATTGAATTATTGAATAAGTACTGAATTAAATGAAACATTCCTTTTTGAGAAAGTACTCATTTATATTTTTAAAACTATCAAGTATCTAGCATTTATAATCTGCTTTTGATCCTTTAAGAATGAGTTAATGAATAATATAAAGTTTTAAAGTAAATATAAACACAAGGAGATAATTATGTGTACATATATATAATTATATAAACATTCAATATGGAAGAAAACAGGCTCAGAAGTTAAATAATTCACCTAAATGACAGGGGTGGCCAAAGGAAAATCTGTCCAATTCTAAATCCTCTGCAGTCTCCCAAGCAACCTTAGTTGCTTGAGCTTATTTACTTAACAGGATAACCCTTAATTGGAATTAAATCAATATATAATGGAAAACAAGAGGTCTGTTGTTAAAGGCAATTTTCTCACCACTGTTCTCCTTGGGATCATTTATACAATTCTGTATTATGTATGATAATATAGGCAAATTACAGAACAGTCCCTAACAATCCTCTCTTCTTAAAATGCTAAGTCATATAAGTTCTCTTAACTCAGAGGAAAAGTTTAGTTTGCTCCAAATATACTCTGAGGAGCTAAGAGGAAAATACAAACCAACATATCCTCAGATTGACTGCCTGCTTTCATTAATTAACTTGTGAGAAAAAGCAACAGAAATTATTCAAAGTTCAAACAATAATAGATTGAAAATACAGTAAGTGAGAGGCTAGTGATGAAAGATATACAGGGAGTAGAGGAGTACAGGTACAAAATTCTACAAGGAAAGGATGGATAATGATGATTTTGATAAAGGCAGCGGCTCTGAGAACATGTACTGTATACTTAATAAATAGTAAACACTCTATCAAGCTGTTTAGATGTACTATCTAATTAAATTCTCACAAAAGTTAAAGATCATTTTTATCCCCTTAAATAGATCACAGAAACAAAAGAATTATGTGACCTGCTCAGGTTCTCAAAATTAGTAAGTGGATAGGCCAGTATTCAAGTCAAGTCTGTATGCTTCAGAGCTCAATTCTAAAGCATGACACAGACTGTCTAAGTAACGGCAGATCAGTTCATAATGTCACAATAAGCTCTGTACATGCAATCAATGAGTTTAACCAGTCTCCTACCTACTTCCCAATGAGCCTTGGTCACTTGATGATAATAGTCACTTGATAATAGGTGATAGATGGAAGCTTTCCAAGAGGGGCAAAACAGCATAAATTTTTTCTACTAAAATTTATCAGAATTTATAAATTTAAATGTCTAAAATTTTCCAAAATGTAAAATCTGAAACCATAAATAACTTGATATAGTATGAAAAGATAATGCAATTAAACTTCGTATGAAGAAAAAATTAATGTCCATAATTCCTGATCCTTCTCAATTCTGAAATAGGCTAGTTTTGTAATTAGTAAAGCTTGTAATCACATGCAGTGAAAATTAAAGTCACAGTTATTTAAAGCAAGGATTAAGATATGTTATATTTCCAGACGGAATCGTTAATAAATTAGTTCATTAGTAGATATAGATGAGTGCAGGTTTTCAAGCCTTTACATCAGACCTCACAACAAAGGGAAGGAAAAGGATTTTTTGTGTCCTTTTTTGATTACAAACTAGTCCTTATAAAACATAAAAATAACACTAAATTTATCTATTCATTTTATATTACATCATACATGCCCTTAAACCACTTAATTAAAAACATAAAATAATCTTATTTCTAGGAATTTCAATTCTTAATTTTTGGAAAGTTACATAAAGACTATAGCCTCTCTTGCTACTAAAAAATTTTCCAAAAAAAAAAAAAAAACATACATATATTCATCATGTGAAAAGACTGTTAACTGACACATAAAACAGGGAGGCTACAACTTTTTAAAATAAACAATACATACTACTCATAACATGTGAGTAATGAAACTACTAAAAATGATTGAAAAAATACACCTCAAGAAAAAAACCTGTAGTTATAAGAATCCACATCAATGCTGAAATCAGGAATGCAATCAATTTATTGTCAAAATAAATACAGACTAAACATGAGAAACATAAGTTTTTTTTAAAAAATGAATTGACTGGTTTTTAATCCACAGACCATAAATATACATATAAATCAATTCAAAAAAAATGAAACATTAATTTCTCTTCTTTTCTAGATTCTTTATATTTCAGTTGATTTTCTGTCTAGGTCATGAGATAGGTGCAAATGAGCAAGGTGAGTGAGGGTCCTTTAACAGGAACACAGAATATTTAGGTACTTGTACTGACCGGCTCAGAGTCATAGCAATAATCATCCCAGCTCTGTCTGAGGGGTTTCTTTGTTATCTGAAAGTAAGGCAGATTAGTTAGGTAGAAGTAATGGTTATCATTCTTCTCTAATCATTTCTTAGATGTAATATTCAGTTAGTACTGCTTCTACCCAAAGAGAGTTATTTTGTGTAACAGCATAAAACAAGAAACAACTAGCTAAACATTCAGATTCTGGGAGATCATATATTATTGCAACCAATCCATACTTGCTGTTTTCCAGTGACTCTGAGATTTGGATCAACTGCTCAGTCTCATATTCTATGAATGCTGACTACTTTATGACAAGAATATGCATGGTATGGCACTGATAACAAAAAGAAATCTGGAAGAAAAGTAATAAGTTCTGGGCTATCAGCTCATTTATAAACAATTGTTAGGTTTTAAAAAAGTAAATAATCACTCAAATATCTATAAAGAGTTTAACAGAGAAAAGGCTCAGAAGCTAACTCAATGATTTTTTTTAAATCTACGTAATTTTATTACAGTAGAAATGCCTAGTATTTTATCAGGAAGTGATATTTTAAATAACTTTGAAATCAAAATATTAATACAAAGTTATATTAGTTTATATAAATACATAGTTTCAAAATTAAGAGATATCAGTTACATAGCAATATGTTGGGAAAAGCCTAATATGTTATTTTTTTTTAATTTTATTTATTTATTCATGACAGACACACACAGAGAGAGAAAGAGAGAGAGAGGCAGAGACACAGGCAGAGGGAGAAGCAGGCTCCATGCAGGGAGCCCAATGTGGGACTCGATCCTGGGTCTCCTGAAGGCAGCACTAAACCGCTGAGCCACCAGGGCTGCCCTAACATGTTACTTTCATAATCTTAAATATACACTACAACCTTTCATCCATCATCAAAATGTCAATTTCCTTACAAAATCTTCATTAACGCATTTATTTCCATAAAGGCATTTATTTCCAGGGATATTACATCTTGCCTCAATCAAAAAAGCAAGGAAAGATAACCTGTTATTTAAGTGATATATTGTATACCAATTCCATTAATATTGATTCTAGAATTTTTATTAATATGAGAAATAATAAAATTGGAAAAACCACTGTAATGAAAAACTACCAAGAAATTACCCGTAATTATGGAAATTTAAGAGTGAATTCTGATTTTCATAGAAAAATACAAATTCTATAAGTCATTCCTTTTGATGAATTTCATATCAAATAGGACATTTGCTAAATTATATAAATAATCATATTCTAAGTATCATATCATGCAAAGAGATATATGTATTAGACTTCAAAATATACAAAAAAGGTTTCAAGTAATCCCATGCAAAGGACAAACATTAAATATTAAATATTAGTAACACTCAACATGCTCTTGTTTTTAAAAGGTAAATCACTTGGAAAAGACTAATCCATTTTTCTAACATGTAGGTGCATATATAAACAGTTTATTATTCTCTGAAAGAGTCTCACAAAAAGCAAAGGGCACACATATAACTAACCTCTTTCAACTCATATGAATAAATTTCAAATTTGAGAAGCATATCACATGTATTTTTAGACTGCATGTGTGAAAATGCTAGTTAATATACATTACTAGATTTGGGAAACAAAGTATTAGGAAAAAAAACTTTCCCCAAGAACTAAAATTTAATAATGTCCTATATTTCAAAATACATTTCATCAACTCTCACCTGATTGAGATAATGATATTCTTCCGGGTGTTTAAGATGGAATGCTAATCTTTCTTCTTCACTTGCTCCTGCCAGGAGGTAATAAAATACATGATAGTTCCTATTGGAAAAAAAGAAAAGAGTATGGTTTTAAAATGAACATGATCTATGGTTATCATTTAACAGAAAAAAGAGCAAACAATTAGTAACATGTTTCAGCTTTGTTTCATTTTTTTAATACAGAAGTGGTAAGGTCAATACTTTAGGTACTATAAAATGAATGTTTTGAATGCTAAACTCAAAAAGAGGGGTAAAGGCAGGTATATGGCAAAGGTTAAAACCTCTGAAAATTCTCTTTCCATAAAACCAATTAGAAAATTGGCAAATTTGCAGAATCAACTTTTTCAGAACTCTGAAAATTAACCAAAAGCTTATAGCAATAAAAAAATTTACATCCGAAAAACAGCTCAATCTCAGTAAGAAGTGCAACCTTGTAACCTTTTAACTTGCCCTATGCCATTTCCTGTTCACCAGATCCGGGGTAGCCTTCAAAATCAACAGGTTACAATCATGATGGACACCATAACTCTGACAGCCATCAAAAGAGGACAGAACAGAGTTGGAAATCGTTCAGAACCTCATTTTCTGAAAAATATCACTACTTGAACGATCTGGTGGTTCTCTGGAAGACTCCATGTTCAAAACTGTCTTTATTGACCTGACTCAGACCCAGTGTAAAAACCTTTTCCCCAGGGGCAGGTGTAGAAAATTATAGGCAATTATTTTAACATGTCAGCTACATGAAGCAATGGATAAATGTGGGGCAAACTATAAGCTAACCAAAAAACTTAAAGGGAAATGTGATCTCCACACAGGGTTTTAAAAGCTCCAATATATTACTGGGAATCTAGAAAGCCATGAACATGTGTAAGGCTATGTATGTGCCCACGTCTTCAGCCTTCTCAGCAAAAATCAAAGAGGATGCTAAACACTCACCTCTGGATGACCTTGAAGGGATGCACAAGCAGGAAGTTAAAATGAAGGCAAAATTATAAAATGGCTACCTGAATGTTGAAGGCATGGCCTTCAACAGAGAAAGCCCTGAGGCAAAGACTAGGAAATTTACTGTTTCCAAGCACTTAAGTGAATCTCTATTTAATAATAACTGACAACTAAGCTAAGCAAGCATATACCTGAATAGCCACACTTGAAACAGAACACAGACTTAACAAAATTAGTTAGAAAAAGTCACAATAGGGATCCCTGGGTGGCGCAGCGGTTTGGCGCCTGCCTTTGGCCCAGGGCGCGATCCTGGAGACCCCGGATCGAATCCCACGTCGGGCTCCTGGTGCATGGAGCCTGCTTCTCCCTCTGCCTGTGTCTCTGCCTCTCTCTCTCTCTCTCTGTGTGTGACTATCATAAATAAATAAAAATTAAAAAAAAAATAAAAAAAATAAAAAAAAAGAAAAAGTCACAATAGAAACAGAAACAAAAAGAACCAGAAATGCTGGAAAAAGGAGAATCTCATTTCTAGAGCTGCCACATGATTATTTTAAATGTCCAATTATTATTTAAAATGTCAAATTTTCAGGCACCTGGGTGGCTCAGTAGTTGAGCGTCTGCATTTAGCTCAGGTCATGGTCACAAGGTCCTGGGATCAAGTCCCTCATCAGGCTCCCCACAGGGAGCCTGCTTCTCCCTCTACCTATATCTCTGCCTCTCTTTCTCTGTCTCTCATGAATAAGTAAAATCTTTTAAAAAATAAATAAAATAAAATGTCCAATTTTCAACAAAAATTTACGAGGCATGTAAAGAAACAAACTATAGTACATTCAAAGGAAAAAACACAATCAATGGTAACCATCCTTGAGGAAGCCCAGGCATGACTTACTATATAAGATTTTTAACCAACTGTCTTAAATATGTTCAAAGAGCTAAAGGAAACCATGTATAAACAACTGAAGTATAAGAATGATGTCTCATCAAATAAAGACTCCCAATAAACATACAGAACTTATTTAAAAATAATAAAAAAGGAACTGAAGAGTTGAAAAATATAGTAACTAAAATGAAAAACTATCTGGAAGCACTCAACAGCAATATGAATGGGCAGAAGAAGGCATAAGTGAACCTGAAGACAAGTCACTTGAAAGTAGTCTGAAGAAAAATAAATGAAGAAAAGTGAACAAAACTTCAGATATCTGTGGGAAACCATTAAGCAGACACCAACCCAGGAACAACAGAAGTCTCAAAAGGAGAGGAAGGAGGAAAAATAATATTTGAAAAGATAACAACCAAAAGCTCCCCAAATTTGATGAAAAAACAGTTCACACATCCAAGAAACTCAACAAACTCCAGTGTAAAGAGATTCACACTTAGATAACCTCTGAAAAACAAAGACAAGTTTTTAAAGTACAATGAGAAGATATGCCTCATCAAGGAATCTTAATAAAAGATTACCAGCTGATTTCTCATTAGGAGCCATGGCAGGATAACATACTCAAATACTAAAGAAAAAAAAAACTATCAATCAAATATATAATATACCCAGCAAAGCTATCTTTCAAAAATAAGGGAGAATTTAGGATACTGCCAGATAAACAAAAATTAAGAGACTTCAGAGCTAGCAGATGGGCCCTGTAATAAAGGCTAAAGGGACTTTTTCTAGCTGAAATGAATGGAAACTAGGCAATTTTCAATTCAATATGGAAAAATAAACAGCAGTAAAGATAACAATGTAGCTTAATATAAAAGATAGTATAAACTTTTTTTTGCCTGTAACTTTTTTCCCTCCTATTAGAGTTCAAAGACACCAGCAAAAAACAATGACTAATTGGTATTGATGGGTCTACTACTATAAAGATGTAATTTATATGATCATAATAGCACAAAGGAAGGGGAAAGGAACAGAGCTACCGAGTAGCAAAGTTATTTGTAGGCTATCAAAATTAGATTGTTATTAATCCAAATTAGAATGTTAAAAATGTTAACTGCAATTACCAAGGCAATAATTAATAACTCAAGAAATATGTAATAAAAGAAATGCCAATGGTATACCAGAAAACATTTATACAAAACAAGGCAGTTAATAGAATAGAGGGACTAAAACATCATTAAGAATATATAAAACAGCAAAATAACATTCGCAAATCTTAGCAATTATATTAAGTACAAATGAGTCTGAAGGTTAATAACTGGCAGAAGGGATTTTTAAAAAGCCAATTACATATTATCTACAATAGACACCCTATAGACTCAAAGATACAAAGAGGTTGAAAGTAAAAAGATGGAAAAAATACCACACAAACAATAACCAAAAGAAAGCTAAAGTGTCTACACTAACATCAGATAAAAGAGACTTTAAGACAAAAATTGTTGCTAGATGCAAAGGACATTTTATAATGACTAAATGTCCAATTCATGAGAAAGATATAGTAATTCTTTTTTTTTTAAAGATTTTATTTATTCATGAGAGACATAGAGCGAGAGATAGAGAGAGAGGAAGAGAGAGATAGAGAGGCAGAGACACAGGCAGAGGGAGAAGCAGGCTCCATGCAGGGAACCCGACGTGGATCTCGATCCTGGATCTCCACGATCACTCCCTGGGCTGCCGGCGGCGCTAAACCGCTGCGCCACCGGGGCTGCCCAGATATAGCAATTCTAAATGTAAATGCATATAAAAACAGAGCCCCTAAATACACAAAGCCAAAACTGAAAGAATTGAAAAAAGAAAAAAAAAATTCAACAACAGTGCTGAGATACTGTAACGTCCTACTTTCGACAATGAACAAAATAAGACAAAAGATCAACAATGAAAAAGAGGACTTGAAAAATACTAAAAACCAACCAACCCTAGAAGACATCTATAGAATACTCCATCCAACAACAATAGGATACATATTTTCTCAAATACCCATGGAACATTCTCCAAGTTAAAAAATGTTAGACTATTAAAAAAGTCTCAATATAAAGGGACTAAAATCATACAAACTATATCCTGATGATCTTACAATGAAATCAGAAATCAATAACAGAAATTTCCAAAATTCACAAATACATGTAAATTCAAAACATGCTCAGATAATAACAGGTTCTAAGAAGAAATCATATAGGAAATTAGAAAATACACTGAGATACACGAAAACAAAAACAACGTGCCAAAATATAGGAATCACTGAAACAGTGTTCAATGGGGTCTTTATAGCTAGAAACCCATATAAAAACAGCAGAAAGAACTCATATCTAACCATACACCTTAAGAAACTAAAAAAAAAGGCAGCCCGGGTGGCTCAGTGGTTTAGCGCCACCTTCAGCCCAGAGCCTGATTCTGGACCCAGGATCAAGTCCCACATCAGGCTCCCTGCATGGAACCTGCTTCTCCCTTGGCCTGTGTCTCTGCCTCTCTCTATCTCTATCTCTATCTCTATCTCTCTCTCTCTCTCTCTCTCTCTCTGTCTCATGAATAAATAAATAAATATATTTTTTAAAAAAAGAAACTAAAAAAAAATGGGGGTCCCTGGGTGGCTCAGTAGTTTAGCACCTGCCTTCAGCCCAGGGTGTGATCTGATGTCCCAGGATCAAGTCCCACATCAGGCTTCTGCATGGAACCTGCCTCTCCCTCGGCCTATGTCTCTGCCTCTCTCTCTCTCTCTCTCTCTCTCTCTCTCTCATGAATAAATATATAAAATCTTTTAAAAATCTAAAAAAAAAAAAACTAAAAAATTTTAATTTAAAAAAAAAAGAGCAATCTACACTCAAAGCAAATGGAAGTGATAAACATGAGAAAAGAAATAAAACAGGAACAGTAAACAAATAGAGAAAAATCAACCAAAACTTAGTCCTTTTCAAAGATCAACAAAATTAACACATTCTTATCTAAAGTGACCCAATCTCAGGGGGAGATTGTTATGGTCTGAATGTATGGCCTTCAAAGTCCTATGCTGAAATCCTAGCCCCAAATGGTATTAGGAGGTAGGGCTTTGGGGGTTGATTAGACCATGAGAGTAAAGCCCTCATGAATGAGATTAGTGATTTTTTTTAAAAGATTTCATTTATTTATTCATGAGAGACGCAGAGAGAGAGAGGCAGAGACACAGGCAGAGGGAGAAGCAGGCTCCATGAAGGGAGCCTGATGTGGGACTTGATCCCGGGTCTCCAGGATCAGGCCCTGGGCCAAAGGCAGCGCCTAAGCTGCTGAGCCACCCAGGCTGCCCGAGATTAGTGATCTTATAAAAGATATCCTACAGAGTTCCCTATCCCATTCCACATGAGGACCAAGCAAAAAGGTAGGAGTTATTATCAACATTCTGTAAACAATATACAACCATGCTGGCACCTTGATCTTGGACTTCCCTGCCTCCAGAACTCTGAGAAATGAATTTCTATTCATTACCAGGCTGAGGTATTTTGTTATAGCAGCCCAAACAAAGATAGAAGTAGACCTCAAATTCAGGAACAAAAGGGGGAACGTTATTACCAACTTTCCAGAAATATAAAATAGTATAAGGGAATACTATAAACAATTTTTTTTTACCAACAAATTAGATGACCTAGATGAAATAGAAAAATTCCTAGGATGATAAAAACTACCAAACCTGGCTAAAGAAGAAACAGAAAATCTACAGAGACTTATAATAACTAAAGTGTTTGAATTCATAATAAAACTTTCCACAAAAACCCAGAACCAGATGGCTTCACTAGTGAATTCTACCAAACATTTAAGAATTAACCCAATCCTTCCCAACTTTTCCATCTCATTATGAGCCAATATTATTCTAACACCAAAACCAGAAAAAGACATCAGGAGGAAAAAAAAAAAAAACACAGCAGTATCCCTTATGAATACAGACACAAAAAATAAATCCTCAACAAAATACTAGCAATCCACATTCATCAACTATTATACCAATAAAGATTATACATCCATTCACAAAGAGAATCCAGGAAGATAATAGAAAATCAGCTTCTAAGTTCTGGATCTTCACCTCTCTTGATTCTTTTTTTAATCCATGCTATATCCCTATCACTCCATTAAAATGTGTTAAAAAAATAAAGTTACTAATAACCTTCTAATAGCAGTATCTGTTAATTCTACAAATCTTTATGACGTTATTCTCCTTTCTAAAAAACTCTCTTCCTTTCAAAAAACCTCTAATTTAGATTTCCTCATCTGCTAGTCACAAAATAATTAACAGAAAGTCTCAAATTCTAGTCCTAACCTGGCAAGTATTCATTAATGTTAGCTATTAATTACTGAATATAATTATAAGGACCACACTAAGCACTTCATAAATGTTATTCCATTTACTCCTCTAAACAACCCTAAGATAGTTTTCCATCAGTGAAATGGGAATAAATATCAAAGGAGCAGCAAAGCTAAATGAGATGCCAAAGGCATATCTAATATTTGGATGTAGGTCTCTTTAATTTCAAACTCTGGCTCTTAACTTTATTTAGTCTCAATGCAGCATGAAGCAAATCATTTACCTCTGACATTTAGTGGTGTTTTTCCCCTGACATTTGGTTTCTTCATCTGTAGGAAGTTACATATATCATCTCTAAAGTCCTGTATACCTCATACATTAAAATGAAATCAAGTGCTTTATTAAAAATCTTCTCAAATTAGAAACAGAATACTGAAACATAGGAAAAAGTTCAAAGGTACAATGCTCATGAAAAGTTAACACCTGAGCTACCACTGTTTTTCTGTTGGGACACTTTGCCTAGAATTTGGAAAGGGTAACATTTCCACATGCAGGCATATCTCAGAGATAGTGTGGGTTCAATTCCAGATCACTACAATAAAGCAAATCTCAAAATAACATGGGGCAAATAATTTTTGGTTTCCCAGTGCATATAACAGTTTACATTTACACTACACTGTAGTCTCTTAAGTGTACAATAGCATTATGTCTAAAAAACAATGTGCATCCCTTAATTTAAAAGCACCATATTGCCAAAAAATACTAACTATCCTCTGAGCTTTCAGCTAGTTGTAATCATGGATCACATAAATAAATGAATAATAACTACAATAATAACTACAATAATAATGTAAGGTTTGAAATATTGTGAGAATTACCAAAATATGAGACAGAGACACACAAAGTGATCAAAGGCTATTGGTAAAATGGTGCCAAAAGGTTGCTGGAGCAATGACTTGCTCCACAGGGTTGCCACAAACTAATTTGTAAAAAACGCAATATCTGTGTAGTGCAATAAAACAAGGTATGCTTATATTCATTAAAAAAAATCTCCTAGCAGCCTCTGAAAAAGTACAATGTTCTGCCCATGACAGAAAGAGCAATTACATGGAAACCATGATGCAAGGTTTAAGGTGAACTAAAGGTCATCATATACAAACATCCTAAAAGTTGATATGCATAATACAAATGTTAACTTGATCTAATTATACTAATAAAAATATGTACCGTTCATTATGCTCTTGATAAACGAGTCTGGACTTCTCCAATAGATATTTTTCAACATAGGCACTAGAAGAAAAATAAAATTGGTTGATATAAATAAATCTTTAAGGTAGATAAATATTTTTTCAAAGAGGATGCAAAAGTATAAAGAATACCATGCAGATCATTGTTAGTACATTTACCATTACAATTGTGTTATAAATGCTGTTAGTGTTATCTGTGTTAAATTCACAGACTTATAAGTCTTTTTTTCTTGGCTCTCAATATGCAAAATAAAGTCAGAAGTTCAAAACATAGCACACAAGATCTATCCATGGCATAGACCTTTACTTTACTTCCAGGCTCATATGCCATTACACATTCTTTCAGATATTATACTTTGGAGTCAAATGACTAAATAAGGCCCAAAGACACACTTTCTTAACATATGCATACTACTGCCACATTCTGCAACGTATTCATTTATTATTTAATGATTACTCAATAAATGTTCATTAATTGGGCACTGTGCTAAGCAATGTTCAAATGTGGAAACAAGTAATACACTATCTGTTCTCAAGGAACTTACAAACTAGTGGAGGAAATATATAAACAAAGGGCTATCATACACAGTTGAAACAGGCTTTATTATAGAGCAATGACCAGCATATTATGGATATACCAAGAGAGACAGGGAAGATTCAATCCAAGAAGGAAAAAATTATATGAGGAACAATTCCCAGAGAGGAAAATACAAAGCACATAGTAAAAACATTCACAAAATCTATTTGGTGACTGACTTAGTAAATGACTCTGAAATCTGAAAGACTGACCAGAAGACAAGGAGAACTGCTATATGCAAAGGCATAAAAGAAGGAGGGAACTTAACCTCACAGTATCAAGATAATTAATTTATATGGCTAGAGACTAAGACAGACAAGTAGACCAGATGAAGAAGGACCAGTAAACTATGTACCAGAAGAATGGAATTCATCCTGAACATAATGAGAAACCAAAACACAAATTGTATTTCCGATATATCATTCTCTTTATCAAACCTGTGCCTCTTCAAGTCTTCAATACCTCTTACCCAAATTGAAGCAACTGGTTAAACTCCCCCTGGAAAAGAGGATCCTATGGTCTAAAATTTAAAAGCTTTAGACAACTGAATCCAAATTACATAGCACAAACCTCTTGGAGTCAAAAATCTTGCTTTTGAGCTTTTATTCCCATGAGTTCCTTCCTACCACATGCTCAGTATTTTAGTCACTCCCAGTATCCCTCAAGCATGCCATTCACTACCGGCTGCACTGTTTGTGCTCTTCCTCCCACTTCTGATTCTACAGTCTATACCTACTCTCTCTCCATTCATTCATAAAATGAAGGTCAAATGTGCCTTCTTTGCAAACTCATTACTACTACCACTACCAGTAATTAAAATGTATCACAAAAAAATAAAATAAAATAAAATAATAAAATGTATCACTTCCTCTGAGTTACCTTTATATCTAAACTACTAAAACAGGTTCTTATCTGTCTAAAATAGGAGAAAGGGAACTAACAAAAATTAGTATGTTAAATTATTTTGAGTATAGTTGACACGTTACATCAGTTTCAGGTGTTCAGGCAGACAAGATAGTGATTCAACAAGTTTATACATTATACTATGCTCACCAAAAATGTAGCTACTATCCCTCTTCATACCCCATAAAAATATCATTGACTATATTACTTATGTGGTAATTTTTACCCATGACTTACTTATTCCATAACTGGCAGCCTATATATCACACTCCCCTTCACTCATTTTCCCATGCCACCACCCTCCTCCCCTCTGGCAATCATCAATTTCTTCTCTGTATTTATAGGTCTGATTCTGCTTTTTGTTTATTCATTTGTGCTTTATTTTTTTATAAATGTATTTTTTATTGGTGTTCAATTTGCCAACATATAGAATAACACCCAGTGCTCATCCCGTCAAGTGCCCCCCTCAGTGCCCGTCACCCAGTCACCGCCACCCCACGCCCACCTCCCCTTCCACCACCCCTAGTTTGTTTCCCAGAGTTAGGAGTCTCTCATGTTCTGTCTCCCTTCTCATATTTCCCACTCATTTTTTCTCCTTTCCCCTTTATTCCCTTTCACTATTTTTTACATTTGTGCTTTAGATTCCATGTAGTACATTAAATTCTTACACCCACCCTGAATAGCAAGTATTACTGCCTATTTTACAAGTGGAGAAACTGATGCTCAAAGATATTAAGAACATGCAGCTGGTAAACAGCAAAATTATGATTTGAAGCCAAGTCTATTATAACTACAAATGGCTCCCTTTTTCTTTTTTCTTTTTTTTCCCTTTTTCAACTATACCAACATTCTCCTAGACATCTCTCCATCCCCTCCAATCCATGAGTCATACTGCTATGTGAATTATTTACCCATAAAATAAGATCTACTCATGTTATTCCTCTACTTTCACTTGATACTCATACTAAAATAAGGGTGAGCTGATGTTACGTCTACTTGGCTTTGTTTTTAAAATACATCAGCAAAGAAAAAGACTAGATAGACAAAGCAAATATGGCAAAATGTGATAACTGTTGAATCTAAATGGGCATTGTTCTACTATTCACTTCTGTACATATTTGACATTTTTAATAATAAAAATTTTAAAATCTGCTTCCTATCATCAAAAGGATAAATTATAAACATTACAGCTTGATTCACAATCTGAAACCAAAGCCACTATACTTATCCTCAAGTACACCAAACTCTTGTTAGGATTCCATTCATTTGCTAATGCCAATTACTCAATTGACAATGTAATTCCCCACTTGTTCTGCTTAGCAATTTTTCAAGACCCAAGATAAAAATCACCTTTCTTGGTGAACTTCTCCAGACACATGCTTCAATAACTGCACTTATCTCATTTACTGTAATCATCTTATGTAAATATCTCTTCCAAAAAAAACTAAGAATTTTGATGGCAGAGAACGTGTACTTTTTTTTTTTTTTGTCTTCAATGCTTAGCATAGTGCCTGGTACTCCTTAAATGTTTGCCTAATGAATGATAAAATGAAAGATGAAAATGTTTAATATATATATGCTAAGAGTTAAAAATTTTCAATATGAAAAAAATGTTTTCAATATGTATGTGTTGACATACTAATCAAGATGAAGATTTTTGCTTATCACTATTGTGAGATAAAATTTAACCTTTTCAGATAATTACTTAACATATAAAAGTCCGAATTCCTTTCAAAAAATGGGAAAATCTGCCATTTGTAACTCATGAAATTGTCTTAAGAATCAATGAATAGATATGATACTTTCTAAGTTAAAGAAGCAACATATACAACTGTACCTATTAACATCTCTTGTATCACAATCATAAATACTAGAAAAGTGCAACTTGACAACTTGGCTGCCTGCCATCTTTATTAATAAAAGTACCACTGTACCTTTGGAAACATGGTTTTCAAATCAGAAAGGAAATGAGTTTTATGAGTCCTTGCCACTGAAGGACTTATCCTTCTTGTTTTGTTTTTGTTTGGGGGGGGTTGGAGAATACACATACTTTCGATCAAAATTTTGAAAGTGGTAAGCATAATTAAAATAGTATAAAGGGCAGCCCCAGAGGTGCAGTGGTTTAGCGCCGCCTTCAGCCCAGGGCCTAATCCTGGAGACCCAGGATCAAGTCCCACACGTCAGGCTCCCTGCATGGAGCCTGATTTTCCCTCTGCCTGTGTCTCTGCCTTTTTCTCTCTCTCTCTCTGTGTCTCTCATGAATAAATAAAATCTTTTAATAAAAATAAAAGAAACTAGCATAAAAAAGAAAAATATTGACCAATCTCACTTATTAATATGGATGCAAGGATCATAAATAAAAACTAGGAATCAGAATAGAACCAATTTATAATGTGCATGCAAATATATGTGTACATATGTATGTGAGTGTGTGTATGGTTGTACTAACCAAGTGGGACTGTTTTCCCAGGAACATAGAATAACCCAATATTACAAAAATAATGATAACACTGACAGATCTCAGAATGAAGATCATGCTAACTAATCTTCAAAGATGCCCAAAATGCATTTGATAAAATGCAGTATCATTTTGTTACTCAGAAAACCACTCACAGGAGGAGGGGCAAGATGGCAGAAGAGTAGGGTCCCCAAATCACCTGTCCCCAACAAATTACCTAGATAACCGTCAAATCATCCTGAAAATCTACGAATTCGGCCTGACATTTAAAGAGAGACCAGCTGGAATGCTACAGGGAGAAGAGTTCGCGCTTCTATCAAGGTAGGAAAACGGGGAAAAAGAAATAAAGAAACAAAAGGCCTCCAAGGGGGAGGGGCCCCGCGAGGAGCCGGGCTGAGGCCAGGGCGAGTGTCCCCAGGACAGGAGAGCCCTGTCCCGGAGAAGCAGGAGCTGCACCAACCTTCCCGGGCAGAAAGGCGCCCTCAGGGAGTTAGAGCAGGACCCAGGAGGGCGGGGATGCCCTCGGGCTCCCTGGGACACTAACAGACACCTGCGCGCAGGAGAGTGCGCCGAGCTCCCTAAGGGCTGCAGCGCGCACGCGGGACCTGGGAGCAGCTTGGAGGGGCTCTGGCGCGGCTCTGCGCGGAGGGGGCTGCGCGGCCAGGAGCAGCTCGGCGGCGGCGGCTCCGGCAGAGGAAGAGGCTCCGTGCGGAGGGGGCTGTGCGGCCGGGAGCAGCTCGGAGGGGCTCGGGCGGCGACTGCGCGGCCGGCGGCTGCGCGGCCGGGAGCGCGAATCCAACAGCGCAGGCCCCAGAGCACAGGGCGCCGGGACACAGCCCAGGATCCGGCCTCCCCCCGGGACAGGCAGAGGCCGCGAGGGCCCAGGACAGCAAAGACGCTCCTGCCCCGAGCTGAGCAAATCAGCGGCCCCGCCCCGGAGCCTCCAGGCCCTGCAGACCGGAGAGCTCAGTAGTTACTGCAGAGGCTGAATCCAGGTTTCCAGAGCTGCCATAACCACTGTGGCTGTTCCTCCTGGGGCCTCACGGGGTAAACAACCCCCACTGAGCGCTGCACCAAGCAGGGGCAGAGCAGCTCCCCCAAGTGCTAACACCTGAAAATCAGCACAGCAGGCCCCTCCCCCAGAAGACCAGCTAGACTGACCAGTTCCAGGGGAAGTCAAGGAACTTAAAGTATACAGAATCAGAAGATACTCCCCCGTGTTTTTTGTTTTTTTTCTTTTTTTTTTTTTTGATTTCTGATTGCTTCCCCCACCCCCTTTTTTTCACCTTTCTTTTTCTTTCTCTTTTTCTTCTCTTTTTTCCTTTTTTTTCTTCTTGTTCTTTTTTCTTTTTCTCTTTTCTTTCCTTCTCTCTCTCTTTCTCCTTTTCCCAATACAACTTGTTTTTGGCCACCTGCACTGAGCAAAATGACTAGAAGGAAAACCTCACCTCAAAAGAAAGAATCAGAAGCAGTCCTCTCTCCCACAGAGTTACAAAATCTGGATTACAATTCAATGTCAGAAAGCCAATTCAGAAGCACTATCTTACAGCTACTGGTGGCTCTAGAAAAAAGCATAAAGGACTCACGAGACTTCATGACTGCAGAATTTAGATCCAATCAGGCAGAAATTAAAAATCAATTGAATGAGATGCAATCCAAACTAGAAGTCCTAACGACGAGGGTTAACGAGGTGGAAGAACGAGTGAGTGACATAGAAGACAAGTTGATGGCAAAGAGGGAAACTGAGGAAAAAAGAGACAGACCGTTAAAAGACCATGAAGACAGATTAAGGGAAATAAATGACAGCCTAAGGAAGAGAAACCTATGTTTAATTGGGGTTCCCAAGGGCGCCGAAAGGGACAGAGGGCCAGAATATGTATTTGAACAAATCCTAGCTGAAAACTTTCCCAATCTGGGAAGGGAAACAGGCATTCAGATCCAGGAAATAGAGAGATCCCCCCCTAAAATCAATAAAAACCGTTCAACACCTCGACATCTAATAGTGAAGCTTGCAAATTCCAAAGATAAAGAGAAGACCCTTAAAGCAGCAAGAGACAAGAAGTCCCTGACTTTTATGGGGAGGAGCATTAGGGTAACAGCAGACCTCTCCACAGAGACCTGGCAGGCCAGAAAGGGCTGGCAGGATATATTCAGGGTCCTAAATGAGAAGAACATGCAACCAAGAATACTTTATCCAGCAAGGCTCTCATTCAAAATGGAAGGAGAGATAAAGAGCTTCCAAGACAGGCAGGAACTGAAAGAATATGTGACCTCCAAACCAGCTCTGCAAGAAATTTTAAGGGGGACTCTTAAAGTTCCCCTTTAAGAAGAAGTTCAGTGGAACAATCCACAAAAACAAGGACTGAATAGATATCATGATGACACTAAACTCATATCTGTCAATAGTAACTCTGAACGTGAACGGGCTTAATGACCCCATCAAAAGGCGCAGGGTTTCAGACTGGATAAAAGCAGGACCCATCTATTTGCTGTCTACAAGAGACTCATTTTAGACAGAAGGACACCTACAACCTGAAAATAAAAGGTTGGAGAACCATTTACCATTCAAATGGTTCTCAAAAGAAAGCAGGGGTAGCCATCCTTATATCAGATAAACTAAAATTTACCCCAAAGACTACAGTGAGAGATGAAGAGGGACACTATCGCATACTTAAAGGATCTATCCAACAAGAGGACTTAACAATCCTCAATATATATGCCCCGAATGTGGGAACTGCCAAATACTTAAACCAATTATTAACCAAACTGAAGAAATACTTAGATAGTAATACACTTATACTTGGTGACTTCAATCTAGCTCTTTCTACCCTCGATAGGTCTTCTAAGCACAACATCTCCAAAGAAACGAGAGCTTTAAATGATACACTAGACCAGATAGATTTCACAGATATCTACAGAACTTTACATCCAAACTCAACTGAATACACATTCTTCTCAAGTGCACATGGAAGTTTCTCCAGAATAGACCACATACTGGGTCACAAATCGGGTCTGAACCGATACCAAAAGATTGGGATTGTCCCCTGCATATTCTCAGACCATAATGCCTTGAAATTAGAACTAAATCACAACAAGAAGTTTGGAAGCACCTCAAACACGTGGAGGTTAAGGACTATCCTGCTAAAAGATGAAAGGGTCAACCAGGAAATTAAGGAAGAATTCAAAAGATTCATGGAAACTAATGAGAATGAAGATACAACTGTTCAAAATCTTTGGGATGCAGCAAAAGCAGTCCTGAGGGGGAAATACATCGCAATACAAGCATCCATTCAAAAACTGGAAAGAACTCAAATACAAAAGCTAACCTTACACATAAAGGAGCTAGAGAAAAAACAGCAAATGGACCCTACACCAAGCTGAAGAAGAGAGTTAATTAAAATTCGAGCAGAACTCAACGAAATTGAGACCAGAAGAACTGTGGAACAGATCAACAGAACCAGGAGTTGGTTCTTTGAAAGAATTAATAAGATAGATAAACAATTAGCCAACTTTATTTTTTTTTCAAAATTAGCCAACTTTATTAAAAAGAAGAGAGAGAAGACTCAAATTAATAAAATCATGAATGAGAAAGGAGAGATCACTACCAACACCAAGGAAATACAAACGATTTTAAAAACATTATGAACAGCTCTACGCCAATAAATTAGGCAATCTAGAAGAAATGGACGCATTCCTGGAAAGCCACAAACTACCAAAACTGGAACAGGAAGAAACAGAAAACCTGAACAGGCCAATAACCAGGGAGGAAATTGAAGCAGTCATCAAAAACCTCCCAAGACACAAGAGTCCAGGGCCAGATGGCTTCCCAGGGGAATTCTATCAAACGTTTAAAGAAGAAATCATACCTATTCTACTAAAGCTGTTTGGAAAGATAGAAAGAGATGGAGTACTTCCAAATTCATTCTATGAGGCCAGCGTCACCTTAATTCCAAAACCAGACAAAGACCCCACCAAAAAAGAAGAATTACAGACCAATATCCCTGATGAACATGGATGCAAAAATTCTCAACAAGATACTAGCCAATAGGATCCAACAACTCATTAAGAAAATTATTCACCATGACCAAGTAGGATTTATCCCCGAGACACAAGGCTGGTTCAACACTCGTAAAACAATCAGTGTGATTCATCATATCAGCAAGAGAAAAACCAAGAACCATATGATCCTCTCATTAGATGCAGAGAAAGCATTTGACAAAATACAGCATCCATTCCTGATCAAAACTCTTCAGAGTGTAGGGATAGAGGGAACTTTCCTCGACATCTTAAAAGCCACCTACGAAAAGCCCACAGCAAATATCATTCTCAATGGGGAAGCACTGGGAGCCTTTCCCTAAGATCAGGAACAAGACAGGGATGTCCACTCTCACCACTGCTATTCAACATAGTACTGGAAGTCCTAGCCTCAGCAATCAGACAACAAAAAGACATTAAAGGCATTCAAATTGGCAAAGAAGAAGTCAAACTCTCCCTCTTCGCCGATGACATGATACTCTACATAGAAAACCCAAAAGCCTCCACCCCAAGATTGCTAGAACTCATACAGCAATTTGGTAGCGTGGCAGGACACAAAATCAATGCCCAGAAGTCAGTGGCATTTCTATACACTAACAATGAGACTGAAGAAAGAGAAATTAAGGAGTCAATCCCATTTACAATTGCACCCAAAAGCATAAGATACCTAGGAATAAACCTAACCAAAGAGGTAAAGGATCTATACCCTAAAAACTATAGAACACTTCTGAAAGAAATTGAGGAAGACACAAAGAGATGGAAAAATATTCCTTGCTCATAGATCGGCAGAATTAATATTGTGAAAATGTCAATGTTACCCAGGGCAATGTACACGTTTAATGCAATCCCTATCAAAATACCATTTACTTTCTTCAGAGAGTTAGAACAAATTATTTTAAGATTTGTGTGGAATCAGAAAAGACCCCGAATAGCCAGGGGAATTTTAAAAAAGAAAACCATATCTGGGGGCATCACAATGCCAGATTTCAGGTTGTACTACAAAGCTGTGGTCATCAAGACAGTGTGGTACTGGCACAAAAACAGACACATAGATCAATGGAACAGAAGAGAGAACCCAGAAGTGGACCCTGAACTTTATGGTCAACTAATATTCGATAAAGGAGGAAAGACGATCCACTGGAAGAAAGACAGTCTCTTCAATAAATGGTGCTGGGAAAATTGGACATCCACATGCAGAAGAATGAAACTAGACCACTCTCTTGCACCATACACAAAGATAAACTCAAAATGGATGAAAGATCTAAATGTGAGACAAGAGTCTATCAAAATCCTAGAGGAGAACACAGGCAACACCCTTTTTGAACTTGGCCACAGTAACTTCTTGCAAGATACATCCACGAAAAGCAAAAGAAACAAAAGCAAAAATGAACTATTGGGACTTCATCAAGATAAGAAGCTTTTGCACAGCAAAGGATACAGTCAACAAAACTCAAAGACAACCTACAGAATGGGAGAAGATATTTGCAAATAACATATCAGATAAAGGGCTAGTTTCCAAAATCTATAAAGAACTTATTAAACTCAACACCAAAGAAACAAACAATCCAATCATGAAATGGGCAAAAGACATGAAGAGAAATCTCACAGAGGAAGACATAGACATGGCCAACATGCACATGAGAAAATGCTCTGCATCACTTGCCATCAGGGAAATACAAATCAAAACCACCATGAGATACCACCTCACACCAGTGAGAATGGGGAAAATTTACAAGGCAGGAAACAACAAATGTTGGAGAGGATGCGGAGAAAAGGGAACCCTCTTACACTGTTGGTGGGAATGTGAACTGGTGCAGCCACTCTGGAAACTGTGTGGAGTTTCCTCAAAGAGTTAAAAATAGACCTGCCCTACGACCCAGCAATTGCACTGTTAGGGATTTACCCCAAAGATTCAGATGCAATGAAACGCCGGGACACCTGGACGTCGATGTTTCTAGCAGCAATGTCCACAATAGCCAAACTGTGGAAGGGGCCTCGGTGTCCATCAAAAGATGAATGGATAAAGAAGATGTGGTTTATGTATACAATGGAATATTCCTCAGCCATTAGAAATGACAAATACCCACCGTTTGCTTCAACACGGATGGAACTGGAGGGTGAAATAAGTCAATCAGAGAAGGACAAACATTGCATGTTCTCATTCATTTGGGGAATATGAATAATAGTGAAAGGGAATATAAGGGAAGGGAGAGGAAATGTGTGGGAAATATCAGAAAGGGAGACAGAATATAAAGACTCCTAACTCTGGGAAACGAACTAGGAGTGGTGGAAGGGGAGGAGGGCAGGGGATGGGGGTGAATGGGTGACGGGCACTGAGGGGGGTACTTGACGGGATGAGCACTGGATGTTATTCTGTATGTTGGCAAATTGAACACCAATAAAAAATAAATTTATTATTAAAAAAATACAAATTAATATAAAAATCAGTAACTTTCATATATACAAACTAGAAGATATAATGTGAGAAAAATCACACTTTTAATAACAAAAAACATTAAAATAAGATACTTGGGAATTAATTCAGTAAGAAATACAAAAATGTTAAGTATTTCTAAACAGCACAAAGAAGTCAATTATCCCCAAATTAATATATACATTTAACATTAGTCTAATAAAATCAAACCATAAAAAGCATGGATGAAACTTTAATACATAGTGCTAAGGCAAAGAATCCAAACTGGATAGTAAAGACTACATACTATATGGTTCCAACTATAGGACATTCTGGAAAAGGCAAAACTAGAGGTACTACAAAAAGATAAGTGGTTGTCCAGGGTTAATGGGTAAGAAGGAAATGAACAGGCAAAGTACAGAGGATTTTAAGGTAGTAAAACTATTCTACGTGATACTGTGATGGTGAATACACACACGTCTTTAGACAATTGTCAAAGCCCACAGAACATACCATATAAACTGAACACAACAATGCAAGAGGTTATTTATTAATAAGAGAAACTGGAATAGGGTGAAGAGGTATAATGGAACTCTCTGTACTTTCTACTCATTTTTGCTGTGACCTAGAATTGCTCTAAAAATAAAGTCTATTAGTTGTTTTAAAGTTAGAAAGAATATTGCTGGCACAACTAAAGGTACTCTGATTACAGACTGTGTAAGAAATGTTATTGTAACAAAATTATATTTCTTGAATATAACAGCATTACATAGGAAAACGTGGCTGTGATCCCTGTGGGGAGTCAAATTATATGCCCAACTGACTTAAAAATAATCTTTAAAAATTAATGTATGCATAATACAGAGAGAGAAAGCAAATGCAGCAAATTGTTAACAATTAATAAATCTAAGTTATGGACATATAAGCGTCAACACTATTCTTTGAACTTTTCTTAGGCTTCAACTTTTCAAAAGAATAAAAGTTTAGAGAATAAAAATGTAATGTAGACACCAATGTCACTATTCTCATTAAAGAGTAAATGAACAATCTATGGATTATGAAGAGACAAGGTGAAAATATAAACATACATCAAAGTCTGCTACTGCTACTGCTACTTACCCAAGTACAGTGCCAGTTTCTTGGTAATTTACTTGAATAAACTTGCCAAAACGACTTGAATTGTTATTATGAGCTGTCTTTGCATTTCCAAAGGCCTGTCAAAATAAACAGTTGTCATTAGTTTTATTTTAGAAAGTGGAAAATCTAGCTTAAGTTGGCTCACAAAGACAAAATGCAATTCCCTTTAAGTTCAGGTAAAGTAAAAGAGCAACTAATAACTGAAATAAAACCAAGTAGGAAGTACTTTATGCTTTTCAGTAAAATAAATCTTAATTTTAAAAACTTAATGCTCCTTAAAATTCATTTATCTTTTACATTTGAGAACCAGTAAACTTTCTTAATATATTTCTATATGTTTTTAATTCTTGCTAAATTAAATAGGAGCTATAAACAGAATAATTACATCAAAATAATTCCAATTTGAGAACAGAATAAATGAAATAAAATTTCACTACATAATGTACTATACTTTAACACATCAACTTAAAACAAAACTATAATACTATTTTAAAAAGAATTAAGAATATATAAGCTGCCTGAATTGTTACTGAAGTACACACGATGCAATAAATATTACCCAGCAATATAAACTAGTACATACATCAACATTGATGAATATCGAAACATTATATGTTGAAGAAACCAGACTCAAGAGTACATATTGTAATATGAAATTTTAGAAAAGGCAAAACAGTAATAAGAAGAATATCAGAGTTGTCTGGGAATGGAGGCAGGGTTGGAAAATGCCCAAAAGTGGCACAGAGAATAATAAAAATATTCTACAGCTTCATTGTATTATGCTGGTTATGTAAGTGTACATGTATATTTATCAAAAATCATTGAAGTATAAATTTTAAATGCCTATATTTTATTATAAGTTAGATATCTTAATAAAATTTCTTTTTTTTTGAAGATTTTATTTATTTATTCATGAAGCACACAGAGTCAGAGACACAGTCAGAAGGAGAAGCAGGCTCCCTCCACAGAGCCTGATGCAGGACTCGATCCCAGAACCCCAGTATCACAGCCTGAGCCAAAGGCAGACACTCAACCACTGAGCCACACCTAGGCTCACCTCCCCTTAATATTGAAATTTTTTAAAATAAATAATCCCCAGTTGAATTCACACATTAAACAATTTGAATGAATCTCCAAGACATCATGCTAAATGAGAGAAGCTAGTCTCAAAATTTTATTACTGTATGATTCCATTTCTGTCACATTTTGAAAAAAAAAACAGCAATGGAAAACAGACAAGTAGTTCCAATGAATTGCAGGAGTATGGGAGGGAAGTTAGAGGATATGAAGATAAAGAATAGTGTGGAGTTTCGAGAAGTTGTGAAACATCTTTGTATTCAGACTGTATAGAGATGGTTACACAAATTAATATGTTTTGAAATTCACAGAATTTTACTGATATTTTAATTCTATTTAAGTTTAATTCTTTTATTTTTTTTAAGATTTTATTTATTTATTCATGAGAGACACACAGAGAGAGAGTAAGAGCGAGAGAGAGGCAGAGACACAGGCAGAGGGAGAAGCAGGCTCCATGCAGGGAGCCTGACGTGGGACTTGATCCCAGGTCTCCAGGATCAGGCCCTGGACTGAAGGCAGCGCTAAACCGCTGAGCCACCCGGGCTGCCCAGTTTAATTCTTTTAATTTTAACATCTAAATCAGTAAATCATTAAAAAAATTAAGGCCAAAAAAAAGAATTTCTAATATGAAAATCTGAAGATATTTATCATAAACCAACACACACTACAAGGAACATTAAAGGAAACCTTTCATGCAAAAGAAGAATATCATATTCAAATATGGATCAATGTACAGAATGGAGACAGCAGAAATGATAACTACAAAAGTAAATATATAAAGTATTTTTATTACTTAAATCTCTTAAAAAGATCACTGAAACTTAGATAAAATGATAAAGATCTCTGAAAACCCTCTCTTCTTAAGAGAAATAAAACTAAAAAAAATTATCCAAATCAACTTTTTGATGATTCTAGAAATTAACCAAAAGCTTACAATAATCCTTTGTAGGGGAATACATAATCAAGTAAAATAGCCAAATCTCAGTAAGAAAAATAGGCATTATGGCATTTTAACTTACCCAATTACCATCTCCCTCTCTCTAGTTCCATGCTGAAGAGATATGCAAACCCTGTTTAAAAGGCAGCCTAGAAGCCATTGAAGGATCTAAACAGGGTTATAGCCAAACCCCCATCCCACAGGTAACTGTATATGGCATTTCCCTGGAAAACTTCACTCAAAGAATTATTTTTATTCGACCTAACTTGGAGATCACTCACAAGAGACAGGCTTTCACCCATGTATGTTTGTTAAAAACAATCAGAGACAATCGTTTAAACACTGCAACTGCTTAACATAGCAATAAAAATAGAATGAGGCAAAAAATGAGGTAACCAAACAAAAGGAAAACATACTGAGTAACTTGTACAAAAGGGGCGTTTAAATTTCTAAAATATTCCAGGGAACGTAAAAGGTGTTATACATGTGCAGGACTGTGCACATGCCCAGAAATATATACAAGCTCAGTAAAAAGCTGGAATCTCTAGTTGATATTTAAGCTCTATATAAATAGGAGGTATAAAGTAAGGCAGATTTGACAACTGCCTGGTTAAATGCTGACAAGTACCCAAGGAGCACATAGAACTTCACAGAAAATACTGGGATCCTTATTGCTTTAGGACATTAAAAAAAAAAATCATTGTCCAATTATCACCTGACCACTAAGCTAAATGAAGAAAGAATGTAAAGAGCTCACAGGAAAAAGAACAGACTTTACATAATTATTTCAAGTAAGTCATGGAACAACCAAATAGCCAAATAACCACCACTAACCTGGGAGAAGGGAAAAGTCCCATTTCCAGAACTGCCACACCATATTAAAATAAAAATGCCCACTTTTCACCAAAACATTATAAGACATGCAAAGAAAGAAAATATGGACACAGGAAAATTTTATAAAAGCAATAAATAAAAATTATCCCTAACAAAGCCTAGATGTTGCACCTCCAAAGCCACAACACTGTATCAGCTATTTTAAATATTTTCAAATAAAAATAAATATTTTCAAATAAATAAATAAATAAATAAATAAATAAATATTTTCAAGCAACTACAGGAAAATAATGAAAAAGATGCCTTAACAATAGAGAAGGGGTAGAAATTATAAAAATTCCAGTACTGGAAAGTACATTAACTACAATGAAAAATTCATTGGAGGGGCTTGGGTAGAGACATAAGCACGTAAAAGAATCAGCAAACATGAAAAAAAGAATAGTTATTATAAGCAGTGAAAGAGACACAACACATACTATACATAAGTTCCTCAATAAGCATAACACCTAATTTCTCCAAATAAAATTAAGAATCAAAGATAGTGGAGTTATATATTCAAAGCACTGAGAAAAGCCTGTCAATCAAGAATTCTGCGTCTGGTAAAAATACTTTTCAAAATTAAAGGAGAAATTAAGACATTTTAAATAAAGAAAACCCAAAGAATTCATTCAGCAGATGGGCTTTACAAAAAATACTAAATGAAGTAATTCAAGCTGAAATGACAGGATACTAATGAAGAAAATCTACGTAAAGAAATAAAGACCACAAATAAAGGTAAATGCAATGTAAAAATAAAACAGCATATAAATATTCTATTTATAACTTTTCCCGCCTACCTGACTTAAAAGACAATTCCACAAAACAAAATACAGTATAGAAACATGCAATTTATATGAAAATAAAAGCACAAAAAAGGGGAAAAAGGCACAGAGCTACACAGAAGAAAGTTTTTGTATATTATTGAAATTTGGTTGGTAGTAATTCAAGCTGAATTGTTATGCTAATTGGAATGCTCAAGAATACCACTAAAAGGGGGAACCCTGGGTGGCGCAGCGGTTTGGCGCCTGCCTTTGGCCCAGGGCGCGATCCTAGAGACCCGGGATCGAGTCCCACGTCGGGCTCCCGGTGCATGGAGCCTGCTTCTCTCTCTGCCTCTCTCTCTCTCTCTCTCTCTCTGTGACTATCATAAATAAATAAAAATTAAAAAAAATAAAAAAAATAAAAAAAAAGAATACCACTAAAAAAATTACCAAAAAAACCCAAAAAGATAGACAATATTAAAATGGTATGCTAGAAAATATCTCCTTGATATAACAGAACGTAGTAATGGAAGAATATAGGATATAAAAAGAATATTTAAAAAACAAATAGCAGGGGCACCTGGGTGACTCAGTTGGTTGAGCATCTTACTCTTGCTTTCAGCTCAGGTCATGATCTCAGGGTTGTGAGAGACAGCCCCACATCAGGCTCCATCCATGCTCAAGTGAAGCCTGCGTAAGATTCCCTCTGCCCCCTCTCCCAACCTCATGCATGCACAGGAGTGCGTTCTCTCAGGAACGGAAAAAAATAATAAAATAACAAACAAGTGGCAGACATATCTTACATTATCAATAATTACATAAGCTGTATATGGATCAAACATTCCAATCCTAAGATAGATAACTGGCAGAATAGAGTTTTTTTTTTTTCAAGTGATCCAACCCCATGCTTTTCCCAAGAGACATACTTCAGATTCCAAGTCACAAATAAGTTCAAAGTAGTTCTTTATCTACTTTAAAAATTGAAACTTTGGCTAAAACTTTCCTGCAAACATATCAGATAAAGAGCTAGTATTCAAAATCTATAAAGAGCTTAGCAAACTCAACATCCAAAAAACAAAAAATCCAGTCAAGAAATGGGACAGAAGACACAAACACATTTCTCCAAAGAAGACATACAAGTGGCCAACAGACGCATGAAAAAAATGATCAATATTACTCAGCACCAGGGAAATACAAATCAAAACCACAATGAGATACCACCTCACACCAGTCAAAATGGCTAAAATGAACAACTCAGGAAACAGCAGATGTTGGCAAGCACGTGGAGAAAGCAGAACCCTTACCCTGTTGTTGGGAATGCAAACTCGTGCAGCCACTCTGGAAAACAGTATGCAGACTCTTCAAAAAGTCAAAAATAGAGCTACCCTACCACCCAGCAATTGCACTACTAGGTATTTATCCAAATGATACAAACATAGTAATTCAAAGGGGCACATGAACCCCAATGTTTATAGCAGCAATGTCCACAACAGCCAAAATATGGAAAGAGCCCAGGTGTCCATCAACAGATGGATAAAGAAGAGGCGGTGTACACACACACACACACACACACACACACACACACACACACCAGAATATTACTCAACCATCAAAAAAGAATGAAATCTTGCCATATGCAATGATGTGGATGGAACTAGAGGGTATCATGCTAAGTGAAAAAATCAAAGAAAGAAAAATACCATATGATTTCATTCATATGTGGAATTTAACGAAGAAAACTGGATGAACACAGGAGAAGGGGAGTAAAGGTAAGATGAAAATTGAGGAAGAGGCAAACCATGAGAGATGCTGAACTCTAGGAAACAAACTGAGGGTTGCTGGAAGGGAGGTAAGTGGGGGGAATGGATAATTGGGTGATAGGCATTGAGGAGGGCATCTGATGTAATGAGCACTTGGATGTTCTATACAATTGATGAATCACTAAATTGTACCTTGGAAGCTAATAAATAAAAAAAAATTTAATAAAATAATTTTTTTAAAGCCTTCCTGCAAAGAAAATCACAGGCCTGGATTGTTTCCTATCAATCCTGACACTGATAATGGAGGAAAAAAGTTCTACACAAACTCTTCCAAAAATATAAGACATCCCAACTCATTCCCATGAGGCCAAAATTATCCTGATACCAAAAAAGAAAAAAAATTAAAGAAAACTATATTTCTCATGACCACATATCAAAAATTCTGAACAAAATTTTACCAAACCAAATCCAATAATACACTAAAGGATAATACATCATGACAAGTGGTGTTTATCCCAGGAATGCCGAAATGGTTTACCAATCAAAAAAATCTATTGACTATATAATCTATTTATAATTTATTTGATATAATTTAACAAACTATTCTTTGTAAACCATATGACCATCTCAAATAGACAAAGAAAAAGCATTTGACAAAATCCAACCTGATTATCCATTCGATCCCTGGGTGGCTCAGCAGTTTAGCGCCTGCCTTTGACCCAGGTCGTGATCCTGGAGTCCTGGGATCGAGTCCTGCATCGGGCTCCCTGCATGGAACCTGGTTCTCCCTCTGCCTGTATCTCTCTGCCTCTTTCTCTGTGTGTCTCTCATGAATAAATAAAAAAAATAAAATCTTTAAAAAACAACTCTAAACAAAGTAGGAATAAAAGGAAATGGCCCTCAATCTAATAAAGACTACACAAAATCAATAGCTATCATCCTACTTAATGTTTAAAGCTGAATGCTTTCTCCCTAAGACGAGAACATTGCTTTTTTACCACTTGTATTCATATTGGAATAATCAGTGAAATCCACAAGGAAAAAAAACAGATTGAAAGAAAAGAAATAAAACTGACTTTTTATCTACAAATATGATTTCCTATATGGAAAATCCAATGAAAACTTTTAAAAAAATCAAAATATTTGTATCTAGCCAGTTTGTAGAATACAAAATCAAAGTGCCAATATCAACTGTATCTCTATATATTAGGAACAATTAAAAACTTGTAAATACCATTTATAAAAGCATCAAAAAACACAAATATAACTTACCATAGATGTTAAAGTTCTCTATATTAAAAACGACATACTGCTGACAGAAATTAAAGGTGACCTTCATAAATGGAGAAACAAAGTTCTTCATGGATCAGATGACTTACTATTGTCAGTTCTCTCCAAATTAAACTACAGATTTAACACTATCCCAATTAAAATCCAAAAAACCTTTTATATGGAAACTGATAATTTAGTTATAAAATTCATATGGAAGTACAAAGGACCTAGAATATCCAAACAACTAAGCAGAAGAAGGATTAATAGTACCTAATTTCAAAGATTATTATAAAGCTACATAATGAAAGTCACATTGCCCTATTATAAAGATAAATGAATCAACAGATCAGAAGAGAGAATACAGATATAAACCCACATATATATGGACAATTTTTTGACAAAGACACAAAAGCACTAAGGTACAGAAAAAATAGTCTTGAAACAAAAAACAGTCTTGAAACAAGTAGACATTCATAGGAAAACAATCTATACCTTACACATATATAAAATAAACTCAAAATGGATCACAGACCTGAATGCAAAACCTGAAACTATAAAACTAATGGGGAAAAAAAAAAACCACAACATCTTTGCAACCAAAGTTTTTTTAAATAGGACACCAAAAGCATAAGAGAAAAAAAATGAGTAAATTGGGCTTCTTTATCAAAATTTAAAATTCTGCTTTTCAAAAGGTACTATTAAGAGAGGGTTAAATCTGAGCAAAATTTCACCAAGGAGGTGAAAGATCTGTACAATGAAAACTATAAGACGCTAATGACAAAAACTGAAGAAGGCACAAATAAATGGAAAGATATTCTGAGCTCATCAATTGGAAGAATTCACAGCATCAAAATGTCCATACTACCCCAAAGCAATCTAAAGATTCACTGCAATTCCTATCAAAATTCCAATGGAATTGTTCACAGAGGTAGAAAAGATAATCCTAAAATTTGTATAGAGCCACAGAAGACCCCAAATAGCCAAAGCAATCCTGAAAAAGAAGAACAAAGCTAGAGGCATTACACTTTCTGATTTCAAATTTTATTAAAAAGCTCTAACAATCAAAACAGTAGAGTACTGGCATAAAAACACATAGATTTAAAAAAAAAAATAGAGTGCCCAGAAATAAACCCACACATACATGGTCAGTTAAAGTGGGACAAAGAAGCCAACAATATGTAATGGAAAAAGAACAGTCTCTTCAATAAATGGTGCTGAGAAAACTAGACAGCCACGTGCAAAAGACTGAAACTGAATCCTTATACCATACAAAAATCAACTCAAAAAGGATTAAAGACTTAAACATATGACCTGAAACCATACAACAACTAGAGGTTAAGAAATCAGTATTGGAGATGATTTTCTGGAGATGATATCAAAAGCAAAGGCATCAGAAGCAAAGATAAACAAGTGGAACTACACCAAATCAAAACATTTCTGTACAGCAAAGGTAACCACCAACAGAATGAAAAGGCAACATATCAAATGGGAGAAAATACTGGCAAATCACATACTTGATAAGAGGTTATATCCAAAAAACATTAAGAACTCAACTCGATAGCAAAAAAATGCAAAGAACCCAAATAAAAAATGGGCATTCCTTTATAAAACATACACACACACACACACACACATACACAAATAGGTATTTGTTCTAGAGAAGATCTACAAATGGCTAACAGATATTAAAAGGAGCTCAACATTACTCATCACTGCGGAAATACAAATCAAAACCACTATGAAGTATCACTTAATACCTGTTAGAATGGCTATTGTCCAAAAGACAAGAGCTAACAATTGTTGGCGAGGATATGGAGAAAAAGCAACCCTGTGTACTGTTTGTGGAAATATTAAAATTGGTGCAGCCACTCAAAAAAAAAAAAAAAGAAGTATGGTGGTTCCTCAAAAAATTAAAAATAGAAATACCAGGGATGCCTGGGTAGCTCAGTCGGGTAAGCAATCAAATCTTGATTTTGGCTCAGGTCATGATCTTAGTGTTGTGGGATCAAGAACTTGCTTAAGATTCTCTCTCTCTCTCTCTCTCTCTCTCATCTTTAACCCTCACCCCTTGCTCACACACATAATATGTATCTAAAAAAATAAATAATAAATTAATAAAAATAGAAATAGAAATACCCTATGATCCAGCAATTCCACTTCTGGGTACCTGGAGGAAATGAAATCACTATCTTAAAGAGATATCTGCATCCCCAAGTTCACTGTATGATTATTAACAATAGCCAAGACATGGAAACAACCTGAGTGCCCACAGATGAATAAATGGATAAATAAGATGTTGTATGTATATATGATGGAATACTATTCAGTCATAAAAAAAATAAGAAAATCTTGTCATTTGCAACAACATGGATAGACTTTGAGGGCATTATGCTAAATAAGATAAGTTAGACAAAGAAAAACAAATACTGTATGATTTTATTTATATGGAAGGAATCTAAAACAAATAAAACCTATGAAAGACTGGTGGTTGCCAGAGAGGATGGGGAAGTGGGGAATAGGTAAAAGTCATCAAAGGTACAAATTTCCAGTTATAAGATAAATAAGTTCTGAGGCTGTAATGTACACCATGATGACTACACTTACCAGTACTGCATCATATATTTGAAAGTTACTAAGAGAGTAAGTCTTTAAAGTTCTCATCTCAAGAAAAAAACTAAAATTATGTCATGTGATAGATATTATCTAAACTTACTATGGTAATCATTTCTCAATATATACATGTATCAAATCATGTTGCACATCTTAATACAATGATTTATGTCAATTATATCTCAATAAAATTGAGTAAACATTTTTAAATGATGCTCTTCAAAAAGTAATATGAAGAAAGGGTTAAATTTATACCAAACTGAAGGGGCACCTGGGTGGCTCAGAGGTTGAGCGTCTGCCACTGGCTCAGGTCATGATCCCAGGATCCTGGGATCAAGTCTCACATTAGGTTCCCTGTAGGAAGCCTGCTTCTCCTTCTGCCTGTGTCTCTGCCTCTCTGTGTCTCTCATGAATAAAAAAAATCTTTTAAAAATTAAAAAATAAAAATCATACTGAAAACAATCCAAAAATCACTAAGACACAGTAAAAGCAGTCCTAAGAGGGAAATATATAGTAAAACAGGCCTACCCCAAGAAACAAGAAAAAGCTCAAATAAACAATCTAAACGTACAACTAAAGGAACTAGGGAAAAAAAGAGAACAAAGCCCCAGGTGAGTAAAAAGGAAGGAAATAATAAAGATCAGAATAAAAATGAATGACATAGAGACTTTAAAAAGTAATAGAAAAAAATCAATAAAACCAAGAGTTGGTTCTTTGAAAAGGTAAACAAAATTGACAAACCCTTAGACCCAACAATAAAAAAAAAAGGAAGGACTCAATATCAGAATGAAAGAGAAGTAACAATTGACAGCACAGAAATACAAAGAGTTTTAACAGAATACTATAAAAAAAATATATGGCAACTAACAGGACAACCTAGAAAAAAAAATCTATAAATTCCTAGAAACAAATAATCTTTCAAAACTGAACAGAAGAAATAGAAAATCTAAAAAATCTAAGTAACAAAATAAAATTAGTAATAAAAAAAATAAAAGTCCAGGACCAGATGGATTCACAGGTGAATTCTACCAAACATTTTTTTCTACCAAACATTTTAAAGAGTTAATACCTATTCTCATCAAACTACCCCAAAAAATACAAGAAGAAGGAAACCTTCCAATGCACACATAAGGCCAGCATTACCCTAATGCCCAAACAAGAAAAAGACACCACCTCCATATACAAAAAAAAAACTTAAGGCCAATATCCCTGATGAACATAGATGCCAACACCCTCAACAAAATATTACCCAACCACATACAACAATACATTAAAAAGATCATTCACCATGATCAAGTGAGACTTACTCTAGGGATGTAAAAATGGTTCAATACTCACAAACCAATGTGATACACCACATCAACAAAACAAACATTAAAAATCAGAGATCAAAAAAAAAAAATCAGAGATCATCTCGGTGGCTACAGAAAAATCATTTGACAAAATTCTAATTCCATTCGTGATAAAAACTCTCAACAATGTGGTGTTAGAGGGCATATACCTCAACATAATAAGATTATATATGAGAAACCCAAAACTAACATCATCATATTCAATGGTGAAAACCTGAGAGCTTTTCCTCTAGCCTCAGGAACAAGACAAAGCCTCCTCTTACTACTTTTATTCAACATAGTACTAGAAGTCCTAGCCACACAATCAGATAAAAAAAAAAAAGAGGCATCCACCTTGGTCAGGAGAAGTTAAACTATCACTATTTGCAGATAATATGATACTACACATAGAAAATCTTAAAGACTCCACCAAAAAGCAACTGGAAATAATAAATGAATTCATTAAAATTGAAGGATAACAAAATTAATACTCAGAAATCGGTAGCATTTCTATATACTAATAGCAAAGCAGCAGACAGATAAATTAATAAAACAACACCATTTACTTCTGCAGAAGTAAAAAAAAAAAAAAGAAAAAGAATAAAGGACCTAAGTAAGAAGTAATAAAAAAAAGAATAAAGGACCTAAAAATAACTTAACCAAGAAAGTCAAAGATCTGTATTCTGAAACTATAAAATATTGCTGAAAGAAATTGAAGATGACACAAATGGAAAGATATTCCAGGCTTATGGATTGGAAGAATTAGTATTATTAATATGTCTACATTACCCAAAGCAAGCTACAGATTCAAAGCAATACCTAGCAAAATATCAAAAACATTTTTTTAAAAACCAGAACAAATAACAGTGAAATTTCTGTGGAACCAAAGAAGACCTGGAATAACCAAACCAATCTTGACAAAGAAAAAGCTGCAGGTATCACAAATCCACATTTCAACACATTCTACAAAGCTGTAGTAATCATAACAGTATGGTACTGGCACAAAAATGGACACACAGATCAACGAAATAGAATAGAGAGCCCAGAAATAAATCCACATTTATATAGTCATTTAATCAATGACAACAGAAGCAAGAATATATAATAGGAGACAGTCTTTGCTCAATGGTGCTGGGAAAACTGGACAGCTACATGTAAACTGACCGCCTTGTAACACGAAAATAAACTCAAATTGGATTAAAACCTAAATATGAAACCTGAAACCATAAAAACCCTAGAATAGAACAGAAGTAGTCATTTCTCTGACATCGGCCAAAGCAACATTTTTCTAGATATGTCTCATAAAGCAAGGGAAACAAAAACAAAAACAAGCTATTGGGACTACACCAAAAAACAAAACAAAGCTTTTGCACAGTGAAGGAAACCATCAACAAACAAAAAAACAACCTGAGAGGGAGAAAATATTTGCGAATGATATATCCAATAAGGAGTTAATATCTAAAATATATACAAAAAAGTATATAATACCAAAAAAATAATCCAGTTAAATTGGGCAGAGGACTTGAATAGACTTTTATCTAAAGAAGACATACAGATGGCTAACAGACACATGAAAAGATGATCTATAGCACTCATCATCAGGGAAATGCAAATTAAAACCACAATGAGATATTACCTTACACCTACTAGAATGGCTATGATCGAAACACAAGAAGTAACAAATGTTGGTGAGGATGTGTAGAAAAAGGAACTCTTGTACACTATTTGTGGATATCTAAATTGGTACAGCCACTATGAAAATAGTATGGAGGTTCCTCAAAAAATTAAAAATAGAAATACTATATGATCCAATAATTCTACTACTGGGTATTTACCCAAAGAAAATGAAAACACTAATTCAAAGAGATATATGCACTTTTATGTTTACTGCAGCATTATTTACCATAACCAAGATATGAAAGCAACCTAAGTATTCATCAATAGATGAATGGATAAGGAATATGTGGTGTGGATATACAAAGGGACATTATGCAGCCATACAAAAGGATGAGATCATGCCATTTGAGACAACATGGATGCATCTAAAGGATATTATGCTAAATGAAATAAGTCAGATTGAGAAAGAAAAATACCATAGGATTTCATTCATAACGATCTAGGGGGAAAAAAAAGAAGAAGAAACAAATAAAATGCAGAGTCAGGGGTGCCTGGGTGGCTCAGTTGGTTGAGCTTCTGCCTTCAGCTCAGGTCATGATCTCAGGGTCCTGGGATCAAGCCCTGCATTTCCTGCTCAGTGGAAAGTTTGCTTTCCCCTCTTCCTCTTCCCACTGCTTGTGCTCTTTCTCTCTTTTTTTTTTTTTTTAAATTTTTATTTATTTATGATAGTCACAGAGAGAGAGAGAGAGAGGCAGAGACACAGGCAGAGACAGAAGCAGGTTCCATGCACCAGGAGCCCGATGTGGGATTCGATCCCGGGTCTCCAGGATCGCGCCCTGGGCCAAAGGCAGGCGCCAAACCACTGCGCCACCCAGGGATCCCATCTTTCTCTCTTTCTAATGAATAAAATCTATCAAAAAAATAAAACACTTTAAAAAAAAAGAAAGAAAGAAAGCAAAAGCAAACCTATAAATAAATAGAACAAACTATAGTTGCCAGAGGGGCACAGGTGGGAGGTTGGGCCTAATGGATGAAGGGGAGGGCATAATAGGCCTCCACTTATGAAATGAGTAGATCACAGGAATAAAAGGTACAGCATAAGGAATGACATTGTAATAGCAATATATCAGGATAGATGGTAGCTACACTTGTGGTAAATGTGGTAAACACAAACATGTGGTAAACATAAACATATTATAAACTGTGGTATCACTAAGTTGTACACCTAAAATAATATAACATGGTGTCAACTATACTCAAAAAAAAGAAGAAGAAGAAGAAGAAGAAGAAGAAGGTGGTTAAATCTGGGAGAAAATGTGTACACACACACACGTGTAGCCACTACACAAAAAACTTTTTTTTTTTTAACAAAAAACTTTCAAAACACAGTAAGAAAACCCAGTAAAAAGTTGGGCAATAAATTGTGACAAACATTTCACCAAAGAAAATATGGAAAGGGCAAATAAACATATGAAAATATGCTCATGGCATTAATCACTATAAAATATAAATTAAAACCTCAATGAGATACCACTATATGTGTGTGTGTGTGTGTGTGTGTGTGTGTGTGTGTGTGCGCGCGCGCGCGAATGGCTAAAATTTACAGGAACAACTCTATCAAGGGTTAGTAAGGATGTGGAGTACCTGGAACACACTGCTGGGTGAGAATATAAAATGGTAGGTACAACCACTTTGGAAAAATTTGGCAGTTTCTCAAAAAGTTAAGCATATACCCTATCATATGACCTAGTCATTCCACTCCTAGGTATTTATCCAAAAGACTTTTATAGAGTTTTTATGTGTAACAGCCAAAAAACTAGCAACGTATATATATCCATTAATAGGTGAACAGATAAACCAAGTGTGGTCCACCCAGACAGTAGAATTCTACCTTACCAAAAGGAATGAATCACTGACACTAACAACAACGCGGATGAATCCTGAAATAACTATACCAAGAGAAGTCAAACATAAAAGAGTACACAATGTTATGATTCCACTTATATAAAATTAGTTTATAGAAATAACAAACTAATGTATAGTGACAAAGTATGTAAATGGTTTCTTGTACATGAGTAAGCTGGAAAGGGTGAAAGGAAACACAAAGAGCTATAAGGATAAGGATAATGGATATATTCAGTATCCTGACTGTGGTGGTTGGTTTAATTAATATATATACACACGTCAAATTTTATCAAATTGTACATACTCAGTATATGCAGTTTAGTGTGTATCAATTATACTTCACAAAATCCCTTTTAAAAAGTAAGTAATGAGGGGTGCCTGGGTGGCTCAGTTGGATAAGCATCTGACTTCAGCTCAGGTCATGATCTCAGGATCCTAGGATTGAGGCCCTTATAGGGCTCCTCGCTTAGTGAGGAGTCCACTTGTCCCTCTCTCTCTGCGCCTCCTATTTGTGCTCTCTCTCTCTCTCATAAATAAAATCTTTCAAAAAAATATTGCCTTTTCCTTCCAATTCTAAAACAAAAATAGTGTATTCTCTTTCTTTTCTACCTTTGGTAAAATTACTTCTAAAACATTATAGAACTAAAAAATTTTTCCCATATTCTCTACATTTCCAAAACTGAACCCTTAGAATTCAATACTAGGCACAGATATCAAAGTTGCAGGGATACAAGTATACTACTACTAAGAATATATTTCCTAGCCACCTAATTCCACAGCCCAATTACAGACAGGAGTCCTGTCCCTGCTATTTCCCTTTACAAGGTGATGCATATGCCTCCAATCATCCCTTTCTTCATCACTGTGACCAAAAACACCCTTGAAAAAAATACTGCCACTGTCACACCATTTAAACTTCAACACTGCCTTTTTTGCTTTCCCATCTTTCAGTTTTCCTTGGTAACTAAAAATGATGTCTATACTTCTAGTCTCATTTTCTCACATCTACAAAATGTTTATGTTTTATTTTTCAAAGATATGTTTAAGAACAGTATTTCTACGCACTTACCTCAAGTACTGGTCCAGCTCCAAGAATAATTTGTTCCACTCCACTGGCAAATCCCTTCTGACTGAGAGCAGTAAGGTGGTGAATAAGAAAGTTTGTGCTCTGAGTCTTCCCAGAACCACTCTCTCCTGAAATCACGATGCACTGATTCTTTTTGCGCTGAAGCATGGCATGATAAGCTACATCAGCCACAGCATAAATGTGGGGCTCCAGTTTTCCCAATTGGTGGTTATCATACATTTTGACATATTTGGGATTATAAATAGGAAGAAACTTGAATGGGTTAATCACTATTAGAATACTGCCAACGTAGGTATAAATTTTTTCATGCTTAAAGCGATTTCGTAGGTTTTCTAAAAGAGTTTTCTCATTCAAATCAGGTAAGCTACACAAATCATCAAAGTCTTTCTGCTGAGGCTGTGGGAGAAAACCCCGTTCCATCATCCTGCGACGCTCTTCTGTTACCCGTAGCCATGACTGCAAACTACCATAATGGATTGATCCATCAAGGTTTTTTTCTCTCAGAAGAAAGCGATAGTCCTCTCCACTCAGGCGATTTTCCAGAGCCATCCGGGGCCACAACATCATTCGCTGAACTGGACAGTCTGTGGGGTTGAGTATCCATTCTTCTCCACCAAATTCCTTTACTTCTGCGAGAACGTAACACTTCGTTTTGTCAAGATGAAGTCTGTTTATAAGAGAGTCAATCACCTCAGCAGCTGTGGAGTTTTTTCTGGCAGGAATTGGACAGTAGATAGTCCCTTCTGAAATTGTCCCAGGATATATACGTAATGTATGTTCATTATCCTCAAAGCGTCGTCTTCCTCCATCATTTATATTCATATTGGACCCTGTCCCATCAGCATGGATAGTATGTGTTCAAGACCGTGCAAACCATTTTCGTGGCAAAAGAACTGTAACATAAAAGGTGTGAAACATTTAGAAATCATATTACACAATCTTCACTTTTTGATGCTCAAGAAAGGCTTAAATCATGTTGATTACATCTTTCAGAACATAAAATCCTACCTCTTAGTCTAGAAATAGTCTTGACAAGAAAAAACAGATGTTGGTGAGGATGTGGAGAAAGGGGAGCCCTCTTGCACTGTTGGTGGGAATGCAAACTGGTGCAGCCTCTCTGGAAAAACAGTGCGGAGGTTCCTCAAGAAGTTAAAAATAGAGCTACCCTATGACCCAACAATTGCACTACTGGGTATTTACCCCAAAGATACAGATGTAGTGAAACAATGAGACATCTGCACCCCAATGTTCATAGCAGCAATGTCCACAATAGCCAAACTGTGGAAGGAGCCACGATGTCCTTCAACAGATGAATGGATAAAGATGTGGTATATATGTACAATGGAATTGTATCCTTTCAGCCATCAGAAAGGATAAATACCTACCATTTACTTCAACGTGGATGGAACTGGAGGATATTATGCTGAATGAAATTAGTCGGAGAAAGATAATTATCATATGGTTTCACTCATGTGGAATATGAGAAATAGTGAAAGGAACTATAAGGGAAAGGAAGGAAACTGAGTGGAGAAAAATTAGAGAGGAAGACAAACCATGAGAGGTTCCTAACTCTGGGAAACAAAGGGTTGGAAAAGGGGAGGTTAGTGGGGTTGGAGTAACTGGGTGACAGGCACTAAGGAGGGCATATGATGAGATGAGCACTGGGTGTTATACTATATGTTGGCAAATTAATTTAAATAAAATATATTTTTTTAAAGAAACAGTCTTGAAAACATTCTCATCAAGATCACATAATATTACATTTTATCATCCAATCTGGACACTTTCTAAAACAGCAATTTGCCAAAGATTTTTTCCATGTTTTATTACACTAATAATTTAAAATTCACAGTACAAATAAAAATTATTTTGTCCCCTATTTGAAATGTTTCTAAAGTACCTGAGATTAGAGTCAAGTTCTTTCTTTGTATTTGAAGAGCCTCACCAAAGGCCTAATTAAAATGGGCAGAATAATCATGCAAGTCTAATCACCCTGCACCCAAAAGTTCTTGTAGATAAAGCAAAAACAAGAAAGAATGCCATTAATGAAACCAAATTTTTGAAATTAAAAACAGTAATAGATGAAATTAACAACACAGGAAACAACAAATGCTGGCAAGGATGCAGAAAAGGGGGAATGAAAACTGGAGCAGCCACTCGGGAAAACAGTATGGAATTTCCTCAAAAAATTAAAAATAGAACTACTTTACAATCCAGCGCTACTAGAGATTTACCCAAAGGATACAAAAATACTACTTCAAAAGGATACTTGCACCCCAATGTTTATAGCAGCATTATCAACAACAACCAAATTATGTAAAGAACCCAAACGTCCATTAACCCAAACATCCATTAACTTTATCCATGAATGGATAAAGAAGAGGTGATATACACATACACAATGGAATATTACTTAGCCATAAGAAAGAAAGAAACCTTGGGGCACCTGGGTGGCTCAGTAGGTTAAGTATCCAACTCCTGATTGCTGCTCAGGTCATGATCTCAAGGTCTGAGATCAAGCCCCAAGTCTGGCTCCCCACTCAGGAGGAAGTCTGCTTGAGATTCCCTCCATGTCCCTCTGCTCCTCCCCCCACATGTGCACACTCTCTCTCTAAAATAAACATATTTCTTTTAAAAAGAATGAAATCTTGCCATTTGCAATGACATGGATGGAGCTAGAGAGTATTATGCTAAGTGAAATAAGCCAGTCACAGAAAAACAAATACCATATGATTTCATTTGTGTGGAATTTAAGAAACAAAACAAACATGGAGGCGGGAAAGAAAAGCAAACCAAGAAACAGACTCTTAACTACAGAAAACAAACTGATGATTACCAGAGGCTGGGGTAGTGGGGGGATTGGTTACATAGGTGACAGGAATTAAGGAAGACACTTGTGATGAACACTGGGTGTTATATGAAAGTACTGAAACACTAAAATCTACACCTGAAACTAATATTACACTGTACATTAACTGAAATTTAAATAAAAACTTGAAAAAAAGTAAAAAATAAAAAATAAACAAAAAAAATTAAACTAGATGAAATTATAACTCAGAGAATAAGAGAAACCTGCTACAGAATAGATATATTGTCAAGGACTTTTGGACTCTGACTTTCCACCTCCCCTAAGTGGCAAGATAAGGCAGGCAACAATAAGATCCTGCCTCTGGCTTGCTGAACAAAGCTGACAGAATTATACAGCAAGGTACTATTATAAATTTTATTCAAACCTCCCTTTTCCTGTTTAACCTTATTTCATAACCTTTACCTATTTAACCTTTTTTCATTCCTTACAAGTATTCTGCATATCCTTCCAATCTTCTCAAACCCCACATATATAACACCTCCAGAATGATTTCAACTTTTGTATCTCACTGAGAAAATAGTGCCTTTTCCAACTCAAAATATATTCCTATTTTCATCTCCTCTCTGCTTTTCCATTCCAGTCTACACAGAAAATATATTCCACATCCTTTCCAGGGCTAAAAAAAAAAACATTTCTTATCATCTCCATCAGTAACTTGCCCCATCAAAAAACCATCCTCATGTATTATCACTCTTTTCCTTTTTATTTTATTTTATCCTTTACCATATAAAGATGCCATGTTATTTTTTTAAAATATCTCCAGTTACTTCTCTCTCATACTACTGCATATTTGTCTAGGTCCTCAAGTGAAGAAACTGCTTTTTACCTTTTTCCTGAATGATCTTCAAACACAGAGAATATTATGGAACATATAAAAAGCAGTCATACACATGAAAATAATGCTATCACTGGATATCAGAGAAATACAAAACAAAACCACAATGAGATACCACGTCATACTAGTCAGAATGGCTAAAATGAACAACTCAGGAAACGAGATGTTGGCGAGGATGCAGAGTGGAGCTTTCCTACACTGTTGGTGGGAATGCGAACTGGTGCAGCCACTCTGGAAAACAGTATGGAGGTTCCTCAAAAAGTTAAAAATGGAGACACCTGGGTGGCTCAGTGGTTGAGTGCCTGCCTTCAGCTCAGGGCATGATCCTGGGGTCTGGAGATCGAGTCTACATCGGGCTCCCTGTGAGGAGCCTGTTTCTCTCTCTGCCTATGTCTCTGCCTTTCTCTGTGTCTCTCATGAATGAATGAATGAATGAATGAATGAATGAATAAAATATTTTTTTAAAAAAGTTTAAAATAGAGCTACCCTACCACCTAGCACTTGTACTTCTAGGCATTTATCCAAAGGATACAAACATGGTGACTTGAAGGGGCACATGCACACCAATGTTTATAAGAGCAATGTCCACAATAGCCAAAATATGACAAGAGTCCAGATGTTCATCAAAAGATGAATGGAGGGGATCCCTGGGTGGCGCAGCGGTTTAGCGCCTGCCTTTGGCCCAGGGCGCGATCCTGGAGACCCGGGATCGAGTCCCACGTCGGGCTCCCAATGCATGGAGCCTGCTTCTCCCTCTGCCTGTGTCTCTGCCTCTTTCTCTCTCTCTCTCTCTCTCTCTCTCTCTCTCTCTCTCTCTCTGTGACTATCAAATAAAAAAAAAAAAAGATGAATGGAGGGGATCCATGGGTGGCTCAGAGGTTTAGCTCCTGCCTTTGGCCCAGGGCGTGATCCTGGAATCCCGGGATCAAGTCCCACATTGGGCTCCTTGCATGGAGCCTGTTTCTCCCTCTGCCTGTGTCTCTGCCTCTCTGTGTGTCTCTCATGAATAAACAAATAAAATCTTAAAAAAAAATAAATGGATAAAGATGTGGTATATGTATACAATGGAATATTATATATCAAAAAGAATGAAATCTTGGGGCAGCCAGGGGCTTAGTCAGTTAAGTGTCTGCCTTCAGGGACACCTGGGATGGCCTAGTCAGTTAAGTATCTGACTCTTGATCTCAGCTCAGGTCATGATCTCAGGGTCCTAGGATCGAGCCCTGAGTCAGGCTCCCTGCTCAGCAGGGAGTGTACTTGTCTCTCTCTCCTTCACCCTCTCCCTCTGCCCCTCCCCCTGTTTATGCTCTCTCTCTCAAATAAATAAAATTAAAAAAAAAAAAAACAGGGGCACTTGGGTGGTTCAGTGGTTGAGTGTCTACCTTTGGCTCAGGTCATGATTCCAGGGTCCTGGGATAGAGCCCCGCATTGGCCTCCCCATAGGGAGCCTGCCTCTCCCTTTACCTATTGTCTCTGCCTCTCTCATGAATAAATAAATAAAATCTTTAAAACAAAAAAAAGTGTCTGCCTTCAGCTCAGGTCATGATCCCAAAGTCCTGGGATCGGGCTCAAGTGGCGCTCCCTGCTCAGTAGGGAGTCTACTTGTCCCTCTCCCCCTGACCCTCCTCCCACTAGTGCTCACTCACTCTCTCTCAAATAAATAAATCTTTTAAAAAAATGAAATATTGCCATTTGCAATGACATGGATGGAACTAGAGGGTATTATGATAAGTGAAATAAGTCAGAGAAAGAAATACCATATGATTTCACTCATACGTGGAATTTAAGAAACAAAACAGATGAACAAAGAAGGGGAGGAAAAATAAGATGAAAATTGAGAGAGAGGGACGCCTGGTTGGCTCAGTGGTTGAGCGTCTGCCTTTGGCTCAGGGTGTGATCCTGGAGTCCCCGGATCAAGTCCCGCATCGGCTCTCCGCATGAAGCCTGCCTCTCATTGTGTCTCTCGTGAATAAATAAATAAAATCTTTAAAAAAAAAAAAAAGAAAGAAAGAAAGAAAGAAAGAAAGAAAGAAAGAAAGAAAGAAAGAAAGAAAATTGAGAGAGGCAAAACATAAGAGATGTTAAACTCTAGGAAACAAACAGGGTTATTGAAGGGAGGTGGGGGGGGAGGGATAATCAAGTGATGGGGATTAAGGAGGGCTCTTGATTAATAAGCACTTGGGTGTTCCATGCAACTGATGAATCACTAAATTCTACCTCTGAAACTAATTTTTTTAAAAAAGCAATCATATATCTACCACCCAATGCAAGAAGTTGAAAACTGCTGTAACGACTCCAGATTGGTTTATAAACAAAATATTAGAGATATAGTTAAAGCTCCTTCTTTTGCTCTACAGAGATAACCACTATCCTGAGCTTGGTATTATTCCCATAAATGTTTCTACATTTTTATTACATATGTGAGTCTCCATAAATAATAAACAGCACTATTTCATTTTTTTAAGTTTTAAAAAACTGATGCATGTAAAAGTTCATTAACTGCCAAATAATATGCTACTGTATGTAGGTTCATTAACTGTAATAAATGTACCACAGGGTGGGGGGATTAATAATGGGGGAGGCTATGCATGTGTGGGGGCAGGCAGGGGGTCTGAATCTTCTGTTCAAATTTGCTATGAACCTAACCTAAAACTGCTCTAAAAAATAGACTATTTTTTTAATCCCACTATATGATTAGACCACAATTTATCAATATACTGTTCTTCTAGTGAACACTTAGAATATTTACAATATTACAATATTACAACAATCTTACAGTTTTCATATGCCTTTTCTGGGCTTTATACCTAGGAGTGGAATTGCTGGGTTTTAAGTATCTTCAACTTTACTAGGTATTAAGAAAATATTCTCCAAAGTAGTTGTCCCAACCATTTCACAGCTAATGCAGAAAGCACTCATGTTTCTCTGCCTCCATACCAATAAAAGTTAGTATCATCAGACTTCAGTTTCTGCCAATGTAAGTGCAAAAAGGTATCCCATTACTTTAATTTGCATTTCCCTGATTACCAGAGTGAGAAGCGCAACATTTATCCTATCATTTGCCATTTGGACTATGTTGCTTATTCATTTCCATTTTCTGAGTTACCTTACCTTTATTGGTTTGAAAGAGTTTTTCATATATCCTGGATATTAATCGTCAGTTAAATGTGTGACAAATATCTCCTACCAATCAGTGCCTTACCTTTCTATTTTGTTTATAATAAATACCTTTTGTTGCAGAGAAGTTTTTGTTTTTAACAGTCATATTTATCAAGCCTTTACAGGTTATGATTTCTTCTTTAATAAATTACAGTAACAATAATTGCAGTTAATTCTTATTATATGTTTATTTGTACCAATAATTTTTTCTAATTATTTCACATTTTATTTCTGAGGGCTTTCTGTTGTTTTGAGAGGGTACATGCTCATGCACACATGTGAGAGAGAGAGAGAGAGAGAGAGAGAGAGCTCAAGTGGAGGGAGGCAAGGGAGAGGAAGAGAAAGTGAATGCATCCCAAGCAGGCTCCACACTCAGTGCAGAGCCCAACTTGGGGCTTAATCCCATGACCCTGAGATCATGACCCGAGCTGAAATCAAGAGTTGGACACCCACTGACTGAGCACCCAGGCATCCCTCTGAGGGTTTTTTTTACCATCATCCTCCTCATTTTATAAATTAGAAAACACAGAAAGATTACATAACTTGCCTAAAGTCATAACCAGAATGATAAAGCTGAGATATGGAGCAGGCAGTCTGGCTCTAATGCCTACATAGCATTATCTCCTGCTACTTTTTAAAAATCCCTCTTCATCCTGAGGACATAAAGTTATCATCCTGTATTTTCTTCAAAGTTTGGGGCACCCGGGTAGCTCAGTCAGATTAGGGTCTGCCTTCAGCTAAGGTCATGATCTCAGGGTCCTGGGATTGAGCCCCACATTGAGCCCTGCATGAAGCCCCACATTGGGCTCCCTGGGAGCCTGCTTCTCCCTCTCCCTCTGCAGCTCCCCTGCTTGTACTCTCTCCTGTCAAATAAGTAAAATCTTTAAAAAAATATTTAAAAATTAAAAATAAAATAAAAGGCCTAAGTTATTCTTTTCTCATCTATGTATTTAATCTATATAGAATTTTCATAGGACTCTTGTTTTCATGCCAATTCAGATTAGCAATCTAATCAGTACCACAATAAAAGAGTCCAATCTTTCCCCTCTGATTTATAATGCCACCTTTGTCATGTAGCAAATTCCATATAAAAATCAATGTGCTCTGGGTTCTGTATTCTCTTCCACTAATCTATCTGTCCATCCCTGAACCTATCTTAATTATTATAGCTTTATAATAAGTTTTGATATCTGGAAGGCTTATCACTTCAATTTGTTCTTTAATGTACTTTGAGTTTTACCATAAGAATTCTAAGATAAACACATCCACTACCATGAAAAAATCTTCTGACATTTTGATTGACACTACACTGATTTCATAAATACTAGAAAACAGACATCCTACTGATTTTCCATTTATCAACATTATGCCATTCACTTAGGAAGTTTGTTATTTCATGTCCACCTGATCTTTTTTCTACCTTAAATGCCATAATTGTTTTAATTTAAGGGATATTACTCATCTCCTTGAAAATACTAAATATAAAATTTGATATTTTTCAGACTAGTATTCAATGTCATCCAGAGTAAACTGCTCTTCTTATTTTATTTCATATTCTCAGCATTAGATAGATGGCTTAATGTGTTTGAAAACTTAGATTTACTTTCTTTTTGAAAGATTTACTTTGATAGAAATTTTCATGTATTTGAGAATCTACCATTTACTACTTTTTTTTTAACATAACCACAATATCGTTAATCATACGTTTAAAAATTAACAATGTTTAACATCATTGGTCAGTATTCAATTTCCCCAGCTACCTCATAAGTATTTTTCTTACGCTGGTCTGTTCAAATCAGCAGATCTGTCCTACACTAACACTGATGGTATGCACTGAGATGGCAGGTTCCTTGTTGAAAGCTGTTTGTGTTCCCCTGAAACCCCAGGTTTAAGAAGGCTTCTTATAAACTGTGGATTCTGGCAGCAGTCAGTAGCAAAGCTGCTGCTTACTGCTAAGCATGATAGGCCCTGCATTACTCCAGTAGATGCACTGCATAACTATAGTCTGATTTCTAAAGGTATACAATAGGGCAAGCCCTAGAACTAAATTCAGAAATATCTTTTTTAACAGAAGATCCCTATACATCCTGGCCCATGGTTTCCAACAATGAGCCCAATTCCAACAACATCCCCCACTACCTCAAAGAAACCCAAACCTTAGCTGCTTTACCTTCCTGGTCTGAGCCACAGCCCTACTCACTGTTCTGTGTTCTACTACTTTTCAGAAACAGAAATGCTTATCATTTTTGTACCCCATTCGTCAATTTGGTTTTCTCTTTTTGCTTTTATCAATCATTGCTGGTGTTTGGAAAAGAGGGGCTGCCTCAAAATATCACTCACAAATACATCTTGATGGCAAGCCATTAGAGTTTATCTAAATCATCTGGGCAATGTTTTAAAAATATACATTTCTAAGCTCAATAATGGATCTGAGGTTGGGAAATCTATGCAGTTCTGTTGTTGCTGTTCCAAAAAATATTTGAAAATCAATGGTTTGTATTTCTACTCTTCACTCTTTTACCACTCTTCACACATGGCAAGTGCTATCAATATTCTTTGAAAATGTCACCAATTCCCATACAGTTGCCAAAGCCAAAGGCTTCTTCTGAATCCTCATCTTAACATGCCACACCATTGCATTTGACCTAGAAAGCCATCTTCTCATTCTTGAAACTGTCCTCACATGACAATTATTTTTCTTGTAATCTTCCTGATAGGCTCACTCTTTTTCTGACTCATTCTCAGAGCTCCTTTTCCATGACCTCACTTTCAAAAAAAAAAAAAAAAATGTTCTCCTAGTTTCTGATCCCAACCCCGTGCTCTTCTACCTAGATGACTTTACCTAATCCTCTATCTGTAATTTATATCATTACCTGTTATCTTCGGATGCTTTTGTACTACAGTGACAAAGACCATATGGTCCACAAAGCCAAAAATGTTTACTATGTGGTCCTTAAAAGAAAAAGGTTGCTGACCCCTATTCTAGTATTACCACTAAAAAAAAAAAAAAAAAGAAAGAAAAGAAAAAAGTATAACTTCCCAGTTAACAGTGTGAAAAAAACAATGGAATGATTAAACAATAATCCAAAAGAAGGCAAGAAAGGAAGGAGGTCCCAGAGAGAGTTAGAACAGATGGAACAAATGGAAAGCAAACTACATATATCAGTAACTATATTAAATGTAAATGTTCCAGTTAAAAGACTGCCAACAGATTTTTAAAGTCCAACTATCTGCTATTTTCAATAGACAAATACCTATAATACAAAGATACTCATGTATACCATGTCAATTCTAGACCCAAAAAAAGTTGGTATAATCAAAATCACATGGAGCAAAATTAAAAAAGGGAAGCTAAGTTAAGTATCTCTTAGGTCTCTTTTAGCCCTTAAATACTGTAATTCTAGGTTTAAGCCTGAGTCAAAGGTCTCTGGATATTGTTGGTGACTGAAAAGTAGGAAGTAAGAGGTTAAGAAAAGAGTGGCAGAAGATAGATTGGCAAGTAAGTAAACTAGTGGATGATGGATGATGGTCAAATCAGCTATTAAGGGGGAAAAAAAGGAGAAATATGAGTAAGAAGCACCTGGGTGGCTCAGTCGGTTAAGCAACCAACTCTCTTTGATTTTGGCTCAGGTCATGATCTCAGGGTCATGAGACTGAGCCCCACATCAGGCTCTGACCAAGCTCAGCAGAGTCTGCTTGTCCCTTCTCCAGAGCTCTGCTCTTTCCCCCACTTGCTCTCCCTCTCAAATAAATAAATAAAATCTTTAGAGAAAAAAAAAAGTACAAGTGAATCATTTACTAGTTAGAAGGCTTGGGAGCATGGCTTTATTCTATAAATAGAATCAAGTGGAGAAGCAGAAACTGAAAACTTAAGAAAATGAAAGTCTATCTGATGCGCCAAGGTTCTTTGCTAAGCAAGGCTAAATGAGATTTAAGTCAAAGGTCCACAGGTGGCTCTCTCAGAACACTTTTTCTTTCTCTCCAAGAATTTTTGGAAAAAAAGGTTAAGAAAAAGCTTTTTGGGTAAGATGTGACAAAAATGCAATGTTAGATGATCTTCATCACTAGAGAGTATACAGGAGAGTATACAGGAGCCCAACTTTACCTATTGTAGGTCAATGCCAAGTAAAAATCAAATTGGGTGCTGAAGGAAAACACATTTTGTAGTATTTCAATTAAAGAAAAGGTGATGGGACACCTGGGTAGCTCAGCAGTTAAGCGCCTGCCTTCAACCCAGGGAGTGATCCTGGAGTCCTGGGATCCAATCCCACACATCAGGCTCCCTGCATGGAGCCTGCTTCTCCCTTTGCCTCTCTGTCTCTCATGAATAAATAAATAAAAATCTTAAAAAAAAAAAATGCTTTCAGCTCTAAGTGACAAGAAAAGGTGATGGAAGAAATTAGTTATACTATAACTTTGGTACATGGCCCTTCTTCTAGTGAAAGTACAGTACTATGTTTGCCTTTGAAGAACTACTACCAAATGACTACCCCATTGTCATTTGACCAGTTTCAATGAACTGACCTCATCTCCCAGTTAGGGGGGAAAGGGTGATATTAGTCCTGCCCCAGGCCCAGCTAGTTAGTTTACTGCATTCCCCCTGGCAACAGTGGTTGTTCACTGAAATTCCATCCTAGAATTTTGCTGCAACTATTAGGAAAGAAGCATTTTCTTTTCTACTGCGCTAATTATCTGGAAAGATGTATATCTAGAACTGTTCACAGCCAACTTTCCTGAATGCACAGAACCTCTATGTGGTAAAAGGAAATAAAATGAATGAATACATAAAGCAAAGCCTTAACATTGTTTGGGCCCATGAATAAAGCTGTGCCTCAAATAAACTCCACCACTGAACTTCCTTGTTAAGTGGTGGAGTTAAGTGTGACATTCAATTCCTTTTACCCTGAGCCACTTTGAGTTGGGTTTCTGTTCTCTGCAATCAGAGGAACTCACTACAATAGGTACATCTCAATGCAATACCCTTTGACAATATGGTTATCCCTTATTAACCAAATTCCTGATATCTAAAAATTCCACAGTCTATACTCAGGAACCAAATATATTTGAATAAACTTTTTGATACTTTCTTCACAATCATGCTATTTGGTTTCCAAGTTTAGGAAACCAAATAGATTCCAACAGGGCAGTACCAAATTCACTATCCAAACTAAAAATTGGATAAAAAACAGATTTGGATGGTGTTGAAGGATATTTGTAACGTCAGGCATGCAGAAAGATGGCATGGGATGTACAATATATTGTACAAATGAAAAAACTTAAAATATAAAATTGTATATAAAGGCAAACATATATAAAAACGACAAAAAAGGGATCCCTGGGTGGCGCAGTGGTTTAGCGCCTGCCTTTGGCCCAGGGCGCGATCCTGGAGACCCGGGATCGAATCCCACGTCGGGCTCCCGGTGCATGGAGCCTGCTTCTCCCTCTGCCTGTGTCTCTGCCTCTCTCTCTCTCACTGTGTGCCTATCATAAATAAATAAATAAAATAAAAATTTTAAAAAAAGGACAAAAAATTAGACTTTTGAATAATCTTCAAAATTCCCATTTATAATTTTCAACAAAAATAAGTCTGATGTGCATTTGAACATTTGAGTTGAATAGAAAATCTCTGAGACAAAAAAAAAATCTCTGAGACAAGGAACAAACTAATACCTTTCAAATTAGCAAATTAGGGCTTAAAGCGCAAAAAAGTCTATAAAAATTTACCTTATGATAAAGATGGCATCCAGATAAAAAGATTATGGATAAATGACTGATTGGGAAAATAAAATAAATGATCCATATAAAGAATAAAGCACATTACTAGCACTTATATAGCAATTACACATTGCTGTCTCTGTCATAAAGAAAATTATTTAATACTTTTTTTCCCCTATCCCAAAGTAGTTATTTCAAAAGTATAGGCTAACAGAGGGAAACAATGCGGTGAGACAGTTGCTGTGGCTGGTAGGGTGTGGTTCAGAATAGGCCAGCTTATGCTGTTATTCACTGGACTGAGTTAGAAGAGACTAATTATAGAGGAAAACTGTGGTGAAGAAAGAAAACAGAAGGAATACAGAGTTTCCTTTAAATTAGAAGTTCAGTTAAAAAGATAAAAAAAAACAAGATTTTTAATGCCATATTTTGTAACTGCTAATAAAATTTAATTTTCAAAAATCCTTATGGTTGCTTTTATTCTTTACCAAATTCTCAAAGTTATTTCCAAGAAGAAAAAAAGACATATCCATTCTCTTCACATTTGCTTTATCGTAAGGATCTACTTATGAATAGTAGTAAGATTATATATTATCATTCAGTAACAAGAGGGTAGAAGAATAAAAGGCAAATTCGTGTCTAAAAAATAAAAATCTAGCTTCACTATAGAGAAAATAACTCAAAGCTAAAATCTCACCAGTATATATTAAAGGAAAACATTCTACTATCAAGGCAGGGTCCATTTGAGAAAATAATACTGATTTGTATACAGCTGTAAATATGAGGACAGTACTATTAAACATTTTGAACTTATTTTACAAAAATAACTGAGAAAGTGGCATTTAAGAGCTAAGATTCACATTTCTTCATTTTTAGTACTTTAAATTTATAAATATGTAACTTCTTTAGATATGTATTTTTATTTTGCAAACTATGTATTTTAGAATAAAATTTTTTTCAAAAGTCTCCAAATACCTTTTTACAAACTGATTTCCTCCTCTCCCTGGGCACACAGCTAGACTGTATTTCCCAACTTTCCTTGCAGTTTATTATATGGGACCATCCAAGTGAATCCTTAGCCAATGGTATGTGGGCAGGAGTGATGTACATCCCTTTAGGCTGAACCAATAAGAGCCCCTTAAAAATGGGAGGAGGGACTGTTTTTCCTTGTCTGCTAGAAAATGGAAAAGTTCCAGGGAAAAGGTCTAAGGTCCTATGGGATACAGAGCCACTAGATGGAAGAACCTTGAGTCCCTAGACCACATGGAGAAGAGTGCTCACCATCACCTCATCCCCATCCATCTACATTGGACGGTAATATAAATAAAAAATAAAATTTTATTGTGTTGAGTCACTGATTTTTGAGTCATTTAACAATAGCAGTTAACCTACCAGGGCTAACTTATTATTTAAAAATTTTTCCGGGATGCCTGGGTGGCTCAGCGGTTGAGCATCTGCCTTCGGCGCAGGTCGTGATCCAGGGATCCTAGGATTGAGTCCTGCATCAGGCTCCCTGCAAGGAGCCTGCTTCTCCCTCTGCCTGTGTCTCTGCCTCTCTCTGTCTCATGAATAAATAAATAAATATTTTTAATTTTTTTTCCAAAAAAAAATTTTTTAATGTTTTCTAAACTTCCCCATAAAAGAGTTCCTCAATATCCAATCCAACAATAAGTATTATTGGTCTGCCTTTAAAATATACCTGAAATGGGGATCCCTGGGTGGCACAGAGGTTTAGCGCCTGCCTTTGGCCCAGGGTGCGATCCTGGAGACCCGGGATCGAGTCCCACGTCGGGCTCCTGGTGCATGGAGCCTGCTTCTCCCTCTGCCTGTGTCTCTGCCTCTCTCTCTGTGTGACTATCATAAAAAATTAAATAAATAAATAAATAAATAAATAAATAAATAAATAAATAAAAACACCTGAAATCTAATCATTTGCCATTCCATATCTATCATTGCTCCACTAGTCTATTTTATAGTCAACAGGGCGGGGAGGGGGTGTGGGTGACATCCTTTTTAAAGACAGATCATGTTACCCTCTTATCAAAGACTTCAATGGTTCTCCATAACATAGTTAAATAAAATTATAACCTCTTACTGTGGCCTAACTTCATCTTTCCCTCACTCCACTCCATTCCACCCTCACTGGTCTTTTTCTGAATTTAAGTTTATTCCTGCTTTAGGACCTTTACACTTCCTTCCTATCCCCTCTACCTGGACCTTCTTTCATTCACTGAGGTCTCTGCTCAAATGCCAACTCCTCAGAGAGGATTTTTTTTACTACCCTATCTAAAATAACCCTCTTTCCTCACTCTATTCTCCTTATCCTGATTTATTTTTAATCAGGGAAACTGATACACTACTTAGAATTATATTACTATTTATTTGGGTTTTTAATCTACTGGAAGACTTCCCCACTAAAAGGTAAAAGACTTGTCTTTTTTTTTTCATCATAGGTATCCACAGCTAAAAAAAAAAAAAAAATTTGTTGAAATAAACAAATTCACATATGCAGTAATTCATGTATTTCAGAAATCATTTTTATTACTTAAGGCATTTTATTAACAGCTTTTTCCCCCCTTTTCCTACTTTCTCATCTATTTTCTTCTTTGACTTCCTGTAAGAGCTGTTTTCAACAAGAATTTGACAATGTCTGGCTTTAAAAATGAGCAAATGGGGACACCTGGCTAGCTCAATTGATAAAGCATGCAATACTTGACCTTGGGGTGTTAGTTCGAGCCCCATGTTGGGTGTAGAGATTACTTAAAAACAAAATCTTTAAAAAAAATAATAAAAAATTAAAATGAGCAAGTAATCAAACTTCTTTCCTAAGCAGTTAATCAACTGTTGCTGATACAGTGCCTAACAATATATATGGAAGATGGCTCTTAAGAAAAGAGGTTTTGGGGCAGCCCTGGTGGCTCAGCAGTTTAGCGCCACCTTTGGCCCAGGGCGTGATCCTGGGGACCCGGGATCGAGTCCCGCGTCAGGCTCCCTGCCTGGGGCCTGCTTCTCCCTCTGCCTGTGTCTGTGTCTCTACCACCCTCTCTCTGTGTCTCTCATGAATAAATAAATAAAATCTTAAAAAAAAAAAGAAAAGAAAAGAGGATATCCAAATGGCCAATAAAGAAATGAAAAATAATTCAACATCTGTGGATTAGCCTATTGTTCAAAAATATCCACTACATATCCTCAAGTCCAATAGAGTATACCTCCTCATCCCTTGAACTGGGCTAAACAAGAGGATTTAATTTAGAGAGTGGGAGGTCAACAGACATGATGTAAACAAGGTCTCAAAGTATGCTTGCCCAGTTAGCTATGCTTTCTTGCATTTGTGCCACCACTATGAGAACATGCATTTTCTAGCCTATTAGTCCCAGTAGGAAGATGAGATATATAAACAGAGCTTTGCCAGCTGACCCACAAAATCATGACCAACGAATAAATACTTATTGTTGTACACCACTGGCAATTTTCAAGTTGTTTGTTTAGCAGTATTAGTTGACAAATACATTATCATTAGTCATCTGAGAAATGCAAATCAAAATCACAATATGGGGGCGCCTATGTGGCTCAGTCAGGTAAGCATCTGCCTTCCACTCAGATCATGATTCCAGAGTCCTGGAATGGAGCCAGATCATCCTGCTCCAGCTCCAGAGCTGAGGCTCTGGCTCCTGGCTCCTGGCTCTTTGCTCAGCTGGGAGTCTCCTTCTCCCTCTGCCCTTCCCCCTGTTCATAGTTGCTCGCTCTCTCTCTGAAATAAACAAAATCTTAGAAAGAATAATAATTTTTTAAAAAATCACAATGGGAAACTACCAAACCTCCACCAAAATGACCTATGTCCACTAAAGCTATATAGGAGAATGTTCATTGCCGCTTAATTCATAAAATAGCCAAAAAATAAAAACATTCAAAATTGCATCAACAATAAAATTAATAAATGGAATAGAGCATTAAAAAAGAACAAATTGCTGATATACACAACATAAATATCAGTGACATAATGCTGAGTGAAAAAAGCCAAAGAGATATTAACTAAGTTATCCAATTTATATGAAGTTCACAGACAAAATAAATCTATGGTTATAAACCTCAGAAGCCTGGTTCCCTGTAGAGAGAGAGAGAGGCAGAGCACAAAATGAAGCCTAGTGGAATTTTATAAACAGTCCTTATCTTAATCTGAGTGGTGGATAAGCAGGTATATACATAATTTTTAAACTGTTAAAAGGGATCCCTGGGTGGCGCAGCGGTTTGGCGCCTGCCTTTGGCCCAGGGCGCGATCCTGGAGACCCGGGATTGAGTCCCACGTCAGGCTCCCGGTGCATGGAGCCTGCTTCTTCCTCTGCCTGTGTCTCTGCCTCTCTCTCTCTCTCTCTCTCTCTCTCTCTCTCTCTCTCTCTCTGTGACTATCATAAATAAATAAAAATAAAAATAAATAAATAAAATAAAAAAATAAACTGTTAAAAGTGAGGGCATGCACTTTACTGTATACCTCAATTTTTAAAAAAAAAGAAAAATTTTAGCATAACTAATGAGATTGGTTATTTGAAGCTAAAGTGGTATTCCGAGTTATAAATATTATTAGTCCAGTATTACAATTACTACTGTATAACTTAAGAATGTCTCAAAATTATACTTTACAATAAATACCTGGGTAAAGTATATAAGCATCTAGTTTAAATATTAACCCAAAGATTATTATATCCAAGGATTATGTAATCCTTGGATTATATTAACAGTTTCCAAATACACTGACCATTTGCCATTCCACCGGAACACCATGGGGAGACTAAACTACAACCAAAACATGAATCTTAAACAATTTAAAATCTCTACAAGACAGATCTCTAGGTTTTTTAATACACCAATATAATATGGATGGTGTAATTATGACATTTCTGTGCTTTTAATCCACTTAATTTATTAAAATTCCAGAAGCTTCAAAATGTTTACTCATTCTAATAAAAATCTTCAAAGGCTACAAAAATTTTTTATATTGTTTTACGCAACAAATTTTCTACTCTGCAGAAAAACCTCACAAGTTTACTCATAATTATTGTACAATGCAAAGTTTGACAGAAGAATCCTACAATTCTTTAGACTTCTTAATGAAAATACAAAAATTCTATCTGTAATTAGAAAAAAAGCTATACATGATACTTTCTAGGTCATTTATTGAGATTTCATTTTACTAGCTCAATGATATTTGTCTACAAGACTATCAAATTACCCTTCCACAGTCCTTACAGAAAGAAAACTGTACTTCAAACAGCTTTCTCCCTAGGCTCTCAATCTCTAAATAATTAATGTATTAAGTGAACACATTTAATGGTTCCTATAAGCTCCAGAACGTGCTACATCTCAGCAGCATTTCACTTCTTTTAAGTCGGTGACATTTTCATTCACAGCTTTAAGAAATATAATTCTTCTGGGGAGTCTGGGTGGCTCAATCATTTGAGTGTCTACCTTCATTCAGCTCAGGTCTTGGTCCCAGGTTCTAGGATGGAGCCCCAGACCAGGGTCCCTGCTCTGCAGGGAGGCCCGCTTCTCCCTCTGCCTATGTCTCTGCCTCTTTGTGTTTCTCATGAATAAATAAATAAAATCTTAAAAAAAAAAAAAAAAGAAACCAGGCCCCAATTTCATACCCAATATACCACACTTAACACAAATAAGAAACATGATGATGACAATAACAATAGCAACACACTCATTTAACTCTACTATGTGTTTAAATCATTTAACCCTCATAACAATCCTAGTCAAATGTATATTATGATGCTTATTTTACAAATCAAGAAACCAAAGCATATGGAGATTGCCACTTGTGTCAGGTTATAGGCCAGTTAAATGGCAAAGCCAAGATTTGGACCTCAGTGGTCTAGCCCTAGAATTCAGATTCCTAAACATTATGCTACTTTGCCTTTCATAAACTGCTTCATGTTATAGATGATACAGTACATGTCATATTTCTTCTATGAAATCATAAGCTTTTATAGAGCAGAGATCAAATCTTCTGACCCCACTACAGCTCAAGAGAAGTTTTCTTTAGCATAGGAACTGGTAAATAATAAAGGGAAACTAGGAGGCAAAATGGAGTCCAAAGGAAGGCTTCATTGCAATAATGATGTCTAAACTTAATCTTGCCACTGAACTCCAAAACTATATCAACTGTTTAGTCCACCTTTGCCAGTCTCCACTACTAGTCCATATCTTGTTGAAACAGAGGTGTTTTTTTTTTTTTTAAGAGGTAGGGAAGGAGCAGAGGGAGAGGAAGACAGAGAATCTCAAGCAGGCACCACACCCATCACAGAGTCCAAAGTAGGGCTCTATCTCACAACCCTGACATCATGACCTGAGCCGAAATCAAGGGTCACACGCTTAACTGACAGAGCCACCCAGATGCTCCTTAAACAGAGTATTTATTTGTCTTTACATATGCAACACAATGTTCGGTACCTAGCAGAAACTCAAAAAATGTGAAACTCTATTACAAAGGGTTTTACCTCAAGATAGCCACTATCAATAGAATCAATAAAAGAGATTCATAAGCAATTATATAATTTGTGATAAACCAATTATCAAGCTGTTGAAGTAGAAGAGAGAGCTGGGAAAAATAGTGATAAGACAGCAGAAACACGCAAGACAATAGGAACATTTATTATTTATACCCAGCAGTAAACATAAGAACAAAGCAAAGAGACTTCTTTTTCTTAATTTACACATTCATAAATTTTTATTCCTTCAGTTATTTCAAGATAATCTTCTTTTGAGCACTTCTTCCATTAACTTTCAATAAGAATCTGAGACTTGGGGAGTTCATCTATGGGTTGATCCACTCACAAACTTCATAAATGTCCACATATTTTCAAGTACTGTTGACAAGATAGATATATGCTCAATGACTGTAAAATATAAAAAGTCCATCAAAATCCTGAGACTCCACAACACTTTCCACATTCTTAAGCCTGAGCAACAAGAATTCAGCACTTATTTAGAAGCATGGCCTAGGAGTATCTTTCAACTCTACTACTTTGTTTATGGAATACCTTTCCATGATATGACATCTTTCAAGTACTTAATGGCTTTTCAGATATGCACACTCTTAATCATTTGAATAGTTTTACAGGTATACTTTAAACTCAGATTTGAATCCTCCATATGAATGATTATGAGGGACTTTTCAGAGTCATGTAAGCAGGAGATCCTTCCGACAGATTATCTCTTCTTGTCCACTTTGGAAGATGTCCCACAGACTTTCTTTATCCCTACTACATTTTTTATTTGTCCTGTTTTTCTACTCTTTACCAATAATCCTAATAAATTAACAACTGCTCAATTTCTCCATTCCAGATAATTTAATCAATGTTCCAAAACTCTTCATCAATTCAGCATTCTGAGGACAAACAAAACAAAACAAAACAAAACACCAAGGAAACAAATGAACAAAATAACTTTGGATAGCCATAAGGTCTTTTTCTATAAAGAGCCATATAATAATTATTTTAGGCTTTATGGGTCACATAAAGCCTCTGTCACATATTCGGGGTTTCTGTTTATTTGTTTTACTCTCTTAAATGTTTAAAAATGTAAAAAACCATTTTTAGCTCTCAGACAGAAGAAAAACAGGCCACCTGCCAGATTTGGCCGGTGGACAGCAGTTCGTCTATCATTATACTAGAGGGCTTACATATGCTATTTTAGTTATCGGTGGCACACAGTGAAGCCTCAGGGAGGTGGTGAGAAACCTGTATAAAATGAAGGAGCCAACTATGATAACATATTCAGGCTAAGAGGAATAGATAATGCCAAATGTCTAAATCAGAAACAAATTTGGCATGGCTGAGGAACAGAAAGGAGGTTACTGTGGCTAAAACAAAGTATTCTAAGAGGAAAATGGTGAAACAGATGTGGTCAGGGGTGAAAAGGGGTTGGATCGTACCTCACAGTCTGGAATTTTATTCTAATTGTAATAGTCTCTGGATGTTATTTTATTTTGTTGCTTATATAGAGAGAATAATTTTACTGATTTATGTTTTTAAAAGGTTACTCCAGTTGCTTGAAAGAGAATGGATTATTATGTTTAATAGAGTAGTAATAGTGGGGATAGAAAGAAGTGGATAGATGGGGTATATATTCTGCACTCACTGATGGATTAAATGTGGGTGCAAACACAACGCTTAGGTTTACCTGACTGAAAGCAACTAGGTAAATAGTTGTTCTATTTATTAAAATGAGAAAGCTAGAGGAACATCTGGGTGGCTCAGCGTCCGCCTTTGGCTCAGGACATGATCCCGTGATCCAGGATCGAGTCCCACATCAGACTCCCTCCGAGGAGCCTGCTTCTCCCTCTGCCTGTGTCCCTGCGCCTCTCTCTCTGTGACTCTCATGAATAAATAAATAAAATATTTTTAAAATAAAATAACAAAAGGAAAAAGCTAGAGAAAAACAGGTTTGTTCATGTTCACTGATATTGTTTTTGTTGTTGGGGGGATATGATCCAGTATGTCTTTGGCCATGTTAAATCTAGAATATTTACAGGATATGCAAGTGAAAATATTGTGTATGCAACTGGGTATACAAGTCTGGAAAAAAATGAGGAAAGGGCTAGAGATAAGGCACATCTGATAACCATCAGCATACAGATGACATTTTAGGCAATCTGACTAGATGAACTCACATACAAAGAGACTGTAGGTAGAGAAAAAGAGCTATGACCAAGCTAGTATGGATCACCAATGTTTAGTGGTCTACCAGAAAAAGAAATGGGAGTCAAAGTAGAGCAACTAATAAAAACACACAGTAATAATAGCAGTAGTACTAGAAATAATAGTAATAATGGTAAACCCTTAGAATACTTAATATGTGCCAAACTATTCATTCAAGTCATTCAATCTTAGAACAATTTTGTGGAGCTAAGCTGCACTATTCCATTATTTTCAAATACAGAAACTGAAGAAAAGAGGATAAACACCCTGCTTTAGACAGCACATCTCAGCAGAGGAAAACCATCAGACAAATAAAGGCTCATGAAAGAAAAGTATTTCAAAAAATGGCAAATGAAAAAAAAAGGCAAATGAAGTCAGACAAGGATAGAGAAATTTCTTATGGATCTGAAACCATGGAAATCATTTGTGACCATTTCTGTATCTGATTTTTGTTTATAGCTAGTTGAGTCTAGGCATGTACCCTAATCTCCTCATGGGGTTAGTGTGAGAGATAAATAAGTTATTACTGAGTGTTCCATTACCTACCTATAAACACACATCTCATCTTTCCTATTATTAATCATTCATGGGTAGTGATCTATTTTTGTAGTATCATCCTCTAATAATACAAGTGTTTAAGACACTGTGGAGATACAGGGCAGCCCCGGTGGCTCAGCGGTTTAGCGCCGCCTTCAGCCCGGGGTGTGATCCTGGAGACCCGGGATGGAATCCCACATCAGGTTCCCTGCATGGAGCCTGCTTCTCCCTCCTCCTGTGTCTCTGCCTCCCTCTCTCTCTCTCTCTCTCTCATGAATAAATTAAATCTTAAAAAAAAGACATTGTGGAGATACAGCAAACCATTTGTTCCCAGAAATTAAACCTCAGCCACTACTAACCACCCAATAAGTGACCTTCCACTGAATTTGTATTTACCTCTAAAGAGGTACTTATATCAAGATCAACAACTTGCAACATTTGCCTGAGACACTAAAAATTATGCAAGTGGCTCTTGTAACTAGGATGAATCAGAAAGTGTACCTACCTCAACCAACTACCACTGCAGTAAGGGTCCACTGAACATGAAAAAATCATAGCCGGGACACTGGGTAGCTCAGCAGTTGAGCATCTGCCCTTGGCGAAGGTGTGATCCTGGCGTCCCAGGATCAAGTCCAACATAGGGCTCCCTCCATGGAGCCTGCTTCTCCCTCTGCCTGTGTCTCTGCCTCTCTGTGTGTCTCTCACGAATAAATAAATAAACTCTTTTAAAAAAAAAAAAGTCATAGCCAAGTAATACATCTGGCTACAGCCATTAGATTTAAGCGTACCCCCACTCTAGTAAATTTATTCCACAGAGCCAACATATCACATTTACTCATATCTCAAAGGGAACCTAAATTATCAATGACAGTCTCATAAAAATATTTAAAAAGAAATTTAGATTAGGAAAAGTCACAGAGGGACACCTGGGTAGCTCAGCAGTTGAGCATCTGTCTTCGGCTCAAGGCACAATCCTGGGGTTCCAGGACCAAGTCCCACATTAGGCTCCTTGAGGGGAGCCTGCTTCTCCCTCTGCCTCTCTCTGTGTGTCTCTCCTAAATAAATAAATAAAATCTTTAAAAAAAAAAAAGGAAATGCCACAGAAACCATGTGTTTGATTGAAACAAATATATAAACTAAAGCTGGGATTAGATGTTTAACAATAGTTCACCAAGGTGGACACCCCTGGGTGGCTAAGTCGGTTAAGCATCTGCCTTTGGCTCAGGTTACAATACCAGGGTCCTAAGATGGATCCCTATGTCGGGCTCCCTGCTCAGAGGGGAGTCTGCT